>NW_027362768.1:110594251-111796751 GCF_046119375.1 Phyllobates terribilis | reverse complement strand
CTTCCAGTACTACGTCTCTGTCCAGGAAGGCGCAACCTGACCTCGTCGTCACTAGCATCTTCCTCCACCTTCTCTGCTGACCTCATCTCTTGGCTGACTGTGGGTTGACAGTAAGTGGGATCTCCAACCTCATCATCATCACCCTGTGCGTTATCACACCCGTCGTCCTCAGAGCCAACCTGTTCCTGCCCTGACAAAAAACTAAAGTTGTCGCTCCAATCAGGTATTTGAGTCTCATCATCGTCTTCCTCATTGTCTCCACCAACAGGAGTTACAGTTTGGGAATGAGGGTCTACATTATGGTCAGAACCTTCTGCGTCTGGTCCTGGATCCGACTCATAAAGATTCTGGGCATCAGTGCAGATAATTTCCTCGTCTGGATTCACAGAAGCGCTGGAGTCGACCTCTGATTCCCAGGCTATAGTATGAGTAAACAGCTCTGCAGACTCAACCATCTGTTCTACCACATACTCAGACGGGCAGCTGGAGATTTGGGAGCTGTGAGGAAGCAAGTGCGATTGGGGTGACACCTTTGAGGACTGGAGTATTTGTGATGTTGAAGTTGATGTGGAGGAGAGCCCACTTAAAGGAGCACTTGATATCCGTTGAAGCACCTGCTGTTTTTGTGCCTCATCTGGAATTTGTAGCGATTGGCGTGGCCGTAAGAAAGGGATCTTATCACATTGTCCGCTAAAAGAAGTAGACATTTTAGTTTGGCTGGAAGATGGTCTTTCTTCTGCAGATGTTACTGTTGCTTTAACACCTACCCCACGGACACAACCTTTTTTCACCTTCCCAACACGCCTATTCCCCTTTCCACCAGCAGCAGGCCTTTTTCCACTCATTTTGGTGGTTAACTAATTCACAACTCTGGAGTTGTTTGCACAAAAAAACAATGGATGGGAACCGAGCAGAGCTGAGTGGCCAAACTGTGGTATTAGGCCAAAACTATTGGCTGGGTTAGATGCAGAAATAAATTATATTCAATTTGCAACCTGATGGAGGTCAGTATAGATGGACTAATAGAACAAGTCCCACACACAGCTAGAAGCCCAAATATTTTTTCAGAGGTAGATGCAGAAAAAAATTGTATTCAGTTTGCAACCTGATGGAGGTCAGTATAGATGGACTAATAGAACAAGTCCTACACACAGCTAGAAGCCCAAATATTTTTTCAGAGCTAGATGCAGACAAAACATTATTTTTAATTTGCAACCTGATGGAGGTCAGTATAGATGGACTAATAGAGAAAGTCCCACACACTGCTAGAAGGCCAAATATTTTTTCAGAACTAGATGCAGATATAAATTATTTTTAATTTGCAATCTGATGGAGGTCAGTATAGATGGACTAATAGAGAAAGTCCCACACGCTGCTAGAAGGCCAAATATTTTTCAGAGCTAGATGCAGAAAAAAATTATATTCAGTTTGCAACCTGATGGAGGTCAGTATAGATGGACTAATAGAACAAGTCCCACACACAGCTAGAAGGCCAAATATTTTTTCAGAGGTAGATGCAGATAAAAATTATTTTTAATTTGCAGCCTGATGGAGGTCAGTATAGATGGACTAATAGAGAAAGTCCCACACACTGCTAGAAGGCCAAATATTTTTCAGAGCTAGATGCAGACAAAAAATTATTTTGAATTTGCAACCTGATGGAGGTCAGTATAGATGGACTAATAGAGAAAGTCCCACACACTGCTAGAAGGCCAAATATTTTTTCAGAGCTAGATGCAGACAAAAAATTATTTTTAATTTGCAACCTGATGGAGGTCAATATAGATGGACTAATAGAGAAAGTCCCACACACTGTTAGAAGGCCAAATATTTTTTCAGAGCTAGATGCAGATAAAAATTATTTTTAATTTGCAACCTGATGGAGGTCAGTATAGATGGACTAATAGAGAAAGTCCCACACACTGCTAGAAGGCCAAATATTTTTTCAGAGCTAGATGCAGAAAAAAAATATATTCAGTTTGCAACCTGATGGAGGTCAGTATAGATGGACTAATAGAACAAGTCCCACACACAGCTAGAAGCCCAAATATTTTTTCAGAGGTAGATGCAAAAAAAAATTATATTCAGTTTGCAACCTGATGGAGGTCTGTATAGATGGATTAATAGAACAAGTCCCACACACAGCTAGAAGCCCAAATATTTTTTCAGAGGTAGATGCAGAAAAAAATTATATTCAGTTTGCAACCTGATGGAGGTCTGTATAGATGGATTAATAGAACAAGTCCCACACACAGCTAGAAGCCCAATATTTTTTCAGAGGTAGATGCAGAAAAAAAATATATTCAGTTTGCAACCTGATGGAGGTCAGTATAGATGGACTAATAAAGAAAGTCCCACACACTGCTAGAAGGCCAAATATTTTTTCAGAGCTAGATGCGGACAAAAAATTATTTTTAATTTTCAACCTGATGGAGGTCAGTATAGATGGACTAATAGAGAAAGTCCCACACACTGCTAGAAGGCCAAATATTTTTTCAGAGCTAGATGCAGATATAAATTATTTTTAATTTGCAACCTGATGGAGGTCAGTATAGATGGACTAATAGAGAAAGTCCCACACACTGCTAGAAGGCCAAATATTTTTTCAGAGCTAGATGCAGAAAAAAATTATATTCAGTTTGCAACCTGATGGAGGTCAGTATAGATGGACTAATAGATCAAGTCCCACACACAGCTAGAAGGCCAAATATTTTTTCAGAGGTAGATGCGGATAAAAATTATTTTTAATTTGCAGCCTGATGGAGGTCAGTATAGATGGACTAATAGAGAAAGTCCCACACACTGCTAGAAGGCCAAATATTTTTTCAGAGGTAGATGCAGACAAAAAATTATTTTTAATTTGCAACCTGATGGAGGTCAGTATAGATGGACTAATAGAGAAAGTCCCACACACTGCTAGAAGGCCAAATATTTTTTCAGAGCTAGATGCATATAAAAATTATTTTTAATTTGCAACCTGATGGAGGTCAGTATAGATGGACTAATAGAGAAAGTCCCACACACTGCTAGAAAGCCAAATATTTTTTCAGAGCTAGATGCAGAAAAAAATTATATTCAGTTTGCAACCTGATGGAGGTCAGTATAGATGGACTAATAGAACAATTCCCACACACTGCTAGAAGCCCAAATATTTTTTTCAGAGCTAGATGCAGAAAAAAATTATATTCAATTTGCAACCTGATGGAGGTCAGTATAGATGGACTAATAGAATGATGCTATGCCCAAAATATTTTACTTCACTAGGTGCAGTAAAAAAATTGGTATTCTATACACAGGTGGTATATCTTGCAACACAGATAGGCTACTCCACTGACTAACACACTCTGCAATAGGCCAAAAAGGATTAGCTTTGCTAGATTCAGCCAAATGCTGTGAAAAAAACTTGCACAGCACTGGCACAGACCTGCCTGGCAAAAAACTGATAGGAACTGATGTAACCTAGTCCTGAAAAGGACTGCAATTACAATTAGTCTTTACTCCCACAATCTATCTATTTAAGAGCACAGACCTGCCTGATAAAAGTCGTAGGAAATGCTGTAACCTAGTCCTTAAAAGGACTGCAATCACAACTATTCCCTACTCCCAAGCTATCTGTAGATTTGTGCGAAAATTGGCTTGAAATTAACAAGGTATAGCGCACACAGCAACTGCGGTGCCGTCTAACACGCAGCTGCAGCAGTGAGAAAATGGTGGCGACGGGGAAAATGGCTTGGTCTTATAGGGCAAGGACATGTGACATACACTGCCAATGACACATGCCCTTGCTTGTGTGAAAAAAAGCACTTCGCTCCGTGTGTGCGCTGCTGATAGGCTGACAGATTGCACCTCCCCACTGTAAATGCGGGAAAGAGAAAAAAAATGGAGATCTTCATTATTCCTGCAGAGATCCATCCCCTGCCCCTCCCCCCACCCCGCTGTACACTCAAACTGCGTATTAACATTAATTTTCATCATTACTGAGAAAAAATCCATTTATGATTTTGGTGCACGAACAGTTATCGAACATAACCTCGAACAGCCGAATTTTTCTCAAATCGTTCGTGTTCGCCGAACGGCTCGAACACCGCCCAAAACAGCTCGAATTTGAGATTGGCGAACAGTTCAAGTCGAACAACGCTCATCTCTACACATCACTTCTTGCATCCTATGCTTGTGTTACTTTTAATAGTTGCTGAATGCTTTTAAAGCAACAGCACCACTTCTGCATGTCACAATTATACAACGCACCAAAGTCAGAGTAGTGTAATAAAAGTAGTCATGTGTCCTATGACCTTTATATAAAAAACTGTAATGCCCTCATTGGGCATCACTGGCAGCAATAAAGTGTCATTATCCACTGTTATATCACCATGGCACAAGATAATAATGGACCGCTGGACCCAGGAAGGGGACATAAAGCTTGATTTGTTTTTTTAAAGGCAGCCGGGTCTATGGGCAAAATGGGACAATCCCGTTCATGCAAAGTTGCAATCACAATTCTTCAACCCCCATTGCTATTAGTTAGATTTATTAGCAAAATTTACAAACTTTCTGCTATTTGCAATAAACCAATAAAACAAGAACAATTTATATAGCTCAACACAATTAATATAATAAGTGGTTTTTCCAAATTCACCACACAATGCCACTTTTACTATGTTATTGTCTCAAAATTATTCAACCACTTCATGATAAGGTTTTCATGATTTATTAGTGAAATATAGGCCATTGCCCATGAGGAACAGGCTACAGCTATGTATACATAGAGGCTTTTTAAGGAGTCTTTTGAGCAGATTTGCTTGTTTTGTTAAAAAACAATTCATTCCTATTCATTTCCATTGCAAAACAAATTGCTGTTCATAAGTCCACTGTTTTGAGCATTCTGTTGTGTACACATAAGCCTACATTGCGGCAAAACCTCCTAAAATTGCTCTGTATATGTTGAGTTTTAGTTACTTTTTTTAACTGCTTCAGGGTTCAGAAACTGTGAAGTGTTTTAAAGAAGAATAAGTTGCATGCTTATTCTTCAGTTGGCTATTAGTTTAATTAATAGAAAAAAATACACTGGCGATAGAACCACCACAAGGACTAAGGCATCAGCAAACCCACTATAAGAAAACCTTGCCATGGGCACCATAATGACGTTATGTGCACATACCTTAGAGTATATAAACACAGAGAGTTTTTAGAAGGTTTGGAGCAGAAGCTGAGTAGAAACTCCCCAAGTCCTCCTCCAAATCTCAAAACTACTCATATGCAAATTGCCTCTTCAGAGAAAAAGAGGACTTGTACTCTATAGCGCCACCTGTTGGAAGCAGCAATCCTACAAGTCACATTCAAACCTTTAACGAGTCATGCAATATGACTTAGGATAAAGGCCAAATCAGAATCTCAATTTGCAGATGACTCGCCTCCTGGGCCGTGGGGCACGCGGATCCGGGCGATAGGGGAACGATGGGGGTAGTAGTAGTGGCGGCCCGGTCCCGCGGCTCAGGGTGGTCAGGCCAATGGTAGTCTGCTACGTGCTTCAGATAATGTTCGACTACGCCACCCGTGGATTGCGGTTATTAGGAACCGCCGCTGCATGCAGACCGCTGGGGCTGATGAAGTGTGCAGCTAGGGTAGTGTGACTCCCCACGGGAAGAGTGAGGCCCCAGGGCAGTGTAGTGGATGGTGGGAGTGATGGTGGTGAAGGTCCCAGTACCGGTAGTGCCGGATGAGCGAAGGAGCACACGGACAACAAGTTACAGTCCAGGGTCTTTACTCACAGTTCGTTTGTTCCGTGTCACTTCCGTCGGCAGTGACCGCCCGAGCCGTGCTGCGTCCACCAGGTGAGGGGCTCGGTCAACTCCCAGGCAGTTCAGGAGCATAGCACAGGACCCCCTATAATCCTTTCTCTGGCCTGCCTCACCAGTGACCCACTTTTGTCCAGCTGCCGCGGACTCGTGCGGTTAAACGTGGGCCCCGTCCTCCGCTGTCCTATATGGTGCCTTCCTAGCAGGTTTGATGAGGTGTCGCACCAATAAATGATCACGACGACCGGTCTTTGGCTGAGGGTGGTTTCTCCTCCACCAACTTGGGATCCGGTACCCTTAATCTGCCTGACCCTTCACCCTGGATTCTCGTGGGTTCTTAGGGTCCCTTCCACCTTCTTGTTCCTGAGCCCTTCTGTTTCTCTCTCTCTTTCTTTGCAGTTCCTTTCTGTTTCTGTTCCTTTCTCTTGGAGCTGAGATGAGCCAAAATCTCAGCTCCCCTTCACCTCCTCCTCGGCCTCTCACTAGGCCCTTCTGGAGTAGAGCTCCTACAGAGCCTCTACTCCCTGTCTTCTCCTCTCTGGACAGAACCTGGATCTAAGATGGTGCCCACCTTTTATACCTCCCTCTGACCATGAGCCCAGGTGACCAGCAACCAATGAGCTCCTTTCTACGCTCAGGAACCAACCCCTTTCTGCCCCTACAGCACTGGGTGTTCCACCCCCCCTCCCCACTCCAGCCAGGGACAGATGCTGTCGTGCCTGCACTTATGTCTAGTGGGAGCACCGTTGAGCTGTCCCTCGGAAATGGGGTGTGTGTGCTGTATGCAGCTAACTGAGCCCTGGTCCATACTCCATCCTTACCTGGGAGTGGAATATCACACCTCTGGTCTGAGGTGCAATACCCCTGTAGCGGCCGAACCCTCGGGGCGCTACACAGACACAGTGTTTTGGGCTGTTGGTCCTCGTCAGTGCAAAGTATGAGAACTGATTTGGCTAGGTAAGAGGCTCTTGACTGAGGTCTAAGGGGTAGTGTTTCTCCTTATGGAGAGTGACACACCAGCTCTGGCACATCAAGGTAAGGAGGCTTATTCGCCATGCAATGCTCCTCTGGGAAATCTAATATGCAAATTGCCTCTTCAGAGAAAAAAACGTGCCAGAGCTGGTGTGTCACTCTCCACAAGGAGAAACGTTACCCCTTAGACCTCAGTCCAGAGCCTCTCACCTAGGCAAATCAGTTCTCATACTTTGCACTGACGAGGGCCAACAGCTTGAAACACCGTGTCTGCAAATTGAGATTCTGATTTGGCTTTATCCTAAGTCATATTGCACAACTCGTTAAAGGGTTGATTGTGACTTGCAGGATTGCTGCTTCCAATAGGTGGCGCTATAGAGTAAAAGTCCTCTTTTTCTCTGAAGAGGCAATTTGCATACTAAATTTCCCAGAGGAGCATTGCATGGCGAATAAGCTTCCTTACCTTGACGTGCCAGAACTGGTGTGTCACTCTCCATAAGGAGAAACGTTATCCATCAAAACTACCCAAAAACTTTCCACTTAGTTTCTGCTCCAAAAACTCTGCAAAAAGACTCCGTGTGCACGTACCCAAAGGGCAGGTGCACACAGAGTTTTTTGAGGAAGTTTTGGAGCAGACACTGAGCAGAAACTTTCCAAGTTCTCTTCAAAAAACAACTCAAAAACCTGAAGGTTTCACTCAGTGCCTCTGTGAAACATGATGTCATTTTAAAGAAGTTTCTGCAGCGGAAGCCACCTGAAAACCTTTAAAAAAGAAGATTCAAAAGAATGAACATGTGTATGTCTATGGAATTAACACTTGCTATGCACATGTTCAGTTTTTCGTTACTTCTTTTAACTACTTTAGGGTGAAGCAGTTAAAAAAAGTATTATGTCTTTCTTCTGGTGGTTTCTGCTTGGAAGCCGCCCGCTTGCTTAAAAGAACAAATAGCAAAAAGACATCAGCTGCATTTTCCTGAAGAGGCTTCATGAGTGAAGGCTCTGGCAGCTGCACCGGCGTCTATTAGATATTGTGTGTACACAGCCAGTTTCCACTCCAAAAACATTTTCAGGTGAGTTTGGAGCTGGTTCACTCTGAAACCTACCTGAAAAAGTGCTAACAAAATGCTCAAAATAATAAACATATATTTCTATGTAAAAGAGACATGCTGTTCACGCATTCAGACTTTTGAACGTACTTAAACTGCTTGAGGTTTCCAGACACACTGACTGACCATTTTTCAGGAATTTTCAACTTGGAAAATGTTCCACAGGGCTTGTTCACACCAATGTACAGTATAACACGGCCAAGTGCTCTCCAATGATTTATCGGATATCACTTGGCCCAATGAATGCATCCGATGATCAGATCATGTGCACCCATACAAGAATATGGGTGAGTGTGAAACATCAGATTGCAGTCAGATGTCATGCGATTGCAGCCCGATTACCGCAGACACGGAGAATGGAGAAGATGGAAAAATTAAGTTCTCCATGTTCTCCACACCTGTGTTGTGATTCTCTCATGTGAGAGAATCAGACCACACCAAGGTGACACTAGCATAGTCCGAGTGACATTAGCAGAATCAGTCCGATTCTCTCACATGAGAGAATCGACGGACGTTTGACCCCAGCCATACTTACAATGTAAATCAATAGGACAAAAGGAAAGCTCGAAAGATGTCCTGCATATTTTTGAGCGTTTTGACAGCGTGTTTGCTTGCGTACCCACGAGCATTTTTTAATGCAGTTTAAAAACATCCAGAAAAGACACCCCCAAAAAACTGAAAAAATGCTAAAAACACCACCGTCAAATACACTGACAAAGCGCTCAGGAAACAACCAAAAAACACAAACAAAACACTCTTTAGGTTTACAAAATAACAGAGAAAAGGAGAGATTCCTGTAGTATTTTCCTCTTGAAAATGGACATTTGTGACTACCTGAAAAGACATTTGCACATACACTTAGGAAACACTTTTGGAACCAAAAATATGTTCCAAAACCACTGGGATGCCAGATGCATAAAGAGTTTTTCGGGGAGCTTTTTAAGTTGACACTGAGAGGAATCTGAGTGGAAAATCTTGTCTTTTTTGAACACCTCAGAAAAGCTCTCCATGCACATAATTTAGTATTCCTCAGGAACACTGCTAGAAGCTGGTGTCTGGTTATGCATGAAATACGCGGCTGGTCATAGCAGCCAAACGTTCAGTATTTGGTCAATATTTTACATCAGTATGTGTAAGCCAAAATCAGGAGAGGAACAATCAGAGGAAAAGTATAATAGAAACACGTCACCACTTCTGTATTTATCACCCACTTCTGGCTTTGGCTTACAAATACTGATTGAAAATACTGCCCAAGTACTGAACGTGTGAACGTGGCCTAAGCAAAAACCATCAATATTTGATTGTTGGAGGTCCCACTCTTTTTTCCCTGGCCAATCACCAGTTTGGAGGGTCCGCAGCATTTGGCTGAGCTCTGTAGCCTCTTTATTATTAACCATGCTCTATTTACCTGCAGACCATCTATTTAGTAATGGCGGTGCAGATATTTAAGCACTTCTATGGGAATCCTCTGCAATACCCAACAGAGATTCTACTGAGTAGATGAAATAAAGTGTAAATGCTAAAGGAGTTTTTCTAAAAATTGCAATTCATGAACCATCCGTGTGTCCCAAGAATGGAACATCAAAAAGATTCAAGCAGTTTAAAAGTAATAGAGCAGATACCCGTCAACACTCCCAATCATTCACAAAAACGTATTAATAGGGGATCCTATTGGATCTTCAAATTATCTACTTTGACGCCACATGGTCTACATGAACGCATTGAGAATACAAAATAATGAAGGATTAATGATGGGTTAATATTGGGAACTTGGTCTGTTAGTAGCCTTCATCAATCCTGTCAGTAGATATGCTTGATAGGTGTCGCTTTTGGAGTAACGACACTACAATTATATTCAATAAAAAGGAACCTGTTCAGGTTATAGGGACTCATTAGATCCTATGGGGTTGTGTAATATTGTATTTTAATCTATTTTTATATTTTTTTATGTTTTGTATAATTAACTTATTATGTCATTGTAAGACCCATATAAAGGTCATGTGCAATTTCTTGTTATGTTATATATGATGAAGGAGTGTGATCGACTCTCAAACACATAGTTCAATAAATATTTTATACTTCACCTCCCTTGGATCATCACTTCCTTGGTAGCAATTTTTCCAGCCAGATTTTCTTGTTCCACATTGTCAAGAATGAGGCTGTGGAACCCTGATAATGGGGTGCACTGAGTCCTGTCTTGAATGGAGGATAGTTGTGCATGCTTGACATCCGCTCCTTTCAATGTCTATAGGACAGACAAAGCCGAGTACAGTGATCGGCTATTTCCGGCAATCCCATTGATAGTGGATGGAGCAGATGGCTGAGTATGCACATCTCTACTCTAGATTTAACATGGGGATTTTAAGATTAGTTGGGTTCCTGACAGTCAGACACACATTGATCAGCAAGTTATCTCTTATCCTACAGACCGGGGATAATTTAGTATTTTTGGAAAACCTCTTTAAAGGGATTGCCCACTACTGGGAGAACCCCTTCTTAATTATAATATTTCTGCACATGAAATAAAAACAACTTATTCACACCTCTGGTGTCAACGTCTTTCCAGGAATGTTAGCGCCAGGTCTCCTGGGCCTTGCATGACGTTATAAGCTTATAAGGTGTTTTTTATGTGGGTGAATATTTTAATTGAGAAGTGTTTTTCTGAGTGGTGGCTGCAGTGATCTCATGAGCACTATGACCCTTCCAAGCTCAAAAAGCTGATCAGGCAGGGTGCCTTGACCCTAACAAAACCTATAGTGATGAACAAATTGATTCAATGTGAATCAAATTCATGTTGAATTCTAGGAGAATCACTAAACTCAGTTAATTCAAACAATTTGTGATAAAATTTTCTTAAATAGTCAAAAAATTGCCAATTACTATTTTCCACAAAGTAATAGATTACATCAGCCAGCTAAAGCTCACATGAACTCAAGCACAGCCACATGGACTTCCCCATAATGCTATTCAACTAGCGCATGATATTGTATAGCTCAGCTAATCAAGAGGGACTATCATAACCTATATAAAAGTCAAGGAAGGGAATGCCGCATCCATTTTAGGTTGATTCTGGATAGTGAGAGGATATCAGAGCTCACAGCTCAGCAATAGAGATTGGGAAAAAAGCCATAACACATTAGACAAATGCTACAAACATTGTGAGTGTTATACAACTGAAGCAGTGAAGAAGATGAGTATACTATTCTGCATATAATAGAAAGCTTCAATTGCTTGGGAAAGAAAGATAGGAGAGGTGTCAACAGATCTAGTGTGATTGATCAGTAATATAGTGTAGCTGTCAGCTTGTCTTGTTGCATTTTAATTCCAATTACACATTTTTTTCTTTATCCTTCATGCACTAGAAAACAGCAAGACAACACAATACTTCTTACTGAAAAGAAAACTAAGCTAAACCCAGACATTTAACTACTCAGTGACTGTCTACCTAGCAAAGCATGCCACAAACCACTTTTTTTTGCACACCTCCCTACCTACCTAGCAGTTCTTGCTTCCTTTTTGGGAAGGGTAGAATCATTGTTTTACCAAAATCACAAAAAATACAATAAATCCAGACATTATCTGGGCATGGTTGTATTTGCACATCTGTTTTTTTTCTTGTCTAGTTTGATATCCGAACATGTCACACAAGTTCTCCTCCTCTTTCTCCTCATGATCATCTTTCTGGTAGTCAGGCTGCATGATCCAAGTAGTGTCTGATTGTTGCCATCGTGACCATCATTGTCCTCTTCTTCATCTTCTTCCATTATGTCGTCAGATAGCCATATGTGTATTCAAGAAACCTGTGCATTTGTCCATTTTATGGCAGCTCAACTCCCTCAAGTTGAGATTTACTACAAATGTTGCCATTTTTTCTTGAGGAAAATAATTTCTGCTTTGAATTCTCACATGGCAGAGACTGTTGGCCATTCCTTGGAATTGGTGCTGTGCTGCAAGGTGCACTCCACTATAGATAACAGCAATTATGACTGGACTTCATATGTCTTCATGGCCCATTGAGTCAATGTTTTAAACAGCGGTGATGCATGACTGCAGGTCTCTTTAGAAACAATGGTGAAAAATTGCCAAAAACCAAGCTCTTCATATATAGCTGACTGCTTAGACAATAGAACATTTTATCACTAAAATTTCATATGTAATAAAAATTTGTTGAAAAAAATCAATTTTTAATATAATTATATAGTTGGGACCTTTTAGGAAATCACAATACCTATTTAACCTGTGTAAAAAATCCTACTCTATCTCTCATGCTTCAACTCTTTAGCTAAAAAGTTAAAAATAAAGCCTCTTTAGAAAAGTGGATTAGGTTAATGGATTTTAAGAATATTTTTAGACTCACAATGGAAAAATATGATCAGCTTGACACTTCTTGTGACTCTCTTATGATGAACTGTGTTATTCATCCTGCATATGAACAGTTAGGTATCATAGCTATTTCTCATATGTTAATACTTAATTTGAAGAGTATGCTCCTCTTCACCTTTGAGTTTCCATTTAAGCTCATCATGTTGACATTCAGCTAAACTTTTAATGGTTTCATGACATTTTGGAAAAAGAGAAACTTTAGACATTTTTCAATAAAATGCATATTTGCAATAGAAGACCTGTTAAGCTTGATTCATCGTTAATTCAACCAAAGGAACTCTAAAATCCCTAATTCAGGAGGGACACCTGAAAATTTGGTTCTTTTGTATGTTTGTGAACAGAGATGAGTATTTTAAAAGTTACAAAGCGCTAAATTGCTTGTTGGCCAAGTCTCAAGTTTGGAGAACTTTTGGCCCCATGGGAGATTTTGGAAGTTTTGGGATTATACCTACTAAATCTTCATCATCTCTAATGGTGAAAATATAGTTGCTTAATATATAAAAATTTCTAAGAAAATGAAACACTAAAATGGATAACTATTTTCACTTCAATATTGACACACTAAATTTATTAAATGTCTCAAATTGAAAAGTAATTGACAGACAATAAAATTGAATTTAAGAAATTGCTTTTAAAGGGGCTTTGCCACACTGCTATTTTTTTAAAAGTTTGCCTCATGAGGACAATCCCATTCTAAAAAAAAGCCATCAATCAATTATTCTCCATTATTAAAGGTTCTCTAACCCATGGACATCAGCTGTTATTACTGAGAGAAGCTGGAAAACTGATCTTCACTGGGATGCCATTTTGGCCAAAAAAGAATATTAACCCCTTCCTTACATTGGACGTACCGGTATGTCATATATTGCAGTGTGTTCCTGCAAATAGTACCGGTACGTCGTGGCACTGAGAGCTCAGCTATATTTATTTAAAAACAAACAAAAATGTACACATATTTGGTATTGCCGCATCCGGAACGATCAAACCTATAAAATTGACGCACTAGTTAACTGCTTCAGTGAACCCCGTAATAAAAATGTGGCGAAAAACTATGCTTCTTTATCATATTGCCAAAAAAAAGTGGCTAAAACGCGATCAAAAGAATAAATGTAAATAAAATTGGTAGAACTGCAAACGCCATCTTGTCCCTCAAAAAACAAGCCATCATACAGCTTCTTCAGTCCAGAAATAAAAAACGTATAGCTCTCAGAATGTAGAGATGCAAAACAATTATTTTTTCTAAAAAATTTGCTTTTATTGTGTAAAAGCAGTAAACATAAAAAATGGCATAAATGTGATATCGCTGTAATCATACTGACCCAAAGAATAAAGCTGTCTTATCATTTTTATTACATGGTGAACAACATTAAAAAAAACATTTTTTTAAAAAATCCTAAATTGCTGGTTTTTGTTCATTCTGCCTCTCAAAAATCGGATTACAAAGCGATCAAAAAATGTTATGTGCCCAAAAATGCTACCATTACGAGGGTCAGTCAATAAGTAATGCCTCCTATTTTTTTTCTCCTTTTAATTGGCAAGAAATTCAAATGCAATTACATAGGTTGAAAACCACAACATTAACGATTAATTTGTCACTTTTCAATATAATCTCCATCCATTTTCACAGTCTTGGTCCACCGTTTAACAAGGGCATGTATTCCAGCATGGTAAAAAGCATTTTCTGTATCCCAAACTTTTCTGTATCCCAGTTGTCCAATAATTTTCATCACACTGCCTTTACTGAGGCAGATAATGCCACACAATTCATCTGCAGTGACCCGGCGGTCACCACAAATAATGTCATCGACTCGCTGAATGTTGCTTGGAGTCACTGCGGTTACTGGCCTGCCACTCCGCATTTTGTCAGCCAACGGTGATGGCCCTTCAGCTGTGTTCGTCTAACAGTACTGACATCCACTGTTGCATCACCGTACACATTTTTCAGTCTCTCATGAATTCGAATGGGCGTTTCACCTTCTGCATGTAACAATTCAATCACAGAACGTTGTTTAATACGAACATCGATGTCAGCCGTTTTGCAAATGGATACAGTCCTGCCACCTGTTGGTGCAGGAAGTTGCAATTGCTGTGGATTGGAGAAGAAGGTTTGGGGAATTGTGCCAAATTCGAATATTTAACATAACTACCTTATTTATGGAGAAAAAAAATAGGAGGCATTACTTATTGACTGACCCTCGTAAAAACGTCAACTCTTTCCTCAAAAAGTAAGCACTCACATGACTCTGTCAGCTGAAATATAGAAAAATTACAGCTCTCAAAATGTGGCAATGCAAAAACTTTGTTTTTTTAAAAAATCATTTTTAATGATTACATCGGGGTTTCCATCTATGGATGTGATTAATATGTGAGAGCAGCCAAGCATAAAAAAAAATCTATATAAATCTGTTGTCGCTATAATCACACCAACCCGAAGAATAAAGTCGTCTAAACACTTATAGCGCATGAAGAATGACATGAAAAATAAATAAAAGCAATTCTTGACCTACTGTTGATTTGTTCATTCTACCTCAGAAAGATTGCAGTATGGCTCGGCTCACATTTATCCTGTGCTCTACGCTGAGCACTTACACTGGGGTTTCCATGCGAATCTCTGAAATACGTGATTCAAATGGAACCCCCAGTGGAAGATTCCCTATAATGAGGCAGATAGAGACACTATGGACACCTTCTGGCCTATAATCTGTTGATGTCATTTTAAGCGTGCATAAAAGAGAGGTAAGCCACAGATTTTTGCACCTCTGAAAAGAAGGAAACCACTGAGCAAAGGCCAGAGTAACCATGCTACCTCATTATAGTGAATGGACCCATCAGTGGTTTCATCTGAATCACATCATTTAAAGATTTAGATGGAAACCCAGATGGAAGTGCTCAGCGTAAAGCGCAGGATGAATGTGATTCAAAATGTTATGTAATTTGCTGAGTGACCATTTAATTTTCAAGTGTATCTCCAAAAGCAAGAGCTGGGCATAACATAATGGGCACTACAATGTATGGGCACTACAATGTACGGCCGCTACAATGGCAGATTTGAAATTTTCATTCAGCAACATCCACCACTGCTTGTTTCTGAAAAACACCCATGGAGTCAAAATCATCACTACACCTGTAGATAAATTCCCAGAGAGGTGTAATTTAGAAAATGGGGTACTTGAGGGGGGATTCTGCTCTTCTGGCACTAAGGGGCTCTGCATATAAAGTCCATAAACTGTTTTACGATAATTTGTTCTCCAAGAGTCAAATAGCGCTCCTTCCCTCCCGAGCCTCGACGTGTGGCTAAGCAGTACTGTACAGCCACATATGGGGTATTAAATCGTTCAGCCATCTGCTCTTGAACATATTTTTCATAACTGGTAAGCTTTCAACATTATACAATGGCTCAAATTGGATTGTACATAAAAAGCATGTTGTCCCTATATCTCACTGACTCAAATACTATATTGCATGTATAGATGACCGTGGACACCACATGTACAATGCCAACTTCTGATTTACATGACTGATGAACGTTTAGGTTTTCATAGATGGAGGTCCAATGATATATTTGCGGACCTCCCAGGCTGCTTAAAAAAACCTTAATACAAACATGTAAAAGCTGCCAGAATTTATTTTTGGTGGCCCTGGTTGTTACCTTTATGGCATGTCCCAGCAGGCATTATGAATGGCTGAGACTACAGCTGCAGTGTTTTTTTGGAAACTCTTTACTGTGACACGAATTGTGTACTTGATCTATACAGTCTGATGCGTTGTTGTTTATTGCATTTTATGCATCCTGTGTGACAACAAGCCTGTATGTCACTTCTGACCTGAGATATTAACTTTTTGCTGTTATATCACTTTATTTATTATACCTGGGCTGTGACATCACTGTGCTTTTAAATTTGTGCTGTGTGCATACATGACTGGTTTTAATGGGTGTCTAACATTGGACAGTGCATGGCATCTGCTTAATTGATAGATCAGGAAACCTATTAAAAGGAATCTGTCAGCAGGTTTTTGCTGTGTAATCTTCTTAGAGCAGTATGATATAGGGGCAGAGACCTTCATTCCAGCGATGTGTCACTTACAAGGCTGTGTTTTGCTATTTCAATAAAACCACTATTTTATCAGCAGGAGATTGTCACTAGAGGGCAAGGTGTTGTCACTCCGGAAACTCGTATGCTTTCTCAGCGCCGTCCTACTCTCTGTGGTCACCGCCCTGCTTCTCCTCGTGTCAGGCCATCTCCCTGAGATGTCTCTTGCAGCACACCCAACATTGCTGTTTCTTGCTGACTCCACCTGGCTATAGGGAGGAGCGGCCAGACTCTGCAGGAATTTAGCCCTGCTGTGTACTGCAGAGTTCTGCTTCTGACGCGCCCCCTGGGCCAGTGTTGTTTGGGGGATACCCGGAGCCGGATCAGATGGGGGTTGTAGTCTCCGAGTGGCGGTGACCCGGTCCGTGCCCAGGGTGTCAAGCTCAGTGTGTGGCAGTCCTACAGATGTTACTGGATGTTCTTTAGTGTCGACTACGCCACCCGTTGATTTGCGGTCACTACGGCCGCCGCTGCAGCAGGGTCCGCTGAGGCTGGTGGTGTGTGTGCAGCTCAGGTAGTATAACCCCCAACGGGAGGGGTATAGCCTCGGGGGGTCAGTCGTAGAGGGTGGTGGTTGTGGTGGTGCAGTGAGAGTGGTAATAAGACTCCGAGTCG
Organism: Phyllobates terribilis; assembly: GCF_046119375.1. Lineage (NCBI taxonomy): Eukaryota > Metazoa > Chordata > Amphibia > Anura > Dendrobatidae > Phyllobates > Phyllobates terribilis. The sequence goes on along the minus strand of NW_027362768.1, from coordinate 111,779,789 downwards.
GGCTGTGCAGTTCAGGGTTTTACTTACTGCTGTTGTTCTGGTCACTCCGGCCTTGAGTGACCGCCCGAGCCGTGCTGCGTCCACCAGGTCCTGGACTCGGCCAACCCCCAGGTAATTCTGGAGCGTGATCCTGAGCTCCCTTTCTGACTTGTCCTTCTCTCTGGCCTTCCCCACCAGAGATCCACCTATGTCCGGCTCCCTCGGGCCTCTTGTTGGTAAAACCCTTGTCTCTGGGTTCCCTGACCCTTTTCACGGCTTGCCTTCCGGGTGGATTTAGTGGGTGGTCGTGGCAGATCCTGCCCACGACCTCTGGTCTCTGGCTAAGGATTAGGGCCCTCCACCAGCTTGGGATCCGGTACCCTTGTGCCAACTCTTCACCCTCTGGTCTCTTTTTGGGTTCTTGGAGTTCCCTCTTCTCCCCCTCTGGGTCCTTCTTTCTCCTCTCTCTCTCTCTCTTGGCCTTGGAGCTGGCTGAGCTGCTCTGCTTCTCTGACTCAACTCTGACAGACTGACCAAACCTCTACAAAAGACCCTGTTCTAAGATGGTTCCCACCTTATATACTCCCTCTATGTGTGAGCTCAGGTGACCAGCACCCAATGAGCTCCTAGCTTTACCCAGACTGCTCCCCCTATCTGCCCCTACACTACTGGGATGTTCCACCCCCCCTCCCACTCCAGCCAGGGACAGACACTGTCGTACCTGCACATTTCTCTAGTGGGAGTACCATTGATCTGTCCCCCGGAAATGGGATGTGTGTAGTGCATGCAGCCTACTGAGCTCAGTTCCACACTCCATCCTTACCCGGGAGTGGAATATCACACCTCTGGCTTGAGGTGTAATACCCCTGTAGCAGCCGAATCCTCAGGGTGCTACACTTCCCTGGTCTATCCCCTGCTAGAAGGGTATATATCAGGCAGCTCCTCCCTCTACTCCTTGCCCGTGCTTTGGTTTTAGTTTGAAGTTCGCATCTAGTTCTCAGTCAAGGTGTTTTCTTGTTTGTCTCTCCCGTTACCGACCTGGCTTGTCTTCTTATTTTTTCTGATCTCTCCACTCCTGAACTCGGCTACGTATTTTGAATGTGTGGTGCCTGCCCTAACCTCAGACTTCCTGAACACATCTCAGTCTTCGTCCCCTGTGCATCATATTCCTTCCTTGACCTGTGCGTCAGCTGCTGCAGACCCAGGCAATGCCCTGGAGTAGCACCTGGTGGCTACCCTAATGGCCCAAACCTATCCTCACCATGAGAAGCTCTAGTGAAGGCCAGGAAGCCATTAAGTCACGCTCCTCCAGGGTAAGCCACGCCAGTGGCGCAGTCATCACAGGTGTCTGGTGCCACCTGGTCTAACCACATCCGAACCACTGATTAGCACTTTTCTATCAATATACATTGTACACAAAATGCTGCTAATTAGTGGTGTGATTAGGGTTATACACAGCTCAGTATTCAGATCACTGCCAGATCTGCAGCAAAGAAAACTGTGATTTTATCACAATTACTGCACCCAATAAACTAAGTGATACATCACTGGAATAAGGGTCTCTATCCCTATATCATGCTACTGACATATTGCAAAAACCTGCTGACAGATTCCTTTTAAAAAACTCATGACATTTTTGTTAAATGGATGCCTGTGGCAGATACCATGCAGTGACATTCATCAACCACAGATTATTATGGTACCCATTTGATAAGTACGTTTTTTTACAGGATCCTGTTTACGAATTTGAAGTAGTTGCAAGAATCAGTTTGAGCCACTGACTCAAAAAGGCTACCTTTAACAAATGTGGCCATAGCCACTCCACTTAGTAGGTTGCAGAGGAATCCTTGCCTTCATTCTTTAACCTCTATACAGGAATCTGGACTTACAGCATGGCCTTACAGACTCGATCTGTGACGCCCTGCTGCGCAATAGTGCCACAGATCCTAGAGGGTGCATTAAAGGATTTCTCCACAAGAGGCCGCTCACAGCATACACACACCTCCACCCTACCTCAGACTATCAGAGGGAGCCCGGATAGAGATATCAATATGGAGGGTGGAGTTAGGCAGTTCAGTTTTCAGTTTCAGTTCAGTTCTTGCTGACAGGCAGAGAGGAACAAAGTCTGCTTAGGGAACAGATCCAGTTCTTGCAGAGTGAGACACAGAAACAGGTCAGTCTGCAGTGGCGCTCAGTCTAGTTTCAGTTTGCAGTCTAGAGAACACAGCTAAAGGTTCAGCAGTGGAGCACGAGGCTCCTGCTAGTCTAGTTTCAAGCAGCTCAGGTTAGTAAGCCAGGAGCGTTGCCGACGCTCAGAGAGCAGCAGAAGAGGCAGCCAGCTAACTGCCAGTGTGTATAGCCTAGTGAGGGCCCAAGTAGGCCGAAGGCTAGAGGAGTGAATAGCATTGGGGGCAGAGGAGCTTTACCAGCTCACCCCAGAAAGCATCTACCGGACACCGGGTCCGCGTCTACAGGGCTGTATACCCCCCTGTAGAGACAACCGGAGACCCCTGGAAGACTTCAGGTCCCAGGATCACCCAAGAGCTGATACGTAACAGAGCCAGGAGTCATGCAGGCCCCGCAAGCTGGGAGAGTGCTCTCCAAAAGAAGGCCCTATCACAAGGTCAGCCGGTGCAGGACAGAAACCAAGTTAGGCCTAGCTCCAGGCAGGTCAGAAACTTACTACAGAGAGGCAAGAACAGGAGGCCGTACACCCGCTCACTGGGGAGAATCCGGACATGCACCCCTCACCCTACAGTGCTCTGTGGTGTCCCTGAACTAATTCCAGTAAAGGTACAGAAGTGACTGTCTTATGTGTTCCCATTCTTGCTCTGACCTGGCTGGGTCCCTTCTGTCCTGAATCCCCCCTCCTACGCTGCCCTGAGGCCCTGCTCCACCTGTGGGGAGTGATACCATCTAAGCTGCCACAACACCAGCCTCAGCGGACTGCCGCAGCGCTGGTGACCCTCACCAGACACCACAGGTGGCGTCACGAACTTTGACATTTCATTTCCCCTTTTTTAAGAGAGACCCCAGGGTACGGGCCCAGGAGCTGACCACCGCGACATCCCCCAAGACTAGGCATCAAGGCCCGGGCGCCGAGTAGTCACCTTCCACTGGGCGCCACAGATCCATGCAGTAGCTGATGGCCGGAGGAGCAAGCGTGAGGCAAGAATGGTCAAACCAGCTGTAAAAGTAACAGTAGAGACAAGACAAGGCCAAAATCAGGGCACAAAACAGAAGTCAAGAAATGGTGGTCAGGCAACAGAAAGTGAGTCAAATCAAGTCAAAATAGCCAAAGTCAAGATCAGATGGAATTCCAAAGGAAGGCAGGGTCATAAGCTGAGTCACAATCAGGAATAGAATACCACATAAACACACCAGCTTTATAGGGAAACCAAACAAAATAAATGGCAACTCCCAGAGGCTTACTGGGAATTTAAATAGAGTGTGGTGCTGTGCTATAGGCCTCAGCAGATAACTCATTTTGGTTTTACATAAGCGCACGTAAGGTCACAGCACACGTTGTAATAATGTCACCCTATGCGTGCATGCGCAGAACCATCCTGGGCCGGCCTCATCAGAGCTGGAAGTACCGGCCTAGCGTGAAGAGGACCAGGAATTCAGCACTCGCTGTGGAGAGAAGATGCACTGAGGATCGGATGGGGAACGGTGAGAAGAGGAAGAACCAGAGAGGTGAGCGGTAAGGTAAGTATAACTTTTAACATTTTTAACCTTTTGATGGCCCTTTATGGTTCAGCTGGCCACCATTTTGCTGAATCCACGTGGATGCAAATTACAAAAAATCTGCATTTTGATAAATGCAGATTTTTTTAAATTTCAAATAGAATTCCATTACATTTAAATAAATTATTAAATATTTAATACTGATACATACCATCCCAATGGAGGCCAAAAGGCCTCAGGATCAGGAGCATCAGTGTGAACCCAGGCTTAGTGACATATGTAAAACATTTCGGAATGCCTCTTACATATATAATACCTTATGAAAACTATTCTTATGACATAACATTTCAAAAAGTTTTTCAGGAATAATGTAACTCTCAATTTACGTTTTTATATACTTTACCTAATACATTTACTAGAGAATCAGAGAAGACTATGCATCATTTTTAATAATTCATTTCTCACATTTACGGTACATTTATAAGCTTGTGCTAAAAGATATAGTACTCTCACCTTAATTATTAATTTATACAGAGCATACAAGAAGATCAATATCATGTAACCTACTTTTGTCAAATTAATGTGAATTATTTATTAGAAATTATATTTTGACACCTATAGTGCTTGAAGCTGGAGGAAAAAATGTCACATTTACATTCAGATCTTCCACCAAGAAATACATTCAAAACCCTATAAAACTTTAATTTATCTAACTACGGTAAGTCCTAAAGGTCAAATCAGTAGTCACTTAAAAGTGTATCGATTAACTTCGATAATGGGGTGAGGGTATCTTGACACCAGAGCGGGGCTAGAAACTAACGCCTGATTCTCAAAAATATTGCTATGGCTAAGACAACTAGAAGACTGATACTTGATTGTGAGGAACTGTTAGGCGGTAACTGTGTGAGTAAGCTACAAGTGTGCAAGAGACTAGACAAAGATGTGGCAGGAGAACTGATGAAAGTGTAGATGTGAACTGTGAGAAGGGGTGTGACCAGCAGAGACACTGTGTGTGTGCGGAAGCTGCAAGATAATGATGCAGTGACTACTGTGGTGCAATAGAGAAGCTTCCGAGGAAGCAGCCTGCAGAAAAGTGTCGTAAGTGATGAAAGTGTCAAGCAACTGGCCAGTCCTTAAATCTGCTGTGTAATGTAAGCTGTTGTAACCCTCAAGTCTCTTCGTAAGTGACATTCTTCAACTTGAATCCTGCGTGAGTCTGCATCCTTCTGCCCACTATAACTGAGAGAACTACTCTACCATATAGGGCCATCATATCCTAACTATATTTAAAGGGGCACAACACCAGCCACCTATACGAGCGCTGTACTTGGCTGTATCTGTCAGTTCCATACAAAATGAATGGAGCAGTGTTGCTTATGTCAACGAGACATTTCAGAGCCTCACTCTTTGAATCAATATGGTCGCAATGGTCAGAACTCACTGATGAGCTGCAATTTATTACCTACCCTGAAGATAAGTGATAAGTGTAAGTGTTGGGAAGAAATTTAGCTTAGTTTTTAGATGTTTTTACATATTTGACCTAACCACGGTAGATGAAAATAAACATGAAATTGTAAAGACTATAGACAGTTTGCTAAGGATATAATTTTTTAATGTTTATTTATTTTACTCACTTATATAGCACTATTTATTCAATAGCGCTTTACAGACATTATCATCACTGTCCCCATTGGGGCTCACAATCTAAATTCCCTATCAGTATGTCATAAGAGTGTGGGAGGAAATGGGGAGAACATACAAACTCCTTGCAGATGTTGTCCTTGGTGGGATTTGAACCCAGGACCCCAGCGCTGCAAGGCTACAGTGCTAACCACTGAGCCACCTTCATTTGTTTCCTAAAAGAAAAATGAAACCCTTAGGCTATGTGCCCACGATGCAGAAATGAAGCAGAAAATTTCTGCATCTCCCTGGCAGAAAAAACGCATGCAGATTGTGCATGCGTTTTTCCTGCAGAATACATGCGGAATACATGCGGATTCACATGCGTAGCCACATGCGTTAACGCATGTGTTTCCGCATGCGGACTGACAAGCACTTTCCAGGCGATAGCATCACTTGGAAAGTGCTTGACAACTAGGTCACACTGTATAAATCCATGCAAACGGCATGGATTTATACAGTGTGAGCGTAAAAATAAAAAAAATAAAGCTATACTCACCCCCGATGCCCCGGCGTGTGCTGCAGCGCTCGTCCTGGCTTCTTCCGGGTTGCCGGCACATCGCGAGACAGCCTGCGGTCACATGACCGCGACGTCATCTCAGGTCCTGGAAGGAGAAGCGCTGCAGGGGCCGCCGGACAGGTGAATATAAACTTTATTTTTTATTTTATTCTTTTTTTTACAGGTACAATGGTATCCAGGTCTGGATGAGAGTCTTCTCTCCTCCAGAACTGGGTACCATCCGCACATTGAGACGCATGTTATCCGCTTGTACAAATGTACAGACGCGGATATTATGCGTCTCAATGCAAGTCAATGGCGGCGCTTCCGCAAAATTAATGAACATGCTGCGGATTTATGAGCGCTGCAGAAACGCTGCGGAAAAATCCGCAGCATGTGCATTGACATTGCGGAATGCCATTGGGGACCATGGGGTGCGGATTACCATGCGTTTTTGATGCGTTTCAGCTGCGGAAATTCCGCAGCATAAACGCATGAAAAACGCATCGTGTGCACGCAGCCTTAGTGCAAATGGACATACCTGTACTTCCACACTGAGGTTTGCAAGTGTGAAGGGTGCTTTGGAGCTGGAGGCCTTCTGAAGGCCCTTGTGGCTACTATATTCGTGCTCTGGTGAAGCCCAGTCACATTCTGGGCTTCATAAGAGAACATCATTTGCACTATATATTGCAAATTGTCTCTTCAGAGAGGAAGAGGACTAGAACTCTAGTGCTAGCTATAGGAAGTAGCAATCCTAAAAGTCAATATCGACGCTTTAACGAGCCTTGTCACAAAGTCTAAATTTGCAGGCACTGTGTTTTGGTGTACTGCCCCTCGTCAGTGCAAAGTGTAAGATCTGGTTTGGCTGGGTGAGAGGCGTTTGATCGGGATCTAAGGGGTAATGTTTCTCCTTGTGGAGAATGACCACCAGATCTCACAAAGCCACAAAATGAAAAATCACCTCGTCATTAAAGGGTTAAATAGCTTTCTACATATTTTCATTACAAATGTCCTAACAAATTTCTGCTGTACTGTCTGTGTAACTCCTGAACATAGCTGGCTACCCTGCTGCTTCTGATATTAATCAGACAGCTCACTGCTTCTGCTCTCCCCCATCATCCTCTCATTGTTAGAGGTAGCAAAAGGGAGGGAATGTATGCCACTGATCAAATAGTGGAGAGGAATAAAAGCAACAAAGTTTTAGGAAGGCAAAATCACACAGGCTGTTGTTAGGAATAAATGCACACTCAAGGCAGGAATGAAGAGAATCAGAAAAGCTGTGAAGGAGGTAAGAGAAAAGAGAGCCCCTTTAGAAGACTGCAAGGGAGCGAAATCACACACTCCTCACTATTAAAATTAACTAATTATGTTTAACCCCTTAATAACATATAACATACTAATACGCGTCTGTGCCCTGGGACTTAAGAGCCAGACCCGTATTAGTACGTCATCGCGATCGCGCGCGCACACAGGCTGTGAGGGCGCGATCGCCGCCGGGTGTCAGCTGATTGTCACAGCTGACACCCGGTACTATGTGCAGGGAGCGGTCCTGCACCGCTCCCAGCACATTAACCCCCGCGATGCTGCGATCGAAGTCGATCGAAGTCGATCGCGGCATTGCGGGGGCAAGGGGAGGTGATCGCCGATACTCACCTCCTCTTCCGGCTTCCAGCGCAGTCTGCAAAGGCTTCCCGGGTGTTGCCATGACGACCCGATGTCGTCATGACAACATCCGGGTCACCAGAGAGCAGGAAGATTGCTTGGACATGCGCAGTGCATCTCCAAGCAATCTTCACACTGTGCACTTCTGACAGCCTTCATGGCATAGGGATGGTGCTCCATTCCTGTGCCATGCAGGCGATCAGAAAAAAAAAAAGTGAAAGTCCCAGAGTGGGACAAAGTAATAAAGTGAATAAACTGTGTGAAAGTGGAAAAAAAAAAAAAAATGTGCAAAAATATTATAAAAAAATAAAAAAAATAATACACCAAAAATAAAAATATAATGTACCCATCAATAAATATTATTATAAAAAAAAAACAATAAAAGTACACATATTTGGTATCGCCGCGTCCGGAACAACCTGACCTATAAAACTGTCCCACTAGTTAACCCCTTCAGTGAACACGGTAAAAAAAAAAAAAACGAAGCAAAAAACAATGCTTTATCACCATACCGCCAAACAAAAAGTGGAATAACACGCGATCAAAAAGACGCATAAAAATAAAAATGATACCGCTGAAAACGTCATCTCGTCCCGCAAAAAACAAGCTGCCATACAGCTCCATCAGCCGAAAAATAAAAAAGTTATAGCTCTCAGAATAAAGCGATACTAAAAAATATTTTTTTCTATAAAATAGCTTTAATTGTGTATAAGCGCCAAAACATAGAAAAATGATACAAATGTGGTACCGCTGTAAACGTACTGACCCGAAGAATAAAGCTACCTCATCAATTTTACCACACGCGGAACAGAATAAAAAAAAACAAAAAAAAAACAATTCCTGAATTGTTGGTTTTTGTTTATTCTGCCTCCCAAAAATCGGAATAGAAAGCGATCAAAAAATGTCACGTGCCTGAAAATGGCACCAATAACAACGTCAAGTCATCCCGCAAAAAACGAGCCGTCACATGACTGTCTGCCAAAATCTGGAAAAATTATAGCTCTCAAAATATGGCGATGCAAAAACTAGATTTTACAAAAAATGCGTCTTTTAGTGTGTGACAGCTGTCAGTCATAAAAACCCCATATGATTCTGGCATTGCTGTAATCACACCGACCCGAAGAATAAAGTCGTCTAATCACTTATACCGCACAAGGAACGGCGTCAAAAATAAACTCTTGGGTTAGGATTGGGCTAGGGTTAGGGCTGGGTTTGGGGCTAGGGTTGTGCTGGGGCTAGGGTTGTGCTGGGGCTAGGGTTGTGCTGGGGCTAGGGTTGTGCTAGGGTTAGTGCTGGGGTTGGGATTTTTTTCAAAAGTAAGAAAAAAAGATGACGATATGGCGACTAGTGTTGAGAGCAAGTGCTCGCTACTTGAGTTTGCATCGGGTGCTCTGGTATGCATTGAGTATCGTGGGTATTTGAGTGACATGCTCGAGTCTCTGCCCCATATGCTTCGCGGCCAAAAAACTTTACGGGGATTGCCTGCCATGCACGAGCGATCCCCGCATGTTTTTTTTGGGTGTCTAATAACTGTGAAACATGCGGAGCAGGGACTCGAGCATGTCACTCGTGCACACGCTGTACATGGTGCATACCTGAGTACCCGATGCAAACTCAAGTAGCGAGCACTTGCGCTCAAGAATAATGACAACTTATTCAATATGATGACCTAATGTAAACAAATTCTGTGCCGTACCTCTGGGTTCAAAATGTTCACTATACACCTTAATAAAATCCTTGAGGGGTATAGTTTGGACACTTGTGGGGGAGCTCCACTGTTTAGGCACATCACGGGCTCTCCAAACGCGACATGGTGTCCGCTAACAAATTGAATGGAAAATCGGCTCAAATTGTTAGCGGACACCACATTGCGTTTGGAGAGCCCCTCTGTGCCCAAACTTTGGAGCTCCCCCACAAGTGACCGCATTTTGGAAACTAGACCCCCCAAGGCACCTTTCTAGATGCATAGTGAGCACTTGGAACCCCCAGGTGCTTCACAAATTGATTCGTAATAATGAAAAAGTGAAAAAAAAAATACTTTTTCATTTTTATGAATCAATTTGTGAAGCACCTGGGGTTCCAAGTGCTCACTATGAATCTAGATAGGTGCCTTGGGGGGTCTAGTTTCCAAAATGGGGTCACTTGTGTGGGAGCTCCAATGTTTGGGCACACAGGGACTCTCCAAATGCAACATGATATCCGCTAACAAATTGTCGGCTCAAATTGTTAGCGGATATCATGTTGCATTTGGAGAGTCCCTGTGTGCCCAAACATTGGAGCTCCCCCACAAGTGACCCCATTTTGGAAACTAGACCCCCCAAGGCACCCATCTAGATGAATAGTGAGCACTTGGAACCCCAGGTGCTTCACAAATTGATTCATAAAAATGAAAAAGTGTTTTTTTTTTCACTTTTTCATTATTACGAATCAATTTGTGAAGCACCTGGGGGTTCCAAGTGCTCACTATGCATTTAGAAAGGTGCCTTGGGGGGTCTAGTTTCCAAAATGGGGTCACTTGTGGGGGAGCTCCAAAGTTTGGGCACAGAGGGGCTCTCCAAACGCAATGTGGTGTCAGCTAACAATTTGAGCCGATTTTCCATTCAATTTGTTAGCGGATACCATGTTGCATTTAGAGAGTCCCTGTGTGCCCAAACATTGGAGCTCCCCCACAAGTGACCCCATTTTGGAAACTAGACCCCCCAAGGCACCTATCTAGATTCATAGTGAGCACTTGGAACCCCTAGGTGCTTCACAAATTGATTCGCAAAAATGAAAAAGTGTTTTTTTTTTCACTTTTTCATTATTACGAATCAATTTGTGAAGCACCTGGGGGTTCCAAGTGCTCACTATGCATCTAGAAAGGTGCCTTGGGGGGTCTAGTTTCCAAAATGGGGTCACTTGTGGGGGAGCTCCAAAGTTTGGGCACAGAGGGGCTCTCCAAACGCAATGTGGTGTCCGCTAACAATTTGAGCCGATTTTCCATTCAATTTGTTAGCGGATACCATGATGCATTTAGAGAGTCCCTGTGTGCCCAAACATTGGTGCTCCCCCACAAGTGACCCCATTTTGGAAACTAGACCCCCCAAGGCACCTATCTAGATTCATAGTGAGCACTTGGAACCCCTAAGTGCTTCACAAATTGATTCGTAAAAATGAAAAAGTGTTTTTTTTTTTCACTTTTTCATTATTACGAATCAATTTGTGAAGCACCTGGGGGTTCCAAGTGCTCACTATGCATCTATAAAGGTGCCTTGGGGGGTCTAGTTTCCAAAATGGGGTCACTTGCGGGGGAGCTCCAAAGTTTGGGCACAGAGGGGCTCTCCAAACGCAATGTGGTGTCCGCTAACAATTTGAGCCGATTTTCCATTCAATTTGTTAGCGGATACCATGTTGAATTTAGAGAGTCCCTGTGTGCCCAAACATTGGAGCTTCCCCACAAGTGACCCCATTTTGGAAACTAGACCCCCCAAGGCACCTATCTAGATGCATAGTGAGCAGTTGGAACCCCAGGTGCTTCACAAATTGATTCGTAACAATGAAAAAGTGTTTTTTTTTTCACTTTTTCATTTTTCCGAATCAATTTGTGAAGCACCTGGGGGTTGCAACTGCTCACTATGCATCTAGATAGGTGCCTTGGGGGGTCTAGTTTCCAAAATGGGGTCACTTGTGGGGGAGCTCCAATGTTTGGGCACAGAGGGGCTCTCTAAACGCAACATGGTGTCCGCTAATTATTCAAGCAAATTTTACAATCAAAAAGTCAAATGGCGCTCTTTCCCTTCCGAGCCCTACAGTGCGCCCAAACAGTGTTTTTTCCCCAAATATTGGGTATCTGCGTGCCCAGGGGAAATTGCACAACAAATTTTGCGGTCCATTTTTTCTTGTTACCCCTGTGAAAATAAAAAAAATTGGGTCTAAAGTAACATTTTTGTGAAAAAAGTTAAATGTTCATTTTTTTCTTCCACATTCAAAAAATTCCTATGAAGCACCTGAAGGGTTAATAAAGTTCTTGAATGTGGTTTTGAGCACCTTGAGGGGTGCAGTTTTTAGAATGGTGTCACTTTTGGGTATTTTCTGTCATAAAGACCTCTCAAAGTGACTTCAAATGTGATGTGGTCCCTAAAAAAATGGTTTTGTAAATTTTGTTGGAAAAATGAGAAATCGCTGGTCAACTTTTAACCCTTATAGCTCCCTAACAAAAAAAAATTTTGGTTCCAAAATTGTGCTGATGTAAAGTAGACATGTGGGAAATGTTATTTATTAACTATTTTGTGTGACATATCGCTCTGATTTCAGGGCTTAAAAATTCAAATTTTGAAAATTGCAAAATTTTCAAAATTTTCACCAAATTTCCATTTTTTTCACAAATAAACGCAAGTGATATCGAAGAAATTTTTCCACAATCATGAAGTACAATATGTCACGAAAAAACAATCTCAGAATCAGGGGGATCCGTTGAAGCGTTCCAGAGTAATTACCTCATAAAGTGACAGTGGTCAGAATTGTAAAAATTGGCCCGGTCATTAACGTGCAAACCACCCGCGGGGCTTAAGGGGTTAAAGGAACTTGACGATTTAAAAATGCAGTTCATCCTGTCATTAACAGGTTATAGGACAGGAAGAACTAAGTAGATTTACATATAGTTTTGAGGGAAAAGATTCAGTATAATTTTCATTTTAGCCCTTTAACTTTCTAATGCCTAGGAGTCCAATACACGGTCCTGAAAACTATTTGTGCATGTCACGCAGAGGATGCTGAAAATCTAGCTTGGATAATTTCTACCTACCAGTACTGTAATATAAACAATATAAACACTATGCAATAGGATTCTGCAAACATGGAATTAATGAATTCCATTATTGCCTCATGCAAAAAGACATGAGATTTTTAGAGCACGCATTGATCATTAGAGTTGGGACCCTATACTAAATAATCAGTCTACAAGTAACAAAGTCAAACAGTGAATACAATCATCCATTGGACATGCCCGGACTGGTCAGCTTGCATTACATGTTTGTGTCAGTAAATAAAGTAACATAAGCATAAAGTAACAATTCTACAGAGTCTTTTGTTTATCTCTGCTTTGTACCTTTTTCTGTTATTCCTTCTAGAAATATATAAATTGATATCTTGACTTTATTATTATCCTTGACTATGAGGCATATTCCTACATACTACAGAACTGTAAAATCTATGTAAATGATAACATCCTGCATTAAAGGAGTGGTCCAGAACTCTAACATTGATGGGTTATCCTTAGGATAGGGCATCAATGTCTGATCGGTAGAGGTGTGACACCGCTGCTGATCAGCTATTCCCAATGTCGGTAGTAGGTGGAATTGCTCAGTTACAGAGCTGCGCAGCTCTGTCAACGGAATAGTGGTACTGCACATCAGCTCCCTTTTGATTTGAGTAGGTGGTGGATGTGTTGTGCCTGGCCGCAGCCACTATACAGTGGACGGAGCTGTTGTGTGCCGCTCCACAACTGAGCAGTTTCTGCCAACACGGGGATCTGCGGTGGTGCCGACTGTCGCACCCCCACCGATCAGACAATGATGACCTATCCTAAGGAAAGAACATCACTGATGAAGTCTAGGACAACCTTTTTAATGTCTAGAGTGCTAAAAAAGATGCTCCAAAGATCCTAGGGAACACATAAAGGTGCATCTCACTAAATTAGAATATCATCAAAAAGTTAATTTATTTAAATTCTTCAATACAAAAAATGAAACTCATATATTATATAGAGTCATTACAAACAGAGTGATCTGTTTCAAGTGTTTATTTCTGTTAATGTTGATTATTATTGCTGATAGCCAATGAAAACACAAAAGAACTGAAATAAATTAACTTTTTGATAATATTCTAATTTAGTGAGATACACCTGTATCTAATAAAAGACAGAAGAACTTGTGGGTCCATTTTAAATACATTATGACGATACTATTGATATAAATTGATGAATACTAATGTCGAGTAAACTTCAAATTGTGACATTTTAGACCGTCACTGATTAAAGTCTATAGGGTCCCCATATGAAATCCTGTAATTGCTTATTGTATTTACCTATTGAAAAGAAGATTGCATGTGTTATAGTCATATTTTGGAAAATCGCTACCTTTCCATGAACCACAAAGAAAAAAAATGCTTAATTTATTCTTCTAATCTGTCCTGTCATATGAAAAGCTGGTGTCTACTGTTAGAACAAACAGTTTAATAATCAAAGAGAAAGCATCCATGTCTTAAAAGAGTTCAAAAGGAAGGCAGCACTTACTATAATTATTGGCGTTATTAGCAAAGCTGTGAATGCCACAAGCAGTTCTATGCTTCCAAGATAAGTCTCTAAAAAACAATGCTATAATGTACAAAGTTCACTTATTAAGTCTCCAAAGTGTCTTTGAGTTTAGTTGAACTAAATAGTCTTATAAATGTATAAACTCTACATCCCAATAGGAAACTGGATTACATCAAGGTGATCCTATAAGAGCAAGAACAACTAAGATCTAAAGCCTATTATCCTGACCAACATTGTAAGAGCAAAGTTCTTAGCTGTACCATATAACGCATGGTTGTACACAGTCAGGTAAATTGTATGTGGATCACTGGATATTGTTATTTAGTGCTAATTGATATAGGCTTTAGCATGGGGGTGTGGCCCACAGGATCCTCTGGGGCATGTCTTTAGGCTGCTTTGCATTATTACCCTGTGAACCACACCCCCTTGGAAATAACATAAAATATGCACAAAAAATAGGCCCATATCTCTGGAACCCTATTGCAGATTTAAAAAAAAGAAAATGTCTAATACTCAGTGAAGCAGTGAGGATAAAATAAGAGCAAAAACTGGACACGTTTGACCTGGTGACAGGTCCTCTTTAAATCCAGTACTGTAGACTTTTCTACCAAGCCAGATTGATTTGGACAGACTATAGATCATAGACCATTCTTTTTCAAGCTTTTTAAATATTGAAAGTTTAGCAGCAAGTAGCATTACTAGCACCTGGGATCAGGGACACATATCTTGGGTCTTTTGCCTCGTGCTCTAGGCCTCTTGGTGCCACAGTCACCACCTTCTATTGTATTTGTGTCTTCCACCTCTATTAGTTTCCTATGGTGCTGCAGGTGTTACAGGTTTACCGCGACAGAGAGGACCCAGAAGACCGCCGCCTGATTTCTCTTACTAGAAGCACTTCACCACCTTCATATTAAACGATGCAGGTTTCTTCTAGCAGTGCAGGGGTTAATCTGTTCAGTTAAGAGCTCCTGGCAGCTTATCTTCCTTAAGGCTCTCATCTGTTCAATGTTGGCCATTCCCCTCTCCTATATATACTGGACTCTGGCAAGCAGGCATTGCCAAAATTAGCTTCATTGCTGCTTGGTTCAGGAGTTGGTGGAGTGTTGTTGTTTGATTAGGCGTTTGGTGGATTTATCTAAGACTGTTGATAGGTTTTGGTTGTGTACAAATCCTCTCCTTCTCCTACTTTGGTTTTTCCCATCCTTCACTCCCTGGTGTGACCCTCTGTTGTGAGTGCATATTTGTATGATTGGGATTTTCTTTTATCCCTGTTCGTATTACCTTATTAGTCTGGTTGGTGTATTGCCATACACTTCTATTCCCCTCTTCCCTGAGTGGGGGGAGGGAACAGACTGAGGATGGATTCAGGAGCTTAGGAAGGCACGAGGCCCCGACATCTTCACCATTAGAAGTAATCGAGGGAACAGATAGCTAGGTCGCCTCTAGCGTTAGGGACAGGGAAGGAACCCCCTGCCCAGAGATACCCGACAGCAATGTTGTGACACCAGGTATCTTCAGAGCCTTCCAACTTACCCGCTATAAGCAGTTGCAGTGATATTCAAGGAGTCTTAGCAAGTCCTTCCCTCACACTCACAATCAGATTCAGTAGAGTGGAATTACTTTGTATTGTGACCAGAACATGTGTCCTGATGGGTCAAACAAGTTTATAATTTACATGTTTGCATCAGCCATCACGTAGCCACTGGTGAATAAGTGAAAAATCTACTCTTCAGATATTCCTACAGGTCTACCCACAAACATTCGAAGAGATCTATCTGTCACCATGAAAAACAGCCCTGAACTATTGTGTGGATAACTGAAGAGACACATTTATAAAATTTAATTATTTTCACTTTCCCTTCACCGAAATGTGTCAGCAAAAAGTCTGTGCTCTGTATTGCAATGTGCCCCTGGTTGTCTAAGCTTAGAGAAGTAGTACAGGAGACCCCAAGATATTTCATTTGCATATCGAGCACAGGTCGGTTCCCGGTGAGAGAGTGAAAGTGGGTTCAGAAATAACATTTATATATTATACACATTATAGTATTTCAAGAAAGATTTTCATGGCAACAGATTCTCCTTCTCGTTCTATTCGTCACTAGGTTCATCATTTAATTTTTTTTTATGGTTCTGTCAACCATAGTCCAATCAGAGAACCAGTGATAATATACTTTATTCCATGGGTACTCAACTTTTATTAACTAAGGCCTCACTTCTCTAAACATAGTAACACCTAGCCTCATCTTTGGTCAATGTCCACTCGAGTATTACAATTTATCTTGTTATATCTTCAATTCATGCCTTTATAAGTAGAAGTACAAAAAGGGCGGCAGCAAACTGTGAGCACCAAAATGTATGCAAATATTAAATATATGACTTTTAAATGGCATTACTGCCAAATAGACTATACTTCTAAAATTGAGGTGCTTAGCCCCACTAGCCACGATAAGGCTAGGGTCACAAGACGATTTTCTCTTGTCCGAAAAATTTGTTCGATTATGCTAATCACACTCTGATCAGACTCTGGTCAGGGTGTGATCATAGTGTGAGCATAGTGTCATCCAATGGTCTCGAAAGTGAAGAAGATAGAAAAAAAATATCTCCATCTTCTCCATTCTGTCAGTCCGTGAAAATCAGACTGCACTCGGATATCATTCGAGTGCAGTCCAATTTTTTTGACGGACCCCATTAAATTACATACCCGGGTGCAATCCGATATGCTGCGATTTTTTTCCTCAGACTGACTCGATCCGAGGAAAAAAAGTGGACATGTGCATGGCCTCATAGAGTAACATTGGTCTGAGTGCAGATCGCGCTAAGACCGCAAATACAGTTGTCTGCACGAGCCCGAAGACATACCTTTCTTTGATAGGACCCTAACCTCTATAAGACACACCTGTCCCAGGTGCAAAGCTTTCAAACCTAATGTCACGGTTTACCGCAACAGCCAGAAGACCGCAGCGTCTGATTCCTCCTACTCCTGTACTCATTAAAAGTCTTTCACCTTCATATTAAATGGTTCAGGTTTCTTTTAGCAGTGCAGGGGTTAATCAGTTTAGATGTGAGCTCCTGAAAGCTTTCCTGCCTTAATGCTAGCAGCTGTTCACTGTTAGCCACTTCCTGCTCTTGCCAGAGCTATCTTCAAACTGCATGGTTAGGAGTTGGTGGTTTGTTGTTGTTTGAGAAGGTGAATGGTGGATTTAACTAAGACTTTTGCATGATTTTGGTTGTGTTAATCCTCTCTTTCTCCTACTTTGGTTTTTCCCCATCCTCCTCTCCCTGTTGTTATCCTCTGTTGTTTGTGTGCATATATTTGTATGATTGGCATTTTCCTTTATCCCTGTTTGTAATACCTTGTTAGTCTGGTTTGTGTATTGCTATACACTACTACTCCTCTCTTCCCTGTGTGGGGAGAGGAAACAAACTGAGGGCAGATTGAGAAGCTCAGACAAGGTACGAGGCCCCAGCATCTTCACCTTGAGAAGTAATCTGGGGAACAGGGCCAGCTATGGTGCCCCTAACGTTAGGGACAGGGAAGAAGCCCTTGGTCCCGGGATACCCGACAACCGAGTTGTGACACCTAAAGGCCTCATTCAGATGTTCACAGTTTTTCTGGTTCAGAAAAAAGGTCCAATTTTCATCAGTATTTTTAATCTGGTTTTCATCAGGGTTTGGTCAGTTTCAGTTTTTACCATCAGTGTTTCATCAGTGATATTTACATACAAGATAAAAAATTGCAAAGCTTCTCCTATTCATTGCAGTGTTAATTAAGGACAGCACATGGATTGCACACTGATGCCGTATGTGTGCTGTCCATGATCTCCACGGAGTCCAAGACTTGTATGGGTAATTTTGATCTATGATTCAAATCAAAAATGAACATTTTTCCATGTTAGGCCTCATTCACACATCCATTAATAATAATAATAAATAATCATTTTATTTCTTCAGCGCCTACATATTAGACAGCACTTTATAATTCAGAGGGAACATATACAGACAATAGGAGACATTAGAGCAGGGATGTAAAACTCAAACACACAGAGGGCCAAAATGAAAAATTTGACCAAAGTCGCGGGCCAACCAGTATACAGTATAATGGACCCCACAAAATCCTCCATACAGAATAATGGGCCCCACATAGTCCTCCATACAGAACAATGGGCCCCACATAGTCCTCCATGCAGTATTATGGGCCCCACATAGTCCTCCATATAGAATAATGGGTCCCACACAGTCCTCCATACAGAATAATGGCCCCATATACAGTGGTGGCCAAAAGTATTGGCACCCCTGCAATTCTGTCAGATAATACTTAGTTTCTTCCTGAAAATGATTGCAGTCACAAATTCTTTGGTATTATTATCTTCATTTAATTTGTCTTCAATGAAAAAACACAAAAAGAATTGTCCTAAAGCCAAATTGGATACAATTCCACACCAAACCTAAAAAAGGGGGTGGACAAAAGTATTGGCACTGTTTGAAAAGTCATGTGATGCTTCTCTAATTCGTGTAATTAACAGCACCTGTAACTTACCTGTGGCACCTAACAGGTGTTGGCAATAACTAAATCACACTTGCAGCCAATTAACATGGATTAAAGTTGACTCAACCTCTGTCCTGTGTCCTTGTGTGTACCACATTGAGCATGGAGAAAAGAAAGAAGACCAAAGAACTGTCTGAGGACTTGAGAAACCAAATTGTGAGGAAGCATGAGCAATCTCAAGGCTACAAGTCCATCTCCAAAGACCTGAATGTTCCTGTGTCTTCCGTGCGCAGTGTCATCAAGAAGTTTAAAGCCCATGGCACTGTGGCTAACCTCCCTAGATGTGGACGGAAAAGGAAAATTGACGAGAGATTTCAACGCAAGATTGTGCGGATGGTGGATAAAGAACCTCGACTAACATCCAAACAAGTTCAAGCTGCCCTGCAGTCCGAGGGTACAACAGTGTCAACCCGTACTATCCGTCGGCGTCTGAATGAAAAGGGACTGTATGGTAGGATACCCAAGAAGACCCCACTTCTTACCCCGAGACATAAAAAAGCCAGGCTGGAGTTTGCCAAAACTTACCTGAGAAAGCCTAAAACGTTTTGGAAGAATGTTCTCTGGTCAGATGAGACAAAAGTAGAGCTTTTTGGCAAAAAGCATCAACATAGAGTGTACAGGAAAAAAAAGAGGCATTCAAAGAAAAGAACACGGTCCCTATAGTCAAATATGGTGGAGGTTCCCTGATGTTTTGGGGTTGCTTTGCAGCCTCTGGCACTGGACTGCTTGACCGTGTGCATGGCATTATGAAGTCTGAAGACTACCAACAAATTTTGCAGCATAATGTAGGGCCCAGTGTGAGAAAGCTGGGTCTCCCTCAGAGGTCATGGGTCTTCCAGCAGGACAATGACCCAAAACACACTTCCAAAAGCACTATAAAATGGTTTGAGAGAAAGCACTGGAGACTTCTAACACCTGTGGAGAGATCTCAAAATGGCAGTTTGGAGAAGGCACCCTTCAAATATCAGGGACCTGGAGCAGTTTGCCAAAGAAGAATGGTCTACAATTCCAGCAGAGCATTGTAAGAAACTCATTGATGGTTACCGGAAGCGGTTGTTCGCAGTTATTTTGGCTAAAGGTTGTGCAACCAAGTATTAGGCTGAGGGTGCCAATACTTTTGTCTGGCCCATTTTTGGAGTTTTGTGTGAAATGATCAATGATTTGATTTTTGCTTCATTCTCTTTTGTGTTTTTTCCTTGCAAGCAAATTAAATGAAGATAATAATACCAAAGAATTTGTGATTGCAATCATTTTCAGGAAGAAACTGAGTATAATCTGACAGAATTGCAAAGGTGCCAATACTTTTGGCCACCACTGCAGGCCTCCATACAGAATAATGGTCCCACAAAGGCCTCCATACAGAATAATGGCCCCACATAAGGGTGGCGGTTCTGGTGTTGTGGGCCAAATAAAACCACCCTGCAGGCCAGATTTGGCCCACGGGCCAGAGTTTGACATGTATACATGAGTAACACATAATTATACACTTACAAAAGTTGTGAAGGCCCTACTCAAAGCTTGCAATCCATGAGGACATAGGGAAGACTCAATGATTTTACTAAATAAGGGAAGGGTGTTGAAATAAAGCTGCGTGAACTGGTCACCAGCCAGTATCTGTATAAGTACAAATACAAAGTGCTATTGAGTGCATGGAGGGTATGGGAACTGATGATTGAAGGGACCATTTTCTGAGGAAAATTTAGAAAGAGAGAGCAGTGAACTATTGTATTCATAAGGTGAGGTGATACGCCAGTCTAAAAAAATTAGTTTTTAGGGCACACTGAAAACTGTGAATACTGGTAATTAACCATATTTTCAGGGTAGTGCAATCCAGAGAATTGGCACAGCATGAAGAAGTCTTGGAGACAGGAATGGCAATTTCAGAACATACTGTAGATGATGGTAATCTTAGATCCCAAATAGAATGGAGCAGATGGGTAGGATGGTACACAGAGATGAGGGAGGAGATATAGGATGGTGCAGACTTGTGGAGATACATTTATATTGGACTCTGAAGCTGATAGATAAGCAATGCAATGACTGGCACAGAGTGGAGGCATCGGTGTAGCGGTTGGACTGAAATATGATTCTGGCTGCTGCATTCAAGATAGATTTGAGAGGAGAGTTTAATAAGACGTAGACTGATAAGTAGAGAGTTGCAGTAGTTCAGATAAGAATACATCAGAACATTAAGAATTTTTGTAATTTCAAAGGTAAAAAAAGGTTGAATTCTAGATTTGTTTTTGAGTTGCAGGTGCTATGAGTGAGCGAGGGATTGGGTACAGGGAGTGAAGGAAAGATTTGAGTCAAATATAACCCCAAGAGAGCGAGCTCCCATTTTTCACATATGTGTTGTATCTGTGATTTTCATGGATAGGACCCCTACCTGTTATAATCTATAGAACTGTTCACACGTCTGTGATCCCTTTTTATTCTGATATTGGGGAAGAAGGATGAACAATAACAGCAATTTTATCATTGCCTCTTAGATTTTGACTATGATGTTAATGTTTCAAAATAAATAAGAATAAATGCAATTTTAATGTTATTGCACAAACAACTTTATTTTGTCTTTATTTTTTTTTAATTGAATTGATTTCTTTACTTTTTTGTTTGGCTTCACTTATGGTACTTCAACATGCGGTCCTTTGATTGCAAAACCTTCCATATATCAATGTATTATCTCTGTCAGTGTCATATTGAGAGTCAATAGCCCTACAACTTATGCACAGGGCAGACCAGGGCTATTGGCATCATAATCTTATCTCCAGGGGGCCAATGGGGTGATGGAGAAAGCCCCCTCCTCTCTGTCTAAACGCTTAGATGCTGACGTCAGCATTGACCTCATTGTAGGTTTCAATCATTTATAAATTAAAAATATATTATCCAAATAAGAAAAGTAAAAAAGAAATACATTCTCATAGTGTGATCTGTCATTACAGACAAGGCAAATATGTATGTCATTGCTGCATGGCTTATTTCTGAGGATTAGATCATTTTTCCAGCACAGTTTTAGGCTATAGGGCAAATGAAAAGAAAAAAAGATATTTTCATGACATTTTGTGCTCTGAGCAGCTGAGGTCACTTTTTAACCACATGTGGCATTACCTTGGGGGTACAAGTAGTGTACTGACTGCAGTTCGGTAACATTCATGTTTCTAGTGCTTTTGCATATAATATGTCGGTTTCACCCTAATTTTATAAAAAAAAATCTACTTAAATATTGTTAAATACTAAAAATCATAATAAAAAATGTCTTCTCCTTGGCTAATTAGTGACCAATATCTTTAGAACTGGTCCTATCAAGGTTCTGTAATATTTTGACAGTTACACCATATGTTCGAATGCTATTTACGGTATATCATAACTTTTGCTTTTCAGTTACTTTAGTTGCACAATGTATTTTGCAATTTTTGCTTTATAAATACAAATACTTACTCCCTTTGAACAGTTACTAAAAGCGATAAGCCAGATTCTAGTTAGCTAGAAGAATACTGAACCAAGCATTCAATTTATTACATGTAGGAAAGTATACTAAAGGCCCCCATACACATTAGACTAATGTTGTCCAAAGTTGTCGACAGGTTCAGGTGACAAACTATTGTGTTTGGGGCCTTGACTGTCCTTCGACATATGATGCCGGAAGACAGAAGAATCCATCATGTCAGATTTCAAACTGTCCATCCTCTTTTTCCTCTAAGGCCACAGCCCCACTATTAGTATTTGGTCAGTATTTGCTCAGTATTTTTTCTCAGGAGTGGGAGACAAAACCAGGTGAGGAACAATCAGAGAAAAGGTATAATAGAAACAAGTCACCAATTCTGCATTTATCACCCACTCCTGGTTTTGGCTCCCACTTCTCAGAAAAAATACTGACTGAATACTGACCAAATAATGATAGTGGGGCCGTGGCCTAAGAGATAAGACATCCCTGTTGGTACCTGTCTCCTAGAGAACACAAGAGTGCTCGGCCAATTGAGCTCTCCTGTGTGTGGGAGAATCGGGGAGATAGGAGCCAAGCCGAACCATCAACCGAAGAATTGTCCAGCCCAAAGCTAACCAAATCGTATAGTGGACTTAAAGGGGTATTTCCATCTCCAAAATCCTATTCCAATATGTAATAGGTGTAATAATAATAATATTAGCAAATACCTCTAATTAGAAATGTAGTATAGTTTTTCTGATTCGCTATGTCTCGTTCCTCATGTGCAGGGCATTGCAGGACCTTAGGTATACATGGTTGTGACCACTAGAAACTAGCTAACTAAATGTCACTATATCAGTGGTCGTAACTAGTGATGGGTGAGCACTAAAATGCTCGATGCTCGATGCTCGGGTCGAGCACATTGAAATACTCGGTTGCTCGACCCGAGCAACGAGCCCAATGTAAGTCTATGGGAAACTAGAGCATTTTTCAGGCAGCTCCCCCCGGCGGTCTGCAGAGGGCCTAAAAATTGCCCAAATCGATGGGAACAGTGCTCAAATGACATGGGGACAGCATGGGGAAGACCCCTGGAAGCATTTCTGACTCCCAGGTCACTTCTGTCAACAACGTTGTCAGAGGTATTACGCCACTCACAATAAAACATACCAATACGAAAACAAAATTGATTTTCCTGGGAAATATGTGAAGGAACATCCTTTCCAGGGTAATGACTTGTATATAAAGCAAAATAAATAACCAAAAACAAAAATGCTTCTCCACACCTTAGGCTATGTTCACATGTAGCGTTTTTGATGGGTTTTTATGCGTTTTTTCACTTTTCCATTGCTTTCAGCCATGACAAATGCATTCACCAGGAAATGTCATTTTAACATTTTACAACCTTATCTGGCCATATGGTGTGTCAGATATCATCAGACACATCGTGTTTCATTTATGAAGGAGGGACTCTGAAAGTCACAAAGCCTATTTTTATAGGGCCATCAGACGGCCTTTACTATTCTTAAAGGGCCAGCAGTCGGCCATCACAATTCTTAGAGAGCCATCAGCCGGCTATGTTTTATTGTTCCCATTACTAAAGAGTGGGTCTCCTATACTGTTATTGCGTATGCAGTGAGTGGCAGGGCTGCCCAAAATTTGGACGCACCCCAATACCACTTTGAAAATTTGGATGTACCCCAATACCCCTGTGAAGAGACTTAGAGGATGGCCTCCTGAAAACAATGTTCCCATTATAAGGAAGTAGGTCTCCCATTGTGTTTGCCTATGCAGTGAATGCAAGGGTTGCCAAAAATTTGGAGGCACTCCAATGCCCCTTGGAAGAGACGTGGTGGTCACAGGGCCTCCTGAAAACAATGTTCCAATTATTAGGAAGTGGGTCTCCCATTGTGTTTGCCTATGCAGTGAATGCAAGGGTTGCCAAAAATTTGGAGGCACTCCAATGCCCCTTGGAAGAGACTTGGAGGTCAGAAGGCCTCCTGAAAACAATGTTCTCATTATTAGGAAGGAGGTCTCCCATTCTCTTTGCCTATGCAGTGAATGCAAGGGCTGCCAAAAATTGGGAGGCACTCCAATGCCCCTTGGAAGAGACGTGGAGGAGGGCCTCATAAAAAATGTTCCCATTAGAAAGGAATCGGCCTCCTATACTTGTAATGCCCATGCACTAAGTGTATGGCTGACAAACATTTACCCCTGGGGGGTATACATGAACATACTGAATAAAAAAAATTTTTTACGGGCATCATAAACACCTTTTAAAAAAATTATGTGGGCGTTGCATCACGGACCATGGTCACCCTGGTGATATGGTGGTGGAGGAGGACAAGAGCAAATAGCCAAAACCAGGAAGCGTATGCCCATGTCTGGGTGTGAAAAGGTGCATGGAAATACACTTCCCAAGAAAAGACACTGGATTTGAGTTTATGTTACGCTGCTATCATTCGGTGGTGTTGAGAAGTCTGGCCCAATCCAGCCCTTGTTCATTTTTATAAGAGTCAGCCTGTCAGCATTTTCAGTTGACAGGCGGATGCGCTTTTCAGTTATAATTCCACCAGCGGCACTAAAAATCCGCTCTGATAAAACGCTGGCGGCAGGGCAGGCGAGGACCTCAAAGGCATAAGAGCCAGTTCATTCCACGTATCCAGCTTGGATACCCAATAATTAAAAGGCACAGAGGAATCACGGAGGACATTGGTAAAGTCGGCAAGGTACTCCCTCAACATCTTCCCAAATGTTGCACTCCTTGTGAGAGTACCCCGCGCCTCAGGTCTTGTGCGATGGGAGGGGCTGAGAAAATTCTCCCAGAACTTTGACAGTATTCCCCTCCCTCTGCTGGATTGAAGTTGTGTCTCTCTCGCCTGTACTCCTTGGTTGTCCAACGAAGTGTGACCTCTGCCGCTAGCGTTTTCAGATGGGCATTTTTTTAATAGTTCCGCAACAAGGGCTTTCTGGTACAGCCCCATTTTTGTAGACCTGTCTGCCTCAGGAATAAGAGATGTAAAGTTCTCCTTGTAGCGTGGTTCTAGAAGTGTCACCAACCAGTAATGACTGTCACCCAAAATTTTGAGAACGCGAGGGTCATGGGAAAGGCAGCGTAGCATAAACTCAGCCATGCGTGCCAGACTACTAACAGGCAAAACTTCCGTGTACTCACCAAGAGGATGACTGACCATGCTCTCCTCTTCTCTGTCCTCTGGCCATCCACGCTGAACAGACGGTATGACAGCTGTGCAGATAGTACGGTCTATAGAGCATGAAACTAGCTCCTGTTCTTCCTCCTCCTCCTCTTCCTCATTGTCCCCCAATCCACGTTGGGATGAGATGAGGCTGGGCTGTGTGCAATCACCTGTATGGTTCTTTGCTCCATCTCATCGTGCTCCGCCTGCAATGCATCCTCTTTGATTGTGAGCAGAGAGCATTTCAGAAGACAGAGAAGTGGGATGGTGATGCTAATTATGGCGTCATCGCTGCTCACCATCTTGGTGGAGTCCTCAAAGTTTTGGAGGATGGTACATATGTCTGGCATCCATGTCCACTCCTGAGGTCTTATGTGTGAAGTCTGAACTGAATACTGACGGCCTTGTTGATGCTGGTACTCAACAACTGCCCTCTTCTGCTCACAAATCCTTCCCAACATCTGCAGTGTAGAGTTCCAATGAGTGGGGACATCACACACCAGTCTGTGAGCCGGAAGCTGCAAACGCTGCTGAAACACGGCAAGGGCGGTGGAAGCTGTAGTGACTTTCTAAAATGGGCACACAGGCGGCGTACTTTAACAAGCAGATCCGGCAGCTCCGGGTAGGATTTGAGAAACCCCTGAACCACAAGGTTAAGCACATGGGCCAGGCATGGTACATGTGTGTGCTCGCCTCGCCTCAGAGTCGCCACCAGGTTCCGGCTATTGTCACACACGACCATGCCTGGCTGTAGATTCAGCAGTGTGAGCCACAGATCTGCCTGCTCTTTCAGAACTGTCCACAACTCTTCAGCATTGTGCGGTTTGTCACCTAAGCATATTAGCTTCAGCACAGCCTGTTGCCGCTTGGCCAAGGCAGTGCTGCAGTGCTTCCAGCTTGTGACTGATGTGGTCATTTCGTAGATGGAGGCTGAAGAGAAGGAGGAGGCTGAGGAGGATGAGGCGCAGGAGCTGTAGACCATGGGGGCAACCCTGATTGACCTAGGGCCCGCAATCCTTGGACATGTTCCGTCCCAAGGTCCGACTGGGTCCCGCCTTCCACTATGTTAACCCAGTGTGCCATCAGCGAGATGTACCATCCCTGCCCACAAGCACTTGTCCACGTGTCCGTGGTTAGGTGGATTTTCCCGGTAACTGCGTTGTTGAGGGCACGGCTAATGTATTGGGACACGTGCTTGTGTAATGCGGGGATGGTACATCGGGATAAATAGTGGGGGCTGGGGACCAAGTACCGAGGGACAGCCGCCGCCATCAGGTTGCGGAATGCTTCCGTCTCCATGAGCCTAAAAGGCAACATTTCGAGTGCAAGCAGTCATGAAGTGTGAAAATTTAGTAGTGTGGCCTGTGGGGTGTTGGCTGCGTATTTGCATTTGCATTCAAAGGACTGGGGTATGGACAACTGAACGCTCCGCTGGGACAATGACGTGGACGTGCTTCCTGATGCTGCTACTTGAGAGTGTGCAACGACAGGTGCAGGGCAGGAGGCATCTTCGCATGCACCATGGACAGGGGATTGGCTTGCATGCACAACAGCGGAAGAAGCAATGGTGCTACTCACAGACACTGTTCCCTGACCCTGGGGTTCTGCCCTCAAAGTCGGGTGCTTTACCTCCATGTGCCTGATCATACTGGTGGTGGTCAGGTGGGTAGTTTTGCCACCGCTGCTGATGATGGCCTGGCAGGTGGTGCAAATGGCCTTTTTGGGGTTATTGGCAGAGTCTTTAAAAAACAACCAGACTTGGGAAGACCTAACAGTTGTACTGGCAACTTCCTTCGTGTTGGTGTTGCGGGGAACGGTTGCCTGCCTTCTGCCTGTGGCCTCCACACGGTTTCATCCTGCATGTTGGGGTGCTCTGCCGCCCTCCTTCTGTGTGCTGCTCTCCTTGCTCTGCATGTCCTCCTGCCAGGTTGGCTCAGTCCTCCCACCCCTGCACCCCAGAACCTGCACCACCACTCAGCATGTGAAATCCCGAATAAACAGGACTATTATCAAGCAACACTGTTGGTGAGTGCATTATCTGTTCCATTTCTACAGCTTTGATGGCTCAGGTTTTACTATATATGGAATTTTCACGACCTGGTTCGCATGCACACGGCTAGTGCCCTGTCTACATGTTTTTTAGGCTAACACTCTTTCATATGTAGAGTGTAGCAACTAGTGTTCGACATTTGAAGGCTGCACATTGTGACTGGTACCTCACTATTTCTCTTTATATGCTGGGTCAGTTGCTATATCATCCACCACCTCGTCTTCCACTTTCACACCCTTGTCCTCCTTCTGACTTTCTGGCAATTATGTCTCATCATCGTCCACCTCTTGTGGCACTTTCCCACCGTCGCCTTCGTGTGACCGTGGCTGCTCAAATATTTGGGCATCGCTACATGCGATCTCCTCTTGCCTTGCTTCAAGTGGACCGGGCGAGAGGCCCGAATCTATGAATGGAAAAGTGAACAGCTTTTCAGAGTGTCCAAGTGTGGGATCATTTGTCTCTGGGCACTCGGCATGGTGGGAGGAAGGAGGATCAGGGTGAGGAATATGCGGTCCAGACTCACGGCTACTGAGACTTGACTGTGTAGAAGACAGGGTGGTGGTGGTGGCAAAGTGACTGGAAGCATTATCCGCTATCCAACCAACAACCTTTTGACACTGCTCTAGGATCAATAGTGGTGTGCTGCGGTCCCCTAGGAATTGGAACAGGAAGGTCGGGCGAGAAGATGTGGGTGTTTGTTGTGGCACAATTTCAGCTTGCCCATGGCCTTGGCCCCGGCCTCTGCATGCACCATCACCATCACGTCCAGTTCCCCGTCCCTTGCCACGTGCCTTGCCCATTTTAAATGGAGGACAATATCTCCCAAGCTCACTACAAATGACTGAATTTGGAGCGAACTTATATGTGATCCCTTTGATGGACAAGCCACAGTTTTAAATACCTGGCCTGTAGGTAACTATTTTGAACAGCAAACTGCTGTGAATTGCTTCACTGACACACTGAAAGAAATTTTTAATGGAGGTCAGAAATGGCAGTATTTTCTGAAAACGTATATATGTGATCCATAGCAATTAGCAAACAAATTCGGAGGGAACCACCTAGTAAATGGGATCTACATGCACTATGCCTAAAACAAACTCTATATGTACCAAAGAAAAAAAGAATGCAGTGATCACCTACATCAATAATATATAGATATATATGTGTATCTTAAATGATATACGGTGAAGTACAAAGATACATCAATTTATTTGCATATATATAGACACATGTACAGAGTCGTGAACATACCAAAAACATTAAAACATAAGTAAAAAATCTAGTGGAAAGTCCACTGATTGTGCATCCATCTACTTTAAGAACCTTTCAACATGATCATAAGAATAAATAAAAAAAAATTCATATAAACTGACAGGCTAGGTAGTGATAAAAGATGTCTTTAGTGGCCAATATTGCACGTATCCCAGAATATTATATGGTGGCAAACCTGTAAACATCACATGTCGCTATGTCAGTATATACAATACATATAGGGTGCGATAGCCTACATATATAGCCGAGTACTTGCGAGTATGCTCGCTCATCACTAGTCGTAACCATGGATAGCTAAGGTCCTGCCACTATCTTGAACTGCCAGATACCACAAACAGAGTTTTTCTTTAGCAACATGGAAGTAATGTTGGGACGATGGTCCAGGGATCCAGCGAGCTTCAGATCAGCTCTGGTAGGCTGTATAGCAAACAGCTTGCAAGTTTGCCTAGAAAACCAGTCACCTCTGAGGTGGTGGTTACTCTTAGCAACAAGAAGTACATTATAGAAAAATTAAAAGAGGATTTTATAAAAGAGGTAAATTGCAAAGTTGCTTGTTTTTACTAGAACTTTGCAATTTTGCAAATTTATTAAGATAACCCCTTTAAACTGAAGAGCTTCAGGTAGCAATGAGGTGGGGTGGCATTTTCTTGGACACACATTTACAGCATATTAACAGAGTAGCCAACCCCTTTCAATGCCAATGGGCCCCAAAGGTCCAGCAAAAAGAAACCACACCTTGACCTGCTTTAGAACCTATCACTTGCCACTAGGGTCTTTTTATTATGGCTTGATTTACATATAACATATTTATCCTTATAGATGATTTGTTATGTATGTGCAGTGATAAAGTTTAATGCTATCATACTTGTATATGTATATATTCTGTAGAGATTGAGGGATAGTCTCTCAAAATTATTTTCTCTGTCTAGTCCAAGGAGTTTCAGGCCAACAGTGCCCTGTGGGCATCTTTAGGATTGCACAGGAGCTGTCGTTGCCTTTGCCTGCTTGCATGATTAGTGTAAGGGTTGACCCCACTCAGTGAGAGTATGCTGTCTCATCTGAGGTCATAGATTTGGTGCACAAATTAAAGGTGTTGTCCTGGCTTATGAAACTAATGACTTACCCATAGAGTAGATCATCAATATCAGATGAGTGCAGGCCCAAATAAAACACAAACTCCGGCGGTCAGCTCTTTTTACCCCAGACGGCACCCAGATGAAAATACTTTCCTAAGCATAATGATCAGAGCCACAACAGTTCACCATATAGTGGCCATTGCAGAAAATTATTGAATTCAATGAGGGCTGAACTGCAGTTCTTGTTAAACGGCCAATGCACGATGAATGAATCTGTGTTTTTCTATCTCTCATCTTTTACCAGCTGTGCCATGTTGTTCTGGCTCTGCCATGTTGTTCTAGTTCTGACATATTTTTTCGCTCTGCCATTAGTTCCAGCTGTGCCATGTTGTTCTGGCTCTGCCATATTGTTCTGGTTCTGCCATGTTGTTCCGGCTCTGCCATGTTGTTCTGGTTCTGCCATGTTGTTCTGTCTCTGCCATGTTGTTTTAGTTCTGCCATGTTGTTCTAGTTCTGACATTTATTTTGGCTCTGCCATTTGTTCCAGCTGTGCCATGTTGTTCCAGGTGTGCCATGTTGATCTGGTTCTCCCATGTTGTTCTGGTTCTGCCATGTTGCTCTAGTTCTGACGTTTTTTGGGCTCTGCCATTCGTTCCAGCTGTGCCATGTTGTTCCAGCTGTGCCATGTTGTTCTGGTTCTGCCATGTTGTTCTGGTTCTGACATGTTTTTTGGCTCTGTCATTTGTTCCGGCTTTGCCATGTTATTCCGTCTCTGTCATGTTGTTCTGGCTCTGATGAGTTTTTCTGACTCTGCCATTTGTTCCAGCTCTGCTGTTTTATTCCGGTTCTGCTCATTGTTAACATCCAGCCATCAAAGAGGGTGAAAACCGGTGATCAGTGGGGGTGTTGGGTGTCAGGCCCACACAGATTTGATGAACAACCCCTTTAAGAGAGCAAAAATGCAAATTAAGCAAGGATGCACAGGGCAGGACATACCTAGCTACATTTTTACACTACATTTTGTTTTAAATATGCAATGTAATTTTTATGCATGCATGTGTATCGTTAAGTACTTTGCTTTCTATTCATGGTAAATGCATTGATTTTTATTTTTTATTTTTTTTCACTATAGCTGCCTATTCTGGCCTCATCAGTGGTGAGCCTCTACTTTCTGGAGTTGACAGATGTCTTCAAGCCAGTACATTCAGGGTTTAGCTGCTATGACAGAAGCCTTAGTATGCCGTATATTGAACCTACTCAAGAATCTATCCCGTTCCTTATGTTGCTTTGTTTGGCATTTGCAGGACCGGCGGCAACAGTAAGTATAATCAATATATCTTACCTATACCTCCTTAATGGAAATAGTCCATCTTATAAGTGTTAAAGTGCACAGTCAGTAAGTTTGAGAGAACATCTACCCACTGAAGATTGAAGGTTCTTATGTGTTTATACACTGGACAGTTCCAATAGACACATCAATGTAGAGCAGATTTTCCACCAATCATATTTAAGTATATTACTGCTAAGCGTAAGTTCATGTCGTCGAACTCTGAACCTTTATACTGCTAACAATCCGGCATAATCAATCACAGTGTACCATAAGAAGGCAATAAAACCCAAAATGATCTGCATAGGAGCACTGGTGGACACAAACAGAAGAGGACCCCTGTGCAAAAGCAATATATGGACCCTTTGCAGCACAATAGCTCATCATAATGCACACTTCCATCTGCTTTGGAGGTAGAATTGGCCCCCTTAGTACTTGGGCCCTGTATGGCCTCACAGGTTGCACCAATGATATCTCCAACCCTGCATGTGAGTACTTATGAGTTTGCATGGTACAAAAGAAAGTTAGGGGCAATAGTCCTAATACAGTACACACAGTGGAAAGCTTCTGCCTGCAAAGGAATGACTTCAAAGAAGTAGAGAGTAGAAAACCTTTGGGTATTGGACATAAAAATACAATTGTAGCGTACAACCCCACGACATTGAAGATGAAGAAGAAAGACAGTTGGAATATTTTTGCCACCGCAGTTAAAAAAACGCAGTAACATCTCGAAATAGGAAACATTTTTACAGCAGAAAAGTATCATCTCAAAAGCAGCCAGCCTGAAAAAGTTAAAGGGAATCTGTCATCAGGTTTTTGTGCTATCTGAGGCCAGCATAATGTAGAAACAGAGACACTGATTCCAGAAATGTGTCACTTACTAGGCTGCTATCTGTAGTTTTGATAAATCACAGTTTTATCTGCTGCAGATTTACTAGTTCTCTGAATATTGAGCCCTATATAGCCTCGCCCTCACCACTAGTTGGCAGCTTCACGTGTACACTGTGCATAGGCAGAAAGCTGCCAATCAGTGCTGGGGGCGGGGTTATACAGAGATCATAAGAACAGAGAACTACTAGTCCTCTAGTGATAATCTCCTGCTGATAAAACAGTGATTTTATCCAAACTACAGCAAGCAGCTGAGTAAATGACACAGTACTTGAATTGGGGTCTCTGTATCTACGTTAAGCTGCTGTCAGATAAGGTGGCAAACACCTGGTGATAGTTTCTTTAATCTATATATTGGAAACATCACAGCCAGGTCATAAAACATTGTGAACAAAAATCCAAAGAGCTGCTCTGCAGAGGCCTGTATTGAACAGAGCAGAGGTGTCAATGCTTGGCTTCTTTTCTACTCATTGCCTATAGGACTGCCAGAGATAACGTTATAGGGCTCATCAATGTATAGCAGTCCCATTGGCAATGAATGGAGTGGATGCCAAGCAGGCACACATCTACTTTATTCAAGACAGGGACTGCAAAGTCTCATTTCTAGGGTTGTTGAGAGCCCTATCCTGCCCCATGGATAGGGAAAAATTTGCAATTTTGTGTAAACGTCCCTAACACCCTAAACTGAAAATACACTTCTTGGTTTGATACTAGTTTCTTCTCCATAACATACAGTACATTGTCGTCAGTGTGATTGTGGCATTGCTGTTTTACACAGACCTGCTATGGATGCAATTGTGGAGGTAACGATAAAGATTTTTTCTTCTTTATATCATTAAAGGTGCTTTTTAGGACTATCCCAGAAACTCTGCCCTTTAGCTCTGCTGCTTCAGTGCTTTTCATCAGTACCAGAAGATTTGATTTCCTATCAATTAATTCCCTGACCGCTGCAGGCAATCACTGGTCCCAGTAGTGATGTTTACATTTTTGACATGTAATCGTTTAGGGCACTGTTTGGCTACAGCAGTCAGGTGACTAATGAATGAGACATCATTACCTCTGATACTAATGGGGCCACTGGAGTGGCAATGTTTGAGGAAAGGGGGATCCAAGTTATAAATAATTGTTATTTATTTAACATTACATATTTTAGGGCCAATTTTGTATAATCCTTGAAAACCTCTTTAATAACTGCTGGGCACTTTCCTTTTTCATGCCTACATTTTTTTCTCAAGGTATTCATCTGTGCTGTAAGCTTTCTGGCATTGCTGGACTTCTTCATCCATTTTTTTGTTTAGGTCATATATTAGGAAGTGTCCACCTTTACTTTATATAGATATCTTCATATCTCATCATCATCTCAAAATGTGCAGACTTTAGAAATAATTAGGGTCCTTTTACACAGGCAGATAAAATGCACCGATCAACTATATGGGAAGTTTATTAACGCTTGTTAAAGGATTATTCTAAAAAAAAAAAAAGAAAAAACTACTCCTTATCCATAGTTTAGGACACAACTTGACCGATGGGCTCTAGAATGGGGCTCGGCAACCCATCTTGAATGGAGCAGAGGAGTGCATGCGTGCTTACCACTCCATTTATTGTTTATGGGACTGCTGGAAGTAGCTGAGCTCCATACTCTGCTATTTCCATCCATTGACAATGAATTGAGCAGAAGTCCAACATGTGCACCTCCACTCCTCTGCATCGCCACGTATTCGTTAGAAATTAGTCCACAGAATTGCTAGGGATCTGACCCGCAGAACCCCCAGCCATCAGAAAGGTATCACCTATCCAAACAATCAGTGAAAACCTGTTCTTTGGGGAACAACTCTTTAAGAATTATTTTCAACTTGCGATGATAGGAATTTTCATTACAACATTTGCACAATTCTTTTTTTTTGTATCAGTCATTATTATCAGCAGCAAATTCCAGTTTTCATAGTGGGGGGGTTGCTGCTGACTTGGAATACATTTTAAGCCGCAGAAAAGATGTGATCAGTCGACAAAAGAGCTTTTGCTTGTTTTTCACCTAATAGTTGTAGTTGAGCATATCTACACAATGATCAGTAACAAAACATTCCTATCAACCATTATTTCTGTAATTTCCATTGATTTTCCAGATTATGTACCAAACATCTCTATATAACCCACAGAGCTCCGAGAAGGACAGAGCTAGTCAACTCTTTGCTGGACAAAAGAGACTGGGTACTCTCTTTCTTGGTATGGATGTCAAATGAGACATTTATGGTAAAGACCACACATGCCAAATCTGGCCAGCAGGGTGGTTATATTTGGACCCCCAGACCAGAACCGCCACCGCTATGAGGCGCCCATTATTCTGTATGGAGAAATATGTGGGGCCCATTATACTGTATGGAGGACTATGTGGGGCCATTATACTGTATGGAGCACTATGTGGGGTCCATTATTCAGTATGGAGAAATATGTGGGGCCTATTATTCTGTATGGAGGACTATGGGGGCTCATTGTTCTGTATGGAGGACTATGTGAGGCCCATTATACTTTATGGAGGACTATGTGGGGCCCATTATACTGTATGGAGGACTATGTGAGGCCCATTATTCTTTATGGAGGACTATGTGGGGCTCATTATACTGTATATTGGTTGGTCCCCCACTTTGTCTAAGTTTTTCATTTTGGCCCTCTGTGTGTTTAAGTTTGACATCCCTGGTATAGACAATGAATAAATATTTATTGCGGAAAATGTGCTTTTGGGTAAGTCAATATGGGAATTATCCACTGTGGAAAATCAGCAATAAAATTTGCAATGACAAAGAATGCACCAAATTGTGTTGGGTTCTTTACTGCATGTTTCCCACATTCTGCAGAATGAATTGACATACTGTAGACTACTGATTTGCACCTCAGGTCAATTTATGCTGCCCATTTTTTATGCAGCACCTTAGTGAAATTTTGCAAAATCTCCTCTGTAATTGCTGCCTGTAAGTTTTCTGTAGAAAATTCGAAGCTTAATGGTTATGTGGAAACCTATCCTAATGGTGGCCATAGACATTTCAGATAATGTGGTCAATGATAAACATGTGTAAAGATACTTATTGCTATAATTATGAAGTGTGATCAATTAATATAAATAATCTCGAAATCAGAAAATATTTAAAGAGTTTTCCCACTACATAAATGATTGCATTGCCTATCCACAGGATAGGCGATAAAGGTATTATCTGTCTGACCGCAGGGACCTTCACCTATCCAGACTGGTGTTTCCAAAGCACTTTGTCCCCTAAATCAGGGTTCCCCAACTCCAGTCCTCAAGGCCCACCAACATGTCAAGTTTTCAGGATTTCCTTAGTATTGCACAGATGATAATTATATCACCTTCACAGGCAATAATTCCATCACCTGGACAATACTAAGGAAATCCTGAAAACATGATCTGTTGGTGGGCCTTGAGGACTAGAGGCGGGGAACTTTGCCCTAAATGAAGCAGTGGTACATATGCTCCACAACTGCTCTATTCACTTCTCCGGGACTGATGTAGATTAATTGAAATGAATAGAGTGATGACCGAGCATGCGTACCACTGCTCTATTAACACAGGTGACTTCAGGACCCCTGTTATTTGAATTGGTCGGGTCAAATCATTGGAACTCCCAGGGATCATGCACTTATTCCAATGTATAGGTGATAAATTTATTTTGTGGCAAACTTCCATTAGTAAATATACAGCACTGGTTTTCAATAGATGATCATTCTCATGGTTACAATCGCATTTTTCTTGACAATTACCTTTATTTAAGATTATTGTCAATTGACTGAAAGCAGAATTTTTACATTAGTTAATGCCTACGCTAAAGATTAGAAGAGAAGATTGTTTGCCAGGAATCCAAAGTGAGAAAGTACAAGATGGAAAACAATTTGTATCAGCCGTCACAATTTATGAAAGGGTAAACGATAAACAAGAGGTCAATGGACAAATAATGTGCTGACAGTCGTCTGACACGTCGTGCGCTTCACCTACAGATTTCCTCCTTGATTTGATGATTTTAGCTTCTCTGTCTAATCCAGTGAAATCTCATTTGCCATACAGTCTATTGAGCTGAACTATACCTGGGTGAAACAGTTCAGGTGTAAACATCTTTAATTCATCCAATTGGTGTACATCTCCCGTTGAACCTTCTCCTTTATTTTTGGCATTTCATCAATTTCCCAGCAAATGCTTTTCTAGCCAAGCGTTTCTTTTCCTGCGGAACGCTGACAGCACATTAACCACATAACCCATGTACTGTAAAACCTCAGTAACAAACTGATAGACTTAACACATGGCCACTTCTGTTGATGAACACAGAAGGTTGGATAATATCATGAGATACGTAGTAAATATGGAACCTGCCATCTTCCATGTCTGAATCTACAAGACACAATATCAATAATACCATTCCTTCTCTTGCAGAAAACATTGCACATTGTTTTCTGATGGAATTTAATGATCTTGTTGAGTTGATATGTGAAGATTTCTCACCTGTGAATAGAATAAAATGAATGAAGTACACTAGTTTTTGTAGGACAATATACAATGCCCAAGTCAGGATTTTCGTTATTTAATGAACCACTTGAAGTGAATCTTGTTTGTTCAAGGATGTAATATATTTTTTATATTCTTTTTATTAAAATATTATAAAACAACATTATTTCCATGTGGTGTGACACGCCATTATACTGCACAACCTCCCTAATTTTGGGTAGGTCCACCTAGTGCCATCAAAACAGCTTTGACCCCATGGACTTCACAAGACATATGCAGGTGCCCTGTGGTATCTGGCACTGAGACTTTAGCAGCAGATCCTTTAAGTCCTTCAAGTTGTGAGATGGGGCTTTTAGTACATCCTACAGACTCTTGATTGGAATGAAATCAGGGAAATTTGGAGATAAAGTTTAAGAATGAGAGAATCTGCCGAATTCGGCAGAATACCTCGAATGAGGTTGGGAAATACGATTTGCATTTAATTTTTTATTGATGAGAATCAAATGTGCATTACTATGCGCTGATGTCTCTCCAGACCCCAAAGCATAATAAACAATTGTATAACAAAATAGAAAAAAAATTGCACTTGGCCAACCCTCAGCTGTGCCACCTGCACAACCCTTCTATAGTGCTCTTCTTCTGTCCCGAGAGGTGTCTTTCTCCAGTATCTGGCATTTTTGGCTCTGTCCACATCACAATGTCACGACAAACATCATGACATTGCGTGGGGCCTAATAGGCTGACTATTCCTTGCGATATTATGATGTCTCACCTCATGTTAGAACATCACAATGCATATAATTACTTTGCTATACACATCATGAACCAAACCAGACTGAAGAAGATCACCGGAGTGGAACTGCGCAATGGAGCAACTGAAAGCCTGGTAAGTCTATTTCTTTTTTTATCCATTAAATTTTTTACTCTTTCAAAATGGCCACCATGCTGCTGGATTAGCACAAACCAATTAAAGGGATTGTCCTCTACAAGGACTACACCTACCGAATCCCAATGTTTCTCCCAAGTAAAATAATAACACTTAGGCCACAGCCCCTCTATTAGTATTTGGTCAGTATTCGGTCAGTATTTTTTCTCAGGAGTGGGGGCCAAAACCAGGTGAGGAACAATCAGAGAAAAGGTATGATATAAACAAGTGCACCAATTCTTCATTTATCACCCACTCCTGGTTTTGGCTCCCACTCTTGAGAAAAAATACTGACCGAACACTGACCAAATACTGATAGTGGGCCGTGGCCTAATACTCACCTCTGGTGCCGGTGCCATTCCAGTGGTGTTGGCACTGGCTTTCCCAGGGCTCGCGTGACATTGTTATGTCACGCGATCCCTGTGGCCAGTCAATGCTAGCTTTAGTCTCCCCTCCTTCAGATAAAACAAGATATCCATAGGAAGTGAGAGAGCAGAGGCAGCTCCTTCACTTCATCCAGATGTTAATTACGTCTATAGGAGAGAAGAGTGAAGCCACGACTGAATTCCCACAAGGATAGTGTGACATAACAATGTCACTTGAGCCCCGGGAGAGTGGGTGCTAACATCATTGAAATGGCGCCAGCACCGAAGGCGAGTATAACTGTTATTATTTTACTGGGGGGGGTGGCATAGGAATTGAGAAGGGGTTGTTCAAGCAGTGGGGACTTCTTCAAAGAAGGAGTGATGTAAGGGTATTATATAACTTGAAACATTGCTTACAATCACAATATAAATAAATCACCAGCAGTGTTATACCAGATCTGGATGTGAAAGAGTGAATAAAACCACATGAGACAAACCCAATTATCTGGATTCCTGGTCGTTTCCTTCTCTCGCACAGGATGCTTAATATTCTTAATATTAAAATGAATAGTTTTCTATTGTATGACATCCACGTTGCATATCGTTTTTGTAGCTGTGTATGTATCTGTGACGCGCCCCCTGTGGCCATGGGGTACTCGGTAGGCGGGACGGTTTTATTGGGGTAGTCGCGGTGGCAGTGACCCGGTCCGTGGCCCTGAAGCGGTCAATAAACAGTAAAATAACATTTTGGGGAAAAAGTTTGTGACGCCACCTGATGTATGCGGCTATATGTGGCCGCCGCTGCTGTTCAGATCCACTGGGGCTGTTGGTGACGCAGCAAAGATGGTGCAGCTCGCCACGGGAAGAACTAGGCCCCA
This sequence comes from Phyllobates terribilis, assembly GCF_046119375.1. Classification (NCBI taxonomy): domain Eukaryota; kingdom Metazoa; phylum Chordata; class Amphibia; order Anura; family Dendrobatidae; genus Phyllobates; species Phyllobates terribilis. Next base: position 111,741,538 of record NW_027362768.1, on the reverse strand, counting down.
GGGCAGTTAAATAGGAGATTTTGGATGTTAGTGTTGTAGTGCAAGGCAGGTGACGCAGCAATTAAGTCAAGGACACAGCGCGGTGCAGTCTTCAAGTATTTACTCACAGTTCTTATGGAGTTCCAGGTTACATTGGCCAGATTATAACCACCTGCTGAGTCCTGTGTCCTACGGGGAAGTGATCCAGCCAACTCTCTCCCTCCTGTCCTGCGCCTCACGCACAGTGTCCCGAGCCAGTGGCCGCAGGCCTTGTTGTGCGACGTCTTTTCTGTCCCCTTTGTCCTGTTCTCTTTTCAGAGAATGTGTGTTGTGTTTGGCTACAGCACGTGAAGATACCGCAACCTCCGGTTTGCTAGCTGAGTCTTGCAGTCCTCCAATAGTCTGGGGATAAAGTTTGTGACGCCACCCGTGGTAAGCAGCTATGTGTGGCTGCTGCTGCTGTTCAGATCCACTGGGGCTGTTGGTGACGCAGCAAAGATGGTGCAGCTCTCCACGGGTAGAACTAGGCCCCAGGGCAGTTAAATAGGAGATTTTGGATGTTGATGTTGTAGTGCATGGCAGGTGACGCAGCAATTAAGTCAAGGACACAGCATGGTGCAGTCTTCAAGTATTTACTCATAGTTCTTATGGAGTCTCAGGTTACAATGGTCAGATTATAACCGCCCGCCGAGTCCTGTGTCCTCCGGGGAAGTGATCCAGCCAACTCTCAGATAACTTGGGTGCAGTTGAACGGGACCCCCTTCTTGTGTATCTTCCCATGCTGTCTCTCTACGCTCACCCTCCTGTCCTACGCCTCACAAACAGTGTCCCGAGCCAGTAGCCGCGGGAATTGTTGGGTGACGTCTTTTCTGTCCCCTTTGTACTATATGGCCACCTTTTCAGCGAATATGTGTGGTGTTTGGCTACAGCACGTGAAGATACCGCAACCTCCGGTTTGTTAGCTGAGTCTTGCAGTCCTCCACTAATCTGGGGTCAGTCCCCTACTGCGACCTGATCTCTACACGGTCAGCGTGAACTCGGTCGCACGGGTGGACTCCGTACTTCCCGTGCCCCTAGGATCCTTTTTCTCTCTGGAGCTCTCCTCACTGCTCCGGTCTTCTCTCCTCACTCTCCTACTGGGCCTCTCTGACTGGACCCCACTCCTTCACTGTTCTCACTCACTGTACTCCTGCTCCAAGGACTCTTCTAGATGTTTCTACCCTTCCTTTTATACTCTTCCTTCAGTGCTCCCCTAAACTACTTCCTCCACCCACCTTTTCTACTTAGTTCCACCTTCTAGACAGGGACTGGGTCTGTGCTCTCCCTCAGGAGCTATCTGGACCATCCCTCAGGAGTGGTGTAGTGTTAGATGTGAGTGGCAACTGGACCCGCAGGGGCGCCACATCCCCCCCGTTAAACACAGCACGCCCGCGGGCTGGAACAGAGTAGAAAACAAGAATTTAAGACATGCAAAATTTCAAAATGCTTTTCTGGATAAAACAGTAAATAAATAACCTTTCTTCCCTTTATGGGAGGCACTCTTTCTTAAACGTTACATAACACTATGTGGCATATATAAAACAGCATAAATCAAGTTCAGTAGGCTTCAACGAGATCCCTTTCTGGGTGTCCATCTCACTGGTGTAAGTGCAATGTGAGGGACCTGTCCACAAAAAAACCCAACGTGGGCCCTAGGCGTGGCTGCAGGGCATAATTGATCCACTCATCGGACCACGTCTTCGGCCACCACAGATGAATTTTGGTTCAGAGGTTGATAAAACCAACAAGAAGCACCTTAAGAAGTGCTAACTTTTTACAAGATCAGTTTTTGGGTTGATCACCATCCTTAACCACAGTGTCTCTTTAAATTTCTAGGTACTATAAAAACTTTTCTTTAAACATTTTTACACACCGTACTTATACTAATACCCTTCCGGGTAACTATATACATTTCTTACTCATTATTAACTTAGTTCAGTGGTGGTGCTCCCTCCGGGATAGCATATGGTCACCTCAACACTTGATGGCCCTGCCAGGTCATCAACCTCTTATTGCAGGGGTACGTCCTCCTCCTCCTCCTCTCTGTGCACATTCTTCCTCAGATGGAGATATGGCCTATTGTGCTAATACTGTGAATGGGTTTATATAATTTTGAAGCAGTTAGCTTCATGGGTTTGATTCCAGTGAGTACCACTATTTTAATTGATCATTTTAATATTTTTAGAAGATGAAGTGTGTTGCAGAGAATACGATTCTGGTATTATTCCGGCTAATATAAATTATAACAACAATTTTTTAGCTAATATTTACCCCCCCCCCCCCCCCTTTTTTTTTTTTTTCTTTTTCTTTTTTTTTATTTATTTTTATTTATTTATTTATTTATTTATTTTTTATTTATTTATTTATTTGTACACCCTATAGTGGTTTTACACGGGGCTACGTCTGATGACCATATAGCTATATGGCTTAGTGGTCTGATGCTCTGATATGGCTTACATATTTTTGGAGTAATGTTGCCTCACGGGATCGATCCCGGTGAATGCCAGAATTTTAATTTTTGAAAGATACTATAAAATTTTCTTGTGGTTTACTAGAGATTCATCTCATTGCGAAAAATGTCATGCTTTTTATGATTAATTGTTCAATGTGTGAGCTTTTATGAGTGCTTCTAGTTTTTAGAGTTTGCTGTGTACAATGTGGGCATTTTCACAGGAAATTACGTCATGTGTGACACGTGTAATTATATGTTATATATATGTGGATTGTGATTGACTTGGTAGCCCTGAGGAAGTGGCAGTGTAGCCACGAAACGCGTAGGCCAAGGAATAAAGAAGGTTTGGTTTATCATTAACCCTTGTGTGTCTCTGGACCAGCGCGGAGGATCAGCCCGGCTTCTTATCTGCTCTCATTGAGCACATTCAGGGCGTACCACCCACGTTCTCCACGGTGACAGGTGTAGGTTACTCTGTCTCGGGGGCACAGATCCCGTCCTGGGTGTCCCTGTTATAGGTGGGACTCCACGTCACCCCGGTTGACAAATAGGTCCATGCCTACCTGAGGCTCCCAGATAAAGTTCCAACCTCCTTCTAGATTGAATTTCACCACGGTACCTTCTGCACGGATTCTCTGCTTGGCGGGCTTGGCTTTGTGGGCCCGGGTCTTGGCCTGCATATTATGGGACTCCATCACCTCCCACTGCACCCGCCGTTCTCACCGCTCCGCCTCTAGCTTCAGGAGTTGTCGCCGGCAATCTCCCTCCGCAGGGCCTCAGCTTGGTTCTCCCTGGGGAATCCCATGAGGTCACCCTCCGGGTTGTCCCACCTGTACTCCTCTTCTCTGGCGCAGGCAACCTGGGGTGCTGGCGTGGGCACTAAGGGAGCTTTTTGTTGGTCCTCAACCCATGCAGACCAGTCCCACCTTGCGCGCCCGTACACCCAGCCGGGTGCAGGGGCAAATGGTTCCACTAGGGGGCCTAGGAGGGTGTTGTCGGTGCCCGGGGTAGGGGCGCTGCAGTTTCCTGCATTTGCTGTTGCTCCGGTGCTGCGCGTCTCCTCTGGGCTCAGGACAGGCTCCGCCGGGACTGGGGTGCTGGTGGCAGGACTGGGCGTTGACCGCTGCCGGGTGAGCTTTTCCAGCAGCTCGTCCTTACACTGTGCGACTGCGACCTTCTGGGCCTCCTCCATCTGCCGGCCCAGCTCTTGCACCTCGGTGCGCAGGAACCTCATGTCCTCCGAGGGTAGTTGACTCAGGACTCCCTCCAGGTTAAGGGGGGAGTCTTCTGCCTGCAGGCCACGCGAGGGAGCCTGGTGATCACTTCCTTCCATGGCGTCGGTTGGGTGCATTCTGACTCCTCCGCCCAGGGCCCCGCCCTGTCTCCAAGGTTTTTCTTCTCCTCTCCCCTTTTGGGGGCGGTTCCACTCCAGCTTGCTGTCGGCTACACCAGAGGGCGGCTCCCCCAGACTGATGGACAAGTCTAAGTATATGGCCACAGGTGCATGGGGCAGGCTCCATTTTTGGCGCCATTTTGGAACTTGGCACACGATGGGAGGCTTCTTTTCATCCTTTAGTACACACATAATGGCACCTGTTCTTCTGGGGCGGGCGCCACTACTCGGTAACAAGCACAGTCTAAAGGCACACGAGACCCGTTGTAACGGGTCGGTTCATCCTGTTCATGATGCCCTGGGGCTGTGTGGTACTCGGTAGCCGGGCTGGTTCTATTGGGGTAGTCGCGGTGGCAGTGACCCCGTCCGTGGCCCCGAGGCGGTCAATGAACAGTGAAATAACATTTTGGGGATAAAGTTTGTGACGCCACCCATGGTATGCGGCTATGTGTGGCTGCTGCTGTTCAGATCCACTGGGGCTGTTGGTGACGCAGCAAAGATGGTGCAGCTTTCCACGGGTAGAACTAGGCCCCAGGGCAGTTAAATAGGAGATTTTGGATGTTGATGTTGTAGTGCAAGGCAGGTGACGCAGCAATTAAGTCAAGGACACAGCGCGGTGCAGTCTTCAAGTATTTACTGACAGTTCTTATGGAGTTCCAGGTTACATTGGCCAGATTATAACCGCCCGCTGAGTCCTGTGTCCTCCGGGGAAGTGATCCAGCCAACTCTCTCCCTCCTGTCCTGCGCCTCACGCACAGTGTCCCGAGCCAGTGGCCGCGGGCCTTGTTGTGCGACGTCTTTTCTGTCCCCTTTGTCCTATTCTCTTTTCAGAGAATGTATGTGGTGTTTGGCTACGGCACGTGAAGATACCGCAACCTCCGGATTGCAAGCTGAGTCTTGCAGTCCTCCAATAGTCTGGGGACGGTCCCCTATTGCGACCTGATCCCTTCACGGTCAGCGTGAACTCGGGCACACGGGTGGACTCCACACTTCCCGTGCCCGTAGGATCCTTTTTCTCTCTGGAGGCCTCCTCACTGCTCTGGTCTTCTCTCCTCACTCTCCTACTGGGCCTCTCTGACTGGACCCTACTCCTCCACGGTCCTCACTCACTGTACTCCTGCTCCAAGGACTCTTCTAGATGTTTCTACCTTTCCTTTAATACTCTTCCTTCAGTGCTCCCCTAAACTACTTCCTCCACCCACCTCCTCTACAATGGTGGCCAAAAGTATTGGCACCCCTGCAATTCTGTCAGATAATACTCAGTTTCTTACTGAAAATGATTGCAATCACAAATTCTTTGGTATTATTATTAGTGTTGAGCCACCCCCGTAGTGTTCGAGTTCGGTTCGGTTCGTCGAACACCCGTGTGTTCGCCGAACTGTTCGTCGAACTGTTCGTCGAACACCTTCGAACACCGTTAAAACCAATGGCAGGCAAACAAAAACACATAGAAACACATAGAAAACACCTGCAAAGGTGTCCAAAAGCTGACAAACTGCTCAGAAGACATAACTAACACATGGAAAAGTGACAAGTACATATAGTCATGCGAAAATAAAAGAGGTGGAGGAGTAAAAGGAGGGGGAGACACAGATATAGGCATGTCATGCCCTTCTAAAATCCAAAAAGTGAGAAGCCGACATGGCCAGTCCGCTCCTGCCCGTGCCAACTCCGTGTCGCCGGGTTTGTGCCAGAGCCGCGGTGAACCCTGATGGCCAGCCTCCCTCTCCCAATACTGGTGCCTGTCCGCTGGTGGGTCGAGCGAGCCCCCCTGTGGTGGAGGCAGCTCTAAGCTTTTTAATTTAAATTGTCTCTCTAATTTGAATGAATACACTTTAAATCCATTTACAAGGATCTATTGGAGGGCAAGTCTCATGCCAGCAGCCGCGTAATTCCAGCTCCAGTAGCGTCCACTAAAGCTGCTGCAGTTAAAAAGCTTTTATAAGGATCGAGCTCGGCTGTCCACCGCAAGGCATCCTACTGCCAGTCCCAGCCCCTATGCCTTGGGGTGCCTCCTGATGCTCTTCACTGAGTATCCCATGGTCCCGAAGCATTTCCTTTGAAAAAATTAAGTGTCTAAACTACAAGTGGTGTAGCTTGCTTAACAGCCGGGATAATCCGCTGACTAGCAGACACTGCTACTAGGCACAAAGTATTTCCTGGGCTAGATGCAGTTAAAAATTTGTAATTAGATACTCTCGTTGGATGCTGAGAAAGCATTCCATAGAGTCTCCTGGCACGCCATATATGATTCTCTTAAAAAGCTTGGGGTAGGGGTCTAGGGGACCCTTTTATAGCCAAAATCACGGTGCTGTATCACAATACGTCACCTAGGCTGAAGATAAATGGAACTGTAGCACCCTGAGGACTCGGTTGCTACAGAGGTATTGCACCTCACCCAGAGGTGTGATATCTCACTCTCAGGTAAGGATGGAGTGTGGATCAGGACCCGACACCTGCATGCATTACACCACATTGCCGTGGGGCAGGGCGACCAATATGCCTCTGAGATGGGCACGACAGTCCCTGTCCCTGGCTGGAGTGGGGGGAGGGAACACTGAGGAAGGGGAACCCTGTAGTGCAGGAGCAGGGAGGAAGCAGTTCCTGGGTGCATTGAGAAGGGAGTATAAAAGGTGGGCACCATCTTAGTTCAGTGCAGAGAAGTCTGAGCAGAAGTGGCAGGGAGCAGGGGCTCTGCATGAGCTCTGCTCCGGAGGCGGGCCTAGTAACAGAGGCCCAGGCCTGGAAGAGGGAGAAGGAAGGAAGAGGAGCGGAGAAGGCTCCAGGAACGAGGAATGAAGGGATCCCAGGGGTGCGGACGGGCGAGTCGCCACCGCACGCCCGAATCCACCTGCGTGGAGGGGTCAGGCCAAAGGGGGAGACCGGTCCCCGAAACTAGTGGAGGCAGGAAACGACCCTCAGCTAGAAACCGGAGGCTGTGACATTTTATGTGGCGCAGCCCCTCGCTACACCCGCTAGGAAGGCACCACATAGGGTCAGGGAAACTGGCGCCAAGTTTACCAAGAGGAGGCCCGAGGCAGCCGGACAGAAGGGTTGGTAAGAAAGGCCAGACAAAGGACACACAAAGGGGGTCCTGTGAAGCACTCCAAAGTTATCTGGGAGTTGTCTGAGCCCCTCACCTGGTGAGCACAGTACGACGTGGGCAGCCGTTACCTGCAGACGTGGTCTGGATAATAAGAACTGTGAGTAAAGGCCCTGGACTGCATAACTGACTCCGTGTTGTTACTGCTGCTGCCCTGCACCATCACCCCCATCCTACGCATACACTGCCCTGAGGCTATACTCCTCCCGTGGGGAGTTATGCTGCGCTCTGCTGCACCCACAACACCAGCCTCAGCGGTCTGCCCTGCAGCGGCGGTTCACCCTGACCGCAATCCACGGGTGGCGTAGTCGGACATTTAAACATCAAAACCACATAAATAGTTCCGCCACTGGTTTGACCACCCTGAGCCACGGAACCGGGTCGCCGCCACGAAGACTACAACCACCAGCATCCACCAAAAAGGGTCCGGCTCCGGGTGTCCCAAGGCACAGGGGGTGCATCAGAACATTTTCATCACCTTTCACAATCACCAATGGGACAAGGCAGGGATGTCCTCTGTCCCCTCTCTTATACATCCTAGTGACGGAGCACCTGCTCTCATCAATTCGCCATAAGCCCAATATTAGGTGGATTGAGGTGGGAGGCACCGAGTACAAGTGCTCTCTATTTGCTGATGATGTCCTAGTATATATCACTCAATCACATATATCCATCCATGCTGTTATGGCTGAAATAGATCACTTTGTTACATGGTCAAATTTTAAAATCAATGCAGCGAAGTCTGAGGCCCTCGATGTCTCCCTCCCCAAATCCATATAGGATTCCATCCAGTCCAACTTTCCCTTTGCCTGGCCCTCACAGGGTATCAAATACTTAGGAATTCCTATTCATAGAGACCTCTCCCATCTATGTTATCTTAATTTTGGGCCCTTTATTGAACAACTCCATACAGATCACGGTTGGCAAGTTAGAACTGTAAGATTCACTACGTGAACCACTGGTGTTTTGTGGAAAAGCACATGTATACTGCGTTCCAAATTATTATGCAAAAAGTGTTTAGGAGTGATAAGGGAAGAATTTGTTTGTTTGTCAGTTAAACTCATTGATGGTGATGTGTGTCAGGGCTCTTTATATCACTGTAAGCAATTGCAGACACCTGTGCTAATTAGTTTGGCAGGTGTGTCCAATGAAAGGCAAGACTACTTAAGAAGGCTGTCTCACATTATTAAGCAGCCTACATTTTCTGCCAAAATGGGAAAGAAAAAGGATGTGTCGGCTGCTGAGAAGCAACAAATTGTGGAGTGTTTAGGTCAAGGCATGACTACAATCAACATTGTGCGATGATCAGGATGAAGTGTCTTGGCAATCAAGAAGTATGTAGCTGATTCACAGTACACACGTGTGCGTGCTGATAAGGGCAAATTGAGGACTCTTTCCTACAGGCAATTACGTCAGGTTGAAAGAGCAGCGGCAAAAAAGCCTTGTCATAGCAGCAGACAAGTTTTTGAAGCTGCTTGTGCCTCCAACGTCCCCCGAACAACAAGATGCAGGGTCCTTCAGAGGTTTGCAGCTGTGCATACGCCATCCTGTCGACCTCCTCTATCCACTTCACACAAGCAGAAACGGCTCCAGTGGGCCAAACATTACATGAAGACTGATTTCAAAACTGTTTTGTTCACGGATGAGTGCCGTGCAGCGCTCGATGGTCCAGATGGATGGAGTGGAGGATGGCTGGTTGATGGACACCCAACGCAAACACGGCTACAGCGCCAACAAGGAGGAGGTGGAGTAATGTTTTGGGCTGGAATCATGGGGAGATAGATTGTCGGCCCCTTTAGGATCCGTGAAGGCGCTAAAGATGAACTCCATAATGTATGTGGATTTTCTCAAACAGCACTTCCTGCCATGGTTCAAGAAGAAGAACCGTGTATTTCACAGCAAGATCATTTTTCTGCATGATAATGCACCATCTCATGCTGCACATAAAACATCTGCATCTCTGGCTGATATGGGCATAAAAGGGGACAAATTTATGGTGTGACCCCCATGCTCCCCTGACCTGTACCCCATTCAGAACCTTTGAAGCATCATTAAAAGGAGTGTCTATGATGGCGGGAGGCAGTTCACATCTAAGCAACAGCTCTGGGAGGGTATTCTGTCCTCATGCAAAACAATTGAAGCAGAAACCATCCAAAACCTGACAAATTCAATGGACGAGAGAGTTCAGAAGCTCCTTTCGAACAAGGGGTCCTATGTGAAAATGTAACATCACCTAGAATAAAGTTTTGAGTTGAAAACTGTTTGATTTCAGTTTCTAACAACCTGCTAATGCTTATAATTTCAAAAATGACCATTTTTTTGGTCTTTATTAAAATGAAAAGGTTGATCGAAAAGTTTGGGGGATCTAAGAGTGTGGCAACCCAGTAGTCATGATTACTTCGAATTCTGACAATATGAGGGTCACGCTGCAGGTAGTGCAGCAAGAAGGCACTTATGTGTCTTGCGCATCTCGGAGCCCCAAAATTATTTTCCGGGCTAGATGCAGCTAAAAATTATTATTAATTTTAAATCTGGTGAAGCTTTAGTATAGATGGCCTAATAGGATCAGTGCTGCACACTGCTACAAAGCCCAAATTATTTTCCAGCCAAGATACAGATAAACATGATTAGTAATTTGAAAGCTTAAAACGGTTGGTAGGGTGATTTTAACCAATCATCAAGCTTTTACTCTCCCCAGGATGACACAGGGGTAGAAAAGTCGTTTCGGATCCATGATTTGTTCATCTTTATGAACGTGAGTCTGTCTACATTATCAGTGGAGAGCCGCGTGCGCTTATCTGTCAGCACACCACCAGCAGCGCTGAACACACGTTCAGACAGAACGCTGGCTGCGGGGCATGACAAGATCTCCAAGGCGTAAGTGGCTAGCTCCGGCCATTTATCCAGATTGGAAGCCCAAAAAGAGCAAGGGTCCAGTGACACAGTCGTGGCTTCAATGTTTACTTGGAGATACTCCTGTACCATCGTCTCTAGGCGTTGACTATGTGTCAGACTTCTTGTCTCCTGTGGCCTTGCAAAGGATGGGCTAAAAAAGTGGTGAAATGATTCCGCAAAATTGATGTTACCAGCAGATACTGTGGTTCTGTTACGGTTTGAGTGCTGAACACTTGACGGTCCCACGGTTGGCAAGTTGGAACTGTGAGATTCACTACGTGCACCACTGGTATTTTGTGGAAAAGCACATGTAAGATTCTGCAACAGTCTCTGCTGATACTCCTGCATGCGTTCATCCCTTTCTATGGCAGGAATAATTTCTGCAAATTTACTTTTGTACCGGGGATCTAACAGTGTGGCAACCCAGTAGTCAGGATTATTTCTAATTCTCCCAATTCGAGGGTCATGTTGCAGGTAGTGCAGCAAGAAGGCACTCATGTGTGTTGCGCATCCAGGAGCACCAAGTCCCTGTTGTGTTGGTGGCGAGGTAACAATCATGCTTCCTTCCTCTGTCCTCACCCCCCAACCTCGCACAACAGAAATGTGATCAAGGTCTCCCTCATCTGATGAGTCTTCCATCAGTTCGTCCTCCACTTCTTCCTGGGCTCCTGCACCTTCCTCACTAGTTTGGCTGCTACCATGCGCCCTGGTAAAACCATCTCCCCCACCCTCACATGCCTGCCGCCTTGGTGCTGCCGACCGTCTGGACCTTGCAGATGTTAGCCCTTCCGCATACAACTCCTCCTCCTCTACTTCCTCCACCTCCTCTTGTGCCACCACCTGACTCTGAATTCTGTTTAACATGTGCTCCAGCATGTAAATCACCGGAATAGTCATGCTGATAATGGCATCGTCAGCACTAAACATCTTCGTCGCCATTTCAAAACTGTGCAGAAGGGTGCATAGGTCCCTGATCTGAGACCACTCCTCCAGCGTGATTTGCCCCACCTCTGAATCTCGTTGGCCCAGGCTATACGTCAGAACGTATTGCACCAGGGCTTGTTGGTGCTGCCACAGTCGCTGCAACATGTGCAGAGTTGAATTCCACCGGGTAGGCACATCGCATTTTAGCCGGTGAAGTGGCAGGCCCAACGACTTCTGTAGAGATGTAAGTCGCTGAGCTGCGGGATGCGAACGGCGAAAGTGAGCACACAGCGACCGTGCCCTCTGCAGAAGGCCATCTAGTCTGGGATAGTGGGCTAAAAATTGCTGGACAACCAGGTTCAACACGTGAGCCATACAAGGCACGTGTGTGACATTGCCCCGGCGAAGGGCCGCACCCAGGTTTGCAGCATTGTCGCACACGGCCTTCTCTGGTTTCAGGTCCAGTGGAGACAACCATTCATGAAATTGGTTCTCCAGAGCTGACCACAACTCCTCAGCTGTGTGACTCACATTTCCCAGACATTTCAATGTAAAAACTGCCTGATGACGTTGAGCCCTACTGCCAGCATAGTAAGGAGGTGTGCAGGATCCCTTCTGCGCAGTTAGAAAGCTTGTGGCATGACCAGACAGGCTTTGGGTGCAGGTGGAAGACCGAGAGGAGGTTGAGGAGGCAGAAGCAGTGGAGGAACTTTGACATAAAGAGGATTGACGCACAACTCGTGGGGACGGCAAGACTTGGACAGCAGCCCCTTGTCCTGCTGTCACCATAGTTACCCAGTGCCCAGTCAGCGACATGTAACGCTCCTGTCCATGCCTACTCGTCCAAGTGTCTGTGGTGAAATGCACCCTGTCACACACAGAGTTTCTCAAAGAAGCGGTGATGTTGTGTGCGACATGCTGGTGGAGCGCAGACACACCTTTCTTTGAGAAGTAGTGCCGACTGGGCATCTGGTACTGGGGCACTGCGACGGACATAAGGTCTCGAAAATCCTCTGTGTCCACCAGGCGGAAAGGCAGCATTTCTGTAGCCAAGAGCTTGCAGATGGTGAAATTCAACCTCTTAGCTTTCTCATGGCTAGGAGGAAATGGTCTTTTACTTGTCCACATCTGAGGGACCGAGGGCTGGCTATTGTGCTTAGACGGGGTTGATAAGGGTGTCCCCGGCAAACTGCCGGTCTGTGAGGAAGATGCAGGCGGACATGTTAGGTTGCCTTGATCCAAAGGTGGTGCTATCGATGTCGGACAGCGCTCAACACCAGCTGGTGTTACCACCTCCAAAGAAAATGATGACCTGCCAATCACGCTGGCTGTTGCGGGTAAAGAGGTGGCAGTTCTGCGCCCCAAAACAGGTGTGACTGCTGTCCCCCCAGTCACAGAGGATTAAGAGGCCACGGATGCACAAGATATGGCAGACGGTGGTTGGCCCGGCCGGCTAGGCCGCATTGTAGCACACTGAGCTTCCCACTGCAACTTATGCTTCATGTCCATGTGCCGGTTCATGCATGAAGTACTCAAACTATGTATTTTTTGGCCTCTACTTAGCTTTTGCTGACAAATGTTACAGATAACACGAGTTGGGTCATCTTTATCGATCTGAAAAAATGCCCAGGCTATGCAAGGCTTAGCACCCATGCGACCTGAAGAGCCACCACGACTTGTGGTGAGAGGCAGAGTTGTGTTTGAGGATGCAGTTGTTGACGTGCTTCCAGTACTACGTCTCTGTCCAGGAAGGCGCAACCTGACCTCGTCGTCACTAGCATCTTCCTCCACCTCCTCTGCTGACCTCATCTCTTGGCTGACTGTGGGTTGACAGTAAGTGGGATCTCCAACCTCATCATCATCACCCTGTGCGTTATCACACCCGTCGTCCTCAGAGCCAACCTGTTCCTGCCCTGACAAAAAACTAAAGTTGTCGCTCCAATCAGGTATTTGAGTCTTATCATCGTCTTCCTCATTGTCTCCACCAACAGGAGTTACAGTTTGGGAATGAGGGTCTACATTATGGTCAGAACCTTCTGCGTCTGGTCCTGGATCCGACTCATAAAGATTCTGGGCATCAGTGCAGATCATTTCCTCATCTGGATTCACAGAAGCGCTGGAGTCGACCTCTGATTCCCAGGCTATAGTATGAGTAAACAGCTCTGCAGACTCAACCATCTGTTCTACCTCATACTCAGACGGGCAGCTGGAGATTTGGGAGCTGTGAGGAAGCAAGTGCGATTGGGGTGACACCTTTGAGGACTGGAGTATTTGTGATGTTGAAGTTGATGTGGAGGAGAGCCCACTTAAAGGAGCACTTGATATCCGTTGAAGCACCTGCTGTTTTTGTGCCTCATCTGGAATTTGTAGCGATTGGCGTGGCCGTAAGAAAGGGATCTTATCACATTGTCCGCTAAAAGAAGTAGACATTTTAGTTTGGCTGGAAGATGGTCTTTCTTCTGCAGATGTTACTGTTGCTTTAACACCTACCCCACGGACACAACCTTTTTCCCCTTCCCAACACGCCTATTCCCCTTTCCACCAGCAGCAGGCCTTTTTCCACTCATTTTGGTGGTTAACTAATTCACAACTCTGGAGTTGTTTGCACAAAAAAACAATGGATGGGAACCGAGCAGAGCTGAGTGGCCAAACTGTGGTATTAGGCCAAAACTATTGGCTGGGTTAGATGCAGAAAAAAATTATATTCAATTTGCAACCTGATGGAGGTCTGTATAGATGGATTAATAGAACAAGTCCCACACACAGCTAGAAGCCCAATATTTTTTCAGAGGTAGATGCAGAAAAAAATATATTCAGTTTGCAACCTGATGGAGGTCTGTATAGATGAACTAATACAACAAGTCCCACACACAGCTAGAAGCCCAATATTTTTTCAGAGGTAGATGCAGAAAAAAATATATTCAGTTTGCAACCTGATGGAGGTCTGTATAGATGGATTAATAGAACAAGTCCCACACACAGCTAGAAGCCCAATATTTTTTCAGAGGTAGATGCAGAAAAAAATATATTCAGTTTGCAACCTGATGGAGGTCTGTATAGATGGATTAATAGAACAAGTCCCACACAAAGCTAGAAGCCCAATATTTTTTCAGAGGTAGATGCAGAAAAAAATATATTCAGTTTGCAACCTGATGGAGGTCTGTATAGATGGATTAATAGAACAAGTCCCACACACAGCTAGAAGCCCAATATTTTTTCAGAGGTAGATGCAGAAAAAAATATATTCAGTTTGCAACCTGATGGAGGTCTGTATAGATGGATTAATAGAACAAGTCCCACACACAGCTAGAAGCCCAATATTTTTTCAGAGGTAGATGCAGAAAAAAATATATTCAGTTTGCAACCTGATGGAGGTCTGTATAGATGGATTAATAGAACAAGTCCCACACACAGCTAGAAGCCCAATATTTTTTCAGCGCTAGATGCAGAAAAAAATTATATTCAATTTGCAACCTGATGGAGGTCAGTATAGATGGACTAATAGAATGATGCTATGCCCAAAAGATTTTACTTCACTAGGTGCAGTAAAAAAATTGGTATTCTATACACAGGTGGTATATCTTGCAACACAGATAGGCTACTCCACTGACTAACACACTCTGCAATAGGCCAAAAAGGATTAGCTTTGCTAGATTCAGCCAAATGCTGTGAAAAAAACTTGCACAGCACTGGCACAGACCTGCCTGGCAAAAACTGATAGGAACTGATGTAACCTAGTCCTGAAAAGGACTCCAATTACAATTAGTCTTTACTCCCACAATCTATCTATTTAAGAGCACAGACCTGCCTGATAAAAGGCGTAGGAAATGCTGTAACCTAGTCCTTAAAAGGACTGCAATCACAACTATTCCCTACTCCCAAGCTATCTATAGATTTGTGCGAAAATTGGCTTGAAATTAACAAGGTATAGCGCACACAGCAACAGCGGTGCCGTCTAACACGCAGCTGCAGCAGTGAGAAAATGGTGGCGACGGGGAAAATGGCTTGGTCTTATAGGGCAAGGACATGTGACATACACTGCCAATGACACATGCCCTTGCTTGTGTGAAAAAAAGCACTTCGCTCCGTGTGTGCGCTGCTGATAGGCTGACAGATTGCACCTCCCCACTGCAAATGCGGGAAAGAGAAAAAAAATGGAGATCTTCATTGTTCCTGCAGAGATCCATCCCCTGCCCCTCCCCCCACCCCGCTGTACACTCAAACTGCGTATTAACATTAATTTTCATCATTACTGAGAAAAAATCCAGTTATGATTTTGGTGCACGAACAGTTATCGAACATAACCTCGAACAGCCGAATTTTTCTCAAATTGTTCGTGTTCGCCGAACGGCTCGAACACCGCCCAAAACAGCTCGAATTTGAGATTGGCGAACAGTTCGAGTAGAACAACGCTCATCTCTAATTATTATCTTCATTTAATTTGCTTGCAAGGAAAAAACACAAAAGAGAATGAAGCAAAAATCAAATCATTGATCATTTCACACAAAACTCCAAAAATGGGCCAGACAAAAGTATTGGCACCCTCAGCCTAATACTTGGTTGCACAACCTTTAGCCAAAATAACTGCGAACAACCGCTTCGGGTTACCATCAGTGAGCTTCTTACAATGCTCTGCTGGAATTGTAGACCATTCTTCTTTGGCAAACTGCTCCAGGTCCTTGATATTTCAAGGGTGCCTTCTCCAACTGCCATTTTGAGATCTCTCCACAGGTGTTCTATGCGATTCAGGTCTGGACTCATTGCTGGCCACCTTAGAAGTCTCCAGTGCTTTCTCTCAAACCATTTTATAGTGCCTTTGGAAGTGTGTTTTGGGTCATTGTCCTGCTGGAAGACCCATGACCTCTGAGGGAGACCAAGCTTTATCACACTGG
Source organism: Phyllobates terribilis (assembly GCF_046119375.1). Lineage (NCBI taxonomy): Eukaryota > Metazoa > Chordata > Amphibia > Anura > Dendrobatidae > Phyllobates > Phyllobates terribilis. Next base: position 111,725,861 of record NW_027362768.1, on the reverse strand, counting down.
GCCCTACATTATGCTGCAAAATTTGTTGGTAGTCTTCAGACTTCATAATGCGATTCACACGGTCAAGCAGTCCAGTGCCAGAGGCCGCAAAGCAACCCCAAAACATCAGGGAACCTCCGCCATGTTTGACTGTAGGGACCGTGTTCTTTTCTTTGAATGCCTCTTTTTTTTCCTGTACACTCTATGTTGATGCTTTTTCCCAAAAAGCTCTACTTCTGTCTCATCTGACCAGAGAACATTGTTCCCTAACGTTTTAGGCTTTCTCAGGTAAGTTTTGGCAAACTCCAGCCTGACTTTTTTATGTCTCGGGGTAAGAAGTGGGGTCTTCCTGGGTATCCTACCATACAGCCCCTTTTCATTCAGACGCCGACGGATAGTACGGGTTGACACTGTTGTACCCTCGGACTGCAGGGCAGCTTGAACTTGTTTGGATGTTAGTCGAGGTTCTTTATCCACCATCCGCACAATCTTGCGTTGAAATCTCTCATCAATTTTTCTTTTCCGTCCACATCTAGGGAGGTTAGCCACAGTGCCATGGGCTTTAAACTTCTTGATGACACTGCGCACAGAAGACACAGGAACATTCAGGTCTTTGGAGATGGACTTGTAGCCTTGAGATTGCTCATGCTTCCTCACAATTTGGTTTCTCAAGTCCTCAGACAGTTCTTTGGTCTTCTTTCTTTTCTCCATGCTCAATGTGGTACACACAAGGACACAGGACAGAGGTTGAGTCAACTTTAATCCATGTTAACTGGCTGCAAGTGTGATTTAGTTATTGCCAATACCTGTTAGGTGCCACAGGTAAGTTGCAGGTGCTGTTAATTACACGAATTAGAGAAGCATCACATGATTTTTCAAACAGTGCCAATACTTTTGTCCACCCCCTTTTTTAGGTTTCGTGTGGAATTGTATCCAATTTGGCTTTAGGACAATTCTTTTTGTGTTTTTTCATTGAAGACAAATTAAATGAAGATAATAATACCAAAAAATTTGTGATTGCAATCATTTTCAGGAAGAAACTGAGTATTATCTGACAGAATTGCAGGGGTGCCAATGCTTTTGGCCACCACTGTACTTAGTTCCACCTTCCAGACAGGGACCGGGTCTATGCTCTCCCTCAGGAGCTATCTGGACCGTCCCTCAGGAGTGGTGTAGTGTTGGATGTGAGTGGTTGGGTCCCGGGTAGTGCTCCCTCCTTACCTGAGAGTGGGGTACCACACCTCTGACTGAGATGCAGGGGTGCCACATCTGCAGTATGGGAGAAAATATGAGTGAAAATAGATATGAAAATACAATAGAAAAATATACAATTAAGTAGTATAGAGCATAAAGCAAAAAATTCTGCGACAAACCAGACAAATCACATTTAGGTGCGTATGTAGTATTTTTTGGCATAGTTCTCAGTAAAATGGAGCCATTGATCTCTTTGGATCTCTAATGCTTTGTAATTAGCCGAAAAAACTGAATCACATACCGTTATGTAAAAGATGAAAACCTTTTCTGCAAAAATGATCCTGACTCTGGATGATGACACTTCATTAATATTCTAATCCTCTCTGCCTGCATACTAGTATAATGTACACGACGGATTGCACCACGAGTCTACAATACAGACCTGTAGACCCTCCATGTAGATTATAGGGGGACATATCTGTGAAATGCAGCTGCCTATCACCATTTCTCTCCACACAGTGAGACAGCTTGGACCCATAGTAACAAGGACACAGTATTCTAGCTTTATCTGACACAGATGCCGAACACAGCCTGACAATGAATTTATTGTTTAGAAGGCAGCCTTCATTATTTTTGTGCCATGGTTACAGGGAGCAGAAGGACACCACGTACAATGGAGGTGTGCATAACATGTCAAACCTTAATTACAGTATTTTTTTTAGTCAGTTGTGCCATCAAAATACCCGAGAACAAACATCAAATGGTTCAGTAAGTAATAATAAAACCAGCACTTCACTGCTGTGTAATGAGCTCTATTTCGATATCATAAGACCCAGGAACTCCAATAAATGGAGCAATAATCATTTATCAGCCTTGTGGGCAAATCGAGACAGCCAAGTGGCTGAGGAAAATCAAGAACAGAATATACTATTCCATTTTGTAAGGCGTTTCTGCGGTCTTATATAAAACAGGACAATACATAGCATGTCCTAATATATAGTATGTGTAATGCACACGCCCGGGCTGAGTGGCGTGTGCGTGTATATGTAGTGATTCCACTGGACCGTGCCGGAGAGTGAATGCCTGGAGGGGCGTAACTAAGTATCCACCCGATCCGACCAGGGTCGCACGACGGCATACGACGCCAGTGCACCAAGAAGGAACCGAGCAGAGGGACCAGGTGCTACTCCAGGACAGCCCCCGGACACGGCTGTTTACCCACACAGGGGAATACAGGAACAAGCAGGTTAGGCTGGCACACAGACTGCTGGTTATAGGCAGACACAGCTGGTATGCAGACTGGCGGATGCTGGTAAGCAAGACTGGTATGCAGGCAGGGAGGTACTGGCAGGTACGACAGGTTGGAGCACCGAGCGGATAGGACCCAGTACAGACTGGGACTCAGGAACAGAACCGCAGATGCGGTGGACAAACACAGCAGAGTGAGGCCACCCAGAGCGGCGAGCAAGAGCAGAACAAGACGAGACTGCCTGGAGCGGTGAGCGAGAGAAGAGCAGGACAAGGCTGCCTGGAGCGGTGAGCGAGAGAGGAGCAGGACAAGACTGCCGAAGCAGCGAGCAAAGGGTCAGAGCAGAGCGAGACTTCTGGAGCAGTGAGCAAAGGGTCAGAGCAGAGCGAGACTGCCGGAGCAGCAAGCAAAGGGTCAGAGCAGAGCGAGACTGCCGGAGCAGCGAGCAAAGGGTCAGAGCAGAGCGAGACTGCCGGAGCAGTGAGCAAAGGGTCAGAGCAGAGCGAGACTGCCGAAGCAGCGAGCAAAGGGTCAGAGCAGAGCGGAAACCGCAGGAGCGATGAGCAAGGCAGAGCAGGCAAGAACCGCTGGAGTGGTGAGCAAGGCAGAGCAGAGGGGACAGGGCTCTGTTCACATGGAACAGACTGGAAGGGAAAGGCAGAACCAGGTACACACAAGATACTTGCAATGAAGTAGCGATTGGACTCTAAACGGGAGTACAGGGACAATGAGTAGGAGTTAGGTACGGGATCAGATTCTGCAGGAAAAGGGAAGGTACGAACATAGAGAAAAACAGGTAACAGGCTAGGAGAGTATTCAGACAAGAACAGACACAGCAGCAAGATACAGGAGCGGGTCTAGGTATGCGGCCCCTAGAAGGCAGAACGAACAGGTAAGGAGTGTGTTCAGACAGGAACAGGCAAGATACAGGAACGGGTCTAGGTATGCGGCCCCTAGAAGGCGGAAAGAACAGGCAAGGAGCGTGTTCACACTGGCTTGGAAATACAGCCTCCAAGATAGGCAGAAGACAACAGGCTAGAAGATAGTTCATACAGGACACAGTTCAGGCACGGGAACTTATACCGCAAGGCAGGAAACATAGACACGACCTGGCACATCAGTGACCAGAAGCCAACTGACAGAACACAATGCTCAGGCAAGGATTCCAGGAAGGAGCTGGGTTAAATACCAAGTGACAGACAGCAATAGGCTGAGGACGCACAAGGGGTGTGCCTGCAGCAGCTACAAGAACCAGGAAGTGATCGGGCGCCGCCCTTAAGCAGCAGAAACAGAGGCAAGCAGACAGCATGGAGGGAAGCCAGGCTAGCAGACTGGACTGGAGATCAAGTGCGCGCTCTTGCACAGTGGGAGATGGACCACTATGCAAGGACGCTGCCAGGTATGTTACAGTACCCCCCCTTACGCCCCCTCTTCTTCAGGCCTGCCAGAATGTTCCGCAGGGAATTCGAGGGCCAATCCTTCACTTCAAGGAGATCACTTCCACTGTCCACAGGAAAAACTGGTCTCATCTGGGTAGCTAGGATGCTACCTCCTATCCAGCCATCCTCAGCAACAGACGAAACGGGTGGAGTACCAGGAAGTCTCTCTCCACATATTTTCAGGTGGCACCCAGAGGGTACAGAAGACAACTGTAAGTCCTCCGCTGGGTCGGAAGAGTGCAGAGACTCAGGGGTAACCTCTGCCTTGGAGTACACTAGGTCGGACTCACTGGGCGAAGCGGGCGAGGTATCAGGTACCGAGTATAGGAAAGTCTCTGTCCATTCACTACCAGGTAGCACCCCGAAGGATTCTGGAGATAACTGGAGGTCCTCCGCCTGGTCGGAGGGGTGTAGAGACTCGAGGGTAACCTCTGCTTCGGAGTACACTAGGTCGGACTCACTGGACGAAGCGGGCGAGGTATCAGGTACCGAGTATAGGAAAGTCTTTGTCCATTCACTACCAGGTAGCACCCCGAAGGGTTCTGGAGATAACTAGAGGTCCTCCGCCTGGTTGGAGGGGTGTAGAGACTCGGGGGTAACCTCTGCTTCAGAGTACATTAGATCGGACTCACTGGACGAAGCGGGCGAGATATCAGGTGCAGAGTATAGGAACGTCTCTGTCCATTCGCTACCAGGTAGCACCCAGAAGGGTTCAGGAGACAACTGGAGATCCTCCGCCTGGTCGGAGGGGTGTAGAGACTTGGGGGTAACCTATGCTTCGGAGTACACTAGGTCGGACTCACTGGAAGAAGCGGGCGAGGTATCAGGTGCAGAGTAGTGTTGAGCCACCCCCGTAGTGTTCGAGTTCGGTTCGGTTCGTCGAACACCCGTGTGTTCGCCGAACTGTTCGTCGAACTGTTCGTCGAACACCTTCGAACACCGTTAAAACCAATGGCAGGCAAACAAAAACACATAGAAACACATAGAAAACACCTTCAAAGGTGTCCAAAAGCTGACAAACTGCTCAGAAGACACAACTAACACATGGAAAAGTGACAAGTACATATAGTCATGCGAAAAGAAAAGAGGCGGAGGAGTAAAAGGAGGGGGAGACACAGATATAGGCATGTCATGCCCTTCTAAAATCCAAAAAGTGAGAAGCCGACACGTTCAGTCCGCTCCTGCCCGTGCCACCTCCGTGTCGCCGGGTTTGTGCCAGAGCCGCGGTGGACCCTGATGGCCAGCCCCCCTCTCCCAATACTGGTGCCTGTCCGCTGGTGGGTCGAGCGAGCCCCCCTGTGGTGGAGGCAGCTCTAAGCTTTTTAATTTAAATTGTCTCTATAATTTGAATAAATACACTTTAAATCCATTTACAAGGATATATTGGAGGGCAAGTCTCATGCCAGCAGCCGCGTAATTCCAGCTCCAGTAGCGTCCACTAAAGCTGCTGCAGTTAAAAAGCTTTTATAAGGATCGAGCTCGGCTGTCCACCGCAAGGCATCCTACTGCCAGTCCGAGCCCCTATGCCTTGGGGTGCCTCCTGATGCTCTTCACTGAGTATCCCGTGGTCCCGAAGCATTTCCTTTGAAAAATTGAAGTGTCCAAACTACAGGTGGTGTAGCTTGCTTAACAGCCGGGATAATCCGCTGACTAGCAGACACTGCTACTAGGCACAAAGTATTTCCTGGGCTAGATGCAGTTAAAAATTTGTAATTAGATACTCTCGTTGGATGCTGAGAAAGCATTCCATAGAGTCTCCTGGCACGCTATATATGATTCTCTTAAAAAGCTTGGGGTAGGGGTCTAGGGGACCCTTTTATAGCCAAAATCACGGCCCTGTATCGCAATACGTCACCTAGGCTGAAGATAAATGGAACTGTAGCACCCTGAGGGCTCGGTTCCTACAGAGGTATTGCACCTCACCCAGAGGTGTGATATCTCACTCTCAGGTAAGGATGTAGTGTGGATCAGGACCCGACACCTGCATGCATTACACCACATTGCCGTGGGGCAGGGCGACCAATATGCCCCTGAGATGGGCACGACAGTCCCTGTCCCTGGCTGGAGTGGGGGGAGGGAACACTGAGGAAGGGGAACCCTGTAGTGCAGAAGCAGGGAGGAAGCAGTTCCTGGGTGCATTGAGAAGGGAGTATAAAAGGTGGGCACCATCTTAGTTCAGTGCAGAGAAGTCTGAGCAGAAGTGGCAGGGAGCAGGGGCTCTGCATGAGCTCTGCTCCGGAGGCGGGCCTAGTAACAGAGGCCCAGGCCTGGAAGAGGGAGAAGGAAGGAAGAGGAGCGGAGAAGGCTCCAGGAACGAGAAACGAAGGGATCTCAGGGGTGCGGACGGGCGAGTCACCACCGCACGCCCGAATCCACCTGCGTGGAGGGGTCAGGCCAAAGGGGGAGACTGGTCCCCGAAACTAGTGGAGGCAGGAAACGACCCTCAGCTAGAAACAGGAGGCTGTGACATTTTATGTGGCGCAGCCCCTCGCTACACCCGCTAGGAAGGCACCACATAGGGTCAGGGAAACTGGCGCCAAGTTTACCAAGAGGAGGCCCGAGGCAGCCGGACAGAAGGGTTGGTAAGAAAGGCCAGACAAAGGACACACAAAGGGGGTCCTGTGAAGCACTCCAAAGTTATCTGGGAGTTGTCTGAGCCCCTCACCTGGTGAGCACAGTACGACGTGGGCAGCCGTTACCTGCAGACGTGGTCTGGATAATAAGAACTGTGAGTAAAGGCCCTGGACTGCATCACTGACTCCATGTCATTACTGCTGCTGCCCTGCACCATCACCCCCATCCTCCGCATACACTGCCCTGAGGCTATACTCCTCCCGTGGGGAGTTATGCTACGCTCTGCTGCACCCACAACACCAGCCTCAGCGGTCTGCCCTGGAGCGGCGGTTCACTCTGACCGCAATCCACGGGTGGCATAGTGGGACATTTAAACATCAAAACCACATAAATAGTTCCGCCACTGGTTTGACCGCCCTGAGCCACGGAACCGGGTTGCCGCCACGGAGACTACAACCACCAGCATCCACCAAAAAGGGTCCGGCTCCGGGTGTCCCAAGGCCCAGGGGGCGCGTCAGAACATTCTCATCACCTTTCACAATCACCAATGGGACAAGGCAGGGATGTTCTCTGTCCCCTCTCTTATACATCCTAGTGACGGAGCACCTGCTCTCATCAATTCGTCATAACCCCAATATTAGGTGGATTGAGGTGGGAGGCACCGAGTACAAGTGCTCTCTATTTGCTGATGATGTCCTAGTATATATCACTCAATCACATATATCCATCCATGCTGTTATGGCTGAAATAGATCACTTTGTTACATGGTCAAATTTTAAAATCAATGCAGCGAAGTCTGAGGCCCTCGATGTCTCCCTCCCCAAATCCATATAGGATTCCATCCAGTCCAACTTTCCCTTTGCCTGGCCCTCACAGGGTATCAAATACTTAGGAATTCCTATTCATAGAGACCTCTCCCATCTATGTTATCTTAATTTTGGGCCCTTTATTGAACAACTCCATACAGACCACGGTTGGCAAGTTAGAACTGTAAGATTCACTATGTGAACCACTGGTGTTTTGTGGAAAAGCACATGTACACTGTGTTCCAAATTATTATGCAAAAAGTGTTTAGGAGTGATAAGGGAAGAATTTGTTTGTTTGTCAGTTAAACTCATTGATGGTGATGTGTGTCAGGGCTCTTTATATCACTGTAAGCAATTGCAGACACCTGTGCTAATTAGTTTGGCAGGTGTGTCCAATGAAAGGCAAGACTACTTAAGAAGGCTGTCTCACATTATTAAGCAGCCTACATTTTCTGCCAAAATGGGAAAGAAAAAGGATGTGTCGGCTGCTGAGAAGCAACAAATTGTGGAGTGTTTAGGTCAAGGCATGACTACCATCAACATTGTGCGATGATCAGGATGAAGTGTCTTGGCAATCAAGAAGTATGTAGCTGATTCACAGTACACACGTGTGCGTGCTGATAAGGGCAAATTGAGGACTCTTTCCTACAGGCAATTACGTCAGGTTGAAAGAGCAGCGGCAAAAAGCCTTGTCATAGCAGCAGACAAGTTTTTGAAGCTGCTTGTGCCTCCAACGTCCCCCGAACAACAAGATGCAGGGTCCTTCAGAGGTTTGCAGCTGTGCATACGCCATCCTGTCGACCTCCTCTATCCACTTCACACAAGCAGAAACGGCTCCAGTGGGCCAAACATTACATGAAGACTGATTTCAATACTGTTTTGTTCACGGATGAGTGCCGTGCAGCGCTCGATGGTCCAGATGGATGGAGTGGAGGATGGCTGGTTGATGGACACCCCACGCAAACACGGCTACAGCGCCAACAAGGAGGAGGTGGAGTAATGTTTTGGGCTGGAATCATGGGGAGAGAGATTGTCGGCCCCTTTAGGATCCCTGAAGGCGCTAAAGATGAACTCCATAATGTATGTGGATTTTCTCAAACAGCACTTCCTGCCATGGTTCAAGAAGAAGAACCGTGTATTTCACAGCAAGATCATTTTTCTGCATGATAATGTACCATCTCATGCTGCACATAAAACATCTGCATCTCTGGCTGATATGGGCATAAAAGGGGACAAACTTATGGTGTGACCCCCATGCTCCCCTGACCTCTACCCCATTCAGAACCTTTGGAGCATCATTAAAAGGAGTGTCTATGATGGCGGGAGGCAGTTCACATCTAAGCAACAGCTCTGGGAGGGTATTCTGTCCTCATGCAAAACAATTGAAGCAAAAAACATCCAAAACCTGACAAATTCAATGGACGAGAGAGTTCAGAAGCTCCTTTCGAACAAGGGGTCCTATGTGAAAATGTAACATCACCTAGAATAAAGTTTTGAGTTGAAAACTGTTTGATTTCAGTTTCTAACAACCTGCTAATGCTTATAATTTCAAAAATGACCATTTTTTTGGTCTTTATTAAAATTAAAAGGTTGATCGAAAAGTTTGGGGGATCTAAGAGTGTGGCAACCCAGTAGTCATGATTACTTCGAATTCTGACAATATGAGGGTCATGCTGCAGGTAGTGCAGCAAGAAGGCACTTATGTGTCTTGCGCATCTCGGAGCCCCAAAATTATTTTCCGGGCTAGATGCAGCTAAAAATTATTATTAATTTTAAATCTGGTGAAGCTTTAGTATAGATGGCCTAATAGGATCAGTGCTGCACACTGCTACAAAGCCCAAATTATTTTCCAGTCAAGATACAGATAAACATGATTAGTAATTTTAAATCTGGTGAAGCTTTAGTATAGATGGCCTAATAGGATCAGTGCTGCACACTGCTACAAAGCCCAAATTATTTTCCAGTCAAGATACAGATAAACATGATTAGTAATTTTAAATCTGGTGGAGCTTATTATAGATGGCCTAATAGAATCAGTGCTGCACACTGCTACAAAGCCTAAATTATTTTCCAGCCAAGATACAGATAAACATGATTAGTAATTTGAAAGCTTAAAACGGTTGGTAGGGTGATTTTAACCAATCATCAAGCTTTTACTCTCCCCAGGATGACACAGGGGTAGAAAAGTCGTTTCGGATTTATGATTTGTTCATCTTTATGAACGTGAGTCTGTCTACATTATCAGTGGAGAGCCGCGTGCGCTTATCTGTCAGCACACCACCAGCAGCGCTGAACACACGTTCAGACAGAACGCTGGCTGCGGGGCATGACAAGATCTCCAAGGCGTAAGTGGCTAGCTCCGGCCATTTATCCAGATTGGAAGCCCAAAAAGAGCAAGGGTCCAGTGACACAGTCGTGGCTTCAATGTTTACTTGGAGATACTCCTGTACCATCGTCTCTAGGCGTTGACTATGTGTCAGACTTCTTGTCTCCTGTGGCCTTGCAAAGGATGGGCTAAAAAAGTGGTGAAATGATTCCGCAAAATTGATGTTACCAGCAGATACTGTGGTTCTGTTACGGTTTGAGTGCTGAACACTTGACGGTCCCACGGTTGGCAAGTTGGAACTGTGAGATTCACTACGTGCACCACTGGTATTTTGTGGAAAAGCACATGTAAGATTCTGCAACAGTCTCTGCTGATACTCCTGCATGCGTGCATCCCTTTCTATGGCAGGAATAATTTCTGCAAATTTACTTTTGTACCGGGGATCTAACAGTGTGGCAACCCAGTAGTCAGGATTATTTCTAATTCTCACAATTCGAGGGTCATGTTGCAGGTAGTGCAGCAAGAAGGCACTCATGTGTGTTGCGCATCCAGGAGCACCAAGTCCCTGTTGTGTTGGTGGCGAGGTAACAATCATGCTTCCTTCCTCTGTCCTCTCCCCCCAACCTCGCACAACAGAAATGTGATCAAGGTCTCCCTCATCTGATGAGTCTTCCATCAGTTCGTCCTCCACTTCTTCCTGGGCTCCTGCACCTTCCTCACTAGTTTGGCTGCTACCATGCGCCCTGGTAAAACCATCTCCCCCACCCTCACATGCCTGCCGCCTTGGTGCTGCCGACCGTCTGGACCTTGCAGATGTTAGCCCTTCCGCATACAACTCCTCCTCCTCTACTTCCTCCACCTCCTCTTGTGCCACCACCTGACTCTGAATTCTGTTTAACATGTGCTCCAGCATGTAAATCACCGGAATAGTCATGCTGATAATGGCATCGTCAGCACTAAACATCTTCGTCGCCATTTCAAAACTGTGCAGAAGGGTGCATAGGTCCCTGATCTGAGACCACTCCTCCAGCGTGATTTGCCCCACCTCTGAATCTCGTTGGCCCAGGCTATACGTCAGAACGTATTGCACCAGGGCTTGTCGGTGCTGCCACAGTCGCTGCAACATGTGCAGAGTTGAATTCCACCGGGTAGGCACATCGCATTTTAGCCGGTGAAGTGGCAGGCCCAACGACTTCTGTAGAGATGTAAGTCGCTGAGCTGCGGGATGCGAACGGCGAAAGTGAGCACACAGCGACCGTGCCCTCTGCAGAAGGCCATCTAGTCTGGGATAGTGGGCTAAAAATTGCTGGACAACCAGGTTCAACACGTGAGCCATACAAGGCACGTGTGTGACATTGCCCCGGCGAAGGGCCGCACCCAGGTTTGCAGCATTGTCGCACACGGCCTTCCCTGGTTTCAGGTCCAGTGGAGACAACCATTCATGAAATTGGTTCTCCAGAGCTGACCACAACTCCTCAGCTGTGTGACTCACATTTCCCAGACATTTCAATGTAAAAACCGCCTGATGACGTTGAGCCCTACTGCCAGCATAGTAAGGAGGTGTGCAGGATCCCTTCTGCGCAGTTAGAAAGCTTGTGGCATGACCAGACAGGCTTTGGGTGCAGGTGGAAGACCGAGAGGAGGTTGAGGAGGCAGAAGCAGTGGAGGAACTTTGACATAAAGAGGACTGACGCACAACTCGTGGGGACGGCAAGACTTGGACAGCAGCCCCTTGTCCTGCTGTCACCATAGTTACCCAGTGCCCAGTCAGCGACATGTAACGCCCCTGTCCATGCCTACTCGTCCAAGTGTCTGTGGTGAAATGCACCCTGTCACACACAGAGTTTCTCAAAGAAGCGGTGATGTTGTGTGCGACATGCTGGTGGAGCGCAGGCACACCTTTCTTTGAGAAGTAGTGCCGACTGGGCATCTGGTACTGGGGCACTGCGACGGACATAAGGTCTCGAAAATCCTCTGTGTCCACCAGGCGGAAAGGCAGCATTTCTGTAGCCAAGAACTTGCAGATGGTGAAATTCAACCTCTTAGCTTTCTCATGGCTAGGAGGAAATGGTCTTTTACTTGTCCACATCTGAGGGACCGAGGGCTGGCTATTGTGCTTAGACGGGGTTGATAAGGGTGTCCCCGGCAAACTGCCGGTCTGTGAGGAAGATGCAGGCGGACATGTTAGGTTGCCTTGATCCAAAGGTGGTGCTATCGATGTCGGACAGCGCTCAACACCAGCTGGTGTTACCACCTCCAAAGAAAATGATGACCTGCCAATCACGCTGGCTGTTGCGGGTAAAGAGGTGGCAGGTCTGCGCCCCAAAACAGGTGTGACTGCTGTCCCCCCAGTCACAGAGGATGAAGAGGCCGCGGATGCACAAGATATGGCAGACGGCGGTTGGCCCGGCCGGCTAGGCCGCATTGTAGCACACTGAGCTTCCCACTGCAACTTATGCTTCATGTCCATGTGCCGGTTCATGCATGAAGTACTCAAACTATGTATTTTTTGGCCTCTACTTAGCTTTTGCTGACAAATGTTACAGATAACACGAGTTGGGTCATCTTTATCGATCTGAAAAAATGCCCAGGCTATGCAAGGCTTAGCACCCATGCGACCTGAAGAGCCACCACGACTTGTGGTGAGAGGCAGAGTTGTGTTTGAGGATGCAGTTGTTGACGTGCTTCCAGTACTACGTCTCTGTCCAGGAAGGCGCAACCTGACCTCGTCGTCACTAGCATCTTCCTCCACCTCCTCTGCTGACCTCATCTCTTGGCTGACTGTGGGCTGACAGTAAGTGGGATCTCCAACCTCATCATCATCACCCTGTGCGTTATCACACCCGTCGTCCTCAGAGCCAACCTGTTCCTGCCCTGACAAAAAACTAAAGTTGTCGCTCCAATCAGGTATTTGAGTCTTATCATCGTCTTCCTCATTGTCTCCACCAACAGGAGTTACAGTTTGGGAATGAGGGTCTACATTATGGTCAGAACCTTCTGCGTCTGGTCCTGGATCCGATTCATAAAGATTCTGGGCATCAGTGCAGATCATTTCCTCGTCTGGATTCACAGAAGCGCTGGAGTCGACCTCTGATTCCCAGGCTATAGTATGAGTAAACAGCTCTGCAGACTCAACCATCTGTTCTACCTCATACTCAGACGGGCAGCTGGAGATTTGGGAGCTGTGAGGAAGCAAGTGCGATTGGCGTGACACCTTTGAGGACTGGAGTATTTGTGATGTTGAAGTTGATGTGGAGGAGAGCCCACTTAAAGGAGCACTTGATATCCGTTGAAGCACCTGCTGTTTTTGTGCCTCATCTGGAATTTGTAGCGATTGGCGTGGCCGTAAGAAAGGGATCTTATCACATTGTCCGCTAAAAGAAGTAGACATTTTAGTTTGGCTGGAAGATGGTCTTTCTTCTGCAGATGTTACTGTTGCTTTAACACCTACCCCACGGACACAACCTTTTTTCCCCTTCCCAACACGCCTATTCCCCTTTCCACCAGCAGCAGGCATTTTTCCACTCATTTTGGTGGTTAACTAATTAACAACTCTGGAGTTGTTTGCACAAAAAAACAATGGATGGGAACCGAGCAGAGCTGAGTGGCCAAACTGTGGTATTAGGCCAAAACTATTGGCTGGGTTAGATGCAGAAAAAAATTATATTCAATTTGCAACCTGATGGAGGTCAGTATAGATGGACTAATAGAGAAAGTCCCACACACTGCTAGAAGGCCAAATATTTTTTCAGAGCTAGATGCAGAAAAAAATATATTCAGTTTGCAACCTGATGGAGGTCTGTATAGATGGATTAATAGAACAAGTCCCACACACAGCTAGAAGCCCAATATTTTTTCAGAGGTAGATGCAGAAAAAAATATATTCAGTTTGCAACCTGATGGAGGTCAGTATAGATGGACTAATACAACAAGTCCCACACACAGCTAGAAGCCCAATATTTTTTCAGAGGTAGATGCAGAAAAAAATATATTCAGTTTGCAACCTGATGGAGGTCAGTATAGATGGACTAATACAACAAGTCCCACACACAGCTAGAAGCCCAATATTTTTTCAGAGGTAGATGCAGAAAAAAATATATTCAGTTTGCAACCTGATGGAGGTCAGTATAGATGGACTAATACAACAAGTCCCACACACAGCTAGAAGCCCAATATTTTTTCAGAGGTAGATGCAGAAAAAAATATATTCAGTTTGCAACCTGATGGAGGTCTGTATAGATGGACTAATACAACAAGTCCCACACACAGCTAGAAGCCCAATATTTTTTCAGAGGTAGATGCAGAAAAAAATATATTCAGTTTGCAACCTGATGGAGGTCAGTATAGATGGACTAATACAACAAGTCCCACACACAGCTAGAAGCCCAATATTTTTTCAGAGGTAGATGCAGAAAAAAATATATTCAGTTTGCAACCTGATGGAGGTCTGTATAGATGGATTAATAGAACAAGTCCCACACACAGCTAGAAGCCCAATATTTTTTCAGAGGTAGATGCAGAAAAAAATATATTTGTAACATACCTGGCGGCGTCCTTGCATGGTGGTCCATCTCCCACTGTGCAAGAGCGCGCACTTCATCTCCAGTCCAGAATGTCTCTCTGGCTTACCTCCATGCTGTCTGTTTGTGTCTGTTTCTGCTGCTTAAGGGCGGCGCCCGATCACTTCCTGCTTTTTGTACCTGCTGTGGGTCACACCCCTTGTGCATCCTCAGCCTATTGCTGTCTGTCACCTGGTATATAGCTCAGCTGCTCCCATCTATCCCTGCCTGAGCATAGTGTTTCATTCAGTGTGTGCTTGCACTCTGAAGGTGCCAGGTCCCGTTCTGTGTTCTCTTGTCTGCCTTTCCTGGAGGCTGTATTTCCAGGCCTGTCTGATCACGCTCCTAGCCTTGTGTCCTCCCGCCTTCTAGGGGCCGATTACCTAGACCCGCTCCTGTATCTTGTCTGTCCTGTCTGAACACGCTCCTAGCCTGTTCCTCCCGCCTTCTAGGGGCCGATTACCTAGACCCGCTCCTGTATCTTGTCTGTCCTGTCTGAACATGCTCCTTGCCTGTTCGTCCCGCCTCTCTGGGGGCCGTATTCCCAGACCCGCTCCTGTATCCCTCTGCAGTGTCGGTCTCCTCCGTACACTCAGTTCCAGTCTGAACTCTCTCCTATCCTTTACCTGTTTTGCCTCTATGTCCGATGTCCGTTCCCTTCCTTTTTCTGCAGAGTCTGAACTCGTACCTAACTCCTGCTTGTTGTCTCTGTACTCCCGTTTGTGAGTTTGTGGTCCACTCGCTACTTCACTGCAAGTACCCTGTGGGTATCTGGCTCTGCCTTTCTCTTCCTGTCTGTTCCGTGTGAACAGAGCCCTGTCCCCCCTGCTCTGCCTTGCTCACCGCTCCGGCGGTTCTAGCCTGCTCTGACTCCTTTGCCCACTGCTCCGGTGGTTCTAGCCTGCTCTGACTCCTTTGCTCACCGCTCCGGCAGTTCTAGCCTGCTCTGACTCCTTTGCTCACCGCTCCGGCAGTTCTTGCCTGCTCTGACTCCTTTGCTCACCGCTCCGGCAGTTCTAGCCTGCTCTGACTCCTTTGCTCGCTGCTCCGGCAGCTTTGCTCCGCTCTGACCCTTTTGCTCACTGCTCCGGCAGTCTCGCTCCGCTCTTATCCTTTTGCTCACTGCTCCGGCAGTCTTGCTCCACTCTTGCTCACCGCTCCAGGCGGCCTCGTCCTGCTTTACTCTTGCTCACTGCTCGAGCAGTCTCGCTCAGCTCTGACCCTTTGCTCACCGCTCCTGGCGGCCTTGTCCTGCTCTACTCATGCTCACCGCTCCAGGCGGTCTTGTCCTGCCCTGTTCTCGCTCACCTCTCTGGGCGGCCTCACTCTGCTGTGTTTGTCCGCCACATCTGTGGTTCTGTTCCTGAGTCCCAGTGTGTACTGGGTCCTATCCCGCCAGTGTCCCTACCTGCTAGTGCCTCCCTGTCTGCACTCTAGCTGTGCTTGCCTGTACCCCTCTGCCTGTATTGTTCCTAAGTCCCAGTGTGTACTGGGTCCTATCCCGCCTTTGTTCCTACCTGCTAGTGCCTCCCTGTCTGCACTCTAGCTGTGCTTGCCTGTACCCCCCTGCCTGCATACCCGCCTGCCTGCATACCAGTCGTGCCTGCCTATACCCACCAGTCTGTGCGCCAGCCTAACCAGTCTGTTCCTGTGTTCCCCTGTGTGGGTCAACAGCCGTGT
Source organism: Phyllobates terribilis (assembly GCF_046119375.1). NCBI lineage: Eukaryota > Metazoa > Chordata > Amphibia > Anura > Dendrobatidae > Phyllobates > Phyllobates terribilis. The sequence goes on along the minus strand of NW_027362768.1, from coordinate 111,710,055 downwards.
CCGGGGTCTGTCCTGGAGTAGCACCTGGTCCCTCTACTCGGTTCCTCCTTGGTGCACTGGCGTCGTATGCCGTCGTGCGACCCTGGTCGGATCGGGTGAATACCTAGTTACGCCCCTCCAGGCATTCACTCTCCGGCACGGTCCAGTGGAATCACTACAATCACACGCACACGCCGCTCAGCCCGGGCGTGTGCATTACAGCATGCTCAGGCCATGGTTCCCATTGAGCCCCACGGCCTTCGCTCTCTGAGAAGTTTTCCAGCGAATACATGCATTAAAATAAATAAATAAAAAAATTTTTTTCTTAGCTGAGTTCCAGGCGAATTACGCACCCGTCCAGATGGATCTATCTGCTCTCGTTCCTGCGGATCCGCTACGTTACTATGGGGATCCAAGACAAAGTCGTGCATTTGTGGAGCAATGCATGCTACACTTCAAGTTCTACCCTCTATGTTTTCCCACCGATCGGGTTAAGGTGGCATTCATTATGTCTTGCCTGGCGGGTGATGCCTTGGAATGGATCAACCCCCTATATGAAACACAGGATCCGATCCTCCTGGACCTAATGGCCTTCCTGGTGGCCTTTCTAATGGTCTTTGATGATCCTAACCCGGAGGCTCCTGCTGAAGCTTCACTTCCCAATATCCCGGAGCAACCCCGATGGGTAATGTTTGTGGGTAGCGCAATAGTCCTCCAGCCCAATGAGACTACTGTCCACCCAGAATCCTCACAGGGTGATTACGCTTTCCGGAATACTTCTCCCAACCTCAAGAGGCAGTCCAGACGTGCTAGACGTAGAGGCAAGCCGTCACGCCAGGGTCTGTCCTCCCTGAGACCTCCTGACCCCAACCTTGAAGTCCCTACTGAAGCTTCATCTCCCTGTATCCCGGAGAAGCCCCAACGGGTAATGTGCGTGGGTAGTGCACCGGTTCTCCTGGCCGAAGAGACTTCTGCCCATCCAGACTCCACACAGGAGAACTTCCTGCACCCGGCATCAGATGCTTCACCCACTTTAACCGGTGTGCATGTCCAAGGATGCTCCAAAGCTGTGGTTACCTCAGAGTCTGTGCACCTCTACTACCTGGCGGAGGACCCCCTGTTGCCTCCTGAATCCTCCGGGATACCACTCGATGACAAATGGAGAGAGACTTCTCTACACCCGGTACTCGATACTTTGTCCGCTTCGTCCTGTGAGCCTGACAATGGGTACCCCAAAGTGGTAGTTACCCCAGAGTCTCTACACCCCTCCGACCAGGCGGAGGACCTCCAGTTGTCTCCAGAACCCTTCGGGGTGCTACCTGGTAGCGGAAGGACAGAGACCCTCCTATACTCTGTACCTGATACCTCACTCGCTTCGTCCAGTGAGTCCAACCTAGTGTACTCCGAAGCAGAGGTTACTCCCGAGTCTCTACACCCCTCCGACCAGGCGGAGGACCTCCAGTTGTCTCCAGAACCCTTCGGGGTGCCACCTGGTGGTGAATGGTCAGAGACTTTCCTATATCCTGGATCTGATACCTCCCTTGCTTCGTCCAGTGAGTCCGACCTTGTGTACTCTGAAGCAGAGGTTACCCATGAGTCTCTACACCCCTCTGACCAGGCGGAGGACCTCCAGTTGTCTCCAGAACCCTTCGGGGTGCCACCTGGTGGTGAATGGACAGAGACTTTCCTATATCCTGGATCTGATACCTCGCTTGCTTCGTTGTGTGAGTTCGACCTAGTGTACTCTGAAGCAGAGGTTACCCATGAGTCTCTACACTCCTCTGACCAGGTGGAGGACCTCCAGTTGTCTCCAGAACCCTTCGGGGTGCCACCTGGTGGTGAATGGACAGAGACTTTCCTATATCCTGGATCTGATACCTCGCTTGCTTCGTTCAGTGAGTTCGACCTAGTGTACTCTGAAGCAGAGGTTACCCATGAGTCTCTACACTCCTCTGACCAGGCAGAGGACCTCCAGTTGTCTCCAGAACCCTTTGGTGTGCCACCTGGTGGTGAATGGACAGAGACTTTCCTATACTCGGTACCCGATACCTCGCCTGCTTCCTCCAGTGAGTCCGACCTAGTGTACTCTGAAGCAGATGTTTTCTCTGAGCCTCTGCACTCTTCTGACCCGGCGGAGGACCTCCAGTTGTTTCCTGAATTCTCCAGGGTACCACCAGATAACAAAGAGACAGTGACTTTTCCTCATTATGTACCTGATAACCCGTCTATTTCTTCCTGTGAGCTTGACAAGATGTACCTCGAAGCAGAGATTACCCCCAAGTCTCTGTCCCCCTCCAACCCGGTGAAGGACTTCCAGTTGTCTCCTGTACCCTCTGGGGTGCCACCTGAAAATATGTGGAGAGAGACTTCCTTGTGTGCTGTTCCTGGTACTCCACCCGTTTCGTCTGTTGCTGAGGATGGCTGGATAGGAGGTAGCATCCTAGCTAACCAGATGAGATCAGTTTTTCCTGTGGACAGTGGAAGTGATCTCCTTGAAGTGAACGACTGGTCCTCGAATTCCCTGCGGAAGATTCTGGCAGGCCTGAAGAAGAGGGGGCGTAAGGGGGGGGGGTACTGTAACATACCTGGCGGCATCCTTGCATGGTGGTCCATCTCCCACTGTGCAAGAGCGCGCACTTGATCTTCAGTCCAGAATGTCTCTCTGGCTTACCTCCATGCTGTCTGTTTGTGTCTGTTTCTGCTGCTTAAGGGCGGCGCCCGATCACTTCCTGCTTTTTGTACCTGCTGTGGGTCACACCCCTTGTGCATCCTCAGCCTATTGCTGTCTGTCACCTGGTATATAGCTCAGCTGCTCCCATCTATCCCTGCCTGAGCATAGTGTTTCATTCAGTGTGTGCTTGCACTCTGAAGGTGCCAGGTCCCGTTCTGTGTTCTCTTGTCTGCCTTTCCTGGAGGCTGTATTTCCAGGCCTGTCTGAACACGCTCCTAGCCTGTTCCTCCCGCCTTCTAGGGGCCGATTACCTAGACCCGCTCCTGTATCTTGTCTGTCCTGTCTGAACACGCTCCTAGCCTGTTCCTCCCGCCTTCTAGGGGCCGATTACCTAGACCCGCTCCTGTATCTTGTCTGTCCTGTCTGAACATGCTCCTTGCCTGTTCGTCCCGCCTCTCTGGGGGCCGTATTCCCAGACCCACTCCTGTATCCCTCTGCAGTGTCGGTCTCCTCCGTACACTCAGTTCCAGTCTGAACTCTCTCCTATCATTTACCTGTTTTGCCTCTATGTCCGATGTCCGTTCCCTTCCTTTTTCTGCAGAGTCTGAACTCGTACCTAACTCCTGCTTGTTGTCTCTGTACTCCCGTTTGTGAGTTTGTGGTCCACTCGCTACTTCACTGCAAGTACCCTGTGGGTATCTGGCTCTGCCTTTCTCTTCCTGTCTGTTCCGTGTGAACAGAGCCCTGTCCCCCCTGCTCTGCCTTGCTCACCGCTCCGGCGGTTCTAGCCTGCTCTGACTCCTTTGCCCACTGCTCCGGTGGTTCTAGCCTGCTCTGACTCCTTTGCTCACCGCTCCGGCGGTTCTAGCCTGCTCTGACTCCTTTGCTCACCGCTCCGGCAGTTCTTGCCTGCTCTGACTCCTTTGCTCACCGCTCCGGCAGTTCTAGCCTGCTCTGACTCCTTTGCTCGCTGCTCCGGCAGCCTTGCTCCGCTCTGACCCTTTTGCTCACTGCTCCGGCAGTCTCGCTCCGCTCTTATCCTTTTGCTCACTGCTCCGGCAGTCTTGCTCCACTCTTGCTCACCGCTCCAGGCGGCCTCGTCCTGCTTTACTCTTGCTCACTGCTCGAGCAGTCTCGCTCAGCTCTGACCCTTTGCTCACCGCTCCTGGCGGCCTTGTCCTGCTCTACTCATGCTCACCGCCCCAGGCGGTCTTGTCCTGTCCTGTTCTCGCTCACCTCTCTGGGCGGCCTCACTCTGCTGTGTTTGTCCGCCACATCTGTGGTTCTGTTCCTGAGTCCCAGTGTGTACTGGGTCCTATCCCGCCAGTGTCCCTACCTGCTAGTGCCTCCCTGTCTGCACTCTAGCTGTGCTTGCCTGTACCCCTCTGCCTGTATTGTTCCTGAGTCCCAGTGTGTACTGGGTCCTATCCCGCCTGTGTTCCTACCTGCTAGTGCCTCCCTGTCTGCACTCTAGCTGTGCTTGCCTGTACCCCCCTGCCTGCATACCCGCCTGCCTGCATACCAGTCGTGCCTGCCTATACCCACCAGTCTGTGCGCCAGCCTAACCAGTCTGTTCCTGTGTTCCCCTGTGTGGGTCAACAGCCGTGTCCGGGGTCTGTCCTGGAGTAGCACCTGGTCCCTCTGCTCGGTTCCTCCTTGGTGCACTGGCGTCGTATGCCGTCGTGCGACCCTGGTCGGATCGGGTGAATACCTAGTTACGCCCCTCCAGGCATTCACTCTCCGGCACGGTCCAGTGGAATCACTACAATCACACGCACACGCCGCTCAGCCCGGGCGTGTGCATTACAATATTCAGTTTGCAACCTGATGGAGGTCAGTATAGATGGACTAATACAACAAGTCCCACACACAGCTAGAAGCCCAATATTTTTTCAGAGGTAGATGCAGAAAAAAATATATTCAGTTTGCAACCTGATGGAGGTCTGTATAGATGGATTAATAGAACAAGTCCCACACACAGCTAGAAGCCCAATATTTTTTCAGAGGTAGATGCAGAAAAAAATATATTCAGTTTGCAACCTGATGGAGGTCTGTATAGATGGATTAATAGAACAAGTCCCACACACAGCTAGAAGCCCAATATTTTTTCAGAGGTAGATGAAGAAAAAAATATATGCAGTTTGCAACCTGATGGAGGTCAGTATAGATGGACTAATACAGCAAGTCCCACACACAGCTAGAAGCCCAATATTTTTTCAGAGCTAGATGCAGAAAAAAATTATATTCAATTTGCAACCTGATGGAGGTCAGTATAGATGGACTAATAGAATGATGCTATGCCCAAAAGATTTTACTTCACTAGGTGCAGTAAAAAAATTGGTATTCTATACACAGGTGGTATATCTTGCAACACAGATAGGCTACTCCACTGACTAACACACTCTGCAATAGGCCAAAAAGGATTAGCTTTACTAGATTCAGCCAAATGCTGTGAAAAAAACTTGCACAGCACTGGCACAGACCTGCCTGGCAAAAACTGATAGGAACTGATGTAACCTAGTCCTGAAAAGGACTCCAATTACAATTAGTCTTTACTCCCACAATCTATCTATTTAAGAGCACAGACCTGCCTGATAAAAGTCGTAGGAAATGCTGTAACCTAGTCCTTAAAAGGACTGCAATCACAACTATTCCCTACTCCCAAGCTATCTGTAAATTTGTGCGAAAATTGGCTTGAAATTAACAAGGTATAGCGCACACAGCAACAGCGGTGCCGTCTAACAGGCAGCTGCAGCAGTGAGAAAATGGTGGCGATGGGGAAAATGGCTTGGTCTTATAGGGCAAGGACATGTGACATACACTGCCAATGACACATGCCCTTGCTTGTGTGAAAAAAAGCACTTCGCTCCGTGTGTGTGCTGCTGATAGGCTGACAGATTGCACCTCCCCACTGTAAATGCGGGAAAGAGAAAAAAAAAATGGAGATCTTCATTGTTCCTGCAGAGATCCATCCCCTGACCCTCCCCCCACCCCGCTGTACACTCAAACTGCGTATTAACATTAATTTTCATCATTACTGAGAAAAAATCCAGTTATGATTTTGGTGCACGAACAGTTATCGAACATAACCTCGAACAGCCGAATTTTTCTCAAATTGTTCTTGCTCGCCGAACGGCTCGAACACCGCCCAAAACAGCTCGAATTTGAGATTGGCGAACAGTTCGAGTAGAACAACGCTCATCTCTAGTGCAGAGTATAGTAAAGACTCTGTCCATTCGCTACCAGGTAGCACCCCGAAGGATTCAGGAGACAACTGGAGGTCCTCCGCCGGGTCGGAGGGGTGTAGAGACTCGAGGGTAACCTCTGCTTCGGAGTACACTTGGACAGGCTCACCGGTTAAAGTGGGTGAAGTATCAGATACCGGGTGCAGGAAGTCCTCCTGTGTGGATTCGGGGTGGGCAGCAGTCTCTTCGGGCAGGAGAACTGTTGCGCTACCCACACACATTACCCATCGGGGCTGCTCCGGGATACTGGGAAGTGAAGCTTCAGCAGGGACTTCAAGGTTGGGGTCAGGAGGTCTTTGGGAGGACAGACCCTGGCGTGACGGCTTGCCTCTACGCCTAGCACGTCTGGACTGCCTCTTGAGGTTGGGAGAAGTATTCCAGAGAGCGTAGTCATCCGGTGTGGATTCTGGGTGGGCAGTAGTCACATCGGGCAAGAGGACTAGTGCGCTACCCACACACATTACCCATCGGGGCTGCTCCGGGATATTGGGAAGTGAAGCTTCAGCAGGAGCCTCCGGATTAGGGTCATCGAAGACCATTAGAAAGGCCACCAGGAAGGCCATTATGTCCAGGACGATAGGATCCTGTGCGTCCCATAGGGGGGTGATCCATTTCAAGGCATCACCCGCTAGATAAGACATCATGAATCCCACCTTAGCCCGATCAGTGGGAAAACAAAGAGGGTAGAACTTGAAGTGTAGCATGCATTGCTCCACAAATGCACGACTCTGTCTTGGATTCCCATAATACCGTGACGGATCCGCTGGAACGGGTGCAGAAAACTCCATCTGGACGGGTGCGTAATTCCCCTGGAACTCAGCTAGTAGTAAAAATAAATAAATAAATTTCTTCTAGATACACGTATTCGCTGGAAAACGTCTCAGAGAGCGAAGGCAGTGGGGCTCAATGGGAACCATGGCCTGAGCATGCTGTAATGCACACGCCCGGGCTGAGTGGCGTGTGCGTGTATATGTATTGATTCCACTGGACCGTGCCGGAGAGTGAATGCCTGGAGGGGCGTAACTAAGTATCCACCCGATCCGACCAGGGTCGCACGACGGCATACGACGCCAGTGCACCAAGGAGGAACCGAGCAGAGGGACCAGGTGCTACTCCAGGACAGACCCCGGACGCGGCTGTTGACCCACACAGGGGAATACAGGAACAGGCAGGTTAGGCTGGCACACAGACTGCTGGTTATAGGCAGACACGGCTGGTATGCAGACTGGCGGATGCTGGTAAGCAAGACTGGTATGCAGGCAGGGAGGTACTGGCAGGTACGACAGGTTGGAGCACCGAGCGGATAGGTCCCAGTGCAGACTGGGACTCAGGAACAGAACCGCAGATGCGGTGGACAAACACAGCAGAGTGAGGCCGCCCAGAGCGGCGAGCAAGAGCGGAACAAGACGAGACTGCCTGGAGCGGTGAGCGAGAGAAGAGCAGGACAAGGCCGCCTGGAGCGGTGAGCGAGAGAGGAGCAGGACGAGACTGCCGAAGCAGCGAGCAAAGGGTCAGAGCAGAGCGAGACTTCCAGAGCAGCGATCAAAGGGTCAGAGCAGAGCGAGACTGCCGGAGCAGCGAGCAAAGGGTCAGAGCAGAGCGAGACTGCCGGAGCAGCGAGCAAAGGGTCAGAGCAGAGCGAGACTGCCGGAGCAGCGAGCAAAGGGTCAGAGCAGAGCGAGACTACCAGAGCAGCGAGCAAAGGGTCAGAGCAGAGCAAGACTGCCGGAGCAGCGAGCAAAGGGTCAGAGCAGAGCGAGACTGCTGGAGCAGCGAGCAAAGGGTCAGAGCAGAGCGACACTGCCGAAGCAGCGAGCAAAGGGTCAGAGCAGAGCGGAAACCGCAGGAGCGGTGAGCAAGGCAGAGCAGGCAAGAACCGCCGGAGTGGTGAGCAAGGCAGAGCAGAGGGGACAGGGCTCTGTTCACATGGAACAGACTGGAAGGGAAAGGCAGAACCAGGTACACACAAGATACTTGCAATGAAGTAGCGATTGGACTCTAAACGGGAGTACAGGGACAACGAGTAGGAGTTAGGTACGGGATCAGATTCTGCAGGAAAAGGGAAGGTACGAACATAGAGAAAAACAGGTAACAGGCTAGGAGAGTATTCAGACAAGAACAGACACAGCAGCAAGATACAGGAGCGGGTCTAGGTATGCGGCCCCTAGAAGGCAGAACAAACAGGTAAGGAGTGTGTTCAGACAGGAACAGGCAAGATACAGGAACGGGTCTAGGTATGCGGCCCCTAGAAGGCGGAAAGAACAGGCAAGGAGCGTGTTCACACTGGCCTGGAAATACAGCCTCCAAGATAGGCAGAAGACAACAGGCTAGAAGATAGTTCATACAGGACACAGTTCAGGCACGGGAACTTATACCGCAAGGCAGGAAACATAGACACGACCTGGCACATCAGTGACCAGAAGCCAACTGACAGAACACAATGCTCAGGCAAGGATTCCAGGAAGGAGCTGGGTTAAATACCAGGTGACAGACAGCAATAGGCTGAGGACGCACAAGGGGTGTGCCTGCAGCAGCTACAAGAAGCAGGAAGTGATCGGGCGCCGCCCTTAAGCAGCAGAAACAGAGGCAAGCAGACAGCATGGAGGGAAGCCAGGCTAGCAGACTGGACTGGAGATCAAGTGCGCGCTCTTGCACAGTGGGAGATGGACCACTATGCAAGGACGCCGCCAGGTATGTTACAGTACCCCCCCCTTACGCCCCCTCTTCTTCAGGCCTGCCAGAATATTCCGCAGGGAATTCGAGGGCCAATCCTTCACTTCATGGAGATCACTTCCACTGTCCACAGGAAAAACTGGTCTCATCTGAGTTGCTAGGATGCTACCTCCTATCCAGCCATCCTCAGCAACAGACGAAACGGGTGGAGTACCAGGAAGTCTCTCTCCACATATTTTCAGGTGGCACCCAGAGGGTACAGAAGACAACTGGAAGTCCTCCGCTGGGTCGGAAGAGTGCAGAGACTCGGGAGTAACCTCTGCCTCGGAGTACACTAGGTCGGACTCACTGGGCGAAGCGGGCGAGGTATCAGGTACCGAGTATAGGAAAGTCTTTGTCCATTCACTACCAGGTAGCACCCCGAAGGGTTCTGGAGATAACTGGAGGTCCTCCGCCTGGTCGGAGGGGTGTAGAGACTCGAGGGTAACCTCTGCTTCAGAGTACACTAGGTCGGACTCACTGGACAAAGCGGGCGAGGTATCAGGTACCGAGTATAGGAAAGCCTCTGTCCATTCACTACCAGGTAGCACCCCGAAGAGTTCTAGAGATAACTAGAGGTCCTCCGCCTGGTTGGAGGGGTGTAGAGACTCGGGGGTAACCTCTGCTTCGGAGTACATTAGATCGGACTCACTGGACGAAGCGGGCGAGATATCAGGTGCAGAGTATAGGAACGTCTCTGTCCATTCTCTACCAGGTAGCACCCAGAAGGGTTCAGGAGACAACCGGAGATCCTTTGCCTGGTCGGAGGGGTGTAGAGACTTGGGGGTAACCTCTGCTTCGGAGTACACTAGGTCGGACTCACTGGACGAAGCGGGCGAGGTATCAGGTGCAGAGTATAGGAAAGACTCTCTCCATTCGCTACCAGGTAGCACCCCGAAGGGTTCAGGAGACAACTGGAGGTCCTCCGCCTGGTCGGAGGGGTGTAGAGACTCGAGGGTAACCTCTGCTTCGGAGTACACTTGGACAGGCTCACCGGTTAAAGTGGGTGAAGTATCAGATACCGGGTGCAGGAAGTCCTCCTGTGTGGATTCGGGATGGGCAGCAGTCTCTTCGGGCAGGAGAACTGTTGCGCTACCCACGCACATTACCCATCGGGGCTGCTCCGGGATACTGGGAAGTGAAGCTTCAGCAGGGACTTCAAGGTTGGGGTCAGGAGGTCTTTGGGAGGACAGACCCTGGTGTGACGGCTTGCCTCTACGCCTAGCACGTCTGGACTGCCTCTTGAGGTTGGGAGAAGTATTCCAGAGAGCGTAGTCATCCGGTGTGGATTCTGGGTGGGCAGTAGTCACATCGGGCAAGAGGACTAGTGCGCTACCCACACACATTACCCATCGGGGCTGCTCCGGGATATTGGGAAGTGAAGCTTCAGCAGGAGCCTCCGGATTAGGGTCATCGAAGACCATTGGAAAGGCCACCAGGAAGGCCATTATGTCCAGGACGATAGGATCCTGTGCGTCCCATAGGGGGGTGATCCATTTCAAGGCATCACCCGCTAGATAAGGCATCATGAATCCCACCTTAGCCCGATCAGTGGGAAAACAAAGAGGGTAGAACTTGAAGTGTAGCATGCATTGCTCCACAAATGCACGACTCTGTCTTGGATCCCCATAATACCGTGGCGGATCCGCTGGAACGGGTGCAGAAAGCTCCATCTGGACGGGTGCGTAATTCCCCTGGAACTCAGCTAGTAGTAAAAATAAATAAATAAATTTCTTCTAGATACACGTATTCGCTGGAAAACATCACAGAGAGCGAAGGCCGTGGGGCTCAACGGGAACCATGGCCTGAGCATTCTGTAATGAACACGACCGGGCTGAGTGGCGTGTGCGTGTATATGCAGTGATTCCACTGGACCGTGCCGGAGAGTGAATGCCTGGAGGGGCGTAACTAAGTATCCACCCGATCCGACCAGGGTCGCACGACGGCATACGACGCCAGTGCACCAAGGAGGAACCGAGCAGAGGGACCAGGTGCTACTCCAGGACAGACCCCGGACACGGCTGTTGACCCACACAGGGGAATACAGGAACAGGCAGGTTAGGCTGGCACACAGACTGCTGGTTATAGGCAGACACAGCTGGTATGCAGACTGGCGGATGCTGGTAAGCAAGACTGGTATGCAGGCAGGGAGGTACTGGCAGGTACGACAGGTTGGAGCACCGAGCGGATAGGACCCAGTACAGACTGGGACTCAGGAACAGAACCGCAGATGCGGTGGACAAACACAGCAGAGTGAGGCCGCCCAGAGCGGCGAGCAAGAGCAGAACAAGACGAGACTGCCTGGAGCGGTGAGCGAGAGAAGAGCAGGACAAGGCCGCCTGGAGCGGTGAGCGAGAGAGGAGCAGGACGAGACTGCCGAAGCAGCGAGCAAAGGGTCAGAGCAGAGCGAGACTTCCGGAGCAGCGAGCAAAGGGTCAGAGCAGAGCGAGACTGCCGGAGCAGCGAGCAAAGGATCAGAGCCGAGCGAGACTGCCGGAGCAGCGAGCAAAGGGTCAGAGCAGAGCGAGACTGCCGGAGCAGCGAGCAAAGGGTCAGAGCAGAGCGAGACTGCCGGAGCAGCGAGCAAAGGGTCAGAGCAGAGCGAGACTACCAGAGCAGCGAGCAAAGGGTCAGAGCAGAGCGAGACTGCCGGAGCAGCGAGCAAAGGGTCAGAGCAGAGCGAGACTGCCGGAGCAGCGAGCAAAGGGTCAGAGCAGAGCGAGACTGCCGGAGCAGCGATCAAAGGGTCAGAGCAGATCGGAAACCGCAGCAGCGGTGAGCAAGGCAGAGCAGGCAAGAACCGCCGGAGCGGTGAGCAAGGCAGAGCAGAGGGGACAGGGCTCTGTTCACACGGAACAGACTGGAAGGGAAAGGCAGAACCAGTTACACACAAGATACTTGCAATGAAGTAGCGAGTGGACTCTAAACTCACAAACGGGAGTACAGGGACAACGAGTAGGAGTTAGGTACGGGATCAGATTCTGCCGGAAAAAGGAAGGTACGAACATAGAGAAAAACAGGTAACAGGCTAGGAGAGTATTCAGACAAGAACAGACACAGCAGCAAGATACAGGAGCGGGTCTAGGTATGCAGCCCCTAGAAGGCAGAACGAACAGGCAAGTAGCATGTTCAGACAGGAACAGGCAAGATACAGGAACGGGTCTATTTATGCGGCCCCTAGAAGGCGGAAAGAACAGGCTAGGAGCGTGTTCACACTGGCCTGGAAATACAGCCTCCAGGATAGGCAGAAGACAACAGGCTAGAAGATAGTTCAGACAGGACACAGTTCAGACACGGGAACTTATACCGCAAGGCAGGAAACATAGACAGGACCTGGCACATCAGTGACCAGAAGCCAACTGACAGAACACAATGCTCAGACAAGGATTCCAGGAAGGAGCTGGGTTAAATACCAGGTGACAGACAGCAATAGGCTGAGGACGCACAAGGGGTGTGCCTGCAGCAGCTACAAGAAGCAGAAACAGAGGCAAGCAGACAGCATGGAGGGAAGCCAGGCTAGCAGACTGGACTGGAGATCAAGTGCGCGCTCTTGCACAGTGGGAGATGGACCACTATGCAAGGACGCCGCCAGGTATGTTACAGTATGCTTTGCCATTTTTTTTCTTAAAGGAGTTGTCCCATGAACGAATGTACATTTTAATCAATAGATCTTGGAATAACAATAAGTTCCACAATTGGATGTGTTTAAATAAAATGTTCCTGTGCTGAGATAATGTTATATATGTGCCCCTGCTGTGTACTGTGTAATGGCTGTGTCTGACCGTGCAGGAACATGGTCTGATCATACCACATCTGCTGGGCAGGGGGGGAGCAAAAGAGAGTATACAGACATTAGAGCAGGGGTTATCACAGCTGATTCTTTCTGTAAGGTAAAGCATTTCACTGCCTGTTTTTAAACAATGTTTTACCTCATAGAAAGAATCAGCTGTGATCCCCCTGCTGTAATGTCTGTATACTCTTTGCTTCCTCCCCTGTCCAGGAGCTGTGGTATGATCAGACCATGTTCCTGTACGGGCAGACACAGCCATTACACAGTACACAGCAGGGGCACATTTAGAAGATTATCTCAGCACAGGAACATTTTATTTAAGTACATTCAATTGGGGAACTTATTATCATTCCAAGATCTATTGATTAAAAATAACTTTTATTTGTGGGAAAACCCCTTTAATTGCAAAAATGCAATTTTAAAATACACCCCTCAACACAACAACACCATATTGCTTGAGCTACTGTAAGCGGCTTGCATGGCCTAAACGTACTACCCTGCCCTTCATTGGTTGGAAATTACAAAGAGAGCTGCCAGCAGAGGATCTTGATGATTTGCATACCCAAGTACATTCAGCATGGCATAACATTCCTCAGACAACCACTGAAGGAAAATTGTCACCTGTTTTTTGTTATGTAATCTGAGAACAGCATGATGTAAGGACAGAGGCCCTGATTCCAGCAATGTGTTACTTACTGGACTGCTTGGTGTGATTTTGATAAAATCCCTGTTTTCTCTACTGCAGATTTACCAGTTCTCTGGATGCTGAGCTCTGTATAATCCCACCCACACCACTGATTGGCAGCTTTCTGTGTACACTGTGCATAGGCAGACAGCTGCTAATCAGTGGTGGGGGCAGGGTTACATAGAACAGGAGGATGACATGGCAGAAGACAACTAGTCCTCTAGTGTTAATCTCGTGCTGATAAAACACTGATTTTATTGAAACTACAGCAAGCAGCCCAGTTAGTCGCATATTGCTGGAATCAGTGTCAATGCCCCTATATCATGCTGCTCTCAGTTTAAATAGCAAAAACCTGCTGACGGATTTCCTCTAATAACCTCATTGATAGCATGCCAAGGCGTGTAAGTGCATGTAGAACTGCTTTCTCCAAAAGAATTGTAATTTGCTTTCAGAAACTAAAGGTGCATTTACACTACACGATTATCAGGTAAGAGCATTACAAGGAACGCGCATTTCCCCATAATCGAACAAGCAAAATTAAGCGGATTCTCTAAGCAGGAGATCAGGGTAAGAAAAAGGGACTGGAGATTAAGAGGCAGCAGAAATTTTTAAGTTCAGCCTGAGCTTAAAACGACTTGTGTGATGATCTCAGATATGTTTGCCAGAGTAACCCGATGTGTCCTAGTACAGAGGGAATCAACCACAGGAGCAGGGTGCAAGGCCGGTGCTGGAGCTGGGACAGGTGAGTAACACTTACATTTGAAGACCTTCTCATAATCACTGTAGGATGTATTGCCCATATAGGCATATAGGACACTTAATCAATATGATCTAATATGTCAAAAACCCTAGTATCAAGTGAATGGCTCCAATGTCATGTTTTCCTAGGTCTTTGTTATCGTGCTGCGTCAGAGCCTGACTCTTCAGAGGATCATTTGCTACTCTCTCTGGTGGGCCAGATCAGCTATACTCATAATATTATATGACATATATGTTCATATAGCTGACAATCGGAGCTTTACATCCAATATTGCTTGTTTGGGTTGCTTGAAGTCTTCATAGGTTTAGCTGTCATACGCCGAATGTTAGTCCACATATTCTAAAGGCAAGCAAAGTAAATGTACAACCACTGCTAATGTCATGTGTAGGGGTATCTCACTGTATTAAATTAGACTGTAATCCTTGTTATAAAGATGCCTGGACAGCTAAATGTGTCCTTGTACATGTACTGAAATGTTGTCAGGTATGTTAGTCAGTGGTAATTATTGCATAATAACAGCTATGGAGATGGCTGCAGGCAGTGTGGGAGTAAGGAGAGTTGGAGCTGCAGAATAGATGACTCATACTTTGCTGATTTGCTGCAATGAAAAAAAAAAAAATATATATATATATATATATATATATATATGTATATATATATATATATATATATATATATATATATATATATATATATATATATATATATATATATATACCAAGAAGGAAAAGTCCTGTATTTATGTAAATCACAATTTCGACAGGCATGTTAATGACTATTCTGGCATACACCCCTGATTGACTTTTCCCTATGCCCCTCTAGTTGATTGACAGGTCTCTCCCACTTATGTACATAGGAAGAGACCTGTCAATCAGTTGGACTGCTGCAGAGAGGAGCTGGCCAGGGGCAGACACCAGTCTAGTCTTCTCTCTCCTTATAGTCCCCAGCCGGCTTGTCAAACTATATTTTCTCCGAAATGCAGCCAGGCTTTGATTTATGCTGCCTGTGGTTTGGCCAGCATGAGTAAAATGACAGATTCACTTTCAACACATAAGGCTGGGACTAACTGTATTTGTCGTGAGACAACAAGTCTCTGAAAAGTCGCTTGTCAGAAATCTTTATGCATCTTGTTTGCGGAGACACTTATAAGATGGAACTAGGTGTCCACACCTGTTGTAATGTTTCAGGGAACACTGAAGCTTGAGAAAGGAAAAGGTCGATAAAAAGTTGTGTAGAGGCTTAATTCCATCTTACAAGCATTTTTGTCAAGTTAAAGGTGTTTCCCCACAAAGTACATTTTAATTAATAGATATTGAAATAAAAAAACATTTCCACAATTGGATGTGTTAAAAAAAAATGTTCCTGTGCTGAAATAATCTTAAATAATAAATATGCCATTGCTATGTGCTGCGTAATGGATGTGTCCGACTGTGGACAGGTTACTGGGATGCAACAACGCTGATAATGATGATACGGAAATAGTCAACTAAAGCTATTTATTTTTCTACCACAAAATGAAAGTTTAACTATAGAAACAGATGGTTATTCAACTATACAGAAACAAGTATCACAATTTTAGCAATAATGACAATAACAACAGTATAACAGTTACAATATCCTATTCTATGTTCTATCTAGTTATCTCTTGGTTAAAGGACTAATAATGTCCTAGCTCAACGTCTTAGCTCAACGGTTGTCACGCCCAACGACAGGTCCATCACCGTAATATGCTCTTCAAGCGCTTTCGATTGTTATACTTGCACTAATGGGGGTCACCAGTATTTCCCGCTAGGCAGCAAGTCCTTCACAAGCGAGTCGCTTAGTGTCCTGTGTGTTTGTAACAGTGGCCGCCCTCACTCCCTTCTGGAGCGCGACCAAAGTCCACGCCCTGTACCATACATCTACGCTGGAATTAACGGCCCGGTTCACTCGGGTCTCCTCGTCACCACGGCAGGCATCCGACCTTGAGTGCTTGACAAGTGGCATCTGGATGTCGGGCCTTGACTGGTGAAGACTGGGCTTCGGGTATTTACCGGCCAAGTACTGGGCTTTGATACTTGACCATAGATGTCTTGCCTGTCTCGGTCTCCAGCCTCTCTTTGATCGCTCTGCCTCTGCGTTCCAACGCTCACACGTCCTCTCTGTCTCGCTTTCTGGCGTCAATTGCTTTCCCACCTTACTACCCCGGCCTTTATATTTAATAACTGCCCCATAGCTACCACCTGACCCAGCGTCCCCTTCAAGTTCTTCACTCCAGAAATGTTTCCTCCATCTTTTCATTCTGGCCTACTTGGTTGGCTCAGCAGACAGCGACATTTGGTCGTAAGTGTCGTAGGACGTTGAGGAACCACTTGTTCTGCTCTCCACCCCCTTACACGGCCATGCAGGAACAGGGTCTGCACATACCACCATACCACAACTCCTGGCCAGGGTAGGAAGCAAAAGAGATTAAACAGACATTACAGCACAGGATCACAACTAATTATTTCTGTGATTCTTTCTGTGAGGTAAAATATCTTTAAAAACAGGTAGGGAATTTTTTTTTTTCAGTCATAGGGGAGCAGTGCAGCTTCAGTCACCGCTCAGTATATAGTGTATGAGATGGTTGTCAATTATAGAGCAGTGACTGATGCCACGTCTGCACATCTGTAAAGCTGTAGGCTACTGGAGAAATAAAGTTAATTTCCTTCCGGTAACCAGATTGCCAACATGGCTTTAGAAAGCTATTGACCCCATATCTGGATGTTAATAAACTTTTTCCACATAACAGGATCTCTATAATTATTTAGCATCTGTCTCTAACATCCACGACCGGAGATGAACCAGTTAAATTCCGATGTCAATCTTGACAGGGACGTTTAAATGGAATCCATGCCACTGATTTCGCTAACTGGCTCCCATCGGCACCCTGTGACTCCTGGGGTGACAAATGCACATGTTCCAAATACTGAACGTGTGAACAAGGCCTCATGTTGAGCTTCAAAGGAGACTGAGATTTACAATATATACTGCAACATTGGGGTATATCAATATATAGTAGATGTGATCAGATGATCACAGGTTCAAGTCCCCATTGAAAATAAAGAAATTAAAACAATTAAAAAATAATTAAACACATTTCATATCACCGTGTCCATAAAAGTCAGATCTATCAAAATATAAAATTCAGTAACTTGACTGGTAAACGTCGTATCAAGAAAATGAATCAAAACACCATAAATCAGACACCCCCCCTCAAAAAAAACTAAACAAATATATATATATATATATATATAAAAAGATATATATTTATTTTTTATTTTTTTTACAAATTTCTGAATTTGTTTCTACGCTGAAATAAAAAATTATCTGTACAAGTTCAGTATCGCCATAATCATAAAGACCTGGAGAATCGTGATTCACAGTAAGTTTTACCACAGAATGTACGCTGTAAAAACGAAACCCAAAAAACCGTGCTAGAATTATATCTTTTCCAATTTCACCACACATTTAATTTTAAGTTTTTGAGTACATTGTATGGTAAAATGACTGGCGTCATTCAAAACTACAACACTTCTCAAAAAACAAGCTGTCATGTAACAATGTGGATGGAAAAATAACAAAAAGTTATGGCTCCTGGAAGAAGGGGAAGAAAAAATAAAGCATAAAAAAAAACAAAAAATAGATGTGGAGGGAAGGGGTTAAGCCCAAGTAGAGTGTTTTGTGTAATTAATGGATCTAGATTGGCCTAAATACTATGAAGATACTGCTACATTTACTTGAATGGATGGGAGCAATGTTTTCAAAGATCACACCAAAATTGCTCAATGGTATCAGTAGGGATTAAGTAGTATTTTAAATCCAATAGCCAAAGGCCAAAAAATACCATTTCAACCAATCCAAAATAAAACATAACTTTTGTTTGTTAGTGCAAATCATATGTTAAGGTGCACTTTAAAAATACACGTTGTTCCTTATTAGTCCTTTCTACATTATAATGTATCTTAAGCGGTCATATAAGTGTGCTAGTTGAGTCATTGAATTGTAATATACATATGGACAGATTTACCTATTTGTTGCTACATAGGTGACAGCTCCAATAGCCTTAGATTGTATGACTAGCGTAGAGCAAAAGGCCTGCCGTCCATTATCTAACCATCAGGGATTGTATCCTATTTTGTACTGTTTAATGACCAGAGGAACAAGCCATTCTTAAAATAGCGAAAGAGCCTCCCCAACATGTTTCACCTTTACAGGCTTCATCAGGGTATAAGGCAAATGCAAACCAAAATGGCCGAACAAACTATTTATCACATCCCCATCTGACACCAACCGACATCATCAATATGATTCCCAATCTAAAGCAAATCTAAGTTTCCATAATGCTGGGCCAATGTGCAGCTATCAGAATAGGGTCAAAGATATACATCCATGTCACGTGTATGTTTACTAACCTATCAGCATGGTCTATTGTATGTAGCCAATACAGAGCAGGTCGCCCTGTGATCACATCATCGGTGTAAAGGAAAAAATAAAATCATAATGTTCTCCAAGAAAATTGAATCAGCTCCATACTATAGAGCTAGTTTGAAGAAGCTCAAATTATAAGACCAGCACCATTTTTTAAAGACTTTTGACATCTCTTCACTTTGCATAGGCATTATGGCCATTGTGAAGGAGTCCAAAGTAAAAGACCAGCACCATTTTCTTGAAGATTTTGTTTGAGCAACAACCAGGAACCTACCGAATATGAATCCTCTCTTAGAGACTAAAGTCTGCATGTGTATGGGAAGGTAAGATCCTGCTGTTATTAAAACCGCCTGAGGCTTAGGGGTGGAGTGCTCAGCCAGAAGGCCTATGTACACATGAATTGGCCAATCGCATTAGGTAGGTGCCTGGTAACGAGATAGCCTTACCGTGGCTACCGTGTACACATGAATTGGCCAATTTATGCGCTAAGATTTCTCAGCTATTTCTATTTTCTAGAGTAGTAACGCAATTCAAATTTCATATTTCATGTTTGCATACGTAACGTTGCAAAGTGCTACTTTATTTGTTAGCTATACATGGAGATGGCTACTCTTAGTAAGCACCTGTACACACGTGTGTTCTGTTTTGGAAGAGACGGTCAGTCTTTTGATATTTGTATACATAGGCTTTCTGGCTGAGCACCCCTCCCCTAAGCCTCAGGTGGTTTTAATCACAGCAGGATCTTACCTTCCCATACACATGCAGACTTTAGTCTCTAAAGCCCCCGTCACACTAAGCGAGATCGCTACTGAGTCACAAGTTTTGTGACGCAACAGCGACCTCAGCAGCGATCTCGCTACATTTGACACTTAGCAGCGACTAGGCCCCTGCTGTGAGATCGCTGGTCGTATCGGAATGGTCTGGACATTTCTTTGATCGTTGAGGCCCTGCTGGGTAGCATGCATCAATGTGTTTGACACGTTACCAACGACCTTGTTAACGACCCAGACACAGAAACACATAGGCGTGCATCGTTATACAGATCGTTACGGGTAGCCGCATCGTTGCTGTGTTGTTGGGAAGATCTGACTGTTTGACATCTCACCAGCGACCACATAGCGACGCAGCAACGATCCGTGACAGGTCGTATCGTTGTCGGGACCACTGTAGCGTCGCTTAGTGTGACGGGGCCTTAAGAGAGGATTCACATTAGGTAGGTTCCTGGTAACGATAAACGCCTTACCGTGGCTACCGGGTACACATGAATTGGCCAATTTATGCGCTAAGATTTCTCAGTTATTTCTATTTTCTAAAGCAGTAATGCAATTCAAGTTTCATATTTCATGTTCTCATACTTGGTGTTGCAGAGTGCTACTTTATTTGTTAGTTATATATGGATATGTCTACTCTTAGTAAGCACCTGTACACACCTGTTTTTTGTTTTGGAAGTGATGGTCAGTCTTTTGATATTAGTAAACATACATGTGACATTTGACCCTATTCTGATAGATGCACATTGGCCCGGCATTGGGAAAGCTTAGATTGGCTGCAGATTGGGAATCATAATGAAGAGGTCGGTCTGATGTCAGATGGGGAGGTTATAAATAGTTTGTTCAAATGTTTTGGTTTGCAATTGCCTCATTACCCCGATGAAGCCTGAAAGGGTGAAACATGTTGGGGAGGCTCTTTCTCTGTTTTACTAGCACCTTGTTCCTTGGGTCATTAGATAGTACAAGTAGGCTACAATCCCTGGTTTACACTAGTAATACAATCTAAAATAAAATATACTGTATTTTTGCATATAGTAAAAATTGCAGTCTTCCTTTGAAGACCAGCCACAGGTACAGGTCTTCAACAGACCCCCAGATGTTATAGCAACCCATCGATGCCCTGCGATCACTTTTTACATGCACTCTGATGGGTGCATAGAATGACGTGCCCCCATTCCTTGGATAGACAGAGGCATCTAACAGGTTAGGAGTCGCGAGCGGAGCTCTGCTCCACCTGCAAATGGGAGAGTCAGGCCCCGGCTGTAACACACAGCCATTACCTGCCCAGTGTGAGACATCTCCATACACCCACACCCACTACACACTTGTGCCATACATGTGCAGCAGATGTTATTAAGGGGTTAATATCTTCAGAACTTCCTCTTTATTTAATGCCATTGACAAGTCTGTATATTTAAAAGCTGTTCTACAAGATCCTCTGTAACTCCCTTGTGTGGGGATGTAATGCTTTGCTCTGTTGTAAACCTGTGCCACATCATCTCTTTAATAAAAAAAAAATTAGGAAACAAAGCGTGTTGTATATAATTAGAAAAAACATGGCAGCTTTCTTACGAAAACAGTGCCACACTTGTCCACAAGTTATGTGTAGTATTGTAGTTAATCCTCAATTCACTTCAATAGAGCTGGGCTGCACCGGGCTGCATTACCAAGTGCAACTAATGGACAGGAGTGACAATTTTTCTGGAAGAATGCAATATTTTACTAATGTTGTCATAATCTTTTAAGACCTTAGTCTGAACATCCACAGTAGTGTCCAATACAAGTGTATCTTTGCATATAGTAAAACCAGCAGACAAGTGCTCTCAACATGTAATGTGAAAGGCAGCTCTGGAGGCTGGCAAGGTGACTGATTTTTAATCCACATATTTTGTCACAACTACCATTAAGAGCATTGACTGGGGCTAAATGGCATTTTTGCCCACTGCCAAGGTCTCGTGGCCAATCTGCATTGCTCTATACAGCTGCAACATTGCAGCGCATTGCAGGAGAATGTGGTTGCATTGCTAACCAATTAGAAACATAACTGTAGTTAACTACTAATGTGTGTGGGGTCCCACGAGTCTTCCCTGGCAGAAAATTTTATAAGAGACAAGGGTCTGGATAAGGGGCATAACGACTGCGGTCGGAAAGGATGCAATCGTACCCGTGCGGGTTGGGGGCCCGCCAACGCCACCACAAACTTCAACTGGATGTGCGCCCATTCAGCTGAAGTGTAATGCAGCGCAGAGACCTGCGGATTCGTGTACGGCAATACATACTGCTGGCCAATCAGAGGCCAGCACCTGACATCAGCATGCACATGACTGGAGGCGCAAGGCAGTGATGTCATTCGCTCCCGTCGCTTCCATGCTCAAGTCAGCTGCCGGCTTCAGAAGAGGACTCTGCGTGGCAGGGGAACAGATGGGAGGTGAGTATAATTGTTTATTTTTTCTATGCGTTAAAAACAGCGGCAGATCGGGGGATATATACACCAGGAAGGGGCCCAGGATAAGGGTGATATATACCAGGATGGGTGATATACATACCAGGATGGGGCCCAGTATAAGGGACATATATACCAAGATAGGGCACAGGATAAGGGACATATATACCAGGATGGCGGATATACAGAGTTGTCCAAAAGTAGGTGGACAGAAAGTGTAATAAGGTTATGAAGGGGGAGATTTATCAAACATGGTGTAAAGTGAAACTGGCTCAGTTGCCCTTAGCCACCAATCAGATTCCGCTTTTCATTCCTCACAGACTCTTTGGAAAATGAAAGGTGGAATCTGATTGGTGGCTAAGGGCAACTGAGCCAGTTTCACAGATCTAGTTTTCACAGATAGATCTCCCTCAAATCTGTTTTCTTTTCAGATAATTCAGATAACATATAATGACAAATAATTTAAATAAGGATCAAAGAAAATGGATTTTAACAGAGTATTGGAAATCTCAAAATGCTGAAACCGTTAGAGCAAATTGGGTTGAAACATTTGGTACTCAAGCCCCAAAGAGACAAACCACTTACCGCATTCGTGACAAATTCAATGCCACGGGCTCAATCCTTAATGCTCGAAAAACTGGTCGACCCAAAACAGTCTGTACAGAAGATAATAAACAACTTGTTGCTGAAACATTTGTTCAGAGTCCAAAAAAGTCCACCAGAAGAACCTCTTTGGAATTGGGAATTCAAATGACCTTTATTTCCAACAAGATGGGGCCCCTCCATACTATTCAAGAGTAGTCCGCGAGTATCTTGATGAAACATTTCCTAATAAATGGACTGGTCGAAGAGGCCCACTTGATTGGTCGGCATGTTTACCAGACTTGACCCCAATGGATTTCTTCTTTTGGGGAGTACTCAAGGACAAAGTTTATAGTCGAAAACCAAAAAGTGTCAGTGATTTGAAAAATTACATAAGAGATGCATTTCAAGAAATTAATACCCAAAGAGACTTGTGCAAAAAAGTTTGTCGAAGAATAAGAGGCAGACTTCAAAGCTGTGCAAATTGTAATGGAAAACAGTTTTATCACCTGCGTTGAGTAAATTTAAGGGCTTTTGTATTATTGTTCAGAATAAAATGTAATTGTCAATGTTATGCTTGTGCTAGTAAATATAATTTTATATACACTGCTCAAAAAAATAAAGGGAACACTCAAATAACACATCCTAGATCTGAATGAATGAAATATTCTCATTGAATACTTTGTTCTGTACAAAGTGGAATGTGCTGACAACAAAATCACACAAAAATCATCAATGGAAGTCAAATTTATTAACCAATGGAGGCCTGGATTTGGTGTCACCCCCAAAATTAAAGTGGAAAAACACACTACAGGCTGATCCAACTTTGATGTAATGTCCTTAAAACAAGTCAAAATGAGTCTCAGTATTGTGTGTGGCCTCCACGTGTCTGTATGACCTCCCTACAACGCCTGGGCATGCTCCTGATGAGGTTGCGGATTGTCTCCTGTGGGATCTCCTCCCAGACCTGGACTAAAGCATTCGCCAACTCCTGGACAGTCTGTGGCGCAACGTGACGTTGGTGGATGGAGCAAGACATGATGTCCCAGATGTGCTCAATCGGATTCAGGTCTGGGGAACGGGCGGGCCAGTCCATAGCTTCAATGCCTTCATCTTGACACACTCCAGCCACATGAGGTCTGGCATTGTCCTGCATTAGGAGGAACCCAGGGCCAGCCGCACCAGCATATGGTCTCACAAGGGGTCTGAGGATCCCATCCTGGTACCTAATGGCAGTCAGGCTACCTCTGGCGAGAACATGGAGGGCTGTGCAGCCTTCCAAAGAAATGGCACCCCACACCATTACTGACCCACTGCCAAATCGGTCATGATGAAGGATGTTGCAGGCAGCAGATCGCTCTCCATGGCGTCTCTAGACTCTGTCACCTCTGTCACATGTACTCAGTGTGAACCTGCTTTCATCTGTGAAGAGCACAGGGCGTCAGTGGCGACTTTACCAATACGGGTGTTCTGTGGCAAATGCCAAGCGTCCTGCACGGTGTTGGGCTGTGAGCCCAACCCCCATCTGTGGACGTCGGGCCCTCATACCACCCTCATGGAGTCAGTTTCTAACCGTTTGTGCAGACACATGCACATTTGTGGCCTGCTGGAGGTCATTTTGCAGGACTCTGGCAGTGCTCCTCCTGTTCCTCCTTGCACAAAGGCGGAGGTAGCGGTCCTGCTGCTGGGTTGTTGCCCTCCTACGGCCCCCTCCACGTCTCTTGGTGTACTGGCCTGTCTCCTGGTAGCGCCTCCAGCCTCTGGACACTATGCTGACAGACACAGCAAACCTTCTTGCCACAGTTCACATTGATGTGCCATCCTGGATGAGCTGCACTACCTGCCATCTTCTGTGGGTTGTAGAGTTTGTCTCATGCTACCACGAGTGTGAAAGCACAACCAACATTCAAAAGTGACCAAAACATCAGCCAGAAAGCATTGGTACTGAGATGTGGCCTGTGGTCCCCACCTGCAGAACCACTCCTTTATTGAGTGTGTCTTGATAATTGCCAATAATGTCCATCTATTGTCTATTCCATTTGCACAACAGCATGTGAAATTGATCGTCAATCAGTGTTGCTTCCTAAGTGGACAGTTTGATATCACAGAAGTTTGATTTACTTGGAGTTATATTCTGTTGTTTAAGTGTTCCCTTTATTTTTTTGAGCAGTGTATAAATCAAAATAAATGTTATTATTTTCTGTTCACATACTTTTGGATCACCCTGTATATATACCAGAATGAGGCCCGGGATAAGGGACATATATACCAGGATGGGGCATATATATGCCAGGATGGGGAACATGCATACCAGGATGAGGGATATAAATACCAGGATGGGGCCCAGATAAGGGACATAAATATAAGAATGGGGCGAGAAAGGGAAACATATATACCAGGATGGAGGACATATATACAGTATATATACCAGGATGGGGCCAGGATGAGGGACATACATAACAGAGTGAAGGACATACATTATACATATATACCAGGACTAGATGGTGGCCCGATTCTAACGCATCGGGTATTCTAGCATATGTCTCCCGACCCTCCTTTATAATGCCCCATGCAGGAAGTCACATTCCCCCTATATAATACCCCATGCAGGATGTCACTTGTTCCCCCATATAATGCCCCATGTAGGATGTCACCTCTCCCCCCATATAATGGCCCATGCAGGATGTCACCTCTCCCCCCATATAATGCCCCATGCAGGCTGTCACATCCCCCCTATATAATACCCCATGCAGGATGTCACCTCTCCCCCATATAATGCCCCATGTAGGATGTCACCTCTCCCCCCATATAATGGCCCATGCAGGATGTCACCTCTCCCCCCCATATAATGCCCCATGCAGGCTGTCACATCCCCTCTATATAATACCCCATGCAGGATGTCCCATCCCCCCATAGTGCCCGATGCAGGTCCCCTATGGCCCCATACAAAAAAAAAAAAATCCAATACTCACCTCACTGCTTCTCTGCACTCGAGCGCAGCCGGCACCTTCACGCTGTGCGCTGTGACCGGTCAGGAGAGAGCGCGGTGTAAAGACGTCACCACGCCCTCTGACCTGAAACGTCACAGAGCATCAGCAGAAGACACAGGAGCTGCTGCGGAGGCACGGGGAGGGGTAAGTATGACGCCGGGGGCCAGGATCCTGATCGAGCGGGGGGAGGGACGGGAGGAGAGGAGAGGGGAGGGGAGAGGAGGGGAGGGGAGGGGTAAGTATGACGCTGGGTGCCGGGGTCCTGATGGAGGGGAGAGGAGAGGAGGGGAGAGGAGGGGAAAGGAGGGGAGGGGCGTCACACTTGTCCTCGGGAGATAAGCGGCCGTAGCCGCTGATCTCCCGACGATAGCCGCATGTAGGTCAGCGGCGCCTGCGGTCGGGGGACTCATGCTGCGAGCAGCCGGCTGCATCTCCCGGCTGCATCGCCGCTGACCTCCGTGCCGCACATGAGCCGCTAACGGCCGCCATGTTTTTCTGAAATGCCGCGTCGCTGATTGGCCGCGGCTGGACCAATCAGCGACCCGGGATTTCCAGGACAGACAGACAGACAGACAGAAAGACAGACAGACAGACGGGATAAGACAATTATACAGATAGATGGGGGGACGGTCCAAATCTTGCATCAGACTCTGGTTACACCACTGGTCTGTCAGTTTGTTTTCTAGCATCTAATCCTTTAGTTAGCTGGAGAATAAACTGCTGCCAGGTTCCCCATTTCTTCTTTTCTTTGTTTGTATGGCAAAGACCTGGTAGAATTGGAGGAAATAGCTGTTTGCTGAACGAGTTGTTTCTTATCGATATACACTAACATACTGTAATTAGACAACAATCCAATGAGCACTGCAGTGGCACTTTCCCCTAATAACCGTTAGAGGTGACTCTCCAGAAGTCGTAATGACATGTCACTCTCTGGCCTCACTCAATACAATGAAGGACGATACCTCTATCCAACACACTGGACCTTATGATCAGCACGGCAGAGGGGACTTCACTGCATCATCCACTTCTGCCAGCTCATTCCTATACATACTTTCTCCAGCACCTCTCTACTCACTTGTAGATATGCACAATAAGCACCGACTGACATCTGGAAACCATTATGAAGTTCTCTTTTACATAGGGACTTTTAGGAACTGTTTGTATACTTTGCATGCTTTGCTATCTTGCTTGGCAACAGGACCCTAACAAAAACCCAAATAACACTATTATAGTCAATTGGATCCCTTTGTAATCAAAGTACAAACAAACATTTAACAATGAAATAGTACTACTCAGGGCCGGACTGGCCATCTGGCAATTCTGGCAAATGCCAGAAGGGCCTGTCCGGTTGTGGGCCGCCTTGTCTGCTATGCTGTTAACAGTATCAGCATCCTCAAGATGGGACCATCATACTATATAGGGTGCTGTAGGTTGGACCATCATAGTATATAAGGGGTTGTTGGTTGGACCATCTTGATTTCCTCTAGGCAGTGTAATATTAGTAATATATCCCCATCTGGCGCTTGGGACAGGAACTGCATGGGCCTGTGTGCTTTCAAATGCCAGGGCTAAATTTCAGTCCCAGTCCGCTCCTGGTACTACTACTGATGGGCCAGGTGTCGGCAACCGTATATTTTCTCATCCAACAGAATCGGGCAAATTATGCAAATCACACTTTGACCAGAGTGTGATCATAGTATGCTCTGATTCTGTCAAATGTGGAGAAGATGGGAAAATTTTTTTCCATCTTCTCCATTAAGTCATTCTGTGAAAATCAGACCGCACCCAGATTTCATCCCAGTGCAGATCTATGTTTTTTTCGTGCACTCTTTAACTGGCATGTCAGAGGGCAATCCAAATATCAAATCAAACTCAGGCATTCGGTGATTTTTTCCTCGGACTGGCTCTGTCCGAGAAAAAAAATCGGACGTGTGCACGGCCCCATAGAATAACATTGGTCTGAGTGCGATCAGCTTTTTTGTCAAATCACGCTAAGATGTTGAATCACACTGGGACCGAAAATATGGTCGTCTGCATGAGTCATAGAGTGGTTATTTAGCAATAAGCATTGGATTCACTGATTTAGGCAATCTGATTTTCTATGCTCTTTAAGATGTTGAGCTAATGGATGGTGCTTATTAATAGTTAAGAAAAGACAAAGGATCCTTTAAGTCAAACCAAGAATCTTACAGTGTTGAACCAAAGGAAGACAAAAAGAAACCTATGACTCAACTGATAATTGACCAACATTAAGGAGGGAATTATTTACAGACTCCAAATATAGCAGAAGACATATCTGGATCAATGACTCCGCTCCTGAAATTGATTACACATAACTTGTTGAAATTACATCTTTAAAGGAAAACATCTAATCTATTCTTGATCATCTTCAACCAACCAATCATCACAACATGTGGCAGAGAGTTCCATAATCTCACTGCTCATACAGTAAAATTTTACTTCATGGGACTGTGATGAAATATTCTTTTCTTTTAACATCATTTTATTGCTCCTAAGCAGTTCATTTCAAAACTTTTTTCCAAAAGTTTTTTCAAAATTTTTGGTAATGCAATCCAATTCCCTTAATAACCTTGGCTGTCCTCCTTTGCACCAGCTCTAGCTTAGATAGGTCCTTCCAGAGACTGAGCTATGTTTTTGTGAAACAATGATTTCTTGATATATTCCAAGAAAATCTCCCATCGTTTACGACTCAATGCCCATATTCTTAACAACCAACCTTTAGCAAAACGTTTATGCTTTTGGCGTAATTTTGGCTGGTATACAGGATCTTGCAGCTTCAACTGAAATCGGGTAAACCTTTTTAATACAATGACATGCAAAACCCCCACTGATCTGATATTGATTGCCCATTCTAATCACTTGGATTTCGTGCATTAATTTAATAAAAGAATTTCTTCATAGTTAATAGGAACACAAGCTAATAACTTACATATCTGTGCAAGGATCCTAAGAACATTTCTTTGATTCAGCACTATGATGATGCGTGTTCACAAGCCTGGATAATAGACTGTCAGTTTTACATTCACCCTAGAGGCAAACAACTTGCTAGAGCAATTGACAGTTGTAAATAATGTTTCACATTTACTCATTGTTCTACTTTATGTATTTTAATCATTTACGATCTGTGGTTTTATTATGTTTTCTTTTTTTTAGATAATGGTGGGTGAAGGTGTCTTGTATTGTTGTCTTTCAAAGAGGAAAAATGGGATTGGAGCAGAAGCAAACATCAATGCTGGTGGATGCAACTTCAACTCCTTCCTAAGAAGAGCGGTCAGATTTATAGGTATGATTATTATTCAATTCAAAACCGCTTCACCCTGAAACCTGTTTTCACCTTCCTGACCAGGCCAAATTTTACCATTCTGACCAGTGTCACTTTATGTGGTAAGAACTCTGGTAGCTTCAACATATCCCAGTAATTCTGAGATTTTTTTTTCGTGACACATTATACTTCATGTTAATAGTAAATTTAGTTCAATATGATTTGTGTTTAATTATGAAAATATCGAAAATTTGACAAAAAAATAAAAAAATTTGCAATTTTCAACCTTTGAATTTTATGCCCTTAAACCAGATAGTTATACCACACAAAATTATTAATAAATACAATTTACCACATAACTTTACATCAGCATAATTTTTGAAACATATTTTTTTTGCTGGGAATTTGGAAGGGTTAAAAGTTTATCAGCAATTTTTAATTTTTCCAGCAAAACTTGCAAAACCAATTTTTTTTAGGGACCACATCACATTGAAAGTGATTTTCAGAGCCCTAAGTGGCAGAAAATACCCAAGAATGACACCACTTTAAAAATGGTACCCCTCAAAGTCCTCAAAACCACATTTAAGAAGTTTATTAACCCTTTAGGTACTTCACAGGAATTAATGCAATGTGGTAGGAAAAAATAAAAAATGAAAATTTTTCCACAAAAATGTTAATTTTGCCCCAATTTTTTCATTTTCACAAGGGTAACAGGAGAAAATAGACCTTAAAATGTGTTCTGCAATTGCTAATGAGTATGCTAATACCTCATATGTGGTAGAAAACTACTGTTTGTGTGCACAGCAGGGCTCAAAGGGAAGGAGCACCATTTAAATTTTGAAGCACAAAATAAGCTGGAATTGATAGAGGATGCCATGTTGCATCTGCAGAGCCTCTGATGTGCCTAAACAGTGAAAATCCTCCACAAGTGACCCCATTTTGGAAACTACACCCCTCAAGGAATTTATCTAAAGGTTTGGTGAGCAATCTGAACCCACGAATGCTTCATGGAATTTTAAAACATTGGACTATTAAAATTAAAAGTTATGTTTTTTCCCCAAAATATGTGGCTTTAGCCCCAAATTATTCATTTTCATAAGGGTAGTAATAGAAAATGAACCATAGAATTTGATTTCCAATTTCTCCTGAGTATGCTGATGCTCCATATGTGGGGGAAAACTACTGTTTGGGCACATAGTAAAGCTCCAAAAGAAAAGTTTTGGAAAGCAGACTTTGCTCATATGGTTCGTAGACATCATGCAACATTTGTAGAGCCCTTGTATTGCCAAAAGAGCTGTATCCCACCTCAAATGACCCCATTTTGGAAATCATACCCTTCAATGAATTTATCTTGGGGTATGGTGAAGATATTGAACCCACAGGTGCTTCACAGAATTTTATAACATATTGGCATGAAAATAGTTTTTTTGCACAAAAATTTTGTTTTGGTCAAAACACTTTTATTTTCACAAGGAATTATAAGAGGAAGTGGACCCCAGCATTTATAAAGCAATTTCTTCTGGATTCTGCAATACTCAATATGTGGTTGGAAACTATTATTTGTGTACTGGGCAGAGCTCAGAAAGGAAGAATAGCTATTTTGCTTTTAAACACAAATTTGGCAGTAGTTTGTCGGTGACATTTGCAATGCCACTGAGGTGCTAGAACAGGAGAAAGCCTCCATAACTGACCCCATTTTAGAAACTATACCCCTCAAGAAGGTAACCTGGG
This sequence comes from Phyllobates terribilis, assembly GCF_046119375.1. Classification (NCBI taxonomy): domain Eukaryota; kingdom Metazoa; phylum Chordata; class Amphibia; order Anura; family Dendrobatidae; genus Phyllobates; species Phyllobates terribilis. The sequence goes on along the minus strand of NW_027362768.1, from coordinate 111,679,965 downwards.
AGTGTAGTAAATAGTTTTATCCCATATTTTTTTTTTTTATCCCATAAGTGCATTACCAATTTCTTTACCGTTGGGATGAGAGAAAATGAAAAAATAAATTTGTTACAATAATAAGTACATTTAGATCAAAATGTTTCATCTTTACCATGAGTTTAAAAAAAAGTACCCCATAAATTATTATACTATTTCTCCAGAGTACAGCAGTGCCCTATATGTGGTCATACACTTCTGTTTCGGCATTCGCCAGGGCTCAGAAGAGACAGCCCTGCCGGAGCAGTTTACAGGTGAGGTGAGTGTGCTTGTGTCAGACCCCCACCATTCTCATATTGAAGAATAGTCCAGTGAATAGATCATCAATGATTAGACCCAGAGCACCCCATTAAGTTCGTTCTCCCATCTGCAGCAGTGCCATGCATGTTGATGTCAAGTGGAGATTCTATCTCATGTAATATCCTATATACTTCATGTACTGCTATATATATGCCTTATAATAAGGGGATTAACTACTGTTTAAGTATGTTTTAACTATTCGTGTTTGTTTGGTGTTCTAAATAAAGTTTATACTTTTTATTATATTGTTGTCTGGTACCTACCTGTTCATTTAGAATGCTTGGTGCCTATTTTTACACCCGTTCTTTTGTTTTCTGCTATAAAGTTTCTTGGATGTTTTGGCACAGTATTCTACTATAAATGTGTGGTGCCAGGTCATTTCTTTCTATAAGTGTGGTTTGGGCACACGGGGGGCCTTAGAAGAGGTGGCCATTTGTCTTTCCAAGCTTGGATTTTACTTTTTGGGTCACCATGTCGCTTTTCTAAAGCCTCTAAATGATAAGGAACATGGATATCTACTGTTTTTTTGTTCACAGACCACAGATCTGATTAGGGGCTTGTTTATTGGGGGATGAGCTGAAGGTTTTATTGGTGCAATTTGGGGGTTCCAAACCTTTTTGTATTTGCTTTTTATTCCAATTTTTGAGAGACAGAATGAATAAGTAAAAAGCAATTCAGGAATTGTCTTTAATTTTTTTTTACATCATTTTACACTGTACATCGTGAGGTAAATGTCATTAGATGACTTTATTCTTCGGGTTAGTAAAATTACAGTGACACCAGGGTTATTTAGTATTTTTATCATTTGCTATTTTTGCACGCTAAAATACTGATTTTGTCACAACACAGCTGTCAAATGATCCAGAACCAGGGGCACCTACCCTATCCCTAATGCTAGGGGGCACCCTAGCTTGCCCTATTCCCCCGGGATACCTCTGAAGGTGAAGATGCCGGGACCTCCACCCTCGCCCTACCTCCTGAATAAGCCCTCCGTATGTTCACCTTCCCCATCCGGGTAAGAGGGGCACTACTGTGCACTGTAGTACACTAACCCGACGAACAGGGCAACGCAGACAAGGGTAAACAGAAAAACTCCAGGCACACAAAATATTCACTCACATACAACAGAGGAATGCACCAGGGTGTGAAGGTAAAGGAATAAACCAAAGTAGAGAAGGTTAAGGGATAATCACACATGCAAACCAAACAATAGTCACTGATTACTTCTCCAACTCTCCTTCTCATTACAACTTCTTCCTTCCATTAGCCATGCAGCAAGAGATAGCTCTGACAAGGATTAGTATCAGAGCCCAGATTATAAAGGGAAAAGGAGTGGCTAACCGAGCTCAGCTGTGAACACAGGGATATCCAACATGGCTGTTTAAACCCTGTTCTGCCAGAAGAAAATAAACACATTTAAAATGACGGAGAAGTGCTTCTTCTCGGAGCTGGAGTAGGATCCATCCGATGCTTTGGCCTTCTGGCTCAACACTGTTGCAGTAAGCCCGTGACAGATTTACAAAAAAAGTATTTGTTATTGCATTGCCTTGGCAAATGGCAGAGTGAAAATCATAAATGTTTTTTGTTTGTTTGTTTTCACACCATTCACCGTGCCGTAAAAGTGATCAGATAACTTTATTTTTCGGGTCATTAGGATCGCAGTGATACCACATTTATATAGTTTTTTATGTTTTGCTTCTTTTGTGCACTGAAAACTATTTGTTACAAACAATAATTTGCTTTTCCATCATCATACTCTGATAACTGTAACTTTTTTATTTTTTGTGACAGAGCTACATAAGGGCTTGTTCTTTTGCTGGACAAGATGACGTTTTTATGATACCATTTTTTTTGTATGTGATTTTTGATCACTTTTTATTCTATGTTTTGTGTGTCAGTATGACAAAAAAAGCTTTTTTTTTTTTTTTTACGGTGTTCCCCAAATGGGTTAAATAATATGACCATTTTATAGACTGGTTCGTTCCAGACGTGGTGATACCAAATGTGTGTATTTTTTTCCTTTACTTTTGTTTTTACAGAAACACTGTTTTTGCAAAGCATTTTTGCATTTTTTTGTTCTTTCCCTTTCATTTTTTCAAAGTTTTAAGAACTTTATTTGACTTTTTTTTTCACATTTTTACTTAGTCCCAGTATGGAACATCAACTTTCTGTGGTCTGATCGCTGGTCTAATACTCTGCAGTGATTTTGCATTGCATGGTTTTAGAGCTGGTCAATTAGACACAGGCAGGAGGCGTGTCAGGTTCTGCTCCTGGCAGGACCTTACAGGCCACAGTACCTGGGTGACCCTGCTGCCATTATCTGGCCTGGGGTCACCATAGAGACCATTGACATGACACGATCACAATCAGAGCAAAAGGGAATCCCCCTCCTCCTCCTATAAGCACATGGATGCCATTGTCATTATAGACAGAGGCATCAGAGGGATTAAACGCCCACAAGGAAGAAGGCTAGAACTCTAGGGCAACCTTTTGGATGTAGAAATTCTAAAAGTCAATATTGACCCTTTAAAGCTCCTTGCCACATAACTTAAATTCCCAGAGGAGCATTTTATGGGTTACAATACAAGTCTCCTTATGTCGACTTTACACGCTTCACAAAGAGAAACTTTACACCTTTATCCTCCTGTCAGAGCCCTTTCACCAACCAAATTTTCTGATTTGCACTGATGAGGGCCAAACACCCTGAAACACGTGCCTGCAAATGGAATTATGTGGCAAGGCTTTTACGATTTCTAATTGCTACATCCATTAGTTAGAGTTCCTGTTGTCTTATTCTCTGAAGAAGCTATTTGCATATTATTTTGCCAATATTTACTTTATTTCTCTATTTTGATTTCCTATTGCTTATATCGCGCTATTATATAGCATGGTGCAGTACAGAAATTGTCATTATTCACAGACCCAGAGGGGACCTACAATATTTCTTAGGAAGCCAAATAACCTTTCATTAGTTTGTATTTGCAATGTGGGGGCATTTTAACACATCAATATCTGTTTTGGTGATTTCCCTTGTAACAATGGCTGGTGTATTAGCCCCAGCCATAAGATATTTTCAGCATTATGGATGCATAGCAGAGCTTTTCTAGGATGCAGCAGTTGCTGTCCCATCCTTGCACCCAGTGATCATATATTTTCTGGGCCTGGAGGAGGAAGCAGGGTAAGTGAATACTAATCTACAGCATCCACACAGGGCTAGTTCTGTGCTGTATATACACAGACTGAGATGGTATACATGGTAATAAACCATGCTTATCTTCTCTCTAGGAAGTCTGGCTATGTGTAACAGCAGCTTCCCTCCACCAGAGCTTCACGATCTTGTGAAAGCTGATTACATTTCACTGACTTTAGTGCAGGAATATAAGTGGACTGCCTGGAAGTTTATTGTCTATGGGCAGTCCAGAAATAGTTAAATTTTTTTATTCACTTCTGCATTTTTTTACATTTCTTTTTACTTCCTTCAAAAGAATGACCAACCTCGATGTCCACTTCACTCTGCTTGGAACTGTCATCTCTTCCTTTTTCAGTATTTACTGGGGCCTGCACATGCATTGTCTTTGCAGACCCACACTTGCGCTTCAAAACTTTGTATTCTCCGGGGGATGTTCTGAGACTTTAGCTCTCACATATCTGTGAAATTGACTGTCCTTGGATTGCAACGTCAATGCAATATCTACAGTGCAATACCCCGAAACACTGTGTCTGCAAATTGAGATTCTGATTTGGCTTTTATCCTAAGTCATGTGGCCAGGCTCGTTAAAGGTTCGATTTTGACTTTTAGGGTTGCTGCTTCCAACAGGTGGCGCTAGAGTTCAAGTCCTCTTCCTCTCTGAACTGACAATTTGCATATTTAATTTCCCAGAGTAGCACGCATAGCATATATAAGCCTCCTCACTCTCACATTCCGGGCCTGGCTTGTCATTCTCCCCAAGGAGAAACATTACAATTTTTTTTTATAAAATTTTGTCAAGCATGGAAAGTTATAAAACGTTGTAAATCACTTTATTATGGGATTTGTCTTCAGTCCTGTAAAAAAAATAAGTGGCTTGTAAACACCGACTTTCCCTCCATCTATTTCCCTGACTTCAGTTGCATAAATATCAGAATGTACTCATTTGTAGAACTGATGATAGCAGTGAAAGGATCAGTTTAGCACCTGTGTCTCAAAAACTCTGTGGATAAGCTACTGCAGGAGATTGTACTAAAAAAGCTGAACACTCTGAGGAACAGACAGGTGCTGCTGACCCATCACTGCCATCATCTGTACTCCAAATGAGTATTTTTATGCAAATGCAGCTGAAAGCAGGCAACAGATTGGGGGAAAAAAGTAGTATGGAAGCCACTTACATGCAATTTTTTACAGGAATAAAAATAAATACCCTAATAAAAGGATTTGCAAAGTTTTATAACTTTCCATGCTGGACAGAATTATAAACCATGAAAGTTTAGTTACTCTTTAACAGTGTTCAGACTGTGCAGTAATCAACTTTCTCTCCCTCCTTCGAAGAAAGTAAACCCCAACACACAATCATCAGCTACAAATGCAAAATTACTTATGTCTACATTTCTTTTTTTTTTTATAAATAATTTTATTAAAAATAAAATTATACCATAATATGGGTATACCAAACACATGACAGAAAGGCTATTACCATATAACAATGGCATTCATGCAATTCAGGCAGTTAATCAATACAGCCTGAATAAGGAAGAAAAAATGCAACAAACATTATGAAGGTGGAATAGATACACAATTCGGTAAGACTACGTACTGACCATAAGTGGACACAAGAACACTGAGAGGTAGTGATGAGAGAGCATATTTGCAAGTACTCGGTACTCGCCCGAGCACCTCAGTACTTGCGAGATGCTCGGGCGGATGCTCGGGTCCCCTCCCTGCATGTTTGGCGCTCTTTACAGAGCCAATGAACATGCAGGGATTGCCTGCCACTCACTGTAATGCCGCAGCCATGTTGATTGTGGCATTACAGTGATTGGCTGACCACACAGCGTCATCAGATCTATATCAGACCTAGCGCCGCTGTGCTCGTCAGTCTACTCCGCAATCAGGCAGTGTAGGGAGAGGTGCTGCTGAGCTAGGGAGAGATTTGCTTGTTTATTAGGTAGTGTAGGTAGAACAGAAATATATTACACATATCCATCTCAACAAACAGTCCTTCTGAGGACTAATCCATCTGCAGAGATATCAGGCAGGCAGTGTATATAGCAGACTGCAGTGCATATAGCACAAGAGGCTCCATTCCAGTTTTGTCTGCTGCTGCTGTTAGACATTGCTAGACATAGGCCCAGGTGTCAGGGGCCAGGAATATATTTTTTTGGATCTTAATCCTCATTATTTGCTTAATCCCTTTCTGACCAAGGGCGTATTAGTACGTATCTGTGCCCTGGGCCTTATGGGCTTGATACGTATTAATACGCCCTGGCGATTTTGTCCGCACACAAGCGGTGCAGGCGAGATCGCCGCCGGGTGTCAGCTGATTGTCACAGCTGACACCCTGTGCTATGTGCAGGGAGTGGTCCCGCACCGCTCCCGGCACATTAACCCCGAAAGCGCTGACAGGCTGCATGGCATAGGGAGCTGCTGCTCTCTATGCCATGCAGGCGATCAGGCTGCAAAAAGTGAAAGTCCCATAGTGGGACAATGTGAACAAGTAATAAAAATGTCAGAAAGTGAAAAAAAAAAAAAAAATTGTAAAAATATTTTTAAAAAATATGAAAAAAATAATAATAAAAAAATATATCTATTGTACCCATAAATAAATAATCTTATGAAAAAAAAACAACAAAACAATAAAAGTACACATATTTGGTATCGCCACATCCGGAACGACCTGACCTATAAAACTGTCCCACTAGTTAACCCCTTTAGTGAACACGGTAAAAAAAAAAAAAAAAAACGAAACATAAAACGATGTTTTATCATCATACCGCCAAACAAAAAATGGAATAGAACGCGATCAAAAAGACAAATGTAAATAAAAATGGTACCGCTGAAAACGTCATCTTGTCCCGCAAAAAACAAGCTGCAATACAGCTCCAACAACAGAAAAATAAAAAAGTTATAGCTCTCAGAATAAAGCAATGCAAAAACAATTCATTTTTCTATAAAATAGTTTTTATTGTGTAAAAGCGCCAAAATATAAAAAAAAAAAATGCAGTACCGCTGTAAAAGTATTGACCCGAAGAATAAAGCTACCTTATCAATTTTACCACACGCAGAACGGCATAAAAAAAAGAAAAAAAAACAATTCCTGAATTGTTGGCTTTTGTTTATTCTGCCTCCCAAAAGTCGGAATAAAAAGCGATCAAAAATGTAATTTGCCCGAAAATGATACTGATAAAAACGTCAACTTGTCCCGCAAAAAACAAGCCTTCACATGACTCTGTCGGCCGAAATATGGAAAAATTATAGCTCTCAAAATATGGCGATGCAAAAACTAGTCTATGCAAAAAAATGCGTCTTTCAGTGTGTGACAGCTGTCAATCATACCCGATATGAATCTGGCATCGCTGTAATTGCACCGACCCGAAGAATAACGTCGTCTAATCACTTATACCGCATGAGGAACGGCATAAAAAATAAACTTTAGGGTTAGGGTTGTGCTAGGTTTGGGGTTGAGCTAGGGTTTTGCTAGGGTTTGGGTTGACATTGGGCTAGGGTTAGGGTTGGGGTTAGGGTTGGGCTAGGGTTGGGGTTAGGGTTGGGATAGGGTTAGGGTTGGGCTAAGGTTAGGGTTGGGCTAGGGTTAGGCTAAGGTTAGGGTTAGGCTAGGGTTAGGGTTGGGCTAAGGTTTGGGTTGGGGTTGGGATTTTTTCAGAAGTAAAGAAAAAAAAATGGCGACTAGTGAGCACAAGTACTCGCTACTTGAGTTTGCATCGGGTGCTTGGGTATGCACCGAGTATGGCAGGTGCTCGAGTGATATGCTCGAGTCTCCTCCTCAAATGTTTTGCAGCTGTTATCAGCCAAAAAAACCTTGCAGGGATTGCCTGCCATGCACGAGCGATCCCCGCATGTTTTTTTTTGGGTGTCTAATTAAAAAAACATGCGGGGCAGGGACTTGAGCATGTCACTTGAGCACTCGCGATACTTGGTGCATACCCTAGTACCTGATGCAAACTCAAATAGCGAGCACTTGCACACAAGACTAATGACAACTTATTCAATATGATGACCTAATGTTATCAAATTCTGTGTCGTACCTCTGGGTTCAAAATGTTCACTATACCCCTTGATAAAATCCTGGAAGGGTGTAGCTTCCAAAATGGAGTCACTGGGGGTAGGGTGGGGTGGTTTCCACTATTTAGGCACATCAGGGACTCCCCAAACGCAACCTGTTACCCTTGTGAAAATGCAAAATTTGGGGCTGAAAAACATTTTTGTTGAAAAAATGTAAAAATGTTATTTTTACGGTTCAATGTTATAAACTTCTGTAAAGCACCTGGGGGTTCAGGGTGCTCACCACACATCTAGATAAGTTCCCTAAGGGGTCTAGTTTCCAAAATGGTGTCACTTGTGGGGGGTTTCCACTGTTTAGGCACATCAGGGGCACATCCGCTAATTATTCAAGCAAATTTTACATTCAAAAAGTCAAATGGCGCTCCTTACCTTCCGAACCCTGCCGTGCGCCCAAACAGTGGTTTTCCCCCACATATGGGGTATCGGCTTACTCAGGAGAAATTGCACAACAAATTTCATGGTGCAATTTCTCCTCTTACCCTTATGAAAATGCAAAATTGGGGGCTGAAAAACATTTTTGTTGGAAAAATGTGAAAATTTTATTTTTACGGCTCAATGTTATAAACTTCTGTGAAGCACCTGGGGGTTCAAGGTGCACACCACGCATCTAGTTAAATTTACTAAGGGGTTTAGTTTCCAAAATGGTGTCACTTGTGGGGGGTTTCCACTGTTTAGGCACATCAGGGGCTCCCCAAACGCAACATGGCGTCCGCTAATTATTCAAGCAAATTTTACATTCAAAAAGTCAAATGGCACTCCTTCCCTTCCGAACCCTGCCGTGCGCCCAAACAGTGGTTTTCCCCCACATAAGGGATATCGGCTTACTCAGGAGAAGTTGTACAACAAATTGCATGGTGCAATTTCTCCTGTTACCCCTATGAAAATGCAAAATTGGGGGCTGAAAAACATTTTTGTTGGAAAAATATTAAAATTTTATTTTTACGGCTCAATGTTATAAACTTCTGTCAAGCACCTTGGGGTTAAAGGTGCTCACCACACATCTAGATAAGTTCCCTAAGGGGTCTAGTTTACTAAATGGGGTCACTTGTGGGGGGGTTTCCACTGTTTAGGCAAATCAGGGGCTCCCCAAACGCAACATGGTGTCCGCTAATTATTCTAGCAAATTTTACTTTCAAAAGGTCAAATGGCGCTCCTTCCCTTCCAACCCTGCAGTGCGCCCAAACTGTTTTTTCCTCACATATGAGGTATCTACGTGCTCAGGGGAAATTGCACAAAAAAATTTGGGGTCCATTTTTTCCTGTTACCCCTGCAAAAATAAAAAAAAATGGGTCAAAAGTAACATTTTTGTGAAAAAAGTTAAATGTTCATTTTTTTCTTACACATTCCAAAAATTCCTGTGAAGCACCTGAAGGGTTAATAAACTTCTTGAATGTGGTTTTGAGCACCTTGAGGGGTGCAGTTTTTAGAATGGTGTCTCTTTTGGGTATTTCTATCATAAAGGCCCCTCAAAGTCTCGTCAAATGTGATGTGGTCTCTAAAAAAATGGTCTTGTAAATTTTGTTGTTAAAATGAGAAATCGCTGGTCAACTTTTAACCCTTATAGCTCCCTACTAAAAAAAAAATGTTTGCACTAAATTGTGCTGATGTAAAGTAGACATGTGGGAAATGTTATTTATTAACTATTTTGTGTGACATATCTCTTTGATTTAAGGGCATAAAAATGTAAATTTTGAAAATTGCAAAATCCGTTGAAGCGTTCCAGAGTAATTACCTCATAAAGTGACAGTGGTCAGAATTGTAAAAATTGGCCTGGTCATTAACATGCAAACCACCCTCAGGGGTAAAGTGGTTAAAAAGCAATCCATAGAACACCGTTTTTCTGCGCCATTTGTTTTTTGGCACTGCAGAATACAGCCAGGTCCTTTCCATATTACAGCGCTAAAAATCCAGCTATTTAAAACTGTGGTTTGGCCGTCACACGGATCACATATAATTGCGCTGAAAATACTGCCATTTTTGGCCTTCATTCAAATTTTTTTTCAGTGTGTCAGCAAAGTTTTTGACACCGGTTTGCTGTTCAAAATAGCTACCTACAGGCCAGGTATTTAAAACTGTGGTTTGTCAATCACACGGATCACATATACGTTTTCAGAAAATACTGCCATGTCTGGCCTCCATTAAAAATTAGTTTCAGTGTGTCAGCAAAGTTTTTGACACTGGTTTGCTGTTCAAAATAGTTACCTACAGGCCAGGTATTTAAAACTGTGGTTTCTCCATCACACGGATCACATATAACTTCACTCCAAATTCAGCCATTTGTAGTGAGCGTGGAAGATATTGTCGTCCATTTAAAATGGGCGAGGTGCGTGGCAAGGGGCGGGGAATTGGACGTGATGGTGATGGTGATGGTGCATGCAGAGGCCGAGGCCAAGGCCGTGGGCAAAATGAAATTATGCCACAACAAACACCCACATCTTCTCGGCCGACCTTCCTGTCAAAATTCCTAGGGGACCACAGCACACCACTATTGAATCCAGAGCAGTGTCAAAAGGTTGGTGGTTGGATAGCGGATAATGCTTCCAGTCACTTTGCCACCATCTTCCACACGGTCAAGTCTTAGTAGCCATGAGTCTGGACTGCATATTGCTCACCCTGATCCTCCTTCCTCCCACCATGCCGAGTGCTCGGAGACAACTGATCCCACACTTGGACACTCCGAAGAGCTATTTACTTTTGCATTTATAGATTCGGGCCTCTCATCCGGTCCACTTGAATCGGGGCAAGCGGAAATCGCATGTAGCGATGCCCAAATATTTGAGCAGCCACGGTCACAAGAAGGCGATGGTGGGAAATTGTCACAAGAGGTGGACGATGATGAGACACAATTGCCAGAAAGTCAGGAGGAGGACCAGGGTGCGGAAGTGGAAGATAAGGTGGTGGATGATATAGTAACTGACCCAATCTGACAGGAGGACATGCAGAGCGAGGACATCAGCACACAGGGGGAGAGTGGCAGAGCACACCAACAGGCAGGAAGAAGCAGTGTGTTGGCCACAGACAGAAGGCAGGCAACCGTTCCCCATAACACCAACACGAAGGAAGTTGCCAGTACAACTAGTAGGTCTCCCCAAGTCTGATTGTTTTTTAAAGACTCTGCCGATAACCCCAAAAAGGCCATTTGCATCACCTGCCAGGCCAGCATCAGCAGGGGTAGCAAAACTACCAGCCTGACCACCACCAGCATGATCAGGCACATGACAGCAAAGCACCCGACTTTGTGGGCAGAACCCCATGGTCCAGGAACAGTGTCTGCGGGTGACACCATTGCTTCTTCCATTGTTGTGCATGCAAGCCAATCCCCTGTCTATGGTGCATGCAAAGATGCCTCCTGCCCTGCACCTGTTGTTGCACACTCTCAAGTAGCAGCATCAGGAAGCACGTCCACTTCCTTGTCCTAGAGCAGCGTTCAGTTGTCCATACCCCAGTCCTAGGAACGCAAGCTCAAATACGCAGCCAACGCCCCACAGGCCACACTACTAAATTCTCACATTTCACGACTGCTTGCACTCAAAATGTTGCCTTTTAGGCTCATGGAGACGGAAGGATTCCGCAACCTGATGGCGTCGGCCGTCCCTCGGTACTCGGTCCCCAGCCTCCACTATTTCTCCCAATGTGCCGTCCCCGCATTACACAAGTACGTGTTCCAAAACATTAGCCGTGCCCTCAACAACGCAGTTACTGGGAAAAGTCCACCTAACCACGGATACGTGGACAAGTGCTTGTGGGCAGGGATGGTACATTTCGTTGACACACTGGGTTAACATAGTAGAAGCCGGGACCCAGTTGGACCTTGGGATGGAACACGTCCTCCCAACACAAAGGATTGCTGGCCCTGGGTCAATCTGGTTTGCCCCCCACAGTCTACAGCTCCTGCACCTCATCTTCCTCAGCCTCCTCCTCCTCTTCAGCCTCCATCTCCGAAATGACCACATCAGTCACAAGCTGGAAGCACTGCAGCACTGCCTCGGCCAAGCGGCAGCAGGCTGTGCTGGAGCTAATATGCTTAGGTGACAAACCGCACAATGCTGAAGAGTTGTGGACAGTTTTGACAGAACAGGCAGATCTGTGGCTCACACCGCTGAATTTACAGCCAGGCATGGTCGTGTGTGACAATGGCTGGAACCTGGTGGCAGCTCTGAGGCGAGGCGAGCTCACACACGTACCATGCCTGGTCCATGTGCTTAACCTCGTGGTTCAGCAGTTTCTCAAATCCTACCCGGAGCTGCCGGATCTGCTTGTTAAAGTACGCTGCCTGTGTGCCCATTTTAGAAAGTCACCTACAGCTTCCGCCACCCTTGCCGTGTTTCAGCAGCGTTTGCAGCTTCCGGCTCACAGACTGGTGTGTGATGACCCCACGCGTTGAAACTCTATACTGCAGATGTTGGGAAGGATTTGTGAGCAGAAGAGGGTAGTTGTTGAGTACCAGCATCAACAAGGCCGTCGGTATTCAGTTGAGACTCCACACATAAGACCTCAGGAGTGGACATGGATGTCAGACATATGTACCATCCTCCAAAACTTTGAGGACTCCACCAAGATGGTGAGCGGCGATGACGCCATAATTAGCGTCACTATCCTACTTCTCTGTCTGCTGAAATGCTTTCTGCTCACAATCAAAGAGAATGCATTGCCGGCTGAGCACGATGAGATGGAAGAAGCAACCATACAGGGTGATTACATCTCATCCCAACGTGGATTGGTGACAATGAGGAAGAGAAGGAGAAGGAGGAAGAACAGGAGCTAGTTTCCTGCGCTATAGATGGTACTACCTGCACAACTGTTATACCGTCTGTTCAGCGTTGATTGCCTGAGGACAGAGAGGAGGAGGAGAAGAGCATGGTCCCTCGTCCTCTTGGTGAGGACACGGAAGTCTTGCCTGTTAGCAGTCTGGCACGCATGGCTGAGTTTATGTTATGCTGCCTTTCCCATGACCCTCACGTTCTTAAAATTTTCGGTGACAGTCATTACAGGTTGGTGACTCTTCTAGACCCACGCTACAGGGAGAACTTTATATCTCTTATTCCTGAGGCGGACAGGTCTATAAAAACGGTCTCCAATCCAGCAGAGACAGGAGAACACTGTCAAAGTTCTGGGAGAATTTTCTCAGCCCCTCCCATCGCACAGGCCCTGAGGCGCGGGGTACTCTCACAAGGAGTGCAATGTTTGGGAAGATGCTGATGGAGTACCTTGCCGACCGTACCAACGTCCTCCGTGATTCCTCTGTGCCTTATAATTATTGGGTATCCAAGCTGGATACATGGAATGAACTGGCTCTCTACGCCTTGGAGGTTCTGGCCTGCCCTGCCGCCAGCATTTTATCAGAGCGGGTTTTTAGTGCCGCTGGTGGAATTATAACTGATAAGCGCATCCGCCTGTCAACGGAAAATGCTGACAGGCTGGATTGGGCCAGACTTCTCAAAACCACCGAATGATAGCAGCGTAACATAAACTCAAATCCAGTGTCTTTTGTTGGGAGGTGCCTTTTCACACCCACACATGGGTATATGCTTCCAGATTTTGGCTATTTGCTCTTGTCCTCCTCCTTCTCCTCATCCTCATCCTCCACCACCATATCACCAGGGTAACCGTTGTCCGTGATGCAACACCCACATAATTTTTTTAAAGGGTGTTTATGATGCCCGTGAAAAAAAAATTTCATACATTATGTTCATGAATACCCCCCAGGGGTAAATGTTTGTCAGCCCATACACTTAGTGCATGGGCATTACAAGTATAGGAGAATCGCTCCTTTCTAATGGGAACATTTTTTTATGAGGCCCTCCTCCACGTCTCTTCCAAGGGGCATTGGAGTGCCTCACAATTTTTGGCAGCCCTTGCATTCGCTGCATAGGCCAAGGCTATGGGAGACCCACATCTTAATAATGGGAACATTTTTACATGAGGCCCTCTACGTCTCTTCCAAGGGGCATTGGAGTGCCTCCCAATTTTTGGCAGCCCTTGCATTCGCTGCATAGGCCAACGCTTTAGGCGACCCACATCCTAATAATGGGAACATTTTTACATGAGGCCCTCCACGTCTCTTCCAAAGGGCATTGGAGTACGTCCCAATTTTTGGCAGCCCTTGCATTCACTACATAGGCCAACACTATGAGAGACCCACTTCCTAATAATGGGATCATTTTTTCATGAGGCCCTCTACGTCTCTCCCAAGGGGCATTGGAGTGCCTCCCAATTTTTGTCAGCCCTTGCATTCACTGCACAGGCCAACAGTATGGGAGACCCACTTCCTAATAATAGGAGCATTTTTTCATGAGGCCCTCTATGTCTCTTCCAAGGGGCATTGGAGTGCCTCCCAATTTTTGGCAACCCTTGCATTCACTGCGTAGGCAAACACAATGGGAGACCCACTTCCTAATAATGGGAACATTGTTTTCAGGAGGCCCTCTGACCTCCAAGACTCTTCCAAGGGGCATTGAAGTGCCTCCAAATTTTTGGCAACCCTTGCATTAACTGCATAGGCAACACAATGGGAGACCCACTTCCTAATAGTGGGAATATTTTTTCATGAGGCCCTCTACGTCTCTTCCAAGAGGCATTGGAGTACCTCCCAATTTTTGGCAACCCTTGCATTCACTGCCTAGGCAAACACAATGGTTGACCCACTTCCTAATAATGGAAACATTGTTTTCAGGAAGCCCTCTGACCTCCACGTCTCTTCCAAGGGGCATTGGAGTGCCTCCAAATTTTTGGCAACCCTTGCATTCACTGAATAGGCAAACACTATGGGAGTCCCACTTCCTAATAATGGGAACATTGTTTTCAGGAGGCCCTCCTCTAAGACTCTTCAAAGGGGTATTGGGGTGCATCCAAATTTTCAAAGGGGTACTGGGGTGCGTCCAAATTTTGGACAGCCCTGCCACTCACTGCATTCGCAATAACAGTATAGGAAACCCACTCTTTAGTAATGGGAACAACAAAACATAGCCAGCTGATGGCTCTCTAAGAATAGTGAGGGCCGACTGCTAGCCCTTTAAGAATAGTAAAGGCTGCCTGATGGTCCTATAAAGATAGGCTTTGCGACTTTCAGAGTCACTCCTTCATAAATGAAACAGGATGTGTCTGATCATGTCTCACACACCACATGGCCAGATAAGGTTGTAAAATGTTAAAATGACATTTTCCGGGGAATGCATTTGTCACGGCTGAAAGCAATACAAAAGTGCAAAAACGCATCAAAAACACTACGTGTGAACACAGCCTATGGTGTGGAGGAGTATTTTTGTTTTTGCTTATTTATTTTGCCTTATATACAAGTTATTACCCTGGAAAGGATGTTCCTTAACATATTTCCCAGGAAAATCCATTTGGTTTTGTTTTTGTATGTTTTATTGTGAGTCCGTAAAAGTGGTGTAATACCTCTGATAACGTTGTTGACAGCAGTGACCTGGGAGTCATAAATGCTTCCAGGGGTCTCCCCCATGCTGTCCACATGCCATTTGAGCACTGTTCCCATCGATTTGTGCAATTTTTAGGCACTCTGCAGACCGCCGGGGGAAGCCACCTGAAAAATGCTCGAGTTTCCCATAGACTTACATTGGGCTCGTTGCTCAGGTCGAGCAACCGAGTATTCCAATGTGCTCGACCCGAGCAACGAGCACCCGAGCATTTTCGTGCTCACCCATCACTACTGAGAGGTTAAATCAAGGTTTTCCAGTTGCCTTGTATTAGATAAGAGCTCATTCAGTCTATGCCACTTGTATCTATAATGGTGAATGGGGCCGTTCACATGTCCCCAAAAGCTCGGAGACATGATCGATCTTAATTTGAGTATCGGATCAAAACAGGCAATGCAATTTTATGGGTCAATAAAAAAAATTGGACAGCATTTAGACACCATGTGAGTGTGATCCAGTTTTCACATACAAGAAAAACTGATCAAAATCGTGCCAAACTCTGATGAAACTCTTATGAAAATCACTGAAAAAACTATGTCCATTTTTCTCATATTTGAAAACAAATGACAGGTAAATGAGGGCTAAGGTCTGAGCTGTTTTGGTGAAAGTTTTTCTAGTTTTTTATTCTGGGCCACTTTCCAATGATGAACAAGCACTTTAGATGGAGAAACCTAGTACAGAGGAAAGAGTGGTTTAGCCATGTTAGTGAAGACACAGATCTTTAAGACGATATGGGGCATTTCAAAGTAGTTTAAGACTGAGGTGTCTCATACAAGGAAAGAAAACAATCTCAATTAACTACCCATTAAGTCAATGGCTGACTTAAGCACTAGCGAGATAACTTTGTTTCCTTCCAGGAGCGAGCTAATTTGCATCTTTTTTTCGTAGAAGCATGGTCAAAGACTCGATTTTCAAACAATATCCTTAAAGGGAACTTGTCATCAGAAAAAACGCTATTAACCTGCAGATATGGGGTTAATCTGCAGGTCAATAGCATTACTAACCTGCCCAGCGCCCACACTTAGCCAAACGCTGATGGGAGAAAATTAACTTTATTCCCCCCCATCAGCATTCCGGCTTCAGTCACTGGGGCACTGCCGACACGGGTTCAATCACTGCTCTGAGCAAAGAGAGCAGCTGCTGTAACCGCGCCTCCTGCACTGACTGACACTGGCTCTGCATTGGGGCCGCCTGTCAGTCAGGGCCAGGGGCGCAGTTACCACTGCTGCTCTTTATACTCAGGGCAGTGACTGAACCTGCACCAGCACTGCCCCAGTGACTGAAACTGGAATGCTGCTGGGGGGACTAAAGTTAATTTTCTCCCCACAGCATTCGGCTAAGTGCAGATGCCAGGCAAGTTAATAACGCTATTAACCTGCAGATTAACCCCATATTTGCAGGTTAATAGCATTTTTTCTGGTGACAGGTTCCTTTTAAGGTGTTTCTTTGGGAATAGAAAAAAATAAATAACTATAAAGTCATTATATATAAATTTCTAAAAACATGTAATTAACAAATCACAATAGTTTTGTCTAGAAAGCTAATCATATAATTAAAATGGTGGTCATCTTACTACACTGACAGAAACTTGTCATAGAAGGTTAGGACAGATGCCTGGGAGCATGTGCAATAGGAAGCTCCACTGCTGTGACCTGGAAATTTCCTTATATTATTATTTAGAAAGACAGGGTGAACAGCAGTGTGAGCAGCCTCTTCTTACCTCAGCACTCCTGGTATCTCCAGTATTAGATCAGCTAGACAGGGTGGACAGCAGAGTGAGCAGCCTCTTCTTATCTCAGCACCTCTGATATCTCCAGTATTAGATCAGATAGACAGGGTGGACAGCAGTGTGAGCAGCCTCTTCTTACCTTAGCACTCCTGGTATCTCTAGTATAACATCATATAAACAAAGTGGACAGCAGTGTGAGAGGACTCTTTTTACCTCAGCACCACCGATATCTCCAGTATTAGATCAGACATACAGGGGGAGGACAGCAATGTTAACAGACTCTACTGACCTGTGCAACTCTGGTATCTCCAGTATTAGATCAGATATACATGGTGGACAGCAGTGTGAGAAGCCTCTTCTTATCTCTGCACCTCTGGTATCTCCAGTATTAGATCAGATAGACGGCGTGGACAGCAGTGTGAGCAGCCTCTTCTTACCTCAGCACCTCTGGTATCTGGTTATATTAATGGATTGCATCTTCCTACATATGAAGGAGAGTTTCCTATTGCACTTGTCCTAACATTCTAGGACAGGTTTCTGTCAGTGTAAGAAGGTGACAACAATTTAAAATCTATAGTGATGACCTCCCTAGACAAAACAATTGTGATTTGCTAAGTAAATGTATTTAGGAATTTCTTTATAATAACATTTCCTTTAGTTATTTAGTTTTTTTTTTCTATTCCTGGAGAACCCCTTTAAGGAGAGCTAGTTCACTTTCCAAAGTTGCTCCAAGTAGTTTAAGAGAAAACTCTGTGATTGTCTGGACTATAATTTTGATTTAAGTGTGCATCAAGAATATATTTTTTGAGTTTTTTTTTTTTTTTAAGTTGTTTAAATGTTAACAAGCTCAGATTGTTTCATTCAACTCAATAGTTAATGACTGTTGCATAAAAATTATATTTCTGAATCATTCATCACTAAGAATTTTGTTTGGTTTGCATCCAAGGTGTCCATGTGTTTGGACTTTGCTCCACTGCTCTCATTACCGATATTATCCAACTATCTACTGGATACCAGACCCCATATTTCTTGACAGTCTGCAAACCCAACTACACTTCCCTAAATGTGTCCTGTAAAGAAAATCCATATGTGCTAGAGGACATCTGCTCTGGGCAAGATCTCGCCATAATAAATGCTGGAAGGTAAATAATTGTAACACATTTTTAATATCTTTCTTCTATTGTGAATGAAACCATAACACTAATTTTGATTATTTTTATACACAATGCTCATTTTTATGTGGGGATTGATTTTGACAATAGAGGTAGATAATAGGTTCCTGTTCATTAATGAAAACCAAGAAAATGTTTTCTTCATATACTTGTAAAATGTTCTGTGGACATTATCATTCACAATTATAATCAGAATATATACACTGCTCAAAAAAATAAAGGGAACACTCAAATAACACATCCTAGATCTGAATGAATGGAATATTCTCATTGAATACTTTGTTCTGTACAAAGTTGAATGTGCTGACAACAAAATCACACAAAAATTATCAATGGAAATCAAATTTATTAACCAATGGAGGCCTGGATTTGGAGTCACCCCCAAAATTAAAGTGGAAAAACACACTACAGGCTGATCCAACTTTGATGTAATGTACTTAAAACAAGTCTAAATGAGGCTCAGTATTGTGTGTGGCCTCCACGTGCCTGTATGACCTCCCTACAACACCTGGGCATGCTCCTGCTGAGGTTGCGGATGGTCTCCTGTGGGATCTCCTCCCAGACCTGGACTAAAGTATCCGCCAACTCCTGGACAGTCTGTGGTGCAACGTGACGTTGGTGGATGGAGCGAGACATGATGTCCCAGATGTGCTCAATCGGATTCAGGTCTGGGGAACGGGCAGGCCAGTCCATAGCTTCAATGCCTTCATCTTGCAGGAACTTCTGACACACTCCAGCCACATGAGGTCTTGCATTGTCCTGCATTAGGAGGAACCCAGGGCCAGCTGCACCAGCATATGGTCTCACAAGGGGTCTGAGGATCTCATCTCAGTACCTAATGGCAGTCAGGCTACCTCTGGCGAGCACATGGAGGGCTGTGCGGCCCTCCAAAGAAATGGTACCCCACACCATTACTGACCCACTGCCAAACCGGTCATGCTGAAGGATGTTGAAGGCAGCAGATTGCTCTCCACAGCGTCTCCAGACTCTGTCACGTCAGTCACATGTGCTCAGTGTGAACCTGCTTTCATCTGTGAAGAGCACAGGGCGCCAGTAGTGACTTTGCCAATCCTGGTGTTCTGTGGCAAATGCCAAGCGTCCTGCGCGGTGTTGGGCTGTGAGCACAACCCCCATCTATGGACGTCGGGCCCTCATACCACCCTCATGGAGTCGGTTTCTAACCGTTTGTTCAGACATATTCACATTTGTGGCCTGCTAGAGGTCATTTTGCATGGCTCTGGCAGTGTTCCTCCTGTTCCGCCTTGCACAAAGGTGGAGATAGCGGTCCTGTTGCTGGGTTGTTGCCCTCCTATGGCCCCCTCCACATCTACTGGTGTACTGGCCTGTCTCCTGGTAGCGCCTCCAGCCTCTGGACACTACGCTGACAGACGCAGCAAACCTTCTTGCCACAGCTCACATTGATGTGCCATCGTGGATGAGCTGCACTACCTGAGCAACTTATGTGGGTTGTAGAGTCCGTCTCATGCTACCACGAGTGTGAAAGCACAACCAACATTCAAAAGTGACCAAAACACCAGCCAGAAAGCATTGGTACTGAGATGTGGTCTGTGGTCCCCATCTGCAAAACCACTCCTTTATTGAGGGTGTCTTGATAATTGCCAATAATTTCCATCTATTGTCTATTCCATTTGCACAACAGCATGTGAAATTGATTGTCAATCAGTGTTGCTTCCTAAGTGGACAGTTTGATTTCACAGAAGTTTGATTTACTTGGAGTTATATTCTGTTGTTTAAGTGTTCCCTTTTTTTTTTTGAGCAGTGTAATAATGGTATAGAGAAAATAGCATCTGTGCCAGGGCTCAATAAAAAAAACAAAAAAAAAACTGGGAGGCCATTTTTCTAAATTGCAGTGTTTACACTTTTTTGTTTTGACCAGTACTGCCTTCTTATAACTTGATGGCATAGCACTAGGATATGATATTTCTCTATGATCAGTCGAGTTCCATCTTTTAGGACCACCAAACATTTGAAAATGTAAAGATAGCAGTGTTAATTTAGTGCATTTGCCACCAACAGTTCCATCTAAGTGAAGGAGGTCAGCTATAGTTTCTTACAGAACGGTACTCCTAACCAACCGGCTGTGCAGGGTGTACCGCCAACCTCCATTTATTGAACTGACCTCTGTGAAAGGACGCAATGCTGAATTCTTAGGCTTTTTCTTAGGATTCCTTCTAAAGATTGGTGGGTGTTGCAAGGGGTCTGGCTACTGATGAGCAAATGTGCTCAGATAACACGTTTTCCGAGCATGTCCGGGTGTTATCCAAGTATCTCGGGCGTGTTTGGATAATATGTGTGAGTCCCAGCGGCTGCATGTTTTACGGAGGTTAGACAGCCTCAATACATGCAGGGATTGCCTAACAAACATGTGTGGTGGCTGTCTAACAGCCACGAATTATACAGCTGCAGGGACTCAAACATATTATCCGAGCACGCCCAAGATACTCAGATAACCCACGAGCATGCTCGGATAACATGTTATCCGAGCACGTTCGCTCATCACTACTTATAGCATATCCTATTTTCCATTGACTTATGCCAATATTCTCTGTATTTAAAAGATATGTCAGAGACTTGATAAAAAGTTTGCCTTTATTCCAACAACAATGTGGCTCTTTTCCATCAGGAGCTTCTGTTATTGCAATTTATCCCATTTCCTTCAATTAAGATGAGCTGAAATAACAGACATACACAAGAGTGGCACTGTTTTGGGCAAAAAAAGGTGATTTTTTTTATTTTAGACAACCTCCTTTATCCAAAATACATCTATGATCAGAGCTTTTATGCATTTTGTACCTATATGTTTTTATGTATGTTGCCGTTACTGTACGATCACAAATCTTCCATCTAATACCTTTAAAATTTCAATATTTTCCTGGTTCCAAAAGTTCTTGGCACATAGGAAATGTATATTCAAAGATATTGGACTCCCCTTACCTCATTCTAAAAATAATGCAACACAATTATAAGACATTGCCTCTGTAAAATTAATTGATTTGGATTAGATGGATAATTAACAAATGCCCTTCACATAGGTTAATTGTAACCTGGTGTCTCAATTGTGTTCAGGAATTAATTTACATAACCGGCTCCTTTAAGGTTAAAGCATGTTAGTTTGAATATCTAAAATATGTTACCAAATTCAGAAATGAATGTAAACTAATTAGGGCTTTCTTCTTGAAGCGTAATTGGTTATGTCTCTAAAGGAACTTTTACAAATACACTATAATTTTGCTTGTCGTTTTTGGCAGGAAATCATTCCCTTCTCAACATGCCACCCTGGCAGCCTTTGCAGCTGTTTACATTTCTGTAAGTAGATATTTTTTTTACTAATTTAGACCCAAATGCAATTTTACTTCTCCACCTTAAATATATACTGTCTTGCTTATCCAACACTGATGGCCAGTTCATTAGAGACAACAATCTAGTAGCATGTTGGACCTCCATTGGTCATCAGAACCACAGAAATTCATCATGGCATGGATTTCAGTAGTTTTCAATATTGTTGAGCAGGAATCTTGGCCCAAATAGACAGAGTAACAGAGTACCTTCACACAATTTGCCAAGATTGTTCTACGGGATTAGGAAATGGGGACAGTGAAGGCCAAGGAATTCAAGGAAAAGTGGCTTTCATGTTCTAAATGACCCATGTGGCATGGCATAATATCCTGCTGAAAGTGTCCTTCTGCCATAGGTTAGACAGCTGCCATGAAGAGAGGAACTTGGTTGACCACAATGCTTAGATAAGTCATGCTGTCCAATTGTCCATCCAACCATATCAGAGGAACCAATGTGTGTTTAGAAAACATTCCCAATTACACCCCATCACCAGCCTGCAGTGTTGAGACCAAACCGGAGGTGTTCAAGGATTCTTCCTGCTTGTGCCCAGAACCTGTCCTTTTAGATCAAGAAACCACTTACTTTGAAAATGGCTCTGCTGATCCCATAGAAGGAGATCTGATCTCCACATTGGAACAGTCAGATCTTGAAGCTGATGTGTTAAAATCAGGAAAAAGGAAAGTTTAAGGATCTGAATTTGGCACTGGTCAATCTGTAAGTTTCTGATTCACTGTTTTTCTTCAATAATGATCCAATACTCCACAACTGCTACTAGATTCACCACATCAGCCCACCATTTAATAACAGCAACAGTTGACAAGAGCCATACAGCTTCTGAGGAATGGGGTGACGGAGAAAGTCAGTGCCATTAAATTGCATTCATAATCATTTTTGGAGATGAAAAGTGTACTGCACTACTTTTAAACTTTACCTATCTCTCGCCATTCATTCATAGGATGGATACAACTATTTGTAGAAGGACCAAATAGTGATGATTAGATAACTGGTACAGAGCATTTCCAAAAAGACAGGTTCTTCATAAAAAAAGTATTTTCTAATAGCAGCGGCAGTCCATTAGCAAGATAATGCACTCTTCCGCACTGGAAAATTTGTGCAGGAATGGTTTGAGGAACATGACAAAGAGTTCAAGGTTTTGATTTGGCCATTTGGCCTCCAAATGTTCCAGGAGTCATTGGAATAAAACATCAATGGGATGTGCTGGAATATTAGATCCTGGACCATGGAGACCTCAGCTCTTTACTTACTTGAAGGCTTAAAATTGCTTAACTGGGACCAGGGGGGGGGGGGACTACATATCTGCAATGTATACAACATATACAATAAAAATCAACACAATGTTAATGTTTTACAGAAAACTCAAGTCATTTGGTAGTCTTTGTAAACCTGTCAAGGACGTTCTGTAAAACAGCATATTTTGCATATGAAATACTTCGATAACTTCAGAAGCAATACAAAATCAGACATTGATTGACATGATAACAAGCTTTTAACTGTGCTGAAAATACATCTATTCCCTCCTACAGATGGAACAGCTGAAACAGAAGAGGCAGGCAGCCAAACCTACTAACCATCAATTAATTCTTCATATTCTGCCCACTCCTACACATTAACCCACAGTGTACCAGAGCCAAGACTTATAAACTGTTGATTAAAAATATTTGACTATATATGTTCTTATGTTTAGATCTTGTGTACAAGTTATTCTTATAGATCCTACTCTATCACTCCATCACTATTACATGATACACTGTATAAATTAGGAATAAGTAAACTATGGACTAAATCAAAGAAAAAGGAAAACTTGTGCTACTTTTTCCCATTCATTTTAGTTGGCATTAACAACAAATATTTATAATGTTGATCTTATGTACTGTGCAATTTTTT
Source organism: Phyllobates terribilis (assembly GCF_046119375.1). Lineage (NCBI taxonomy): Eukaryota > Metazoa > Chordata > Amphibia > Anura > Dendrobatidae > Phyllobates > Phyllobates terribilis. The sequence continues at coordinate 111,656,760 of NW_027362768.1, read as the reverse complement.
GTGAAAGTTTTTTTTCCCCACAGGTATTTTTAGTAGGATAACAGTGGGGAATTGAATTCTACTTTAATTTTAAAAAAATCTGCCTTTTGGAGATGACAGATATTTTGTAATTCTCTCAACATGAATTCACCAAAGTGTCAGCCTGCTGCGGCCACCATCTTGCTAAACAGTAGAGGGTCGGCAAAAGATTGTAAAGAAAAAAAAAACAATCTCATCACTTGCCTCTCCAGCCAGCCCCGCTGCTCCTTGTCCACTGTCCAGTTCTCCGCACTTCCTTTGTGCCACATCTCTGGCCCAGTGTTCTCTCTAAACTGAGACTTCTGGAAGTGAACAGGTGGTCCTGGTGTTCACTTTCAGCTGGGATTTTCTGCTGTGAGCAGGCCCCAAAGGTCACATGAACAATGATCTCAAGGCCCTGTTCCCGGATGAAAGTCCTGGCTTTGAGAGAACGCAAGACCGGAAATGCGGCATGATGGAGGCGTGGAGAAACAAAAAGTGGGTAAGGAGCAGGTGCGATGGCCAAAGAGGTGGGTGGTGAGGTGAGTATAGGGTTCTTTTTTTTTACATCTTATGTTTATTATGCTCCATAAGCTCATAACAGGGAACCTTAATTTCATGTAGAATAACTTCACTGCTAATCAAATTACTTAGTAAAATCCGTGCTATTTGGCAAATTCAAATTTTGTTAACTTCACTCATCTCTAACAGTGAGTATAGGGAAATCGGAGAAGCTGGCAGCTACTTTAAGTTATTTGCAGTAGGAATAAAAGTAGGGGAATCCAGGGAGACTGAAAATCATTTTTATGGGGTTTTTTTGTAGTCGTTTAACATCAGCTATAAACTCTGTTTTACAAGCGCACATTATAGCTTTAGCATATTTTTCTTCACTTTTCAGATGTATTTCAATGCGACACTTACAGATTCCTCAAAACTGCTGAAGCCATTGCTTGTGTTCTCTTTTATAATTTGTGGGATTATATGTGGACTTACTCGTATCACCCAGTATAAGAATCATCCAATAGATGTTTACAGCGGCTTTCTCCTGGGTGGAGGAATAGCAGTCTATCTGGTAAGTATTAACAGTGGTTTATATGCTATGCATGCACCTATTTAATATATACTGTATATGTTCATATTGTTTCTATCTTAGGTTTTGTCTATTTAATATATACGCTCCTAAACACTGAGATAGCAGCACTAAGAAGTAAACGTTGTGAAATGAAGGAAATCCCAGGGTGGACAGACATATTAATGATATGCAATTGATGAAAAAATGGAAACAAAATTTTCAAAGTGTCTCAATTTATTCAGTATCGAGTATGAGCTCCATGTACAGAAATCCTTGCACTTAGTCTTGGCTGCTATCAATGAGGTTATTCATTGTTGTGTGAGGACTGTTCTGCCACACTGAATGCACTTGGGCAAATCATCAAGATCCGCTGCTGGCAGCTCCTTTGTAATTGCCGACCAATGTTGTCCCAGATGTGCTCGATGGGAGACAAGTCCGGAGACGCTGCAGGTCATGGTAGAACGTTTAGGTCACGCAGGCTGCTCACAGCAGCACAAACATGTAGCCTTGAGTTGTCATGTTGACAAGGTGTTTATACTTGATACTGAAAAAATCAAGATGTACTGAAAATTTTGTTTCCATTTTTCATCATTTGCATATCACTAACTTGTCTATTCATCCTGTGAATTCCATAATCCCATGACTTTTTCTTCTTGGAGTAGCAATTTCAATGCTGAGGAAAGTATTTTAGGGCTACTTTCAAAAAACTTTTTGCAGTGTCAGTTTAACAAATGTGTCATAAAGCTTCCAGTGCATACATTAAATGCATTATTAGGCCACCATTTACTTAAAATAGACGAGATAAATATATTTTGGCTTATATCAGGCTGATATATGTCAGTTTTTTTCTTCTGTATGGAATTTACCGTACAAAGACGTCTAGTAACAATAAAAAAACTGCATGTTCTTTTTCAGATGTGAATTTATAGATTATACAGGTCCCTGTCAACCTATTAGTGCTATATGTCTAAACTAATATGCATCAGGTGATGCTTCCCACATTAATAGGATGCGTCATCTTTCCTTATCTTTAATTAGATTTTCTTCACATTTCCTTAGGTTAGTGGCACAACGTAACCAGCTATGAAAACTAAAGATAAAGAACTTACTCTATATCATACCTGTACCCATAAATGGGCATCAAAGATGCAACCTTGCTAAGATGCAGAAGATCTTCTGCAAATAAAGATGTGTTGGCAGTAAAAATGCTGTGCAAAACATGGGTGTTTATGCCTCATCTTTCCCAGTTTATCCTGTCATATTACAAGGCTCGTTAAAGGGTCGATATTGTCTTGTAGGATTGCTGCTTCCAATAGGTGGCACTAGAATTCTAGTCCTCTTCCTCTCTAAAGAGACAATTTGCATATTTAATTTACTAGAAGAACATGCAAGGCGTTTAAGCCTCATCATTCTAGCATGTCACTCTCCATAAGGAGAAAACTTACCCCTTTTATCTCAATCTTAGCCCCTCACCCAGCCAAATCAGATCTCATACTTTGCATTGACGAGGGGCAATACCTCAAAACACTGTGTCTGCAAATTGAGATTCTGTTTTGGCTTTTATCCTAAGTCATATTACAAGGCTCGTTAAAGGGTCGATATTGACTTGTAGGATTGCTACTTCCAATAGGTGGCACTAGAGTTCTTCTCTGAAGAGACAATTTGCATAATTACAGTGGGTACGGAAAGTATTCAGACCCCTTTAAATTTTTCACTCTTTGTTTCATTGCAGCCATTTGGTAAATTCTAAAAAGTTCATTGCTTTTTCTCATTAAAGTACACTCTGCACCCCATCTTGACTGAAAAAAAAACAGAAATGTAGAAAATTTTGGGAAATTTATTAAAAAAGAAAAACTGAAATATCACATGGTCATTAGTAGTCAGACCCTTTGTTCAGTATTAAGTAGAAGCACCCTTTTGAGCTAGTACAGCCATGAGTCTTCTTGGGAATGATGCGACAAGTTTTTTACACCTGGATTTGGGGATCCTCTGCCATTCTTCCTTGCAGATCCTCTCCATTTCCGTCAGGTTGGATGGTGAACGTTGGTGAACAGCCATTTACAGGTCCCTCCAGAGATGCTCAATTGGGTTTATGTCAGGGCTTTGGCTGGGCCAGTCAAGAATGGTCACAGAGTTGTTCTGAAGCCACTCCTTTGTTATTTTAGCTGTGTGCTTAGAGTCATTGTCTTGTTGGAAGGTGAACCTTCAGCCAAGTCTGAGGTCCAGAGCACTCTGGAAGATGTTTTCATCCAGGATATCTCTGTACTTGGCCGCATTCATGTTTCCTTCAATTGCAACCAGTCATCCTGTCCCTGCAGCTGAAAAACACCCCCATAACATGATGCTGCCACTACCATGCATGTTTCACTGTTGGGTTTGTATTGGGCCGGTGATGAGCAGTGCCTGGTTTTCTCCACACATATCGCTTAGAATTATCACCAAAAAGTTCTATCTTCGTCGCATCAGACCAGAGAATTTTATTTCTCATAGTCTGGGAATCTTTCAGGTGTTTTTGAGCAAACTCTATGCGGGCTTTCATATGTCTTGCACTGAGAGGCTTCCATCTGGCCACTCTGCCATAAAGGCCCGACTGGTGGAGGGCTGCAGTGATAGTTGACTTTGTGGAACTTTCTCCCATTTCCCTACTGCATCTCTGGAGCTCAGCCACAGTGATCTTGGGGTTTTTCTTTACCTATCTCACCAAGACTATTCTCCCACGATTGCTCAGTTTGGCTGGACAGCCAGGTCTAGGAAGACTTGTGGTGGTCCCAAACTTCTTCCATTTAAGGATTATGGAGGCCACTGTGCTCTTAGGAACCTTGAGTAATGCAGAAATTCTTTTGTAACCTTGGCCAGATCTGTGCCTTGCCACAATTCTGTCTCTGAGCTCCTTTGGCAGCTCCTTTGAGCTCATGATTCTCATTTGGTCTGACATGCACTGTGAGCTGTGAGGTCTTATATAGACAGGTGTGTGCCTTTCCAAATCAAGTCCTATCAGTTTAATTAAACACAGCTGGACTCCAATGAAGGAGTAGAACCATCTCAAGGAGGATCACAAGAAAATGGACAGCATGTGACTTAAATATGAGTGTCTGAGCAATGGGTCTGAATACTTATGACCATGTGATATTTCAGTTTTTATTTTTTAATAAATTTGCAAAAATCTCTACATTTCTGTTTTTTTCAGTCAAGATGGGGTGCAGAGTGTACTTTAATGAGAAAAAAATGAACTTTTTAGAATTTACCAAATGGCTGCAATGACACAAAGAGTGAAAAATTTAAAGGGGTCTGAATACTTTCTGAAACAAACACCAAATTGCTCAAAGAGCAAATAAATCCCCACTATTAAGGGACATTAAAACTTTACCTTTATTTCATTATTCATTAAAAGGTCAAACGTATAATTAAAATAATATCAGCATAGGTTGCCTCTCTCACTTATTATTAAGGAACCATTAGGTGTCCATTTCATTGGTAGCAATTCTCCTTATACATATCTAAATATTCTAGTCGCAGCTGCAGTCTGCATTTTTGATTATAGGATATCTTCACTATTGCTTAATAGTGTTGAGCGAGCACTAAAATGCTCGGGTGCTCGAAGCTCGGGCAGAGCTCATCGTGATACTCGGGTGCTTGACCAGAGCAATGAGTCCAATGTTAGTCTATGGGAGACCCGAGCATTTTTGCGGCGGCACCCCTGGCAGTCTGTAGAAATCCTAAAAAGTGCCCAAAACGATAGTGATAGTGCTCAAAACACATGGGAACAGCATGGGCATCGCCCCAGGAAGCATTTCTGACCCCCAGGTCACTGCTGTCAACAACATGGTCAGAGGTATTAAGCCACTTTTACGGGCTCACAATAAAACGTTCAAAGATGAAACTGAAACGGTTTTCCTGTGAAATATGTTAAGGAACTTCCTTTCCAGGGTAAAGACTTGTGTATAAGGTAAAATAAATAACCAAAAACAAAAATACTCCTCCACACCTTCGGCTATGTTCACAAGAAGCATTTTTTATGCGTTTTTGCACTTTTGTATTGCTTTCAACTGTGACAAATGCATTCACCGGGAAATGTCATTTTAACATTTTACAATCTTATCTGGCCATGTGCTGTGTGACACATGCATACAGTGCTGAAAAGACATGGGAACAGCATGGGGAAGACCCCTGGAAGCATCTCTGACACCCAGGTCACTGCCTAAAAGTGTGCCCATCAGAAGTGATCCTTGCCGCATCAAAAGAGGCAGACTTGCAACTATCCCCGTGCAAGTCCTTGTCCCAGGGCAGTGTTCAATTGTATCTCCCCATTCCTTGCAATGCAAGCGCAACTATGAATGCCACCCACCCAACCCCAGGCTGCAATACCATACTGCTAGCTTGCACTTGAAATGGGGCCTTTTAGTTTGGAGGAGGCTGAAGCTGGCCACTACCTCATGGCTGCTTTGGCAGCAAGGTATCTATACTCAGTCCCCAGCCGCCCGACGGCCGGCTGTCCACGCTCGGTCCCCAGCCGCCAGGGGGCGGCCGGGTGTCCATAAACAGTCCCTAGCCACCCCTATTTCTCCTTGGAAGTTCCCCCCACACTTTTCTTAGCCCGGCCTGCTTTAGGGCAGCATTGGCCGAGCCCACCAGAGAACGAGACTCCTCCGGTGGGCCCTGGCTTCTCCATCAGGTGAGTTGAGAATGCCAAGGTGAGGAGCATGATGATGATGATAGAAGTTAGCATCTGCTTTGTTTTCTTGGAATGCAAGCGTAAGTGTGCAACCTGCCACCCACCCACCCCCAGGCTGCAATACCATACTGCTAGCTTGCACTTGAAATGGGGACTTTTAGTTTGGAGGAGGCCAAAGCTGGCCACTACCTCATGGCTGCTTTGGCAACGAGGTATCCATGCTCAGTCCCCAGCCGCCCGGCGGCCGGATGTCCACGCTCGGTCCCCAGCCACCAGGAGACGGCCGGGTGTCCATACTCGGTCCCAAGCCACCCCGCGGCCGGGAGTCCACACACGGTCCCCAGCCGCCTGGGGGCGGCCGGGTGTCCATAAACGGTCCCCAGCTGCCCCTATTTTTCCTTGGAAGTTCCCCCCACACTTTTCTTTGCCCGGCCTGCTTTAGGGCAGCATTGGACGAGCCCACCAGAGAACCAGACTCCTCCGGTGGGCCCTGGCTTCTCCATCAGGGGAGTTGAGAGGGCCAAGGTGAGGAGCATGATGATGATGATAGAAGTTAGCATCTGCTTTGTTTTCTTGGAATGCAAGCGCATGTATGTAGTAGCAGCTAGGCCTGAGGTGGTCAGCGTTTTGGCGCATATCCTACCTCCTCCGAGGATTGCTGGATGTTTTCCTGCTACTATCCCAGTTCTATGACTCCCGTTAAAACAAAGCTTCAGGTGATGAATGATGGATGAGGTGGTGGCAAAGGAGAAAGAGCAGGAGGAACAGGGACCATTCACATCAATATCAGGCCAGTCAACCATACATGTCTTGTAGGATATGTTTCTGTACCAAAAGGAGAAGTTCGGCTACACAGTTCTAGGGCATGCAGTGAGTGCAATGCCTACCAAAAATTTCGAGGCACTTCAATGCCCCTTGGAAGTGACATGGAGGTCTGAGGGCCTTAACTAAACGTTTTTTCCATTTATAGCAACTGGGTCTCCTGTGCACTGTTGGCCTAAGCAGTGAATGGAAGGCTTTCCAAAAATTATGAGGAACTGCAATGCCCCTTGAAACAGATGTGGATTACAGCATACTAAAAACCTTCTACCAATTATTGGGGAGTGGGTCTCCCTTAGTGTTCGCCTATGCATTGAAAAACAAAAGCTGACTAAAATTAGGAGGAAATGCAATGCCCGTTGGAAGAATGGTGGAGGTCGCAGTGGAATAAAAAGACAATATCAATGCCCCTTGGAAAAGTGGTGGAGGTCGCAGTAGCTTAACAAGACGGTTTTAATGCCCCTTGTAAGAGACATGGAGGTCGCAGTAGCTTAACAAGACGGTTTTAATGCCCCTTGGAAAAGTGCTGGAGGTCGCAGTGGAATAAAAAGACAATATCAATGCCCCTTGGAAAAGTGGTGGAGGTCTCAGTAGCTTAACAAGATGGTTTTAATGTCCCTTGGAAAAGTGGTGGAGGTTGCAGTAGCTTAACAAGACGGTTTTAATGCCCTTGGAAGAGACGTGGAGGTTGCAGTAGCTTAACAAGACAGTTTTAATGCCCCTTGGAAAAGTGGTGGCGGTCGCAGTAGCTTAAGAAGACGGTTTTAATGCCCCTTGGAAGAGACGTGGAGGTCGTAGTAGCTTAACAAGACGGTTTTTATGCCGGTTGGAAGCGACGTGGAGTTCAGAGTAGCTTAACAAGATGGCTTTTATACCCCTTACAAGAGCCATGCAGTGCAGCATATTAAAAACATTATTCCCATTATTGGGGAGTGGGTCTCCCATAGTCTTTGCCTATGCCTTCCAAGCAAAAGCTGCCAAAAATTAGGACGGAGGAACTTGCAATGCTGGCAAACAAGAGCCATGCAGTACAGCATATTAAAACATTATTCCCATTATTAGGGAGTGGGTCTCCCATAGTCTTTGCCTATGCCTTCCAAGCAAAAGCTGCCAAAAATTAGGACGGAGGAACTTGCAATGCTGGCAAACAAGAGCCATACAGTACAGCATATAAAAAACATTATTCCTATTATTGGGGAGTGGGTCTCTCATAGTCTTTGCCTATGCCTTCCTAGAAAAAGCTGCCAAAAATTAGGATGGAGGAACTTGCAATGCTGGCAACATGGACCACGGTCACCCTGGTGGTATAGTGGTGGTGGAGGCTGAGGATAAGGAGAAGAGAAAAATACAGCCGAAATGAGGAAGCGTATACCCATGTGTGGGTGTGAAGTGGTGCATGGGAATACACCTCCCGAAATAACACAGTGGATTTGACTTTATGTTACTCTGCTGTCATTTATTGGTGATGAGAAGTCTGGCCCAATCTAGCCCTTGTTCATTTTGATAAGGGTCAGCTTGTCAGCATTGTCAGTTGACAGGCGAGTGCGCTTATCAGTTATAATTCCCCCAGCGGCACTAAAACACGCTCCGATAACACGCTGGCAGCAGGGCAGGCCAGGACCTCCAAGGCGTACAGAGCGAGTTCATTTCAAGTGTCCAGCTTGGATACCCAATAAAACCATCTTTTCAAACTTTCCACTCCTTGTGAGAGTACCCCGCGCCTCAGGGCCTGTAAGCTGGGCGGGTCTCAGAAAACTGTCCCAGAATGTTGACAGTTCACCTAAGCTTATGAGTTTCAGCACAGCCTGTTGCCGCTTGGCTGAGGCAGTACTGCAGTGCTTCCAGCTTGTAACTGATGTAGTGATATCTGAGATGGAGGCTGAACATGAGGAGTAGGAGGAGGATGATGCGCAGGAGCTGTACACTGTGGGGGCAACTCTGACTGACATAGGGCCACCGCCATAAGGTTGCGGAAGGATTCTGTCTCCACCAGCCTAAAAGGCAGCATTTCCAATGCAAGCAGTCGTGAAATGTGCGAATTTAGGACTGTGGCCTGTGGGGCGTTGGTTTCGAATTTGCGCTTTCGTTCAAAGCTCTGGGATATGGACAATTGAACGCTGCGGTGGGACGTGGACGTGGACGTTGAAGCTATTTCTTGAGAAACTGCCATAACAAGTGAAGACTGAGAGGAGGGGGCATCTTTGCATGCAGTATGGACAGGGGATTGCCTTGCACGCACAACAGGGGGTTCTATTACATGCACAACAGTGGAAGAAGCAGTGGTGACACCCGCTGACACTGCTCGTGGACCCTGGAGTTCGCCCCACCTAGTCGGGTGCTTTGCTGCCATGTGCCTGATCATGCTGGTGGCGGTCAGGCTGGTAGTTTTGTCACCCCTGCTGATGCTGGCCTGGCAGGTGGTACAAATGGTCTTTTTGGGGTTATCAGCAGAGTCTTTAAAAAAATTTCAGACTCTGGAAGACCTACCGGTTGTACTGGCAACGTCCCTCGTGTTGATGTTACGGGGAACTGTTGCCCGCCTTCTGTGTGCGGCCAACACACTGCTTCTTCCTGCCTGTTGGGGTACTCTGCCTCCCTCCCCCTGTGTGCTGCTGGCCTCGCTCTGGTGTCCTCCTGCCACGTTGGGTCAGTTACTAGATCATCCACCACCGACTCGTCTTCCACTTGCGCACAACGGTCCTCCTCCTCACTTCGTGGCAATTGTGTCTCATCATCGTCCACCTCTTGTGACAAATTGCCAGCGTCGACTTCCTCTGGTCGTGGCTGTTCAAATATTTGGGCATCGCTACATGGGATCTCCTCTTTCACCACTTCAAGCGGAGCAGGCGAGGGGCCCAAATATGGGAATGGACCAGTGAACAGCTCTTCAGAGTGTCCAAGTGTGGGATCAGTTGCTGTCTGACGACACTCGGCATGGTGGGAGGAAGGAGCATCAGGGTGAGGAGGAGTATGCGGTCGAGACTCACGGCTACTAAAACTTGACCGTGTGGAAGACAGACCGAAGGTGGTGGTGCCCAGGTAACTGGAAGTATTATCCAATTAATAACCTGTTCACACTGATCAGTTCGCAATACTGGTGTTGTAGTGTACTTCTCTAGTAATTCGGTCAAGAAGTGGGAGCGAGAAGATGTGGCTGTTGGTTGTGGCACATTTTCACCTTGGCCACGGCCCCGTCCTCTACACGCACCATCACCAGAACGTCCAGTTCCACGTCCCTTGCCACTAGTGTTGAGCCACCCCTGTAGTGTTCGGGTTCGGTTCCCTTCATCGAACACCGGGATGTTCGTGGAACTGTTCGTCGAACACTTTAGAACACCGTCGAACACCGTTAAAACCCATAGAAACACATAGAAAACACCTTCAAAGGTGTCCAAAAGCTGACAAACTGCTCAGAAGACACTCTCTTTAAAAAAAGCGCTCAGCAGCCATCCAGCCTGTCATCTCAGTGCCATCCCAGCGTGGGAGAATTCTCCTGCTGAAGCGCTGAGCGCTGAGAATTTTCCCACGCTGTCAGTGACGTGCATGAGGTGAGCTGAGTACATTGGACATGAGCTCACCTCATGCACGTCACTGACAGCGTGGGAAAATTCTCCTGCACTCACCGCATGCGCAGGAGAATTTTCCCACGCTGTCAGTGACATGCATGAGGTGAGCTGAGTTCATTGGACATGACCTCGGCTCATCTTTATGCCGTCACAGCCAGATACTGCAGAGCGCAAGCATGCCTGCGCTTCTCAGTGTCTACCGCATGGCAAGCTGGATGGCAGCGTTCTGCTGCGGTCCAGCCTGTCATGTGAATGTAGCAGAGCTGAAGCTGTCGTGGGAACCATGGAAAGGTAAGGATGATGTTGCTTTATTATTTTACTTTTATTGCAGGAGATCGTTGGCTTCAGCTGGACTGGGCGTGATGGTATGTATGGTTTAATTTAGAACAATAAAGAATTGTGTGTTTATTTCAATTAAAGGACTTTATTCTGAGTGTTTGTGTTTTTTTTTAACTTTGACTATGGGGTTAGTAATGCGAGTGTCTTATAGACGCCTCTCCATTACTAACCTGGACTTGATGTCAGCTAGCATTATAAGCTGACATCAACCCCAGCCCTATTACCCCACTGCCACTGCTACAGGGCAGTGGGAAGAGCGAGGCTAAGTGCCAGAATTGGCGCATCCTATGGATGCGCCATTTCTGGGGCGGCTGACGGCTGGTGTTTCTAGCCTGGGAGGGGGCCAATATTCATGGCACCCTTCCTGGGCTATTATATCAGCCCCCAGCTGTCGGCCTAGCCTTTGCTAGCTATTAAAATAGGGGGGACCCCACGTCATTTTTTTGGGGGGGGTCCCCATTTTAATAGCTAGTAAAGGCTAGGTATTCAGCTGGGGGCTGATATTAGTAGCCTGGGAAGCTCCGTGGGTATTACCCCCTTCCTAGGCTTCAAACATCTGCCCCAGCCATCTGCTTAACCTCCGCTAGAGACTAAAATTATGGGGAACCCCAAGCCAATTTTTTTGTTAATAAATCCTTTATTTTAACACTAAATGACAAGTACAGTAATCAACACTATCACTGTACTTCTTATATATGTGACTGACATGTTTCTATCTATCTAATCTATGTGTGATGCTCTATCTTTCTGTTATAAATTGTTGGGTGCCGATGCTGAATTGCCAGCCGGCTTTTTTAAAGAGACGATGCATGAAAACACTAATATTTTTTTAAATAAATCCTTTAACACTAAATGACAAGTACAGTAAGCAACACTGTCACTGTACTTATTATATATGTGACTGACATGTTTCCATCTAATCTATGTGTGATACTCTACTCTTTCTGTTCTAAAATGTCGGGTACCGGTGTATGCCACTGCTGAATTGCCGGCTTTTCATGTTTCACTGTGAGCACTGTTCCCATCGATTTGGGCAACCACTGTAATGCCACAACCACCATGGCTGTGGCATTACAGTGAGTGGCAGACAATCCCTACATGATTGGTGCTCTAAATAGCGCCAGACATGCAGGACATGCTTTTGGTGCACGAACAGTTATCGAACATAACCTCGAACAGCCGAATTGCTAAAAGCAGGATAATATAGAGATTTGACCCGTGGAACTGCAAAACCATAGTTCTATTTCTCTGGCCTACACCAGACTATTTTAAACAGATATATTGGTGTCTGACCAGTCAGGGAGACACTATTACAGTTATTTTTTACGGCAAAGAATGCCAAAAGCAGGATAATACAGAGATTTGACCAGTGGAACTGCAAAATCACAGTTATAGTTATGTGGCGCACACCAGAATCTTTTAAACAGATATATTGGGGTCTGACCAGTCAGGGAGATACTATTACTGTTTGTTTTAACAGCAAAAAATGCCAAAAGCAGGATAATACAGAGATTTGACCCGTGAAACTGCAAAACCACAGTTATAGTTATGTGGCCTACACCAGACTCTTTTAAACAGATATATTGGTGTCTGACCAGTCAGGGAGACACTATTACAGTTTTTTTTATGCCAAAAAATGCCAAAAGCAGGATAATACAGAGATTTGACCCGTGGAACTGCAAAACCACAGTTATAGTTATGTGGCCTACACCAGACTCTTTTAAACAGATATATTGGTGTCTGACCAGTCAGGGAGACACTATTACTGTTTTTTTACAGCAAAAAATGACAAAAGCAGGATAATGCAGAGATTTGACCCGTGGAACTGCAAAACCACAGTTATAGTTATGTGGCCTACACCACACTCTTTTAAACAGATATATTGATGTCTGGCCAGTCAGGGAGACACTATTACAGTATTTTTACGGCAAAAAATGCCAAAAGCAGGATAATACAGAGATTTGTCCCGTGGAACTGAAAAACCACAGTTATAGTTATGTGGCGTACACCAGATCTTTTAAACAGATATATTGGTGTCTGACCAGTCAGGGAGACACTATTACTGGGTTTTTTACGGCAAAAAATGCCAAAAGCAGGATAATACAGGGATTTGACCCATGGAACTGCAAAACCACAGTTCTATTTCTCTGGCCTACACCAAACTCTTTTAAACAGATATATTGGTGTCTGACCAGTCAGGGAGACACTATTACAGTTTTTTTTACAGCAAAAAGCAGGAAAATACAGAGATTTGACCCGTGGAACTGCAAAACCACAGTTATAGTTATGTGGTTTACACCAGAATCTTTTAAACAGATATATTGGTGTCTGACCAGTCAGGGAGACACTATTACACTTTTTTTTTTACAGCAAAAAATGCCCAAAACAGGATAATACAGAGATTTGACCCGTGGAACTGCAAAACCACAGTTATAGTTATGTGGCGTACACCAGAATCTTTTAATCAGATATATTGGTGTCTGACCAGTCAGGGAGACACTATTACATTTTTTTTTTTATGTCAAAAAATGCCCAAAGCAGGATAATACAGAGATTTGACCCGTGGAACTGCAAAACCACAGTGCTATTTCTCTGGCCTACACCAGACTCTTTTAAACATATATATTGGTGTCTGACCAGTCAGGAAGACACTATTACTGTTTTTTTTATGGCAAAAAATGCCAAAAGCAGGATAATACAGAGATTTGAACCGTGGAACTGCAAAACCACAGTTATAGTTATGTGGCCTACACCAGACTCTTTTAAACAGATATATTGGTACTGAACAGTCACAGACACACTCAATTTTTTTTTTTGGGGGGGGGGGGATACCAAAAGGTTAATAAGACGCGTATTTGTACAGTCTGACTGAGGGAAAAAATAAAAAGGTTTAGATGAAAAAAAAGAAAAAAAAATAGGATTTTTCCTGGCCCCTGAGACCGGGGGATAAGTCTAGCAATTTGACCAACAGGAGCACACAGGACTGTAATGCAGCGTTTGCTGGTATAACCACTACGTCTCCTATACAGCCTGCTTGCCTGATATCTGGGATGGATATTAGTCCTGAGAAGGACTTTTTGTTTGATTTGGCTGGCTTTAGAGACCCTACACTAACTATTTCGGAGTATAAATCTCTCCTTAGCTCAGCAGCACTGACCCTACACTGTCTGATCCGGAGCGACTGTGTCCAAGATGGCGGCGCCCGGTTTTAAATACTCGAGGTGACGCTGTGCGGCCAGCCAATCACTGTAATGCCCACAAACAACATGGCTGCGGCATTACAGTGACTGACTGGCAATCCCTGCATGTTCATTGGCTCTGTAAAGAGCACCAAATGTGCAGGGCGGAGACCCGAGCTCCCGCCCGAGTAACCTGGAAATGCTCGGTGCTCGCCGAACATCCCGAGTAGTGAGATGCTCGGGCGAGTAATGAGCAGTGTCGAGCATCCTCGCTCAACACTATTGCTTAACCTATGTTGTGTTAAAACATGATGTGGCCAACTCCCTATGCTGTTGAATACTTTCTGTACCCACTGTAATTTCCCATTCATTAAAATGGGTGAGAGAGCTGCAAAAACACAGAAAGAATTGAAGTGCTGCAGATTTGAAACTGCTTCAAAATATGCAAGGAAAATATAAGCAGAATGTGCATGAAATTTCAGAAATTGCATTCACATTGCTGAGACAGTAAAATGGTGGATTTTTCGTAGCAAAAATGTGCAGGAAAAATATAATGAAAAACGCTGTCAAAACGTGGAGTGTGAACATACCCTTAGGGATAATTCACTTTTAGATGATCATGACAATATCAAAGATTTTTTGTTGCTGTTTTCATTTTCATTCTCATATTACATATGAGAAAAGGGGGTGATTCAAATTGTTTTTATCTCTTTTTATTGTTGTTCCAGTAGGAGACCTAAGTCTATGACGGCTTTATTACAGGTACAATGCACTGTAATAAATTTGTATTGCAGTCTATTTTCCTGTTAGCAATTTCGCATAAGCTGCAGCATGGCTTAATAGGTGTGTTGACTTGGCAGATACCCATCTTAATCACACAATCATGTTGAGGGGAAGTTGTTGGAGTGAGAGAGGTCCCCATATTGGTTCAATCACTTAGTTGCTGATGGCAGTATTGATCATGGCAAGCTCTATTCATCCCAATTGCGGGCAAATGTCAGCTGTATATCTCAACATGCAATGCGCATGGAGAAGGGTTATCCTCTAGTTAATGATAATGACTATTTACATTATTTTTTTACTTTCTTATGGGGTATGCAATTTTTTAGTAAAACAGACATGTCAGGACAAAATAAATGCTTTCTTTTTGAAAATGAAATGTTTTCGAGAGTGATCACAAAGATAAATGGTTTTAGGTGCCCATAATAATAACTTACAAATCTCTTTGTACAAGGCAACAGTCATGTATCAAAAGAAAGGTAGTAATAACCTTTTATTTCGCAGAGTTTTATAGCTTACAAGAGTAAGCTATAAAACTGCTACTTTGCCATAAAGAGCACTTCATGCTTAACTATTCGAATAGATGTTTTGTAAGTGAAAGCCACTCACGCTTTCGCTTTCATACGTTTAATGGGAACCTGTCACCTCCTAAAATGCTATTCACCTGCAGATTTAGTAGTAATCTGCAGGTAAATAGCATTTAAATCATGTTAGGAAGTGTTACTGGAAGAAGGGCTACTTGGGGAAAATGTAGTTATCTTCTCCCTGCAGCTGCCCGTTTCCAGTCATCGGGGCTATTCATGGAGCTGTATCAGTCACTGCTCTCTACAGAGTGAGCACTCTGTTTTCACTCCTGATTTCAAATTGTTAGACGTTCACATTGATTGACAGCCTGCTCTGCACACACACACTGTACACACACGCTGCACAGCACACGCTGCACACACACACACACGCTGCAGAGCTGACTGTCAAAGTGCAAGGGGAGATACCAGGGTAGGGTGGATATTTGATGAGCGCTGCTGATTTAAACACGATCCAGAAGCTCTCAGGGAAAAGTAGTTTACTGTCAACGCGTTTCAGAGTTCATCTCACTCCTTCCTCAGAGCAACCACTCATTTGAAGTTGTCCTGAGGAAGGAGTCAGAAGAACTGTGAAACGCATTGACAATAAACCACTTTTTCCTGCGATCTCTTGGATTGTGTCTAAATCAGCAGAGCTTATCAAAAATCCACCCTATCCTGGTATCTCTCTGAAAACACTCGTGGATATTGCAGCCGCTGACATTTTGCCTCATCAGTGGTTGTGTCATACACCACCTTTTCAGGTGAGCTTCAACCCTTTTTTTCTCACTAAATTACTTGGAAAAGACCCTATTGCGCTTTGCATTTTTTATAAAGTGCAAGAGGAGTAATAACAGGGCACTCACTCTGTAGAGATCAGTGATTGATACAGCTCCCTACACCACCCTGATGATTGGAAAAGAGCAGCAGCAGGGAGAATAAAATTTCATTTTCTCCAGATAACTGCTGGTCTAGTAAGCCTTTCAGACAACATTTAAAATGCTATTTAGCTACAGATTATCACTGGATCTGCAGGTAAAAAGTATTTTAGAAGATGACAGATTCCCTTTAATAACGAAACTCTTGTAATTAATGAAGTTGATATGGATCAATGTTTTCTTTTGGATAGATGTGATGTCTTATTATAACATTTCTATTTTGTTCTTTTTCTGTTTACAGTTGAAGCATTCGCATCATTTTTTAGTATTTTTTTGTTTTTTTTCAACATTTTTCTTCTCATTTCATTAAGATTATAAAAATATTAATATTTAATTTTTCAGGGCCTTTATGCTGTTGGAAACTTTCAGCCAAGTGAAGACAACATTCCACAGAAGCCTCCTCCTCCTCCACTTAGGGAACCATTGAGGTCGTTAACAGACCTTAGTCAAGATGCAAGCAGGATATTACCAGGGAAAAATGGAAGTAGCAGTGATGGCCTTTCTTCACATCCTTCTGAAAGTATCCTCAACAGAAATAACCGAGAATCAAGTTCTTTGACAAACATTAAAAGAGCAAGTACAGATGTAGAAGTTATAACTCCTCGAAGTCCCATGGGCAAGGAGAACATGGTAACTTTTAGCAATACCTTGCCCAGAGTCCATACCCCATCATTAGAGGATCCACAAAGAAGAAATGCAACTATTCATGCTTCAATGGACTCTGCCCGTTCTAAACAGCTATTATCTCAATGGAAGACTAAGAATGAAAGTCGTAAATTATCTTTGCAGGTCATTGAAACTGAATCAGGACTTTCACCACAAAGAATAATAGAAATGAGATCAAGCTCTGAGCCTGTAAGGGTTGGTGTTAATGGAGACCACATTGGACCAGGAAATCCATACCTTAAATTACAAACTGGAAGTGTACCAGGCTGCAATAATACCGGTATCCCTGGTGGACCTAGAGTGTCTATACAATCACGTCCAGGTTCCTCTCAACTAGTACATATTCCTGAAGAAACCCATGAAAATATCATAACTACATCTCCGAAATGTAGCTCTGCCAGATCAAAGTGGCTAAAGGTGGCGGAAAAAAGTGTTGCTTGTCGTAGTAATAGTCAACCAAGAATAATGCAAGTCATAGCCATGTCAAAACAGCAAGGGATGCTTCAAGGCAGCCCCAAAAGTTCAGAGGGGAGTACAGTCAGCTGTACAGGATCAATCAGGTACAAAGCTCTAACAGAACATGAACCAACGAATATTGTCCGGATTGAAGCCCATCCTGAAAATAATAGGCCAATTATCCAAATGCCGATGGAGGGAGAAGGGAGTGGGTCCTGGAAATGGAAAGCTCCTGAGAAGGGGACTTTGCGTCAAGCTTATGAATTGAATGACCTCAACAGAGACTCTGAAAGTTGTGAGTCATTAAAAGACACTTTTGGCACTACTGAAAGAAAGAGAAGCAACATTGATAATGATCACCTTCTTCATGGAATAACCACAATACGAGTGACACCAGTAGAAGGGAGTGAAATTGGCTCAGAGACTGTATCTATATCATCAAGTCGTGACTCTACTCTAAGGAGAAAAGGCAACATTATTTTAATCCCTGAGAGGAGTAACAGCCCAGAAAGCACTCGGAACATCTTTTACAAGGGAACATCGCCAACACGCACATATAAAGAATGAGGAAAAATAAGCAACGTTTCCACTGATTTTTTTTCTAGAGTGTATCCTACTTTGATAAAGCTTGTGCTCTTATTAGTTTGGAGATAAAAGCAGAAAATGATCTTACACGTGCCAAAATAACAAATGGTCAGATGGTCTGTGGATAAAGAATACTAATACGAACAATGAAATATTACAAACTTGTGCAGAATAGGACAAAATGAAAGCACAATGCAAATACATGAAACCAATGCGAAGGAATAAAAGCATCATACAATCAATTACTTTCAAAAGATGTACTTAGAAAGCAAATAGATATTGGTTAAATGAAAAAAAGGAATGGAACATTGACACTTTATTTCATGAATGTGCCAATTCTTAAATTTTCTGGTCCTTAAACTCAAAAATTGTTTCAATTTGCAAAAAAAAAATAATAATATTAAAGCAACATTTTCTTTAATGTAAAATATTTACTTTTGCAGAATATGAACTAACATGGGGAGTGGTGGTACCTTTTTACAAGTCTTAGCATATCTGCATAAGCACATTATTACTATGTAGTTCTTTTAACAGTTCATCGGCTAGGACAGTAGTGACTGCCTTTGTACAGAATACGACATTTAGCTCTGTTATTGTGGAATAATTGCACTTGACTTTACCAGAATTTTGTGCAGATCTGTCCTCACGGTTTACTTTGACAAAGTGTGGGTGTAATTCACTTACAATGGTATAATTGTTTTCTTTCGATAGCTAGTTCTTCTTTAATCTGCTTTAATCTGCTTATTATTAAGAGTGCACATCATACTAAAGAAAAAGGTGCTCTGCAGTGGAGACATTCACATGTTCCGGATGTCCTGCCACTTTCCATGATTGTTCCTCTTTCATAATCTCATAAATACAGGGTTTAAAGAAGAAGTATGTAATATAGTCATCACGGTGATCTTCAAAGGTCAACGTTAACTCGAAAATAAATAGAGAAAACATATAGAAAACACTGCCAGACCAAATTCTAGAAGATGAAGTTATATTTTCTAAGTATAAATGTAAAGTTATAATGATTATAGTAACATTGGAAATGGTAGCACATGTTTACAAAAATGTGGACGATAGGTGCAAAAGGAAAAGTTTAGTGGTATATAGTGTGGCATATGTGTGCAAAAAAAAGAAACAGAAGTGTGTCTCAGTCTAGTAGTTTGGATGGTAATGTGTTTACACTGAAGGTTTCTTTGGATGACGTCTCCATCATACAGAATGGACACATTTTATCAAATGTCCAACATTCGACATTCTGTATCATGATACACTGCCCCTTGATTCAATTTTAGACTAAGCACTTTTAACATTTCTTACAGACTTTGGGCGGTAACAGTAAAAGTAATATTAAAGAAAAAATAAATTATTGATAATTCAATTTTGTCAAAATTTTTGTAACAGCCATGGATGATGTCAACAGATGAAGACCAATGTGGATGTAGGCCAGAATGAATGTGATGCCCATGTTTTATGTACCTAGCATTGAGTTTATACAGACTGTTTATGGGCTCAATGTTGACTACCAATGAAAAATTATATTGTCCTTTTTCCACATTCATCCTGTATCGATCCTCATTTGGACAGTGGATTATAAGGTGGTCCTAAATCATAGCTTAAAAAAAAAAAAGTTGTAATCTTAGTACAGTGTATCAGGTATGTGACTTTTTTCTACTCTTTCCAAAGTCTTAAACATGATTTCTGATTGTTTCAGTAATCCCTGAAACTGTGCTCTTTACATGGACTTTGTTCATGTAAGTCATTTTATACTTAAAGTGCCAAAACTGACTTTTTTCTTCTTTTTTTTTCTTTTATAGAGGGCGTAACATAATAATAATAATAAAAATAATACTATATGGTAAAACATCAGTTTAGAAAAGATATATCAGTTGTTTCAAGAAAACATCTGCATGAATATTTGATAACTAAAATGCCTTTTGTAAATGTCACATTTGTTTACATTCTACTAATACCTTAATTTAGAAACAATCAAGTACCAGATGACATCTTTTTAAATTTCTAATTTTCTTACTTGCTAAAGGGGGCACTAATTTCTTTGTGAGGCTGTGCTTTATTGAATAAAGAATATAAAAAAAAAATATGACTATGTTTTTCAACAAAAAAAAAAAGACCCGTATGTAAAGTATTGTGTTTAATAAAATGTTATGCAAATGTTTTCAAAAATTCTAAAACTTTGTAAATTGCTATAAATGTATTTTATCTAAGTAAAATCAATGCTACTGTATGGGTTTATTGTGTAAAACATCACAAAAAATAAAGATAAAATGTACGATATGTTTTTTGTATTCCCATCTGTAAAATTCTTAACAAAAAAAACTTACAATCTGATGGGGTTAATTTATCATAATCAAAAGTTAGATTGATTTATTACATTTTGCACTTTATGGAATTATATAGCATCCGCAATCAGAAATAAAAATCTAAGGCCATTTTGGGCATTTATTAATGAGCAGAAGATAGTCAATATTTATATTAACCAATACATTACATTATATATGCCGTTTATACGGCCATAGGGTTGTGATGGCATCATTAGATTACCAAAAAATGTTCTAATCTATGCCAAGATTGAACGACCATCTCTGGTCCAAGGGCCACATCTTCAAATGGAATCATTCCTAAGGGCCACAAAAAACTTATAAGGGTATTACCATCTGAGACATTTATGACATATCAAAATTACATGCTAAAAATGTTGGATAGGTGCAGGTTCAATTTCTTGGAATCCCATGTATTGGGAGATTATAGTCTACCCCCCAATACTAATCCAAAGAAGAGGACATCATTTATTAAACTGTAACTTAAAAAATATAAATATTATACACTGTTGTATTATGTCAAAAACATGATATTTAAAAAATTTAACATAAGGGTACTCAGTTAACATTTGATCAAAGTGTATAAACCCACTACCACGTAATTGCAACTTTTTTAAAGTGGGTATCCTGGAGACGTCTAAGGCACCATATTGTATATTTATAAAGACAGAAGAGGTAGCACCCTCTTATAAACCACTGCGGTCAATCAAGATTAATGGTGGTGCTAAGCTTCAAAAGTCCATAATGCATGCGTAGAGAATAAGAAAGAAAGCAGCACTCACCAGTCTTTTATTCCTTAATGCGGGACATGTTGGGGGCAGGCAAGTGGTGTGGGGAAAGAAAAACGGATGACAGCTGTTTCACGCTCAGCAGAACGCTTCAGTGGGTCCAGAGATTTACAAGGATTGGTGAGTGCTGCCTTCTGTCTTAGGCTATGTTAACACTAGGTGTTTTTCCAGCATATTTTTTCTGCAGCAAAACCTGACCTCTTAGCAGGGAAGAAGCTGCTGTAAAAACGCAGGTTTTGAAGCATTTTTTGGTGCGTTTTTTTAGGATCCCAAAGTTCAGCTTTTGCTTCCACCACAAAATTATGAACACAGGCCACCAATGCAAGACATATGTGAAACCATATTAACCAGAATTACAAATGTAACAATGGGGGAAGGTGAATTGTTCAGAAATAGTTTTTCTAAGACACTGGCAGTGCACTGAGTTTGTATTTATTTTCACACTATGGTCTGCCATTGAGTTGCTCAGAGCTTGTTCAATTTTACACCTCCCTGGGCCACAGGTATTGTTCAGCCTCACACCTAGCGCAGCCAATGTTTAATAATAAATAATAATCTTTTTATATATACAGCACGTTATGTTCCACCACAGACTGTTCAGGAGTTGGCGGTTGCTTTAGTCCAGGTCTGGGAGGAGATCCCACAGGAGACCATCCACAACCTCATCAGGAGCATGCCCAGGCATTGTAGGGAGGTCATACAGGCACGTGGAGGCCACACACAATACTGAGCCTCATTTTGACTTGTTTTAAGGACATTACATCAAAGTTGTATCAGCCTGTAGTGTGTTTTTACACTTTAATTTTGTGGGTGACTCCAAATCCTGGCCTCCATTGGTTAATAAATTTGATTTCCATTGATGATTTTTGTGTAATTTTGTTGTCAGAACATTCAACTTTGTACAGAACAAAGTATTCAATGAGAATATTTCATTCATTCAGATCTAGGATGTATTATTTGAGTGTTCCCTTTACTTTTTTGAGCAGTGTATATATATATGTACAGTACAGACCAAAAGTTTGGACACACCTACTCATTTAAAGATCTTTCTGTATTTTCATGAATATGAAAATTGTACATTCACACTGAAGGCATCAAAACTATGAATTAACACATGTGGAATTATACACTTAACAAAAAAGTGTGAAACAACTGAAAATATGTTTTATATTCTAGGTTCTTCAAAGTAGCCACCTTTTGCTTTGATGACTGCTTTGCACACTCTTGGCATTCTCTTGATGAGCTTCAAGAGGTAGTCACCGGAAATGGTCTTCCAACAATCTTGAAGGAGTTCCCAGAGATGCTTAGCACTTGTTGGCCCTTTTGCCTTCACTCTGCGGTCCAGCTCACCCCAAAACATCTCGATTGGGTTCAGGTCTGGTGACTGTGGAGGCCAGGTCATCTGGCGTAGCACCCCATCACTCTCCTTCTTGGTCAAATAGCCCTTACACAGCCTGGAAGTGTGTTTGGGGTCATTGTCCTGTTGAAAAATAAATGATGGTCCAACTAAACGCAAACCGGATAGAATAGCATGCCACTGCAAGATGCTGTGGTAGCCATGCTGGTTCAGTATGCCTTCAATTTTGAATAAATCCCCAACAGTGTCAACAGCAAAGCACCCCCACACCAACAGGCCTCCTCCTCCATGCTTCACG
Organism: Phyllobates terribilis; assembly: GCF_046119375.1. Lineage (NCBI taxonomy): Eukaryota > Metazoa > Chordata > Amphibia > Anura > Dendrobatidae > Phyllobates > Phyllobates terribilis. The sequence continues at coordinate 111,634,355 of NW_027362768.1, read as the reverse complement.
GTGGGAACCAGGCATGTAGAGTCCATCCGTTCACCTTTTCAGCGTCGCACAAAGACAAGGTGGTTAGAACCAAAGATCTCAAATTTGGACTCATCAGACCAAAACACAGATTTCCACTGGTCTAATGTCCATTCCTTGTGTTCTTTAGCCCAAACTCGTCTCTTCTGCTTGTTTCCTATCCTTAGCAGTGGTTTCCTAGCAACTTTTTTACCATGAAGGCCTGCTGCACAAAGTCTCCTCTTAACAGTTGTTGTAGAGATGTTTCTGCTGCTAGAACTCTGTGTGGCATTGACCTGGTCTCTAATCTGAGCTGCTGTTAACCTGCGATTTCTGAGGCTGGTGACTCGGATAAACTTATCCTCAGAAGCAGAGGTGACTCTTGGTCTTCCTTTCCTGGGGCGGTCCTCATGTGAGCCAGTTTCTTTGTAGCGCTTGATGGTTTTTGCAACTGCACTTGGGGACACTTTCAAAGTTTACCCAATTTTTCAGACTGACTGACCTTCATTTCTTAAAGTAATGATGGCCACTCGCTTTTCTTTACTTAGCTGCTTTTTTCTTGCCATAATACAAATTCTAACAGTCTATTCAGTAGGACTATCAGCTGTGTATCCACCTGACTTCTGCACAACACAACTGATGGTCCCAACCCCATTTATAAGGCAAGAAATCCCACTTATTAAACCTGACAGGGCACACCTGTGAAGTGAAAACCATTTCCGGTGACTACCTCTTGAAGCTCATCAAGAGAATGCCAAGAGTGTGCAAAGCAGTCATCAAAGCAAAAGGTAGCTACTTTGAAGAACCTAGAATATGAGACATATTTTCAGTTGTTTCACACTTTTTTGTTAAGTATATAATTCCACATGTGTTAATTCATAGTTTTGATGCCTTCAGTGTGAATGTACAATTTTCAAAGTCATGAAAATACAGAAAAATCTTTAAATGAGAAGGTGTGTCCAAACTTTTGGTCTGTACTGTATATCTATATACACTACCGTTCAAAAGTTTGGGGTAACCCAGACAATTTTGCGTTTTCCATGAAAACTCATACTTTTATTTATCAAATGACTTGCAAAATGATTAGAAAATATAGTCCAGACATTGACAAGGTTAGAAATAATGATTTTTATTAGAAAGAATAATTTTCTCCTTCAAACTTTGCTTTCGTCAAAGAATGCTCCCTTTGCAGCAATTACAGCATTGCAGACCTTTGGCATTCTAGCTGTTAATTTGCTGAGGTAATCTTGAGAAATTTCACCCCATGCTTCCTGAAGTCCCTCCCACAAGTTTGATTGGCTTGATGGGCACTTTTTGCGTACCATACAGTCAAGCTGCTCCCACAACTGCTCAATGAGGTTGAGATCTGGTGACTCCACTGGTCACTCCATTACAGATAGAATACCAGCTGCCTGCTTCTTCCCTAAATAGTTCATGCATAATTTGGAGGTGTGCTTTGGGTCATTGTCCTGTTGTAGGATGAAATTGGCTCCAATCAAGCGCTGTCCTCAGGGTATGGCATGGCATTGCAAAATGGAGTGATAGCCTTCCTTATTCAAAATCCCATTTACCCTGTACAAATCTCCCTCTTTACCAACACCAAAGCAACCCCAGACCATCACATTACCTCCACCATGCTTGACAGATGGCGTCAGGCACTCTTCCAGCATCTTTTCAGTTTTCTGAGTCTAACATATGTTATTCTGTGTGATCCAAACACCTCAAACTTTGATTCATCTGTCCATAAAACTTTTTTTCAATCTTCCTCTGTCCAATGTCTGTGTTCTTTTGCCCATATTAATCTTTTCCTTTTATTAGCCAGTCTCAGATATGGCTTTTTCTTTGCCATTTTGCCCTGAAGGCCAGCATCCTGGAGTCGCCTCTTCACTGTAGAAATTGACACTGGCGTTTTGCGTGTACTATTTAATGAAACTGCCAGTTGAGGAGCTGTGAGGCGTCGATTTCTCAAACTAGAGACTCTAATGTACTTGTCTTGTTGCTCAGTTGTGCAGCGGGGCCTCCCACTTCTCTTTCTACTCTGGTTAGAGCCTGTTTGTGCTCTCCTCTGAAGGGAGTAGTACACACCGTTGTAGGAAATCTTCAGTTTCTTGGCAACTTCTCGCATGGAATAGCCTTCATTTCTAAGAACAAGAATAGACTGTCGAGTTTCACATGAAAGTTCTCTTTTTCTGGCCATTTTGAGAGTTTCATAGAACAAACAAATGTAATGCTCCAGATTCTCAACTAGCTCAAAGGAAGGTCAGTTTTATAGCTTCTCAAATCAGCCAAACCGTTTTCAGCTGGGCTAACATACTTGTGCAAGGGTTTTCTAGGGTTTTCTAAACATCAATTAGCCTTCTTACACAGTTAGCAAACACAATGTACCATTAAAACACTGGAGTGTTGGTTGTTGGAAATGGGCCTCTATACACCTATGTAGATATTGCAATAAAAACAAGATGTTTGCAGCTAGAATAGTCGTTTACCACATTAACAATGTATAGCGTGTATTCCTGATTCATTTAATGTTAGCTTCATTGAAAAAAAATGTGCTTTTCTTTAAAAAACAATGACATTTCTAAATGACCCCAAACTTTTGAACGGTAGTGTATATATGCAGTGGAAGTTGGAGGCTTATATGCTGGTTGCTCTACTGCGGTAAAAGAGGTGTTAAATGTGGTGCCTTTAGCTTATATTGGGAAAACTGGTGACTGGTTTAGGGTTGAGCGACTACGTCTCATTAACCCTTTCGGCGAGCACGCTCGGGTGCTCACCGAGTATTTTGCCGTGCTCGGCATTTCTTTTACTGTCACCGCGGCTGCAAGTGTCACGGCTGTTAGACAGCTGTGACACATGCAGGGATTGCCTGGATGTTAGGTATGATGTAGAACGTCTTCGTTTCAAGAGGAGAGCCCCAATGGCACATAGCCATTTTGAGAAGGAGGAGTTGGTGAAGAAATTTAATGAAGGTTCAAGTCTTTTAGGTACAAAATTTTGTGTTTCTTTCAAGGGGTTGGAACAACTTAGCAACAAGGTATTGCCTATCCACCAGATAGGTGATGATAACTTTCTGATCAATAGGCATTACCATTGCCAGGATCCCCACAGATTCCGAAAACTGGGCTCTGAAGTTCCCTGTTGGAATAGTGCAAAAACTTTGCATGTGTGTGACTGGTCTAATCATTATCCATGGGGCTGATATATCTGAGTACAGGACTTAGCTATCTCCAGCAGTCCCTTAGATAATGAATAAAGCCATGGAGGAGTTTTATCAAAAGTAGTACAAGGAAAAAGTGCCCATTGCGACAGATACCTGTGCTAATTTTTAACAGCAACAATCTGAGTTGTTCTTATGGGCAACTGCTTCACTTTGCCCTTGCACTTACAGTCATCTGTAGAGTATAGTTCACTGTTATCTTTGAAAGTCCATGTATTAGCTAAAGATTTTGCTCAGTATGTGAGCTAAGTAATAAGTGATAGTTCATCATATTTTATTAACATATGTTGAAAATAAATTTGATGTAACAGATGGCAACCAAGATGGAAGAATGTAATTTTATCTCTGAAATTCTATTATAGGAAAAGAGTGATCACAGACTTTAGGTCAAGGCCACATGGCTGAAGGCACACAAGCAATGGAAGGGCTAATGAGCAAATTCCTCTACTGAACGAGTTTTACTTTCAGCAGCTGGCTGCATTGCATAAAGTACTATATTTTTTTTAAATAATTTCACAGTCATATGAGCACAGACTGCACAATTATGTAGATGAGATGACCTTACTTGTAATGCCTTCAAAGATTATAACATTGCACTCCGCTTCACCATAAAAATGTTCAGAGCACACGAGAACGCTCACCATTCCTGTTGTATAAAGTCATTATTTAAACATTTTTTTCTAATATAACAGGTCTGGAATTTTAAAATATTTCAATTTTTAAAATGGTCACTGTACATTCAGGCAACCTGATCTCATTTGACAGATAATGTGTTAAGTAGACAATTTTCAGATCGCTTATTTTAAAAAATGATGTTCTCTTACCAACCCCCCAAAAAAAAAAATACTGAAAAAGTGGAAACCACAAGGTGTCCCCCTCTAGTGTAACTTGCTGTGAACACTTCTTGATGTAAAATGTAATCCGTCTGTAGCACAGAGATTCTGAGACGGATTACCAGAACTGGGGAGTGTCTTTTTCTCTCTGATCCTGCTCTCCTGTCTGTCAAACTGCCTATACGCAGAACAGGGAGGTGGGCCTTTATTCCCACATGTAGAAAGAAAGCAGGCTATACTAACCTCCGGGCCATTCCAGCCACATCATTGATGGGTCTTCTGGGGCTTGAGTGACCTTGTTACGCTACCTGAGACCTTCAGCCAATCAGCGGCCGATAATGGGCCACTTTATTTTCACTAGCTTTAGATGCAACTGTCATTTATAAGAAGTCAGAGATCAGCAGCATCTCTCACTTCTTCCGGATGTCAGTTTCGCCTGAAGGAAGAGAAAGTATAGTGGGCCATTAGCGGCCAATGATTGGCTGCAAAGATCACGTGGCATAACAACATGATGCAAGCTCTGGGAGACCTGGCACCAATGTCTCTGCAATGTTGCCAGCACTGGTGTATAGCCTGTTTTATTTTACATGGGGGAATATACAGTGGGAAAAGTGTTTAGTCAGCCACCAATTGGGCAAGTTCTCCCACTTAAAAAGATGAGAGAGGCCTGTAATTGACATCATAGGTAGACCTCATCTATGAGAGACAAAATAAAAAAACAAATCCTGAAAATCACATTGTCTGATTTGGAAATCATTTTTATTCAAATTTTGATGGAAAATAAGTATTTGGTCACCTACAAACAAGCAAGATTTCTGTCTCTCGCAGATCTGTAACTTCTTCTTTAAGAGGCTCCTCTGTCCTCCACTCATTACCTGTAGTACTGGCACCTGTTTGAACTTGTTATCAGTATAAAAGACACCTGTTCACAACCTCAAACAGTCACACTCCAAACTCCACTATGGTGAAGACCAAAGAGCTGTCGAAGGACGCCAGAAACAAAATTGTAGCCCTGCACCAGGCTGGGACGACTGAATCTGCAATAGGCAAGCATGTGAAGAAATCAAATGTGAGAGCAATAATTAGAAAATGGAAGACATACAAGACCACTGATAATCTCCCTCGATCTGGGGTTCCACACAAGATCTCACCCCATGGGGTCAAAATGATCTCAAGAACGGTGAGCAAAATTCCCAGACCCACATGGGGGGACCTAGTGAATGACCTGCAGAGAGCTGGGACCAATGTTACACAGGCTACCATCAGTAACACACTACGTCGCCAGGGACTTAGATCCTGCAGTGCCAGACGTGTCCCCCTGCTTAAGTCATTACATGTCCAGGCCCATCTGAAGGTTGCTAGAGAGCATTTGGATGATCCAGAAGAGTATTGGGAGAATGTCATATGGTCAGATGAAAGCAAAGTAGAACTGTTTGGTAGAAACACAACTCGTCGTGTTTGGAGGAGAAAGAATGCTGAGTTTCATACAAAGAACACCATACCTACTGTGAAGCATGGGGGTGGCAACATCATGCTTTGGGGCTGTTTCTCTGCCAAGGGACCAGGACAACTGATCCGTGTATGGATGAAAGAATGAATGGGGCCATGTATCATGAGATTTTGAGTGCAAACCTCCTTCCATCAGCAAGGGCATTGAAGATGAAACGTGGCTGGGTCTTTCAGCATGACAATGATGCCAAGCACACCGCCAGGGCAACGAAGGAGTGGCTTCGTAAGAAGCATTTCAAGGTCCTGGAGTGGCCTAGCCAGTCTCCAGATCTAAACTCTATAGAAAACCTTTGGAGGGAGTTGAAAGTCCCTGTTGCCCAGTGACAGCCCCAAAACATCACTGCTCTAGAGGAGATCTGCATGGAGGAATGGGCCAACATACCAGCAACAGTGTGTGCCAACCTTGTGAAGACTTACAGAAAACGTTTGACCTCTGTCACTGGCAGCAAAGAATATATAACCAAGTATTGAGATGAACTTTTGTAATTGACCAAATACTTATTTTCCACCAAAATTTGAAAAAATATTCTTTCCAAATCAGACAATGTGATTTTCGGGATTTGTTTTCTCATTTTGTCTCTCATAGTTGAGGTCTACCTATGATGTCAATTACAGGCCTCTCACATTTTTAAGTGGGAGAACTTGCACAATTGGTGGCTGACTAAATACTTTTTTTCCCCACTGTAACAGATGAGAAAGGGGTTGTCCGTGTAGTTACACCACATTGGCACAAGATTGCAAGCTATGTTTAATACAATTGGCTAAAAAATCATGTCCTGACTAATAAATCAGCATTGGACCAGAGACAGATGTATTCTTACCTTTAAGTGTTACATTATGCAGAATCCATATAGGGTGTTTTTTTAGTACTTTAATATTTTAGTAGGATTAAAAAGAAATATTATAAAAAATTAATGAAAAAACATATTTAAAAAAAAATCTGCTAATAAATTGCAAAAATACATTATTTAGAGTAAATACCTATTTTGTGAGTACATTACATCAAAGAAAAAACCTACAATTATTAAAGGGGTTATCCACTATTTTAGATTACCCCCTCAATGTATCCCCCCGGGGCCCCTAAGACATTTTGTAAATACCTTCCTTTGCAGATAATGCCTGTGAGCGGCGCTATCGCTGGCCACTCACAGGCATCACGTGACCCCCGGCTGCTGCCGGCTTTCGCATCCGCTGATGTTACAACAAGTGTTGGCAGCAGACGGGAGTCTTTTTCTTCCTGGTTCCACGGTGGATGCCAGGTTGTGGGCGGGGTTACCCCCCCCATGTCACACCCGGCATCCACCGCGCACTCTGCCTCTCCCCATTCATTTGGAAAGCGCGCGGTGGATGCTGAGTGTGACATGGGGGGGTAACCCCACCCATAACCCAGCAGCCACCGCGGGGACCCCAGCGCTGAGTCATGCCTCACTTGTCGTGACGTCAGCGTGGGGTCACGTGATGCCTGTGAGCGGCCACCGATAGCGCCGCTCACAGGCATTTTCTGCAACGGAAGGTATTTACAAAAAGTCTTAGCTTACCCGGGGGATACATTGGGGGGGTAGTCTACAGTAGTGCACAACTTCTTTAAGCATCCACACAACTGTAATAACTTAAAATGTAATATAAGTGGTTATGCAGGGTGAAAAATGAATTGTATAAAAATTATTTAATCATGTGCCCCTGAAAACAATATCCCATAAAGTTATTTGAATAAAACTACATAAATAATTGAAAAAATAGTGCTTCACTATTGTCCAACTAGACTTGGTCATTAAGGGGTTAAAGAAGTTATAGCATAGCTGAAGTCAGACAGGCAGGTCCCTTGCACCTTCTCCCCACTCACTCCCCTGGAGTGACAGATCTCTGTCTGTATAAGTAGACTTGTCACTTTAGGGAAGTGGGAGGGGAGAATTCACTGGAGACCTGCCCGTCTGACTAGTCTCCTGTGCAGCTCATCCACTGGCGGCACCACAGTTTTCCAGAGTCAAACATGGCTAGCTGGAATCATGCAGCCATTGTCTGTTACATGTTTCCCATAGATCGAACAGCATGTATCAGCAGTCAGGTTCCCTTTAAGACTGCGCTATCAACTGTAAATATAAAACCCCTCAGTGTGTCTGATATGCAGTTATTGATAGCTCAGCCATCCAGTCTGGTACAGGGACATGCTAATGCTGTCAGTACTTTGATTGACAGCTCAGTCATCCAGTCTGGTGCAGGGGTGTGCTGAGCTGTCAATGTGTTGATTGACAGCTCGTCCATCCAATCTGAGACTGGGAGAAGCTGGCTGTCTCCAAGTGTTCATTGATCTAGTTTATTGCCAGGCTACTTGCTGTAACTGGGCTGTTACTCCCAGATCTCTGCCAGACGTACATTCAGGTTCTGTGTGGTTTGTCTATCTGTGCCTTGCGTTCTGATTGTAGATCTTTTGTTGCCTGACCTTGGACCTCATTCTGACCGTGTGCCTGTTTAACCTCTTCTGCTCTGATCCGCTATCCTCCTGGTATTCTTACCTTGGAATATTACCTGACTACGTCTTTGTCTCTTCCTTCTCTTTATGATGTACCCTCCTGGCTTTTGACCTTGGACTCCTTGACTATCCCATTTTACGACTTGGCTGTGAGAAGTAACTCAGCGTCACATTACGTCTGGCCAATACGTTTTTCTTTTTTGCCAGTATGGAACCTGTTCACATGCTCTGTGAACAGGTGGCAAATTTGACGCAGATGACTCAGGATCTGGCTAAAGAATGCCAGACTAGTTTGGAGTCATCACAATGTCAATTGCAGGGTCAGATAATTAACTTGAAGACCTTCTTGTTAGAACCCTCCTGTTAGTTTTTTCTATTTTGCTGGTCACATGACTTTTTGCCTATATAATCCAGCTCCGCCCTCCTGGCCTTGCTGGACTTCAGTGTTTCATTTACTCTTAAGCTAGCCAGGTGCCTTGTACCTTACTCTGCAGTTTGCTTGGTCTTTTGACCACTAGTATTTCTGTTTGTTTGTTTGTCTTTGCTCTGCTACAATTTCTGCTAGGAGGTGTCCAACTATATCCCAGTCCTTAGTTCTTGTAGGGACCCTTCCCTTATATCTATAGGTCTGCGTTCTGACTAGCCAAGGACTTAGGCGGGTCTGTTCACAAGGAACAGGTCCCCCGCTGCATTGTAGGGAATCAGCTTAGTCCTATTGTAGGGACAGTTTTCCTATCTTTCCTTAGTGTTTGTAGCAATTCATAACAGTAAGTCCAGCCCAAAAAATAAAACACTCTAAGGAAAGAAATCCTGATTTCAGCATGGCGTCGGTTCAGGAGTTGGCTCAACGCCTGCAGGGACTGTCTTTGGAGGTGGCCGAGCTCCAGCAACACGTGAGTAGCTGTCCTGGAGCGTATTTTGTCGAACCGAAGGTAGGACTGTCAGATTTTTTTTATGGTAAACGGCAAGATTTTTTTTCCTTTAAAAAAGCTTGTTTATTATATTTTCGTTTAAGACCCAGATCCTCGGGGAATGAATCACAGCGCATTGGGTTTATAATGTCACTTTTGCGCAAAGGGTTGTTGTATGATGATCCTGTTCGAGTCTCATCTGCTGAAACTGAATTAAGACATTTGAAGCAGGGATCAGGTGATGTGGAAAATTATTGTACATACTTCAGAAGATGGTCGGCTGAAGTGGAATGGAATGACTCAGCATTAAAATGTTTGTTTCTTGATGGTCTAGGTGAAAGGGTTAAGGATCTGCTGATTGCCTTCCCAAAACCTGGAACCTTGCAGGACGCAATGCAATTAGCCATACGTGTGGACAGGAGACTGCGTGCTAGGAGTAATGAAGAGAAATCTACTGCTATGGCAGCTCCTAGTTTTCAGAGGGTCTGTTCGGAGGGTGGAGAACCGATGGAAATTGGGGCGATGTCACCCCACTCTCAGGAAAAAGACCGCAGGTTTGCTAAAGGATTGTGTTTTTGTTGCGGTAAATCTGACCACTTTATTAAGAACTGTGTGCTTCGTTTGAACAAAGAAAACAAAAAAGAGGTCAGTTACGCCCACATAGCTGGTTTAAACTCAAAAGGAGTATTTCTTTCTGGATGCACCTCATTCCAGGAGGAGTTGATTGAATTTCGGGTATTTGTGGATTGTGGTTCTACACTCAATGTGATTGATGAGGGTTTTTTGGAAAAATTTAAATTAGAATCCAAACTTTTGTCATCTCCTATTTCTGTGGTTGCTGTTGATGGCTCTCCCTTGAAAGGTATTACTCACAAGGTTTTAGAATTTCCCCTCACCATTAATGGTATCCACCAAGAGAATTTGGATTTGGCGGTATTAAATAATTTGCCTGCTCCAGTGGTTTTGGGGTTACCTTGGTTAAAATTGCACAATCCTTTACTGGACTGGTCTACCAATGAAATTAAGTCTTGGAGTCCTAAGTGTTATGATAATTGATGCAACGGTCGCATTGCTGCTGTGGAAAGAGGGGAATTACCTGTACCTATTCAGGATTTTTGGAAGGTTTTTTCTGAGGAGGAGTCGCAAGTTTTGCCTCCTCATAGGGACTATGATTGTACAATTGAGTTTGTCCCTGGAGCAACTCTTCCCAAGAGTCGCTTATTTAATCTTACTATCCCTGAGAGAAAGGCCTTGGAGGAATACATACAGACAAGCTTGGCCGCCGGTCACATTAGACCTTCTAAGTCACCTGTGGCTGTTGGATTCTTTTTTGTAAAAAAAAGGACGGCGGTTTACGTCCATGTCTGGACTTCCGCGAAATTAATAAAATTACAGTAAGCAATTCCTACCCACTGCCATTAATTCCTGACTTGTTCAACCAGTTAGTGGGGACCAAGTGGTTCTCTAAGATTGATCTCCGGGGGGGCATACAATTTATTACGTATGAAGGAAGGTGATTAGTGGAAAACTGCTTTTAACACTCCAGTGGGTCATTTTGAGAATCTGGTTATGCCCTTTGGTCTTACCAACGCACCAGCGTTTTTTCAGAACCTTATTAATGATATCCTAAGACCGTTGATCGGTAAGAATGTGGTGGTGTATTTGGATGACATTTTGATTTTTGCGCCGGATCTGGAGTCTCATTGGCAGAGCATACGTGAGGTATTGCAGTTGTTAAGCGACAATTCACTTTTTGCTAAGCTGGAGAAATGTGAGTTCGCTGTGCAGAGAATTAGTTTTTTGGGCTACATTATCTTCAGCGAGGGCTTTGAGATGGACCCTGTGAAGGTTCAGGCAGTTCAGGAATGGCCTAGGCCTATTGGTTTGAAACCAATACAGAGATTTTTGGGTTTCGCCAATTATTACAGAAAATTCATTAAGAATTTTTCTATAATTGTTAAGCCGCTGACCGATCTCACCAGGAAAGGTGCGAATACGGTCCAGTGGACTACTGAGGCCATTGAAGCTTTTGTGTATCTCAAGGAGAGGTTCAGTTCAGCCCCCATCCTTATGCAGACTGATGAGACCAAGCCTTTTTTGATCGAGGTTGATGCTTCTTTGGTGGGGGTCGGTGCTGTTTTGTCTCAGGAAAACAAGGATGGAGTACATCCCTGTGCTTTTTTTTTCCCAAAAATTTTCTGAGACCGAACTTAATTACGATGTCAGTAATCGGGAATTGCTGGCGATTAAACTCGCATTTGAACATTGGCGTCATCTCTTGCAAGGTGCTAAATTTCCCATTCAGGTTTTTACTGATCATAAGAATCTGATCTATCTTGATGCTGCCAAGCGCTTGAATGCCCGTCAAGCTAGGTGGGCACTTTTTTTTTCGCGGTTTAATTTTTCTGTTACTTACATCCCGGGTACCAAGAATGTAAAAGCTGATGCTTTATCTCGCAGTTTTTCTCCCATGGTTGGTACCGAGGAGGAGGAGAGCATTTTCCAGGAAGGTGTTGTGATAGCAGCATTGGACTCCGTTTTGAAAGATGGGATTCTGAAAGCCCAAGAGGATTCCCCATCTAACACTCCCCATGGGAGGTTGTTTGTGCCTAGGAACTTTAGGAGAGATTTGTTTGTGGAGTGTCATGAGTCTCGGCTGGCAGGTCATCCAGGAATTTCGGAGACTAAGAGACTTGTAGGTCGCAGTTTTTGGTGGCCTGGGTGGCAGAAGGAAGTCATTAAGTGGGTGCGTCAATGTACTGTGTGTGCTAGATCTAAGTCTTCACATGCTCCTGCTGCTGGGTTGCTTTGCCCTCTGAAGGTTCCTAGTGCTCATTGGACGCATCTTGCTATGGATTTTATTACTGACCTTCCTGCCTCTGAGGGTTTCACTGTTATCTGGGTGGTCGTGGACCGTTTTAGCAAGATGTGTCACTTGGTTCCCTTCATCAAACTGCCCTGCGCCAAGACACTCGCTAAGGCTTTTGTTAAAGAAATTGTCAGGCTCCATGGCGTTCCTACCGACATTGTTTCCCATAGGAGACCTCAGTTCGTGGCTCGTTTTTGCCATGCCTTTTGTGACAGGTTGGGAGTCCATTTGTCATTTTCATCTGGTTATCATCCTGAGTCTAATGGACAGACAGAAAGAAAGAACCAGGATGTTGAACAGTTTTTGCGTTGTTTTGTGGCTGACAATCAAGAGGGGTGGTCTGAGTTTCTGCCACTGGCTGAATTTGCTCTTAACAACCATACATCCTCTTCTGCTGAGTGTTCTCCTTTTTTTTGTTGTACTGGGAGACATCCGTCGTTTGGGTCATTCTCCAAATTGGTATCGGCTGTGCCGGAGGAGGAGAATTTTTCCGGTGATTTGGAGAGAGTTTGGACTGATGTACGTCGCAACCTTCAAGAGGCTAACAAAAAATCCAAGAGGTACTTTGACAGGAAACGTCAAGAGGTTTTGTTTACTGTTGGTGACATGGTTTGGTTGTCCTCTAGGAATCTGTGGTTGAGGATTCCTTCTAAGAAATTGGGCCCGAAGTTTGTGGGTCCGTTTAAGGTGCTTCAGGTAGTTAACCAATCTGCTGTTAGGTTGGAGGTTCCTACCTCCTGGAAGATTAATCTGGTGTTTCATGTTTCCTTATTGAAAAAAGCTGATGTTTCTGATAGGGACGCCACTGTCTCTGTTCCTCCGGTGGAGGAAGACGGTGAATATGAAATTTCTCGCATTCTTAATTTTAGATGGCATAGAGGGAGATTGCAGTATCCCGTCGCTTGGAAAGGTTTCGGTACTGAGGATAACTTCTGGGTAAGGGCGGATGATGTCTCTGCTCCTAGACTTGTCGGAGCGTTTCACAGGAGGTTTCCTGATAGACCTGGGCCTGGAGGATCCGGAGGATCCTCATAGAAGAAGGGGTACTGTTAGAACCCTCCTGTTAGTTTTTTCTATTTAGCTGGTCACATGACTTTTTGCCTGTATAATCCAGCTCCGCCCTCCTGGCCTTGCTGGACTTCAGTGTTTCATTTACTCTTAAGCTAGCCAGGTGCCTTGTACCTTACTCTGTAGTTTGCTTGGTCTTTTGACCACTAGTATTTCTGTTTGTTTGTTTGTCTTTGCTCTGCTACAATTTCTGCTAGGAGGTGTCCAACTATATCCCAGTCCTTAGTTCTTGTAGGGACCCCTCCCTTATATCTATAGGTCTGCATTCAGACTAGCCGAGGACTTAGGCGGGTCTGTTCACAAGGAACAGGTCCCCCGCTGCATCGTAGGGAATCAGCTTAGTCCTATTGTAGGGACAGTTTTCCTATCTTTCCTTAGTGTTTGTAGCAGTTCATAACACTTCTATAGTACTCCACTGCCACTTGTGGCTGTGACGTTATTACCCTCTGATGTACAGTTGGTCTCTACCGAACCTTTAATGGCCCTCCCTGATAAATTTTCAGGAGAGAAAGACAAGTTTAGGGTATTCAGTGAACGCTGTAGGTTATTTCCATCGGGTGGGAATAAACATGTCCCTACTGCTAGGGGATTCTCAGACCAGGGCATTTTCCTTGTCCCCACAATTCCCAGAATGATTTTCTGTTGACGCCTTTTTCGACAGTTTAGGTTTGATATATGATGAACCCAACAGAATCCAGGTTGCTGAGGCTAAAATCATGGCACAAAGGGGTCGCACAACTGAGGACTACTGTACTGAGTTCTGGCAGTGGTTCACTGAAGCTCTTTGGAACGATGCAGCTCTCAGGTGCCAGTTCCACAGAGGCCTTTCCGATACCCTTAACCCCTTTACCCCCGGGCCATTTTCCTTTTTGCCCTTTTGTTTTTTGCTCGCTTTCTTCCCAGAGCAATAACTTTTTTATTTTTTGGTCAATATGGCCATGTGAGGACTTAATTGTTGAGGAACAAGATGTACTTTTGAACACCACCATTGGTTTTACCATATCATGTACTGGAAAATGGGAAAAAATTCTAAGTGCAGTGAAATTGCAAAAAAAGTGCAATTCCACAGTTGTTGTTTTTTTTACCATGTTCACTAAATGCTAAAACTGACCTGCGATTAGGATTCCCCAGGTCATTATGAGTTTGTAGATGCCAAACATGTATAGGTTCATTCTTATTTAGGTGGTGAAAAAAAATCCAAAGTTTGTTAAAAGAATAATAAATCACCATTTTCTGAGACCCGTAGCATCTCCATTTTTTGGGACCTGGGGCCGGGTGAGGGCTTATTTTATGTGCGACAAGATGACATTTTTATTAATATCATTTTGGGGAAGATACGATGTTTTGATTGCCCATTATTGCATTTTATTGCAATGTTACGGCGACCAAAAAACAGTAAATCTGGCGTTCTGATTTTTTTTCTCATTACGCCGTTTACCGATCGGATTAATTCTTTTTATATATTGATAGATCGAGAGAATCTGAAAGCGGCAATACCAATTATGAGCATATTTGATTTTTTTATTGTTTTATTTCGAATGGGGCGAAAGGGGAGTGATTTAAACTTTTATATTTTTTTTATTTTTTTAATATTTTTAAAAACATTTTTTTTTACTTTGCACATGCTTCAATAGTCTCCATGGGAGACTAGAACCTCAGATCATCAGATCGCCAGTGTGTAGCAGAAATGCTCACTGGCCATGAGCGCTAGCCGCTGGGTGGCGCTCATAGCCTCCTGGCAATGACAACCGCAGGGGTCTCCTGCAGACCCCGGGTTGTCATGCCAACCCATTGGCGACCCGCCATCATGTGAGCCAGGTGCTGATGGGTGGGACTTAAGACGTCCTTCCTCCCCTGCCATGTTAAATTCCACCTGTGGCTGTTAATGGCACATGACAGCTGATCAGATCATGTACATGTACGGCACATGTTGGAAAGGGGTTAAGGATGCTCTGGTCCTTCATGACGCCTCTTGTTCTCCGGCAGAGGCCATGACTCAGGCCATATGAATGGACTACAGAATCCATAAGAGTCATGGTGAACAGCAAGTGGCCCATTATACCTTCCCCAAGGCAGGTCCATTTTCCGGAGGTGGAGCCATTGGAGGTTACAGTTGCCATTCTTCGTGTTGTGGAGAAAAGACATAGACAAGATCTCGGACTCTGTCTGTACTGTGGTCTCTCTGGACATTTTCTCAAGAATAGCCCAACTCATCCTCAGGGTAGTAAACCATCGGGAGATCATCTGACTCTGGGTGACTGCCAAGGAGGTCACCCACACTCCCAGGTACCCTTTCTTCCTCTGATAAAGTACTGGTAAATACGGTGTTATCCTTTGAGAACCAGGTGTTATCAACATTGGCGTTCATTGACTGCAGGTCTGCTGCTAACTTTATTGATTCAGGACCCATTCAAATCTTCGCCCTTGACAAGACACCATTAGCCCAGAATTTAGTCAAGAGGCTAACAGTGGATGTCACGCTCCAAGTGGGAGCACTCCACTCTGAATCCATCTCATGTTTTGTGTTGGATAATTTACCTTCTGGGTTGATATTGGGGCTTCCATGGTTGCAGATTCACAATCCTGTTATTAATTGGAATCAGAAGGAGATTGTTAAATGGAGCCCCAATTGTTGCAAGAAATGTCTAAAACCTGTACAAATATGCTCCACTAGTCTGAAGGGTCTGCCGAGGTAACTGAAGGATTTCAGAGATGTGTTCTCGGAAAAAGAGGTGGAGATACTACCTCCCCATCATTCTTATGAATGTAATATTAATCTTATTCCTAGTGCCAAATTGCCTAAAGCTCGCCTTTACAATTTGACGGGGCCTGAACGGACCGCCATGAAAAAATGCAAAAAGAAAAAAAAGGGTTCTCCAGCAATGCAGACAGTTAAAAAAAAATCCTTCTTTACTGTAGAAATGTTAAAATCTGTATGCATCGGTTCACAAGGAATATCCAAAGATACAAAAACCTACGCATTTCAGAGAGATGCCTTAATCATGGTATGTGAATGAGACCTTAGTGTTTCCCTAAATAAGCACACATTCAAAAAGCTCCAATGGTGTGAGGTCAGTAAATTAGTGACTATCACCTGAAACGCATAGGTTTTTGCATTTTTGGATATTCCTTGTGAACCGGTGCATACAGATTTTAAAAAAATTCTACAATAATGATGGACTTTTAACTGTCTGTCATCGCTGAAGAAACTTTTGTTTCTTTTTGCATTTGTCTTCATGCCCAAGGCTAGGACAGCTCTGTGCGAGGCTTTATACCTGCTGGCAATCTTCAATGTGGTGAGCTGACATCCCTTCCATACTCCCCTCTGTATATATGCCATGAAAGAATATGGTAATGAAAGTTTACAGAAGGGTCATATCCATCCTTCCTCCTCCCCCGAAAGCTGCCATATTTTTATTTGTAAAAAAGAAAGATAGGGGTCTCCATCCTTGCCTCGATTTCTGAGAACTAAACAAAATCATAGTTTAAAATACTTACTCACTTCCACTCATCCCCGACCTAAATAATCAGCTTCTGGGGGCCAGGGTGTTTTCTAAACTTGATCTTAGAGTTGCTTACAATTTGGTGCGATCGATGTCATCATCGATGACCCTAGGATACATATCAATCAGAGTGCCTGCCCGGGTGGTGACTGGCCTGTGACCTGCCTGTCACCACCATATCACCCCCCTGTGACCACCCTGCAGCTCCTCACAGTTGGTGAGGATTTCTACAGGGTGGTCACACAGCTGATCTCTTCTGTGCTGGGCCTTGTGGTGCCACAGAAGCCACTGTGACACCACAAGACCTTTCTCCTACCTGCTTCAGTCTCCGGTCTCCTGGGTTTTCTGCTCCAGTCTCCTGCTGCTGCTCGGGTCTGCTCCTGCTCCAGACTGCTCCTGCAATAAGCTGCTCCAGATCCTGCTTCAGATCCTGCTCCAGATCCTGCTTCAGATGCCGCTCCAAATCCGGTTCCAGAGCCTGCTCCAAAGCCTGCTCCTGCTGCTGAAAGAAGAAAAGAGAAGACTTTGATAAGTCCATCTCTGATCTCCCTTCATCACCCTAATCCCCCTCTCCCCCCTCTTTTTACCCCCTTCCCAACCCAATCCCCTTCCCCCCAGGTTTTTTTTTTCTTCATGCGTCCTGCAGCAGCCGAGCGCTGACCAGTGACTAAGTCACTGATCAACATCCGTGCTCGCTGCTTTTCAGGACTTTTTTTTGTCCCTGTCCATTTTTGCTCCCACCCCCCAATTTGCACCACCTCCATGCATCCAGCAGCCGTCAAGTGTTGATCAGTGAGACAAATCACCGATCAGCACTCACGCTCGCTACTGTACACTTTTTTTTCCCACTAACCTTTTTTCTTTTGTAGAGGGCGGTCGTGCTGTTCAATTGTGCATCGTGCTGGGCCTTGCTGTGCCACAGAAGACTGTGACACCACAATCACCACTCCTGCTGCTGCTACAGAAGACATCTTACAGAAGACAACTGACAGAAGACAACTGTAAGTAGGATTTTTTGATCCCTCCTCATCCACCCCAATCCCCCTCTCACCCTTCCCCCCCTTCTCATCACCCTTTCTTTCACCAAGTGCTGATCATTACTTGATCGCTCTACTTTTGTCAGTTTTTATTTCATGCTTCCTGCAGCTGCCAAGTAGTGTTGAGCCACCCCCGTAGTGTTCGAGTTCGGTTCGGTTCGTCGAACACCCGTGTGTTCGCCGAACTGTTCGTCGAACTGTTCATCGAACACCTTCGAACACCGTTAAAACCAATGGCAGGCAAACAAAAACACATAGAAACACATAGAAAACACCTTCAAAGGTGTCCAAAAGCTGACAAACTGCTCAGAAGACACAACTAACACATGGAAAAGTGACAAGTACATATAGTCATGCGAAAAGAAAAGAGGTGGAGGAGTAAAAGGAGGGGGAGACACAGATATAGGCATGTCATGCCCTTCTAAAATCCAAAAAGTGAGAAGCCGAGACGGCCAGTCCGCTCCTGCCCGTGCCACCTCCGTGTCGCCGGGTTTGTGCCAGAGCCGCGGTGAACCCTGACGGCCAGCCCCCCTCTCCCAATACTGGTGCCTGTCCGCTGGTGGGTCGAGAGAGCCCCCCTGTGGTGGAGGCAGCTCTAAGCTTTTTAATTTAAATTGTCCCACTAATTTGAATGAATACACTTTAAATCCATTTACAAGGATCTATTGGAGGGCAAGTCTCATGCCAGCAGCCGCGTAATTCCAGCTCCAGTAGCGTCCACTAAAGCTGCTGCAGTTAAAAAGCTTTTATAAGGATCGAGCTCGGCTGTCCACCGCAAGGCATCCTAGTGCCAGTCCCAGCCCCTATGCCTTGGGGTGCCTCCTGATGCTCTTCACTAAGTATCCCGTGGTCCCGAAGCATTTCCTTTGAAAAAATTAAGTGTCCAAACTACAGGTGGTGTAGCTTGCTTAACAGCCGGGATAATCCGCTGACTAGCAGACACTGCTACTAGGCACAAAGTATTTCCTGGGCTAGATGCAGTTAAAAATTTGTAAGTAGATACTCTCGTTGGATGCTGAGAAAGCATTCCATAGAGTCTCCTGGCACGCCATATATGATTCTCTTAAAAAGCTTGGGGTAGGGGTCTAGGGGACCCTTTTATAGCCAAAATCACGGCCCTGTATCACAATACGTCACCTAGGCTGAAGATAAATGGAACTGTAGCACCGAGGGCTCGGTTGCTACAGACGTATTGCACCTCACCCAGAGGTGTGATATCTCACTCTCAGATAAGGATGGAGTGTGGATCAGGACCCGACACCTGCATGCATTACACCACATTGCCGTGGGGCAGGGCGACCAATATGCCCCTGAGATGGGCACGACAGTCCCTGTCCCTGGCTGGAGTGGGGGGAGGGAACACTGAGGAAGGGGAACCCTGCAGTGCAGGAGCAGGGAGGAAGCAGTTCCTGGGTGCATTGAGAAGGGAGTATAAAAGGTGGGCACCATCTTAGTTCAGTGCAGAGAAGTCTGAGCAGAAGTGGCAGGGAGCAGGGGCTCTGCATGAGCTCTGCTCCAGAGGCGGGCCTAGTAACAGAGGCCCAGGCCTGCAAGAGGGAGAAGGAAGGAAGAGGAGCGGAGAAGGCTCCAGGAACGAGGAATGAAGGGATCCCAGGGGTGCGGACGGGCGAGTCGCCACCGCACGCCCGAATCCACCTGCGTGGAGGAGTCAGGCCAAAGGGGGAGACCGGTCCCCGAACTAGTGGAGGCAGGAAACGACCCTCAGCTAGAAACCGGAGGCTCTGACATTTTATGTGGCGCAGCCCCTTGCTCCACCCGCTAGGAAGGCACCACATAGGGTCAGGGAAACTGGCGCCAAGTTTACCAAGAGGAGGCCCGAGGCAGCCGGACAGAAGTGTTGGTAAGAAAGGCCAGACAAAGGACACACAAAGGGGGTCCTGTGAAGCGCTCCAAAGTTATCTGGGAGTTGTCTGAGCCCCTCACCTGGTGAGCACAGTACGACGTGGGCAGCCGTTACCTGCAGACGTGGTCTGGATAATAAGAACTGTGAGTAAAGGCCCTGAACTGCATCACTGACTCCGTGTCGTTACTGCTGCTGCCCTGCACCATCACCCCCATCCTCCGCATACACTGCCCTGAGGCTATACTCCTCCCGTGGGGAGTTATGCTACGCTCTGCTGCACCCACAACACCAGCCTTAGCGGTCTGCCCTGTAGCGGCGGTTCACTCTGACCGCAATCCACGGGTGGCGTAGTCGGACATTTAAACATCAAAACCACATAAATAGTTCCGCCACTGGTTTGACCGCCCTGAGCCACGGAACCGGATCGCCGCCACGAAGACTACAACCACCAGCATCCACCAAAAAGGGTCCGGCTCTGGGTGTCCCAAGGCCCAGGGGGTGCGTCAGAACATTTTCATCACCTTTCACAATCACCAATGGGACAAGGCAGGGATTTTCTCTGTCCCCTCTCTTATACATCCTAGTGACGGAGCACCTGCTCTCATCAATTCGCCATAACCCCAATATTAGGTGGATTGAGGTGGGAGGCACCGAGTACAAGTGCTCTCTATTTGCTGATGATGTCCTAGTATATATCACTCAATCACATATATCCATCCCTGCTGTTATGGCTGAAATAGATCACTTTGTTACATGGTAAAATTTTAAAATCAATGCAGCGAAGTCTGAGGCCCTCGATGTCTCCCTCCCTAAATCCATATAGGATTCCATCCAGTCCAACTTTCCCTTTGCCTGGCCCTCACAGGGTATCAAATACTTAGGAATTCCTATTCATAGAGACCTCTCCCATCTATGTTATCTTAATTTTGGGCCCTTTATTGAACAATTCCATACAGACCACGGTTGGCAAGTTGGAACTGTGAGATTCACTACGTGCACCACTGGTATTTTGTGGAAAAGCACGCGTGCATCCCTTTCTATGGCAGGAATAATTTCTGCAAATTTACTTTTGTACCGGGGATCTAACAGTGTGGCAACCCAGTAGTCAGGATTATTTCTAATTCTCACAATTCGAGGGTCATGTTGCAGGTAGTGCAGCAAGAAGGCACTCATGTGTGTTGCGCATCCAGGAGCACCAAGTCCCTGTTGTGTTGGTGGCGAGGTAACAATCATGCTTCCTTCCTCTGTCCTCTCCCCCCAACCTCGCACAACAGAAATGTGATCAAGGTCTCCCTCATCTGATGAGTCTTCCATCAGTTCGTCCTCCACTTCTTCCTGGGCTCCTGCACCTTCCTCACTAGTTTGGCTGCTACCATGCGCCCTGGTAAAATCATCTCCCCCACCCTCACATGCCTGCCGCCCTGGTGCTGCCGACCGTCTGGACCTTGCAGATGTTAGCCCTTCCGCATACAACTCCTCCTCCTCTACTTCCTCCACCTCCTCTTGTGCCACCACCTGACTCCGAATTCTGTTTAACATGTGCTCCAGCATGTAAATCACCGGAATAGTCATGCTGATAATGGCATCGTCAGCACTAAACATCTTCGTCGCCATTTCAAAACTGTGCAGAAGGGTGCATAGGTCCCTGATCTGAGACCACTCCTCCAGTGTGATTTGCCCCACCTCTGAATCTCGTTGGCCCAGGCTATACGTCAGAACGTATTGCACCAGGGCTTGTCGGTGCTGCCACAGTCGCTGCAACATGTGCAGAGTTGAATTCCACCGGGTAGGCACATCGCATTTTAGCCGGTGAAGTGGCAGGCCCAACGACTTCTGTAGAGATGTAAGTCGCTGAGCTGCGGGATGCGAACGGCGGAAGTGAGCACACAGCGACCGTGCCCTCTGCAGAAGGCCATCTAGTCTGGGATAGTGGGCTAAAAATTGCTGGACAACCAGGTTCAACACGTGAGCCATACAAGGCACGTGTGTGACATTGCCCCGGCGAAGGGCCGCACCCAGGTTTGCAGCATTGTCGCACACGGCCTTCCCTGGTTTCAGGTCCAGTGGAGACAACCATTCATGAAATTGGTTCTCCAGAGCTGACCACAACTCCTCAGCTGTGTGACTCACATTTCCCAGACATTTCAATGTAAAAACCGCCTGATGACGTTGAGCCCTACTGCCAGCATAGTAAGGAGGTGTGCAGGATCCCTTCTGCGCAGTTAGAAAGCTTGTGGCATGACCAGACAGGCTTTGGGTGCAGGTGGAAGACCGAGAGGAGGTTGAGGAGGCAGAAGCAGTGGAGGAAAAATGACATAAAGAGGATTGACGCACAACTCGTGGGGACGGCAAGACTTGGACAGCAGCCCCTTGTCCTGCTGTCACCACAGTTACCCAGTGCCCAGTCAGCGACATGTAACGCCCCTGTCCATGCCTACTCGTCCAAGTGTCTGTGGTGAAATGCACCCTGTCACACACAGAGTTTCTCAAAGAAGCGGTGATGTTGTGTGCGACATGCTGGTGGAGCGCAGGCACACCTTTCTTTGAGAAGTAGTGCCGACTGGGCATCTGGTACTGGGGCACTGCGACGGACATAAGGTCTCGAAAATCCTCTGTGTCCACCAGGCGGAAAGGCAGCATTTCTGTAGCCAAGAGCTTGCAGATGGTGAAATTCAACCTCTTAGCTTTCTCATGGCTAGGAGGAAATGGTCTTTTACTTGTCCACATCTGAGGGACCGAGGGCTGGCTATTGTGCTTAGACGGGGTTGATAAGGGTGTCCCCGGCAAACTGCCGGTCTGTGAGGAAGATGCAGGCGGACATGTTAGGTTGCCTTGATCCAAAGGTGGTGCTATCGATGTCGGACAGCGCTCAAGACCAGCTGGTGTTACCACCTCCAAAGAAAATGATGACCTGCCAATCACGCTGGCTGTTGCGGGTAAAGAGGTGGCAGGTCTGCGCCCCAAAACAGGTGTGACTGCTGTCCCCCCAGTCACAGAGGATGAAGAGGCCGCGGATGCACAAGATATGGCAGACGGTGGTTGGCCCGGCCGGCTAGACCGCATTGTAGCACACTGAGCTTCCCACTGCAACTTATGCTTCATGTCCATGTGCCGGTTCATGCATGAAGTACTCAAACTATGTATTTTTTGGCCTCTACTTAGCTTTTGCTGACAAATGTTACAGATAACACGAGTTGGGTCATCTTTATCGATCTGAAAAAATGCCCAGGCTATGCAAGGCTTAGCACCCATGCGACCTGAAGAGCCACCACGACTTGTGGTGAGAGGCAGAGTTGTGTTTGAGGATGCAGTTGTTGACGTGCTTCCAGTACTACGTCTCTGTCCAGGAAGGCGCAACCTGACCTCGTCGTCACTAGCATCTTCCTCTACCTCCTCTGCTGACCTCATCTCTTGGCTGACTGTGGGTTGACAGTAAGTGGGATCTCCGACCTCATCATCATCACCCTGTGCGTTATCACACCCGTCGTCCTCAGAGCCAACCTGTTCCTGCCCTGACAAAAAACTAAAGTTGTCGCTCCAATCAGGTATTTGAGTCTTATCATCGTCTTCCTCATTGTCTCCACCAACAGGAGTTACAGTTTGGGAATGAGGGTCTACATTATGGTCAGAACCTTCTGCGTCTGGTCCTGGATCCGACTCATAAAGATTCTGGGCATCAGTGCAGATCATTTCCTCGTCTGGATTCACAGAAGCGCTGGAGTCGACCTCTGATTCCCAGGCTATAGTATGAGTAAACAGCTCTGCAGACTCAACCATCTGTTCTACCTCATACTCAGACGGGCAGCTGGAGATTTGGGAGCTGTGAGGAAGCAAGTGCGATTTGGGTGACACCTTTGAGGACTGGAGTATTTGTGATGTTGAAGTTGATGTGGAGGAGAGCCCACTTAAAGGAGCACTTGATATCCGTTGAAGCACCTGCTGTTTTTGTGCCTCATCTGGAATTTGTAGCGATTGGCGTGGCCGTAAGAAAGGGATCTTATCACATTGTCCGCTAAAAGAAGTAGACATTTTAGTTTGGCTGGAAGATGGTCTTTCTTCTGCACCTACCCCACGGACACAACCTTTTTTCCCCTTCCCAACACGCCTATTCCCCTTTCCACCAGCAGCAGGCCTTTTTCCACTCATTTTGGTGGTTAACTAATTCACAACTCTGGAGTTGTTTGCACAAAAAAACAATGGATGGTAACCGAGCAGAGCTGAGTGGCCAAACTGTGGTATTAGGCCAAAACTATTGGCTGGGTTAGATGCAGAAAAAAATTATTTTTAATTTGCAACCTGATGGAGGTCAGTATAGATGGACTAATAGACCAAGTCCCACACACCGCTAGAAGCCCAAATATTTTTTCAGAGCTAGATGCAGAAATTTTTTTTATTCAATTTGCAACCTGATGGAGGTCAGTATAGATGGACTAATAGACCAAGTCCCACACACTGCTAGAAGCCCAAATATTTTTTCAGAGCTAGATGCAGAAAAAAATAATTTTTAATTTGCAACCTGATGGAGGTCAGTATAGATGGACTAATAGACCAAGTCCCACACACTGCTAGAAGCCCAAATATTTTTTCAGAGCTAAATGAAGAAAAAAATTATTTTTAATTTGCAACCTGATGGAGGTCAGTATAGATGGACTAAAAGACCAAGTCCCACACACTGCTAGAAGCCCAAATATTTTTTCAGAGCTAGATGCAGAAAAAAATTATATTCAGTTTGCAACCTGATGGAGGTCAGTATAGATGGACTAATAGAATGATGCTATGCCCAAAAGATTTTACTTCACTAGGTGCAGTAAAAAAATTGGTATTCTATACACAGGTGGTATATCTTGCAACACAGATAGGCTACTCCACTGACTAACACACTCTGCAATAGGCCAAAAAGGATTAGCTTTGCTAGATTCAGCCAAATGCTGTGAAAAAAACTTGCACAGCACTGGCACAGACCTGCCTGGCAAAAACTGATAGGAACTGATGTAACCTAGTCCTGAAAAGGACTCCAATTACAATTAGTCTTTACTCCCACAATCTATCTATTTAAGAGCACAGACCTGCCTGATAAAAGTCGTAGGAAATGCTGTAACCTAGTCCTTAAAAGGACTGCAATCACAACTATTCCCTACTCCCAAGCTATCTGTATATTTGTGCGAAAATTGGCTTGAAATTAACAAGGTATAGCGCACACAGCAACAGCGGTGCCGTCTAACACGCAGCTGCAGCAGTGAGAAAATGGTGGCGACGGGGAAAATGGCTTGGTCTTATAGGGCAAGGACATGTGACTTACACTGCCAATGACACATGCCCTTGCTTGTGTGAAAAAAAGCACTTCGCTCCGTGTGTGCGCTGCTGATAGGCTGACAGATTGCACTTCCCCACTGCAAATGCGGGAAAGAGAAAAAAAAATGGAGATCTTCATTGTTCCTGCAGAGATCCATCCCCTGCCCCTCCCCCCGCCCCGCTGTACACTCAAACTGCGTATTAACATTAATTTTCATCATTACTGAGAAAAAATCCAGTTATGATTTTGGTGCACGAACAGTTATCGAACATAACCTCGAACAGCCGAATTTTTCTCAAATTGTTCGTGTTCGCCGACCGGCTCGAACACCGCCCAAAACAGCTCGAATTTGAGATTGGCGAACAGTTCGAGTAGAACAACGCTCATCTCTACTGCCAAGCGCACTCATGCTCGCTGTTATACACTCCCTCCCTCTTTTGCACCACATCCGTGAACACATCCAGCAGCCCCCGAGCGTTGATGAAAAAAAAAAGTTTACACCAAGCACACTGACACACACACACTCTAAAAAAAGTACTGACACACACGCACCACATACATAAAAATAAAATGTCCCGCTCAGCCCAAACTCACTATTCAGAGGAGGAAGCATATGCTTTCCTTGCCACCGACACTGACAGCGAGAGAGAGGATCCCACCTTTCTTTATTTTTCTGACTCCTCGTCGTTGTCCTCCTCTTCTTCCTCCTCATCTTAGGTGCTTCTGAACCGCCCCGGAGTTGTCCCAGGAGAGAAGATGCACCAGCGCCCCCCACTACTGACCTCGTATAGACCTCGCTCCCCCCCACCGAAAATTATGAGCCATTGATTTCTGATTTCGTGGCGGAATCAGGAATCAAGTTTGACACCACCGGCCTCACAGAAATAGACTTTTTCAAAGTCTTTTTCTCTGAGGATTTTGTAAACCTCATGTTGGGCCAAACTAATTTATACGCTCATCAATTTTTGGAACAAAACCCATCTTCATCATTTTCTAACTGGTCTCCTGTAGACGCAGTAAAAATGATGAAGTTTTGGGGCCTTGTCCTTCATATGGGTATCCTGAAGAAGCCAGAAGTTCGGCAACACTGGAGTGTTGACGTTTTGTATAACACTCCATTGTTCTGAATGGTCATGACTAGTGTTGAGCCACCCCCGTAGTGTTCGGGTTCGGTTCGGTTCGTCGAACACCGGGATGTTCGAGGAACTGTTCATCGAACTGTTCGTCGAACACCTTAGAACACCGTCGAACAGCGTTAAAACCAATGGCAGGCAAACAAAAACACATAGGAACACATAGAAAACACCTTCAAAGGTGTCCAAAAGCTGACAAACTGCTCAGAAGACGCTTTCTTTAAAAAAGCCGGCCGGCAATTCAGCAGCGGCATACACCGGTACCCGACAATTTAGACATGAAGGAATAGAGCATCACACATAGATTAGATAGATAGAAACATGTCAGTCCCATATATATGAAGTACAGTGACAGTGTTGCTTACTGTACTTGTCATTTAGTGTAAAGGATTTATTAAAAAAAATAATAGTGTTTTCATGCACCGTCTCTTTAAAAAAGCCGGCCGGCAATTCAGCATCTGTACCCGACAATTTAGAATAGAAGGAATAGAGAATCACACATAGATTAGATAGATAGAAACATGTCAGTCACATATATATGAAGTACAGTGACAGTGTTGCTTACTGTAATTGTCATTTAGTGTAAAGGATTTATCAAAAAAAATAATAGTGTTTTCATGCACCGTCTCTTTAAGAAAGCCGGCCAGCAATTCAGCATCTGTACCCGACAATTTATAACAGACAGAATAGAGCTTCACACATAGATTAGATAGATAGAAACATGTCAGTCACATATATAATAAGTACAGTGATAGTGTTGGTTACTGTACTTGTCATTTAGTATTAAAATAAAGGATTTATTATTAAAAAAAATTGGCGTGGGATTCCCCGTAATTTTAGTCTCTAGCGGAGGTTAAGCAGACGGCTGGGGCAGATGTTTGAAGCCTGGGAAGGGGGTAATACCCACGGAGCTTCCCAGGCTACTAATATCAGCCCCCAGCTGAATACCTAGCCTTTACTAGCTATTAAAATGGAGGACCCCCCCCCCAAAAAAATGACGTGGGGTCCCCCCTAATTTAATAGCTAGCAAAGGCTAGGCAGACAGCTGGGGGCTGATATTAATAGCCCAGGAAGGGAGCCATGAATATTTGCCCCCTCCCAGGCTAGAAACACCAGCCGTCAGCCGCCCCAGAAATGGCGCATCCATAGGATGCGCCAATTCAGGCACTTAGCCTCGCTCTTCCACGCTGCCCTGGTGCGGTGGCAGGGGGTAATAGGGTTGGGGTTGATGTCAGCTTATAATGCCAGCTGACATCAAGCCCAGGTTAGTAATGGAGAGGCGTCTATAAGACACCCCCATTACTAACCCCATAGTCAAAGTTAAAAAAAAAACACAAACACCCAGAATAAAGTCCTTTAATTGAAATAAAGACACAATTCTTTATTGTTCTAAATTAAACCATACTTACCATCACGCCCATTCCAGCTGAAGCCAACGATCTCCTGCAATAAAAGAAAAATAATAAAGCAACCTCATCCTTACCTTTCCATGGTTCCCAGGACAGCTCCAGCTCTGCTACATCGAGATGACAGGCTGGACCGCAGCAGAACGCTGCCGTCCAGCCTGTCATCCCGCGGACACTGAGAAGCGCAGGCATGCTTGCGCTCCTCAGTGTCTGACTGTGACGGCATCCAGATGAGCCGACAATGAACTCGGCTCACCTCATGTACGTCACTGACAGCGTGGGAAAATTCTCCTGCACTCAGCGCTTCAGCGTGAGAATTTTCCCACGCTGTCAGTGACGTGCATGAGGTGCGCCGAGTTCATTGGACATGACCTCGGCTCATCTGGATGCCGTCACAGCCAGACACTGAGTAGCGCAAGCAAGCCTGCGCTTCTCAGTGTCTGCGGGATGACAGGCTGGATGGCAGCGTTCTGCTGCGGTCCAGCCTGTCATCTCGATGTAGCAGAGCTGAAGCTGTCGTGGGAGCCATGGAAAGGTAAGGATGATGTTGCTTTATTATTTTTCTTTTATTGCAGGAGATCGTTGGCTTCAGCTGGAATGGGCGTGATGGTAAGTATGGTTTAATTTAGAACAATAAAGAATTGTGTGTTTATTTCAATTAAAGGACTTTTTTCTGGGTGTTGTGTTTTTTTTAAATACTTTACTAGAAATTCATGGTGGTCATGTCTAATATTGGCGTGACCCCATGAATTTCGGGCTTAGGGCCAGCTGATAATGCCAAGCTGGCCTTAACCCCTTTATTACCCAGTGAGCCACCGCACCAGGGCCCTGGATGAGTTGGGTACAGCGCCAGAAGATGGCGCTTCTATGAACGCGCCATTTTCCGGGGCGGCTGCGGACTGCAATTTGCAGCGGGTGGGGCCCAGAAAGCTTGGGCCTCCCTCCGCTGCAGATTCCAGCCCCCAGCTGCCTAGTTGTACCTGGCTGGACACAAAAATAGGGCGTAGCTCCACGCATTTTTTTTTTAGATTCATGAAATTCATGGAATAATTAAGAAAAAAAGGGCTTCCCTATATTGTTGTGTCCGGCTAGGTACAAATAAGCAGCTGGTGGTTGGGAGCAGCCCGTTCCTGCCTGCTGTACCTGACTGGACACAAATATAGGGCGAAGCCCCACATCAATTTTTTTTTCATTATTTCATGAATTTCCTGAAATAATTAAAAAAAAATTGACGTGGGGCTTCGCCCTATATTTGTGTCCAGTCAGGTACAGCAGGCAGGAACGGGCTGCCCCCAACCACCAGCTGCCTATTTGTACCTGGCCAGACACAACAATATAGGGAAGCCCTTTTTTAAAAAAATTATTTCATGAAATAATTAAAAAAAAATTTACGTGGGGCTTCGCACTATATTTGTGTCCAGCCAGGTACAGCAGGCAGGGACGGGCTGCCCCCAACCACCAGCTGCCTATTTGTACCTGGTTGGACACAACAATATAGGGAAGCCCTTTTTTTCTTAATTATTCCATGAATTTCATGAAATAATTTAAAAAAAAAATGCGTGGGGCTTCGCCCTATTTTTGTGCCCAGCCAGGTACAACTAGGCAGCTGGGAGCTGGAATCCGCAGCGCAGGGAGGCCCAAGCTTTCTGGGCCCCACCCGCTGCAAATTGCAGTCCGCAGCCGCCCCAGAAAATGGCGCGTTCATAGAAGCGCCATCTTCTGGCGCTGTACCCAACTCATCCAGG
Organism: Phyllobates terribilis; assembly: GCF_046119375.1. Lineage (NCBI taxonomy): Eukaryota > Metazoa > Chordata > Amphibia > Anura > Dendrobatidae > Phyllobates > Phyllobates terribilis. Next base: position 111,605,500 of record NW_027362768.1, on the reverse strand, counting down.
GCCCTGGTGCGGTGGCTCACTGGGTAATAAAGGGGTTAAGGCCAGCTTGGCATTATCAGCTGGCCCTAAGCCCGAAATTGATGGGGTCACGCCAATATTAGACATGACCACCATGAATTTCTAGTAAAGTATTTAAAAAAACACAAACACCCAGAATAAAGTCCTTTAATTGAAATAAACACACAATTCTTTATTGTTCTAAATTAAACCATACTTACCATCACGCCCATTCCAGCTGAAGCCAATGTCTTCTGCAATAAAAGTAAAATAATAAACCAACATCATCCTTACCTTTCCATGGTTCCCAGGACAGCTTCAGCTCTGCTACATCGAGATGACAGGCTGGACCGCAGCAGAAAGCTGCCATCCAGCCTGTCATCCCGCGGACACTGAGAAGCGCAGGCTTGCTTGCGCTCTGCAGTGTCTGGCTGTGACGGCATAAAGATGAGACAAGTTCATGTCCAATGAACTCGGCTCACCTCATGCACGTCACTGACAGCGCGGGAGAATTCTCCTGCACTCAGCACTTCAGCGTGAGAATTCTCCCACGCTGTCAGTGACGTACATGAGGTCAGCTGAGTTCATTGGACATGAATGAGCTCACCTCATGCACGTCACTGACAGCGTGGGAAAATTCTCACGCTGAAGCGCTGAGTGCAGGAGAATTTTCCCACGCTGTCAGTGACGTGCATGAGGTGAGCTCATTCATGTCCAATGATCTCAGCTCACCTCATGCACGTCACTGACAGCGTGGGAAAATTCTCCTGCACTCAGCGCTACAGCGTGAGAATTCTCCCACGCTGTCAGTGACGTGCATGAGGTGAGCTCATTCATGTCCAATGAACTCAGCTGACCTCATGTACGTCACTGACAGCGTGGGAGAATTCTCACGCTGAAGTGCTGAGTGCAGGAGAATTCTCCCACGCTGTCAGTGACGTGCATGAGGTGCGCCGAGTTCATTGGACATGACCTCGGCTCATCTGGATGCCGTCACAGCCAGACACTGCAGAGCGCAAGAATGCCTGCGCTTCTCAGTGTCTGCGGGATGACAGGCTGGATGGCGGCGTTCTGCTGCGGTCCAGCCTGTTATCTCGATGTAGCAGAGCTGAAGCTGTCGTGGGAACCATGGAAAGGTAAGGATGAGGTTGGTTTATTATTTTTCTTTTATTGCAGGAGATCGTTGGCTTCAGCTGGAATGGGCGTGATGGTAAGTATGGTTTAATTTAGAACAATAAAGGAATGTGTCTTTATTTCAATTAAAGGACTTTATTCTGGGTGTTTGTGTTTTCTTTTAACTTTGACTATGGGGTTAGTAATGGGGGTGTCTTATAGACGCCTCTCCATTACTAACCTGGGCTTGATGTCAGCTGGCATTATAAGCTGACATCAACCCCAGCCCTATTACCCCACTGCCACCGCTACAGGGCAGTGGGAAGAGCGAGGCTAAGTGCCAGAATTGGCGCATCCTATGGATGCGCCATTTCTGGGGCGGCTGACGGCTGGTGTTTCTAGCCTGGGAGGGGGCCAATATTCATGGCACCCTTCCTGGGCTATTAATATCAGCCCCCAGCTGTCTGCCTAGCCTTTGCTAGCTGTTAAAATAGGGGGGACCCCACGTCATTTTTTTGGGGGGTCCCCCATTTTAATAGCTAGTAAAGGCTAGGTATTCCGCTGGGGGCTGATATTAGTAGCCTGGGAAGCTCCGTGGGTATTACCCCCTTCCCAGGCTTCAAACATCTGCCCCAGCAGTCTGCTTAACCTCCGCTAGAGACTAAAATTAAGGGGAACCCCACGCCAATTTTTTTTTAAATAAATCCTTTATTTTAACACTAAATGACAAGTACAGTAATCAACACTGTCACTGTACTTCATATATATGTGACTGACATGTTTCTATCTATCTAATCTATGTGTGATTCTCTATTCCTTCTATTCTAAATTGTCGGGTACAGATGCTGAATTGCCGGCCGGCTTTTTTAAAGAGACGGTGCATGAAAACACTATTATTTTTTTTTAATAAATCCTTTACACTAAATGACAAGTACAGTAAGCAACACTGTCACTGTACTTCATATATATGTGACTGACCTGTTTCTATCTATCTAATCTATGTGTGATTCTCTATTCCTTCTATTCTAAATTGTCGGGTACAGATGCTGAATTGCCGGCCGGCTTTTTTAAAGAGACAGTGCATGAAAACACTATTATTTTTTTTAATAAATCCTTTATACTAAATGACAAGTACAGTAAGCAACACTGTCACTGTACTTCATATATATGTGACTGACATGTTTCTATCTATCTAATCTATGTGTGATTCTCTATTCCTTCTATTCTAAATTGTTGGGTACAGATGCTGAATTGCCGGCCGGCTTTTTTAAAGAGACGGTGCATGAAAACACTATTATTTTTTTTAATAAATCCTTTACACTAAATGACAAGTACAGTAATCAACACTGTTACTGTACTTCATATATATGTGACTGACATGTTTCTATCTATCTAATCTATGTGTGAAGCTCTATTCTTTCTGTTCTAAATTGTCGGGTACCGGTGTATGCCGCTGATGAATTGCCGGCTTTTCATGTTTCACTGTGAGCACTGTTCCCATCGATTTGGGCAATCACTGTAATGCCACAACCACCATGGCTGTGGCATTACAATGAGTGGCAGACAATCCCTGCATGATTGGTGCTCTAAATAGCGCCAGAAATGCAGGACACGCTTTTGGTGCACGAACAGTTATCGAACATAACCTCGAACAGCCGAATTTTTTGCAAATCGTTCGGGTTCGTCGAACAACTCGAACACCGCCCAAAACAGCTCGAATTTGAGATTGGCGAACAGTTCTAGTCGAACACCGCTCATCTCTAGTCATGACCCAGACACGTTTTGAGGCCACCCACAAGTTCTTGCATTACAACGATAATGCACGGTGTCCTGCACGCGATGACCCTAACTTTGATCGTCTTTTCAAAGTTCGGCCGGTCATCGAGCACTTCAACAACAAGTTTGCTGAAGTGTACGTGCCCCAAAGGGACATCTGCATGGATGAGTCCTTAATCCATTTTAAGGGGCGGCTTGGATTCTGGCAGTACATGCCCAGTAAGAGGGTCAGGTACGGAATCAAGCTGTATAAACTTTGTGAGAGTTCTTCAGGGTACACTCACAAGTTTAGAGTTCACGAAGGGAAGGACTTCCGGATTGAACCCCCTGAATGCCCCCGTGTTCTGGGAGTGAGTGGGAAAATTGTGTGGGATTTGGTGCACGCACTGCTGGGTAAAGGTTATCACCTCTACATGGATAACTTTTAAACCAGTGTCCCTCTCTTCAAGTCCCTCTCTGCACGAGTTACCGCAGCGTGCGGTACTGTCCGTAAAAATCAGAGAGGCCTGTCGAAGACACTAATATGGCAAATGCTCAGAAGGGGTGAGAGCAGAGCCCAAATTAGCGACCACATGCTGGTGATCAAGTACAAGGACAAGAGGGATGTCCTTCTCTTGACCACCATACATGGAGATGGTAGCACTCTCAGTACTGTACGAGGTTCCACTACACAGGTCGTCAAACCAGACTGTGTAGTGGGGTGCAACAAGTACATGGGGGGAGTTGATCTCTCTGATCAAGTTCTCCAGCCATACAGTGCTTTGAGAAAGGCCAAGGTGTGGTACAAGAAGCTGGCCATGCACATCGTACAGATGGCAATGCACAACGTTTTCCTTCTGTCACAATGTGCAGGCCAGACTTCTACTTCTTGCCTTCACTTCCAGTACGTAGTGATCAAGGCCCTGATATTTGGTAGTGGTGACAGAGCGGGACCCAGTACTTCCGGAACTGAAGGACCTCAAATTGTACTAGGCCAGCATTTCCCGGGGGTGATCCCTCAAACAGGAAAAAAAAGTAAGTCACAAAAGAGATGCCGAGTGTGTTACAAAAGGGGAATATGCAAGGACACCACTTATCAATGCAACATCTGGTGGCATTCAGGTTAAAGCTTCCTCCTTTCCCTTCGCATCCCTAACGTATTCCATAAATCCCTATTGAAGGAGTTTGTCCCTTCGGCATTGTCTCACATGAGGTGGGTGTTCCTAATGAGAGAGGAGACAGAGACAATAGATAGTGAGATCCTAGCGGAGAGCAAAAGAGAGAAGTGACCGAAAGAACAGAGTGATCGATCGGAGACGGGTCCTGGGTCAGGACGCCTAGCAATACAGCCCAGAGTTTAGAACTCACAGAGGTAATGGGCCTAGACAAGATAGAGTACGTAAAATGAAGAAAGTGCCCCAGACGAAGTTCCAGAGTGACAGAGACAGAGAAGATAAGTACCGGCCATACTAGCAATATAGTTCCCTAGAGAGGAAAGAAGACACGGAACTGCGGATTGAGAGTAGGACTCTTGCAAATTGAACTGTAGTACTGAGCTGTGCTGTGGTGAAGTAGAGAGGGACACTGTAAATAGAGGATAAGCAAGATAAGAGGAAGTAACAGATACTGTGTGTGGAAAATTCCCCGTATTGTAAAGGAAACGTTCATCAAGAAGTATGCCCACTATCGATTTTATATAATCCCATCCAAGTTATCGTTGAGTAAAAAGTTTATTTTTGACTTGTGGTCTCCCTCATTGAACTGTCAAACACCTGGTCCTGGAGAACCAAAGTCATTGGTTGCATACTACCTGCAAGGGCGTAGCCTACCCACAGCACAAGTCCACACACCTAGCAAGGATCCCAACCTTCATGTAACATGCTGGGGAGTAAGAGATGAGTACCTCGCCCACAGCTACCGCCCCATGCAACGTTACACATGGGAAAAGATGAGTTATTTTGATGCCCAGTGTCACTGAACTAGTATGCAAGGATTAAAGTATACCAGATAATATGGACTTAAATGTGTATAGCTGCGTTGGTATTATGATTATTCATTAAATGATTGTTAATCACACAATCGTTCAATTAACTATATACTCCAATATTTATTGGGTCCTTAAAAGGATTTTGTTGTTAGGTTTTTCCTACCCCATCTGAGAGCAGCATAATGTAGGGGCAGAGACCCTGATTCCAGAGATGTGGCACTTACTGGGCAGATTGCTGCAGTTTTGAGTAAAACAGTTTTCTCTGCTGCAGATCTACCAGTTTTCTGATGCTGATCTCTTTATATCCCTGCCCACGCCACTGATTGGCAGCTTTCTGTGTACACTGTGCATAGGCAGAAATCTGCCAATCACTGGTGGGGTTACACATAGCTCATGAATATGCAGGACTACATGGCAGCAGGTTTACTAGTCCTCTAGTGATAATCTCCTGCTGATAAAACAGTGATTCTATGAAATCTTCACTAAGCCAAGCAGTAAGTAATGGAATCAGGTTCTCTTGCCCTACATTATGCTGCTCTCAGATTAGGTAGTAAAAATCTGATGACAGATTCCCTTTAAGAACAGAAGAAGGCTGCCCACTAGCAAGATGTTGGGATTATTCGACTGATTCTCTCTATATACAATTGGATTTTTAGTAAAAGAGAAATACAGAACAATGAATTCCCAATTATATTCGTTACATTAGTAATACAGGCTTCACATTTAGAAGACATTGTTTGACCTTATAAAACAAAATGATGTACAGTAATGGTTTTATGAATAGATTTCCTATCTTTGTAGCATGCAGTTATACCAGAAAGCTATTAATTCCTAAGCCCATCTCAAGCGCAATTTGCATAAAATTCTTAAAAAACAAATCCATATTTACAAAAGAAGCCAAGGGCATTTTTATTATTATGACAATCAAAACATTTCTGGATTAGAAAAGATGACATTTCTTTAGCCTGACTGGCATAGACTGAAATAGTAATCATTTATGCAAGGACCATCAGTGCCATAAACTAATACGTGTGAAGTCGACCCTGGCAATAAATCAGCATTAGGTACTCTATATGAATTTCAAGCATATTTTTCATAGCACTTTTTCCATGTCTTTTGCATTGTTGTTATTTAGTAATATTTTAAATCACATTATTTCAAATTCTATAGAGAAGTATGTGGGAGAAACATTATGAAAAAAAAGCATGCTGCATTTTGAAAAATGCATCAAACCCCCAAAAACTCAATAAAAGGGAAACAAATACTCCGTGAGTATTTAGACTATAAAAGCATTGTTGTATATATTAAACCAAGTAAAGCCATTTAAAATGGCAACAAAAACTGAGTGAAACACTATGAAAATCCACAATAACCTCCTGGAGTAGTAAAGGCATTATGTCCACCCCACTGTAAAAAATATATTACTACATCATTGCTCTATACTTAAAGTATATACACTATGTCATTATATTAATTCAGTAGTATTAGTTGTGGTTGTATTAAATAATTATAGTTAGCAATATGGAATAAAGCCAAAATGAAATAATGTTCCATGTAATAAAAAGAAAAGCAAATAATACAAATTTAACCAAATAATTAACTAGAAAAAAGAAGAATAAAATAAAAAAAAATTCTGTGGAAAATGTACATGTTCACTGTCATTAAATATGGTTTTGAGAATCCTATTAGATACTGTCAGGTTAGTGTGTATATAAAGTGAGTATACAAAAAATAGGGAGGTATTCATATAACATTTGTTAGTTGCCATTGCTTGCTGTTGTTGCAATAGAGATTCTACCTAGTTAGTTAGATTGACTAATGTCCAAAAGAATGCCACTAGTAGTGGATAGGAGGTCTAAGGTGCCATTTGCACTGTTGCACAAGTTTTTTGTCACATAGCTGAGTCAGATGGCACTTTCAGCAGCACCATAAGAGCATCCAGGCTACTTGATACCATTACAAAGGCATTAGGAAAGGTGAGACACATGTGTGTCACCCTGGCCTGGATGCCACAAAATGTTATAAAGCTGTGTCTGAGAGCAAGGGGGAGGTTCTCTAGTCAGGGGAACATTAGCATGCAGTACCTCCTGTCTCAGGCCAGTAGGGGGAGCAGGCTGCCCCTATAAAAGCTGGTGCTGGGGGCAGGGTTAGAGAGAACTTAAAGGCCTGTCTCAGGACTGAGACTTGTCCCGGAGCAGAGCAGGGACAGAAAGTTGTATTGCACCTAAGAGGAAGTGTGGCAGGAGGAGAGCCACAAACCAGAGACAAGAGGCAAAGTGAGCCTGTCTTGGCAGATAGAGGACTTAATTTACCAGACTTTGGTGTCTGAGGCTGGGAGGATTCCACATCCTACAGCAGATAACCAGTCTGCAGGGGACTGTATATTCCTTGGCCTAAGAAGCCTGGAGGCTCTGCCACAACAGAAGGGACCAGCACAGCCGTACCAGGCCGGAAGCAGAAAGGAACCCACGTTGCAGACCATACATGCGAGAATACACGGAGAGCTCGGACCGTGGGCTGTTACCCTATAAGGAGGAGATAGCCAGAAGGAGCGCAGAAAGCACGGTAGGCCTACACCCTCACCCTGACCAGGGCCAATTTCCCCGTTGCTCTCAGACATCCAGGTCCCCTCCTAGCCGGGACTGTTTGTGGGTCAATTTACCTGTTCTAGTAAAGACCCTGGACTGCAACCTGTTGTCTGTGTGCTCCTTGCCCCTCCAGCACTATCAGCACTGGGACTCTCACTACCATCACTCCCAACATCCACTACACTGCCCTGGGGCCGCACTCTTCCCGTGGGGAGTCACACCATCCCAGCTGCATACATCATCAGCCCCAGCGGTCTGCCTTGCAGCAGCGGTTCCTAATGACCGCAAATCCACGGGTGGCGTAGTCGGACATAATCATCAGCACATAACGGACTACCACTGGCCTGACCACCCTGAGCCACGGTACCGGGTTGCCACTACTACTCCCCTCGTTCCCCTACTGCCCGGATCCGAGTGCCCCACAGCCCAGGGGGCGAGTCACATGCAAATGGAGCTGCACAGTTGAAGGAAAAGAGTTATGGTTCCTAACAAAAAAGTAACTGCATCACAGTTATCTATAAGTGGGGGTGAGTGGCACTCATCAAACAAGGTGCACTACTCCCCAGGGCTAAAGAGAGGGTTACAGAAGAGCAGTTGTATAGCTGCAGTCTGTACTGCTGTCAGGATAGTTTGTCCCAGGTGAGGAGACCAGATCACTTACAAGAGAGTAATGTCATTATCGAGATTGCAAGGAATGTTACTACAGAGATAATGGAATAAGCTCACAAGTGGAAAGATAACCAAATCTCAGAGTCTATATGCTGATCCCTGTGAGCGAAGAGGTTTGCTATTACAACCAACCAGAAGAAAAAAATGTGTGCAAAATTACATATAAGACAACAAAGAATATACATTGCAAATCATAAAAGTGATGAATCTCTAAGAAGTAACAAAAAAAGGTACATCGAAAAACAGGGTCACCGCCAAGATTGACTTCCTCCTAACGCTAAGCCCAGGACCTACAATAGAGTAAACATTGCATAGTACCTGTAAAGATAAGCAGTCCAACCAAAGGAGAACAAAATGGGCTAATAATGTAAATGCTCAAAAAATAATAGATATAAAGTACCCAATAATCAGATTAAATTCTATCAAGACATTAACTGTGTGACTCACAAGGCAATATAATAATCAGCAATGAGAAACATGGCAGCACACAATAATAAATGTTTAAATGAGAAACAACTTGAAAAATAAGAGCAGTAGCCACAAGTATTGCAGCTTATTGCAGAACCCTCAGGGGTAATGTGTTTGAGATAGTTTTAAATAGTGTACATGAAATTAAGGTGATTTAGCATACCTGTGGTAGACCACCATACATTGGAGGAGATGAATGGATCACATGCAAAAAACATGCATGTCCTAGAAGATCCTGAAAGGAAACTGATGTAAGGTTTGCCACAACAAAGATGATAAGGAGACTTAGTGCCTCAGTGTGAGGCTCTGATATATGTTAATTGTGTGAGTAGGTCACAAAAGTGTTCTAGACAAACTACAGCAGCACATAGTGGTGATTGAAAGTGAATAGCAGTGCTACATTGAGAATGAAGCAAGGAGATTTTGAGGAGGTTGCCAACAGACCATATAAAGAGGAAAGCTCAGTGATGTTGCAAAAACTTTCTACCACTGTTCAAGCCTAGTCATTGTCTTTTGTGAGATTTCTGTAACTATCAAGCAGATTGTCTCCTTAGATACTCTGTCTGTACCCATCAAGTTTGTTGACTTTTCGTGTGTTTTTCCTGAACCATTTTCTGTGTGCATCTGCATTGGTTCTGCCATCCCCTTGGGGAACCGCTCTACTGTCAAGGGCAAATACATCCGTTATTTAGTTTAAAGGGACACACCACCAACCAAAAAACTCTGCCACACTTCCCATAGAAAAGAGAGCTGATACATAATGACTGGCAAATGGCAAGATAGAATATATCTCTGGATGAATATTCCAGGATTAAAGAGCGAAGTTGCAGTGATTAGCTAATAGAATTAGATGTCAAGATTATGCAACCTTTCAATAACGGATGTATCCATCATGGAGAGTGTTGGGGTTTTTGGATCAGGCTCAGGACTTGAGCTTGCTGCACACAGGGAAGATGCCAGCTATATTACATAGCTGGCATCTGTCTTTAACAGCAGAGATCATCGCTACCACCCAATTGCTGCTGTTAACATTTTAAATGCCACTGTAAATCACTGACAGTGGCAAATAAATGTTGCGATCCAAAATGAATGTTCATTTGCATGCCCATTGGCCCTCTCGCGATGTGATTATGGTAGCAGTTGGGCTGCCATGACAGCTGAGAGTCTGTTGAAGACTCCCAGCATGTCATGCTAACTACCATATTTTTCAGACTAAAAGACGCAATTTTTTCCCCCAAATTTGGGAGGAAAATGGAAGTGCATCTTATAGTCCGAATGTAGCTTTCTGGGGAAGGGGGTGTCAATGGTGGAGCGGGGTCACAGGAGTCACAGAGTCACTGCTGCAAATAGCTGGCAGCAGCAGCAAAAGTGGGACGATGCTGGGGGCCCCGGGCTGGTAAGAGGTGTTGTCCCGGCAGTGTGAAGCTGCGGGCCCTGGGCTTCAACAAGATGTCGGCACTGAGGCAGGAGTGTAGTCCCCGCTCTTCCCATTCATTTGCCAGCGGTGGGCTTCAGGAAGATGACCACCAGAGGCCATGTGCAGAATAAGATCTTGTCTCAATGACCCATGCCCCACCCCTGCCACCGCCAGCTTTCTTCAGCAGCAACCCTGCCATAGGTTGGGCATCTTGGGGGACCATGAATTTTACAATATTCAGTAATAATGGAGTTCAATTTCCCTAATGAGACTAAAACATTAAGTGAAAAGTAAAAAAAAGTTCCAAAAAAATATATAAAATATAAAAAAAAACATAAAAATTAGAATCACCCAGATTTTTCCAGTTAAAAAAATATAAAAAGTAAAAATAAATTTGATAGCATCAGTAAAAGTCTGATCTATCAAAATATAAATGTATTAATCCAATAAATAAATGATGTAAAGAGAAAAAAAAACAAATCAAAACACCACTAGTATTGCGTTTTTTCAATTGTCGCAAATATCATCTATCTACCTCAAAATGGTTTAAATAAAATCACCTGTTCGCCATGCAAAAGACAAACCCTTTTAAGGGGTTAAACATAGAAAAAGCCCTAAGAGAAGAAAACATAAGTAGCCACGTTAACAACATATTAATTTGATGTAGATTAGTTTACTGTAACATGGCGCTAATCAACGTGGGAGGTCTATTTTACACTAGTGCTCAATAGCGCAGGTCTCCACTAGTTCAGGGCATCAGGTTTAAAGCAGGATCTCCAAAGCAAAGACGGCACTAATAATTTCTGTCAGGTATATAAAAAATGGTCTAATAAACAGTGATGTTTATTATAAATATCCTATTCAATTTTCATACATTAGCAGAAGAATATTGGTGGAACATAGTCTCCCCTAGCTCTAGGTACAATGCCACAACTTTGAGATCATATGTGGAATATCAGAGAAACTCAGATGTACAACATAGACACATTTAGTGATGCGGATGTCTTTAGTTCATAAGCTTAAGTATCATATTTCTTACAGATTTATGGGTGAACATTTTACACAAAAAAAAGTTCATCCAAAAAAAAAAAGATAAAAATGGTCTAAGAATGAGCAGACCAAGAAGTGATATAAAGTTGGACCAAATTTATAATCCAGCAGGGACTACTGCAATAAATTTGACAAATGTAGTCCACTTGTAGTGCCGGCGTCCCTGCCCTCTGCTAGGCAGGGACGCTGCTCCCCTCACCGCTCTGCCCCGTGCCCGGCGTCCCTCTCCCGCTCTGCTGTCAGCGCGCGCTCCTTCCCGGCGTCCTCCTCCCGCTCTGCTCTCAGCGCGCGCTCCTTCCCGGCCCCTGTGCTTAGGGCGCGCGCGCGCTCCCCTCCTCTTAAAGGGGCCGCGCGCGTCGTCCTAAGGAGTCCCCGGCCAATGGCCGGAGGACTTCATCATATATAAGGCACCTCCTCCAAAATGGAGGTGCCCGAGCATTGTTGTTTGCACCTGTGTCTCACCTGTGCTTCAGCCCTCAGGTCCCGTTGCCAGTTACCTGCCAGTTACCTGTCAGATTCCTGCCTGATTACTTGCTACCTGCCTGCCTGCCTGAGGTCCGACGGTCTGCCTACCAGCTCCTGTCAGTCTGTCTATGGACCAGCTTGCCCGCTCACCTGGGAGCGCACATCTGCTATCTGCCTGCTAGCCTACCTGGAGGCTCCGCCGTCACGTGCTGTGACCACCTGCCTGTCCAGTGACTCCTGCCCGCTCACCTGGGAGCGCTCATCTGCTACCTGTCTGTCTGCCTACCCGGAGGCTCTGCCGTCACGTGCTGTGACCACCCGCCTGTCCAGAGACTTATGCCCGCTCACCTGGGAGCGCTCATCTGTCGCCTGTCCGCTGGTCTTCCTGGAGGCTCCGCCGTCACATGCTGTGACCACCCGTTCATCCAGAGACTCTCGCCTGCTCACCTGGGAGCCCTCGTCTATCTTCAGCCGCCACAGGTCGTACCAACCCTATACCTAGAGACTGCCCCGGTCACTTGCCGTGACCTCCAGCCCCGTTCACTCAGAGACTGTCCCGTTCACTCAGAGACTGTCCAGGTCACCTCCTGTGACTGCCTGCCTGGTCGCCACCCGCTCCCTTACAAGGACCGCCCCCTTGTATTGTAGCTCAGAGGTTCCGCCTCCCAGACCCGTTACAGTTTGCTCGGGCCAATATGGAACCCGGTGGCACCCAAGCTCCCTCGCTCTCGGACCTGTGTCATGAACTATCCCGTCAAAGGTCCCAACAGGAGTCCATCCTGGGTCACCTGCGGAATGTCAATACTCGCCTGGATACTCTGACTGCTCCACCGACAACCTCCGCCAGTGCCATGTCTCGCAATCCGGCAGCTCCGCTGCCCACTAATACCATGGTATCCTACCCCGGACCCCGGCTTTCTGCACCTCCTCGCTTCGGAGGCGACTCCGTCCAGGCTCGGGGCTTCATAAATCAGTGCACCCTGCACTTTGAACTATTGTCCCACCAGTTTAACTCCGACCGAGCCAAAATTGCATTCATCATGTCCCATCTCACCGGGGAGGCTCTGGCCTGGCTAAATCCTCTATGGGAGAGAGGAGACCCCCTGGTGTCCAACTTGCCTGCTTTTCTCACGGCTTTCCGGAAAGTCTTCGACGAACCCGGACGGAAGACCTCATCCGCATCATCATTGCTACGCCTCCGTCAGGAAAGCCTCACCGTGGGCCAATATGCCATACGGTTCCGTACCCTTGCCTCGGAGCTGGCCTGGGATAACGACGCTCTGGTTTCCGTCTTCTGGGAGGGTCTGTCCGGCCGTATTAAAGATGAACTTGCCGGTCGGGACATTCCTACCACTCTCGATGACTTAATAACTCTTGCCACCCGGATTGACCTACGGTTCCAGGAGCGTGCCAGAGAGGTCACCCGTGAGAGGAGGTTACTACGTCTAGCTCCTACTTTTCAGAAACCCGTCACTCCTTCTGTCTCTAACCAGGTACACCCTCCTGAGCCTATGCAGGTCGACCAGACCAAGATGGTCAAAACCCGTCAGGACTTACGCCGTGCCGAGGGGACCTGCTTCTACTGTGGCAGTAAGGAGCACCGGATCCGTGCCTGCCCGGAGAGGTCGGGAAACGCCTGTGTCTAGGTTCGCTCAGAGAGGTCCACCTAGACAAGAATAAATCCTCTCCATCCCTGCTGTTGTCAGTTTCAATCGTCTACGGGGAGAACCGTTATTTCGAACTAGCCCAACTGGACACTGGAGCAGCCGGGAATCTTATTTCACAGTCCCTGGTAGAGAAATACCGCATCCCCACCAAACCTCTGGCTGTACCCTTGTCTGTGGCTGCCGTGGATGGGGGGCTCTTACCACGCCCCATCCAACTCATCACCGAATCCATTACTCTGCAGGTGGGAATGCTGCATTCCGAAAGTATCTCCTTTCATGTTCTGCCTGGACTCTCTCACGCCCTTTTGCTAGGTCTGCCTTGGCTCCAGAGACATGCACCCGTGCTTGACTGGCAGACCGGAGAAGTCCTTCGCTGGGGACAAGACTGTCATAAGACCTGCCTGGTCCCCGTCCATCCCGTCCGTCCCTCTCCTACCCCAGCTAATCTACCTGGACTTCCGATTCCTTATTGGTCTTATGCTGATGTCTTTAATAAAAAGGAGGCAGAGACATTACCCCCTCATAGACCATACGACTGTCTGCCATCGAGAAATGGCCCCGACCGGAGGGGTTGAAAGCCATTCAGCGGTTCCTGGGCTTCGCCAACTACTACCGCCTCTTCATACCACACTTCTCTTCCCGGACTGCCCCAATTTCCGCGCTCACCCGTAAGGGTACTAATCCCAAACAGTGGCCGCCCGAAGCAGAAGAAGCCTTTCTTTCCTTAAAACAGGCCTTCTCTTCCGCCCCGGTGCTGCATTGCCCGGACGGAAACAAGCAGTTCTTCCTGGAAGTGGACGCCTCCTCCTCTGGAGCTGGAGCGGTACTTACTCAAAAATCTTCTTCCGGGAGGATGGTAACTTGCGGCTTCTTCTCTAAACTCTTCTCCTCCTCAGAGCGCAATTATTCCATAGGAGATCGAGAGTTATTGGCCATCAAACTGGCATTGGAGGAGTGGCGTTACCTGCTTGAGGGGGCTCTTCACCCGGTAATAATTTACACTGACCACAAGAACTTGGCTTACCTCCAGCATGCCCAGAGACTTAACCCGCGCCAAGCCCGGTGGTCCTTGTTTTTTGCTCGTTTTGATTTTGTCCTTCATTTTCGCCCGGCTGACAAAAACGTCAAGGCGGACGCCTTGTCTCGATCCTTTCTGGTATCTGATCTCGAGGAAGATCCGAAACACATCATCGATCCCGCCAGAGTAATGCAGGTGGCTCCCGTGAGTCTAAATCGTCTCCCTCCCGGAAAGACGTTCGTATCAGTACCTGATCGGGAGAAGATTCTTCACTGGAGTCACTCGTCTAAACTGGCTGGCCACGCTGGTCAGAAGAAGACCCTCCAGCTTATTTCCCGTCACTACTGGTGGCCTACCCTGCACAAGGATGTAATAGACTTTGTTTCTGCCTGTGTGTCCTGCGCCCGCAACAAGGTTCCAAGACATCCGCCAGCCGGTCGCCTCCTTCCGCTCCCAGTACCTGCTGCCCCCTGGCAGCATATTGCAATGGACTTCATAACTGACCTCCCACTCTCTGCCGGTTGTACGGTCATTTGGGTGGTCGCTGACCGCTTCTCCAAGATGGCTCATTTCGTTCCCCTACCAGGCCTCCCGTCTGCACCCGAGCTAGCTAGAGACTTTATTCGTCACATCTTCCGTCTTCATGGCCTGCCCCTCCACATCGTGTCGGATCGTGGGGTACAGTTCACCTCACGCTTCTGGAGAGCCACTTGTAAACTACTAGACGTCACCCTGGACTTCTCTTCCGCTTACCACCCACAGTCCAATGGTCAAGTGGAGCGGATCAATCAGAACCTGACCAGTTACCTCCGGCACTTCGTTAATGCCCACCATTCTGACTGGGTGGATCTCCTACCATGGGCCGAGTTCTCTTACAATAATCACGAGAGCGAATCCTCCTCCAAATCCCCGTTTTTTGTAGTCTTTGGTCAGCATCCTCGGATTCCTTTTCCTGTCTCCACCTCGGTGGACAACCCGGCTGCGGAATCTCTCGTTAGCAAATTTTCCTCCATTTGGGAGAGTACCCGATCCGCACTCCTTCAGTCGTCCGAACGGATGAAAAGACACGCTGACAAAAAACGCCTGGATCCTCCTCAATTTCGTCCAGGAGATAAGGTCTGGCTCTCATCTAAATATGTTCGACTCAAGATACCTTCTTACAAGTTAGGGCCTCGGTTCATCGGACCTCTGGAGGTCACCAGTCAGATCAACCCGGTGGCCTATAAATTGAAACTCCCGGCCAACTTACGGATCCCTAACTCCTTCCATGTATCTCTCCTCAAACCTGTGGTACTTAACTCTTTTTCCAAGTCTACAGGTACGCCTCCTGCTCCGGTTTCCGCTGAGGACGAGTTTGAGGTAGAGAACATTCTTGCCACCAAAAGGGTAAGAGGAAAGACCTTTTTTTCTGGTAGATTGGAAGGGGTTTGGTCCTGAGGAGAGAACGTGGGAGCCCCGGGAGAACATCCATGCCCCTCTCATCCTAGCTAAATTTCTGTCTGGCCTAAAAAAGGGGGGGCCTAAAGGGGGGGGTACTGTAGTGCCGGCGTCCCTGCCCTCTGCTAGGCAGGGACGCTGCTCCCCTCACCGCTCTGCCCCGTGCCCGGCGTCCCTCTCCCGCTCTGCTGTCAGCGCGCGCTCCTTCCCGGCGTCCTCCTCCCGCTCTGCTCTCAGCGCGCGCTCCTTCCCGGCCCCTGTGCTTAGGGCGCGCGCGCGCTCCCCTCCTCTTAAAGGGGCCGCGCGCGTCGTCCTAAGGAGTCCCCGGCCAATGGCCGGAGGATTTCATCATATATAAGGCACCTCCTCCAAAATGGAGGTGCCCGAGCAATGTTGTTTGCACCTGTGTCTCACCTGTGCTTCAGCCCTCAGGTCCCGTTGCCAGTTACCTGCCAGTTACCTGTCAGATTCCTGCCTGATTACTTGCTACCTGTCTGCTAGTCTGAGGTCCGACGGTCTGCCTTACTACTCCTGTCAGTCTGTCTAAGGACCAGCCTGCCCGCTCACCTGGGAGCGCACATCAGCTACCTGCCTGCCTGCCTGAGGTCCGACGGTCTGCCTACCAGCTCCTGTCAGTCTGTCTATGGACCAGCTTGCCCGCTCACCTGGGAGCGCACATCTGCTATCTGCCTGCTAGCCTACCTGGAGGCTCCGCCGTCACGTGCTGTGACCACCTGCCTGTCCAGTGACTCCTGCCCGCTCACCTGGGAGCGCTCATCTGCTACCTGTCTGTCTGCCTACCCGGAGGCTCTGCCGTCACGTGCTGTGACCACCCGCCTGTCCAGAGACTTATGCCCGCTCACCTGGGAGCGCTCATCTGTCGCCTGTCCGCTGGTCTTCCTGGAGGCTCCGCCGTCACATGCTGTGACCACCCGTTCATCCAGAGACTCTCGCCTGCTCACCTGGGAGCCCTCGTCTATCTTCAACCGCCACAGGTCGTACCAACCCTATACCTAGAGACTGCCCCGGTCACTTGCCGTGACCTCCAGCCCCGTTCACTCAGAGACTG
The DNA here is from genome assembly GCF_046119375.1 of Phyllobates terribilis. Lineage (NCBI taxonomy): Eukaryota > Metazoa > Chordata > Amphibia > Anura > Dendrobatidae > Phyllobates > Phyllobates terribilis. The sequence continues at coordinate 111,588,800 of NW_027362768.1, read as the reverse complement.
TCCCGTTCACTCAGAGACTGTCCCGTTCACTCAGAGACTGTCCAGGTCACCTCCTGTGACTGCCTGCCTGGTTGCCACCCGCTCCCTTACAAGGACCGCCCCCTTGTATTGTAGCCCAGAGGTTCCGCCTCCCAGACCCGTTACACCACTTATAAGTTATCTACATAATAATGCTCTCCCCCGTGCTTATGTCATAGTTAGGCTTTTTTTTCTTTCATTGGGGGCAAAGGTTCAGTGTGCTGCCCAAACCCTGAATCTAAAAATCAAGGCAAAGTGGCATATTATTAGTGCAGACTTGAAAAGGTAGGATGTGACTAAATAGGTTCTGGATCAAAGACCAACACTACTGCTCCACAAGTTTACGTACTCGAAGAAGGGACCGCAGTCCTGACTTCATGTAGGTAAAAAATGTCAGCACCAAAATGATGATAGAGATCAAAGAAAGATTTTGATGCAATAAGTCAATATTTTATTTTGATCCGGTAAGAAAAGGTCCAACATTTCAACCAATAACGGTCTTTGTCAAGGGTATAATAGGCAAAAGACAGATTAGAAGAAACAAGCCAGTGGAATTATCAAAGGAAATCAAGTAGTCAATTGCATGCAAGTATAGGGAGTGGAGACTTGTATTGCAGGGGTGCCGGGTATCAGATAAACACGGCTGTGTGCGGATACCCAAACCCGGCTCCACTGCAATACAAGTCTCCACTCCCTTTACCTCCATGCAATTGACTACATGATATCCCTTGATAATTTCTCTGGCTTGTTTGATCTACAGTGGGTGTAAGGTGCCCCAGCAAGGTAGTCGTGGGCGAGTTCTGACCCCTACTCGCTTTGGCACCTTACAGACAATTTGTTTCCTCCCTCTGATGTGTAGCTCTGCATGTGACATTTTTCACTTACTTCACACCATCTGGTCGCAGCTGTCTCCAGACATTTCTCTTCTGGGACCAGGGCAGTAATAATTTCAGAGGACACAAAGTTATTAACCATAACTGGGGTTTTACTTGGGGGGAAAGGAGTAATTACAATATTTACAGTCTGGTAGATTGGATAAGTCCACCGCAAACGTTCTCAAAGGCATTATCGGGGGATCAGGTTCAGATGACCACAGGCGACGGGACCCGTAGTGGCGCTTCGCTGGAGGGGTTTTCAGCACCTCCATCACCAGTTGCCACCAGTTAATGCGGTGGGATTTCCGTTTCGGAAGCCTCGCCTCCAGTACAGGATCTTCAGGCCTAGTGACACCCGACGCCGCCCCGGGGGTTATTGTTGGAGGTGTCGTGAGCAGGACCAGCCAAAAGGGTTCGCGCGGCTCACCCTCCACTGACTCTGCTGTGGCTGCTGCTTCGGCCCCGTCGGGATGTTCTTCACTCTCAGCCGAGGGGGGAATGTCTTCTGGCATCCGGCTCCAGCACCACACTCTGAACTCATGGACAAGCAGGCCTACCTCGGGCTGAGGCCTAGTGGACCACTGCACGGTCGTCGGATCACAGGCGGCGCCCGCGGGTGGGTAGCCTGCAGCTGCGGCCCCTGGGGTAATGATCTCAAGGATTTCCTCCTCATCACTAACCTCCATGGTGCTGTCTGATCCTCCGGTTGCCATCTGCCTTCTCCTCATGTGCTGAACAGCAAATGGCGCAGGTCTCTTGCTAATGACGCGCATCCTGCACGTCCGACTCCACCTTTTTCTAAACTGGGCTCCCAAAGTGACCACCGCATCACAAATCACTCCCGGCAGCTCCACCTTCAGCCACGCCCCTTCTCTTAACACGCTGTCACTCACTGGGCCGGGCATCGCTCTGTGCCGTGCCCTCTTCTTTACTGGATGTCCCATCCTGCGTTGGCTCTTCCCCGTTTTCTTCATGCAAGGAGCTCGCATCCTGCTGACTACGCCAAATGTAAGGTGCCCCAGCGAGGTAGTGGTGGGCGAGTTGTGACCCCTGCTCGCTTTGGCACCTTACAGACAATTCGTGTTCTCCCTCTGATGTGTAGCTCTGCATGTGACATTTTTCACTTACTTCACACCATCCGGTCACGGCTGTCTCCAGACATTTCTCTTCTGGGACCAGGGTAGTAATAATTTCAGAGGACACAAAGTTATTACCATAACTGGGGTTTTACTTGGGGGGAAACGAGTAATTACAATATTTACAATCTGGTAAATTGGATAAGGCCCAACAGGTTCTTGTCTGCCATACAGGTGCTAAAATCATCTTCAGCCCTGGTGCCCTCTTTAGGTGAAGCATCTCTCTGTTTCTATTCCTTAGCCTAAGAGGCGGTTCCTCACCAGCAACAGTGTGCCCAGATCCTTTATCTCCCTCACGGCTTATCCTGGAGTCCTATTTTCCACTGCTATCTGCAGAATAGAAGTTCCCTGGGTCCTCAATACCTCCGTTGAGTTTCTCCGGCCAGCTAATGGGACTACTGTGTGAGGAGATATCCACACTACGGATTCACTGTCTGATGGTAGAGAGCCCCCGTCTACCCTAGCAGCCAATTTCCCTGGACGTCTGCACGTAAGAGTTCTTGTCACGTCCCTGGCAGGGCTTCAACTGAACTCAAAAATAATGGCTGCAGCTATTTTTAGCACATCCAGAGGCTCCACCCACCACTAAGCCATCTGCTTAGCAACTGCCTTGCCTCTCACTGACAACTGTGCCCAGCAGTGGCATCTTGTGGCTGATAAAAAGTACTGCAGCCCCACAAGGAATTATATCTAACCTCTAGACATGCCCAATTTCTATCCCTGTCACTACGTTTCCCCCTTACTCCACTGACTGCGCCACTGAAATTAACCCCGTAACTTGACCTAATAGCAGTTCAGAGAGTGCCTAACTATGGGGATATGTAATTCTAACTACTTCAGTCCCAGGGGAAGGTTACTTCCTTCCTCACTATTACATTGGTATGGAAAGTATTCAGACCCCTTTAAATTTTTCACTCTTTGTTTCATTGCAGCCATTTGGTAAATTCTAAAAAGTTCATTTTTTTTCTCAATAAAGTACACTCTGCACCCCATCTTGACTGAAAAAAAACAGAAATGTAGAGATTTTTGCAAATTTATTAAAAAAGAAAAACTGAAATATCACATGGTCATAAGTATTCAGACACTTTGCTCAGACACACATATTTAAGTGACATGCTGTTCATTTCCTTGTGATCCTCCTTGAGATGGTTCTACTCCTTCATTGGAGTCCAGCTGTGTTTAATTAAACTGATGGGACTTGATTTGGGAAGGCACACACCTGTCTATATAAGACCTCACAGCTCACAGTGCATGTCAGACCAAATGAGAATCATGAGCTCAAAGGAACTGCCGAAGGAGCTCAGAGACAGAATTGTGGCAAGGCACCGATCTGGCCAAGGTTATAAAATAATTTCTGCATTACTCAAGGTTCCTAAGAGCACAGTGGCCTCCATAATCCTTAAGTGGAAGAAGTTTGGGACCACTAGAAGTATTCTTAGACTTGGCCCTCCAGCCAAACTGAGCAATTGTGGGAGAAGAGCCTTGGTGAGAGACGTAAAGAAGAGCCCCAAGATAACTGTGGCTGAGCTCCAGAGATGCAGTAGGGAGATGGGAGAAAGTTGCACAAAGTCAACTATCATGCCCCCGGAAGCAGCATCTAGAGAAACACGTGTCGGGGCTGCACTTTGACACGTTGACACGGAGGGATGCACGACTCCTGGATAAAGTATGATTGAGCAATAATTTACATTTGGGTACCTGTTAGCACTTTAGAGAGGGATATAGGGATAGATTCTTGTACCCTTGTCATATCCCTTGTCATAATACTGGGACCCAATTTTGCTACTTTGCACAAGGACCCTTAACAGTACCAGATGCACTTTACTTCCCCTCTGTTGCCTTCGTGTTATTCTTTTCCCCTACCTTGCCTCTCTGCTCAGTCCTTTGTTTATCCCGTTATTGTCTCCAAGATTTGTTTAAGCTCTCCACAATGTAATCAATTAATAAATGGAATTGCATTTTGAGCACTAGCATGGACATTCTTGGTGGTTTTTTTGGGCCATTATGTACTCATTATTTTTTGGTATAAATTTGTATATGGAGTAGAAGGCCCTTCCTTAACTATGTTGACGTCCTGGTTGTGTCCTTTTATTTATTAAAGTCAACTATCACTGCAGCCCTCTACCAGTCGGGCCTTTATGGCAGAGTGGCCCGACGGAAGCCTGTCCTATATAAACCTCTCAGTATAAGACATATGAAAGCCCGCATAGAGTTTGCTCAAAAACACAAGAAGAACTCCCAGACTATGAGACGAAGATAGAACTTTTTGGTGTTAATTCTAAGCAGTATGTGTGGAGAAAACCAGGCACTGCTCATCACCCACCCAATACAATCCCAACAGTGAAATATGGTGGTGGCAGCATCATGCTATGGGGGTGTTTTTCAGCTGCAGGGACAGGACAACTGGTTGCAAATGAAGAAAACATGAATACGGCCAAGTGCAGAGATATCCTGGATGAAAACATCTTCCAGAGTGCTCTGGACCTCAGACATGGCCGAAGGTTCACTTCCAACAAGACAATGACCCTAAGCACATAGCTAAAATAACAAAGGAGTGGCTTCAGAACAACTCAACAACTCTGTAACCATTCTTGACCGGTCAAGCCAGAGCCCTCACCTAAACCCAATTGAGCATCTCTGGAGAGACCTGAAAATGGCTGTCCACCAACATTCACCATCCAACCTGACGGAACTGGAGAGGATCTGCAAGGAAGAATGGCAGAGGATCCCCAAAACCAGGTGTGAAAAACTTACATCATTCCCAAGAAGACTCTTGGCTGTACTAGCTCAAAAGGGTGCTTCTACTCAATACTGAGCAAAGGGTCTGAATACTTTTGACCATGTGATATTTCAGTTTTTCTCTTTTAATAAATATGCAAAAAATTCTACATTTCTGTTTTTTTCAGTCAAGATGGGGTGCAGAGGGAATTTATTGTGAAAAAAAGGAACTTTTTAGAATTTACCAAATGGCTGCAATGAAACAAAGAGTGAAAAATTTAAAGGGGTCTGAATACTTTCCATACCCACTATAATTTGATTTATGTCTATTATCTCCTTGATGAAGATTGGTCAAAATGTTGGACCTTTTCTTGCCAGATCAAAATAAAATATTCACTTATTGCATCAAGATCTTCGTTCTCTATCATCATTTCGGTGCTGATGTTTTTTTACCTATTTGACCAATGTTGCACATATTATTCAGACATTTAAGATCCATGGGACTGTAGACAACCTCCATGGACGTGGCCATGGGAGGAAAATTGATGACAAATCAAAGAGACGGATAATACGAATGGTAACAAAAGAGCGTAGGAAAACTTCTAAAGAGATTAAAGGTGAACTTCAAGGTCAAGGAATATCAGTGTCAGATCGCACCATCCATCGTTGTTTGATCCAAAGTGAACTTCATGGGAGAAGACCAAGGAGAACACCATTGTTGAAAAAAATCATAAAAAAGCCAGACTGGATGGAATTTGCCAAACTGCATGTTGACAAGCCACAAAGCTTCTGGGAGAATGTCCTATGGACAGATGAGACAAAAGTGGAAGTTTTTGGCAAGGCACATCAGCTCTATGCTCACAGATGGAAAAATGAAGTGACTCGCCCCCTGGGCCGTGGGGCACTCAGATCCGGGCAATAGGGGAACGATGGGGGTAGTAGTGGCGACCCGGTCCGTGGCTCAGGGTGGTCAGACTAGTGGTAGTCCCTTTATAAGTTTTAAGTGATGTCCGACTACGCCACCCGTGGATTGCGGTTATTAGGAACCGCCGCTGCAAGGCAGACCGCTGGGGCTGATGGTGTATGCAGCTGGGATAGTGTGACTCCCCACGGGAAGAGTGCGGCCCCAGGGCAGTATAATGGAAGATGGGGGTGATGGTGTAGGGCGTACCAGTACCGTTAGTGCTGGAGGAGCAAGGAGCACGCAGACAACAGGTTGCAGTCCAGGGTCTTTACTAGAACAGGTGAACTGACCCACAAACAGTCCCGGCTAGGAGGGGACCTGGATGTCTGAGAGCAATTGGGAAATTGGCCCTGGTCAGGGTGAGGGTGTAGACCTACCGTGCTCTCTGCGCTCCTTCTGGCTATCTCCTCCTGATAGGGTAACAGCCCACGGTCCGAGCTCACCGTGTATTCTCGCCTGTATGGCCTGCAACGTGGGTCCCTTTCTACTCCCGGCCTGGTACGGCTTTGCTGGTCCCTTCTGTTGTGGCAGAGCCTCCGGGCTTCTTAGGCCAAGGAACATACAGTCCCCTGCGGACTGGTTATCTGCTGCAGGACGTGGAATCCTCACAGCCTCAGACACCAAAGTCTGGTAAAATGGAGTTCTTTGTCTGCCAAGACAGGCTCACTTCGCCTCTTGTCTCTGGCTTGTGGCTCTCCTACTGCCACACTTCCTCTTAGGGTGCAATACAACTGTCCCTCTCTGCTCTGGGACACCTCTCAGTCCTGAGACAGGTCGTCCAGCTCTCTCTAACCCTGCCCCCAGTTCCAGCTTTTATAGGGGCAGCCTGCTCCCCCTACTGGCCTGAGACAGGAGGTATTGCATGCTAATGTTCCCCTGACCAGAGAACCTCCCCCTTGCTCTCAGACACAGCTTTATTATATTTGTGGCATCCAGGCCAGGGTGACACATTCCCCCCTAGTAAAATTTAGTACTCCGGGACTAAACAGTAAACAAAGACAATATGCATGACCATAAAACATTATCAGGAAAGTACGCACAGATTGAGTTCTTAAGGTCACAGTGTGGTGTGTGACCGGGTGTCCATCTCACCAACACAACGGGGATCCTTAACCAGGTGGGGGTCTGTCCTACCCCAAGTCCTTCACAGTCTTAGTTCATTCCTTGGTCAGGCTCCGAACGCAGTACATACAAAGTCCCGGTTATTAAAAGTCCATAACCTTTGAGTCCGTACGGTAACTGCAAGAAACTGAAATACACTATTAATAATCATGCAGGTAACTTGGCAAACATTTCAACATTTGGCAACAGGGTTATTTACAATTTTAGTGCACCCTATATTCTCCAGCAAGCGGGTATCTGCCCCTTTGTGCTCCTGGTTGACCTCCTTAACCCACTGTCTTGTGGTGGACCGACCTGGCTTTCCCCACTAGCGTTAGGGGTACAGCTACCAGCTGGGTGTACAGGTAGGGCAGGCAGCTGTCTGCGGGTCCTTTGGCTTACCGCAGGCATGGCAGGCTCACTGTCAGCAGAGGGTTGACTCTCCTGGGCTGCTGGTACAGGCTCTTCTGCCTCTGGAACTGCTTGCTCCTCTTTGTCTTCCGGCTCCGGTGTAGGTTGTTGCGGAACCGGTTGCAGGAAATGCAAGACGGGTACCACTATTGCATCGTTTATTCGAGTCCAGGACTGAGGGAACTCTCCGAGAACAGTGCTGATCATTTCTTCCTTTTCCTCTGCGGGTTCAAGGTCACTTTGATCCTCTTCTGCACTACGGAGTTGCTCGGGGCACCTTTTTAGGTGGTCTCTGGAGACGGTACTAGTGGTTTCTCCTCCGTCCTTGGTGATCACGCACACCTTCGGGTTGTCGTGATCAGACTGCAGTACGGTGTAGGGTTCCCTTTCCCACTGGTCGTCCAACTTGTGAAGCCTTCTCTTTCGCTTCAGGACCTGCTTACCAGGTTCTAGGGGACCAGCAGGGGCGTGTTGGTTGAAGAGTTTTTCTTGCCTCTCTCTCACCTGGGCCAGGCTCTTCTCCACACTCTCCTGTACCTTCTTGTACTGCAGTTGCCTTTCCGTGATCCCAGTCCGCATCCGGGGAGGTGTCCTCAGGTGTTAGGACTCCCATCTCCAGGTCTACGGGCAGCTTACCTGGTCTGTCTCGCATCAGGTAAGCCGGGGTGCAGTTTGTAGCATTCACCGGGATATGATTGTATAAGTCTATCAGATCCGGCAGTTTTTCTGGCCACAGGCTGTGTTCCTCCAGGGGCAACGTCTGCAGGAGATCAATGACTATGTTGTTAATTTTCTCACACATCCCGTTGGTTTGTGGGTGGTAAGGCGTTGTCCAAATCTTCTTACAGCCGTAGAGGTTGCAGAATTCTTGGAAAATTTCAGCCTCGAACGCTGGACCCTGGTCCGTCAGGACCTGTTCCAGATACCCGTGTGGACGTCAGAAGTATTGCTGGAAGGCTCTGGCCGCCGTTTGGGCTGTCAAGTCTTTTACCGGGACCACCACTAGAAAACAGGAATAGTGGTCCACGATTGTCAGGGCATAGATGTATCCTGATCGGCTTGGAGCCATTTGACGTGGTCTAGGGCTAACAGCTCAAGAGGTTGCTGGGTGACGATGGGCTTCAAGGGTGTCTTCTGGCTGGTGCGGTCTTTTCTCCTTAAGTTACAAGGGCCACAGTCCCGGCACCACTTCTCTACAGCACCTCTCATGCCGACCCAAAAGAACCGTCCTCTTAGCAGGAACTCCAGTTTCTTCCAACCGAAGTGCCCCGCCCTGTCATGGTAAGCCCCCAGGGCCATGGCTGCATCCCGCCATGGGATCACTACTTGCCAGGTCAGCTCGTGCGTCCGGTGGTTGACAAGCCTTCTGCACAGCTTGCCTTCGTAGAGGAACAGCTTGCTCTTCTCTTTCCATAGCTGCTTGGCTTCCTCTGGAGCATCCGGATCTATGCGGGCATCTTCCTGGGTCAGCAGATCTTTCACCAGGCGGACTGCAGGGTCACTATCTTGGGTCTCGGCCCAGCTGTGGTGAGGTAGGGGATTGATCATAACGGTTGTTAAATCTTCCTCCTTCACGCGGTGGGAGTATTGAGCGGCTCCGTACCGGTGAAACGCGGGGAGTTCTACCTCCTCCAGCTCTTCTGGGTCTTCGTCACCGTCAGGTAAGTGAGGCATTCTCGATAGGGCGTCCGCATTGGCATTGGTTTTGCCTGCCCGGTACTTGATCACGAAGTCATAATTGGAGAGACGGGCCATCCACCGCTGTTCCAAGGCACCCAGTCTTGCACTGTCTAGGTGTGTTAACGGGTTGTTATCCGTTTACACAGTGAACTTTGCGGAGGCCAGGTAATGCTTGAAGCGTTCCGTTATGGCCCACACCACCGCCAAGAATTCTAGCTTGAAGGAGCTGTAATTCTCCGGGTTACTCTCGGTGGGCCTCAGCTTCCGGGTGGCGTATACGATCACCCTTTCTCTGCCCTGTTGGTTTTGTGACAGTACGGCTCCCAGTCCCACATTACTGGCGTCTGTGTGGAGAATTAAAGGCTGGCCATAATCAGGGTAGGCGAGGATCTCAACCCCCGTGAGGGCCATCTTCAACTGGTGGAAGGACTCCTCTTCCGGTTGATCCCACTTGAAGGGTGGCTTTTGACTTCTGGACTTAGACTGTCCTATCAGGAGGTCCTGCATATGAGCTGCCATTTTAGTGAACCCGGGGATGAACCTTCGGTAGTAGCCTACCAACCCGAGGAACGGCCTTACTTCTTTGATGTTCGAGGGGCTGGGCCAGCTCTTGATTGCCGTGACCTTGTCAGGGTCGGGGGCTACTCCTTTCGCACTTACCATGTGCCCTAGGTACTGGACCTTTGGTTTCAGCAGGTGACACTTCGATGGTTTCACCTTCAGGCCATAGCCTGCCAGGGCTTCGAACACCTCGGCCAGGTGCTTTAGATGGTCCTTGTAAGTCTTCGAATAGATGATCACGTCGTCCAGGTAAAGGAGGACTGTCTCGAAGTTTCGGTGCCCTAGACAGCATTCCATCAGCCTCTGGAAGGTCCCTGGTGCGTTGCAGAGCCCGAAGGGCATACAGTGGAACTCACTCAGTCCCATCGGGGTGGTGAAGGCAGTCTTCTCCTTGTCAGCCTCTGCCATAGGAACCTGCCAGTACCCGCTAGTAAGGTCCAAAGTAGAAAAGAAGTTAGCTGATTTTAGTGCGGCTAAAGACTCCTCTATTCTAGGCAGCGGATATGCGTCTTTGTGGGTGATACGGTTGATTTGTCTATAGTCCACGCACATTCTCATGGTGCCGTCTTTCTTTTTTACCAGAACCAGGGGGGCTGCCCAGGGGCTACAGCTATCTCTAATGACCCCAGCTTCTTTCATTTCCCGCAGCATACCCTTGGCGTTCTGATAATGTGCAGGGGGTACAGGCCTGTGTCTCTCTTTTATTGGTGGGTGGCTCCCTGTGGGGATATGGTGTTCTATCCTTTTTACTCGGCCGAAGTCTAGCAGGTGCTTACTAAAAATTCTCTCGTACTCCTGGACCACCCGGTAGACGCCTTGTTTTTGGTGCAGGGGAGTGGAGTCAGCACCCACATGGAGTTTCTGGCACCAGTCCTCCTTTTCTTTCTGGGAGCCATTACCCTCCGCCTGAGGAGATGGAGGCAAGGGTTCCACGGCCCTGATAGCTTTGTGTTCGACAACAAACAGTTTGGCAAGTGTAGCGTACCTGGGTATGTGTACCTCTCTCTCCCCAATGTTGAGAATGCGAACGGGCACCCTCCCATGACGGACATCGACCACCCCCCGGGCTGTCAAAATGGTGGGCCTGCTGTCTGAGTACACGGGTTCTACCATGGCTTGGTAGTCTCTACCTCTCAACCCGATTGCAGTCCGACACCAGATCATCATTTCACTTTTTGGGAGGCATGGAAATGGGGAATGGGTCACTCAGTCTTACGCTACCGATCTCACCACCAGACAGTTCTACCTGCTGCCGTCTCATCAGGGCTTTTATCTCCTTGTTGAGGACTCTCTGTTGGCTGGAACTAGCATTCACCGCCACCTGTTGTAGAATTGCAATTACCTCTGAAAGACAATTTTCAATCACGTTAGTACCCACAGTTATTTTAGGGTGACTTTCACGATGGTCAATGTCCACAATAATTACTCCCTGTGCCGGTAGTTCAACTTTACCAATTTTAATGGTCATCTCCTTGAACCCCATCTGCGGCACGGGTAAGCCATTACTGGCGATGATGCTCAAGTTACTGTCTGGATACCGTGTGATATCAGCATCAGTCCAATACTGCTTAAAAAGTACATAAGGGATAGTGGTTACTGGCAACCCGGTATCCAGCAAGGCGCTCATGGGGATACCGTCCAGCACCACAGGTAAAACCGGGGGCCCCCCAACGTTCTTATCACGCCAATTATAAGGGCCTGGTGATCTTATGCCTGGGGGTCGGCCCTCTGCCCCAGGTTGGACCCGTTTAAGTTACAGTACCTGGAAATGTGTCCGGGCTGGTTGCATCGACGGCAAATGGGCTGTCCATCCTCTGCGTAGCGGTCTGTGGGCCTCCCTCGGAACGACGGGATCCTCCTCTGTCGACGCCACGGGACATCCTCCGGACTTGAAGCCAGCTCGATGGGTCTTGACGGGTCCACTTGTAATGCCTGGACGGTCCTGGTCAACGCCGCGACGCTCCTGGTCAGCTCCTGGACTTGGTTGTGCAGATCTTTCGACGGGGCTTGGTTCAGGGCCTGTGCGTCAGCCCCCACAGAGTCCATAGGGGAGGGCGCCGCCTCCTGGTGGTAGGTGAAAGCAGGGCGCCGGGGGTTTATAGCGCCACTCGTTGCGGGTTCACGGAGCACCCTTATGGCCCTGTCCTTAAATTGGGCAAAGGTCAGATCAGGGTTCTGAAAGAACATGAGGCGCAGCTGGGTCCTGTGGGTGCTAGACAGCAGACCTTCTATAAACTGTTCTGTTAGTAGCTTATCCGTATCCTGCACGCTGCCAGGGTCAGCTTGTTGGATGGCCCTCAAGGCTTCCTGCAAATTTAGGGCATAGTCTCTGATGCTGTCCTGTGTCCGCTGTTTACATCCATAAAACCTCATCTTAATTTCAGCGGAGGTACGTGTGTCAAAGGTACCAGAATACTCTTCACAGTTCTTTTCTCCTCAGTGGGCCATGATTTTACCTCCCGCTGGGCTGCGCCAGTTAACTGCCTTGTCAGTATGCTAACCTTCTGTTCCTCTGTCAGGGGGTAAACTTGGAACAAACTGTACAGCCTTTCCTTAAAGTCAGTTAGGGCATGGGGCTCCCCTGAATACTTAGGCAGCCAGGCCGCTCCAGGGATGTAGGGCAAGGAAAATGGCATCACCGCTGCTGCAGCTGCGCTGGTGGTAGTGGGCGCCTCCGTGTCTGACATCTTCCTCCCCCCTAGTTAAGCGTGTCCTACCTTCCGACAATCCTCTTCTGTAGGCCGCGGCTCCGCTGGTGCTGCTCTGGACGAGGACCTTGCATCGCGTCCTGGTGACGTCAGCGTCACTCTCTCTCCCTTCCAGGACCTTGCGCAGCATCGGTGCGTGGGGCGGAGGTTCGGGTCTCGCGCGGTTTGGACGTCCACGCCCCTCTTCTTCCCGCACGGCGTCCTGAAGATGGCGTCCGATGGCGGGAAAACGGCTGAAGATGGCGGGAACCGACAGAAGATGGCGGGAGACGGCTGAAAATGGCTGGAAACTTCTCCGGATGGCGGGAAACCTCTTCTTCAGGTACGTGTACAGTCTTTTTCAGGCACGCAATACCCGTTTGTGGCGGGTTGGTTACTATCCTGTCGACTACGCCAAAGCTGACTCGCCCCCTGGGCCGTGGGGCACTCGGATCCGGGCAATAGGGGAACGATGGGGGTAGTAGTGGCGACCCGGTCCGTGGCTCAGGGTGGTCAGACCAGTGGTAGTCCCTTTATAAGTTTTAAGTGATGTCCGACTACGCCACCCGTGGATTGCGGTTATTAGGAACCGCCGCTACAAGGCAGACCGCTGGGGCTGATGGTGTATGCAGCTGGGATAGTGTGACTCCCCACGGGAAGAGTGCGGCCCCAGGGCAGTATAATGGAAGATGAGGGTGATGGTGTAGGGCGTCCCAGTACCGTTAGTGCTGGAGGAGCAAGGAGCATGCAGACAACAGGTTGCAGTCCAGGGTCTTTACTAGAACAGGTGAACTGACCCACAAACAGTCCTGGCTAGGAGGGGACCTGGATGTCTGAGAGCAATTGGGACATTGGCCCTGGTCAGGGTGAGGGTGTAGGCCTACCGTGCTCTCTGCGCTCCTTCTGGCTATCTCCTCCTGATAGGGTAACAGCCCACGGTCCGAGCTCACCGTGTATTCTCGCCTGTATGGCCTGCAACGTGGGTCCCTTTCTACTCCCGGCCTGGTACGGCTTTGCTGGTCCCTTCTGTTGTGGCAGAGCCTCCGGGCTTCTTAGGCCAAGGAACATACAGTCCCCTGCGGACTGATTATCTGCTGCCGGACGTGGAATCCTCACAGCCTCAGACACCAAAGTCTGGTAAAATGGAGTTCTTTGTCTGCCAAGACAGGCTCACTTCGCCTCTTTTCTCTGGCTTGTGGCTCTCCTACTGCCACACTTCCTCTTAGGGTGCAATACAACTGTCCCTCTCTGCTATGGGACACCTCTCAGTCCAGTTCTCTCTAACCCTGCCCCCAGTTCCAGCTTTTATAGGGGCAGCCTGCTCCCCCTACTGGCCTGAGACAGGAGGTATTGCATGCTAATGTTCCCCTGACCAGAGAACCTCCCCCTTGCTCTCAGACACAGCTTTATTATATTTGTGGCATCCAGGCCAGGGTGACACAGAAGCATATCAAGAAAAGAACACTGTCCCTACTGTGAAACATGGAGGAGGCTCTGTTACGTTCTTGGGCTGCTTTGCTGCATCTGGCACAGGGTGTCTTGAATCTGTGCTAGGTACAATGAAATCTCAAGACTATCAAGGGATTCTAGAGAGAAATGTGCTGCCAAGTGTCAGAAAGCTTGGTCTCAGTCGCAGGTCATGGGTCTTGCAACAGGATAATGACCCAAAACACACAGCTAAAAACACCCAAGAATGGCTAAGAGGAAAACATTGGACTATTTTGAAGTGGCCTTCTATGAGCCCTGACCTAAATCCTATTGAGCATCTTTGGAAAGAGCTGAAACATGCCATCTGGAAAAGGCAACCTTCAAACACGAGACAACTGGAGCAGTTTGCTCATGAGGAGTGGGCCAAAATACCTGTCGAGAGGTGCAGAAGTCTCATTGACAGTTACAGGAATCGTTTGATTGCAGTGATTGCCTCAAAAGATTGTTCAACAAAATATTAAGTTAAGAGTACCATCATTTCTGTCCAGGCCTATTTCATGAGTTTAATTTTTCAAAAAAATCTGTGAAAGCAGGGTTGAAAAGCAATGTCTGACTTTCATTTGTTCATTTTCATAGATTTTTAATTTATTATTACTTTTGTCAGATTCAAGTTATTTCTGTGACCATTGTGGTTTTTTTTTTCATTAAACGAGGGGTACCAACAATTTTGATCACGTGTGTATACTAAATTTTAATGAAAGTTCAAAACAATATGACATACTGTAAGACAGCAGAATAACATACCAGGACCACCTTCTGACAGTAAGCAAGCCTTAAGACAGACAAGAAAACATATTTATCATATATATATATATATATATATATATATATATATATATATATATATATATGTATATATATATATAGTATATGTACTGTTTTACTCTAATTAGGTGATGCAAAAATGAATTCACCACACATTGAAAGCTACCGCATCTAGGATTTTGTATAACCTCCGTGATAACCATTCTTCAAGAACTACCTCTTTTAGAGCTGGATGCTGGATAGAAAGTGATGCTCAACTTGTCTCTTCTGAATGCCGTATAGGTGTTTTGGTTGGGTTTAGATCAGGAGACTTGGTCACTGAATCACAAATGGTGTTGATGTAAGGAAGGTATGAGATAAATGTTATTTATTCACTCTTTTTCGTGGTATGACTATCTGGATTAAATTGATGAGCAAAGTTAGAAAATTGTTAATTTTTTTATTTTTAGTCAAATTTCTGTAAGTACAAATCATATTGACCTAAATTTACAGCCATCATAAAGTATAATATGTCACAAAAAAACTCTCAAAATCACTGGCATATGTGAAAACATTTCAGAGCTATTGCCATATAAAGTAACACATCTAAGATTTCAAAAATTTGGGTTGGTCAACAATAAGTTAATGAAAATTACAGTACTAACGCTAATATTACCTCCATACAATGACTCTAGTGGAAGGTATCAGTATACACAATACAGGTAAGTCCAGTTGCTTACCAGTGATATCTCCAATTGAAATCATTAATTTTTATTTTTCACCCAGTGCAGACCGCTATGACTTCTAGTCACGACTTGTCTCTGCAATCTGTAACACACAGACATCTATGGCTGATCTCCATTTCATTTTTTCCTCAACTTCCAACTGGAGCTTAAGAATTTTTGTGAGACTTTTTAAAACGTCTCAGTTGATAAATCTGACTTAAACCTTACGTCCATTGCTAACCATAATCATTAGTGTTGAGCGAGCACTAAAATGCTCGGGTGCTCGAAGCTCGGGCCGAGCTCACCGTGATACTCGGGTGCTCGACCCGAGCAACGAGCCCAATGTTAGTCTATGGGAGACCCGAGCATTTTTGCGGCGTCACCCCCGACAGTCTGTAGAAAGCCTAAAAAGTGCCCAAAACGATAGTGACAGTGCAGAAAAGACATGGGGACTGCATGGGGATCGCCCCAGGAAGCATTTCTGACCCACAGGTCACTGCTGTCAACAGCGTGGTCAGAGGTATTAAGCCACTTTTACGGGCTCACAATAAAATGTTCAAAAACTAAACTGAAACTGTTTTCCTGTGAAATATGTTAAGGAATTTCCTTTCCAGGGTAAAGACTTGTGTATAAGGTAAAATAAATAACCAAAAACAAAAATACTCCTCCACACCTTGGACTATGTTCACAAGTAGGATTTTTCATGCGTTTTTGCACTTTTGTATTGCTTTCAACCGTGACAAATGCATTCACCGGGAAATGTCATTTTAACATTTTACAACCTTATCTGGCCATGTGCTGTGTGACACATGCATACAGTGCTGAAAAGACATGGGAACAGCATGGGGAAGACCCCTGGAAGCATCTCTGACTCCCAGGTCACTGCCTAAAAGTGTGCCCATCAGAAGTGATCCTTGCCGCATCAAAAGAGGCAGACTTGCAACTATCCCGGTGCAAGTCCTTGTCCCAGGGCAGTGTTCAATTGTACCTCCCCCATTCCTTGCAATGCAAGCGCAAATATGGAGCCTGACACCCACCCACCCGCAGGCTGCAATACCATACCGCTAGCTTTCACTTGAAATGGGGCCTTTTAGTTTGGAGGAGGCCGAAGCTGGCCACTACCTCATGGCTGCTTCAGCAGTGAGGTATCCATACTCGATCCCCAGCCGCCCCGCGGCCTGGAATCCACACACGGTCCCCAGCCGCCTGGGGGCGGCCGGGTGTCCATAAACGGTCCCCAGCCGCCCCTATTTCTCCTGTCACCTTCCCACACACTTTTTTTAGCCTGGCCTGGTTTAGGACAGCATTGGATGAGCCCACCAGAGAACCAGACTCCCCCGGTGGGCCCTGGCTTCTCCATCCGGGGAGTTGAGAGTGCCATGGTGAGGAGCATGATGATGATGATAGAAGTTAGCATCTGCTTTGTTTTCTTTTAATGCAAGCGTAAGTGTGCAGCCTGCCACCAACCCACCCCCAGGCTGCAATGCCATACTGCTAGCTTGCACTTGAAATGGGGCCTTTTAGTTTGGAGTAGGTCGAAGCTGGTCACTACCTCATGGCTGCTTCGGCGGCCTGGTATCCATACTCAGTCCCCAGCCACCCGGCGGCCTGTTGTCTACACTCGGTCCCCAGCCGCCAGGGGGCGGCCGGGTGTCCATACTCGGTCCCCAGCCGCCCCGCGGCCGGGTGTCCACACACAGTCCCCAGCCGCCTGGGGGCGGTGGGGTGTCCATAAACAGTCCCCAGCCGCCCCTATTTCTCCTGTCACCTTCCCACACACTTTTCTTAGCCTGGCTTTGTAGCACCCTGAGGATTCGGCTGCTACAGGGGTATTGCACCTCAACCCAGAGGTGTGATATTCCACTCCCGGGTAAGGATGGAGTGTGGATCTGAGCTCGGTAGGCTGCATGCACTACACACATCCCATTTCCGAGGAGCAGACCGACGGTACTCCCACTTAGAAATGTGCAGGTACGACCGAGTCTGTTCCTGGCTGGAGTGGGAGGGGGGTGGTACATCCCAGTAGTGTAGGGGCAGATAGGGGGAGCAGCCTGGGTAAAGATAGGAGCTCATTGGGTGCTGGTCACCTGAGCTCACACATAGAGGGTGTATATAAGGTGGGCACCAACTAAGAACAGGGTCAGTTGCAGAGAGAAAGTCAGGAGCAGAGGAGAAGAGAGACCCAGAGTGAGAGAGGAGAGAGAGAGAGACTCAGAGGCACAGAAGGAAAGGACTCTGAGACCCCAAACTAAATCCCCGGGTGAAGAGTCGGCATCAGGGTACCGGAACCCAAGCTGGTGGGGGTAAAAACATTCCCCAGCCAGAGACCGGAGACCGTGGGCAGCGTTTGCCACGGTCACCCACCACATCCACCACGAAGGCATACCACGAGGAGGGTCAGGGAACCCAAGGCCAAGGGTGTCCCAACAGAAGGCCCGAGGGAGCTGGACCTGGGTGGATCAATAGTGGGGACGGCCAGAGAAAGGACTGAAGGAGAGCTCAGGGTCACGCTCCGGACTTATTTGGGAGTTGGCTGGATCCAGAACCTGGTGGACGCAGCACGGCTCGGGAGGTCACTCGAAGCTGGAGTGACCAGAACATCAGCAGTGAGTAAAACATCCTAAACTGCATAACCCGACTCTGTCTCTGATTGCCGTCTACACTGCATCACCACAACTCCCATCCTCTGCACCTGATCCCCTGAGGCTATACCCCACCCGTTGGGGGTTATACCATCAAACGCTGCACCTACACCATCAGCCTCAGCGGACCCTGCTGCAGCGGCGGCCATAGTGACCGCAACACAACGGGTGGCGTAGTCGACATTAAGAACTTATAACATCTGTAGGACTGCCACATACAACTGAGTTTGACACCCTGGGCACGGACCGGGTCACAGCCACTCGGAAGACTACAACCCCCATCTGATCCGGCTCCGGATATTCCCACTAACGAATATGGCCCAGGGGGCGCGTCAGCTTCCTTTAGGGCAGCATTGGACGAGCCCACCAGAGAACCAGACTCCTCCGGTGGGCCCTAGCTTCTCCATCAGGGGAGTTGAGAGTGCCAAGGTGAGGAGCAAGATGATGATGATGGAAGTTAGCATCTGCTTTGTTTTCTTTTAATGCAAGCGTAAGTGTGCAGCCTGCCACCCACCCACCCCCAGGCTGCAATGCCCTACTGCTAGCTTGTAGTTGAAATGGGGCCTTTTAGTTTGGAGGAGGCCGAAGCTGGCCAATACCTCTTGGCTGCTTCGGCGGCCTGGTATCCATACTCAGTCCCCAGCCGCCCGGCGGCCTTGTGTCCATAAACGGTACCAAGCCGCCCCTATTTCTCCTGTCACCTTCCCACACACTTTTCTTAGCCTGGCCTGCTTTAGTGCAGCATTGGACGAGCCCACCAGAGAACCAGACTCCTCCGGTGGGCCCTGGCTTCTCCATCAGGGGAGTTGAGAGTGCCAAGGTGAGGAGCATGATGATGATGATAGAAGTTAGCATCTGCTTTGTTTTCTTTTAATGCAAGCGTAAATGTACAGCCTGCCACTAACCCACTCCCAGGCTGCAATGCCATACTGCTAGCTTGCACTTGAAATGGGGCCTTTTTGTTTGGAGTAGGCCGAAGCTGGTCACTACCTCATGGCTGCTTCGGCGGCCTGGTATCCATACTCAGTCCCCAGCCGCCCGGCGGCCGGTTGTCCACACTCGGTCCCCAGCCGCCAGGGAGCAGCCGGGTGTCCATACTCGGTCCCCAGCCGCCCCGCGGCCGGGTGTCCACACTCGGTCTCAAGCCACCTGGGGGCGGCCGGGTGTCTATAAATGGTCCCCAGCCGCCCCTATTTCTCCTGTCACCTTCCCACACACTTTTCTTAGCCTGGCCTGCTTTAGGGCAGCATTGGACGAGCCCACCAGAGAACCAGACTCCTCCGGTGGGCCCTGGCTTCTCCATCAGGGGAGTTGAGAGTGCCAAGGTGAGGAGCATGATGATGATGATAGAAGTTAGCATCTGCTTTGAGTTCTTGGAATGCAAGCGCATGTATGTAGTAGCGGCTACGCCTGAGGTGGTCAGCGTTTTGGCGCATATCCTACCTCCTCTAAGAATTGCTGGATGTTTTCCTGCTACTATCCCAGTTCTATGACTCTCGTTAAAACAAAGCTTCAGGTGATAAATGATGGATGAGTTGGTGGCAAAGGAGAAAGAGCAAGAGGAACAGGGACCATTCACATCAATATCAGGCCAGTCAACCACACATGTCTTGTAGGATATGTTTCTGTACCAAAAGGAGCGGTTCGGCTACACAGTTATAGGGCATACAGTGAGTGCAATGCCTACCAAAAATTTCGAGGCACTCCAATGCCCCTTGGAAGTGACATGGAGGTCAGAGGGCCTTAACTAAACCATTTTTTCATTTATAGCAACTGGGTCTCCTGTGCACTGTTGGCCTAAGCAGTGAATGGAAGGCTTTCCAAAAATTATGAGGAACTGCAATGCCCCTTGAAACAGACGTGGATTACAGCGTACTAAAAATCTTCTACCCATTATTCGGGAGTGGGTTTCCCTTAGTGTTTGACTATGCATTGAAAAGCAAAAGCTGACTAAAATTAGGAGGAAATGCAATGCCCGTTGGAAGAGTTGTGGAGGTCACAGTAGCTTAACAAGACGGTTTTAATGACCCTTGGAAAAGTGCTGGAGGTCACAGTAGCTTAACAAGACGGTTTGAATGCCCCTTGGAAAAGTGGTGGAGGTCACAGTAGCTTAAAAAGATGGTTTCAATGCCCCTCGGAAGAGACGTCGAGGTCGCAGTAGCTTAACAAGATGCTTTTAATGCCTCTTGGAAAAGTGGTGAAGGTCGCAGTAGCTTAACAAGATGGTTTGAATGCCCCTTGGAAAAGTGGTGGAGGTCGCAATAGCTTAACAAGACGGTTTTAATGCCCCTTACAAGAGCCATACAATACAGCATCTTAAAAACATTGTGGGTCTCCCATAGTCTTTGCTTATGCCTTCCAAGCAAAAGCTGCCAAAAATTAGGACGGAGAATCTTGCAATGCCCCTTACAAGAGCCATGCAGTACAGCATATTACAAACATTATTCCCATTATTGGGGAGTGGGTCTCCCATAGTCTTTGCTTATGCCTTCCAAGCAAAAGCTGCCAAAAATTAGGACGGAGGAACTTGCAATACCCCTTACAAGAGCCATGCAGTACAGCATATTACAAACATTATTCCCATTATTGGGGAGTGGGTCTCCCATAGTCTTTGCTTATGCCTTCCAGGCAAAAGCTGCCAAAAATTAGGAGGAAATGCAATGTCCGTTCGAAGAGTCGTGGAGGTTAGAGTTAATTAAAAACAACATTTCAATGCCCCTTTGAAGAGCTGTGGAGTTCAGAGTGGTTTAACAAGATGCTTTTAATGCCCCTCGGAAGAGACGTGGAGGTCCCATTATCTTAACAAGACTGTTTTAATGCCCCTCGGAAGAGACGTGGAGGTCCCAGTAGCTTAACAAGACGGTTTTAATGCCCCTTGGAAAAGTGGTGGAGGTGTCACAGTAGCTTAACAAGACGGTTTTAATGCCCCTTACAAGAGACGTGGAGGTCAGAGTGGTATAACAAGACGCTTTTAATGCCCCTCAGAAGAGACATGGAGCTCAGAGTGGTATAACAAGACGCTTTTAATGCCCCTCAGAAGAGATGTGGAGGTCAGAGTGGTATAACAAGGCGCTTTTAATGCCCCTTACAAGAGCCATACAGTACAGCATCTTAAAAATATTATTCCCATTATTGGGGAGTGGGTCTTCCACAGTCTTTGCTTATGCCTTCCAAGCAAAAGCTGACAAAAATAAGGACGGAGGAACTTTCAATAATGGCAACACGGACCACGGTCACCCTGGTGGTATAGTGGTGGTGGAGGCTGAGGATAAGAAGAAGAACATAAAACAGCCGAAATGAGGAAGCGTATACCCATGTGTGAGTGTGAAGCGTTGCATGTGAATACACCTAACGAAATAACACAGTGGATTTGACTTTATGTTACTCTGCTGTCATTTGGTGGTGATGAGAAGTCTGGCCCAATCCAGCCCTTGTTCATTTTGATAAGGGTCAGCTTGTCAGCATTGTCAGTTGACAGGCGAGTGCGTTTATCAGTTATAATTCCCCCAGCGGCACTAAAAACACGCTCCGATAACACACTAGTGGCAGGGCAGGCCAGGACCTCCAAGGCGTACAGAGCGAGTTCATTCCAAGTGTCCAGCTTGGATACCCAATAATTAAAAGGCACAGAGGAATCACAGAGGACGCTGGTACGGTCGGCAAGTTACTCCCTCACCATCTTTTGAAACTTTCCACTCCTTGTGATAGTACCCCGTGCCTCAGGGTCTGTCCGAAGGGAGGGTCTGAGAAAACTGTCCCAGAACGTTGACAGTGTTCCCCTGCCTCTGCTTGATTGGAGTTGCGTCTCTCTCGCATGTACGCCTTGGTTGGGCAATGAACTGTGACCTCTGCCGCTAGCGTGTTCAGATGGGAATTTTTTTAACAGTTCTGCAGCAAGGGCCTTCTGGTACTGCCCCATTTTTGTAGACCTCTCCACCTCAGGAATAAGAGAGTGAAAGTTCTCCTTGTAGCGGGGGTCTAAAAGTGTCACCAACCAGTAATGACTGTCACCCAACATTTTGACAACGCGAGGGTCACGGTTAAGGCAGCGTAACATAAAGTCAGCCATACCTGCCAGACTGGTAACGGGCAAGACTTCCATGTCCTCACCAAGATGACGACTGACCATGCTCTCCTCCTCCTCCTCCCCCCTGTCCTCAGGCCACTCACGCTGAACCGACGGTATGACATTTGTACAGGTACTACCGTCTACAGCACATGATACAAGCTCCTGTTCTTCCTCCTCCTCCTCCTCCTCCTCTCCCTCATTGTCCCCCAATGCACGTTGGGATGAGATGAGGCTGGACTGTGTGTAATCGCCCGCTACGTCTTCTTGATCCATCTCATCATACTCTGGCTGCAATGCCTCCTCTTTATTCTCTGCAGAGAGCGTTGCAAAAGACAGACAAGTGGAATGCTGACGCTAATGATGGTGTCATCGCCACTCACCATCTTGGTGGACTCCTCAAAGTTTGTCAAGATGGTACATATGTCAGACATCCAGGTCCACTCCTGAGGTCTTATGTGTGGAGTCTGACCTGAATATCGACGGCCTTGTTGCAGCTGATACTCCACAACTGCTCTCTTCTGCTCACAAATCCTTTGCAACATGTGGAGGGTAGAGTTCCAACATGTGGGGACATCACACACCAGTCGGTGTGACGGAAGCTGCAAACGCTGCTGCAACACAGCAAGGGCGGCGGAAGCTGTAGCCGACTTGCGAAAATGAGCTGACAGGCGGCGTACTTTGACGAGCAGATCTGGCAACTCGGGGTATGATTTAAGAAACCGCTGAACCACAAGGTCCGACTGGGTCCCGGCTTCCACTATGTTTACCCAGTGTGCCGTCAGGGAGATGTACAGTCCCTGGTCACAAGCACTTGTCCACGTGTCCGTTGTCAGGTGGACTCTCCCAGTAACTGCGTTGTTGAGAGCACGGCAGCTGTTTTGGGACACGTGCTTGTGTAGTGCGGGGATGGCACACCGGGCAAAATAGTGTCGGCTGGGGACCGAGTACCGAGGAACGGCCACCGCCATAAGGTTGCGGAAGGAATCCGTCTCCACCAGCCTAAAAGGCAGCATTTCCAAAGCAAGCAGTCGTGAAATGTGCGAATTTAGGACTGTGGCCTGTGGGGGCGTTGGCTGCGAATTTCCGCTTTCGTTTAAAGGTCTGAGATATGGACAATTGAACGCTGCGGTGGGACGTGGACGTTGATGCTGTTTCTTGAGAAACTGCCATAACAAATGAAGACTGAGAGGAGGGGGCATCTTTGCATGCAGTATGGACAGGGGATTGCCTTGCACACACAACAGGTTCTATTGCACGCACAACAGTGGAAGAAGCAGTGGTGACACCCGCTGACACTGGTCGTGGACCCTGGGGTTCACCCCACAAAGTCGGGTGCTTTGCTGCCATGTGCCTGATCATGCTGGTGGTGGTCAGGCTGGTAGTTTTGTCACCCATGCTGATGCTGGCATGGCAGGTGGTACAAATGGCCTTTTTGGGGTTATCAGCAGAGTCTTTAAAAAAAATTCCAGACTCTGGAAGATCTACAGGTTGTACTGGCAACGTCCCTCGTGTTGGTGTTACGAGGAACTGTTGCCTGCCTTCTGTGTGCGGCCACCACACTGCTTCTTACTGCCTGTTGGGGTACTCTGCCTCCCTCACCCTTTGTGCTGCTGGCCTCGCTCTGCATGTCCTCCTGCCACGTTGGGTCAGTTACTAGATCATCCACCTCCTCCTCTTCCTCTTGCGCACCACGATCCTCCTACTCACTTCCTGGAAATTGTGTCTCGTCATCGTCCACCTCTTGTGACAAATTACCAGCGTCGACTTCCTGTGGCCATGGCTGTTCAAATATTTGGACATCGCTACATGGGATCTCCTCTTCCACCACTTCAAGCGGAGCAGGCGAGGGGCACAAATCTGGAAATGGACCAGTGAACAGCTCTTCAGAGTGTCCAAGTGTGGGATCAGTTGCTGTCTGACAACACTCGGCATGGTGGTAGGAAGGAGCATCATGGTGAGGAGGAGTAGGCTGGCGAGACTCACGGCTACTAAGATTTGACCGTGTGGAAGACAGACCGGAGGTGGTGGTGCCCAGGTAACTGGACGTATTATCTGCTATCCAATTAATAACCTGTTCACACTGATCAGTTCGCAATACTGGTGTTGTTCTGTGCTTCCCTAGTAATTCGGTCAAGAAGTGGGAGCAACAAGATGTGGCTGTTGGTTGTGGCACATTTTCACCTTGGCCACGGCCCTGTCCTCTGCACGCACCATCACCAGAACGTCCAGTTCCACGTCCCTTGCCACGCGCCTTGCCCATTGTAAAGGAAGTAAAATAGCTTACACTCCCACTATCAATGGAAAAAGGGTAATAAAAAGTAGATTAGAACCGTGGAAGAGGAAAACCACAGTTCTATTTCTCTGGCCTACACCCGACTCTTTTAAACAATCTGAACAATCAGGGAGACGCTATTACTGTTTTTCTTTACGGAAAAAATACCAAAAGCTGAATAATAGAGATTTTTTTACCGTGGAATGGCAAAACCACAGTTATTGTTTTCTGGGGTATACCAGACAATTTTTAATAGATATATTTGCGACTGAACAGTGAGCGACACACTCAAACTGTTTTTTTTTAGGTAAAAATGGCCCAAAAGTGGATAATACAGAGGTTTCAACCGTCGAACTGCAAAACCACACTTCTATTTCTCTGGCCTACACCAGACTATTTTCATCAAATATATTTGTGTCTGAACAACCAGGGAGACACAATTAAATATAAAAAAAAATTGAGATTTTTTCCGTGGAACGGCAAAACCACAGTTATAATTTACTGGTGTATACCAGACTCTCTTAAACAGATATATTTGTGTTTGAACAATCAGGAGACACTATTACTGTTTTTCTTTACGGCAAAAAATGCCAAAAGCAGGATAATACAGAGATTTGACCCGTGGAACTGCAAAACCACAGTTCTATTTCTTGGGCCTACACCAGACTATTTTCAAGAGATATATTTGTGTCTGAACAATCAGGAGACAGTATTACTGTTTTTCTTTACGGCAAAAAATGCCAAAAGCAGGATAATAGAGATTTTTCACCGTGGAACGGCAAAACCACAGTTATAATTTACTGGTGCATACCAGACTCTTTTAAACAGATATATTGGTTTCTGAACAATCAGGAGACACTATTACTGTTTTTCTTTATGGAAAAAATACCAAAAGCTGGATAATAGAGATTTTTTACCGTGGAACGGCAAAACCACAGTTATAATTTACTGGTGTATACCAGATTTTTTTTAATAGATATATTTCCTGTTGAACAGTGAGCTACACACTCAAACTGTTTTTTTAGGTAAAAATGGCCCAAAAGTGGATAATACAGAGGTTTGAACCGTGGAACTGCAAAACCACACTTCTATTTCTCTGGCCTACACCAGACTATTTTCAACAAATATATTTGTGTCTGAACAACCAGGGAGACACTATTAAATATTATTTTTTACGGCAAAAAATGCCAAAAGCAGGATAATAGAGATTTTTTTACCGTGGAACGGCAAAACCACAGTTATAATTTACTGGTGTATACCAGACTCTTTTAAACAGATATATTGGTGTCTGAACAATCAGGAGACACTATTACTGTTTTTCTTTACGGAAAAAATACCAAAAGCTGGATAATAGAGATTTTTTACCGTGGAACGGCAAAACCACAGTTATAATTTACTGGTGTATACTAGACTTTTCTAAATAGATATATTTACGGCTGAACAGTGAGCGACACACTCAAACTGTTTTTTTTTGTAAAAATGGCCCAAAAGTGGATAATACAGAGGTTTGAACCGTGGAACTGCAAAACCACACTTTTATTTCTCTGGCCTACACCAGACAATTTTCAACAAATATATTTGTGTCTAAATAACCAGGGAGACACTATAAATTCTTTTTTTTTTGCGGCAAAAAATGCCAAAAGCAGGATAATAGAGATTTTTTATCATGGTACGTCAAAACCACAGTTATAATTTACTGGTGTATACCAGACTCTTTTAAACAGATATATTGGTGTCTGAACAATCAGGAGACACCATTACTGTTTTTTTTACGGCAAAAAATGCCAAAAGCAAGATAATACAGAGATTTGACCCGTGGAACTGCAAAACCACAGTTCTATTTCCGGGCCTACACCAGACTATTTTCAACAGATATATTTGTGTCTGAACAATCAGGGAGACATTATTACTGTTTTTCTTTACGGCAAAAAGTGCCAAAAGCAGGATAATAGAGATTTTTCACTGTGGAACGGCAAAACCACAGTTATAATTTACTAGTGTATACCAGACTCTTTTAAACAGATATATTGGTGTCTGCACAATCAGGAGACACTATTACTGTTTTTCTTTATGGAAAAAATACAAAAAGCTAGATAATAGAGATTTTTTACCATGGAACGGCAAAACCACAGTTATAATTTACTGGTGTATACCAGACTTTTTTAAATAGATATATTTGTGGCTGAACAGTGAGCGATACACTCAAACTGTTTTTTTATTAGGAAAAAATGGCCCAAAAGTGGATAATACAGAGATTTGAACCGTGGAACTGCAAAACCACACTTCTATTTCTCTGACCTACACCAGACTCTTTTAAAAAAATATATTTGTGTCTCAACTGTCACAGACACACTTTTTTTTGGGGGGGGGACACAAAAAGGTTAATAAGATGGGTATTTGTACAGTGTGAAGGAGGAAAAAAAAAAAGAGGATTTAGATGAGAAAAAAAGGATTTTTCCTGGCCCCCGAGACCTGGAGCTAAGTCCAGCAATTTCAGCAACAGGAGCACACAGGACTGTAATGCAGCGTTTGCTGGTATAACCACCGCGTCTCTTATACAGCCTGCCTGCCTGATATCTGGGATGGATATTAGTACTGAGAAGGACTGTTTGTTTGATCTGGCAGCCTTTACAGACCCTACACTAACTATTTTGCAGTATATATCTCTCCCTAAATCAGCAGCGCTGTCCCTACACTGTCTGATCCCAGCCGTCTTTGTCCAAGATGGCGGCGCCAGGTTTTCAATACTCGAGGTGACGCTGTGCGGCCAGCAAATCAATGTAATTGCCCACAACCAACATGGCTGCGGCATTACAGTGACTGGCTGGCAATCCCTGCACGTTCATTGGCTCTGTAAAGCGCGCCAAACATGTAGGGCGGAGACCGGAGCTCCCGCCCGAGTAACCCGGAAATGCTCGGTGCTCGCCGAACATCCCAAGTAGCGTGATGCTCGGGCGAGTGCCGAGCAGTGTCGAGCATGCTCGCTCAACTCTAATAATCATATTACACTCATGTTTTAAAGGTGCCATGACAGGCATTTAATAGCAAAAAAATTTTACATTTTTGGGAAAAAAATAGTGTGCAAGAAAATGTGCTACTTTTTGAAACAAACAAATTGTAGCTAAGTATTTGATAACTTTTTCACATAAATTGGCAACGTGTTCCTAGAAGTTAGACATGTTTACTTATACTCGTATTTAAGACCCTTAGTTGCCTTACTTTAGCCATTAATAAGAGACTAAAAACTAGCAAATTCCAATCATCTGGATAATTTTTAGACTCACCAAATTTATAGCTTCTTTTTCACATACTTTTGAGGTGTACACATCTTTTATTTTTGATCCAAATAAATTTGTTTTGAATAATTTGCATAAACAAAATGGGCAATTTACACCAAATTTCTTAACCAAGAACAATAGTAAAAGTGGGCTATGATACCAGTTTTGCCAGACTGCTCCTTTCACTAAAAACGGCATTTTATTTGTTTGTGAGCACTATTGTTGAGCCACTCCCGTAGTGTTCGGGTTCGGTTCGTCGAACACCGGCATGTTCGCCGAACTGTTCGTCAAACGGTTCGTCGAACACCATTAAAACCAATGGCAGGCAAACAAAAACACATAGAAACAATAGAAAACACATAGAAAACACCTTCAAAGGTGTCCAAAAGCTGCTGCAATGTCTGGCCTTGTAACAGTAGCTATATACAGTAATTTTCCTATCTCCATTCTGTACTCTTCATTATTTGGTAACACATTTTTCTCACTACTCATCTCTTTAAAATAATTAGTTTCCATTGGAGACTTTGCTGTTTTTTCATCCTTCAATCCAATGTTTCGGTTATGTCTTGAATCATGTGATTTTGATTAAGTAGGAAACTTCCATCTTCTTCTCTTTCTATCTGTATTCCTAAGTAGTGTTGAGCCACCCCCGTAGTGTTCGAGTTCGGTTCGGTTCGTCGAACACCCATATGTTCGCCGAACTGTTTGTCGAACTGTTCGTCGAACACCTTCGAACACCGTTAAAACCAATGGCAGGCAAACAAAAACACATAGAAACACATAGAAAACACTTCAAAGGTGTCCAAAAGTGGACAAACTGCTCAGAAGACACAACTAACACATGGAAAAGTGACAAGTACATATAGTCATGCGAAAAGAAAAGAGGTGGAGGAGTAAAAGGAGGAGGAGACACAGATATAGGCATGTCATGCCCTTCTAAAATCAAGAAAGGCTGGAGTTAAAATCTAAAATCAGCCTACCAACACCCAGACGTCGTGACAAGAAAATTAAAAAAAGAAATATCTTTAGGTAGAATGGTGGGGATTCCATTCAGAACACATTCCTTACAAGACGTAGTGGTATCCCCGTTGGGAGTTGTGCCAAAAACGGAACCCAATACATTCGGTCTAATCCACCATTTGTCATATCCAAGGGGCAGGTCAGTAAACGCCAACATCGATGCGGAACCAAGTACAGTAGTATATACTGTACCTCCTTTGACAAAGCAATCAGGTGGGTCAAAAAGTTGGGAAGGGGCACCCTAATGGCCAAAACAGACATTGAGGGGGCGATCCGGTTACTTACTACCTGTGCCTCTAAATAGTGTCCGCCCATGGGGTGCTCCATATCCTGCTCACTATTTGAGGCGTTTAGTTGTTTCCTCGAATAGGTCGTCATGGACGTTTCTAAGGGGGCACATATTATCCATTACCTCGACTACTTCTTATGCCTGGACCCAAAAGATTCTCCACAGTGTGAATACATGCGGTAGTCCACCTGTGAGAAGGAGAGAGCTGGAGGGAGAGCGGACACCACAGAGCCGAGGGGTTAGATGGAGAACGGAAGAAGGAAAGAGGGCGAGGGAGGTAAGGGAGTACGGTGGAAGGCCGACCTGAGCTCCCCCACATTCCTGCTGGGCAGGGAACAGCCCTGGGAAGAGAAGCCGCTTGCACATCCCTTTGAGGTTATGAGCGCGAGCGGGCAGAGGAACTACGCTGGAGTGCAAAGCCAACACGGCCAGGCCGTTCCTGCCCGTGCGACCTCCGTGTTGCCGGGTTTGTGCCAGAGCCGTGGTGGACCCTGACGGCCAGCCCCCCTCTCCCAATACTGGTGCCTGTCCGCTGGTGGGTCTAGACCCCCCGCAGTGGAGGCAGGTCTAAGCTCTGTAATTTAAATTGGCTCTATAATTTGAATGAGTACACTTTAGATCCTTTTACAAGGATCTATTGGAGGGCAAGTCTGGTGCCAGCAGCCGCGGTAATTCCAGCTCCAGTAGCGTCCACTAAAGCTGCTGCAGTTAAAAAGCTTTCATATGGATCGAGCTTGGCTGTCCGCTGCAAGGCGTGCTACCGCAAGTCCCAGCCCCTTTGCCTTGGGACGCCTCCCCGATGCTCTTGACTGAGTGTCCCGGGGGCTCGAAGCATTTCCTTTGAAAAAATTAAGTTTCCAAAGCACAGGTGGTGTAGCGTGCTTAACAGCTGGGCTGCTCCACTGACTAGCAGACACTGCTACTAGGCCCAAAGTATTGCCTGGGCTAGATGCAGTTAAAAATTTGTAATTAGATCTACAGGCGGTGTAGCTTGCTTAACAGCTGGGCTACTCCGCTGACTAGCAGACACTGCTACTAGGCCCAAAGTATTGCCTGGGCTAGATGCAGTTAAAAATTTGTAATTAGATCTACAGGCGGTGTAGCTTGCTTAACAGCTGGGCTACTCCGCTGACTAGCAGACACTGCTACTAGGCCCAAAGTATTGCCTGGGCTAGATGCAGTTAAAAATTTGTAATCAGATCTACAGGCGGTGTAGCTTGCTTAACAGCTGGACTACTCCGCTGACTAGCAGGCACTGCTACTAGGTCCAAAGTATTGCCTGTGTTAGATGCAGTTAAAAATTGTTATTAGATACAAAGGTGGTGTAGCTTGCTTCAGATGGGCTACTCCGCTGACTACGAGACACTGCTACTAGCCCAGAATGATTGGCTGGGTTAGATGCAGTAAAAAATTGTTATTAGAAACACAGGCGGTGTAGCTTGCTTCACAGCTGGGCTACTACACTGACTAGCAGATACTGAAGCTTTGGAGCAGACCTCTGATACCCAGGCTATATTATGAGTAAACAGCTCTGCAGACTCAACCATCTGTGTTACCCCATACTCAGATGGGCAGCTGGAGACTTGGGAGCTGTGAGGAAGCAAGTGCGATTGGGGTGACACCTCTGAGGACTGGAGTATTTGTGATGTTGAAGTTGAGGTGGAGGAGAGCCCACTTAAAGGAGCACTTGATATCCGTTGAAGCACCTGCTGTTTTTGTGCTTCATCTGGAATTTGTAGCGATGAGCTTGTCCGTAAGAAAGGGATCATATCACATTGTCCAAGAAAAGAAGTAGTCTTAGTTTGGCTGGAAGATGGTCTTTCTTCTGTAGATGTTATGGTTGTTTTACCACCTACCCCCGTACACAACCTTTTTTTCCCTTTCCAACACACCTATTCCCCTTTCCACCAGCAGCAGGCCTTTTGCCACTCATTTTGGTGGTTAACTAATTGGCAACTCTGTAGTTGTTTGCACAAAAAACGATGGATGGAAACCGAGCAGAGCTGAGTGGCCAAACTGTGGTACTAGCACAAAAGGATTGGCTGGGTTAGATGCAGTAAAACAATTTTATTAGATATACAGGCTGTGTAGCTTCCTTCACAGGTGGGCTACTCCGCTGACTACCAGACACTGCTACTAGGCCCAAAAAGATTTCCTGGGCTAGATGCAGTAAAAGATTAGAATTAGATACACAGGCGGTATAGCTTCCTTCACAGGTGGGCTACTCCGCTGACTACCAGACACTGCTACTAGGCCCAAAAAGATTTCCTGGGTTAGATGCAGTAAAAAATTAGAATTAGATACACAGGCGGTGTAGCTTCCTTCACAGGTGGGCTACTCCGCTCACTATGAGACACTGCTACTATGCCCAAAAGGATTTCCTGGGTTAGATGCAGTAAAAAAAAATTATTAGATACACAGGTGGTGTAGCTTGCTTCAGATGGGCTACTCCACTGACTACTAGACACTGCTACTAGGCCCAAAATTATTTCCTGGGTTAGATGCAGTAAAAAATTAGAATTAGACACACAGGCGGTGTAGCTTCCATCACAGGTGGGCTACTCTGCTGACTACCAGACATTGCTACTAGGCACCAAAAGATTTCCTGGGTTAGATGCAGTAAAAAATTAGAATTAGATACACAGGCGATGTAGCTTACTTCACAGGTGGGCTACTCCGCTGACTACCAGACACTGCTACTAGGCCCAAAAAGATTTCCTGGGTCAGATGCAGTAAAAAATTAGAATTAGATACACAGGCGGTGTAGCTTCCTTCACAGGTGGGCTTCTCCACTGACTACGAGACACTGCTACTATGCCCAAAAGGATTTACTGGGTTAGATGCAGTAAAAAATTGGTATTAGATACACAGGTGGTGTAGCTTGCAACACAGATAGGCTACTCCAATGACTAACAGACACTGCTACTAGGCCCAGAAGGATTGGCTGAGCTACATTTCGCCAAATGCTGTGAAAAACACTTGCACAGCACTGGCACAGACCTGCCTGGCAAAAAATGCTATGAACTGCTGTAACCTAGCCCTCAAAAGGGCTGCAATTAGAACTAGTCCCTACTCCCTAAACCTATCTCTCTATGTAACTGGAAATTCGCTCGCAATTCACACAGTTATACTGTATAGCGCCCACAGCAGCAGCGGTGCCGTCTAACACTCAGCTGCAGCAGTGAGAAAATGGGGGCGACGGGGAAAATGGCTGGGTCTTATAGGGCAAGGACATGTGACATACACAGCCAATGACAGTTGCCCTTGCTTATGTGAAAAAAAAGCACTTCGCTCCGTGTGTGCGCTGCTGATAGGCTGACAGACTGCACCGCCCCACTGTAAATGCGGGAAAGGAAAAAAAATGGAGATCGGCATTTTTTCTGCAGAGATCCATCCCCTGCCCCTCCCCCCACCCACTGAAACTGTCTATTAACATTGATTAACAGTATTACTGTGAAAAAATCCAGTTACGCTTTTGGTGCACGAACAGTTATCGAACATAACCTCGAACAGCCGAATTTTTTGCAAATCATTCGAGTTCGTCGAATGACTCGAACACCGCCCAAAACAGCTCGAATTTGAGATTGGCGAACAGTTCGAGTCGAACACCGCTCATCTGTACTGAGCACTGACGTGGTTATATTATTTTTTTGTGCATGGTGTAGTGTATTATTTTAACAAACATCTGGTGAAAGCAGATTGTTTCTTTGTGACCTTGGGTTTGTGGATATAAAAGCCTGTTTGGGAATTAGGCAGAGTAAATAGATATAACAAATTTGTTTTTTAAACTTGATTTAGAAGTAATAACTAATTATATTGCTATAATCCTGCTAATAAATATTTATACCTGGCATCTGATGGAAATCACAGTATTTTTTTTTATCAAAAAAACGATGTAATTCATGATTAATGAAGCTCTGTGTTCCCATAGAGACAAGAAAAAAATGTGAAGTTTACCAAAGATTGTTCTTTAACTAAGGAACTCAGGTTTTCTTATACAGTAAATATGTTAGAAAAGCTTTTTTATTTTTTAACTAATCTTTACTGCAAATCATAACATATATCTTAAATAGCATTACATAATGCATACAGAGAAATATATGACTTAACTCTTAACTCCTCTACTGCTCAGGCGAGAGAAAAAAAAACATATATGGCTTTACGTATGAAAAATCAATAAATACAGGTCTTGACATTAGGTATTTACAACCTCAGATGAACAACAGCACATGGCAAATTACATTACGTCATTATTTATTTAACAAAAACTAGGCTAAAATACATATGCAGTGTCTGAAAAATGAAGTACACCTCATGAAGTGATAACGTTTAGACAGCAGAAAATAGGAAAAATATATTTCTCACTAATTACAACTTTCCTGGCAGTGTAAAGGAGGGAAGGGTTCAATATCATTAATTTTATTGCACTGGGGCAGAATAAGGAGGTAATAGATCTCTTGTTAGTGTTTCTCTGTAGTATACTGTATGTATTATAGCTTTACAGCACGCACATTATGTCCATTCTCTGCGGTGCACACATTTATATATCACTGATGCATACACAGTACATGTACACTTAGCCCTAATGTTTTTAGACACAATCAGCTCTGCTACCTACATAGAAAGCTATGCTACACACACCGCTTTGCTATACATGCAGCTATGCTACACACACACAGCTCTGCTACACATACAGCTATGCTACGCACACACAGCTCTGCTACACATACAACTATGCTGCACACCCACAGCTCGGCTACACACACACAGCTCTGCTACACACATACAGCTATGCTACACACATACAGCTCTGCTACACATACAGCTATGCTACACACATACAGCTCTGCTACACATACAACTATGCTACACATACACAGCTCTGCTACACTTAAAGCTATGCTACACACATACAGCTCTGCTACTCATAAAACTATGCTACACATACACAGCTCTGCTACACTTCCATCTATGCTACACACATACAGCTATGCTACACATACATAGCTCTGCTTCACATACAACTATGCTACACATACACAGCTCTGCTACACTTACAGCTATGCTACACACACAGCTCTGCTACACATACAGCTATCCTACACACACAGCTATGCTACACACATACAGCTCTGCTACACATACAACTATGCTACACACACACAGCTCTGCTACACATTCAGCTATGCTACACAAACACAGCTATGGTACACATACAGCTATGCTACACACACAGCTCTGCTACACACATACACCTTTGCTACACATACACAATCAACTATGCTACATGCCCACAAACACACCACTGATTAGGAAGCAGTATAGAAAACTGTTTCCAGATTAAAATAGGCAGAATTATTTTTTAATTAGATATTTTCTTTCTAAAAACTGCAGCTTGTTAAAATAATACTATAAAAGTTTTCTGTATGACTTTTTCAATCTCTCATGTTTTTTGGCCCATTCTTTAAAACGGTGCTTAAAAAGGATCTTTCACCACTTTTAGCATGTTAAACTGGCTACACCATGGAACGGTGTCTGCAAAGCTGAATCAAATGCCTTACCAGATATTTTAACTTAAACTATACAAGCTAATATCTCTACAATGGGGGTTAGAAATTAAAAAATAAAAACTTTTTTTTTTTTTTGCTCTGCAGCCACTGTTTCATGATAATGTCAGTTTAACATGCAAAATCTGATAAAAGGTCCTCTTTAAGTTCAATCAGGTTTGTGGCTGTTCATTAATGCACAGCTTTCTTAAAGAGACCCTGACTCCTGATTGTTGCACAGCTTATGGATACCCACAGTTGCAGTAGAAACTTCACAGAGCAGATTACATGGGATAACAAGCTTTTACTTCTCAGAACATGAGGTAAAGAAAAAAACACACAGTCACACAGTACTGCACCAGGAAGTAAGAATAAAACAGAAAATTACAAGAGAGACGTTTTTTTCTTTTACAATACAGTAAACAAGGAAACTTTACAGAACAGATTAGCATAAAGTCCTCCTTCACACAAACAAAGAAGTCCACAACTATTGCATATACCAACACCATTTCTCAACAGTAAGAACTTATTCAGTCAAACCCAATTTCTTCATTAGTCCCTGATGTTTTTCAGCATTCAATGTCTTTGTGAAAATGTCTGCTGTCATATCGTCAGTTGGACAATATTCTAATTTCAGGAATCCTTGTTCCTGATGGTCACTCAAGAAATGATACTTCACATGAATGTGCTTGGTTCTTAGGTGTTAGAACTCTCCTGTTAGGTTTTCTCTAGTTTGCTGGTCACATGACCATTTTTGCCTATATATTCCGGCTCCGCCCTCCTGGCCTTGCTGGACTCCATTGTATTTACTACTCTTGAGCTAGCTTGGTGCTCTGTTACCGTTCTCTGTTAGTTGTGCTAGGTCTTCGGACCTCTATGTTCTTTGTTGTGTGTTTGTCTTTGACTGCTACAATTTCTGCTAGGAGGTGTCCAACGTTATCCCAGTCCCTAGTTCTTGTAGGGATCCCTCCCTTGTATATATAGGTCTTCGTACAGACTAGCCGAGGACTTTAGCGGGTCTGATCGCAGGATCAGGTTCCCCGTTACATCGTAGGGATCCAGTTTAGTTCTATTGTAGGGACAGTTCTCCTGTCTTTCCTTAGTGCTTGTAGCAGATCATAACAGTAAGTCCAGCCCAAAAAATGTCTCTAAGGAAAGACCTCCAGTTTCCATCATGGTCTCGGTTCAAGATTTGGCTCAACGCTTGCAGGGACTCTCTCTGGAGGTGGCCGAGCTCCAAACACACGTAAGTAGCTGTTCTGGAGCACATTTGGTAGAGCCAAAGGTACGTCTGCCTGATCTATTTTTTGGTGAACAACAAGATTTTTTTTCTTTTAAAAATGCTTGTTTATTGTATTTTCGTTTAAGACCCGGATCCTCTGGTGATGAATCACAGCGCATAGGGTTCATAATGTCACTTTTGCGCAAGGATCCTCAGGGATGGGCTTTTTCTTTCCAACCTAGTGATCCGTGCTTTAGATCAGTGGATAGTTTTTTTTCTGCTTTGGGTTTGTTGTACGATGATCCTGATCGTGTCTCATCTGCTGAGTCTGAATTGAGACGTTTGAGGCAGGGATCAGGTAATGTGGAAAAGTATTGTTCTCACTTCCGTCGGTGGTCTGCCCAGGTGGGGTGGAACGATTCAGCTTTGAAAAGTTTGTTTCTTGCGGGGCTAGGTGAAAGGGTTAAAGATTTGCTGATTGCTTATCCCACACCTGGAAACTTGCAGGAGGCTATGCAATTAGCTATACGGGTGGACAGGAGACTGCGTGCAAGGGTTAATGAGAGCAAATCCTCTGCTATGTCAGCTCTGAGTCTTGAGAGGGTCTGTGCTGACAAAGGAGAGCCGATGGAGATTGGGGCGATGACACCCCGCTCTCAGGAAAAAGACCGCAGGCTTTCTGAAGGTTTGTGCTTCTATTGCAGAAATTCTGGTCATTTTATTAAGAACTGTGTGCTTCGTATGAACAAAGAAAAAAAAAAGGTCAGTTATGCACGTATTGCCTGTTTAAATACAAAGGGAGTATTCCTATCTGCTACTACCGCTGCTCAGGAAGAATTAATTGAATTTTGGGTATTTGTGGATTGTGGTTCTACTCTGAATGTGATTGATGGGGGATTCTTGGAAAAACTTACATTAAAACCTAAACCTTTGTCATCCCCTATTGCTGTGGTTTCTGTTGATGGCTCTCCCTTGAAGAGTGTTACTCACAAGGTCTGTGAGTTTCCCCTCACTATTAATGGTGTTCATCAAGAGAATTTGGATTTGGTAGTATTGAATAATTTGCCTTCTCCAGTAATATTGGGGTTGCCCTGGTTAAAATTGCATAATCCTGTACTGGATTGGTCTACCAATGAAATTAAGTCCTGGAGCCCTAAATGTTATGACAAGTGTTGTAACGGACGTATTGCTGCGGTGGAAAAAGGGGAATTACCTGTACCTATTCAGGATTTTTGGAGAGTTTTTTCTGAGGAGGAGTCACAAATTTTGCCTCCCCATAGAGACTATGATTGTACCATTGAATTTGTCCCTGGAGCGACTCTTCCTAAAAGTCGTTTATTTAATCTTACTATTCCTGAGAGAAAGGCTTTGGAGGAATATATACAGACAAGCTTGGCCGCCGGTCACATTAGGCCTTCCAAGTCTCCTGTGGCTGTTGGATTTTTTTTTGTTAAAAAAAAGATGGCGGTTTACGTCCTTGACTGGACTTTCGTGAGATTAATAAAATTACTGTACGCAATCCTTACCCACTGCCATTGATTCCTGATTTGTTTAACCAGTTAGTGGGGGCCAAGTGGTTCTCTAAAATTGATCTCCGGGGGGCATACAATTTGTTGCGCATGAAGGAGGGTGATGAATGGAAGACTGCTTTTAACACTCCTGTGGGTCATTTTGAGAATCTGGTTATGCCTTTTGGTCTTACCAATGCTCCAGCATTTTTTCAGAATCTTATTAATGACATCCTTAGACCTTTGATCGGCAAAAATGTGGTTGTGTATTTGGATGACATTCTGATTTATTCGCCTGATCTGGAGTCTCATTGGCGGAGCGTACGTGAGGTTTTGCAGTTATTAATGGACAATTCACTTTTTGCTAAGCTAGAGAAATGTGAGTTCGCTGTACAGAGAATTAGTTGTTTGGGTTACATTATCTCCAGCGAAGGCTTTGAGATGGACCCGGTTAAAGTTCAAGCTGTGCAGGAATGGCCTAGGCCTATTGGTTTGAAATCGATAGAGGTTTTTGGGTTTCGCCAATTATTACAGAAAATTCATAAAAAAATGTTCTATTATTGTCAAACCGCTGACCGATCTCACTAGGAAAGGTGCTAATGCGGTTCAGTGGACTTCTGAGGCCATTGAAGCTTTTGTGTTTCTAAAGGAGAGGTTCACCTCTGCTCCCATCCTTATGCAGCCTGATGTGACTAAGCCGTTTTTGGTTGAGGTTGATGCTTCTTCTGTGGGGGTTGGTGCGGTGTTGTCTCAGGAAAGCAAGGATGGAGTACATCCCTGTGCCTTTTTTTAAAAAAAATTTTCTGAGACTGAACTTAATTACGATATTGGTAATCGGGAATTGCTGGCTATTAAACTCGCATTTGAACACTGGCGTCATCTCTTGGAAGGTGCTGAATTTACCATTCAGGTTTTCACTGATCATAAAAATCTGATCTATCTTGATGCTGCCAAGCGCTTGAATGCCCGTCAGGCTAGGTGGGCACTTTTTTTCTCGCGGTTTAATTTTTCCGTTACTTACATCCCGGGTACCAAGAATGTTAAAGCGGATGCTTTGTCTCGCAGCTTTTCTCCCATGGTCAGTGCTGAGGAGGAGGAGGAGAGCATTTTACAAGAAGGTGTTGTGATTGCTGCATTGGACTCCGTTTTGGAGGATGAGATTCTTAAAGCTCAGGAGAATGCCCCATCTAACACTCCCCATGGGAGGTTGTTTGTACTTAGGACCTTTAGGAGAGATTTGTTTGTTGAGAGTCATGAGTCTCGGTTGGCAGGTCATCCAGGAATTTCTGAGACCAAGAGACTTGTGGGTCGCAGTTTTTGGTGGCCTGGATGGCAGAAGGAAGTCATTAAGTGGGTGCGTCAATGTACTGTCTGTGCTAGATCTAAGTCTTCGCATGCTCCTGCTGCGGGGTTGCTTTGCCCTCTGAAGGTTCCTAGTGCACCTTGGACACATCTGGCTATGGACTTTATTACTGACCTTCCCCCCTCTGAAGGTTTCACGGTCATCTGGGTGGTAGTGGACCGTTTTAGCAAGATGTGTCACTTGGTTCCCTTCAAACTGCCTTGCGCTAAGACACTCGCTAAGGCCTTTGTCAAGGAAATTGTCAGACTACATGGCGTTCCTACTGACATTGTTTCTGATAGGGGACCTCAGTTCGTGGCTCGTTTTTGGCGTGCCTTTTGTGACAGGTTGGGAGTTCATTTGTCGTTTTCATCCGGATATCATCCTGAGTCTAATGGCCAGACAGAAAGAAAAAAACAGGATGTTGAGCAGTTCTTGCGTTGCTTTGTGGCAGACAATCAAGAGGGGTGGTCTGAGTTTCTGCCACTTGCTGAATTTGCTCTTAACAACCATACATCCTCTTCTGCTGGGTGTTCGCCTTTTTTTTGCTGTACTGGGAGACATCCGTCTTTTGGGTCATTCTCCAAATTGGTATCGGCTGTGCCTGAGGAGGAGAGTTTTTCCGGTGATTTGGAGAGAGTTTGGACGGATGTGCGTGATAATCTTCAGGAGGCTAACAAAAAATCTAAGAAGTACTTTGATAGGAAACGGAAAGAGGTTTCGTTTGCTATTGGTGACATGGTTTGGTTGTCCTCTAAGAATCTGCGATTGAGGATTCCTTCGAAAAAATTGGGTCCCAAGTTTGTAGGGCCCTTTAAGGTGCTTCAGATAGTTAACCAATCTGCTGTTAGGTTGGAGGCTCCTTCCTCCTGGAAGATTAATCCGGTGTTTCATGTTTCTCTGTTGAAAAAAGCTGATGTGTCGGTTGGTGACGCCTCTGCCACTGTTCCTCCGGTGGTGGAGGACGGGGAATATAAAATTTCCCGCATCCTAAATTCTAGACGGTATAGAGGGAATTTGCAGTATCTCGTCGCTTGGAAGGGTTTCGGACCCGAGGATAACTCATGGGTGAGGGCGGATGATGTTTCTGCTTCCAGACTTGTCAGAGCGTTTCACAGGAGGTTTCCTGATAAGCCCGGTCCTAGGGGATCTGGAGGATCCTCTTAGAAGAGGGGGTACTGTTAGAACTCTCCTGTTAGGTTTTTTCTAGTTTGCTGGTCACATGACCATTTTTGCCTATATATTCCGGCTCCGCCCTCCTGGCCTTGCTGGACTCCATTGTATTTACTACTCTTGAGCTAGCTTGGTGCTCTGTTACCGTTCTCTGTTAGTTGTGCTAGGTCTTCGGACCTCTATGTTCTTTGTTGTGTGTTTGTCTTTGACTGCTACAATTTCTGCTAGGAGGTGTCCAACGTTATCCCAGTCCCTAGTTCTTGTAGGGATCCCTCCCTTGCATCTATAGGTCTTCGTACAGACTAGCCGAGGACTTTAGCGGGTCTGATCGCAGGATCAGGTTCCCCGTTACATCGTAGGGATCCAGTTTAGTTCTATTGTAGGGACAGATCTCCTGTCTTTCCTTAGTGCTTGTAGCAGATCATAACATTAGGTTAACTCTTTCCATCTGAGCAAGAACAAGATATACCTGATTGTCCTCATTTATTTTTGTTGGTTCCAACTGTGCTTGCCCTAGGTCTGTTAGCAATTGTTTTAACCATAGAACTTCTTGACTCGCATGTGCTGCTGCAACATATTCTGCTTCTGTTGACAATAGCGTTACTATTGATTGTTTTTTACTAGTCCAACTAATTGGTCCACCTGAGAGAAAGAAAAGATAGCCACTGGTAGATTTTCTGTCAGTTGGATCTCCAGCCCAATCTGCATCAACGTATCCAGTTAAACTGAAACTGTCTACAAGTGATAAATGTATTTTAACATTGCTGGTTCCTTTCAAATAACATATTACTCTCTTCACAGCATTCCAATCCGCTTTATTTGGCTTGGACACTTTTCTACTCAGAATTCCTACTGCTGCTGCAATGTCTGGCCTTGTAACAGTCGCTATATACAGTAATTTTCCTATCTCCAATCTGTACTCTTCATTATTTGGTAACACATTTTTCTCACTACTCATCTCTTTAAAATAATTAGTTTCCATTGGAGACTTTGCTGTTTTTTCATCCTTCAATCCAATGTTTCGGTTATGTCTTGAATCATGTGATTTTGATTAAGTAGGAAACTTCCATCTTCTTCTCTTTCTATCTGTATTCCTAAGTAGTGTTGAGCCACCCCCGTAGTGTTCGAGTTCGGTTCGGTTCGTCGAACACCCATATGTTCGCCGAACTGTTTGTCGAACTGTTCGTCGAACACCTTCGAACACCGTTAAAACCAATGGCAGGCAAACAAAAACACATAGAAACACATAGAAAACACTTCAAAGGTGTCCAAAAGCTGACAAACTGCTCAGAAGACACAACTAACACATGGAAAAGTGACAAGTACACATAGTCATGCAAAAAGAAAAGAGGTGGAGGAGTAAAAGGAGGGGGAGACACAGATATAAGCATGTCATGCCCTTCTAAAACCAAAAAAGTGCGAAGCCGACACGGCCACTCCTGCCCGTGCGACCTCCGTGTCGCCGGGTTTGTGCCAGAGCTGCGGTGGACCCTGACGGCCAGCCCCCCTCTCCCAATACTGGTGCCTGTCCGCTGGTGGGTCGAGCGAGCCCCCCTGCGGTGGAGGCAGGTCTAATCTTTTTAATTTAAATTGTCTCTCTAATTTGAATGAGTACACTTTAAATCCTTTTACAAGGATCTATTGGAGGGCAAGTCTCATGCCAGCAGCTGCGGTAATTCCAGCTTCAGTAGCGTCCACTAAAGCTGCTGCAGTTAAAAAGCTTTTATAAGGATCGAGCTTGGCGGTCCACCACAAGGCGTCCTACTGCCAGTCCCTGCCCCTGTGCCTTGGGGTGCCTCCCCGATGCTCTTCACTGAGTGTCCCGGGGGCCCGAAGCATTTCCTTTGAAAAAATTAAGTGTCCAAACTACAGGTGGTGTAGCTTGCTTAACAGCTGGGTTAATCCGCTGACTAGCAGACACTGCCACTAGGCCCAAAGTATTGCTCGGGCTAGATGCAGTTAAAAATTTGTAATTAGATACTCTCGCTGGATGCTGAGAAAGCATTCCATAGAGTCTCCTGGCACGCCATATATTATTCTCTTAAAAAGCTAGGGGTAAGGGACCCTTTTATAGACAAAATCATGGCCCTGTATCGCAATCCGTCAGCTAGGCTGAAGATAAATGGAACATTATCATCACCTTTCATAATCACCAATGGGACAAGGCAGGGATGTCCTCTGTCCCCTCTCTTATACATCCTAGTGATGGAGCACCTGATCTCATCAATTCCCAATAACCCCAATATTAGGGAGATTGAGGTGGGAGGCACTGAGTACAAGTGCTCTGCATTTGCTGATGATGTCCTAGTATATATTACTCAACCACATATATCCATCACTGCTGTTATGGCTGAAATAGATCACTTTGGTACATGGTCAAATTTTAAAATCAATGCAGCGAAGTCTGAGGCCCTCGATGTCTCCCTCCCCAAATCCATACAGGATTCCATACAGTCCAACTTTCCCTTTGCCTGGCACTCAAGGGTATCAAATACTTAGGAATTCGTATTCATAGAGACCTCTCCCGTCTATTTTATCTTAATTTTGGGCCCTTTATTGAACGACTCCATAGAGATCTTACTTCTTGGACGGTGAAGGATTTTTCCTGGTTCGGCAGAATAAATATACTAAAAATGAACGTCCTACCTAAACTCTTATACCTCTTCCAAACCATTGCCGTGGTAATTCCCTCAAATTTTTGGAAAAGACTGCGCAGTAGCTTTTGCAGATTTATCTGGGCAAGTGGGCGTCCACGCATTCGGGGGGACGTTCTGATCAGACACAAACAAAAGGGGGGCCTCAGCCTTCTGGATTGTAGAAGGTATTACATGGCAGCAGTACACGCTAGAATCCTGGACTTCTTCCATCATTCGGAGGGGAAATTGTGGGTCAAAATAGCTCAATCCATTTGTCCTAAAGCTCTTACCACTCTCAAATGGTGTGCCCATTTAATTGTCCCCTCTCTTGGCCTCATGTCATATAGTACTTATGCCACTGCTTTGGCTTTGAGATCCCAAAAAAAAAGCTTATCCTCAATCGACCCCCAGGGCCCCTTGCTCCCGATTTCAGATAATCCAGATTTCCCACCAGGACTATCTGCAAATAGATTTCTCGGTTCAAATAAATCCCATCCGATATTATTTTCTCATGTCATCTCCAATACTTCGCTGCTCCCCCTCAATGACTTGTTACAGGGAAGAGCCACTTCCCCGAAGGCAAATTTTGAATATAGCCAGTTACAACACTTCTATTCAACTGTAAAGAAGCGCACACATCTGCATAGAGATCTCACAAACTTTGAAAAATTGAGCCTATCATTGTCACCCCCTACACACTCCATCTCCCTACTGTATAATCTCCTCATTGCCCAGGTAACTGACAATAGGCCAGGATTCTGCGGTGCATGGGAAAGGGAACTGGGGAAGTCCTTCTCTGACTCACAATGGGATAAATGTTTCTTCCTAACACATAAAACCTCAATAGGGTCCAAAGCTCAGGAAACCTCCTTCAAAATTATCTCTACATGGTACCAGGTACCAGCAGTCCTTCATAGATGGTATCCAGTGGTCTCAGATAGATGTTGGAGATGTGGGGAGGGGGAAGGGACAATGTCACACATATGGTGGGCATGCCCTATAATAAATGCATTTTGGGCAAAGGTGGTTCCCATGATTGAGAAAATAACTGGTTTGACTATCCCTAATACGCCAGAAGCCCTCCTTTTATCAATGTTACCAATAAGTAAACGTAGTTATAAAAGGTCATCAATAGGCTACCTAATACAGGCGGCTAAGAATGTCATTCCACGACACTGGAAAAGCAGAGACCCACCCACTGTGGAGGAATGGTTTGCGGAGATCTCCCTCCTTAATAGGATGGAGCATCTGATTGCCATCTCACCGGCTGATGTTGATAGATACTGTGTGATTTGGAGGGATTGGATTGATTTGCAAAACTCTGACGCCTACCATCTAGCCCCCAACTAAAGTTATCCGTGATGTTGGCACAACAATGATCATAATCGCACTCTATTGATTGGTGGTCTGCCGTGGTCCGCTCCCTCTCTCTCTATCTTTCATATGGAAAAATACATGCTTGATCTGGATATTGATGGAAAACCCTCCCTGTACCCCCCATTGTACTGTTGTTATGCATTGATTTATAGTTATACTACCCCTTTTACTATGTATATTGTATTTTCTTGTACTTTTTCAACACAAAAATAAAAAAAAACTTTAATTTGAAAAAAAAATTGTAATTAGATCTACAGGCGGTGGCTACTCCGCTGATTAGCAGACACTGAAGCTTTGGAGCAGACCTCTGATTCCCAGGCTATAGTATGAGTAAACCGCTCTTCAGACTCAACCATCTGTGTCACCCCAAGCCATAGTGTATGTAGTTTCTTACGGTTAAAAGGGGGGGGAGAGACCCGACCCACCTGGAATTGATGATGGCAATCTCATGTAAAACACAGCAAGGGGACTCCAAAAAGAGTCTCCATTTTTTCCCAAAATTGTGGCACAGACACCACTTAAGTGCCATCAACTGTCCCAGAGTTGCTTAAAATGGTTGGTGAGGTGATTTTCCAAAATCCTCATGCTTTTAGTCTCCCCAGAATGACACAGGTGGGGCAGATGGTGGTTGTCCCGGCCCACTAGGCCGCATTGTAGCACAGTGAGCTTCGCACTGCAACTTATGCTTCATATCCATGTGACGGTTCATGCATGAAGTACTCAAACTATGGATTTTTTGGCCTCTACTTAGCTTTTGGTGACAAATGTTACAGATAACACAAGTTGGGTCA
Source organism: Phyllobates terribilis (assembly GCF_046119375.1). Classification (NCBI taxonomy): domain Eukaryota; kingdom Metazoa; phylum Chordata; class Amphibia; order Anura; family Dendrobatidae; genus Phyllobates; species Phyllobates terribilis. The sequence continues at coordinate 111,544,527 of NW_027362768.1, read as the reverse complement.
TCCTTATTGATCTGAAAAAATGCACAGGCTATGCAAGGTTTAGAGCCCATGCGACTCTGCTACTAGCAATACTATTGTAACGGGTCTGGGAGGCGGAACCTCTGAGCTACTATACAAGGGGGCGGTCCTTGTAAGGGAGCGGGTGGCGACCAGGGTAGACGGGCAGGCAGTCACAGCAGGTGACTGGGACAGTCTCTGAATGAACGGACAGGAGGTCACGGCAAGTGACCGGGGCAGTCTCTGGATGAACGGGCAGGAGATCACGGCAAGTGACCGGGGCAGTCTCTGGATGAACGGGCAGGAGGTCACGGCAAGTGACCGGGGCAGTCTCTGGATGAACGGGCAGGAGGTCACGGCAAGTGACCGGGGCAGTCTCTGGATGAACGGGCAGGAGGTCACGGCAAGTGACCGGGGCAGTCTCTGGATGAAGGATTGGTACGACCTGTGGCGGCAGATGATAGACGTGAGCTCCCAGGTGAGCAGGCGAGAGTCTCTGGATAATCGGGTGGTCACAGCATGTGACGGCGGAGCCTCCAGGAAGTCCAACAGACAGGTATCAGATGAGCGCTCCCAGGTGAGCGGGCAAGAGTCTCTGGAATAGCAGGTGGTCACAGCACGTGACGGCGGAGCCTCCAGGTAGGCAAGCAGGCAGGTAGCGGAGGAGCGCTCCCAGATGAGCGGGCGGGAGTCTCTGGAATAGCAGGTGGTCACAGCACGTGACGGCGGAGCCTCCAGGTAGGCAAGCAGGCAGGTAGCGGAGGAGCGCTCCCAGATGAGCGGGCAAGAGTCTCTGGAATAGCAGGTGGTCACAGCACGTGACGGCGGAGCCTCCAGGTAGGCAAGCAGGCAGGTAGCGGAGGAGCGCTCCCAGATGAGCGGGCGGGAGTCTCTGGAATAGCAGGTGGTCACAGCACGTGACGGCGGAGCCTCCAGGTAGGCAAGCAGGCAGGTAGCGGAGGAGCGCTCCCAGGTGAGCGGGCAGGAGTCTCTGGAATAGCAGGTGGTCACAGCACGTGACGGTGGAGCCTCCAGGAAGGCTAGCAGGCAGGTAGCAGATGTGCGCTCCCAGGTGAGCGGCCAAGCTGGTCCATAGACAGACTGACAGGAGTAGGAAGGCAGACCGTCGGACCTCAGGCTAGCAAGCAGGTAGCAGGAATATCAGGCAGGAAACAGACAGCAAACTGGCAGGACTCTGGCAGGAATCAGGCAGGTAACTGGCAACGGGACCTGAGGGCTGAAGCAGAGTAGTGAACAGTGCAACAACATTGCTCGGGCACCTCCATTTTGGAGGAGGTGCCTTATATATGGTGAAGTCCTCCGGCCATTGGCCGGGGACTCCTTAGGACGGCGCGCGCGGCCCCTTTAAGAGGGAGGGAGCGCGCGCGCGCCCTAAGCACAGTGGCCGGGAAGGAGCGCGCGCTGACAGCAGAGCGGTAGGAGGACGCCGGGCTCGGAGCAGAGAGGTGAGGGGAACAGCGTCCCTGCCTAGCAGAGGGCAGGGACGCCGACGCTACAGTACCCCCCCCCTTTAGGCCCCCCCTTTTTTAGGCCAGACAGAAATTTAGCAAGGATGAGAGGGGCATGGATGTTCTCCCGGGGCTCCCACGTTCTCTCTTCAGGACCAAATCCCTTCCAATCTACTAGAAAAAAGGTCTTCCCTCTTACCCTTTTGGTGGCCAGAATGTTCTCTACCTCAAATTCGTTTTCAGCGGAAACTGGAGCAGGAGGCGTGCCTGTAGACTTGGAAAAAGAGTTAAGTACCACAGGTTTGAGGAGAGATACATGGAAGGAGTTAGGGATCCGCAAGTTGGCCGGGAGTTTCAATTTATAGGCCAACGGGTTGATCTGACTGATGACTTCCAGAGGACCGATGAACCGAGGCCCTAACTTATAGGAAGGAATCTTGAGCCGGACATACTTGGACGAGAGCCAGACCTTATCCCCTGGACGGAATTGAGGAGGATCCAGACGTTTTTTGTCAGCATGTCTTTTCATACGCTCGGATGACAGAAGGACTGCGGACCGGGTACTCTCCCATGTGGAGGAAAATTTGTTAACAAGAGATTCCGCAGCCGGATTGTCCACCGAGGTGGAGACGGGAAACGGGATCCGAGGATGCTGACCGAAGACTACAAAAAACGGGGATTTGGAGGAAGATTCGCTCTCGTGATTGTTGTACGAGAATTCGGCCCATGGCAGGAGATCCACCCAGTCAGAATGGTGGGCATTAACGAAGTGCCGGAGGTAACTGGTCAGGATCTGATTGATCCGCTCCACTTGACCATTAGACTGTGGGTGGTAAGCGGAGGAGAAGTCCAGGGTGACGTCTAGCAATTTACAAGTGGCTCTCCAGAAACGAGAAGTGAACTGTACCCCACGATCAGACACGATGTGACGGGGCAGGCCATGAAGACGGAAGATGTGGCGGATAAAGTCTTTAGCCAGCTCGGGTGCAGACGGGAGGCCTGGCAGGGGAATGAAGTGAACCATCTTGGAAAAGCGGTCAGCGACCACCCAAATGACCGTACAACCGGCAGAGACGGGAAGATCAGTAATGAAGTCCATCGCTATATGCTGCCAGGGGGCAGCAGGTACTGGCAGAGGAAGAAGGCGACCGGCTGGCAGGTGTCTCGGAACTTTGTTGCGGGCACAGGACACACAGGCAGAAATAAAGTCTATTACATCCTTGCGCAGGTTAGGCCACCAGTAGTGCCGGGAAATAAGCTGGAGGGTCTTTTTCTGACCGGCGTGGCCAGCTAGTTTAGACGAATGACCCCAGTGTAGGATCTTCTCCCGATCAGGTACCGATACGAACGTCTTACCGGGAGGGAGACGATTTAGACTCACGGGAGCCACCTGCATTATTCTGGCGGGATCGATGATATGTTTAGGTTCTTCCTCGAGATCAGATACCAGAAAGGATCGGGACAAGGCGTCTGCTTTGATGTTTTTGTCAGCCGGGCGAAAATGTAGAATAAAATCAAAGCGAGCAAAAAACAAGGACCACCGGGCTTGGCGCGGATTAAGTCTCTGGGCATGCTGGAGATAAGCCAAGTTCTTGTGGTCAGTGTAAATTATTACCGGATGAAGAGCCCCCTCGAGTAGGTAACGCCACTCCTCCAATGCCAGCTTGATGGCCAATAACTCTCGGTCTCCTATGGAATAATTGCGCTCAGAAGAGGAGAAGAGTTTGGAGAAGAAGCCGCAAGTTACCATCCTCCCGGAAGAAGATTTTTGAGTAAGTACAGCTCCGGCTCCAGAGGAGGAGGCGTCAACCTCCAGAAAGAACTGCTTGTTGCCGTCCGGACGATGCAGCACAGGGGCGGAAGAGAAGGCCTGTTTTAAGGAAAGAAAGGCCTCCTCTGCTTCGGGCGGCCACTCTTTGGGATTAGTACCCTTACGGGTGAGCGCGGAAATTGGGGCAGTCCGGGAAGAGAAGTGCGGTATGAAGAGGCGGTAGTAGTTGGCGAAGCCCAGGAACCGCTGAATGGCCTTCAACCCCTCCGGTCGGGGCCATTTCTCGATGGCAGACAGTTTCTCTGGATCCATTCGTAGGCCGGTCTGAGAAATAATGTAGCCCAAAAACGGAAGCGAGGTCTGCTCAAAGAGGCACTTCTCATATTTAGCGAAGAGGTGGTTCTGCCTGAGCCTGAGCAGGACCTGACGAACGTCCCTCCGGTGAGTCTGGAGATCCGGAGAGAAGACCAAGATGTCGTCCAGGTACACCACAATGCAGGAGTAGAGAAGGTCCCGGAAGATGTCATTGACCAACTCTTGAAAGACGGCAGGAGCGTTACAGAGACCAAAGGGCATTACCAGATATTCATAGTGGCCGTCCCGGGTGTTGAATGCAGTCTTCCATTCATCCCCTTGACGGATACGGACCAGGTTGTACGCCCCACGGAGGTCCAGTTTGGTGAAGACTCTAGCCCCCCTCAGGCGATCAAATAATTCTGGAATGAGCGGAAGGGGGTACTTATTCTTCACCGTGATCTGGTTAAGGCCTCTATAGTCTATACAGGGACGGAGAGAGCCGTCCTTCTTTTTTACGAAGAAGAAGCCTGCTCCCGCCGGGGAGGTAGATTTCCGGATGAATCCCCTGGCCAAATTCTCCTCAATATATTCGGACATCGACCGGGTCTCAGCTGCGGACAATGGGTAAATACGCCCACGGGGAGGAGTAGTACCGGGTAACAGGTCGATAGGACAGTCGTATGGTCTATGAGGGGGTAATGTCTCTGCCTCCTTTTTATTAAAGACATCAGCAAATGACCAATAGGGAATCGGAAGTCCAGGTAGATTAGTTGGGGTAGGAGAAGGACGGACGGGATGAACAGGAACCAAACAAGTCTTATGACAGTCCTGTCACCAGCGAAGGACTTCTCCGGTCTGCCAGTCAAGCACGGGTGCATGTCTCTGGAGCCAAGGTAGACCTAGAAAGAGGGCGTGAGAGAGTCCAGGCAGAACATGAAAAGAGATGCTCTCAGAGTGCAGCATTCCCACCTGCAGAGTTACGGATTCGGTGATGAGTTGGATGGGACGTGGTAAGAGGCCTCCATCCACAGCAGCGACAGATAATGGTACAGCCAGAGGTTTGGTGGGAATGCGGTATTTTTCTACCAGGGACTGTGAGATAAGATTCCCGGCCGCTCCAGAGTCAAGTTGGGCTAGTTCGAAATAACGATTCTCCCCGCAGATAATAGAGACTGACAGTAGCAGAGATGGAGAGGATTTATTCTTGTCTAGGTTGACCTCTCTGAGCGAACCTAGACACAGGCGTTTCCCGACCTCTCCGGGCAGGTACGGATCCGGTGCTCCTTACTGCCACAGTAGAAGCAGCTCCCTTCGGCACGGCGTAAGTCCTGACGGGTTTTGACCATCTTGGTCTGGTCGACCTGCATAGGCTCAGGAGAGTGTACCTGGGGAGAGACGGATTTCTGAAAAGTAGGAGCTAGACGTGGAAACCTCCTCTCACGGGTGACCTCTTTGGCACGCTCCTGAAACCGTAGGTCAATCCGGGTGGCAAGAGTTATTAGGTCATCGAGAGTGGTAGGAATGTCCCGACCGTCAAGTTCATCTTTAATACGGCCGGACAGACCCTCCCAGAAGACGGATACCAGAGCGTCGTTATCCCAGGCCAGCTCCGAGGCAAGGGTACGGAACCGTATGGCATATTGGCCCACGGTGAGACTTCCCTGATGGAGGCGTAGCAGAGATGATGCGGATGAGGTCTTCCGTCGGGGTTCGTCGAAGACTTTCCGGAAAGCCATGAGAAAGGCAGGCAAGTCGGACACCAGGGGTTTCTCCTCTCTCCCATAGAGGATTTAGCCAGGCCAGGGCCTCCCCGGTGAGATGGGACATGATGAAGGCAATTTTGGCCCGGTCGGAGTTAAACTGGTGGGACAGGAGTTCAAAGTGCAGGGTGCACTGATTTATGAAGCCCCGAGCCTGGGCGGAGTCGCCTCCGAAGCGAGGAGGTGCAGAAAGCCGGGGTCCGGGGTAGGATACCATGGTATTGGTGGGCAGCGGGGCTGCCGGGTTGCGAGTCATGGCACTGGCGGTGGTTGCTGGTGGAGCAGTCAGAGTGTCCAGGCGAGAATTGACATTCCGCAGGTGACCCAGGATGGACTCCTGTTGGGACCTCTGACGGGACAGTTCATGACAGAGGTCCGAGAGCGAGGGAGCTTGGGTGCCACCGGGTTCCATGGCCCGAGCAAACTGCAACGGGTCTGGGAGGCGGAACCTCTGAGCTACTATACAAGGGGGCGGTCCTTGTAAGGGAGCGGGTGGCGACCAGGGTAGACGGGCAGGCAGTCACAGCAGGTGACTGGGACAGTCTCTGAATGAACGGACAGGAGGTCACGGCAAGTGACCGGGGCAGTCTCTGGATGAACGGGCAGGAGATCACGGCAAGTGACCGGGGCAGTCTCTGGATGAACGGGCAGGAGGTCACGGCAAGTGACCGGGGCAGTCTCTGGATGAACGGGCAGGAGGTCACGGCAAGTGACCGGGGCAGTCTCTGGATGAACGGGCAGGAGGTCACGGCAAGTGACCGGGGCAGTCTCTGGATGAAGGATTGGTACGACCTGTGGCGGCAGATGATAGACGTGAGCTCCCAGGTGAGCAGGCGAGAGTCTCTGGATAATCGGGTGGTCACAGCATGTGACGGCGGAGCCTCCAGGAAGTCCAACAGACAGGTATCAGATGAGCGCTCCCAGGTGAGCGGGCAAGAGTCTCTGGAATAGCAGGTGGTCACAGCACGTGACGGCGGAGCCTCCAGGTAGGCAAGCAGGCAGGTAGCGGAGGAGTGCTCCCAGGTGAGCAGGCGGGAGTCTCTGGAATAGCAGGTGGTCACAGCACGTGACGGCGGAGCCTCCAGGTAGGCAAGCAGGCAGGTAGCGGAGGAGCGCTCCCAGGTGAGCGGGCAGGAGTCTCTGGAATAGCAGGTGGTCACAGCACGTGACGGCGGAGCCTCCAGGAAGGCTAGAAGGCAGGTAGCAGATGTGCGCTCCCAGGTGAGCGGCCAAGCTGGTCCATAGACAGACTGACAGGAGTAGGAAGGCAGACCGTCGGACCTCAGGCTAGCAAGCAGGTAGCAGGAATATCAGGCAGGAAACAGACAGCAAACTGGCAGGACTCTGGCAGGAATCAGGCAGGTAACTGGCAACGGGACCTGAGGGCTGAAGCAGAGTAGTGAACAGTGCAACAACATTGCTCGGGCACCTCCATTTTGGAGGAGGTGCCTTATATATGGTGAAGTCCTCCGGCCATTGGCCGGGGACTCCTTAGGACGGCGCGCGCGGCCCCTTTAAGAGGGAGGGAGCGCGCGCGCGCCCCCTTTAAGAGGGAGGGAGCGCGCGCGCGCCCTAAGCACAGTGGCCGGGAAGGAGCGTGCGCTGTCAGCAGAGCGGGAGGAGGACGCCGGGCTCGGAGCAGAGAGGTGAGGGGAACAGTGTCCCTGCCTGGCAGAGGGCAGGGACGCCGACGCTACAACTATCAAATGATTGGCTGCGTTTGATGTAGAGCATCTGGGTTTGGTTGGGGGTCCCCACAGTCTGCCTAGGCTAGATGCAGTTAAAAATTATTATTAGATACACAGGCGGTTCAGCTTGCTTCGCAACTGAGCTAATACGCCCAAAGTATTGGTAGACTCTATACTAAATAAGGAAGGATTCACTGACTGTGGTGGCCCCTGTTAGAACCTTGCTCTTAGGTTTTTTTTACTTTGCTGGTCACATGACCTTGTTGGCCTATTTAATCCTGCTCCGCCCTTCTGGCTTTGCTGAACTTGATTGTATAACTACTTTCTAGCTAGCCTGTGCTCTGTATCTAACTCTGTTAGTTTGCTTGGTCTACGGACCTCTATGTTCTATATATTTTGTTTGTTCGTCTGTCTGCTACTATTTCTGTTAGGAGGTGTCCCATATTCCTCCCAGTCCTTAGTACTTGTAGGGATTCCTTCCCCACATCTATAGGTCTCCGTACAGACTAGCTTAGGACTTTAGCAGGTCTGATCGCAGGATCAGGTTCCCTGTTACATCGTAGGGATTCAGCTGAGTTCTTTTGTAGGGACAGATCTCCTCTCTTTCCTTAGCTCTGGTAGCAGAACATAACAGTAAGTCCAGCCCGCAAATTCTCTAAGGAAAGATTTTTCTGTTCCATCATGGTGTCAGTTCAGGATTTGGCTAAACACCTGCAGGGACTCTCTCTGGAAGTGGCCGAGCTCCGTCAGCACGTGAGTAACTGTCCTGGAGCACATTTCTTGGAGCCTAAGGTATATTTGCCGGATTTATTTTTTGGTGAACACCGAGAATTTTTTTCATTTAAAAATGCTTGCTTATTGTATTTTCGTTTGAGACCCAAGTCCTCTGGGGATGAATCCCAGCGCATAGGGTTCATAATGTCACTTTTGCGCAAAGAGCCTCAGGAGTGGGCCTTTTCTTTGCAACCTAGTGATACATGCTTCAGATCAGTGGATAGTTTTTTTTCTGCTTTGGGACTATTATATGATGATCCTGACCGTGTCGCATCAGCTGAGACTGAGTTGAGACGTTTGAAACAGGGATCAGGTAATGTGGAAAAATATTGTACTCATTTCCGTCGTTGGTCTACTCAAACAGGGTGGAACGATTCTGCTCTGAAAAGTCTATTTCTTGCTGGGCTCAATGAAAGGGTTAAAGACCAGCTAATTGCTTATCCTACACCTGAAGATTTGCAACAGGCTATGCAATTAGCTATACGGGTGGATAGGAGACTGCGTGCAAGGGTTAATGAGAGCAAATCCTCTGCTATGTCAGTTTCTGGTTATGAGAATGTGTGTAGAAGAAAGAAAAAAAAATGGTCAGTCATGCCCGTATTGCCTGTTTAAATTCCAAGGGTGTATTTTTAGCTGCTTCCACGATTGCTCAGGAAAAATTAATGGAATTTCGGGTGTTTGTTGATTGTGGGTCTACTCTGAATGTTATTGATGGGGGATTCTTGGAAAGACTCAATTTAAAACCCGAACCTTTATCATCCCCCATTGATGTGGTTTCTGTGGATGGTTCCCCTTTGAAGAATATTACTCTCAAGGTCTGTGAATTTCCTCTCACTATTAATGGTGTTCACCATGAGAAATTGGATTTGGTAGTTTTGAATAAATTGCCTTCTCCAGTAATATTGGGATTGCCCTGGTTAAAATTTCACAATCTTGTACTGGATTGGTCTACCAGTGAAATTAAATCCTGGAGCCATAAATGTTATGACAAGTGTTGTAACGGGCGTATTGCAGCTTTGGATAGGGGAGAATTGCCTGTTCCTATTCAGGATTTTTGGAGAGTTTTTTCTGAGAAGGAATCGCAGGTTTTGCCTCCCCATAGAGACTATGATTGTTCTATTGAATTTGTCCCTGGAGCGACTCTTCCTAAAAGTCGTTTATTTAACCTTACTATTCCTGAGAGGAAGGCTTTGGAGGAATACATACAGACAAGTTTGGCCGCCGGTCACATTAGGCCCTCTAAGTCTCCTGTGGCGGTTGGATTTTTTTTTGTAAAAAAAAAGGACGGCGGTTTACATCCTTGTCTGGATTTTCGTGAGATTAACAAAATTACTGTACGCAATCCTTACCCACTGCCATTGATTCCTGATCTGTTTAACCAGTTAATGGGGGCCAAGTGGTTCTCTAAAATTGACCTTAAGGGGGCATACAATCTGTTGCGCATGAAGGAGGGTGACGAATGGAAGACTGCTTTTAACACTCCTGTGGGTCATTTTGAGAATCTCGTTATGCCTTTTGGTCTTACTAATGCTCCTGCATTTTTTCAGAATCTTATTAATGACATCCTTAGACTTTTGATCGGCAAAAATGTGGTTGTGTATTTGGATGACATTTTGATTTATTCGCCGGATCTGGAGTCTCATTGGCGGAGCGTACGTGAGGTATTACAGTTATTAATGGACAATTCGCTTTTTGCTAAGCTGGAGAAATGTGAGTTCGCTGTACAGAGAATTAGTTTTTTGGGTTACATTATCTCCAGCAAAGGTTTTGAGATGGACCCGGTTAAAGTTCAAGCTGTACAGGAATGGCCTAGGCCTATTGGTTTGAAATCGATACAGAGGTTTTTAGGTTTCGCCAATTATTACAGAAAATTCATAAAAAATTTTTCTAGTATTGTCAAACCTCTGACCGATCTCACCAGGAAAGGTGCTGATGCGGTTCAGTGGTCTTCTGAGGCCATTGAAGCTTTTGTGTATCTCAAGGAGAGGTTCACCTCTGCTCCCATCCTTATGCAGCCTGATGTGACTAAGCCGTTTTTGGTTGAGGTTGATGCTTCCTCTGTGGGGGTTGGCGCAGTATTGTCTCAGGATAACGGGAATGGATTACATCCCTGTGCCTTTTTTTCAAAAAAATTTTCGGAGACTGAACTGAATTACCATATTGGTAATCGGGAATTATTGGCTATTAAACTCGCATTTGAACACTGGTGCCACTTCTTGGAAGGTGCGGAATTTCCCGTTCAGGTTCTTACGGATCATAAAAATCTGATATATCTTGATGCTGCCAAGCGCCTGAATGCCCGTCAGGCTAGGTGGGCACTGTTTTTCTCGCGGTTTAATTTCTCCGTTACTTACATCCCTGGTACTAAGAATGTTAAGGCGGATGCCTTGTCTCGCAGTTTTTCTCCCATAGTCGGTGTTGAGAAAGAGGAGAACATTTTACAAGAAGGTGTTGTGATAGCTGCTTTGGACTCTGTTTTGGAAGATGAGATTCTTAAAGCACAGGAGAATGCCCCATCTAACACTCCTCATGGGAGGTTGTTTGTGCCTGGGACCTTTAGGAGAGATTTGTTTGTTGAGTGTCACGAATCTCGGTTGGCAGGTCATCCCGGAATCTCTGAGACCAAGAGACTGGTGGGTCGCAGTTTTTGGTGGCCTGGATGGCAGAAGGAAGTCATTAAGTGGGTGCGTCAATGTACTATATGTGCTAGATCTAAGTCCTCACATACTCCTGCTGCGGGGTTGCTTTGTCCTTTGGAGGTTCCCAGTGCTCCTTGGACACATTTGGCTATGGACTTTATAACTGACCTTCCCCCCTCTGAGGGTTTTACTGTCATCTGGGTGGTCGTGGACCGTTTTAGCAAGATGTGTCACTTGGTTCCCTTCATCAAACTGCCCTGCGCTAAAACTCTCGCTAAGGCCTTTGTCAAGGAAATTGTCAGACTTCATGGCGTTCCTACTGACATTGTTTCTGATAGGGGTCCTCAGTTCGTGGCTCGTTTTTGGCGTGCCTTTTGTGACAGGTTGGGAGTTCATTTGTCGTTCTCGTCCGGATATCATCCTGAATCTAATGGCCAGACAGAAAGGAAAAACCAGGATGTTGAGCAGTTCTTGCGTTGTTTTGTGGCAGACAATCAAGAGGGGTGGTCTGAGTTTCTGCCACTTGCTGAATTTGCTCTGAACAATCATACATCTTCTTCTGCTGGTTGTTCGCCTTTTTTTTGTTGTTCTGGGAGACATCCGTCGTTTGGGTCGTTCTCCAAGTTGGGATCTGCCGTGCCTGAGGAGGAGAATTTTTCCGGTGATTTGGAGAGAGTTTGGACGGATGTGCGTGGTAATCTTCAGGAGGCCAACAGAAAATCTAAAGACTACTTTGATAGGAAACGACAGGAGGTTTTGTTCGCTGTTGGTGACATGGTTTGGTTGTCCTCTAGGAATCTGCGGTTGAGTATTCCTTCTAAGAAATTGGGTCCCAAGTTTGTAGGGCCCTTTAAGGTGCTTCAGGTTGTCAACCAATCTGCTGTTAGGTTGGAGGTTCCTACCTCCTGGAGAATTAATCCGGTATTTCATGTCTCTCTGTTGAAAAAAGCTGTTGTATCGGATTGTGACGCCTCTGCCTCTGTTCCTCCGGTGGTGGAGGACGGGGAATATGAAATTTCTCGCATCCTTAACTCTAGACGGTATAGAGGTAGTTTGCAGTATCTTGTGGCCTGGAAAGGTTTCGGACCCGAGGATAACTCTTGGGTGAGGTCGGATGATGTTTCCGCGTTCAGACTTATCAGAGCGTTTCACAGGAGATTTCCTGATAAGCCTGGTCCTAGGGGATCCGGAGGATCCTCTTAGAAGGGGGGGTACTGTTAGAACCTTGCTCTTAGGTTTTTTTTCCTTTGCTGGTCACATGACCTTGTTGGCCTATTTAATCCTGCTCCGCCCTTCTGGCTTTGCTGGACTTCATTGTATAACTACTTTCTAGCTAGCCTGTGCTCTGTATCTAACTCTGTTAGTTTGCTTGGTCTACAGACCTCTATGTTCTATATATTTTGTTTGTTCGTCTGTCTGCTACTATTTCTGTTAGGAGGTGTCCCATATTCCTCCCAGTCCTTAGTACTTGTAGGGATTCCTTCCCCACATCTATAGGTCTCCGTACAGACTAGCTTAGGACTTTAGCAGGTCTGATCGCAGGATCAGGTTCCCTGTTACATCGTAGGGATTCAGCTGAGTTCTATCGTAGGGACAGATCTCCTCTCTTTCCTTAGCTCTGGTAGCAGAACATAACAGCCCCTCCATGGGCCGTGGCGATTGGTGGAGATTTGGTGGATGATTATAGGAGAAAGCTCCTTAATAGAGAAAGTTGGTGGATTTATACTTTAAATACACGTGTACCAGTGGGTTTAAACATCAGACATGATTTGATGTATCATTATGAGTGATCATTTATAGATTATTATTATATATATGTTCCTTTTTTCTTCTTTTCTTTTTCTTTTGGATTATTTACATTTATATGCATTGTTTCTATGCTATACAATTTTAACATGGTATGTGTGTTTAAATTTCTGATTAACTCAGCCTTGAATGGGTGCATAGAAGGACATGACATATAAATACCACTTCCTTTCTGTTTTTTTGCTATGCAATGATTAAGAACCTTTAGTTCGAAACGCGTTTGCTGTTCTTCTCCAAGGTGGACTTTTAAAATATTTTTTGTATGACCCAATAAAAAGTGGATTTTAGAAGATTTGTTCAGCTGGATCTTCCTGGTTCCTCATGTTCGTCTGGTAGCACTCCTGGCTCCGTGCTGTTGATCTTCTAGGTGGGTGAGCTGATTTTTTCCTTTCTTTTTCTGCCATGTGGCGATTGGTCATCCACTTTCGCTGCCCCTTACTCAACGAATTCACAAACATCTCCCGTCAATTTGGAGTCCCATTATGCCCAACCAAAGACATAGGCCCCACAACTAAAAAAAATTATTCTTAGGCATCGAAATCGACACCACAGCAAGGTTGTTCCGCCTCCCATTGGAAAAAATACCAAAACATTACACCTGATCTAGGTTTTTTGCGCAGTATGGAAAGTAACACTACAGCAGATGCAAGTATTACTAGGTCTCCTCGTGTTTGCGAGCCGGGTGATGCCAGTCGGAAGGTTTTTTTCTCTTCATTTATCGCCCGCAACAAAAGGGGCATCTAAACCGAGTCATACAATCAGAATCAGCAGGCAACTACGGGCGGACTTAGAGGTGTGGAAAACCTTCTTATAATCATTCAACGGTCACACGCTATTTATGTCAGCAGAACAGTCCAACATTCAACTAAGATTATTCACCGGGGCGGCAGAATCAGGCGGATATGCAGCGATACTAAATAACCAATGGTGCCCAAGCTTATGGCCTCAGTATTGGGCAGAACAAGTGCTGACAAAAAAACAGACAGTCCTGGAACTGTTTCCAATAGTGGAAGCAATAGAAATATGGGGTGCGTGCCTGGCTAACAAAAATATACTCTTCATAACAAAAAACACCAGCCTAGCGCACTTCATTAATAATATGGCATCATCGTCTCTCCCAGTGCTAGGCCTACTATGCCGGCTAGCATTCCTGTGCCTAAAACACAATGTATGGGTCCGCGCTAGCCACGATGCTGAGGGGTCTAACACTGCTGCTAATGCTTTATCACAATTCAATTGGCAGATTTTCACAGAGCTCCTCCTTAACGCCCACCCATCGGGCAACAGTTGCCCAGCCTCCCTATGGGATCTAGTGGAGAATAGTTGATGCCAGTAATCAGAGCGTCAGTTGCCCCGTCGATGTGGCAAGCATACGGTAAGGCATGGGAACAGTGGACACAACTAGTAGCAGGCAGACGGGTTGACCAATGTGAACAAGCCAGATTACAAGTCACCATAGAATTTCTCCACCAGCTAATGATGAGGGGCATATCACGGGCGTCAGCGCAGCGGTGGCTGACCGGAGTAGCATTTCACTTCCAACTACTGAATTGGGGACATGTGACAAAGAGATTCATCATCAGACAATCCATAAAAGGGTGGAAAAGGGGTCAGCCAAGTCAGGAGTGTAGATGTCCCGTCCCGTGTCACTAAAACTGATTTCTCACATCATATCCCTAACACCATTAACATGATACTCACAATTCGAAGCAACACTACTGTCTACTGCATTTGCGATCGCCTTCTTCGGGGCGCTATGCATAAGCGAATTAGTCCCTCAATCCAAAATTAACACCAGTGGAGGCTTATTACACCAGGACGTAGTCATAGCCAATAATACAATACGTCTACGCATACGCAAATCGAAAACGGTTCCAGCGGGGAGCACTTGGGGACTTCTACAACCCACAAACGGTACGCTGAGTCGGGTAACAATAATAAAAACATATATAACCATCAGATCACAGAGTAATTTCTTCCTATCACACATTGATGGAACGCCATTATCAAGATACCAGTTCCAAGCTATATTTAATAAATGCATAACATCGGCAGGGAACCACCCCAAAGATTATGGGGCACACTCATTCCGCATAGGCGCGGCCACGGAAGCAGCAAGAGCAGGACTGTCAGAAACGGAAGTTCAGAGGATAGGGAGATGGCGATCCACGTGTTTGGCGAGATACATAAGACCGGACTTGTTATCCTAACGTGGTTTGTTTCATTTACAAGTGACGCTAAGCCAACAGTGTGGGTGATAGGCCACTCGTATATATATTGAGCAGAAAAAAGGGTGAAAGTCTGCCCAGGCGGGAGGAAATTTGAGTTTCATAACACATATTTGAACTGGAGAGGTATTAGAGGCCTACAATGGCCACAGGTACTAATGGAGGTAATCAAGGTAGGGAGAGAGACAAGAGGTCCGGTCATCTAAGTTATACAGGCCAGGGGAAACGACCTAGGTTATCACAAGAGCGCATAACTAATGGCAATAATGAAACTAGACACTGAGCGCTTCGGAGAATTTTTCACAAAAATAGTCAGAGATTGTGCCGAGCGTGGTATGGCAAGGTACCCGAGACATCACGGCCATCGAACGGACAAGGCGGGTAATAAATATTTGGATGCCAGACAGAGGCGGACAACTGGAAGGAGATAAAGCAGGCCTTATACGGCCCGACTGTGTTCACTTAATGGATATTGGACTGGACATATTCCTGTCAGGACTCCAGGACGGAGTCGAACAAGTGTTAAGAGTAGAGATGAGCGTTGTTCTACTCGAACTGTTCGCCAATCTCAAATTCGAGCTGTTTTGGGCGGTGTTCGAGCCGTTCGGCGAACACGAACAATTTGAGAAAAATTCGGCTGTTCGAGGTTATATTCGATAACTGTTCGTGCACCAAAATCATAACTGGATTTTTTCTCAGTAATGATGAAAATTAATGTTAATACGCAGTTTGAGTGTACAGCGGGGTGGGGGGAGGGGCAGGGGATGGATCTCTGCAGGAACAATGAAGATCTCCATTTTTTTTCCTCTTTCCCGCATTTACAGTGGGGAGGTGCAATCTGTCAGCCTATCAGCAGCGCACACACGGAGCGAAGTGCTTTTTTTCACACAAGCAAGGGCATGTGTCATTGGCAGTGTATGTCACATGTCCTTGCCCTATAAGACCAAGCCATTTTCCCCGTCGCCACCATTTTCTCACTGCTGCAGCTGCGTGTTAGACGGCACCGCTGTTGCTGTGTGCGCTATACCTTGTTAATTTCAAGCCAATTTTCGCACAAATCTACAGATAGCTTGGGAGTAGGGAATAGCTGTGATTGCAGTCCCTTTAAGGACTAGGTTACAGCATTTCCTACGACTTTTATCAGGCAGGTCTGTGCTCTTAAATAGATAGATTGTGGGAGTAAAGACTAATTGTAATTGGAGTCCTTTTCAGGACTAGGTTACATCAGTTCCTATCAGTTTTTGCCAGGCAGGTCCGTGCCAGTGCTGTGCAAGTTTTTTTCACAGCATTTGGCTGAATCTAGCAAAGCTAATCCTTTTTGGCCTATTGCAGAGTGTGTTAGTCAGTGGAGTAGCCTATCTGTGTTGCAAGATATACCACCTGTGTATAGAATACCAATTTTTTTACTGCACCTAGTGAAGTAAAATCTTTTGGGCATAGCATCATTCTATTAGTCCATCTATTCTGACATCCATCAGGTTGCAAATTGAATATAATTTTTTTCTGCATCTAGCTCTGAAAAAATATTGGGCTTCTAGCTGTGTGTGGGACTTGTTCTATTAATCCATCTATACAGACCTCCATCAGGTTGCAAACTGAATATATTTTTTTCTGCATCTACCTCTGAAAAAATATTGGGCTTCTAGCTGTGTGTGGGACTTGTTGTATTAGTCCATCTATACTGACCTCCATCAGGTTGCAAACTGAATATATTTTTTCTGCATCTACCTCTGAAAAAATATTGGGCTTCTAGCTGTGTGTGGGACTTGTTCTATTAATCCATCTATACAGACCTCCATCAGGTTGCAAACTGAATATATTTTTTTCTGCATCTACCTCTGAAAAAATATTGGGCTTCTAGCTGTGTGTGGGACTTGTTGTATTAGTCCATCTATACTGACCTCCATCAGGTTGCAAACTGAATATATTTTTTTCTGCATCTAGCTCTGAAAAAATATTGGGCTTCTAGCTGTGTGTGGGACTTGTTGTATTAGTCCATCTATACAGACCTCCATCAGGTTGCAAACTGAATATATTTTTTCTGCATCTACCTCTGAAAAAATATTGGGCTTCTAGCTGTGTGTGGGACTTGTTGTATTAGTCCATCTATACTGACCTCCATCAGGTTGCAAACTGAATATATTTTTTTCTGCATCTACCTCTGAAAAAATATTGGGCTTCTAGCTGTGTGTGGGACTTGTTCTATTAATCCATCTATACAGACCTCCATCAGGTTGCAAACTGAATATATTTTTTTCTGCATCTACCTCTGAAAAAATATTGGGCTTCTAGCTGTGTGTGGGACTTGTTGTATTAGTCCATCTATACTGACCTCCATCAGGTTGCAAACTGAATATATTTTTTTCTGCATCTACCTCTGAAAAAATATTGGGCTTCTAGCTGTGTGTGGGACTTGTTCTATTAATCCATCTATACAGACCTCCATCAGGTTGCAAACTGAATATATTTTTTTCTGCATCTAGCTCTGAAAAAATATTTGGCCTTCTAGCAGTGTGTGGGACTTTCTCTATTAGTCCATCTATACTGACCTCCATCAGGTTGCAAATTGAATATAATTTTTTTCTGCATCTAACCCAGCCAATAGTTTTGGCCTAATACCACAGTTTGGCCACTCAGCTCTGCTCGGTTCCCATCCATTGTTTTTTTGTGCAAACAACTCCAGAGTTGTTAATTAGTTAACCACCAAAATGAGTGGAAAAAGGCCTGCTGCTGGTGGAAAGGGGAATAGGCGTGTTGGGAAGGGGAAAAAAGGTTGTGTCCGTGGGGTAGGTGTTAAAGCAACAGTAACATCTGCAGAAAAAAGACCATCTTCCAGCCAAACTAAAATGTCTACTTCTTTTAGCGGACAATGTGATAAGATCCCTTTCTTACGGCCACACCAATCGCTACAAATTCCAGATGAGGCACAAAAACAGCAGGTGCTTCAACGGATATCAAGTGCTCCTTTAAGTGGGCTCTCCTCCACATCAACTTCAACATCACAAATACTCCAGTCCTCAAAGGTGTCACCCAAATCGCACTTGCTTCCTCACAGCTCCCAAATCTCCAGCTGCCCGTCTGAGTATGAGGTAGAACAGATGGTTGAGTCTGCAGAGCTGTTTACTCATACTATAGCCTGGGAATCAGAGGTCGACTCCAGCGCTTCTGTGAATCCAGACGAGGAAATGATCTGCACTGATGCCCAGAATCTTTATGAGTCGGATCCAGGACCAGACGCAGAAGGTTCTGACCATAATGTAGACCCTCATTCCCAAACTGTAACTCCTGTTGGTGGAGACAATGAGTTAGACGATGATAAGACTCAAATACCTGATTGGAGCGACAACTTTAGTTTTTTGTCAGGGCAGGAACAGGTTGGCTCTGAGGACGACGGGTGTGATAACGCACAGGGTGATGATGATGAGGTTGGAGATCCCACTTACTGTCAACCCACAGTCAGCCAAGAGATGAGGTCAGCAGAGGAGGTGGAGGAAGATGCTAGTGACGACGAGGTCAGGTTGCGCTTTCCTGGACAGAGACGTAGTACTGGAAGCACGTCAACAACTGCATCCTCAAACACAACTCTGCCTCTCACCACAAGTCGTGGTGGCTCTTCAGGTCGCATGGGTGCTAAGCCTTGCATAGCCTGGGCATTTTTTCAGATCGATAAAGATGACCCAACTCGTGTTATCTGTAACATTTGTCAGCAAAAGCTAAGTAGAGGCCAAAAAATACATAGTTTGAGTACTTCATGCATGAACCGGCACATGGACATGAAGCATAAGTTGCAGTGGGAAGCTCAGTGTGCTACAATGCGGCCTAGCCGGCCGGGCCAACCACCGTCTGCCCCATCTTGTGCATCCGCGGCCTCTTCATCCTCTGTGACTGGGGGGACAGCAGTCACACCTGTTTTGGGGCACAGACCTGCCACCTCTTTACCCGCAACAGCCAGCGTGATTGGCAGGTCATCATTTTCTTTGGAGGTGGTAACACCAGCTGGTGTTGAGCGCTGTCCGACATCGATAGCACCACCTTTGGATCAAGGCAACCTAACATGTCCGCCTGCATCTTCCTCACAGACCGGCAGTTTGCCGGGGACACCCTTATCAACCCCGTCTAAGCACAATAGCCAGCCCTCGGTCCCTCAGATGTGGACAAGTAAAAGACCATTTCCTCCTAGCCATGAGAAAGCTAAGAGGTTGAATTTCACCATCTGCAAGTTCTTGGCTACAGAAATGCTGCCTTTCCGCCTGGTGGACACAGAGGATTTTCGAGACCTTATGTCCGTCGCAGTGCCCCAGTACCAGATGCCCAGTCGGCACTACTTCTCAAAGAAAGGTGTGCCTGCGCTCCACCAGCATGTCGCACACAACATCACCGCTTCTTTGAGAAACTCTGTGTGTGACAGGGTGCATTTCACCACAGACACTTGGACGAGTAGGCATGGACAGGGGCGTTACATGTCGCTGACTGGGCACTGGGTAACTATGGTGACAGCAGGACAAGGGGCTGCTGTCCAAGTCTTGCCGTCCCCACGAGTTGTGCGTCAATCCTCTTTATGTCAAAGTTCCTCCACTGCTTCTGCCTCCTCAACCTCCTCTCGGTCTTCCACCTGCACCCAAAGCCTGTCTGGTCATGCCACAAGCTTTCTAACTGCGCAGAAGGGATCCTGCACACCTCCTTACTATGCTGGCAGTAGGGCTCAACGTCATCAGGCGGTTTTTACATTGAAATGTCTGGGAAATGTGAGTCACACAGCTGAGGAGTTGTGGTCAGCTCTGGAGAACCAATTTCATGAATGGTTGTCTCCACTGGACCTGAAACCAGGGAAGGCCGTGTGCGACAATGCTGCAAACCTGGGTGCGGCCCTTCGCCGGGGCAATGTCACACACGTGCCTTGTATGGCTCACATGTTGAACCTGGTTGTCCAGCAATTTTTAGCCCACTATCCCAGACTAGATGGCCTTCTGCAGAGGGCACGGTCGCTGTGTGCTCACTTTCGCCGTTCGCATCCCGCAGCTCAGCGACTTACATCTCTACAGAAGTCGTTGGGCCTGCCACTTCACCGGCTAAAATGCTATGTGTGTGGAATTCAACTCTGCACATGTTGCAGCGACTGTGGCAGCACCGACAAGCCCTGGTGCAATACGTTCTGACGTATAGCCTGGGCCAACGAGATCCAGAGGTGGGGCAAATCACGCTGGAGGAGTAGTCTCAGATCAGGGACCTATGCACCCTTCTGCACAGTTTTGAAATGGCGACGAAGATGTTTAGTGCTGACGATGCCATTATCAGCATGACTATTCCGGTGATTTACATGCTGGAGCACATGTTAAACAGAATTCGGAGTCAGGTGGTGGCACAAGAGGAGGTGGAGGAAGTAGAGGAGGAGGAGTTGTATGTGGAAGGGCTAACATCTGCAAAGTCCAGACGGTCGGCAGCACCAAGGCGGCAGGCATGTGAGGGTGGGGGAGATGGTTTTACCAGGGCGCATGGTAGCAGCCAAACTAGTGAGGAAGGTGCAGGAGCCCAGGAAGAAGTTGAGGACGAACTGATGGAAGACTCATCAGATGAGGGAGACCTTGATTACATTTCTGTTGTGCGAGGTTGGGGGGAGAGGACAGAGGAAGGAAGCATGATTGTTACCTCGCCACCAACACAACAGGGACTTGGTGCTCCTGGATGCGCAACACACATGAGTGCCTTCTTGCTGCACTACCTGCAACATGACCCTCGAATTGTGAGAATTAGAAATAATCCTGACTACTGGGTTGCCACACTGTTAGATCCCTGGTACAAAAGTAAATTTGCAGAAATTATTCCTGCCATAGAAAGGGATGCACGCATGCAGGAGTATCATCAGAGACTGTTGCAGAATCTTACATGTGCTTTTCCACAAAATACCAGTGGTGCACGTAGTGAATCTCACAGTTCCAACTTGCCAACCGTGGGACCGTCAAGTGTTCAGCACTCAAACCGTAACAGAACCACAGTATCTGCTGGTAACATCAATTTTGCGGAATCATTTCACCACTTTTTTAGCCCATCCTTTGCAAGGCCACAGGAGACAAGAAGTCTGACACATAGTCAACGCCTAGAGACGATGGTACAGGAGTATCTCCAAGTAAACATTGAAGCCATGACTGTGTCACTGGACCCTTGCTCTTTTTGGACTTCCAATCTGGATAAATGGCCGGAGCTAGCCACTTTCGCCTTGGAGATCTTGTCATGCCCCGCAGCCAGCGTTCTGTCTGAACGTGTGTTCAGCGCTGCTGGTGGTGTGCTGACAGATAAGCGCACGCGGCTCTCCACTGATAATGTAGACAGACTCACGTTCATAAAGATGAACAAATCATGGATCCGAAACGACTTTTCTACCCCTGTGTCATCCTGGGGAGAGTAAAAGCTTGATGATTGGTTAAAATCACCCTACCAACCGTTTTAAGCTTTCAAATTACTAATCATGTTTATCTGTATCTTGGCTGGAAAATAATTTGGGCTTTGTAGCAGTGTGCAGCACTGATTCTATTAGGCCATCTATAATAAGCTCCACCAGATTTAAAATTACTAATCATGTTTATCTGTATCTTGACTGGAAAATAATTTGGGCTTTGTAGCAGTGTGCAGCACTGATCCTATTAGGCCATCTATACTAAAGCTTCACCAGATTTAAAAATAATAATAATTTTTAGCTGCATCTAGCCCGGAAAATAATTTTGGGGCTCCGAGATGCGCAAGACACATAAGTGCCTTCTTGCTGCACTACCTGCAGCATGACCCTCATATTGTCAGAATTCGAAGTAATCATGACTACTGGGTTGCCACACTCTTAGATCCCCCAAACTTTTCGATCAACCTTTTCATTTTAATAAAGACCAAAAAAATGGTCATTTTTGAAATTATAAGCATTAGCAGGTTGTTAGAAACTGAAATCAAACAGTTTTCAACTCAAAACTTTATTCTAGGTGATGTTACATTTTCACATAGGACCCCTTGTTCGAAAGGAGCTTCTGAACTCTCTCGTCCATTGAATTTGTCAGGTTTTGGATGGTTTCTGCTTCAATTGTTTTGCATGAGGACAGAATACCCTCCCAGAGCTGTTGCTTAGATGTGAACTGCCTCCCGCCATCATAGACACTCCTTTTAATGATGCTCCAAAGGTTCTGAATGGGGTAGAGGTCAGGGGAGCATGGGGGTCACACCATAAGTTTGTCCCCTTTTATGCCCATATCAGCCAGAGATGCAGATGTTTTATGTGCAGCATGAGATGGTGCATTATCATGCAGAAAAATGATCTTGCTGTGAAATACACGGTTCTTCTTCTTGAACCATGGCAGGAAGTGCTGTTTGAGAAAATCCACATACATTATGGAGTTCATCTTTAGCGCCTTCAGGGATCCTAAAGGGGCTGACAATCTCTCTCCCCATGATTCCAGCCCAAAACATTACTCCACCTCCTCCTTGTTGGCGCTGTAGCCGTGTTTGCGTGGGGTGTCCATCAACCAGCCATCCTCCACTCCATCCATCTGGACCATCGAGCGCTGCACGGCACTCATCCGTGAACAAAACAGTTTTGAAATCAGTCTTCATGTAATGTTTGGCCCACTGGAGCCGTTTCTGCTTGTGTGAAGTGGATAGAGGAGGTCGACAGGATGGCGTATGCACAGCTGCAAACCTCTGAAGGACCCTGCATCTTGTTGTTCGGGGGACGTTGGAGGCACAAGCAGCTTCAAAAACTTGTCTGCTGCTATGACAAGGCTTTTTTGCCGCTGCTCTTTCAACCTGACGTAATTGCCTGTAGGAAAGAGTCCTCAATTTGCCCTTATCAGCACGCACACGTGTGTACTGTGAATCAGCTACATACTTCTTGATTGCCAAGACACTTCATCCTGATCATCGCACAATGTTGATTGTAGTCATGCCTTGACCTAAACACTCCACAATTTGTTGCTTCTCAGCAGCCGACACATCCTTTTTCTTTCCCATTTTGGCAGAAAATGTAGGCTGCTTAATAATGTGAGACAGCCTTCTTAAGTAGTCTTGCCTTTCATTGGACACACCTGCCAAACTAATTAGCACAGGTGTCTGCAATTGCTTACAGTGATATAAAGAGCCCTGACACACATCATCATCAATGAGTTTAACTGACAAACAAACAAATTCTTCCCTTATCACTCCTAAACACTTTTTGCATAATAATTTGGAACACAGTGTACATGTGCTTTTCCACAAAACACCAGTGGTTCACGTAGTGAATCTTACAGTTCTAACTTGCCAACCGTGGTCTGTATGGAGTTGTTCAATAAAGGGCCCAAAATTAAGATAACATAGATGGGAGAGGTCTCTATGAATAGGAATTCCTAAGTATTTGATACCCTGTGAGGGCCAGGCAAAGGGAAAGTTGGACTGGATGGAATCCTATATGGATTTGGGGAGGGAGACATTGAGGGCCTCAGACTTCGCTGCATTGATTTTAAAATTTGACCATGTAACAAAGTGATCTATTTCAGCCATAACAGCATGGATGGATATATGTGATTGAGTGATATATACTAGGACATCATCAGCAAATAGAGAGCACTTGTACTCGGTGCCTCCCACCTCAATCCACCTAATATTGGGGTTATGGCGAATTGATGAGAGCAGGTGCTCCGTCACTAGGATGTATAAGAGAGGGGACAGAGAACATCCCTGCCTTGTCCCATTGGTGATTGTGAAAGGTGATGAAAATGTTCTGACGCGCCCCCTGGGCCTTGGGACACCCGGAGCCGGACCCTTTTTGGTGGATGCTGGTGGTTGTAGTCTCCGTGGCGGCGACCCGGTTCCGTGGCTCAGGGTGGTCAAACCAGTGGCGGAACTATTTATGTGGTTTTGATGTTTAAATGTCCGACTACGCCACCCGTGGATTGCGGTCAGAGTGAACCGCCGCTCCAGGGCAGACCGCTGAGGCTGGTGTTGTGGGTGCAGCAGAGCGTAGCATAACTCCCCACGGGAGGAGTATAGCCTCAGGGCAGTGTATGCGGAGGATGGGGGTGATGGTGCAGGGCAGCAGCAGTAATGACACGGAGTCAGTGATGCAGTCCAGGGCCTTTACTCACAGTTCTTATTATCCAGACCACGTCTGCAGGTAACGGCTGCCCACGTCGTACTGTGCTCACCAGGTGAGGGGCTCAGACAACTCCCAGATAACTTTGGAGTGCTTCACAGGACCCCCTTTGTGTGTCCTTTGTCTGGCCTTTCTTACCAACCCTTCTGTCCAGCTGCCTCGGGCCTCCTCTTGGTAAACTTGGCGCCAGTTTCCCTGACCCTATGTGGTGCCTTCCTAGCGGGAGTAGCGAGGGGCTGCGCCACATAAAATGTCACAGCCTCCTGTTTCTAGCTGAGGGTCGTTTCCTGCCTCCACTAGTTCGGGGACCGGTCTCCCCCTTTGGCCTGACCCCTCCACGCAGGTGGATTCGGGCGTGCGGTGGCGACTCGCCCGTCTGCACCCCTGAGATCCCTTCGTTCCTCGTTCCTGGAGCCTTCTCCGCTCCTCTTCCTTCCTTCTCCCTCTTCCAGGCCTGGGCCTATGTTACTAGGCCCGCCTCCGGAGCAGAGCTCATGCAGAGCCCCTGCTCCCTGCCACTTCTGCTCAGACTTCTCTGCACTGAACTAAGATGGTGCCCACCTTTTATACTCCCTTCTCAATGCACCCAGGAACTGCTTCCTCCCTGCTCCTGCACTACAGGGTTCCCCTTCCTCAGTGTTCCCTCCCCCCACTCCAGCCAGGGACAGGGACTGTCATGCCCATCTCAGGGGCATATTGGTCGCCCTGCCCCACGGCAATGTGGTGTAATGCATGCAGGTGTCGGGTCCTGATCCACACTACATCCTTACCTGAGAGTGAGATATCACACCTCTGGGTGAGGTGCAATACCTCTGTAGCAACCGAGCCCTCAGGGTGCTACAGTTCCATTTATCTTCAGCCTAGGTGACGTATTGCGATACAGGGCCGTGATTTTGGCTATAAAAGGGTCCCCTAGACCCCTACCCCAAGCTTTTTAAGAGAATCATATATGGCGTGCCAGGAGACTCTATGGAATGCTTTCTCAGCATCCAACGAGAGTATCTAATTGCAAATTTTTAACTGCATCTAGCCCAGGAAATACTTTGTGCCTAGTAGCAGTGTCTGCTAGTCAGCGGATTATCCCGGCTGTTAAGCAAGCTACACCACCTGTAGTTTGGACACTTCATTTTTTCAAAGGAAATGCTTCGGGACCACGGGATACTCAGTGAAGAGCATCAGGAGGCACCCCAAGGCATAGGGGCTCGGACTGGCAGTAGGATGCCTTGCGGTGGACAGCCGAGCTCGATCCTTATAAAAGATTTTTAACTGCAGCAGCTTTAGTGGACGCTACTGGAGCTGGAATTACGCGGCTGCTGGCATGAGACTTGCCCTCCAATAGATCCTTGTAAATGGATTTAAAGTGTATTTATTCAAATTAGAGAGACAATTTAAATTAAAAAGCTTAGAGCTGCCTCCACCACAGGGGGGCTCACTCGACCCACCAGCGGACAGGCACCAGTATTTGGAGAGGGGGGCTGGCCGTCAGGGTTCACCGCGGCTCTGGCACAAACCCGGCGACACGGAGGTGGCACGGGCAGGAGCGGACTGAACGTGTCGGCTTCTCACTTTTTGGATTTTAGAAGGGCATGACATGCCTATATCTGTGTCTCCCCCTCCTTTTACTCCTCCACCTCTTTTCTTTTCGCATTACTATATGTACTTGTCACTTTTCCATGTGTTAGTTGTGTCTTCTGAGCAGTTTGTCAGCTTTTGGACACCTTTGAAGGTGTTTTCTATGTGTTTCTATGTGTTTTTGTTTGCCTGCCATTGGTTTTAACGGTGTTCGAAGGTGTTCGACGAACAGTTCGACGAACAGTTCGGCGAACACACGGGTGTTCGACGAACCGAACCGAACTCGAACATTACGGGGGTGGCTCAACACTAGTTAAGAGTGATGGATGGGGGTCAGAGTCCTGCATACGAGTACTCAGGATCCTCCGTGGCCTGGAAATAGAAAGGACATGTTGGAGAGTTACACTTGTTGGCCAACTTGCCGTTGTGGAGACTGGAGACACAGGGCATGCTGCAGCAAGCTGAATTATTTTAGAAATAACATGTCTTTCTAATGTAATGAGTATAAACAGTTAATAAAGCTGTGACCGATCCTCACCCATCCAGTTGTAAGAGTTACATGATTGTATTGTCAATGAAAGGGGGGCGATAGGGGGCTGAGCGTCTGGGTTTGGTTGGGGGTCACAACAGTCTGCCTAGCCTAGATGCAGTTAAAAATCATTATTAGATACACAGGCGGTGCAGCTTGATTCGCAGCTGGGTTACTACGCTGACTAGCAGACACTGAAGCTTTGGAGCAGACCTCTGAGTAAACAGCTCTTCAGACTCAACCATCTGTGTTACCCTAAGCCATAGTGTATGTAGTTTCTTACGGTTAAAAGGGGGGGGGGGAGACCCAACCCACCTGTTATTGATGATGCCAACGTCACGTAAAACACAGCAAGGGGACTCCAAAAAGAGTCTCCATTTTTTCCAAAAATTTGTGGCACAGACACCACTTAAGTGGCATCAATTGCCCCAGAGTTGCTTAAAACGGTTGGTGAGGTGATTTTAACAAATCCTCAAGCTTTTACTCTCCCCAGGATGACACAGGGGTAGAAAAGTCCTTGCGGATCCATGATTTGTTCATCTTTATAAACGTGAGTCTGTCTACATTGTCAGTGGACAGCTGCGTGCGCTTATCTGTCAGCACACAACCAGCAGCGCTGAACACACGTTCAGAGAGATCAAAAATTATTATTAATTTGAAAGCTGGTGGAGCTTAGTATTGATAGCCTAATAGAATGAGTACCACACACTGCTACTATGCCCAAAATTATTTTCCAGACAAGATGCAGCTAAAAATTATTATTAATTTGAAAGCTGGTGGAGCTTAGTATAGATGGCCTAATAGAATGAGTACCACACACTGCTACAGGCCCAAAATTATTTTCCAGGCAAGATGCAGCTAAAAATTATTAGTAATTTGAAAGCTGGTGGAGCTTAGTATAGATGGCCTAATATAATGAGTACCACACACTGCTACAGGCCCAAAATTATTTTCCAGGCAAGATGCAGCTAAAAATTATTAATAATTTGAAAGCTGGTGCAGCTTAGTATAGATGGCCTAATAGAATGAGTACCACACACTGCTACTATGCCCAAAATTATTTTCCAGACAAGATGCAGCTAAAAATTATTATTAATTTGAAAGCTGGTGGAGCTTAGTATAGATGGCCTAATAGAATGAGTACCACACACTGCTACAGGCCCAAAATTATTTTCCAGGCAAGATGCAGCTAAAAATTATTAATAATTTGAAAGCTGGTGCAGCTTAGTATAGATGGCCTAATAGAATGAGTACCACACACTGCTACTATGCCCAAAATTATTTTCCAGGTAAGATGCAGCTAAAAATTATTACTAATTTGAAAGCTGGTGGAGCTTAGTATAGATGGCCTAATAGAATGAGTACCACACACTGCTACAGGCCCAAAATTATTTTATGGGCTAGATGCAGCTAAAAATTATTATTAATTTGAAAGCTTAAAACGGTTGGTGAGGTGATTTTAACAAGTCCTCAAGCTTTTACTCTCTCCAGGATGACACAGGGGTAGAAAAGTCCTTGCGGATCTATGATTTGTTCATCTTTATGAACGTGAGTCTGTCTACATTGTCAGTGGACAGCCACGTGCGCTTATCTGTCAGCACACCACCAGCAGCGCTGAACACACGTTCAGAGAGAATGCTGGCTGCGGGGCATGACAAGATCTCCAAGGCGTGAGTGGCGAGCTCCGGCCATTTATCCAGATTGGAAGCCCAACAAGAGCAAGGGTCCAGTGACACAGTCATGGCTTCGATGTACACTTGGAGATACTCCTGTACCATTCTCTCTAGGCGTTGACTATGTGTCTGACTTCTTGTCTCCTGTGGCCTTGCAAAGGATGGGCTAAAAAAGTGGTGAAAGGATTCCGCAAAATTTCTGTTACCAGCAGATACTGTGTTTCTGTTACGGTTTGAGTGCTGAAGACTCGACAGTCCCACGGTTGGCAAGTTAGAACTGTGAGATTCACTACGTGCACCACTGGTGTTTTGTGGAAAAGCACATGTAAGATTCTGCAACAGTCTCTGCTGATACTCCTGCATGCGTGAATCCCTTTCTATGGCAGGAATTATTTCGGCAAATTTACATTTGTACTGGGGATCTAAGAGTGGGCAACCCAGTAGTCAGGATTATTTTGAATTCTGACAATTCGAGGGTAATGTTGCAAGTAGTGCAGCAAGAAGGCACTCATGTGTCTTGCGCATCCAGGAGCACCAAGTCCTTGTTGTGTTGGTGGCGAGGTAAGAATCATGCTTCCTTCCTCTGCCCTCTCCCCCCAACCTCGCACAACAGAAATGTGATCAAGGTCTCCCTCATCTGATGAGTCTTCCATGCCCATTCCCAGTTCGTCCTCCACTTCTTCCTGGGCTCCTGTACCTTCCTCACTAGTTTGGCTGCTACCATGCGCCCTGGTAAATCCCTCTCCCCTACCCTCCCATGCCTGCCGCCTTGGTGCTGCCGACCGTCTGGACCTTGCAGATGTAAGCCCTTCCGCATACAACTCCTCCTTCTCTACTTCCTCCACCTCCTCTTGTCCCACCGCCTGACTCCGAATTCTGTTTAACATGTGCAGCTAAAATTTATTAGTAATTTGAAAGCTGGTGGAGCTTAGTATAGATGGCCTAATATAATGAGTACCACACACTGCTACAGGCCCAAAATTATTTTCCAGGCAAGATGTAGCTAAAAATTATTAGTAATTTGAAAGCTGGTGGAGCTTAGTATAGATGGACTAATAGAATGAGTACCACACACTGCTACAGGCCCAAAATTATTTTCCAGGCAAGATGCAGCTAAAAATTATTATTAATTTGAAAGCTTAAAACGGTTGGTGAGGTGATTTTAACAAGTCCTCAAGCTTTTACTCTCTCCAGGATGACACAGGGGTAGAAAAGTCCTTGCGGATCTATGATTTGTTCATCTTTATGAACATGAGTCTGTCTACATTGTCAGTGGACAGCCACGTGCGCTTATCTGTCAGCACACCACCAGCAGTGCTGAACACACGTTCAGAGAGAATGCTGGCTGCGGGGCATGACAAGATCTCCAAGGCGTGAGTGGCGAGCTCCGGCCATTTATCCAGATTGGAAGCCCAACAAGAGCAAGGGTCCAGTGACACAGTCATGGCTTCGATGTTCACTTGGAGATACTCCTGTACCATTCTCTCTAGGCGTTGACTATGTGTCTGACTTCTTGTCTCCTGTGGCCTTGCAAAGGATGGGCTAAAAAAGTGGTGAAAGGATTCCGCAAAATTTCTGTTACCAGCAGATACTGTGTTTCTGTTACGGTTTGAGTGCTGAAGACTCGACAGTCCCACGGTTGGCAAGTTAGAACTGTGAGATTCACTACGTGCACCACTGGTGTTTTGTGGAAAAGCACATGTAAGATTCTGCAACAGTCTCTGCTGATACTCCTGCATGCGTGAATCCCTTTCTATGGCAGGAATTATTTCGGCAAATTTACATTTGTACTGGGGATCTAAGAGTGGGCAACCCAGTAGTCAGGATTATTTTGAATTCTGACAATTCGAGGGTAATGTTGCAGGTAGTGCAGCAAGAAGGCACTCATGTGTCTTGCGCATCCAGGAGCACCAAGTCCTTGTTGTGTTGGTGGCGAGGTAAGAATCATGCTTCCTTCCTCTGCCCTCTCCCCCCAACCTCGCACAACAGAAATGTGATCAAGGTCTCCCTCATCTGATGAGTCTTCCATGCCCATTGCCAGTTCGTCCTCCACTTCTTCCTGGGCTCCTGTACCTTCCTCACTAGTTTGGCTGCTACCATGCGCCCTGGTAAATCCCTCTCCCCTACCCTCCCATGCCTGCCGCCTTGGTGCTGTCGACCGTCTGGACCTTGCAGATGTAAGCCCTTCCGCATACAACTCCTCCTCCTCTACTTCCTCCACCTCCTCTTGTCCCACCGCCTGACTCCGAATTCTGTTTAACATGTGCAGCTAAAAATTATTAGTAATTTGAAAGCTGGTGGAGCTTAGTATAGATGGACTAATAGAATGAGTACCACTCACTGCTACAGGCCCAAAATTATTTTCCAGGCAAGATGTAGCTAAAAATTATTAGTAATTTGAAAGCTGGTGGAGCTTAGTATAGATGGACTAATAGAATGAGTACCACACACTGCTACAGGCCCAAAATTATTTTCCAGGCAAGATGCAGCTAAAAATTATTAGTAATTTGAAAGCTGGTGGAGCTTAGTATAGATGGCCTAATATAATGAGTACCACACACTGCTACTATGCCCAAAATTATTTTCCAGGCAAGATGCAGCTAAAAATTATTAGTAATTTGAAAGCTGGTGGAGCTTAGTATAGATGGACTAATATAATGAGTACCACACACTACTACTATGCCCAAAATTATTTTCCAGGCAAGATGCAGCTAAAAATTATTATTAATTTGAAAGCTGGTGGAGCTTAGTATAGATGGCCTAATAGAATGAGTACCACACTGCTACTATGCACAAAATTATTTTACAGGCAAGATGCAGCTAAAAATTATTAGCAATTTGAAAGCTGGTGGAGCTTAGTATAAATAGCCTAATATAATGAGTACCACACACTGCTAATATGCCCAAAATTATTTTACAGGCAAGATGCAGCTAAAAATTATTAGTAATTTGAAAGCTGGTGGAGCTTAGTATAGATGTCCTAATAGAATGAGTACCACACACTGCTAATATGCCCAAAAGGTTTTACTTGGCTTGGTGCAGTAAAAAATTTGTATTACATACACAGGTGGTGTAGCTTGCAACACAGATAGGCTACTCCACTGACTAACACACACTGCTAATATGCCCAAAAGCTTTTACTTGGCTAGGTGCAGTAAAAAATTGGTATTACATACACAGGTGGTGTAGCTTGCAACACAGATAGGCTACTCCACTGACTAACACACACTGCAAGAGGCCCAAAAGGATTTGCTTAGCTAGATTTAGCCAAATGCTGTGAAAAACACTTGCACAGCACTAAAACAGACCTGCCTGGCAAAACGTGATAGGAACTGATGTAACCTAGCCCTCAAAAGGGCTGCAATTACAACTAGTCACTACTCCCAACCTGTCTATTTAAGAGCACAGACCTGCCTGCTAAAAGTCGTAGGAAATGCAGTAACCTAGCCCTCAAAAGGGCTGCAATTAGAACTAGTCCCTAATCCCAAGCTATCTGTCTATTTCAGATAAAATTCGCTGGCAATTCACACAGTTATACTGTATGGCGCGCACACAGCAGCAGCGGTGCCGTCTAACACTCAGCTGCAGCAGTGAGAAAATGGTGGCGACGGGGAAAATGGCTGGGTCTTATAGGGCAAGGACATGTGACATACACAGCCAATGACACATGCCCTTGCTTGTGTGAAAAAAAGCACTTCGCTCCGTGTGTGCGCTGCTGATAGGCTGACAGACTGCACCTCCCCACTGAAAATGCTGGAAAGAGAAAAAAAAATGGAGATCTTCATTATTTCTGCAGAGATCCATCCCATGCCCCTTCCCCCGCCCCGCTGTACACTCAAACTGTGTATTAACATTGATTATCAGCATTACTGTGAAAAAATCCAGTTACGATTTTGGTGCACGAACAGTTATCGAACATAACCTCGAACAGCCGGATTTTTTTCAAATCGTTCGGGTTCGTCGAACAGCTCGAACACTGCCCAAAACAGCTCGAATTTGAGATTGGCGAACAGTTCGATTCTAACACCGCTCATCTCTATTCCTTAGTACTGTTTCACATTTCCCAAGTCTTTGATCTCGAAATGTTGATTCAGGATTTTTAGTGTGTCCTCTTTATCCCTTTCTTTTTCAAAACAAACTAAAATTTCATCAACATATATGAGTACATAGATCCATCTGTCCATTAGTCTTTTTGTGTATAGGCAAGGATCAGCTTTGCTTCTTTTAAATTTTTCATTTGTGAGCACCTCCGTGATTTTATCATTACAGGCTTTAGCCGCTTGTTTTAAACCGTATATACTTTTCTGTAATTTGCAAACCATGTTTGGGTTTCTTTCATCTTTGAATCCTGGAGGTTGATCCATGTAAATATCTTCTGTTAAACTTCCATTCAAAAATGCTGTCTTTACATCCAGATGTTTCAGTTCTATTTGTTTCATTGCTGCAACTGCAAACAAAGTTCTTATTGTAGTATGTTTGACAACTGGAGCAAACGTTTCATCATAGCATAGTCTTCTCCATATTTTTGAGAATAACCTTTAGCTACGAGTCTTGCTCGGTATCGTTCAGCTGTGCCACCTGTTTGGTACTTTACTTTAAAAACCCATTTACATCCTATAGCCTTTCTTCCTTCAGGTAATTCTGTTAGTGTCCATGTTTTTGAGTCATGCATGGATTTTATTTCTATTTCTGTTGCCTCTATCCATTTATTGGCTTCTTCTTCAGGAAGTCAAGATATGTCTTCCCAAGAGGTAGGCTCATAAATTTTACTTGTACTTGCCTTGTATGAAAGGTGTATTGGTGGTTTTCCTTTGTTTTCTCTTATTGAAAATCTTGGTTCTGTGTCTGTTTGTAGTTGTTTCTCTTCTCTTTCAGTATTCTGTTTGTTATTAATTTCAACTTCTTTTTCATCAGATATTCCTTCAGTTATATCATTGCTGTTTTTCTCATTTTTTGTTTCCAGTGAAATCATAGTGTCTTCATTTAGATCCTCATTGAATGTCACACTGTTACTCACCATAACTCTCTCTGTTTTGGGATTTAGGATTCTATATCCTTTGCAATTTTCACTATATTCAATAAATATTCCTTCCATGGACTTATTTTGAAGTTTGGAACGTTTTTCTGTTGGAATGAATATAAAAACTTTTCAACCAAAAACTCTTAAATGATTTACACTTGGTTTCATACCTTGCCACAGTTCATATGGTTGTTTTTTTCAGTTTACTAGAAAAAAGTTGGTTCTGTAGATATGTAGCTGTCATTGCTGCTTCACCCCAATATTTCTCTGATAGTTTGGAATCTGTTAGCATACACCTTATCTTTTCAGTCGGAGTTCTGTTTTTTTCTTTCTGCTACTCCATTTTGTTCAGGTGTGTATGGAACAGTCTTTTGATGCTCTATACCATTTTTTCTTAAGTAGTTTTCTATTTGGTGTCCTGTGAATTCAACTCCATTATCACTTCTAATGACAATTGGCTTCCTCTGAAATTTGTTATTCGACTTTGTCACATAGTCTACTAGTTTATTGAAAACTTCGCTTTTGTTATTAATCAAGTATGTGACTGTGTATCTTGAGTAGTCATCTATAAAAGTCACCATATATCTATTGCCTCCTGATGTAGTCACTTTCATGGGTCCACATACGTCAGTATGCACCAAATCAAGTGGTCTTGTGCTTTTCGTTTCACTTTCTTTAGGAATAGATATCCTTGTGGCTTTTGATTTTATACAACATTCACATCTTACGGTAATTGAGCAATCAGATATCAATAGATCCTTTGTCAATTCTTTCCTTTGTAGCTCCATTATACTTTCAGGATGTCTGTGTCCTAGACGTCTATGCCACATGTGAATACAATTCTTGTGATCATGTGTACACAACTTCATCTGTTCCTTTAATCTGTCTAGATGATATAATTGTTCATCTGCCTTGACATTGGTTATTACCTTGTTTCCTGCTAGAATTGTACACTCATCATCTTTGAATTTTACAGTAAGTCCTTTAGCTGTTAGACATTTTACAGATAACAATCCTCCTTCTAATCCTGGAACATATAACACATCCTGTACAAGTATTTTTGAATCATGTCCAAACTTGTTAGAACAGTTTAGCATTCCTTGGCCAACACCTTCTGCAGTTATTTTGCTTCCATCTGCAAGATAAATGGCTTCCTTCTTATTTAAATTAAGTTCAGTAAAGAAACTTTTATTACTTGTCATGTGACTTGTTGCTCCTGAGTCAATAAACCAACCCAACGATAATTTCTTATCAGTCACTTTAAATGTGCCATTCCAATTATTTTCACATGAATCAGAAATTGTGTTTTTCACCTTCTGTGTATTCTCATTATGATATAATTTTGGTTGTTCTGCTTTCCATATAGTACAGTCTTTCTTTAAATGTCCTTTTTTCTTACATCTGAAACATTCTCTTTTCTTTTTATTATAGGGTCTTTTTGATTCTGTAGCTCTAAGAGCATTTCCATTATCTTTTTCAGTAGAAGAATCATATGTTTGTTCTTTCCTTCTTTGATATTCATCTATGATTCTGGTCTTCACATACTCTAATGTAATGTCTGTTTCAGGTCTTGTCTCTAGTGCATTTATCAAAGCAGTATATGAATCCAGTAAACTGCACAATAATATTGCTGCTACATGGCTTTCCTTAATATCTTCACCAATTGATCTCAGCTGTGATATCACTTCCATAATAGAGAAAATATGCTTCTGCATGTCATTGTCTGCACTTAGTCTCATACTGTAAAGCTTTCTTAGGAGAAATAACTTGTGATTTAAGCTGGGTCTTGCATGTAGCTTTCTTAGTGCTTCCCACATTCCCTTTGCTGTATCCTCATTCCTTATGTGGATTAATTGAGCATCATCCACTAATAGGCTGATGGTAGCTCTTGCTTGTCTATTTTTCTTATCCCATGTTTGATTATCCTCATCAGGTCTATCTGTAATGATTACTTCCCATAAGTCATCTTTAGACAATAACATTTCTACTTTGAACTTCCATAACTGATAATTCTTATTATGCTGCTTAGCTACTGTGAGTTTTAGCTCTGTGCTACTTGTCATCTTTAATTTGTCATACTTATTTGGAGAGAATTGTACTGAAGATTTTTTCTGCATTTAGCAGGGTATTGCTGAGAGTTACGGTGTCCTGGGTGTCTGGGGTCCTCGGTGCCTGGGCCCATAACCAGTTGCACAGCTTCTGGATAAACACAGTTGCAGTAGAAACTTCACAGAGCAGATTACATGGGATAACAAGTTTTTACTTCTCAGAACATGAGGTAAAAGAAAAAATGCACAGTCACACAGTACTGCACCAGGAAGTAAGAACAAAACAGAAAAATACAGGAGAGACCTTTTTTTTCTTTTACAATACAGTAAGCAAAGAAACTTTACACAACATCGCCATCTACCGTCAGATCAGCATAAAGTCCTCCTTCACACAAACAAAGAAGTCCACAACTGTTGCATATGTGGCACCCCAGGGGTCTGGTTTCCACAGTAATGTAATGTTATGTCTGAGAGCAGGTGGGAGGTCCTTTGGTCAGGGATCCTGTGCATGCCACACCTCCTGCCCAGTCTTGGGAGGGGAAGAACTTCCCCTATATAAACCCGGGGCTGAAGCAGGGTTAGTCAGTCAAGGAGAGTAGAGACAAGAAGCAGCATAGGAAGAAACAGCAGAAGCTCAGTGGGAGCAATATTACTACGAGTCAGGGGCTGGCAGCTGCAGAGCTCGCCCTGACTGAGAAGATTTCTTACCGGACCCGGAGTCCGAGGCTGTGGGGACTAACTCCTACCCAGCAGCAGAATCCGTCAGGCAGGGGATTTCAGGTCCTCTGGCCAAGAAGCCCGAAGGCACGGTCACACGCGTGGGACCAGCACCGCCATCGTGGAGCGGAAGCCATTAGAAGGCCCCGAGTCACCGGCCATACGGGTGAGCACCACACGGTACACTCAGGGACGTGGGCTACTTATACCCGCTTCTAGCAAGGTAGCCAGAAGAGTACAGTCAGTTTGGGAGGCCTACAACTCCGCCTGGCCAGGGGAGATCCCATCTGCTCAAGGACTGACCAGGCCCCAATCACTAGCCAGTACTCCGGGAGGGTCTATCGTTGTCACCAGTAAAGACCCTGAACTACACCGTACCGTCTCCGAGTGGTTCCTGCTACCCCCATCATCCACATCTGCTGCCCTGAGGCCATACCCCTCCCGTTGGGGGTTATACCATCTACGCTGCACCATCCATCCACTGGCCTCAGCGGACTGTCCTGCAGCGGCAGCTCCATAGCTGCATTCAACGGGTGGCGTAGTCGTACAACATCTACCGCTGATACATCGCCGCTCAGTTTGACTCCCTGGGCACGGACCGGGTCACCGCCACGAGACTACAACCCTCAAGAGATCCGGCTCCGGGTAAGCTCCCGCGTGCGCAACGCAGCGCGACACAGGCCCAGGGGCGCGTCAACTTTGGCGTAGTCGGCAGGATTTCGTGCCCGCAACCACCGGGTACTGCGTGCCTGAAAAAGAGACTTTTCAAACTTACCTGTGGTGAAGATTCCCGCCATCCGGCGCCATCTTCAGCCTTCTTCCCGCCATCGGTGAAGTTTCCCGCCATCCGGCGCCATCTTCTGCCTTCTTCCCGCCATCCGTGGAGTTTTCCCGCCATTGGACGCAATCTTGAGGACGCCGCGCGGGAAGAAGAGGGGCGTGGACTCCGAAGGCGCGCGAGAACTGAAGCCCCGCCTCACGTCCGGACGTTGCGTAAGGTCCTGGAAGGAGCCCAGCAGACGCCGACGTCACAGGAGCGCGACGGAAGGTCCTCAACCCTGACGATCCACTGCGGAGCCGCGGCCTACGGAAGAGGATCATCGCAAGGTAGGCCACGGTCCACTAGGGGGGAGGAAGATGTCGGATACGGAGGAGAGCTTCACTGCCTCAACCCCCGCCAGCGCTACCGCTGCTGCAGTTATGCCCTTCACCATGCCCTATATCCCGGGAGCAGCTTGGCTACCCCAGTACTCAGGGGAGTCACATACCCTGCATGACTTTAGAGAAAAGCTGGATAGCCTCTTCCAGGTGTACCCCCTCACAGAAGAGCAAAAAGTGAGCATCCTGGTGGCCCAACTAACCGGGGCAGCCAAAAGGGAAGTAAAATCCTGGCCACCTGGGAGGAAGACTGTCGCAGGGATACTAACCCGGCTGAAGGACACCTTTGATACCCGCACCTCAGCCGAGATTAAGCTTAGATTCTACGGGTGCAAGCAGCGAGCGCATGAGAGTATAAGGGACTATGCACTAAACCTACAAGAGGCCCTGAGGGCCATTAAGCAGACCGACCCTGATGGAGTGGGAAACGAGGACAGGCTGTTGACCGAACAGTTTATAGAGGGACTATATTGTAATACCCACCGAACCCAGTTGCGGGCAATGGCCTTACAGGATCCCCATCTGGGCTTTGCACAGTTCAAGGACAGAGCCATCCGGGTGCTCCGAGAACCGGCACCGGGTGGCGTTGTGACCCACAGGCGCCCTGCTATCACTTACCACCAGGAGGCGGCGCCTTTGTCGGCAGGGCCTGTGGGAGCTGATGCGCAGGCTTTGGACAATGACCCGGCTCCTGACCTACACCATCAGGTCCAAGAGCTAGCTAAGAGCGTTGCTGCGCTAACCCGAACTGTGCAGTCTTTACAGGCTTCCACCCCAGGGAAGATCCAGCTGGCATCCGGACCGGAGGACATCCCGTGGCGTCGACCAAGGAGGGCCCCACCGGCCAGAGGAAGACCCAGTGACCGATACAGCGAGGACGGACGACCCATCTGCCGCCGCTGCAATCAACCCGGACATATGGCAAGGTACTGTTCTTTAAACGGGCACAACCTGGGGTAGAGGGCCAACCCCCAGGAAAAAGATCACCAGGCCCATCGAACTGGCGCGACAGATATGTGGGAGGACGTCCAGTCTTGCCTGTGGTACTGGATGGCATTCCCATGAGTGCTCTACTGGACACCGGGTCACAGGTCACCACCATCCCGTACGTGCTCTTTAAGCAGTACTGGAATGACTCGGATATTACCCGCTACCCTGACGACGACTTGAGTATCATCGCCAGCAATGGCCAGCCCGTGCCACAGATCGGATTTAAAGAGGTGACCATCAAAATCGGTAGAGTCGAACTGGCAGCCCAGGGACTGATCATTGTAGATATTGACAAACATGAGAGTCACCCAAAAATAACTCTAGGAACTAATGTAATTGAAAATTGTCTTGCAGAGGTGATTTTCCTTCTACAGCAGGTTGCCAAGAACGCCAGCTCCGGCGAGCAGCGGGTGCTCCAGAAAGAGATCCGGGCACTGATGCGACGGCAACAGGTGGAACTCTCCGGCGGTGAGATTGGTAGCGTAAGAATGTGTGACCCTTTCCCTATTGCCATGCCCCCAAAAAGTGAAATGATGATTTGGTGCCGGGCAGCTATTGGTCCGAGAGGTAGAGATTACCAGGCAATGGTAGAACCAGTTTACTCAGACAGTAGGCCCACCATTTTGACAGCACGGGGGGTGGTCAATGTACGCCATGGGAGGGTGCCCGTTCGCATAATCAATATCGGGGAGAGGGAAGTGTACCTGCCCCCGTATGCCACGCTAGCCAAATTATATACCATCAACCAAAACTCTATACAGTCTGTGGAACCCTTGCCTCCATCTCACCCGGAGGAAGGTAACGGCTCTAAGAAAGTAATGGAGGATTGGTGTCAGCAACTACACTTGGGAACTGACTCCACTCACTCCCACCAGAAACAGGGAGTCTACCGGGTGGTTCAAGAGTATGAGAGAGTGTTTAGTAAACACCCGTTAGACTTCGGGCGAGTCAAGGGGGTAGAACACCGCATCCCCACGGGAGATCATCCTCCCATAAAAGAGAGGTATCGACCCGTACCCCCTGCACATTACCAACACGCCAAGGGGATGCTTAGAGACATGAAGGAGGCTGGGGTAATCCGAGATAGCTGTAGCCCCTGGGCAGCCCCACTAGTTTTAGTCAAAAAGAAAGACAACACTATGAGGATGTGTAGATTACCGGAAAATCAACCGTATCACACACAAGGATGCGTACCCTTTACCAAGGATAGAGGAGTCTTTGGCTGCTTTAAGATCTGCTAACTTCTTCTCCACCTTGGATCTCACTAGCGGGTACTGGCAGGTTCCTGTAGCAGAGGCGGACCGGGAGAAGACCGCATTCACCACCCCGATGGGACTTAGTGAGTTTACCTGCATGCCGTTTGGACTTTGTAACGCACCAGGAACCTTCCAACGATTAATGGAGTGCTGTCTGGGACACAAAAACTTCGAGACGGTCCTGTTGTACCTGGACGATATCATCGTATATTCCAAGACTTATGAGGACCACCTGAAACATCTGGCGGAAGTGTTCGAAGCCCTGGCAAGTTACGGCCTGAAGGTGAAGCCCTCTAAGTGTCACCTCCTGAAGCCAAAGGTGCAGTACCTGGGACACGTGGTGAGCGCTGACGGAGTGGCTCCCGACCCTGATAAGATCACCGCAATTAAGGAATGGCCAAGTCCCTCCAGTGTAAAGGAAGTGCGGCAGTTCCTCGGGTTGATAGGCTATTACCGCAGATTCATCCCCGGTTTCACCAAAAAGGCAGCACCTATGCAGGACCTCCTGATAGGCCAGTCCCGGAAGGCCAAGAACCAGAAGCCGCCCTTCAAATGGGAGGAGCTGGAAGAAGAGTCCTTCCGCCAGCTGAAGATGGCCCTCACGGGGGATGAAATCCTGGCGTACCCGGATTATAGCCAGCCCTTTATCCTCTACACCGACGCCAGTAACATCGGGCTAGGAGCCGTACTGTCCCAGATTCAGCAAGGGAAAGAACGAGTAATCGCCTACGCCAGCCGAAAACTGCGACCCACCGAAAGGAACCCCGAGAATTACAGCTCATTTAAGCTAGAGTTCCTGGCCGTGGTATGGGCAGTCACCGAGCGCTTTAAGCATTACCTCGCTTCTTCCCGGTTCACCGTGTACACGGATAACAACCCGCTGACACACCTGGACACGGCAAGACTCGGTGCCCTGGAGCAGAGGTGGATGGCCCGTCTGTTCAACTACGAGTTCACAATCAAATACCGGGCAGGACGCTCCAATACCAACGCGGACGCCCTGTCCAGGATGCCCAACCTGCCGGACGGAGGAGAAGATCCGGAGGGACTGGAAGAAGTTGAACTCCCTGCGTTCCACCGTCATGGGACTATTCAGTATTCCCACCAGGTAAGGAGTAAGCAGACTGCTACGTTGAACCCCTTACCCCACTACAACTGGGCGGAAACGCAAGACAGCGACCCTGCCGTCCGACTGGTGAAGGAGATGCTGACTCGGCCGGAGGCTCGCCTTGAACCAGACGCTCCGGAGGAAGCCAAACAACTATGGGCAGAGAAGAGTCGACTATTCCTTTACAAAGGGAAGTTGTGCCGCAGAATGGTTAACTCCCGGACGCATGAATTACTCTGGCAAGTAGTGGTGCCACGAAGGGACGCAGCCATGGTGATGGAGGCATACCACGACGGAGCTGGGCACTTCGGGTGGAAGAAGCTGGAGTTCCTGCTGCGCGAGCGGTTCCACTGGGTAGGCATGAGGGGAACCATTGAGAAGTGGTGCAGAGACTGTGGCCCGTGCAACCTGAGAAGGAAGGACCGTGCCAGCCAGAAGACTCCCCTGCAGTCCATCGTCACCCGGCAACCGTTGGAACTGGTAGCCTTGGATCATGTAAAACTGACCCCAAGCAGAAGTGGCTACGTCTACGCGTTAACCATCGTGGATCATTACTCCCGGTTTCTGGTTGTCGTCCCCGTCAAGGACTTAACGGCTCAAACAGCAGCTAGAGCCTTCCAGCAGCACTTTTGCCGTCCACACGGGTACCCGGACCAAGTGCTGACGGACCAGGGACCTGCCTTTGAAGCGGAGGTCTTCCAGGAATTCTGCAATCTGTATGGCTGCCGGAAGATAAGGACGACACCCTACCATCCGCAAACTAATGGACTTTGTGAGAAAATGAACCAGGTGGTAATGGATCTTCTAAAAACGTTGCCCCTGGAAGAACGCAGTCTGTGGCCTGAGAAGTTGCCCGATCTGGTGGACCTATACAACCACATCCCGGTAGGTTCCACCAACTGTACCCCGGCTTACCTAATGAGGGCAAGACCTGGTAAGTTACCTGTTGACCTGGAAATGGGAGTCCTGACACCCGAGGACACTTCACCAGAAACAGACTGGGACACAGAGAGGCAGCAGCAGTACCGGAGAGTACAGGAGAGTGTGGAGCGAAGTCTCTGTCAGGCTAGGGAAAGACAAGAGAAAACTTACAACCAGTATGCTCCCGCTGTTCCCCTGGTACCCGGAGAGCAGGTCTTGAAGAGGAAGAGACGGCTCCACAAGTTGGACGACCAGTGGGAGAAGGACCTGTACACCGTACTGCCCTCAAGCCACGAGAACCCGAAGGTTTGTACCATCAGTAAAGACGGAGGGGAAACCACAGCCATCGTATCCCGGGACCACCTGAAGAAGTGTCCCGAACAACTGAGGAACCCTGAAGAGGAACAAGAAGACCATCGACCCGTAGAGGAAAGGGAAGATATGGTTAGTACTGTGCTCGGGGACTTCCCTCGGTCTTGGACTCAAGTCAATGGTGCAGTTGTGGTACCCGTACTCACCTTCCTCCAACCAGCATCCCAAGTGCCTACGGAGCAACAGGTAGAGCTGGAAGAACAGCCGGTCCAGGAGGCAGAAGACCCCGCACCCGCAGACCAGGAGGGTCAACCCTCTGCTTGCAGTGAGCCTGCCATATCCCTAGTGAGCCAGGGAACTCGTAGACAGCTGCCCAGTTTACCCTTGACAGCTCCTACACCCTGTAGTTCGGGGCCAGACAGTCAGCTCCGTAGGTCCACTAGAGCCACTAGAGGCCAGTTACCCGCACGTTGGAGGATTTGAAGTGTATAAATTGTTTTATTTATGCTTACCTGTGTATTGTTGCTTGTGTATAATTTGGTGTTTCCAGTTATTTTTAGGAATCCTTGGTGGATTTACCGGGAATCCTTGTACATAGTTGGAGCGTAACCCAGGATGGACTAGAGACTGTTAAGGACTCGGGGTAGGACAGACCCCTACCTGGTTACGTCTCCCTGTTTTGGTGAAATGGACACCTTGCTTCCCCTCAAAGACTGCACCCGGTTGCGGACACGCCGTGACCATTGTTATGTGTCTCTTTATTATAATGTTTGGTTGTACTCTGTTATGTTTATAAAAATGTGTTTAGTCCCGGAGTACTAAATTTTACTAGGGGGGAATGTGGCACCCCAGGGGTCTGGTTTCCACAGTAATGTAATGTTATGTCTGAGAGCAGGTGGGAGGTCCTTTGGTCAGGGATCCTGTGCATGCCACACCTCCTGCCCAGTCTTGGGAGGGGAAGAACTTCCCCTATATAAACCCGGGGCTGAAGCAGGGTTAGTCAGTCAAGGAGAGTAGAGACAAGAAGCAGCATAGGAAGAAACAGCAGAAGCTCAGTGGGAGCAATATTACTACGAGTCAGGGGCTGGCAGCTGCAGAGCTCGCCCTGACTGAGAAGATTTCTTACCGGACCCGGAGTCCGAGGCTGTGGGGACTAACTCCTACCCAGCAGCAGAATCCGTCAGGCAGGGGATTTCAGGTTCTCTGGCCAAGAAGCCCGAAGGC
Organism: Phyllobates terribilis; assembly: GCF_046119375.1. Taxonomy (NCBI): domain Eukaryota; kingdom Metazoa; phylum Chordata; class Amphibia; order Anura; family Dendrobatidae; genus Phyllobates; species Phyllobates terribilis. The sequence goes on along the minus strand of NW_027362768.1, from coordinate 111,502,464 downwards.
ACGGTCACACGCGTGGGACCAGCACCGCCATCGTGGAGCGGAAGCCATTAGAAGGCCCCGAGTCACCGGCCATACGGGTGAGCACCACACGGTACACTCAGGGACGTGGGCTACTTATACCCGCTTCTAGCAAGGTAGCCAGAAGAGTACAGTCAGTTTGGGAGGCCTACAACTCCGCCTGGCCAGGGGAGATCCCATCTGCTCAAGGACTGACCAGGCCCCAATCACTAGCCAGTACTCCGGGAGGGTCTATCGTTGTCACCAGTAAAGACCCTGAACTACACCGTACCGTCTCCGAGTGGTTCCTGCTACCCCCATCATCCACATCTGCTGCCCTGAGGCCATACCCCTCCCGTTGGGGGTTATACCATCTACGCTGCACCATCCATCCACTGGCCTCAGCGGACTGTCCTGCAGCGGCAGCTCCATAGCTGCATTCAACGGGTGGCGTAGTCGTACAACATCTACCGCTGATACATCGCCGCTCAGTTTGACTCCCTGGGCACGGACCGGGTCACCGCCACGAGACTACAACCCTCAAGAGATCCGGCTCCGGGTAAGCTCCCGCGTGCGCAACGCAGCGCGACACAGGCCCAGGGGCGCGTCACATATACCAACACTGATACATGCTGCCCAGTGTTCATGGCTTTATGAACACAGCTAGGTATGTTTGACTCTGAAATGTCGTGGGGTTTCAGAGAAAAACATACTACGTTTGCTGCCGGGGACTGAAACCGCACTATAGAGTAGTCAGGCTGGTCCCTGGCGATTTCTCCCCGCCCTTTGCCTACAGGTCTCGTCTGTCCAAAAGTCTTGTCCTATGTTCAGATGCAACTTTGCAAACTGTAAGCATGCTGCCAAGTTCTTTTTAGAAAGAAAAGGCTTTTTCCTGGCAACCCTTCCAAGCACAATATACTTGTTAAATCTTTTTCTAACTGTACTGTTATATATCTGAATAATGAACATGCTAGCTGTAGCCTTTAGAGTCTGAGCTTTAGCGTTCCTGTATTTGAAATTTCTCTGAGCATTGCACAGTCTGACCATTGCGTAAATTTTTTGAGGTGTCCACTTCAGGAAGGATTGTTCACTTATAAATCTTTCTCATTGTGGAATGATAGACACCAAATTGCTTTGAAATGGCCTTATAACCCTTCCCAAATTGATTGGCAAAAACTTCTGCTGATGTCTTTTATTCCTGATATTGTCTTAACACCGGCTTACGTACTCCAGACAAGCCAACTGTCAAAATTCTTCTCTTGCATAGGTGGAAAACTTGTTGATGAACAAGTATGTAATTTATTTAGCAGCACCAGGATGCGAATTCGGATTCTGGTACATGTCCCGAACTTTATTCCAACGATCGGTACGGTATCAGAACAGTACCTGAACTTGAACCGGAACCCGAATCCCATTGAAAACAATGGAGACCAGAACTTTGGATCTGTAAAAAAAATCTCGCTCTATCTTTCTCTCTCTCGATCTCTCTCATCTCTACTTAAATCCCATAAAATTAAATGTTTCCCAGAGGAAACTCGATGTGGTCTTACCTAGGGCCTAAAAGGATAAAACAGTTTCATAATAAGCATATGCAAAATTATGGAAGTGAGGTTCAATTAAAGAATGTACAAGAAGATTTCCTCGATGGGAAAACATTTTTTTTATAAACCATGAACAATTTTAACCGTAAGGGAAATATTTAACACTGTTTAGCCATAACCAGAACTTTAAAGAAAATAATAATACTATATGTCAGTGGAGTATTACATGTTGTATAATCTAATAGATAAAAATTCTCGTTTCAATCCAGGAATTCAGTGCATATTAATGTTATCAGTATTGTGTACATGTGGCAGGTGACAATTTAAAAAAATGAAATTATGAAATGTTATCAGCTTTGGAAACAAAATTATATTTAGTGTTTACAACTGACAATACGTCCAGTGAAATGCTAGAAAATGTCAGATTAAATTACCGTTGGCTTGCTGCTTTGTTGGTGTCACAGTGGAAAGCAATTATGTCACTGAAATTAGGGCATTAATGGCTGCTGTGACATTTGACTTGAAGTTGTTTTTTTACAAAATTTTTTATCATAAGCAGTTACTTTGTATAATAAGTTACTTTTGCTCAAGCTTGGAATTAAGATGTGTACCTTCTACATTTGTTAATAGAATATTATTATGTAACAAGTAATTTAAAGAGGTCGCCCAGTACTTTAACTGTGTCGCTGCCCGGCGTTGACAGGAAAAAGTTCTTTTAGAATCTGTAGATAAATATTAAGGGTTCTACTCTATGACTGCATGTATTACTAAGCTTAAATGTCATAGATGATTGAAGCACGAGGTTTTTAAAAAAGAAAATAACAACTATTCCTTACTTGAAGGAGAAGCCTTTTTTGATTATGCTGGAATACCCATTTAGAACAAAGTCAGAGACTTACAAGAAGTTGAACACTTGTGATTATATTATTGAAAATTTGACATAAAAAAATGTCTTCAATGTTTTCTAGTATAAATTACTATAAAATTGCAACCATACATCTGTGGTACACGTCTGTGTGATGTCCACTTTTTACATGAAACTCACCAGAAACATAGAGTTTCATTGATCCATATACTGTACATTAGTGTTGAGCCACCCCCGTAGTGTTCGAGTTCTGTTCGGTTCGTCGAACACCCGTGTGTTCGCCGAACACCGTCGAACACCGTTAAAACCAATGGCAGGCAAACAAAAACACATAGAAACACATTCAAAGGTGTCCAAAAGCTGACAAACTGCTCAGAAGACATAACTAACACATGGAAAAGTGACAAGTACATATAGTCATGCGAAAAGAAAAGAGGTGGAGGAGTAAAAGGAGGGGGAGACACAGATATAGGCATGTCATGCCCTTCTAAAACCCAAAAAGTGAGAAGCCGACACGGCCAGTCCGTTCCTGCCCGTGCGACCTCCGTGTCGCCGGGTTTGTGCCAGAGCCGTGGTGGACCCTGATGGCCAGCCCCCCTCTCCCAATACTGGTGCCTGTCCGCTGGTGGGTCGAGCGAGCCCCCCTGTGGTGGAGGCAGGTCTAAGCTTTTCAATTTAAATTGTCTCTCTAATTTGAATGAATACACTTTAAATCCTTTTACAAGGATCTATTGGAGGGCAAGTCTCATGTCAGCAGCTGCGGTAATTCCAGCTCCTGTAGCATCCACTAAAGCTGCTGCAGTTAAAAAGCTTTTATAAGGATCGAGCTCGGCGGTCCACCGCAAGGCGTCCTACCGCCAGTCCCAGCCCCTATGCCTTTGGGTGCCTCCTGATGCTCTTCACTGAGTATCCCGGGGTCCCGAAGCATTTCCTTTGAAAAAATTAAGTGTCCAAACTACAGGTGGTGTAGCTTGCTTAACAGCTGGGATAATCCGCTGACTAGCAGACACTGCTACTAGGCACAAAGTATTTCCTGGGCTAGATGCAGTTAAAAATTTGTAATTAGATACTCTCGTTGGATGCTGAGAAAGCATTCCATAGAGTCTCCTGGAACGCCATATATTATTCTCTTAAAAAGCTTGGGGTAGGGTTCTAGGGGACCCTTTTATAGCCAAAATCACGCGCTGTATCGCAATACGTCACCTAGGCTGAAAATAAATGAAACTGTAGCACCCCGAGGGCTCGGTTGCTACAGAGGTATTGCACCTTACCCAGAGGTGTGATATCTCACTCTCAGGTAAGGATGGAGTGTGGATCAGGACCCCGACACCTGCATGCATTACACCACATTGCCGTGGGGCAGGGTGACCAATATGCCCCTGAGATGGGCACGACAGTCCCTGTCCCTGGCTGGAGTGGGGGGAGGGAACACTGAGGAAGGGGAACCCTGTAGTGCAGGAGCAGGGAGGAAGCAGTTCCTGGGTGCATTGAGAAGGGAGTATAAAAGGTGGGCACCATCTTAGTTCAGTGCAGAGAAGTCTGAGCAGAAGTGACAGGGAGCAGGGGCTCTGCATGAGCTCTGCTCCGGAGGCGGGCCTAGTAACAGAGGTCCAGGCCTGGAAGAGGGAGAAGGAAGGAAGAGGAGTGGAGAAGGCTCCAGGAACGAGGAACGAAGGGATCCCAGGGGTGCGGACGGGCGAGTCGCCACCGCACGCACGAATCCATCTGGGGGGAGGGGTCAGGCCAAAGGGGGAGACCGGTCCCCGAAACTATTGGGCAGGAAATGACCCTCAGCTACAAACCGGAGGCTGTGACATTTTATGTGGCGCAGCCCCTCGCTACACCCGCTAGGAAGGCACCACATAGGGTCAGGAAAACTGGCGCCAAGTTTACCAAGAGAAGGCCCGAGGCAGCCGGACAGAAGCATTGGTAAGAAAGGCCAGACAAAGGACGCACAAAGGGGGTCCTGTGAAGCGCTCCAAAGTTATCTGGGAGTTGTCTGAGCCCCTCACCTGGTGAGCACAGTATGACGTGGGCAGCCGTTACCTGCAGAAGTGGTCTGGATAATAAGAACTGTGAGTAAAGGCCCTGGACTGCATCACTGACTCCGTGTCGTTACTGCTGCTGCCCTGCACCATCACCCCCATCCTCCGCATACACTGCCCTGAGGCTATACTCCTCCCGTGGGGAGTTATACTATGCTCTGCTGCACCCACAACACCAGCCTTAGCGCTCTGCCCTGCAGCGGCGGTTCACTCTGACCGCAATCCACGGGTGGCATAGTCGGACATTTAAACATCAAAACCACATAAATAGTTCCGCCACTGGTTTGACCGCCCTGAGCCACGGAACCGGGTCGCCGCCACGGGACTACAACCACCAGCATCCACCAAAAAGGGTCCGGCTTCAGGCGTCCCAAGGCCCAGGGGGCGCGTCAGAACATTTTCATCACCTTTTATAATCACCAATGGGACAAGGCAGGGATGTCCTCTGTCCCCTCTCTTATACATCCTAGTGACGGAGCACCTGCTCTCATCAATTCGCCATAAACCCAGTATTAGGTGGATTGAGGTGGGAGGCACCGAGTACAAGTGCTCTCTATTTGCTGATGATGTCCTAGTATATATCACTCAATCACATATATCCATCCCTGCTGTTATGGCTGAAATAGATCACTTTGTTACATGGTCAAATTTTAAAATCAATGCAGCGAAGTCTGAGGCCCTCGATGTCTCCCTCCCCAAATCCATACAGGATTCCATCCAGTCCAACTTTCCCTTTGCCTGGCCCTCACAGGGTATCAAATACTTAGGAATTCCTATTCATAGAGACCTCTCCCGTCTATGTTATCTTAATTTTGGGCCCTTTATTGAACAACTCCATACAGACCATGGCTGGCAAGTTAGAACTGTAAGATTCACTACGTGAACCACTGGTGTTTTGTGGAAAAGCACATGTACACTGTGTTCCAAATTATTATGCAAAAAGTGTTTAGGAGTGATAAGGTAAGAATTTTTTTGTTTGTCAGTTAAACTCATTGATGGTGATGTGTGTCAGGGCTCTTTATATCAATGTAAGCAATTGCAGACACCTGTGCTAATTAGTTTGGCAGGTGTGTCCAATAAAAGGCAAGACTACTTTATTAAGCAGCCTACATTTTCTGCCAAAATGGGAAAGAAAAAGGATGTGTCGGCTGCTGAGAAGCAACAAATTGTGGAGTGTTTAGGTCAAGGCATGACTACAATCAACATTGTGCGATGATCAGGATGAAGTGTCTTGGCAATCAAGAAGTATGTAGCTGATTCACAGTACACACGTGTGCGTGCTGATAAGGGGAAATTGAGGACTCTTTCCTACAGGCAATTACGTCAGGTTTAAAGAGCAGCGGCAAAAAAGCCTTGTCATAGCAGCAGACCAGTTTTTGAAGCTGCTGGTGCCTCCAACGTCCCCCGAACAACAAGATGCAGGGTCCTTCAGAGGTTTGCAGCTGTGCTTAAGCCATCCTGTCGACCTCCTCTATCCACTTCACACAAGCAGAAACGGCTCCAGTGGGCCAAATAATACATGAAGACTGACTTCAAAACTGTTTTGTTCACGGATGAGTGCCGTGCAATGCTCGATGGTCCAGATGGATGGAGTGGAGGATGGCTGGCTGATGGACACCCCACACAAACACGGCTACAGCGCCAACAAGGAGGAGGTGGAGTAATGTTTTGGGCTGGAATCATGGGGAGAGAGATTGTCGGCCCCTTTAGGATCCCTGAAGCGGTAAAGATGAACTCCATAATGTATGTGGAGTTTCTCAAACAGCACTTCCTGCCATGGTTCAAGAAGAAGAACCGTGTATTCCACAGCAAGATCATTTTCATGCATGATAATGCACCGTCTCATGCTGCACATAACACATCTGCATCTCTGGCTGATATGGGCATAAAAGGGGACAAACTTATGGTGCGACCCCCATGCTCCCCTGACCTCTACCCCATTCAGAACCTCTGGAGCATCATCAAAAGGAGTGTCTATGATGGCGGGAGGCAGTTCACATCTAAGCAACAGCTCTGGGAGGGTATTCTGTCCTCATGCAAAACAATTGAAGCAGAAACCATCCAAAACCTGACAAATTCAATGGACGAGAGAGTTCAGAAGCTCCTTTCGAACAAGGGGTCCTATGTGCAAATGTAACATCACCTAGAATAAAGTTTTGAGTTGAAAACTGTTAGATTTCAGTTTCTAATAACCTGCTAATGCTTATAATTTCAAAAATGACCATTTTTTTGTTCTTTATTAAAATGGAAAGGTTGATCGAAGAGTGTGGGGGATCGAAGAGTGTGGCAACCCAGTAGTCAGGATTACTTCGAATTCTGAGAATCTGAGGGTCATGTTGCAGGTAGTGCAGCAAGAAGGCACTCATGTGTCTTGCGCATCTAGGAGCCCCAAAATTATTTTCCGGGCTAGATGCAGCTAAAAATTATTAGTAATTTGAAAGCTGGTGGAGCTTAGTATAGATGGCCTAATAGAATCAGTACTGCACACTGCTACAAAGCCCAAATTATTTTCCAGCCAAGATACAGATAAACATGTTTAGTAATTTTAAATCTGGTGGAGCTTAGTATAGATGGCCTAATAGAATCAGTACTGCACACTGCTACAAAGCCCAAATTATTTTCCAGACAAGATACAGATAAACATGATTAGTAATTTGAAAGCTTAAAACGGTTGGTGAGGTGATTTTAACAAATCATCAAGCTTTTACTCTCCCCAGCGCTGAACACACGTTCAGACAGAACGCTGGCTGCAGGGCATGACAAGATCTCCAAGGCGTGAGTGGCGAGCTCCGGCCATTTATCCAGATTGGAAGCCCAAAAAGAGCAAGGGTCCAGTGACACAGTCATGGCTTCAATGTTTACTTGGAGATACTCCTGTACCATCGTCTCTAGGCGTTGACTATGTGTCAGACTTCTTGTCTCCTGTGGCCTTGCAAAGGATGGGCTAAAAAAGTGGTGAAATGATTCCGCAAAACTGATGTTACCAGCAGATACTGTGTTTCTGTTACGGTTTGAGTGCTGAACACTCGACGGTCCCACGGTTGGCAAGCTGGAACTGTGAGATTCACTACGTGCACCACTGGTGTTTTGTGGAAAAGCACATGTAAGATTCTGCAACAGTCTTTGCTGATACTCCTGCATGCGTGCATCCCTTTCTATGGCAGGAATAATTTCTGCAAATTTACTTTTGTACCGGGGATCTAACAGTGTGGCAACCCAGTAGTCAGGATTATTTCTAATTCTCACAATTCGAGGGTCATTTTGCAGGTAGTGCAGCAAGAAGGCACTCATGCGTCTTGCGCATCCAGGAGCACCAAGTCCCTGTTGTGTTGGTGGCGAGGTAACAATCATGCTTCCTTCCTCTGTCCTCTCCCCCCAACCTCGCACAACAGAGGACTGGAGTATTTGTGATGTTGAAGTTGAGGTGGAGGAGAGCCCACTTAAAGGAGCACTTGATATCTGTTGAAGCACCTGCTGTTTTTGTGCCTCATCTGGAATTTGTAGCGATTGGCGTGGCCGTAAGAAAGGGATCTTATCACATTGTCCGCTAAAAGAAGTAGACATTTTAGTTTGGCTGGAAGATGGTCTTTCTTCTGCAGATGTTACTGTTGCTTTAACACCTACCCCACGGACACAACCTTTTTTCCCCTTCCCAACACGCCTATTCCCCTTTCCACCAGCAGCAGGCCTTTTTCCACTCATTTTGGTGGTTAACTAATTCACAACTCTGGAGTTGTTTGCACAAAAAAACAATGGATGGGAACCGAGCAGAGCTGAGTGGCCAAACTGTGGTATTAGGCCAAAAGTATTGGTTGGGTTAGATGCAGATAAAAATGATATTGAATTTGCAACCTGGTGGAGGTTAGTATAGATGGACTAATAGACCAAGTCCCACACACTGCTAGAAGCCCAAATGTTTTTTCAGAGCTAGATGCAGATAAAAATTATTTTTAATTTGCAACCTGGTGGAGGTTAGTATAGATGGACTAATAGACCAAGTCCCACACACTGCTAGAAGCCGAAATATTTTTTCAGAGCTAGATGCAGAAAAAAATTATATTGAATTTGCAACCTGATGGAGGTCAGTATAGATGGACTAATAGAACAAGTCCCACACACTGCTAGAAGCCGAAATATTTTTTCAGAGCTAGATGCAGAAAAAAATTATATTGAATTTGCAACCTGATGGAGGTCAGTATAGATGGACTAATAGACCAAGTCCCACACACTGCTAGAAGCCCAAATATTTTTTCAGAGCTAGATGCAGATAAAAATTATTTTTAATTTGCAACCTGGTGGAGGTTAGTATAGATGGACTAATAGACCAAGTCCCACACAATGCTAGAAGCCCAAATATTTTTTCAGAGCTAGATGCAGAAAAAAATTATATTGAATTTGCAACCTGATGGAGGTCAGTATAGATGGACTAATAGACCAAGTCCCACACACTGCTAGAAGCCCAAATATTTTTTCAGAGCTAGATGCAGATAAAAAATATTTTTAATTTGCAACCTTGTGGAGGTTAGTATAGATGGACTAATAGACCAAGTCCCAGACACTGCTAGAAGCCCAAATATTTTTTCAGAGCTAGATGCAGATAAAAATTATTTTTAATTTGCAACCTGGTGGAGGTTAGTATAGATGGACTAATAGAACAGGTCCCACACACTGCTAGAAGCCGAAATATTTTTTCAGAGCTAAATGCAGAAAAAAATTATATTGAATTTGCAACCTGATGGAGGTCAGTATAGATGGGCTAATAGACCAAGTCCCACACACTGCTAGAAGCCCAAATGTTTTTTCAGAGCTAGATGCAGATAAAAATTATTTTTAATTTGCAACCTGGTGGAGGTTAGTATAGATGGACTAATAGACCAAGTCCCACACACTGCTAGAAGCCCAAATATTTTTTCAGAGCTAGATGCAGAAAAAAATTATATTGAATTTGCAACCTGATGGAGGTCAGTATAGATGGATTAATAGAACAAGTCCCACACACTGCTACAAGTCGAAATATTTTTTCAGAGCTCGATGCAGAAAAATATTATATTGAATTTGCAACCTGATGGAGGTCAGTATAGATGGACTAATAGAATGATGCTATGCCCAAAAGGTTTTACTTCACTAGGTGCAGTAAAAAAAATTGGTATTCTATACACAGGTGGTGTAGCTTGCAACGCAGATAGGCTACTCCACTGACTAACACACTCTGCAATAGGCCAAAAAGGATTTGCTTTGCTAGATTTAGCCAAATGCTGTGAAAAAAACTTGCACAGCACTGGCACAGACCAGCCAGGCAAAAACTGATAGGAACTGATGTAACTTAGTCCTGAAAAGGACTGCAATTACAATTAGTCTTTACTCCCATCCTATCTATTTAAGAGCACAGACCTGCCTGATAAAAGTCATAGGAAATGCTGTAGCCTAGTCCTTAAAAGGACTGCAATCACAACTATTCCCTACTCCCAAGCTATCTGTAGATTTGTGCGAAAATTGGCTTGAAATTAACAAGGTATAGCGCACACAGCAACAGCGGTGCCGTCTATCACACAGCTGCAGCAGTGAGAAAATGGTGGCGACGGGGAAAATGGCTGGGTCTTACAGGGCAAGGACATGTGATATACACTGCCAATGACACATGCCCTTGCTTGTGTGAAAAAAAGCACTTCGCTCCGTGTGTGCGCTGCTGATAGGCTGACAGATTGCACCTCCCCACTGTAAATGCGGGAAAGAGAAAAAAAAATGGAGATCTTCATTATTCCTGCAGAGATCCATCCCAAGCCCCTCCCCCCGCCCCGCTGTACACTCAAACTATGTATTAACATTAATTTTCAGCATTACTGAGAAAAAATCCAGTTATGATTTTGGTGCACGAACAGTTAATGAACATAACCTCGAAAAGCCAAATTTTTTTCAAATCGTTCGTGTTCGCCGAACGGCTCGAACACCGCCCAAAACAGCTCGAATTTGAGATTGGCGAACAGTTCGAGTCGAACACCGCTCATCTCTACTGTACATGCTGTATCTGTTTTAAAAATAGATTTGTGTGTCCAATCCATGAGACTCAGAGCATGTTTTCAACTCAACCATTAAAGGGCTTGTCTGGTCTTAACTTACAAGTCTGCAGTCACTCTTTGCGACTGCAAATGTATGAATTCTCACATTAGAGGCATTGAGAATTGTGAAGATTCTCTGATTCCGGCTCCAGGAGCAGGAGGGCGCGTGACCGCAAATATGTGATTTGAATACATGCACTCACGGCCTCACATAGTGCAAGTGTATTGAGTGAGGCTAAATAAGTCTAGTCAGAATGTGGCCAGAAGTATGAAAATTGCATACTTCCAATCATGCACCTGCCTGCTCCTGATGCTGGCACTGGAGAATCATCACAACGCACAGTGCACGCAATGTAAGGATTCACAAGTCTACAGTCACATAGAGTGACTGCAGACTTGTAGCATAAGGCCGAAAAACCCCTTTAAAATCTACGGGGATCCATTGAAAACATGAAAAATGAAAGACATACTTTAAACTTCAGTTTTCTATCAACATTTTATCCGTTTTTTAACTGACCTATTTCTAAGAGTCAATGGATGAAGAAAGTTCAGGCAGTGTACCTGCTTCAGTTTTTAATAATGGATGAGAAAAAAATATGCGCAACACAGATGAAAAGAAAGGTGGAAACAAATGACACATGAGAGAAAAACGGTGCGTTTTTCAAGGATGTAAAAACGTAGAACGTATGTGTTACTGTAGCCTAGGGATGTGCATGCACAATCTCCGGAGTTCTACAGTCATAAAACAGTACCCAGAATGGTCTATGGGCTCTTCTGAATGCTTTCATGCCTCTGATTTCATGTAGAATAATGTATTGTAATGTGCTACATTGAACCCTTTGGTTGCTTCTATAATATCTCTAACATTCAGCCAATCTGATGCACCATACGGTGGTCTTTGACGTCATTATATGGAGCCACATGAACTCTATGTTCTTTCTTCCAGTCTCTGTTCACATAGTTCTGTCGTCTACCTGATGCCTAATTCTTATGCACATACAGATACTATAAAGAAATCCCTACTAGTAAAATAAAAATGAAAATAATTTCTTACAAAGATTTCTTTCTAATCACTTAAAACAATTTAATCTCCCTTTTTCTCCTAAATCTCTGGTTACTAAATCCATCCCATTATTGCTGCCAGCCCACAGTCTCTTCAGACCCTTTTCGCCCCTTGGTGTTTAATTTTTCAAAGTATATAAAGAAAATAATTCAGAGAACAGAGCAGTTTCCACGGCAACGAGGAATATTGTTTCTGTTCAACTCATGTGGCCGTACCTGCAGCTTGTTCTCATTGCTTTTACTTTCGCTGTTGGAAATTTCTGGGACAAAGATATAGTTCAATTATGTAAAAAAAAGTTTTTTATTTTTTTTCATGTCGGTGTGCTCTATGGTTCAACTGTGTAAATATATAGAAAGCCAAATTTATATTAAATAATGGGGAGATGAAAACAGGTAGGGGTAAAATGAAAATTTGAGCGAGGGAACTTATAGAACACTCAAAATAGGAAAATCTTAAAAAAGAGGAATTTCATTATTGTATTGTAAAATACCTTGAGGTATGAAGTTTCCTGTATATATTCAATGAGTCTTCAGGCAAGGAAAAGGTGGCCACATGCGGCATGAAGATGAGGTAGATATCACATTCTCATAGCAGGATATATTCCAAAAAGGTAAAGAATCACAACAAAAGAGCTAGACAAATGAATGGTCAAGGAAAATCCAAGGTCGAGCAGCAAAGATCAGAATACAAGACTAGGACCACAAAGCAAACACACATCTCTTGAGCAAAGGTATAATTGTCAGCAATCTAAGGCAGAGAGCTAGCTAAATAGCCAGGTAATTATGTGACAGGTAGAAGCTGCACTGGTGATTTAGAATCATCCAGCATCTAGAGGGTTTAACAGAGTTGCAGTAGACAGGGAGTGGTCAGCCCTTCCCCAGGGGTCACTGGGAAGTTAGTGTGTGCTGGAGTGTCTGCAGTGTGATGCAAGTCTGGACACAGGACTAATGGAGGTGCTGAGCCTCTCAGGCTGTGACGGCCAGCTAGTTGGAAGCAGCTACTGTCCGAAGTGGAGAGCTAAATTGGGAGCAATGTGTTTTAAAACAGGAAAAGAGTGAATGCCACGACTAAGGGCCAGATTCACCCTTTTGTTCTTCTCCCCCACCCCCTCCGCCTCGCTGCAAAGCAGTGTGAGGCAGTGACGGGGATCGTATACAAGGGATGGTATATATCCCCCAGAATGTGTACAGAGACCTATTAAACCCATTGAAATGCACTGAAGTCACAGACACACCTGTGGCTGCAATGCAGGGAATGAAGGTGAGCATTGACCTAGTCAGGCTATCTGGCTAAGGCAGATTAGTAAAACCCGACAGGGCCTTCATTTCTTAGAGGAAGCTACAGGAAGGCAGTGGGGCGGCCTCCTCCCTCCACCCCGGGTTTTCCAGTGGCTCTTGCCACAGGTCCTTTAAAAACCCTGCATTAAGGGTTAGTGTTGTTCAGTGTTGGGACCTCCTAGGAGCAAAGCTCGGCGGATCTGTGAGTAGCTGAACCCACGCCTGGGAAGGCTCTGCACCCGTCAGGCTCTGAGCGGCCCGTTGTTTGTGACTTGTGTTAACCCAGCTGCGAACCGGAGGATTTTTCTGTGAGTTGCTAAATAAAAGCTACTTATGTTGGACTTGCTTGGGTCACTGCCTCAGTTACTGCACGGTGTGAACACTGCCGCCTTACAGCAGGTATAGTGATACTTTATGAAAAGACACTGTGTGTATGAAGAGAATTGATTTGTGAAGAGACTTTTGTAATTGTTCTTGGAAGCATTGTACAGAGAGTAATAATCCTGTGGGTGGGAGAAAAGTTTGAATAAATCCACTGTGATTAACTTCAACTGGAAACTGTGATCTCTCATGACTGTGAAAGCTCTGATTAATGGTTGGCTTGAGTAAGAGTCCCCCAGGATTTCAAAGGATTCATATTCCTTTCTACTACCTCTATATACCTATTGGCATGCATGCAACAATTACTCTGAACAGGAGACACATGGATGAAGCCTAGGCACAAACTGGTCCTGATTGGATGGCTAAACTGTCACTCAAGACACTGACAGCTCAGCAAGCCGCAGCATTCGATTGGACAGCTGAGCTGTCAATCACCATACTGACAGCTTAGCACACCCCTATCCTAAAGTGGATGGCAGAACTGTCATTCACTGATTCCTGACACACTGATAGGAAGAATTATGATAGTAATAGATAATTTATTTGATTTATTATGATAGGTACTCTTTAAAGGGAAGTGAAAAAATTATTTATTGTTAAAATTAGGTTTTATGGTAATGTTATTTTTTTTATTATTTTTGGCAATGTTTATTTTTTCCATATCACACCGGGATTAAAATAAAAAAAAAAGACATTTTCTAATTTTCACACTAGCCCCTGGGGCTTGTTTAGATTCTAACTTCTTGTTTCAGGAAACAACACATGTATATTAACCACAATGAACAGACTCTGGCCCTATCTGTTGTATAGAAGAATCTAATGAGCATATACAAAGGTGATTGTATAGGGAGGAGAAGCAGGGTCACCTGTGACATCACCAATTGTGACTAGTGGATCCTGTGTTATCAGCTCTATATGGAAGTGTTACCTGATATAATTCTGAGGCTGCTGAAAACTCTTCCTGAAAGAACAAGAAGTATGAATCTAAAATCGCCCCAATGGCCAGTATTAAAATTGCAAGATTACTAATTTTATTTTGTTAAATAAAATTAACTTCCCATTATAGATATATCCATCATGGAACTTAACAGGGACTTTGGAACAGGCTCAGAAGCAAAGCCCGCTCCACACTGGGCAGATGCTGGGCTCTATTATATACTGTAGTTGACATCTGTCTATGACTGGTTGCTGTTAATCTCTTAACTGCCACTGTCAATTCTTGACAGGGGCATTTAGATGTTGAGATCTGACCTGGACATTAGTACAGGCAGCCATTGGCTTCCCTGCAACGCAAACGCAGGGAACCAATGAGCTGTTATAACAGCCGAGGGCCGGCTGATTGCACCCATGCGTGTCATGTGATTGCTTCTGTGAAATCCAGCCTGTGGCTGAGCATCATAGAAGGCAGTCATTTTTACTATGTACAGCAATATTATAGTATTGCTGTATAAAAAAAAAAGTAAAGGCTATTAGACGATCACAAGTCCAAGTCTTCCAAGAGAACTAACAAATAAAGTAAAAAGGAAAGAAAAAAGTTATTGATAATGTAAAAAAAAAATTAAAAAAGATATAAAAATTCAAATTACCCCTATTTTCTCCAGTTAACAATAAATAAATGTAAAAAATAAAAATAAAATAACACATATACTGTATTTGGTATCAATGTGTTCAGAATAGTTCTATTTATAGAAATGGAAAATCAATTATCTTGATATGTAAAAACTGTTAAGAGAAAAAAAACAAAATGCCAGAACTGCGAGATTTTGGTTGCCAAAACTCCACAATAAAATACAATAAGAAACGATCAAAGCGTTGTATGTACCGCAAAATAGGATCAATACACACATCAGGTCACCGTCCAAAGAACAAGCTCCATTGAAAGAAAAAGAAAAATGTTAACACGTTTGGAAAATGGCGACTCAGCAAAAATTTTTTGTTATGAATCTCTGAAATTTTTTCAACACTTCAATAAAAAAAA
This sequence comes from Phyllobates terribilis, assembly GCF_046119375.1. Classification (NCBI taxonomy): domain Eukaryota; kingdom Metazoa; phylum Chordata; class Amphibia; order Anura; family Dendrobatidae; genus Phyllobates; species Phyllobates terribilis. The sequence goes on along the minus strand of NW_027362768.1, from coordinate 111,487,261 downwards.
ATTTCCGCAAGCTTCATATCATTAGTAATCATGCTGATCTGGACAATCATATTCCCTGTTCAATTTTACTGCAGAATGAGCCCCCAAAAAAAACAAAAATAATTGTGGAATTGCATTTTTTCGCAATTTTACTTCACTTGGATTAATTTTCCCATTTTCCATTAAACCGTGTCATTCAAAAGTACAACTAGTCCCACAAAACACAAGCCCTCATATAGCTATTTTGAAGGAAAAATCAAAAATGTATGACTCTGGGAAAAAGGGAGAAAAAAACACAAAAGTGATAATTGGCACAGTTGGAAGAGGTTAAGCAAAGATGTTAAAAGTCCATAAAATATCCTACCGATGTGTGTTTGCTTCTCCTTGGAACACATGGGTTTCTACAGCTGTAGCACAGGTAGCAAAGAAGGACATAAAGAATATGCTTAATTCATGAATTTGGGAAGGGGATATCAATGCCTTTTGGGAGTTAGCACTTAATTGGGAAGCATAATCTATGTTCTACCGCTCTTTCCAATTTTTATATATGCCATTGTAAGCAGGTAGACTTGTTGCACTTGTTCCCTAATTGAAGACATGTGTATTGCTGTAATGCATTATGATGATTGTGTGCTTAACGATTTGCATTGTTATGTGATGAGGTTGTGTTCTGCCCAACAGCAGGGAGTTAACAGAGAGATAGGGTTAATAGTTTGGACTAGCCCAGAATGGTAGGGGCTAGGTGAGGAGACAGTGGAGAGTTTCCTGTCAGAACATCAGATAGGGGTGAGCCTGCAGCAGTAGCATACCTCAGATCTTATTCAGCAGCAGAACCGCGTGCAGTGGTGTCCTGTGGCAAAAGAGGGATGACCGAGCAGAGAGTAGGATCTTACAGAGAAGGGAGTCACAATCCGGAATCGGTTCAGAGTAAAAGAGGAAAGTAAGAAGTATAGGGGCCTGAGGCAGGAAGCCTACTGGGACGGTACAGAGTTGTCTGTTAGTCAGTTAATGGGATGGAGAAGGAAGGACAAGTGAGACAAAGAGGAAAAGCCCCATGTTTTGGTCCAGAGGTGTCAATAGAGCGAGTGTCACGACTCTGTTGTCGGGTATCCTGGGGTCAGGGGCTCCTTCCCTGTCCCTAACGTTAGGATCACCATAGCTGACCCTGTTCCCTGGATTACTTCTGAAGGTGAAGGTCATGTACCTGGTCTGAGCTCCTCAATCCACCCTCAGTCTGTTCCCTTCCCCCACCCAGGGAAGGGGGGAGTAGTAGTCTATGGCAGTACATCAACCAGACTAACAAGGTAATACAAACAAGATTAAAGGAAAATACCAATCATACAAACAAATGCACACAAAAAACAGAGGTTAACACCGGGAAGTGGGGGATGGGGAACAAACCAAAATAGGAGAAGAAAAGGATTACACACAAACTAAACCATGCAATAGTCTTAGCTTAAATCCTCCAAATGCCTTCTCAAACAACAACACTCTACCACACTCCTAGAACCATGCAGCATAAGCTAGCTCTGGCAATGACTGCAAGCCAAAGCCCAGAATATATAGGAGTGGGGAGTGGCTAACACTGGGACAGCTGAGAGTCTTAATGCAAGTAAGATTCCAGGAGCTCACAACTGAGTAGATTAACCCCTGCACTGCTGAAAGAAACCTGCTGTCACGCAAGGTGAGGGAAGGAACAAGTGTACAATGACAGGAAGAGGGGGAAGGGAGCCCAACAACTAGGGATAGGGTGAGTGGAGACACCTAGGCAGATCTAATATTACCCTGACTACCCTATCGTCCCTATATACGTTCTGCACCTATCACCGAGCAGGAAACCTAATCACTGAATGTCCCTAGAGCTAGGCCCTAGGTAGGGAGGGGACAGGGTGAACACTAGTCAGTCCTCACTGTAACTAAAGACAACAAGGTAAACAAACAAAGGGGATACACTTAGCTTGAGAAGACACCAGAGAGATAACACCAACTGTCCTCCAAGGGAAGTCCAAGAAGAAACTAGCTGACTACTAGTACTCCAGGTGATGACAGAGGAACATAGAACTATCACCAGCGACTCTCTGGAGACACTGAGAGTTTTTAACTACCAAGCAAGGATGTGTAAATCAGCAGCAGAAGGTGGAGGTCACTGCTGGGTCCTAAAGGAAGAAGGATATTACTACACTACAGAGATGGGAGGATCAAGAAGGTGTTTGCAATGCCAAGCGCAGTGACCTTTTACAGCTGGATCCAGAGCGACTGTCTCACTTGATACACCTGTGACACCTGCACCATTTAATATGAAGGTGAAAGGCTTCTAGTGAGTGCAGGAGTGGGAGGAATCAGGCGCTGTGGTCTTCTGGCTCCTCTCTGTCGCGGTAAACCCGTGACAGCGAGAAGCTAAATACAGCCATATTGGCATAGAAATCTCTCCTAAAGGGAGTAAGACGCGGAACCACTGGTGGAAGTATAGGACTCCTGCTTTCTGGACTGTTGTGTCATTATTGAGGGGGGCAAAGAGACTCCAGGGTAGAGTGCTGGGCTGTGTTGAGGCAGAAGAGATAAGAGAAGTAGAAAACTAGAGTGACTCCTGGAAATGAAAGGCAGACATGTGTGATAATACACCAGGTCATAACTGAAACATCCACAAAGATGAATGCCTACTATCTGCTGTATATAGTTCCTCAGAAGTCATTTTTTAGTAAAAATATTTTTATTTATGGACTATGGCCTCTCTCATTGAGCTCTGCAACACCTGGTCCAGACCGGCCCAATACAATGTCACCATGCGATCTACAAGGGAGGCTTGCTGTCACAGCTAAATTCCACACACCCAGCCAGGACTCCCATTTCATGTAGCATGCCGTGCGTAAAACTAGAGTACTTTGACAATGACTACCGCCCCGCGCCATGTTACACAACTGGGTGAATTGACCCCTTTATATTGATTTTAGGTGTCAAAAATTTACATTATATGTATTGAAATTTTTAATCTGAGTGCTGCTAATAATTTATATTCTACTTAAAAAGCAAAAACATAGTTTGCCAAAATTGTGCAAGAGGAGCAAATCCTTCATCCTATCGGTATATTTACACAACCTCTCCCTTGCTATTAAACTTATCTTGTGCAATCCTAATGCACTTTCTCCTGCTTGAAAAAGTGCTTTGTGCTCAACATATAAGCAATCATATGCATGAGCAGAGGTGATACGAAAGCACACTAAAAGCATTAGAAATAAATAAATCATCTGTCTAGTAAGAACAGGAGGAGGGCGATGGAGTGAAAAGGTTCAATAGAAATCAGAGGTAAAATAGTAATTAAATTAAAAAAATAAATACCGAAATACATATGTATTATTATCATCAATCTTTCATCGGTATGTCCCAATTAATTGCTAATCTACCTACTGAAGGGTAAGACTGTCAAAACCTTATAATATTCATTTATTCATATTGACAGATACCACCTAAATAACTACAAAAGTAGCATCAAGGGTCTGTATATGACGCGAACCTCAGTAATCTGATAAAATAAGAAAAAATAATAAATGTAGATGTACTTATGTGGAATTACTTTAAAATCTTCCCTTCTCTCTACTTCACTTCACCATGACTACGTCAACAAGAAGGAAAGCTTCACAATCAAACAAGAGAATTCTTTTCTGTAAGAAAGAATGGTTGGTCATCATTTTTCTGGACCATAAAAGGCCATCAAAATGTTAAGAAAATTCTTAATCTCACCGTATCGCTCCCCTCTTCGGCCCTTCCATGTCACTTGCCTGTTTCTTGCCACATCTTCAGTCCGCCACTCGTGTTGAAATCCTCCGGTCTCTCATGCTGGGCGGGGACTTCTGGCTTTGATGAGGCTTGCTAGCACTTTGTGCAAGTTCGCAAAGAGTCACAGTGTCATGATGATGTGACGGTATGTGCCTTGACCTTGCGCCTGCTTGCACAGAACCCTTCCCGGGCCTCATCAAAGCCAGAAGTCTCGACCCAGCATGAGAGGCCCAAGGATTTCAATGCGAGTGGTGGTGAACTGAAGATGCGGTGAGGAGACAGTTGTCGAGGAGAGGCCATAGAGTTGAGCGGTAAGGTGAGTATAAGAATTATTTTTATTTTATATAATAAGGAACATTAAATTTGAGAAGAATCTTAGCAAATCAAAGGAAAGTCCCTGCACAAGGTCGAATTTGAATGTTTGCCTGTTCTATTCAGCTTTAGAGATGATCCTTCTAAGTTGAAGGAAACAACACATTTGATATGAATGCTTCCTTGTATTGCTTATACTGTATCTTACAGTCCCACTAAATTATGGCAGAACCCTCAATATTACCATGGTGTTTCAAATATTTCCATGCTAAAGGAGAAAAATTGAGACATACAGTACAGACCAAAAGTTTGGACACACCTTCTCATTTAAAGATTTTTCTATATTTTCATGAATTTGAAAATTGTACATTCACGCTGAAGGCATCAAAACTATGAATTAACAAAAGTGTGAAACAACAGAAAATATGTCTTATATTCTAAGTTCTTCAAAGTAGCCAAATTTTGCTTTGATGACTGTGTGGCGCCCCTGAGGGTTCAGTCGCCACAGAGGTACTGCATCTCACCCAGAGGTGTGGTATCTCACTCTCAGGTAAGGAAGGAGTACAGCTCGGGACCTTAACACCTGCATCCAACAAATACCCGCAGTGGGGTAAGGGCGAGATTGCTCCTAAGGGAGAGCACAGTCCCGGGTCCCTAGCTGTGGGAGGGGCTATGTAGTGGGTGTGGGTGGAGGATGTAGTTAGGGGAGCACATGAGAGGAAGGTATATATATAGAGAAGCCATCTTGTTTAGTGAGTTCAGTCAGATCAGAACAGTGTGGAGTAAATGAGGACAATCTACAGTGAGAGGAGTGGAGCAGGGCTCTGCAGGAGCTCTGCTCAGGCAGAGGGCCTGAGGAAAGTCCCAGGACTGAAGGAAGAGGAGAGGGAGCAGGAAGGACTACAGGAACAAAGAAGGGACCCCAGGGGTACGGGCAGTGCTGGAGGCCACCCGTACGCCCGAATCCACCAGGAGGTGGAGGGGTCAGGCCACACAAAGGGGACCGGTCCCTCAACTAGCAGAGCACTCTATGTCTCAACTAGAAACCGGAGGCTGCAGTATTTCAAGTCCTGCAGCCAACGGTCCATATCAGTCTCACCAAGAAGATAGCTATAGAGGACCCAGGGGGCGGAACAGACGTCGCCCGACAAGGCCCGCAGGTACCAGATTGGGACACTTGGTATGAGGTGCAGGGAGATGGCCAGAGAAAGGACACAGAAGGGGGTCCCGTTAAGTACTCTGGAGCTATCTGAGGGTTGCCCAAACCCCTCCCTGAGTAAGCGCAGCACGACGAGGGAAGTTACACTGGTACCTGTAACTTGGACTGCAATAACCGTGAGTAAAGACCCTGAGGACTGCATCCCATTGTCTCACTGATTATTGCTGCGCCATCACACCCTGCACTACAATGCCCAGCATAACCTATAACATCTACACTGCCCTGGAGCTAAGCTCTACCTGTGGAGAGCCACACCAACCTTGCTGCACTAACATCAGCTCCAGAGGACCTGCTCCGCAGCGGCGGCTCCACATAGCTGCATACCACAGGTGGCGTCACGAACGTTGTACATAAAACCCCTGTAAATATTCCCCCTTTTGAATGACCGCCCTGTGTCACGGACCGGGTCACAACCACTGTGACATTTCCCTAAGCGACGACCGACCCAGGGGGCGCGTCAACTGCTTTGCACACTCTTGGCATTCTCTTGATGAGCTTCAAGAGGTAGTCACCGGAAATGGTCTTCCAACAATCAATTGAAGGAGTTCCCAGAGATGCTTAGCACTTTTTGGCCCATTTGCCTTCACTCTGCGGTCCAGCTCACCCCAAACCATCTCGATTGGGTTCAGGTCTGATGATTGTGGAGGCCAGGTCATCTGGCGTAGCACCCCATCACTCTCCTTCTTGGTCAAGTAGCCCTTACACAGCCTGGAGGTGTGTTTGGGGTCATTGTCCTGTTGAAAAATAAATGCAAACCGGATGGAATAGCATGCCGCTGCAAGATGATGTGGTAGCTATGCTGGTTCAGTATGCCTTCAATTTTGAATAAATCCCCAACAGAGTCACCAGCAAAGCACCCCCACACCATCACACCTCCTCCTCCATGCTTCACGGTGGGAACCAGGCATGTAGAGTCCATCCGTTCACCTTTTCTGCGTCGCACAACGACACAGTGGTTGGAACCAAAGATCTCAAATTTGGACTCATCAGACCAAAGCACAGATTTTCACTGGTCTAATGTCCATTCCTTGTGTTCTTTAGCTCAAACAAGTCTCTTCTGCTTGTTGCCTGTCCTTAGCAGTGGTTTCCTAGCAGCCATTTTACCGTGAAGGCCTGCTGCAGAAAGTGTCCTCTTAACAGTTGCTGAAGAGATGTGTCTGCTGCTAGAACTCTGTGTGGCATTGACCTGGTCTCTAATCTGAGCTGCTGTTAACCTGCGATTTCTGAGGCTGGTGACTCAGATAAACTTATCCTCAGAAGCAGAGATGACTCTTGGTCTTCCTTTCCTGGGGCGGTCCTCATGTGAGCCAGTTTCTTTGTAGCTCTTGATGGTTTTTGCAACTGCACTTGGGGACATGTGACACCCCAGGGGTCTGGTTGCCACAGTGATAGAGATATTATGTCTGAGAGCAGGTGGGAGGTCCTTTGGTCAGGGATCCTGTGCATGCCACACCTCCTGCCCAGTCTTGGGAGGGGAAGAACTTCCCCTGTATAAACCCGGGGCTGAGGCAGGGTGAGTCAGACAAGGAGAGTGGAGAAGAGAAGCAGCATAGGAAACAGCAGAGTTACAAGGAGTCAGGGGCTGGCAGCTACAGAGCTCGCCCTGACTAAGAAGATTCTTTACCGGACCCGGAGTCCGAGGCTGTGGGGACTAAAATCTACCCAGCAGCAGAATCCGTCGGGCAGGGGATTTCAGGTCCTCTGGCCCAGAAGCCTGAAGGCACGGTCACACGTGTGAGACCAGCACCGCCATCGTGGAGCGGAAGCCATTAGAAGGCCCCGAGTCACCGGCCATACGGGTGAGCACCACACGGTACACTCAGGGACGTGGGCTACTTACATCAGCTTCTAGCAAGGTAGCCAGAAGAGTACAGTCAGTTTGGGAGGCCTACAACTACGCCTGGCCAGGGGAGATCCCATCTGCTCAAAGACTGACCAGGCCCCGTTTGCTAGCAAGTACTCCGGGAGGGTCTGTCGTTGTTACCAGTAAAGACCCTGAACTACACCGTACCATCTCTGAGTGGTTCCTGCTACCCCCATCATCCACGTCGGCTGCCCTGAGGCCATACCCCTCCCGTTGGGGGTTATACTATCACGCTGCACAATCCTACCACCGGCCTCAGCGGTCTGCCCTGCAGCAGCAGCTTCCTGGCTGCACTCAACGGGTGGCGTAGTCATCAACTATTTACTACTAATAGACTGCCGTCTAGTTTGACTCCCTGGGCACGGACCGGGTCACCGCCACGAGATTACAACCCTCCACGGATCCGGCTCCGGGTAAGCTCCCGCGTGCGCACCGCAGCGCGACACAGGCCCAGGGGCGCGTCAACTTTGGCGTAGTCGGCAGGATTTCGTGCCCGCAACCACCGGGTACTGCGTGCCTGAAAAGCAAAGACTGTTCAAACTTACCAGTGGTGAAGGTTTCCCGCCATCCGCGAAGTTTTCCCGCCATCCGGCGCCATCTTCGACCTTCTTCCCGCTATCCGTGGAGTTTTCCCGCCATTGGACGCCATCTTGAGGACGCCGCGCGGGAAGAAGAGCGGCGTGGACTCCGAAAGCGCGCGAGAACTGAAGCCCCGCCTCACGTCCGGACGTTGCGTAAGGTCCTGGAAGGAGCCCAGCAGACGCCGACGTCACAGCAGCGCGACGGAAGGTCCTCAACCCTGACGATCCACTGCGGAGCCGCGGCCTACGGAAGAGGATCATCGCAAGGTAGGCCACGGTCCACTAGGGGGGAGGAAGATGTCGGATACGGAGGAGAGCTTCACTGCCTCAACCCCCGCCAGCGCTACCGCTGCTGCAGTTATGCCCTTCACCATGCCCTATATCCCGGGAGCAGCTTGGCTACCCCAGTACTCAGGGGAGTCACATACCCTGCATGACTTTAGAGAAAAGCTGGATAGCCTCTTCCAGGTGTACCCCCTCACAGAAGAGCAAAAAGTGAGCATCCTGGTGGCCCAACTAACCGGGGCAGCCAAAAGGGAAGTAAAATCCTGGCCACCTGGGAGGAAGACTGTCGCAGGGATACTAACCCGGCTGAAGGACACCTTTGATACCCGCACCTCAGCCGAGATTAAGCTTAGATTCTACGGGTGCAAGCAGTGAGCGCATGAGAGTATAAGGGACTATGCACTAAACCTACAAGAGGCACTGAGGGCCATAAAGCAGACCGACCCTGATGGGGTGGGAAACGAGGACAGGCTGTTGACTGAACAATTTATAGAGGGTTTATATTGCAATGCCCACCGAACCCAGTTGCGGGCAATGGCCTTACAGGATCCCCATCTGGACTTTGCACAGTTCAAGGACAGAGCCATCCGGGTGCTCCGAGAACCGGCACCAGGTGGCGTTGTGACCCACAGACGCCCCACTACCACTTACTACCAGGAGGCGGCGCCCTTGTCAGCAGGGCCTGTGGGAGCTGATGCGCAGGCTTTGGACAATGACCCGGCTCCAGACCTACACCATCAGGTCCAAGAGCTAGCTAAGAGCGTTGCTGCGCTAACCCGAACTGTGCAGTCTTTACAGGTTTCCACCCCAGGGAAGATCCAGCTGGCATCCGGACCGGAGGACATCCCGTGGCGTCGACCAAGGAGGACCCCACCGGCCAGAGGAAGACCCAGTGACCGATACAGTGAGGACGGACGACCCATCTGCCGCCGCTGCAATCAACCCGGACATATGGCAAGGTACTGTTCTTTAAACGGGCACAACCTGGGGTAGAGGGCCAACCCCCAGGAAAAAGATCACCAGGCCCATCGAACTGGCGCGACAGATATGTGGGAGGACGTCCAGTCTTGCCTGTGGTACTGGATGGCATTCCCATGAGTGCCCTACTGGACACCGGGTCACAGGTCACCACCATCCCGTACGTGCTCTTCAAGCAGTACTGGAATGACTCGGATATTACCCGCTACCCCGACGACGACTTGAGTATCATCGCCAGCAATGGTCAGCCCGTGCCACAGATCGGATTTAAAGAGGTGACCATCAAAATTGGTAGAGTCGAACTGGCCGCACAGGGACTGATCATTGTAGATATCGATAAACATGAGAGTCACCCAAAAATAACTCTAGGAACTAATGTAATTGAAAATTGTCTTGCAGAGGTGATTTTCCTTTTACAGCAGGTTGCCAAGAATGCCAGCTCCGGCGAGCAGCGGGTGCTCCAGAAAGAGATCCGGGCACTGATGCAACGGCAACAAGTGGAACTCTCCGGCGGTGAGATTGGTAGCGTAAGAATGTGTGACCCTTTTCCTATTGCCATGCCCCCAAAAAGTGAAATGATGATTTGGTGCCGGGCAGCTATTGGTCTGAGAGGTAGAGATTACCAGGCAATGGTAGAACCAGTTTACTCAGACAGTAGGCCCACCATTTTGACAGCACGGGGGGTGGTCAATGTACGCCATGGGAGGGTGCCCATTCGCATAATAAATATCGGGGAGAGGGAAGTGTACCTGCCCCGGTATGCCACGCTAGCCAAATTATATACCACTAATCAAAGTTCTATACAATCTGTGGAACCCTTGCCTCCATCTCACCCGGAGGAAGGTAACGGCTCTAAGAAAGACATGGAGGACTGGTGTCAGCAACTACATTTGGGTACTGACTCCACTCCCTCACATCAGAAACAAGGAGTCTATCGGGTGGTTCAAGAGTATGAGAGAGTGTTTAGTAAACACCCGTTAGACTTCGGGCGAGTCAAGGGGGTAGAACATCGCATCCCCACGGGAGATCATCCTCCCATAAAAGAGAGGTATCGACCCGTACCCCCTGCACATTACCAACACGCCAAGGGGATGCTTAGAGATATGAAGGAGGCTGGGGTAATCCGGGATAGTTGTAGCCCCTGGGCAGCCCCATTAGTTTTAGTCAAAAAGAAAGACAACACCATGAGGATGTGTGTAGATTACCGGAAAATCAACCGTATCACACACAAGGATGCGTACCCCTTACCAAGGATTGAGGAGTCATTGGCTGCTTTAAGATCTGCTAACTTCTTCTCTACCTTGGATCTCACTAGCGGGTACTGGCAGGTTCCTGTAGCAGAGGCGGACCGGGAGAAGACCGCATTCACCACCCCGATGGGACTTAGCGAGTTCACCTGCATGCCGTTCGGACTCTGCAACGCACCAGGAACCTTCCAACGCCTAATGGAGTGTTGTCTGGGCCACAGAAACTTCGAGACGGTCCTGTTGTACCTGGACGATGTCATCGTATATTCCAAGACGTATGAGGACCACCTGAAACACCTGGCGGAAGTGTTCGAGGCTCTGGCGAGTTACGGCCTAAAGGTGAAACCCTCCAAGTGTCACCTCCTGAAACCAAAGGTGCAGTACCTGGGACACGTGGTGAGCGCTGACGGAGTGGCTCCCGACCCCGATAAGATCACCGCAATTAAGGGATGGCCAAGCCCCTCCAGCGTAAAGAAGTGCGGCAGTTCCTCGGGTTGGTAGGCTACTACCGAAGGTTTATTCCCGGTTTCAACAAAAAGGCAGCACCTATGCAGGACCTCCTGATAGGCCAGTCCCGGAAGGCCAAGAACCAGAAGCCGCCCTTCAAATGGGAAGAGCTGGAAGAAGAGTCCTTCCGCCAGCTGAAGATGGCCCTCACGGGGGACGAAATCCTGGCGTACCCGGATTATAGCCAGCCCTTTATCCTCTACACCGACGCCAGTAACATCGGGCTAGGAGCCGTACTGTCCCAGATCCAGCAGGGGAAGGAACGAGTAATCGCCTACGCCAGCCGAAAACTGCGACCCACCGAAAGGAACCCCGAGAATTACAGCTCATTTAAGTTAGAGTTCCTGGCCGTAGTATGGGCAATCACTGAGCGCTTTAAGCATTACCTCGCTTCTTCCCGGTTCACCGTGTACACGGATAACAACCCGCTGACACACCTGGACACGGCAAGACTCGGTGCCCTGGAGCAGAGGTGGATGGCCCGTCTGTCCAACTACGAGTTCACAATTAAATACCGGGCAGGACGCTCCAATACCAACGCGGACGCCCTGTCCAGGATGCCCAACCTGCCGGACGGAGGAGAAGATCCGGAGGGACTGGAAGAAGTTGAACTCCCTGCGTTCCACCGTCATGGGACTATTCAGTATTCCCACCGGGTAAGGAGTAAGCAGGCTGCTACGTTGAACCCCTTACCCCACTACAACTGGGCGGAAACGCAAGACAGCGACCCTGCCGTCCGACTGGTGAAGGAGATGCTGACTCGGCCGGAGGCTCGCCTTGAACCAGACGCTCCGGAGGAAGCCAAACAACTATGGGCAGAGAAGAGTCGACTGTTCCTTTACAAAGGGAAGTTGTGCCGCAGAATGGTTAACTCCCGGACGCATGAATTACTCTGGCAAGTAGTGGTGCCACGAAGAGACGCAGCCATGGTGATGGAGGCATACCACGACGGAGCTGGACACTTTGGGTGGAAAAAGCTGGAGTTCCTGCTGCGCGAGCGGTTCCACTGGGTAGGCATGAGGGGAACCATCGAGAAGTGGTGCAGAGATTGTGGCCCGTGCAACCTGAGAAGGAAGGACCGAGCCAGCCAGAAAACTCCCCTGCAGTCCATCGTCACCCGGCAACCGTTGGAACTGGTAGCCTTGGATCATGTAAAACTGACCCCAAGCAGAAGTGGCTACGTCTACGCGTTAACCATCGTGGATCATTACTCCCGGTTCTTGGTTGTCGTCCCCGTCAAGGACTTAACGGCTCAAACAGCAGCTAGAGCCTTCCAGCAGCACTTCTGCCGTCCACACGGGTACCCGGACCAAGTGCTGACGGACCAGGGACCTGCCTTTGAAGCGGAGGTCTTTCAGGAATTCTGCAATCTGTATGGCTGCCGGAAGATAAGGACGACACCCTACCATCCGCAGACTAATGGACTTTGTGAAAAAATGAACCAGGTGGTAATGGATCTTCTAAAAACGTTGCCCCTGGAAGAACGCAGTCTGTGGCCTGAAAAGTTGCCCGATCTGGTGGACCTATACAACCACATCCCGGTAGGTTCCACCAACTGAACCCCGGCTTACCTAATGAGGGCAAGACCTGGTAAGTTACCTGTTGACCTGGAAATGGGAGTCCTGACCCCCGAGGACACTTCACCAGAAACAGACTGGGACACAGAGAGGCAGCAGCAGTACCGGAGAGTACAGGAGAGCGTGGAGCGAAGTCTCTGTCAGGCTAGGGAAAGACAAGAGAAAACTTACAACCAGTATGCTCCCACTGTTCCCCTGGTACCCGGAGAGCAGGTCTTGAAGAGGAAGAGACGGCTCCACAAGTTGGACGACCAGTGGGAGAAGGACCCGTACACCGTACTGCCCTCAAGCCACAAGAACCCGAAGGTCTGTACCATCAGTAAAGACGGAGGGGAAACCACAGCCATTGTATCCCGGGACCACCTGAAGAAGTGTCCCGAACAACTGAGGAACCCTGAAGAGGAACAAGAAGACCATCGACCCGTGGAAGAAAGGGAAGATATGGTTAGTACCGTGCTCGGGGACTTTCCTCAGTCTTGGACTCAAGTCAATGGTGCAGTTGTGGTACCCGTACTCACCTTCCTCCAACCATCATCCCAAGAACCTACGGAGCAACGGGTAGAGCTGGAAGAACAGCCGGTCCAGGAGGCAGAAGACTCCACACAAGCAGAACAGGAGAATCAACCCTCTGCTTATAGTGAGCCTGCCGTACCCCTAGTGAGACAAGGAGCCGGTAGACAGCTGCCCAGTTTACCCTTGACAGCTCCTACACCCTGTAGTTCAGGGCCAGACAGTCAGCTCCGTAGGTCCACTCGGGCCACTAGAGGCCAGTTACCCGCACGCTGGAGAATTTAAAGTGTATAAATTGTTTTATCTATGTTTTTCTGTGTCTTGTTGCTTGTGTATAATTTTGTGTTTCTAGTTATTTTTAGGAAACCTTGGTGGATTTACCGGGAATCCTTGTATATAGTTGGAGCGTAACCCAGGATGGACTAGAGACTGTTAAGGACTCGGGGTAGGACAGACCCCTACCTGGTTACGTCTCCCTGTGTTGGTGAAATGGACACCTTTGCTTTTCTTCAAAGACTGCATCCGGTTGCGGACACGCCGTAACCATCTTATGTGTTTTTCTTATAGTATTGTTATTGTTATACTTTGTTATGTTTTTCTAAATGTGTTTAGTCCCGGAGTACTAAATTTCACTAGGGGGGAATGTGACACCCCAGGGGTCTGGTTGCCACAGTGATAGAGATATTATGTCTGAGAGCAGGTGGGAGGTCCTTTGGTCAGGGATCCTGTGCATGCCACACCTCCTGCCCAGTCTTGGGAGGGGAAGAACTTCCCCTGTATAAACCCGGGGCTGAGGCAGGGTGAGTCAGACAAGGAGAGTGGAGAAGAGAAGCAGCATAGGAAACAGCAGAGTTACAAGGAGTCAGGGGCTGGCAGCTACAGAGCTCGCCCTGACTAAGAAGATTCTTTACCGGACCCGGAGTCCGAGGCTGTGGGGACTAAATCCTACCCAGCAGCAGAATCCGTCGGGCAGGGGATTTCAGGTCCTCTGGCCCAGAAGCCTGAAGGCACGGTCACACGTGTGGGACCAGCACCGCCATCGTGGAGCGGAAGCCATTAGAAGGCCCCGAGTCACCGGCCATACGGGTGAGCACCACACGGTACACTCAGGGACGTGGGCTACTTACATCAGCTTCTAGCAAGGTAGCCAGAAGAGTACAGTCAGTTTGGGAGGCCTACAACTACGCCTGGCCAGGGGAGATCCCATCTGCTCAAAGACTGACCAGGCCCCGTTTGCTAGCAAGTACTCCGGGAGGGTCTGTCGTTGTTACCAGTAAAGACCCTGAACTACACCGTACCGTCTCTGAGTGGTTCCTGCTACCCCCATCATCCACGTCGGCTGCCCTGAGGCCATACCCCTCCCGTTGGGGGTTATACTATCACGCTGCACAATCCTACCACCGGCCTCAGCGGTCTGCCCTGCAGCAGCAGCTTCCTGGCTGCACTCAACGGGTGGCGTAGTCATCAACTATTTACTACTAATAGACTGCCGTCTAGTTTGACTCCCTGGGCACGGACCGGGTCACCGCCACGAGATTACAACCCTCCACGGATCCGGCTCCGGGTAAGCTCCCGCGTGCGCACCGCAGCGCGACACAGGCCCAGGGGCGCGTCAGACACATTCACAGTTTTCCCAATTTTTCACACTGACTGACCTTCATTTCTTAAAGTAATGATGGCCACTCGTTTTTCTTTACTTAGCTGCTTTTTTCTTGCCATAATACAAATTCTAACAGTCTATTCAGTAGGACTCTCAGCTTTGTATCCACTAGACTTCTGCACAACACAACTGATGGTCCCAACCCCATTTATAGGGCAAGAAATCCCACTTATTAAATCTGACAGGGCACACCTGCGAAGTGAAAACCATTTCCGGTGACTACCTCTTGAAGCTCATCAAGAGAATGCCAAGAGTGTGCAAAGCAGTCATCAAAGCAAAAGGTGGCTACTTTGAAGAACCTAGAATATAAGACATATTTTCAGTTGTTTCACACTTTTTTGTTAAGTATATAATTCCACATGTGTTAATTCATAGTTTTGATGCCTTCAGTGTGAATGTACAATTTTCAAAGTCATGAAAATACTGAAAAAATTTTAAATGAGAAAGTGTGTCCAAACTTTTGGTCTGTACTGTATATATACATAAATATTCAGGTGTAATATAACATTTTGGAAATACATAGTTCATTCAATGTTTCAATTTTAAAAATATAAAACTAATTGTAGCAAAGTCAATCTGTTTGAATGGTTAATCACAAATATCCCAGCAAATAATAAGATGAGATCACTTGGCTGAAAATAACGTAATTATATGTCTGCTTTTAAACTAATTGTAAGCAGAGTAGAATAAATGGAAATGAAGAGCAGGCTTTGGTTAACTCCATACCACATAAGGAAAATATCACAGCTCCTGATAAACAGTGCACATTTTTGCTATGGCAGCTGCCCTGTTGTGTTTGGACAGGCTCTATCCCCTTTAAAAGGTAAGCAATAGTGTTGAGATAACATGCTGTACACTGCTCAGTACTCACCCGAGCATCACGCTACTCGGGATGTTCGGCGAGCACCGAGCATTTCCGGGTTACTCTTTACAGAGCCAATGAACATGCAGGGATTGCCAGCCAGTCACTGTAATGCCGCAGCCATGTTGGTTGTGGGCATTACATTGATTGGCTGGTCGCACAGCGTCACCTCGAGTATTTAAAACCGGGCGCCGCCATCTTGGACACAGACGGCTGGGATCAGACAGTGAAGGGACAGCGCTGCTGATTTAGGGAGAGATATATACAGCGAAATAGTTAGTGTAGGGTCTGTAAAGGCTGCCAGATCAAACAAACAGTCCTTCTCAAGACTAATATCCATCCCAGATATCAGGCAAGCAGGCAGGCTGTATAGGAGACGCAGTGGTTATACCAGCAAACGCTGCATTACAGTCCAGTGTGCTCCTGTTGCTGAAATTGCTGGACTTAGCTCCAGGTCTCGGGGGCCAGGAAAAATCCATTTTTTTTCATCTAAATCCTCTTTTTTTTTTTTTCCTCCTTCACACTGTACAAATACCCATCTTAGTACCCTTTGGTGTCCCCCTCTCCCACCCCCCCAAAAAAAAAAAAAAAAAAAGGTGCCTGTGAGAGTTCAGACACAAATACATTTTTTTAAAAGAGTCTGGTGTAGGCCAGAGAAATTGAAGTGTGGTTTTGCAGTTCCATGGTTCAAACCTCTGTATTATCCACTTTTGGGCCATTTTTACCTAAAAAAAAACTGTTTGAGTGTGTCGCTCACTGTTCAGCGGCAAATATATCTATTTAAAAAAGTCTGGTATACACCAGTAAATTAAAACTGTGGTTTTGCCGTTCCACGGTAAAAAATCGCTATTATCCTGCTTTTGTCATTTTTTGCCGTAAAAAAAAAAATGTAATAGTGTCTCCCCGATTGTTCAGACACAAATATATTTGTTGAAAATAGTCTGGTGTAGGCCAGAGAAATAGTAGTGTGGTTTTGCAGTTCCACGGTTCAAACCTCTGTATTATCCACTTTTGGGCCATTTTTACCTAAAAAAAAACAGTTTGAGTGTGTCGCTCACTGTTCAGTCGCAAATATATCTATTTAAAATTGTCTGGTATACCCCAGTAAACAATAACTGTGGTTTTGCCATTCCATGGTAAAAAATCTCTATTATTCAGCTTTTGGTATTTTTTCCGTAAAGAAAAACAGTAATAGTTTCTCCCTGATTGTTCAGATTGTTTAAAAGAGTCAGGTTTAGGCCAGAGAAATAGAACTGTGGTTTTCCTCTTCCACTGTTCTAATCTACTTTTTATTACCCTTTTTCCATTGATAGTGCGAGTGTAAGCTATTTTACTTCCTTTACAATGGGCAAGGCGCATGGCAAGTGACGTGGAACTGGACGTTCTGGTGATGGTGCGTGCAGAGGACGGGGCCGTGGCCAAGGTGAAAATGTGCCACAACCAACAGCCAAGCAAAGCACCCGACTTTGTGGGGTGAACCCCAGGGTCCACGAGCAGTGTCAGCGGGTGTCACCACTGCTTCTTCCGCTGTTGTGTGTGCAATAGAACCCCCTGTTGTGTGTGCAAGGCAATCCCCTGTCCATACTGCATGCAAAGATGCCCCCTCCTTTCAGTCTTCACTTGTTATGGCAGATTCTCAAGAAAGAGCATCAACTTCCACGTCCCACCGCAGCGTTCAATTGTCCATATCCCAGATCTTTCAACGAAAGCGGAAATTCGCAGCCAACGCCCCACAGGCCACAGTCCTAAATTCGCACATTTCACGACTGCTTGCGTTGGAAATGCTGCCTGTTAGGCTTGTGGAGACGGAATTCTTCCGCAATCTTATGGCGGTGGCCATCCCTCGGTATTCGGTCCCCAGCCGACACTATTTTGCCCGGTGTGCCATCCCCTCACTATACAAGCATGTGTCCCAAAACATCTGCCGTGCCCTCAACAACGCAGTTACTGGGAGAGTCCACTTGACAACAGACACGTGGACAAGTGCTTGTGGCCAGGGACGATAAATCTCCCTGACGGCACACTGGGTAAACGTAGTGGAAGCCGGGACCCAGTCGGACCTTGGGACTGAACATATCCTCCCCACACCGAGGATTGCGGGCCCTATGTCAGTCAGAGTTGCCTCCACAGTGTACAGCTCCTGCGCATCATCCTCTTTCTCATGTTCAGCCTCCATCTCAGATATCACCACATCAGTTACAAGCTGGAAGCACTGCAGTACTGCCTCCGCCAAGCGGCAACAGGCTGTGCTGAAACTCATAAGCTTAGGTGAGAAACCTCACACTGCTTGTGAGTTGTGGACAGCTGTGAAAGAGCAGGCAGATCTGTGGCTGAGAAAGCTGAACCTACATCCAGGCATGGTCATGTGTGACAATGGCCGTAACCTGGTGGCGGCTCTGAGGCGAGGCGAAATCACACACGTACCATGCCTGGCACATGTGCTTAACCTCATTGTTCAGCGGTTTCTTAAATCGTACCCCGAGTTCCAGATCTGCTCGTCAAAGTATGCCACCTGTCAGCTCATTTTCGCAAGTTGGCTACAGCTTCCACCGCCCTTGCTGTGTTGCAGCAGCGTTTGCAGCTTCCGTCACACCGACTGGTGTGTGATGTCCCCACACATTGGAACTCTACCCTCCACATGTTGCAAAGGATTTGTGAGCAGAAGAGAGCAGTTGTGGAATACCAGCTGCAACAAGGCCGTCGATATTCAGGTCAGACTCCACACATAAGACCTCAGGAGTGGACCTGGATGTCTGACATATGTACCATCTTGACAAACTTTGAGGAGTCCACCAAGATGGTGAGTGGCGATGATGCCATCATTAGCATCAGCATTCCACTTGTCTGTCTTTTGCAACGCTCTCTGCAGAGAATTAAAGAGGAGGCATTGCAGCCAGAGTATGATGAGATGGATCAAGAAGCCGTAGCGGTCGATTACACACAGACCAGCCTCATCTCATCCCAACATTCATTGGGGGACAACGAGGGAGAGGAGGAGGAGGAGGAGGAGGAAAAACAGGAGCTTGTATCATGCGCTGTAGATGGTAGTACCTGTACAACTGTCATACCGTCGGTTCAAAATGGGTGGCCTGAGGACAGTGGGGAGGAGGAGGAGAGCATGGTCAGTCGTCATCTTGGTGAGGACACGGAAGTCTTGCCCGTTACCAGTCTGGCACGCATGGCTGACTTTATGTTACGCTGCCTTAACCGTGACCCTCGCGATGTCAAAATGTTGGGTGACAGTCATTACTGGTTGGTGACACTTTTAGACCCCGCTACAAGAAGAACTTTCACTCTCTTATTCCTGAGGTGGAGAGGTCTACAAAAATGGGGCAGTACCAGAAGGCCCTTGCTGCAGAACTGTTAAAAAAAATTCACATCTGAACACTCTAGCGGCAGAGGTCACAGTTCGTTGCCCAACCAAGGCGTACATGCAAGAGAGACGCAACTCCATTCCAGCAGAGGCAGGGGAACACTGGGACAGTTTTCTCAGACCCTCCCTTCGGACAGACCCTGAGGCGCAGGGTACTCTCACAAGGAGTGGAAAGTTTCAAAAGATGGTGAGGGAGTATCTTGCCGACTCTACCAGCGTCCTCCGTGATTCCTCTGTGCCTTTTAATTATTGGGTATCCAAGCTGGACACTTGGAATGATCTCGCTCTGCACGCCTTGGAGGTCCTGGCCTGCCCTGCAGCTTGCGTGTTATCGGAGCGTGTTTTTAGTGCCGCTGGGGGAATTATAACTGATAAGCGCACTCGCCTGTCAACTGACAGTGCTGACAAGCTGACCCTTATCAAAATGAACAAGGGCTGGATTGGGCCAGACTTCTCATCACCACCAAATGACAGCAGAGTAACATAAAGTCAAATCCACTGTGTTATTTCGGGAGGTGTATTCACATGCACCGCTTCACACTCACACATGGGTATACGCTTCCTAATTTTGACTGTTTTATGTTCTTCTCCTTATCCTCAGCCTCCAGCACCACTATACCACCAGGGTGACCGTGGTCCGTGTTGCCATTATTAAAAGTTCCTCCGTCCTTATTTTTGTCAGCTTTTGCTTGGAAGGCATAAGCAAAGACTGTGGGAGACCCACTCCCCAATAATGGGAATAATATTTTTAAGATGCTGTACTGTATGGCTCTAGTAAGGGGCATTAAAATCCTCGTCTTGTTAAGCTACTGCAACCTCCACCACTTTTCCAAGGGGCATTAAAACCGTCTTGTTAAACTACTGCGACCTCCACGTCTCTTCCGAGGGGCATTAAAAGCATCTTGTTAAGCTACTGTGACCTCCACCACTTTTCCAAGGGGCATTAAAACCGTCTTGTTAAACTACTGCGACCTCCACGGGTCTTCCGAGGGGCATTAAAACCATCTTGTTAAGCTACTGGGACCTCCACGTCTCTTCCGAGGGGCATTAAAAGCGTCTTGTTAAACCACTCTGAACTCCACAGCTCTTCCAAGGGGCATTGAAATGTTTTTAATTAACTCTAACCTCCTTGACTCTTCAAATGGGCATTGCATTGCTAATTTTTGGCAGCTTTTGCTTGGAAGGCATAAGCAAAGACGATGGGAGACCCACTCCCCAATAATGGGAATAATGTTTTTAAGATGCTGTACTGTATGGCTCTTGTAAAGGGCATTAAAACCGTCTTGTTAAGATACTGCGACCTCCACCACTTTTCCAAGGGGCATTCAAACCGTCTTGTTAAGCTACTGTGACCTCCACCACTTTTCCAAGGGGCATTCAAACTGTCTTGTTAAGCTACTGTGACCTCCACCACTTTTCCAAGGGGCATTTTAACTCTCTTGTTAAGCTACTGCGACCTCCACGTCTCTTCTGAGGGGCATTAAAACCATCTTGTTGAGCTACTGTGACCTCCACCACTTTTCCAAGGGGCATTCAAACCATCTTGTTAAGCTACTGTGACCTCCACCACTTTTCCAAGGGGCATTAAAACCGTCTTTTTAAGCTACTGCGACCTCCACCACTTTTCCAAGGGGCATTCAAACCGTCCTGTTAAGCTACTGTGACCTCCACCACTTTTCCAAGGGACATTCAAACTGTCTTGCTAAGCTACTGTGACCTCCACCACTTTTCCAAGGGGCATTTTAACTGTCTCGTTAAGCTACTGCGACCTCCACGTCTCTTCTGAGGGGCATTAAAACCGTCTTGTTAAGCTACTGCGACCTCCATGACTCTTCCAGCGGGCATTGCATTTCCTCCTAATTTTAGTCTGCTTTGCTTTTCAATGCATAGGCGAACACTAAGGGAGACCCACTCCCCAATAATGGGTAGAAGGTTTTTAGTACGCTGTAATCCACGTCTGTTTCAAGGGGCATTGCAGTTCCTCATAATTTTTGGAAAGCCTTCCATTCACTGCTTAGGCCAACCGTGCACAGGAGACCCAGTTGCTATAAATGGAAAAAATGGTTTAGTTAAGGCCCTCTGACCTCCATGTCACTTCCAAGGGGCATTGGAGTGCCTCGAAATTTTTGGTAGGCATTGCACTCACTGTATGCCCTATAACTGTGTAGCCGAACCGCTACTTTTGGTACAGAAACATATCCTACGAGACATGTGTGGTTGACTGGCCTGATATTGATGTGAATGGTCCCTGTTCCTCCTGCTCTTTCTCCTTTGCCACCAACTCATCCATCATTTATCACCTGAAGCTTGGTTTTAACGGGAGTCATAGAACTGGGATAGTAGCAGGAAAACATCCAGCAATCCTCGGAGGAGGTAGGATATGCGCCAAAACGCTGACCACCTCAGGTCTAGCCTCTACTACATACATGCGCTTGCATTCCAAGAACACAAAGCAGATGCTAACTTCTATCATCATGATCATGCTCCTCACCTTGGCACTCTCAACTCCCCTGATGGAGAAGCCAGGGCCCACAGGAGGAGTCAGGTTCTCTGGTGGGCTCGTCCAATGCTGCCCTAAAGCAGGCCAGGCTAAGAAAAGTGTGTGGGAAGGTGACTGGAGAAATAGGGGTTGCTAGGGACTGTTTATGGACACCCGGCCGCCCCCTGGTGGCTGGGGACCGTGTGTGGACACCCGGTCACGGGGCGGCTGGGGACCGAGTATGGACACCCGGCCGCCCTCTGGCGGCTGGGGACCGAGTGTGGACACCCGTCCGCCGGGCGGCTGGGCACTGAGTATGGATACCAGGCCGCCGAAGCAGCCATGAGGTAGTGGCCAGCTACAGCCTACTCCAAACTAAAAGGCCCCATTTCAAGTGCAAGCTAGCAGCCTGGGGGTGGGTGGGTGGCAGGCTGCACACTTACGCTTGCATTAAAAGAAAACAAAGCAGATGCTAACTTCTATTATCATCATCATGCTCCGCACCTTGGCACTCTCAACTCCCCTGATGGAGAAGCCAGGGCCCACCAGAGGAGTCTGGTTCTCTGGTGGGCTCGTCCAATGCTGCCCTAAAGCAGGCCAGGCTAAGAAAAGTGTGTGGGAAGGTGACAGGAGAAATACGGGCGGCTGGGGACTGTTTATGGACACCCGGCCGCCCCCTGGTGGCTGGGGACCGTGTGTGGACACCCGGCCACGGGGCGGCTGGGGACCGAGTATGGACACCCGGCCGCCCTCTGGCGGCTGGGGACCGAGTGTGGACACCCGTCCGCCGGGCGGCTGGGCACTGAGTATGGATACCAGGCCGCCGAAGCAGCCATGAGGTAGTGGCCAGCTACAGCCTACTCCAAACTAAAAGGCCCCATTTCAAGTGCAAGCTAGCAGTATGGCATTGCAGCCTGGGGGTGGGTGGGTGGCAGGCTGCACACTTACGCTTGCATTAAAAGAAAACAAAGCAGATGCTAACTTCTATCATCATCATCATGCTCCTCACCTTGGCACTCTCAACTCCCCTGATGGAGAAGCCAGGGCCCACCGGAGGAGTCTGGTTCTCTGGTTGGCTCGTCCAATGCTGCCCTAAAGCAGGCCGGGCTAAGAAAAGTGTGTGGGAAGGTGACAGGAGAAATAGGGACGGCTGGGGACTGTTTATGGACACCCGGCCGCGGGGCGGCTGGGGACCGAGTATGGACACCCGGCCACCCCCTGGCAGCTGGGGACCGAATGTGGACACCCGGCTGCCAGGTGGCTGGGGACTGAGTATGGATACCAGGCCGCTGAAGCAGCCATGAGGTAGTGGCCAGCTTCGGCCTACTCCAAACTAAAAGGCCTCATTTCAAGTGCAAGCTAGCAGTATGGTATTGCAGCCTGCCGGTGGGTGGTTGGCTGCATATTTGCGCTTGCATTGCAAGGAATGGGGGAGGTACAATTGAACACTGCCCTGGAACAAGGACTTGCACGGGGATAGTTGCAAGTCTGCATCTTCTGATGCGGCAACGATCATTTCTGATGGGCACACTTTTAGGCAGTGACCTGGGAGTCAGAGATGCTTCCAGAGGTCTAACCTATGCTGTTCCCCTGTCTTTTCAGCTCTGTATGCATGTGTCACACAGCACATGGCCAGATAAGGTTGTAAAATGTTAAAATGACATTTCCCGGTAAATGCATTTGTCACGGTTGAAAGCAATACAAAAGTGCAAAAACACATGAGAAATGCTACTTGTGAACATAGCCCAAGGTGTGGAGGAGTATTTTTGTTTTTGGTTATTTACTTTACCTTATACACAAGTCTTTACCCTGGAATGGAAATCCCTTAACATATTTCAGAGGAAAACAGTTTCTGTTTCGTTTTTGAACGTTTTATTGTGAGCCCGTAAAAGTGGCTTAAATACTTCTGACCACGTTGTTGACAGCAGTGACCTGGGGGTCAGGAATGCTTCCAGGGGCGATCCCCATGCTGCCCCCATGTCTTTTGAGCACTATCACTATCGTTTTGGGCACTTTTTAGGCTTTCTACAAACTGCCGGGGGTGCAGCCGCAAAAATGCTCGGGTCTCCCATAGACTAACATTGGGCTCGTTGCTCGGGTCGAACACCCGAGTATCACGGTGAGCTCAGCCCGAGCTTCGAACACCTGAGCATTTTAGTACTCGCTCAACACTACTAAGCAATAGTTTGCTTGTATCTTCTCTGCATTCATATATCGCCTATGATTCCTCTTGTATCTCTTCTATATTTTACATTAAGTTCTTCGGCACGTTCAGTGGTCCTGTTGGGACTTGCGTCCGAACCCCCCCACAAAAAGGGATTCAGGCGTATGCGCCGACAGGGCCATTGACTATAATGGTGTAGACAGAGTCAACGTGAGCTCTGTCATACATTATTTTCGGACATATACGCCTACTTGAGGTGGACACTTAGACACAGTCTACTACGCCTGAATGTCCGCCTTCAATAGGCGCACTGTATATGCCCAAAATGATGCACAATAAGGTACACATTGACTCCGTCTACACCACACTTGTCAAACTCTAGCTCGTGGGCCAAATCTGGCCCGCAGAGTGATTATATTTGGCCCGTGACGCCAGAACCACCACCCCTATGTGGAGTCATTATTCTGTATGGAGGACTGTGTGGGGCCCATTATACTGCATGGAGGACTTTGTAGGGCCCATTATTCTGTATGGAGGACTATGTGGGTCCCATTATTCTGTATGGAGGACTATGTGGGGCCCATTATTCTGTATGGAGTACTTTGTCGGGCCCATTATACTGTATGAAGGACTATGTGGGGCCCATGATACTGTTTGGAGGACTTTGTAGGGCCCACTATTCTGTATGGAGGACTATGTGGGGCCCATTATTCTCTATAGAGGACGATGTGGGGCCCATTATTCTGTATGGAGGACTTTGTAGCGCCCATTATTATGTATGGAAGACTATATGGGGCCCATTATTCTGTATGGAGGACTATGTGGGGCCCATTATTCTGTATCGAGGAC
The DNA here is from genome assembly GCF_046119375.1 of Phyllobates terribilis. Taxonomy (NCBI): domain Eukaryota; kingdom Metazoa; phylum Chordata; class Amphibia; order Anura; family Dendrobatidae; genus Phyllobates; species Phyllobates terribilis. Next base: position 111,463,041 of record NW_027362768.1, on the reverse strand, counting down.
TGTGTGGGGCCCATTATACTGTATTGAGGAATATGTGGGGCCCATTATTTTGTATGGAGGACTATGTGGGGCCATTATTCTGTATGGAAGACTTTGTGGGGCTCATTATTCTGTATGGAGGACTATGTGGGGCCCAGTATACTGTATGGAGGACTATGTGGGGCCCAGTATACTGTATACTGGTTGGCCTGCAACTTTGTCCAAGTTTTTCATTCTGGCCCTCTGTGTGATTTGAGTTTGACATCCCTGGTCTACACCACTATAGTCAATGGTCCTTTCAGCACATACAATTTGCGAAATCTGAGGTACAGATAGGGGGGCACCTAGGTAATAGCGATCATAATATTATCAATTTCAAAATGCCCTTCAGTAGGGTTATCAATAAGGGAACAACTAAAACATTAAACTTTAGGAGGGCGAAGTTTGATCAGCTGAAAGAAAACCTTCAACTTATAGACTGGGACAAATTTCTTAATCAAGGAAATACGAATAGTAAATGGGAAACCTTCAAAAGAATTCTGAATACTCAGTGCGAGAGGTATATACCGTATGGGAATAAAAGGGCCAGAAATAAGAGGAAACCAATATGGTTGAATAAGAACGTAAAAGGGGCGTTAAATAGCAAAAAAGAGGCATTCAAGAGATTAAAACAGGAAAACAGTAAGGAGGCACTAATGTGTTACAAGGAAAAAACGAGAACCTGCAAAAAACAAATAAAAATAGCAAAGGAGGAAACAGAGAGACGTATTGCTAGGGAAAGTAGATCAAATCCCAAACTGTTCTTTACGTATATAAATAGTAAAAGGATTAAATCGAATAATATTGGACCGATAAAAAGTGATGAAGGCAAAATCATAGAGAAAGATGAGGATAAAGCTAATCTATTAAATAAATTTTTTTCGTCAACTTTCACAAAGGAAAAAGAACTAACAGGCGAAATGAGAAGTGACAAGCTTAATCCTCCACTAAGTATGACAAATGTAACCCAAGCTGGGGTACAGAAACGCCTCAGTAACATTAAAATAAACAAATCACCAGGACCTGATGGCATACACCCACGGGTACTAAGGGAACTAAGTAATGTGATAGACAGACCATTATATCTTATATTTAAGGACTCTGTTGAGACTGGGTCTGTACCACCTGATTGGCGACAGGCGAATGTAGTGCCAATATTCAAAAAGGGAGCAAAAAGTAACACCGGAAACTATCGGCCGGTGAGTCTGACGTCCGTTGTGGGCAAAATTTTTGAAGGCTTTATTAATGAGGCAATCATGGAGCATCTTGATGCTAATAATCTATTAACCCCGAACCAACATGGATTCATGAGGAATCGCTCCTGCCAAACAAACCTGATTGACTTCTACGAGGAGGTGAGCTCTCGAGTAGATCAGGGGGAACCAGTGGATGTCGTGTATCTCGACTTCTCAAAAGCGTTCGATAGCGTGCCACATAATAGGTTGGTATACAAAATGAGAATGATGGGGCTGGGGGAAAATGTCTGCAAGTGGGTAGCTAACTGGCTAAAGGATAGAAGGCAGCGGGTGGTTATAAATGGAATATACTCAGATTGGGTAAGCGTCACTAGTGGGGTACCACAGGGGTCTGTACTAGGCCCAATGTTATTTAATATCTTTATTAACGACATAGTCAACGGGATAAATAGTAAAATATCAATATTTGCAGATGACACAAAGTTATGTAAAACAATTAATACAAAAGAGGACAGTGCAGACCTACAGAGGGATTTGGATAAGCTGGGTAGGTGGAGCATTAAATGGCAAATGAGGTTTAACGAGGAGAAATGTAAGGTCATACATATGGGAAGGAAAAATGGAAGTCACCAGTACTCACTGAATGGGAAATCATTGGGGAATTCAGAGATGGAGAAGGACTTGGGCATCTTGATTGATAGCAAACTAAATTGGAGTGCCCAAAGTCAGGCCGCTGCTGTAAGGGCAAACAGGGTAATGGGATGTATCAGAAGAGGTATAGCTGCAAAGGATGAGAACATTGTTCTTCCACTGTACAAAGCACTGGTCAGACCACACTTGGAATACTGTGCTCAGTTATGGGCCCCAATATATAGAAAGGATATAAATGAGCTTGAAAAGGTACAAAGGAGGGCAACAAAATTAATAAGGGGAATGGAGGGACTGCAATACCCAGAGAGGTTGGCAAAACTAGGACTATTCAGCCTGGAAAAGAGAAGGTTGAGGGGGGACATAATAAATGTGTACAAATATGTTAGGGGACAGTATAGAGATCTTGCCCGGGATTTGTTCAAAAGGAGGGATATTACGGTAACAAGAGGGCATTCACTAAGACTGGAAGAGAAAAGGTTTCAGCACCAGCATAGGAAGGGGTTCTTTACGGTAAGAGCAGTGAGAATATGGAATTCACTGAGTGAGGAGACGGTAATGTCGGATTCACTACACCAGTTCAAGCGGGGACTGGATGCATTTCTAGATACCAGGCAGATTTCTGCATATACTTAACAATAGAATAAAATAGTAGGTTGATACAGGGATTTATTCTGACTGCTGGTTTCAGAGTCGGGAGGGAATTTTTCCTCAGGTGAAGATTGGCCAAATCATTTGGGGTTTTTGCCCTCCTCTGGATCAACTTTAGCAATTACAGAACTAACAGGTCGAACTTGATGGACGCAAGTCTTTATTCGGCTTTACTAACTATGTGACTATATATTATTGGAGGGGTTCAGAAGCAAGCCACGGTGGTCAGCATACTGCTTCCCATCTGCTTATAATTTATTTACATGACATGTTTAATGATAGAATTTGAAATAAAAGCTGTGACCGACCCCTGTACAACAAAAGAGTTTACAATGTGTATTGCTGTGTTATTTGTTCAAGGGCAGCAAGAGAGATATCATTGGCAAGGGTTAAAATGTTGGTCTCTGCAGTCTTATATGGTACAAGGCAAATAAGATGTACTGTAGTACCATAATGTAACATTGATATACATAACCTGTATAAACACTATGCCTCACAACTTACTTATCATTGCCTGCGAAATAGTAAAGAACAGGAGCGGTGTCGAGGACAGTTTGTTTTTAGGTAAATAAAACTTTGGGGCAACTGAAGCTCAATGTGTCTGGCTAAACACTGCATTTCCACTTTTTCCTAAATTATTCTTTACGATTAACAACTAGATAATGAAATAATGCAAATTTCTATTATACTTTGTGTCTCGATGACTTCCAATTTTTAGGTTCTCTGTTGTGGTCACTTACATTCCAGGCATGGCTGAAACCACTTGCCTAAATACAGCCATGAGATACATATACGGTCTGTCCTTGGCAGCCATACTGTGTGAGCATTGACGCAACATTTTACCACCACAGACAAGCAAGTAGAAATAGTACAAACATGTAAAGGAAAGTTTAAAGAGTCACCTGTGAGAGAGTTTGGCAAAATCAATTGTAGCCAAAGTCCCCAAAATAAGATCAGCAGAGGAGGAAGAAAGAAGAGACTGGTAAGAAATCTCACCTGCAACCGCTTTTGTCCATCTTGTAAACCCTCCTGCGGAGGTTACTTGCTAAGGGAACTAAAGCTGCAGGATATGCCCATATGTCTCCACCACTTGATAAGGACGTTTGCACTCTTAGGCCACGGCCCCACTATCAGTATTTGGTCAGTATTCGGTCAGTATTTTTTCTCAGGAGTGGGAGACAAAACCAGGTGAGGAACAATCAGAGAAAAGGTATAATAGAAACAAGTCACCAATTCTGCATTTATCACCCACTCCTGGTTTTGGCTCCCACTCCTGAGAAAAAATACTGACCAAATACTGATAGTGGGGCTGTGACCTTAGCAAAGATCTGGTCCTCACATTTGATGACTTGAACAAAAATAAATTGATTGAAATTAAAAGTTAAAATTGAAAAAGCATATATAAAGATAAGTGATACAAAGAAATATGTATGGATATCTCACAACAAGAGAGAAGCCTGCCTTGCAACTTAAAATAAGCAGCTGAAAAGTCAATATTTTTACACATAGTCATGAGGATTCTGCGCATGCCAAGACCAAGGAATTTTGCACATTAAAGGGGTTTCCAGTTTTCTGCGTCTTAGCTTCAGTATATTTATAAAAACAAAGGCTAACCGTGCTTTACTCACCCTATCTGGGTCCAGCACTGAATCTCTGCCACTGCTCCCGGTGTCTGTTCAGTGCTGATGTCATGTCTACAGCAATACAGCCAGTCAGTGACCAGCTAATGCCATAAACTTGGGCAGAGCTGCTGAGCTCAGTCATTGGCTGCAGTGATGTCGACATGACACCAGAACTGCAGACAATAATAGACACTGGGAAAAGCACAGGAGACTCAGTGCTGGACTTGGGGAGGATGAGTAAAGCACAGTTTGTTTTTTAAAACAAACTACAGTTGAGGGACATGGGTTTTCAAAAAGCAGAAAACCCCTTTAAGCAACAATTAAGCAATGCCTAAACAATCATTAATTTCAAGGATTATTTCGTCTGACTCCTAAATATATCTGGTCTTACAAAACATTATCGAACAAGGATATTTGTAGGTTGGTCTTGGCTACTTTAGCTTGAATTAAAAAAGCATTATCGGTATATAGTGATCAATATATCATATTGGCAACTTATAGATTCTAAAAACTCAAGGCAGCACGATGGCTCAGTGGTTAGCACTGTTACTTTGCAGCGCTGGGGTCCCACCAAGGACAACATCTGCAAGGAGTTTGTATGTTCTCCCCGTGTCTGTGTGGGTTTCCTCCTGGTTCTCCGGTTTCCTCCCACACTCCAAAGACATACTGATAGGGAATGTAGATTGTGAGCCCCAATGGGGACCATGCCGATAATGTCTGTAAAGCACTGTGGAATATGATGGCTAAGCAAAATAAATAAAATACTATACTTATTTATCCTCTTTCTACCAAGGAATAGAAGCGTTCCTGTTTACATTCAGGGGCTACAAACCAATCCATTATTAGCAGAGCTCACACAGCTTTTGATTAATTATGGTGTATCAATCCAGTGCTATCACGATTGAAGCATGTGCAGGGCATCAACTTGTGTGTGTTGAAGATTTGAATGCTGGATCCTTCATATTTTTATGAGAAACAAATCATCTCTAGTCATTTGTCTCACTTCAAGATCTTTTAAAAAGATGCTTAACACAGAAAATCCTTACAATAACCCGAATGTATTGAATGCACTAAACTGCACCTTCTTAGAATGAACTGTACAGTTTACTTCCTGCAAACTACAATTCTTTTCGCTTTCCTATATATCTTGATGTCTCAGAGGAATACAAAATCCATTACGGCTACACTGTAATGCCAGAAGCAAAACAATTATCTCGGCCCAAAGTCAGGAACCATCTCAAGAAAACATCTCGTCTGGCTCGGTTTCTCTTGCATTAGGAGATAAAGTTGACAGTTTGATATAAGAAAGTCTTCCTACTCATACCACCTTGTTTAATGGTCACTGGGTCTATTTAGTAAACGATGTAGCAGATTTTCATAGACTTTTCAATGAAAGTAACAAAAAAAAGTAAAGAAATAATTCTGCTGGGAAATGGATGTCGTATTTTGATGAAAAGGAAAATGGAAAAGTTGAATTTCTTCAAAAGTTATGGTGGAGAGGACTTAAGTGCAACATCTTAAATATTGGAGACAAAATAATACATTTGTCATCCTCTAGACATGTGAACATTAAATATATCTGTTCTCATATTTTAGTGCATATTTACTCCGTAGACAGTAGAGTTTTATTATTAGCATATATTTTTCCTTTACAAAAACAACCCCCATCAGATGTTTCTTATAACTTCTTACCATTTCTCAAAAACATTTTTCTCACTCCTCCATAGAGAAATTCTTAGCAACATAACGTCTTATGGATTTCTTGCTTGTAGAGACTTTTTACATCCATGCACTGCATCTAGATAGGATTTAGATTCAGGCATTGACTGGGCCACTTAAGAATCCTATTGATTTTTTTTTCAGCCATTTCTTAGTTTTTTTTGGATTTTTAGGCTATAAGACTCCAACTATTCATTTCAATGTTAATCCTCTTTTCTGTTCACATGTAGAGCTTTTTAGAGCATTTTATTTTCTGCTCCAGGTTTTCAAAAATGCAGGTTGGAAAAAAGATAGTGCATATCACTTCTTTGAAGAAGGTCTAAAGGGGAATGTTACTCCTTGTGTAGATTGTTATACTGGCATAAATAAACTTATAGGCCATGTCATGCTTCACTGGGAATTTAATTATGCAAATAACCTCTTCAAAGGGGAAGACGACTTGAACTCTAATGCCACCCATTGGATGTAGCAATCCTAAAAGTCAATATCGAGCCTTGATATTTATTTTTAGGATAAAAAGCCAAACCAGACACTCCATTTGTAGAGTCATGTTTCAGTGTGTTTCACCTCGTCAGTGCAAAGCAGGAGATTTGAATTGGCTAAGTGAAAAGCCTCTGACTGTGGGTCTAAGGAGGGACTTTTCTCATTGAGGAGAGTTCCAAGCTGGCATAAGGAGACTTATAGGCCATTCAACGCTCCTTTGTGAATTTAAATATGCAAATAGCCTCTTCAGAGAGAAAGAAGATTTGAACTATAATGCCATCTATTGGATGTAGCAGTCCTAAACACTATTAACAACTCTTTAATGAGCCTTGCCACAAGACTTAGAATAAGATGACAAATCAGACCCTCCATTTGCAGAATCATGTTTTGGGGTGCATGCCCCTCTTTAATGCAAAGCAGGAGATTTGATTTTGCTAGGTGAGAGGCACTGGAGGTAATCCTCTTCCTTTCTGAAGAGTATATATATATATATATATATATATATATATATATAAATTCCCAAAGTAGCATTGAATATCTAATATGTCTCCATATGCTGGCTTGACACTCTTCACAAGCAGAAACATCCCCACTTAGATCCACAGTCACAGTCTCACCTAGCTAAATCAGATCTTTTGCTTTGCACTGATGTGGGGCAAGAACCACAAAACATGTATCTGCAAATAGGGGCAATATTGTTTTTTTGGATTGCTACATCCAATGGGTGGTAGTAGACTTCAAGTCCCCTTTCTATCTGAAGAGGCTGTTTGCAATCCTTGAAGAAGTTACTGTAAAGATTGCAAAAATGCCGCAGGAAAAAAACTGTTCTAAAACAACTTCAGACAATTACATAATCCTCTCCTCTCCATCCCCCCCACACAAAAAAGGAGAAAAGGTTTCTACTTGAAAAATTCAACCTTAGAGCTCATTTAGACCTCAGTTTTTCTCATGTCCATATATCCATATATTATTACTAATTGAGTGTTCCACACAATATCACGGAAACTTGATCAACTTTCATCCAAGTTTCAAATCAATCTCGCCAATGCAAGTCTATGGGTGCATTTTTCGCAGACTGCTTGATATGAGAATGTTGAAAAACCTCCATCATTTCATCTGAGAAAAACTGATAAGGCTCTAACCAAGCTCTGATAAAAAAAAAACAACTGACACAATGAGAATCTGTAAGTTCTATGCCCATGCTGCGAATTTTTCCGCAGCGTTTTTGATGCGCACAAAAATCCGCAGCATGTCAATTAATTTTGCGTTTCCGCATGCGGAATTGCCTTTGCAATGCAATAAAAAACGCAAGGCAAAACGTGCGAATTACGCGCGAAAATGCATGTGAAATTCCGCATGCGTTTTTCCGGGAAAGGACATGCAGAAATGAAGCGCAAATTTTCCGCTTCATTTCCGCAATGTGGGCACATAGCCTTAGGGCCAATTGTCATGACGTCCAATCTCCAGTGAATATTAATCTTTTTACAGATGTCTCACATTATCCTTGAGCACCCCCTAGCACAATATAATCTATAATGAACTGTCCAGATCCTTTATTCAGCAAATCATCCTCAAACTATAAAACAAAATTCAGCCATGTTTTACAATTTGGTATCAGGATACTTTGGTAAATGTTGTTTTTTTTCATCAAATCTGTGCTCTAGTATTGCTGTCTTGTAATTACTGGTCTAGGGAAAAAATGTTCAGTTGTTCAACATTTTAAGTTACTATAAATGCTTTTTTGTTGCATGCAACTAAAGAAAACAGTTAAGTATATATAATAGTAATCTTTATTTTATATAGTGCCAACATATTCCACAGCACTTTACAGAGATTATCATCGCTGTCCCCATTGGGGCTCACAATCTACATTCCCTATCAGTATGTCTTTGAAGTGTGGGAGGAAACCGGAGAACCTGGAGGAAACCCACGCAAACACGGGGAGAACATACAAACTCCTTGCAGATGTTGTCCTTGGTGGGATTTGAATCCAGGACCCCTGCACTGCTAACCACTGAGCCACCGTGCTACTCTATACATATATTTTACCAAAGGAATCTCTTTTTGATTCTTTGCTACGAGCTACTCAAATTTCAACATTAGTCTTAGTTGCCCACGTTCCTGCAGAACTGAACTAGTGGGATCTAGTTGATTATTAAGACATTTCCAAATCTTCCGAATAGATAGAAATCACCTTTTTCTTTATATATTAGTCATACATGTACAATAATAGCTAAATTTTCTATTTGGAAGCTATAGCTTAAAAAGTGGAAACTTGAATTGCTATTACTTCAGCAATGACTAAAGGTGCAGATTTTAAGAGATCATTCTGTTCTTCATCAGGGACTCCCACCAGAAGTTTAGACCAAAATAGTTAGATGCTAAGGTCAAAGTCATCAGAATAGTCACAAATTGTCATAAAGACATGTCATCATTGAGGCACAGAAAGGCAGATAGAAGACGTCGATAATAACCAGGTGGTTAAGGAGAAAAAGGTCAAAACCAGATAGGTAGCCACGAATGGAACCTGGAGTCTAAGCAGAAGTTAAACCAGTGAGGTACTCACAGGTAGATCAATGGGGTATAGCAAATAGAAAAACAGAAACACTAGGTCAACAGCAGGCTACAGACAGTGTCCAGTTGGGTTACTGTTAGTCAGACAAGAGAAATGAGTCCCTCGTTTCCACCATTTTAGATTAGTTTTCTGGTCGCTCAAACGGATGGTGTAATTAACACACGCTGGCTTCCATGACAAGCAGTGAACTTGCAGAAAGACAGTGCTTAATTGGGAAGCAGTATCTTTATAGCAAGTCAACTATTCCCAATAACTCCATGGATCTGCGTTTTCTGGTAACCTGTGAGTTTGACTTGAAGGAGAATCTGATATTGTGCTTAAGTCAAGTCTGTTCCTTCAGGTTTGCTTGGAGACATCCTTTAAGCTCTTTTTTACTACTTTAGTAAGAAATTTCGAATCAATTCCAGCTGAGGTCCTTTCCTTTCTGTATGAAATCTTATATTTTTTATGCTGTGGCTGACATCTAAATGTTTAATGCCCTATAAGAAATTCTCTGTGCACAATATCTGCTCTCAAGGAAATCATTTGGATGCGAATCGAGAAGATCCAGTGCATTATTCTGCCATAAATATTTAATCTTCCAAATACTATAAAATTAACTATTCCATAATGTATATTCTCCAGGCTGTACTACTGCTGTATAATTAAAGATGTAACTTTCAATTAAAGTTTGTGTTTGCACACCATTTGTTCTGCTTTTTGTCAATGAATGTTCATTGTGTGCACAATTATTAAGCAATTTAGATTTTTGATGATTAATTTTATTATTGAACAACTAAAGTGCTGTCGGTCAATCCAAAAAGTTAATAAACCTGAATGTTTAAGAAAGTAAAAGTGAGATTTTGTCTTTCTTAGGCCACGGCACCACTATCAGTATTTGGTCAGTATTCGGTCACTATTTTTTCTCAGGAGTGGGAGCCAAAACCAGTTGAGGAACAATCAGAGAAAAGGTATAATAGAAACAAGCGCAGCAATTCTGCATTTAATACCCACTCCTGGTTTTGGCTCCCACTCCTGAGAAAAAATACTGACCGAATACTGACCAAATACTGATAGTGGGGCCGTGGCCTTAGAAGAATATCTGTGTGTGCAGAATCACTGGGCAACTATTAGTGTACATAATTATTATGTAAATAAATGAAAAACTTAAATTTCCCATCATCTGTTACATTGAGAATAATAAGCAAACGACAAAAAAAATGCAAAAATACATTTCCAATATTTCCAAAAAAATATCAGTAACCAATATAGCTGTCCTTCTTTTCAATAACAGCCATAAACGTCATCCATGGTGTTTGTCAGTTTCTTAATCTGTTGATGATCAACATTTTGGGCAGCACCAACTACAGCCTCTTAGACACTGTTCAAAGAGGTAAACTGTCTCCCAATTAAGAATGGCCCACAAGTTCTACAAAGAGTTTAGGTCGGATGAGGAATTTGCTATGTCATTATTCTTTCATCTTTAAGGCCTTTACTGGCAACAGAGCAATGCAGACTTCGAGGCTGCAATGTAGCATTGCCTGCATAAAAATCATGATTCTCTAGAAAAACCTTTACCTGTACCACTGTTTGAAGAAAGTGTCTTCTAAAATATGGCAGTAGGTTTGGGAGATGATTTTGAGTCCATCTTAAACCCGAAAAAGGTTCAACTAGCTAATCTTTAATAATACCAGCTCTTAGCAGTACTCCACCTCTACCTTGCTGGCGTCTGAGCCAAAGTGGAGGTCTGTGCCCGCTACTGATCTAGCTACAGGTCCATCCATGTGGTAAGTCAAGATTCAGTCTCATCTCATCAGTCCATAAACCTTGGAAAGACCTGTTCTCAGATATTCTTGGCCCAGTAGTGATCTTTCAACTTCTGTGTCTTGTTCAGTGGTGGTCGGGTTTCAGCCTTCCTTGCCTCAGCCATGTCTCTGAGCACTGAACACTTAGTACTTCTGGGCTTTCCAGCGAGCAGTTCTGGAGTATGACAGCACTGGAGGATAATGGGTTCCTGGTCGCTTTACATTTGATTCTTCTCATATGTTTGGCAGTTAATGTACAGTTGTGCTCAAAAGTTTACATACCCTGGCAGAATTTTTCCTTTCTTGGCCTTGTTTCAGAGAATATGAATGATAACAAAAAAACTTTTTCTCCACTCATGGTTATTGGTTGGGTGAAGCCATTTATTGTCAAACTACTGTGTTTTCTCTTTTTAAATCTTAATCACAGCCAAAAATATTAAAATGACCCTGATCAAAAGTTCACATACCCCAATTCTTAATACCGTGTATTGCCCCCTCTAACATCAATGACAGCTTGAAGTCTTTTGTGGTAGTTGTGGATGAGGTTCTTTATTTTCTCAGATGGTAAAGCTGCCCATTCTTCTTGGCAAAAAGCCTCCAGTAAATTCTTGGGCTGTCTAGCATGAACTGCGTGCTTGAGATCTCCCCAGAGTGGCTCCATAATATTGAGATCAGGAGACTAAGGTGGCCACTCCAGAATCTTCACTTTGTTCTGCTGTAGCCAATGACAGGTCGATTTGACCTTGTGTTTTGGATCGTTGTCATGTTGGAACTTCCAAGTACGTCCCATGCGCAGCTTCCAGGCTGATGAGTGCAAATTTGCCTCCAGTATTTGCTGATAATGTGCTGCATTCATCTTTCCTTCAACTTTTACCAAGTTTCCTGTTCCTTTGTAGCTCACACATCCACCAAAACATCAGCGATCCACCTCCGTGCTTTACAGTAGGAATGGTGTTCCTTTCATCATAGGCCTTGTTGACCTCTCTCCAAATGTGTTGTTTATGGTTGTGGCCAAAAAGTTAAATTTTGGTCTCATCACTCCAAATTACCTTGTTCCAGAAATTTCGAGGCTTGTCTCTGTGTTGTTTGGCATATTGTAGGCGATATACTTTGTGGCATTTGCGCAGTAATGACTTTCTTCTGGTGACCCATTTTTCGTCAAGTGCCTCCTTATTGTGCATCTTGAAACAGCCACACCGCTCGTTTTCAGAGAGTCCTGAATTTCACCTGATGTTATATGTGGGTTTTTCTTCGCATCCCGAGCAATTTTCCTGGCAGTTGTGGCTGAAATTTTTGTTGGTCTACCTGACTGTGGTTTGGTTTTTACAGATCCCCTTATTTTCCTTTTATTAATCACAGTTTGATCACTGCTGACTGGCATTATCAATTGCTTGTATATCTTTTTGTAGCCCTTTCCTGTGTTATACAGTTCAACTAACTTTTCCCGTAGATCCGTTGACAATTCCTTTGCTTTGCCCATGACTCACAATCCAAAAACATCAGTGGCTGGATGAAAGATACAAGAGTCTGTCTGGATCCCAGAAACTCACTCAGCTTTTATGCACATACACTGATTATAAGCAGGTGAGGATGTTACCTTTAGCAGCCCTTTAAACCCATTTGTGTCAAATTCTGTGCATGTTATCAGGTCAAAATCGCCAGAGTATGTGAACTTTTGATCAGGGTCATTTGAATGTTTTTGGTTGTCTTTAAGAATTAAAAAGAGAAAACACAGTACTTTGACAAGGCCAAGAAAGCAAAAATTCTGCCGGGGTATGAAAACTTTTGAGCAGAACTGTATGTCTTTTTTTTTCAACATTTATTTGGCGACCCTGTTGACTATTTTCAACAAAACTTTTAATGGTTTTGTGTTCACCCCAATATCTTAGAAATTTCAATAGTCCTGCATCCCCTGCAAAATGTTTAAGAATTGTTGACTTTTTAGAGTTAGCTTTTTTTTTTTTTGGCCTATTTTGCCTGAGAAAAACAAGCTGCCTAATAATTCCGCACACCTTGCTAAGGTTATTGTATCCTTAGGCCAAATCCTCCCTTATTACACAAATACACATAATCTGACCTGCTTCATCCAATAAGCATTCAAATTTATATAGCTAAGTTAGGAGTGGGGAAATCTGCATAAAATGATAATTTGGTCAAAACACTCACTTCCCTAATAATGGAGCACCCAGTACAAACCTGCTTTTTCCACATCTAATGGCTCATATGTTGTAATCACACACTTGTGTCAGTAAACTTTCATGAGGTCAAATATTACCGTCTGTAAATTCTTTGGTTTTGTTTTAGACTGTAAATAGAAAAAAAAATAAATGGAACGAAAATCATCAAAAAGCACTGCTTGTAGTGAATTTCAAGCCTGCCTGTATGAAGGCACTCTAAAAGAAATGTATCATTCTAAATGAGTAATATGTACATAAAAAGCTGGTTCATACTCGGCAAATGTAAGTAAATATGTCGATAAGTGAAAGATAATTGATACACGGAAACAAATGATACAGTGGGTACGGAAAGTATTTAGACCGCTTTAAATTTTTCACTCTTTGTTTCATTGCAGCCATTTGGTACATTCTAAAAATTTCGTTTTTTTTTCTCATTAAAGTACACTCTGCACCCCATCTTGGCTGAATAAAAACAGAAATGTAGAAATTTTTGCAAATTTATTAAAAAAGAAAAACAGAAATATCATGTGGCACCCCTGAGGGTTCAGTCACCACAGGGGTACTGCACCTCAGACAGAGGTGTGGTATCTCCTCTCCAAGGTAAGGAAGGAGCGCCTCTCAGGACTCAGCCATCCATCCAACACTACACCTCTCCCACCTGAGGGGGGCTTATATGCACCAGGGTGCTGCCCCAGCCGGGATAAGAGGAGATGGGGGGAACCAAAAGATAGGGGGAACCATGTAGTGGGTGAGGGTGGAGGACGCACTTTAGGTTACACCACAAAATTCATATTTAATAAACGGCCATCTTGGGCTTATGGTCTTTGATTGTGATCTTCATCACTGAACGTGGCTTTCTGTGTGAACCTGCAGCTGATAGAGGATACACGGTCCCCGTCCTCTGGCCTTGAGACGATGAGCGGGCTAGAGTTAACGGTTGTCTCTACCCGGTCAAGGTCACTACCTAAGAAGGCCTGGAGGGGAGCAGAGGAGACAAGCTCCGCAGGCAAAAGAATCCCAGGGGAATGCAGACGGTGCGGCATACGCCACCTGTATTCACTATTCTGGCCTAGTCAGAGGGATTCCTTCTGCAAATGGGGTACCGGTCCCCGATATCTGGCTTTGCTACTTCATGTCCTGGTCAGAAAAGCCCGGAGGCTTGGAGGATCCCACCGGGTAACGGACAGTCATTAGCTGTCCTCCACTCTGTGGCACCAGTTTATGATCACACTGCTCTTTTAGAAATTGCTTTTTTACAATAATAGAATATTTGTTCGGAATTAAATCCTTTCCACTTCTTGCATGTGTGACATATGGTAGTGGCTGAACGACAGTTATAAGACAAAATGCAATTATTGCACCAGATCCCAATTAGAGGGAGGACACATTGGCCATGTACCTTGCATCCTCTACCATCATAGGGACCTTGGCCTTTTCACTGGCACACTCCTCTAAGGCTGTTCTGTAATTCTCCCTAGCACAAAGAAGTTGAGAGGTGTCCACCATGTAGGTCCTTTTTGAAGTCTTCCACATCAAATACATTATGTTATAAACTACAGTCGTGGCCAAAAGTTATGAGACTGACACAAATTTTGGTTTTCACAATGTCTTCTGCTTCAGTGTTTTTAGATATTTTAGGGTATGTTCACACCATGTTATTTTCAGGTATCAAAAAACATCAATTTTTCAAGTAGAAGACAATTGAGGAAATTTCTAAAGCATTTTCTAAAGCCCTTTTCTACATTTTTGAGCACCAGCAATTTTTTTAGCTTTTTTCTAGTGTTTTTGAGCCATCTTTTTCAAGCGTTTTTTGAAACAAAGACACAGACTAAAAATTCAAAAAGAAATCCAAGTATCTTCTGGATGTATTTTGAGGCTTCACATTGATTTGTATTAGAAAGTATAGAGCTTCTTTAGAGCAGAATATGCCAGAAGAGTGGTCAGGTTGCTTCTTTTAACCGCTTGGCGTCTTTGGAAGACTAAATATATTAACGCCACATGTTTTTTGCATAGACATGAATATTTTCATTCTTTTGAACGTTTTTCAGAGCAGACCCGCTCCAAACTCACCTGAAATAAGTGTTATGTGAACGTACCCTTAGTCAGATGTTTCTATGGTCACTGAAGTACAATTATCAGCATTTCAGAAGTTTTTAAACTGTTATTGACAAATACATTAAATTTATGCAAAGATTTAATATTTAAAGTGCTGACGCTTATTTTTCAAGACTTCTGCAATTCCCCCCGGCATGCTGAATATCAGTTTCTGGGCCAAATCCTGACTTATGACATATAGAGATAAGTGGATCTGGCAAAATTGAAATTTGCCAGATCGTGTGTATTTTCCAAATTCGAATTAGCAGCAAAGTTATTTTCCACAAATTGAATATCTGACCATAGTAATGTCCCTAATTATGCCCTGAGGTCTTTCCAGAACACAGAGTATAATACACATAATATGTAAAAAATAAAAAAATATATACTTATTCTCAACTTACCATTCACCCCTTTACTTAGACGCAATCATACAAGCAGCAATGTCATTGCCTGTAAAGCCCTTTTGATTCAAAGTAATAATTTCTACACGTGTTTCCTTGGAGGTAACCATGGTTAACAGAAGTAGATAATGATTTCAAGTACCAGTCAACTTTTAAAGAAACCAGTCTGCTCTTTTAATTCAATCATGACAGAGTGATATCAGAAACCTTGTTCTTGACTTTCTTCTGAGCTAATGAGATTACTGAAATAATGTAAACAGGTCATTTTGTGGCAGGAATGAAGATCAGTGGAATTTTTTTTTTAGATCAGATTATTTATATAGCAAAGACTGGCTTTGCAATGTTTTGCAATAAATCTGATCACTCTTCATAACAATCTAGAGTTAAAGGGGACAACCCCTTCTCAATCAGCATGTTTTTCCCCAGTAAAATAACACTTATTACTCACTTCCGCTGTCAGCACCGATCCAGTGGTGTCATCACTCACTCTGCTGGGGTTCACGTCACATTGTCATGTCACGGGAGCCCTGCACCCAGTCAGAGCTGGCTTCTCTCACGCTACCTTCGGATGTATCAGACATCAAGAGAAAGTGAGCGGTCAGCTGCAGCTCTGACTTCCTCTTGATAACTGATTCATTCGAAGGCGGGGAGAATGAAGCCAGGGCTTATTGGGTGCAGGGCTCCCGTGACATAATGTAACATGAGCCCCTGGAGAGGGAGTGTCGACACCACTGAAATGGCGCCAGCACCAGAGGTGAATGTAAGGTTTGTTATTTACTGGGGGAAAACATGCTGATTGAGAAGGGGTTATCCAAGTAGTAGACAACCCCTTAAATGCAAATTGCCAGGATAAATACTGAAGCAGCAAACTTTGTCAAAACCAAATTTTGTTAGTCTCAAAACTTTTGGCTATGACCGTAGATACTACACTGCAAAATATTAGTGGGTGTCCAATCACCCGAACACCAGCAATTTGGTGATTATGCAATGAAAATAGTGCATTAGAAATTCCCTTACAATATCAAATTCACTATTTATTACAATGATGGTCAATATAAAACTTTATATACATGGCCCTTAAAGGGAATATGTCAGCAGGTTTTTGCTATGTAATCTGAGAGCACCATGATGTAGAGGAAGAGACCCTGATCCCAGCAATATGTCACTTACTGGGCTATGTTTTTCTGTTTCAATGCAATCAGTGTTTTTTCAGCAATAGATTGCCACTACATGACAAGCTGTTTCATGCCTTCTAGTCCAACCACACCTCCACTTCTGATAGCAGCTTTCTGTCACTATACACTGTACACAGAAAGCAGCCAATCAGTGGTGTAGGCGGGTTATACAGGGATCAAAATCTGAGAGCTGCTAAATGCAACAGAGAAAATGGTGATTCTCTCTCAACTGCTGCATCCAGTAAGATAAGTGAAACCTCACTGGAATCAGGGTCTCTGTCCCTACACCATGCTGCTGTCAGATTACATAGCAAAACATGCAGAAATATTCCCTTTAAATGTATCCAATGGCCACTAGTTCCATATACATGGTCAGCCACAAAAATTTTATTCTCTTGAATGGAATATGCACCAATATTTAGACTTCTACTATAAATACAACTATTAGTCTAAGATTAGAAAAAAGGATTTTTTTCCCCATAAACAGTCACACAATAGAAAAGAACCAAGCTGCACTGCTAGACAAGTAGTATGGAAAAGGGTGGCACACTTTCAGTAAAACTCAAAAAACTCATTTCCTGACAGAATCTTTAGAGTTTATTTGCTGATATATTAATAAATATTTGTCATAAGGGACCCCTGTAATAATACTAATGATTAGTGTTGAGCATTCCGATACTGAAATATCGGGTATCGGCCGATATTCTCGGTATCGGAATTCCGATACTTAATTCCGATACTTTTACAATATCGAATACCGGAATCGGAAGTTCCCATAATGCCTGCGCTCTGCAGTGTCTCTGAAGGATGACAAGCTGGATGGCAGTGCTCAGCTGCGATCCAGCCTGTCATCAGAATGCCATCCCAGCGTGAGAGAATTCTCCTGATTGTTCAAAAGCCGGCGGGCGGTAAAAAGCCGCCGGCTTTTAAACAATCACACAGCCCCATACTGCTTCCCCGCAGCCTCCCACCCCGATCCTCCAGTCCCCTCGCCACCTCCCATCCCGATCGTAAGTTAGGACCGGGCGGGGAGCACAGCACCAAGGAGCGGGGAGCGAAGGACCCGGGCGGGGAAGCCGGCAGTGAAAAGATTTCACCGCCGGCTTTCCCGTTCTGTGCTGCGCTTTCCCGCCGGTTATTTCAAATGAACAGCTGAGGTATCAGGTGATGCCGATCAGCTGTTCATTTGAAGTAGCCGCGGTGCCCTCAGAGGGTTCATGTGAGTTCATGCTTGACTGCATTGCATGAACTCACATGAACTTTCCCACGGCCGCACAGGTCAGCCTCACCTCCCAGACCATCAGCCCGTCATGATTAGTGTGTGTTCGGTGTCTGTGCGATGTCTGCGGGTGTGTGCGGTGTCTGTGCGATGTCTGCGATGTGTGTGCGGGGTGTCTGTGCGATGTCTGCGGGTGTGTACGGTGTCTGTGCGATGTCTGGGGGGGGGTGTGCGTGCAGGCAGACATAGGCCGATGTGACACTACTACTCCCATCGGCCTATGTCTGTCCCCCGTCCACTCGTGCCAGCAGGATCAGCTCGATGGGAGCAGTAGTTCCCATCAGCCTGATCCTGCTATTTAAATTGCCCTACTGTGTCCCCAATAAATTTTAAATACATGTCATTGGTGGCCAGTGGTTACCTACAATAAATTAGTTCATACATTACCTGTCCCCGCCGATCGCTACCTAAAATAAAGTAAAAAATAAAAAAATACACCTATACTCACCTAGACACCTAATTCCCCGAAGCCATCGATCTCCTGTAATAAAATCTAAAATAATAAACCACAACCTTATCCTTACCCCTCCGTAGTAGTCCACGAGTGTCCCACGATGATCTCCAGTTTAGAGCAGCCACATAAAATGTGACCGCTCTGAACCGCTGCCGCCGCTAGAATGACGGGGCCGTAAAGCAGCCCCGTCACTGCATAAGCGGGTTCGCCGGAGTTCAGGCAGCGCTGCTCCGGTTAGCTCCTTTACGGCCCTGCTGTATCGTGAGAAATTCTCACGGTACAGCAGTGCCGTAAAGGAGGTCTCCGGAGCTGCGCTGCCTGAATGCACTCCGGTGACCTCAGTCAGGGGCTCCCGCTGCCGGGAGCGGACGTGTTCCCGGCAGCGTGAGCTTACAGCAGCCATGCACAGCTGTCACCATCTCCAGATGTGACAGCTGTGCATGGGAGATCAGCGCAGGAACGTGGACAGGTAACTATTTTTTTTTAGTAAACTAAGAATTAAATAAAATGGTGTGTTTTATTTCAAATAAATTATTTTTTTCTGCGTGTAGTGTGTTTTTTCTTTTTAACACTTTGTAGGTTAGTAATGGGGGTGCCTTATAGACGCCCATCATTACTAACCTGGGCTTCATGGCAGCTGGCGCTGATATGAGCCCCACCACTAATACCCCCTGCCACCGCACCAGGGCAGCATGGAAGAGCGAGGCTAAGTGCCAGAATTGGCGCATCCTATGGATGCGCCATTTCTAGGGCGGCTGATGGCTGGTGTTTCTAGAATTATGGGCGATCCCACGCCAATTTTTTTTTTAAATAAATCCTTTATTTTAACACTAAATGACATTTGAGGAGTTAATAAAGATGCAGTCCCTAAATTATTATTTTTTTTTTAATTCATTTTTCCCAAAAATTTTGACGTGGGCTTTGCCATATTTTTGTATGCCAGCCAGGTACAGCATCCAGCTTCTATGAACGCGCCATTTTCCGGGGTGGCTGCGGACTGCAATTTGCAGCGGGGGCCCAGAAAGCTTGGGCCTCCCTGCGCTGCAGATTCCATCCCCCAGCTGCCTAGTTGTACCTGGCTGGACACAAAAATAGGGAGAAGCCCCACGTATTTTTGTTTTTAATTATTTCATGAAATTCATGAAATAATAAAGAAAAAAAGGGCTTCCCTATATTGTTGTGTCCAACCAGGTACAAATAGGCAGCTGGTGGTTGGGGGCAGCCCGTTCCTGCCTGCTGTACCTGCCTGCTGCCAATTTGTACCTGGCCGGACACAACAATATAGGGAAGCCCTTTTTTTCTTAATTATTTCATGAATTTCATGAAATAATTAAAAAAAAAAAAAAACGTGGAGCTTCGCCCTATTTTTGTGTCCAGCCAGGTACAACTAGGCAGCTGGGGGCTGGAATCTGCAGCGCAGGGAGGCCCAAGCTTTCTGGGCCCCCCCCCATTGCAAATAGCAGTCCGCAGCCACCCCGGAAAATGGCACGTTTATAGAAGCGCCATCTTCTGGCGCTGTACCCAACTCATCCAGGGCCCTGGTGCGGTGGCTCACTGGGTAATAAAGGGGTTAGGGCCAGCTTGGCATTATCAGCTGGCCCTAAGCCCGAAATTCATGGGGTCACGCCAATATTAGACATGACCGCCATGAATTTCTAGTAAAGTATTTAAAAAAAAATCACAACACCCAGAATAAAGTCCTTTAATTGAAATAAACACACAATTCTTTATTGTTCTAAATTAAACCATGCTTACCATCACGCCCATTCCAGCTGAAGCCAACGATTTCCTGCAATAAATGAAAAATAATAAACCAACCTCATCCTTACCTTTCCATGGTTCCCAGGACAGTTTCAGCTCTGCTACATCGAGATGAAAGGCTGGACCACAGCAGAAAGCTGCCATCCAGCCTGTCATCCCGCGGACACTGAGAAGCGCAGGCATGCTTGCGCTCCTCAGTGTCAGGCTGTGACAGCATCCAGATGAGCTGAGTCTCTCACGGTCACCGCATGCACAGGAGAATTCTCCCACGCTGTCAGTGACGTGCATGAGGTGAGCTGAGTTCATTGTCGGCTCATCTGGATGCCGTCACAGCCAGACACTGAGGAGCGCAAGCATGCCTGCGCTTCTCAGTGTCTGCGGGATGACAGGCTGGATGGCAGCGTTCTGCTGCGGTCCAGCCAGTCATCTCGATGTAGCAGAGCTGAAGCCGTCGTGGGAACCATGGAAAGGTAAGGATGATGTTGTTTTATTATTTTTCTTTTATTGCAGGAGATCGTTGGCTTCAGCTGGAATGGGCGTGATGGTAAGTATGGATTAATTTAGAACAATAAAGAATTGCGTGTTTATTTCAATTAAAGCATTTTATTCTGGGTGTTTGTGTTTTTTTAAACTTTGACTATGGGGTTAGTAATGGGGGTGTCTTATAGACGCCTCTCCATTACTAACCTGGGCTTGATGTCAGCTGGCATTATAAGCTGACATCAACCCCAACCCCATTACCCCACTGCCACCGCTACAGGGCAGTGGGAAGAGCGAGGCTAAGTGCCAGAATTGGTGCATCCTATGGATGCGCCATTTCTGGGGCGGTTGACGGCTGGTGTTTCTAGCCTGGGAGGGGGCCAATATTCATGGCACCCTTCCTGGGCTATTAATATCAGCCCCCAGCTGTCTGCCTAGCCTTTGGTAGCTATTAAAATAGGGGGGACCCCACGTCATTTTTTTGGGGGGGGTCCCCCATTTTAATAGCTAGTAAAGGCTAGGTATTATTGATATTAGTAGCCTGGGAAGCTCCGTGGGTATTACCCCCTTCCCAGGCTTCAAACATCAGCCCCAGCCGTCTGCTTAACCTCCGCTAGAGACTAAAATTAGGGGGAACCCCACGCCAATTTTTTTTTTAATAAATCCTTTATTTTAACACTAAATGACAAGTACAGTAATCAACACTATCACTGTGCTTCTTATATATGTGACTGACATGCTTCTATCTATCTAATCTATGTGTGATTCTCTATTCTTTCTATTCTAAATTGTCGGGTACAGATGCTGAATTGCCGGCCGGCTTTTTTAAAGAGACGGTGCATGAAAACACTAATATTTTTTTAAATAAATCCTTTACACTAAATGACAAGTACAGTAAGCAACACTGTCACTGTACTTCATATATATGTGACTGACATGTTTCTATCTATCTAATCTATGTGTGAAGCTCTATTCTTTCTGTTCTAAATTGTCGGGTACCGGTGTATGCCGCTGCTGAATTGCCAGCTTTTCATGTTTCACTGTGAGCACTGTTCCCATCGATTTGGGCAACCACCTCCCCCAATACATTCTACATTATTGTTAGTTGTTTTCCTTCATGTAGAATTAACCTACAAGGAAAGAAAGGGTTTATTTTCATTCCGATATTTGTGTCCCATTGACTTGCATTGGTTTCCGGTATCGGAATCGGCGATATCCGATACCCAAAAAGTATCGGCCCGATCCAATCCGATCCGATATTTCCTGATATCGGAAGGTATCGCTCAACACTACTAATGATGCTTCAAGAAATTTCAAAAGTTTATAATCCTTGAAACTCCCTGTAGACTTGCAAGTGGATAATTAAAATTCCCAATCCCCTAAAGGGAGTGATTACGATAACACTAAAATCGGAAAGCTTGTGTAAGCCTTTCATTAATATTTTTATGTAGGTTCAGGACCAATGAACCTACATTTTACTTTTGATTCATTAGAGTGAAAAAAACTTAATAATATTATTGTAATATCCTCATAAAATAAAATATTCCCGTAAACAGTATTCTTTTCATCTTTCCAAAGCCAAGTACGAGAAATGTTCCTCTAAAATGCATTGCCTAGTTGAAATGATAGCAAAGGAAATAAAACAATTAAAGTGACCGGTCATGTCCTCCCTTAAGCAAGTCTGTCGTTTTCACTTCTTGTTACATTCAGATTGGATTTGCAATGTACAAAGTGAGTTGGTAAAAAATAAATACAAATTGAATGTCATCACAAAGTATCTGCACTGGGGAAACGAGAACAAAGCCGGCTTTTAGTACATGTGGCTGAAGCCATTATAACTGCGGGGGTCATCTTTGGAGTACTGTATTAACCCATCCAAATATAGAAAGTTGTGAATATAAATGTAACCACTATCAGTGTAAATGCAGATTAGATACTTTACAACATGAAGTCTTCACATTAGCAATTTCATTCATCATTTAAAGGGAAGATCTACATTTTCTTCAGTTCTGAGTGAAGTTGATTGTAGCATACTATATTCTACCATTCTCTAGTAAAATTCTTCCCTGACAGTCACCATTCTTCCATTTTTCGTGTCAGCAGTGGCGTTGCTAATGTCAAAGATCCGAAACTCCAACTTCTTGTCTGGTACCCGAGATCTCCACTGAGCGCCACATTGAACCTTGTCAGCGTTAACATGATTCAGTCCTTTTAAGTGACATTTCTCTGGGCAATACTTTCATCCCTACTGTTAAAAGGAGGAGAATTCTGTCTTGGGGTCATGAATCCAAGTTGCCTGGCCATATGGTCATATGCAAGTCCACTGAGCTGATTGCTCACCACTTCTGGTGGCCCTCGATGATAAAGGATGTCCAGGACTTCGAAAACGCCTGTCTACAGTGTGCCAGAAACAGGTCCTCCAGGGACAAGCCTGCTGGTCTCCTTCTACCACTGCAATTTCCTTCTGCTCCCTGTCAACACATAGTCATAGATTTAATCACGGAACAGCCTGCTCTGAGGGTTGCAACACCATTTAGATCATGGTAGATTGGTTTTCCAAAATGACTCATTTCATTTCTCTAGTCGATCTTCCCTCCGCTCCTAAGCTCACCACGCAGTTCTTCTACCACGTTTTTTATCACTATTAGTGTTGAGCGAGCATGCTCGACACTGCTCGTCACTCGCCCGAGCATCTCACTACTCGGGATATTCGGCGAGCACCGAGCATTTCCGGGTTACTCGGACGGGAGCTCGGGTCTCCGCCCTGCATGTTTGACGCTCTTTACAGAGCCAATGAACATGCAGGGATTGCCAGCCAGTCACTGTAATGCCGCAGCCATGTTGTTTGTGGGCATTACAGTGATTGGCTGGCCGCACAGCGTCACCTCGAGTATTTAAAACCGGGCGCCGCCATCTTGGACACAGTCGATAAGCCAGTGTAGGGTCAGTGCTGCTGAGCTAGGGAGAGATTTATACTCTGAAATAGTTAGTGTAGGGTCTCTAAAGCCTGCCAAATCAAAGAAACAGTCCTTCTCAGGACTAATATCCATCCCAGATATAGGGAAGGCAGGCAGGCAGGCTGTATAGGAGACGTAGTGGTTATACCAGCAAATGCTGCATTACAGTCCTGTGTGCTCCTGTTGGTCAAATTGCTAGACTTATCCCTCGGTCTTAGGGACCAGGAAAAATCCTTTTTTTTTTTTCCCTGTCAGACTGTACAAATACGCATCTTATTAACCTTTTGGTATTTCCACCCCAAAAAAAAAAAATTGAGTGTGTCTGTGACTGTTCAGACACCCATAAAAAAAAACTGTAATAGTGTCTCCCTGACTGGTCAGACACCAATATATCTGTTTAAAAGGGTCTGGTGTAGGCCAGAGAAATAGAACTGTGATTTTGCAGTTCTATGGGTCAAATCTCTGTATTATCCCGCTTTTGGCATTTTTTGCCATAAAAAAACTGTAATAGTGTCTCCCTGACTGGTCAGACACCAATATATCTGTTTAAAAGATTCTGGTGTACACCACATAACTATAACTGTGGTTTTGCAGTTCCACGGGTCAAATCTCTGTATTATCCTGCTTTTGGCATTTTTTGCCGCAAAAAAAAAAAAACAGTAATAGTGTCTCCCTGACTGGTCAGACACCGATATATCTGTTTAAAAGCTTTTGGTGTACGCCACATAACTATAACTGTGGTTTTGCAGTTCCACGGGTCAAATCTCTGTATTATCCTGCTTTTGGCATTTTTTGTCATAAAAAAAACAGTAATAGTGTCTCCCTGACTGGTCAGACACCAATATATCTGTTTAAAAGATTCTGGTGTACGCCACATAACTATAACTGTGGTTTTGCAGTTCCATGGGTCAAATCTCTGTATTATCCTGCTTTTGGCATTTTTTGCCATAAAAAAAACTGTAATAGTGTCTCCTTGACTGGTCAGACACCAATATATCTGTTTAAAAGAGTCTGGTGTAGGCCAAAGAAATAGAACTGTGGTTTTGCAGTTCCACGGGTCAAATCTCTGTATTATCCTGCTTTTGGATTTTTTTACCGTAAAAAAAAACTGTAATAGTGTCTCCCTGACTGGTCAGACACCAATATATCTGTTTAAAAGATTCTGGTGTGTGCCACATAACTATAACTGTGGTTTTGCAGTTCCACAGGTCAAATCTCTGTATTATCCTGCTTTTGGCATTTTTTGCCGTAAAAAAAACAGTAATAGTGTCTCCCTGACTGGTCAGACACCAATATATCTGTTTAAAAGAGTCTGGTGTACTTCATATAACAATAACTGTGGTTTCGCAGTTCCACGGGTCAAATCTCTGTATTTTCCTGCTTTTAGCATATTTTGCCATAAAAAAAACAGTAACAGTGTCTCCCTGACTGGTCAGACACCAATATATCTGTTTAACAGATTCTGGTGTATGCCACATAACTATAACTGTGGTTTTGCAGTTCCACGGGTCAAATTTCTGTATTATCCTGCTTTTGGCATTTTTTGCCGTAAAAAAAACAGTAATAGTGTGTCACTGACTGGTCAGACACCAATATATCTGTTTAAAAGATTCTGTTGTACGCCTCATAACTGTAACGGTGGTTTTGCAGTTCCACGGGTAAAATCTCTGTATTATCCTGCTTTTGGCATTTTTTGTCATAAAAAAAAACAGTAATAGTGTCTCCCTGACTGGTCTGACACCAATATATCTGTTTAAAAGATTCTGGTGTACGCCACATAACTATAACTGTGGTTTTGCAGTTCCACGGGTCAAATCTCTGTATTATCATGCTTTTGGCATTTTTTTGCCGTAAAAAAAAACTGTAATAATGTCTCCCTGACTGGTCAGACACCAAGATATCTGTTTAAAAGAGCCTGTTGTAGCACAGAGAAATAGAACTGTGGTTTTGCAGTTCCACGGGTCAAATCTCCTTTTTATTACCCTTTTTCCATTGATAGTGCGAGTGTAAGCTATTTTACTTCATTTACAATGGGCAAGGCGCGTGGCAAGGGACGTGAAACTGGACGTTCTGGTGATGGTGCATGCAGAGGACGGGGCCGTGGCCAAGTGAAAATGTGCCCCAACCAACAGCCACATCTTGTCGCTCCCACTTCTTGACCGAATTACTAGGGAAGCACACTACAACACCAGTATTGCGAACTGATCAGTGTGAACAGGTTATTAATTGAATAGCAGATAATACTTCCAGTTACCTGGCCACCACCACCTCCGGTATGTCTTCCACACGGTCAAGTTTTAGTAGCCATGAGTCTCGACCGCATACTCCTCCTCACCCTGATGCTCCATCCTCCCACCATGCCGAGTGTCGTCAGACAGCAACTGATCCCACACTTGGATACTCTGAAGAGCTGTTCACTGGTCCATTATCATATTTGTGCCCCTCGCCTGCTCCGGTTGAAGTGGTGGAAGAGGAGATCCCATGTAGCGATGCCCAAATACTTGAACAGCCACGGCCAGAGGAAGTCGACGCTGGCAATTTGTCACAAGAGGTGGACGATGACGAGGCACAATTGCCACGAAGTGAGGAGGAGGATCATGGTGCGCAAGTGGAAGAGGAGGAGGTGGTGGATGATCTAGTAACTGACCCAACGTGGCAGGAGGACACGCAGAGCAAGGCCAGCAGCACACAGGGGGAGGGAGGCAGAGTACCCCAACAGGCAGGAAGAAGCAGTGTGGTGGCCGCACACAGAAGGCGGGCAACAGTTCCCCGTAACATCAACATGAGGGACGTTCCCAGTACAACCGGTAGGTCTTCCAGAGTCTGGAAAATTTTTAAAGACTCTGCTGATAACCCCAACAAGGCCATTTGTACCATCTGCCATGCCAGCATCAGCAGGGGTGACAAAACTACCAGCCTGACCACCACCAGCATGATCAGTCACATGGCAGCAAAGCACCCGACTTTGTGGGGCGAACCCCAGGGTCCACGATCAGTGTCAGTGGGTGTCACCACTGCTTCTTCCGCTGTTGTGCGTGTAATAGAACCCCCTGTTGTGCATGCAAGGCAATCCCCTGTCCATACTGCATGCAAAGATGCCCACTCCTCTAAGTCTTTACTTGTCATGGCAGTTTCTCAAGAAACAGCATCAACGTCCACGTCCACGTCCCACCGCTGCGTTCAATTGTCCATATCCCAGAGCTTTGAATGAAAGCGCAAATTAGCAGCCAACGACCCACAGGCCACAGTCCTAAGTTCTCACGTTTCACGACTGCTTGCGTTGGAAATGCTGGCTTTTAGGCTGGTGGAGACGGAATTCTTCCGCAACCTTATGGCAGTGGCCATCCCTCGGTACTCGGTCCCCAGCAGACACTATTTTGCCCGGTTTGCCATCCCCGCACTACACAAGCATGTGTCCCAAAACATCTGCTGTGCCCTCAACAACGCAGTTACTGGGAGAGTCCACCTGACAACGGACACGTGGACAAGTGCTTGTGGCCAGGGACGGTACATCTCCCTGACGGCACACTGGGTAAACATAGTGGAAGCCGGAACCCAGTCGGACCTTGGGACGGAACACATCCTCCCCACACCGAGGATTGCAGGCCTTATGTCAGTCAGAGTTGCCCCCACAGTGTACAGCTCCTGAGCATCATCCTCCTCCTCCGCCTCATGTTCAGCCTCCATCTCAGATATCACCACATCAGAAACAAGCTGGAAGCACTGCAGTACTGCCTCAGCCAAGCGGCAACAGGCTGTGCTGAAACTATAAAGCTGAGGTGATAAACATCACACTGCTTGTGAGTTGTGGACAGCTGTGAAAGAGCAGGCAGATCTGTGGCTGAGACCACTGAACCTACATCCAGGCATGGTCATGTGTGACAATGGCCATAACCTGGTGGCAGCTCTGAGGCGCGGCAAGATCACACACGTACCATGCCTGGCTCATGTGCTTAACCTCGTGGTTCAGCGGTTTCTTAAATCGTACCCCGAATTGCCAGATCTGCTCGTCAAAGTATGCTGCCTGTCAGCTCATTTTCGCAAGTCGGCTACAGCTTCCGCCACCCTTGCTGTGTTGCAGCAGCGTTTGCAGCTTCCGGCACACCGACTGGTGTGTGATGTCCCCACACGTTGGAACTCTACCCTCCACATGTTGCAATGGATTTGTGAGCAGAAGAGAGTAGTTGTGGAGTACCAGCTGCAACAAGGCCGTAGATATTCAGGTCAGACTCCACACATAAGACCTCAGGAGTGGACATGGATTTCTGACATATGTACCATCCTGACAAACTTTGAGGAGTCCACCAAGATGGTGAGTGGCGATGATGCCATCATTAGCATCAGCATTCCACTTGTCTGTCTTTTGCAACGCTCTCTGCAGAGAATTAAAGAGGAGGCATTGCAGCCAGAGTATGATGAGATGGATCAAGAACCCATAATGGGCGATTACACACAGCCCAGCCTCATCTCATCCCAACGTGCATTGGGGGACAATGAGGGAGAGGAGGAGGAGGAGGAGGAAGAACAGGAGCTGGTATCATGCGTTGTAGACGGTAGTACATGTACAACTGTCATACAGTCGGTTCAGCGTGGGTGGCCTGAGGACAGGGGGGAGGAGGAGGAGGAGGAGGAGAGCATGGTCAGTCGTCATCTCTGTGAGGACACGGATGTCTTGCCCGTTACCAGTCTGGCACGCATGGCTGACTTTATGTTACGCTGCCTTAACCGTGACCATCGCGTTGTCAAAATGTTGGGTGACAATCATTACTGGTTGGTGACACTTTTAGACCTCCGCTACAAGGAGAACTTTCACTCTATTATTCCTGAGGTGGAGAGGTCTACAATAATGGGGCAGTACCAGAAGGCCCTTGCTGCAGAAGTGTTAAAAAAAATTGCCATCTGAACACGCTAGGGGCAGAGGTCAAAGTTCTTTTACCATCTAAGCCGTACAGGCAAGAGATACGCATCTCCAATCCAGCAGAGGCAGGGGAACACTGTCAACATTCTGGGACAGTTTTCTGAGACCCGCCCAGCTTACAGGCCCTGAGGCGCGGGGTACTCTCAAAAGGAGTGGAAAGTTTCAAAAGATGGTGAGGGCTTACCTTGGCGACCGTACCAGCGTCCTCCATGATTCCTCTGTGCCTTTTAATTATTGGGTATCCAAGCTGGACACTTGGAATGAACTCGCTCTGTACACCTTGGAGGTCCTGGCCTGCCCTGCCGCTAGCGTGTTATTGGAGCGTGTTTTTAGTGCCGCTGGGGGAATTATAACTGATAAGTGCACTCGCCTGTCAACTGACAGTGCTGACAAGCTGACCCTTATCAAAATGAACAAGGGCTGGATTGGGCCAGACTTCTCATCATCTCCAAATGACAGCAGAGTAACATAAAGTTAAATCCACTGTGTTATTTCGGGAGGTGTATTCCCATGCACCGCCTCACACCCACACATGGGTATACGCTTCCTCATTTCAGCTGTATTTTGCTCTTCTCCTTACCCTCAGCCTCCACCACCATTATACCACCAGCGTGACCGTGGTCCGTGTTGCCAGCATTGCAAGTTCTTCCGTCCTAATTTTTGGCAGCTTTTGCTTGGAAGGCATAGGCAAAGACTATGAGAGACCCAATCCCCAATAATGGGACAAATGTTTTAAATATGCTGTGCTGCATGGCTCTGGTAAGGGGCATGAAAACCGTCTTGTTAAGCTACTGTGACTAGAGAAGAGCGGTGTTCGACTCGAACTGTTCGCCAATCTCAAATTCGAGCTGTTTTGGGCGGTGCTCGAGCTGTTTGGCAAACACGAACAATTTGAAAAAAATTTGGCTGTTCGAGGTTATGTTCGATAACTGTTCGTGCATCAAAATCATAACTGGATTTTTTCTCAGTAATGCTGAAAATTAATGTTAATACGCAGTTTGAGTGTACAGCGGGGCAGGGGCAGGGGCAGGGGATGGATCTCTGCATAAATAATGAAGATCTCCATTTTTTTTTCTCTTTCCCGCATTTACAGTGGGGAGGTGCAATCTGTCAGCCTAACAGCAGCGCACACACGGAGCGAACTGCTTTTTTTCACACAAGCAAGGGCATGTGTCATTGGCAGTGTATGTCACATGTCCTTGCCCTATAAGACCCAGCCATTTTCCACGTAGCCACCATTTTCTCACTGCTGCAGCTGCGTGTTAGACGGCACCGCTGTTGCTGTGTGCGCTATACTTTGAGTGTTAATTTCAAGCCAATTTTTGCACAAATCTACAGATAGCTTGGGAGTAGGGAATAGTTGTGAATGCAGTCCTTTTGAGGACTAGGTTACATCATTTCCTACGACTTTTATCAGGCAGGTCTGTACTCTTAAATAGATAGGTTGGGAGTAAAGACTAATTGTAATTGCAGTCATTTTGAGGACTAGGTTACATCAGTTCCTATCACTTTTTGCCAGGCAGGTCTGTGCCAGTGCTGTGCAAGTTTTTTTCACAGCATTTGGCTAAATCTAGCAAAGCAAATCCTTTTTGGCCACTTGCAGTGTGTGTTAGTCAGTGGAGTAGCCTATCTGTGTTGCAATAGAATACAATTTTTTTTACTGCACCTAGTGAAGTAAAACCTTTTGGGCATAGCATCATTCTATTAGTCCATCTATACTAACCTCCACCAGGTTGCAAATTCAAAATAATTTTTATCTGCATCTAGCTCTGAAAAAATATTTGGGCTTGTAGCAGTGTGTGGGACTTGTTCTATTAGTCCATCTATACTAACCTCCACCAGGTTGCAAATTCAAAATAATTTTTATCTGCATCTAGCTCTGAAAAAATATTTGGGCTTCTAGCAGTGTGTGGGACTTGTTCTATTAGTCCATCTAAACTAACCTTCACCAGGTTGCAAATTCAAAATAATTTTTAGCTGCATCTAGCTCTGAAAAAATATTTGGGCTTGTAGCAGTGTGTGGGACTTTTTCTATTAGTCCATCTATACTAACCTCCACCAGGTTGCAAATTCAAAATATTTTTTATCTGCATCTAGCTCTGAAAAAATATTTGGGCTTGTAGCAGTGTGTGGGACTTGTTCTATTAGTCCATCTATACTGACCTCCACCAGGTTGCAAATT
Organism: Phyllobates terribilis; assembly: GCF_046119375.1. Lineage (NCBI taxonomy): Eukaryota > Metazoa > Chordata > Amphibia > Anura > Dendrobatidae > Phyllobates > Phyllobates terribilis. Next base: position 111,432,464 of record NW_027362768.1, on the reverse strand, counting down.
CAAAATAATTTTTATCTGCATCTAGCTCTGAAAAAATATTTGGGCTTGTAGCAGTGTGTGGGAGTTGTTATATTAGTCCATCTATACTAACCTCCACAAGGTTGCAAACTCAAAATAATTTTTATCTGCATCTAGATCTGAAAAAATATTTGGGCTTGTAGCAGTGTGTGGTACTCATTGTATTAGGCCATCTATACCAATCTCCACCAGCTTTGAAATTAATAATAATTTTTAGCTGCATCTTGCCTCAAAAATAATTTTGGGCATAGTAGTAGTTTGTGGTACTCATTGTATTAGGCCATCTATACCAAGCTCCACCAGCTTTGATATTAATAATAATTTTTAGCTGCATCTTGCCTGGAAAATAATTTTTGGCATATTAGCAGTGTGTGGTACTCATTCTATTAGGCCATCTATACTAAGCTCCACCAGCTTTCAAATTACTAATAATTTTTAGCTGCATCTTGCCTGGAAAATAATTTTGGGCATAGTAGTAGTGTGTGGTACTCATTGTATTAGACCATCTATACCAAGCTCCACCAGCTTTGAAATGAATAATTATTTTTAGCTGCATCTTGCCTGGAAAATAATTTTGGGCATGTTAGCAGTGTGTGGTACTCATTCTATTAGGCCATCTATACTAAGCTCCACCAGCTTTCAAATTACTAATAATTTTTAGCTGCATCTTGGCTGGAAAATAATTTTGGGCATAGTAGCAGTGTGTGGTACTCATTGTATTAGGCCATCTATACCAAGCTCCTCCAGCTTTGAAAATAATAATAATTTTTAGCTGCATCTTGCCTGTAAAATAATTTTGGGCATATTAGCAGTGTGTGGTACTCATTGTATTAGGCCATCTATACCAAGCTCCACCAGCTTTGAAACTAATAATAATTTTTAGCTGCATCTTGCCTCAAAAATAATTTTGGGCATAGTAGTAGTTTGTGGTACTCATTGTATTAGGCCATCTATACCAAGCTCCATCAGCTTTGAAATTAATAATAATTTTTAGCTGTATCTAGCCCCAAAAATAATTTTTCTTCCCAATAGTGGTAGCAATAGAAATATGGGGCGCGCTCCTGGCTAACAAAAATATACGCTTCATAACAAAAAACACCAGCCTAGCGCACTGCATTCATAAGATGGCATCATCGTCTCTCCCAATGCTAGGCCTACTTACTATGCCGGCTAGCATTCCTGTGCCTAAAACACAATGTATGGGTCCGCGCTAGACACGATGCTGAGGGGTCTAAAGCTGCTGCTAACACTTTATCACAATTCAATTGGCAGATTTTCACAGAGCTCCTCCCCAACACCCACCCATCGGGCAACAGTTGCCCACCCTCCCAATGGGATCTAGTGGCAAATAGTTGATGCCATTAATCAGAGCGTCAGTTGCCCCGTCGACGTGTCAAGCATACGGTAAGGCATGGGAAGAGTGGACAAGACTAGTAGCAGGCAGACAGGTTGACCAATGTGAACAAGCCAGATTACAAGTCACCATAGAATTTCTCCACCAGCTAATGATGAGGGGCATATCAGGGGTGTCAGCGCAGCGGTGTCTGACCGGAGTAGCATTTCACTTCCAACTACTGAATTGGGGAGATGTGACAAAGAGATTCATCATCAGACAATCCATAAAATGGTGGAAAAGGGGTCAGCCAAGTCAGGAGTGCAGACATCCCGTCCCGTGTCACTAAAACTTATTTCTCACATCATATCTCTAACACCATTAAAATGACACTCACAATTTGAAGCAACACTACTGTCTACTGCATTTGCGATCGCCTTCTTCGGGGCGCTATGCATAAGCGAATTAGTCCCTCAATCCAAAATTACCACCAGTGGAGGCTTATTACACCAGGACGTAGTCATAGCTAATAATGCAATCCGTCTACGCATACGCCAATCGAAAACGGTTCCAGAGGGCAGGGGCACTTGGGTACTTCTACAACCCTCAAACGGTACACTGAGTCGGGTAACAATAGTAAAAACATATATAACCATCAGATCACAAAGTAATTTCTTCCTATCACACATTGATGGAACGCCATTATCAAGATACCAGTTCAAAGCTATATTTAATAAATGCATAACATCGGCAGGGAACCACCTCAAAGATTATGGGACACACTCATTCCGCATAGGCGCGGCCACAGAAGCAGCAAGAGCAGGACTGTTAGAAACGGAAGTTCAAAGGGAGATGGCGATCCACGTGTTTGGCGAGATACATAAGACCGGACTAGTTATCCTAACGTGGTTTGTTTCTTTTACAGGTGACGCTAAGCCAACAGTGTGGGTGATAGGCCACTCGTATATATATTGGGCAGAAAAAAGGGCGAAAGTCCGCCCAGGCGGGAGGAAATTAGAGTTTCATAACACATATTTCAACTGGAGAGGTATTAGAGGCCTGCTAGGGCCACAGGTACTAACGGAGGTAATCAAGGTAGGGAGAGAGTCAAGAGGTCCGGTCATCTTAGTTTTACAGGCCGGGGGAAACGACCTAGGTCATCACAAGAGCGCATAACTAATGGCAATAATGAAACTAGACACTGAGCGCTTCAGAGAATTTTTCACAAAACTAACTATAGTATGGTCAGAGATTGTGCCGATAGCGGTATGGCAAGGTGCGCGAGACATCACGGCCATCAAACGGACAAGGCGGGTAATAAATATTCGAATGGCAAAATTTAGAAGAGACAGAGGCAGTGTAGTGATACAACACCGACAACTGGAAGGAGATAAAGCAGGCCTCATACGGCCCGAACATAGCGTTAAGAGTGATGGATGGGGATCAGAGTCCTGCATACGAGTACGCAGGATCCTCCGTGGCCTGGAAATAGAAAGGACATGTTGGAGACTTACACTTGTTGGCCAACTTGCCGGTGTGGAGACCCAGGGCATGCTGCAACAAGCTGAATTATTTTAGAAATAAAATGCCTTTCTTATGGAATGAGTATAAAGAGTTAATAAAGCAGTGACCGATCCTCAACCATCCAGTTGTAAGAGTTACATTATTGTATTGTCAAGGAAAGGGGGGCGGTAGGGGGGCTGAGCATCTGGGTTTGGTTGGGGGTCCCCACAGTCTGCCTAGGCTAGATGCATTTAAAAATTCTTATTAGATACACAGGCGGTGCAGCTTGATTCGCAGCTGGGCTACTACGCCCAAAGTATTGCCTAGGCTAGATGCAGTTAAAAATTCTACGCTGACTAGCAGACACTGAAGCTTTGGAGCAGACCTCTGAGTAAACAGCTCTTCAGACTCAACCATCTGTGTTACCCCAAGCCATAGTGTATGTAGTTTCTTACAGTTAAAAGGGGGGGGAGCGACCCAACCCACCTGGAATTGACGATGCCAACATCACATAAAACACAGCAAGGGGACTCCAAAAAGAGTCTCCATTTTTTCCAAAAATTGTGGCACAGACACCACTTAAGTGGCATCAATTGCCCCAGAGTTGCTTAAAGCGGTTGGTGAGGTGATTTTACCAAATCCTCAAGCTTTTAGTCTCCCCAGGATGACACAGGGGTAGAAAAGTCCTTGCGGATCCATGATTTGTTCATCTTTATGAACGTGAGTCTGTCTACATTCTCAGTGGACAGCCGCGTGCGCTTATCTGTCAGCACACCACCAGCAGCACTGAACACACGTTCAGAGAGAACGCTGGCTGCAGGGCATGACAAGATCTCCAAGGCGTGAGTGGCGAGCTATAGCCATTTTTCCAGATTGGAAGCCCAAAATGAGCAAGGGTCCAGTGACACAGTCATAGCTCCGATGTTCACTTGGAGATACTCCTGTACCATCCTCTCTAGGCGTTGACTATGTGTCAGACTTCTTGTCTCCTGTGGCCTTGCAAAGGATGGTCTAAAAAAGTGGTGAAACGATTCCACAAAATTGCTGTTACCAGCAGATACTGTGTTACTGTTACGGTTTGAGTGATGAAGACTCGACAGTCCCACGGTTTGCAAGTTAGAACTGTGAGATTCACTACGTGCACCACTGGTGTTTTGTGGAAAAGCACATGTAATATTCTGCAACAGCCTCTGCTGATACTCCTGCATGCGTGAATCCCTTTCTATGGCAGGAATTATTTCGTCAAATTTACTTTTGTACCGGGGATCTAAGAGTGTGGCAACCCAGTAGTCGGGATTACTTCGAATTCTGACAATCCAAGGGTCATGTTGCAGGTAGTGCAGCAAGAAGGCACTCATGTGTCTTGCGCATCCAGGAGGACCAAGTCCTTGTTGTGTTGGTAGCGAGGTAAGAATCATGCTTCCTTCCTCTGCCCTCTCCCCACAACCTCACACAACAGAAATGTGATCAAGGTCTCCCTCATCTGATGAGTCTTACATGCCCATCGCCAGTTCGTCCTCCACTTCTTCCTCGGCTCCTGCACCTTCCTCAACAGTTTGACTGCTACCATGCGCCCTGGTTAATCCCTATCCCCCACCCTCCCACGCCTGCCGCCTTGGTGCTGCCAACCGTCTGGACCTTGGAGATGTTATCCCTTCCGCATACGACTCCTCCTCTACTTCCTCCACCTCCTCTTGTCCCACCACCTGACTCTGAATTCTGTTTAACGTCTGCTCCAGCATGTAAATCACCGGCATAGTCATGCTGATAATGGCATCGTCAGCACTAAACATCTTCGTCGCAATTTCAAAACTGTGCAGAAGGGTGTGTGGCGCCCCTGAGGGTTCAGTCACCACAGAGGTACTGCATCTCACCCAGAGGTGTGGTATCTCACCCTCAGGTAAGGAAGGAGTATGGCTCGGGACCCTAACTCCTTCATCCAACACATGCCCACAGTGGGGGTAGGGCGAGATTGCTCCTAAGGGAGAGCACAGTCCCAGGTCCCTAGCTGGTGGGAGGGTCCTATGTAGTGGGTGTGGGTGGAGAAAGCAGCTTAGGGGAGCACATGACAGGGAGAGTATAAATAGGAAGCCATCTTAGAAATAGCAAGCCAGACAGAGGAGGAGAAGTGACAGGAGCAGAGGCTCTGCATGAGCTCTGCTCCGGAGGCGGGCCTAGCCTGGGAGGCCCTGGACTAAAGGAGAGAAGGCAGGAAGGCTCCAGGAACCGAAGGGACCCTAGGGGTACAGGCCATGCAGAAGGCCACTCGTACGCCCGCTGCTACCAGGAGGTAGAGGGGTCAGGCCAGATAAGGGGAACCGGTCTCTCAACTAGCGGAGAAACAGCAAGGCTCAACTAGAAACCGGATGCTGCAGCATTTCATGTACTGCAGGCCAAAGTCCACACCAGTCTCACTAAGAAGGTAGCCACATAGGACCCAGGGGACGGAACACACATCGCTCGCCAAGGCTCGAGGATACCGGATAGAAGTGTCACTGGGTGTGAGGTACAGGGAGAAGGCCAGAGAAAGGACACACAGAAGGGGGTCTTGCTAAGTACTCTGGAGCTATCTGGGGGTGGACTGAGCCCCTCACTGAGTATGCACAGCACGACGGGGGAGATTGCTCTGGTACCAGTAATCTGGACTGCAACAACTGTGAGTAAAGATCTTGGGACTGCATCACACGGACTCTGTGTTCATTACTGACTCCCTGCACTACAACCACCATCATCCACCCACACTGCCCTGAAGCTGCACTCTTCCTGTAGGAAGTAATAATACCATTGCTGCAAAACCACCAGCTTCAGAGGACGGTTCCGCAGCGGTGGCCCCTTTGGCCGCACTCCACAGGTGGCGTAGTCGGACATTATAAAACCCATATATACAAATTACCCTTGGATTGACCACCCTGGGACACGGACCAGGTCGCCGCCATAGTGACTACAACCCCCAGCGTCTACCGGCCTGGCTCCGGGTACCCCACGGCCCAGGGGGCGCGTCAACTTCATAGGTCCCTGATCTGAGACCACTCCTGCAGCGTGATTTTCCCCACTTCTGGATCTCGTTGGCCCAGGCTATACGTCAGAACGTACTGCACCAGGGCTTGTCGGTGCTGCCACAGTCACTGCAACATGTGCAGAGTTGAATTCCACCGTGTCGGCACATCGCATTTCAGCCAGTGAACTGGCAGGCCCAACGACTTCTGTAGAGATGTAAGTCGTTGAGCTGCGGGATGCGAACGGCGGAAGTGAGCACACAGCGACCGTACCCTCTGCAGAAGGCCATCTAGTCCGGGATAGTGGGCTAAAAATTGCTGGACAACCAGGTTCAACACATGAGCCATACAAGGCAAGTGTGTGACATTGCCCCGGCTAAGGGCCGCACCCAGGTTTGCAGCATTGTCGCACACGGCCCTCCCTGGATGCAGGTCCAGTGGAGACAACCATTCATGAAACTGGGTCTCCAGAGCTGACCACAACTTCTCAGCTGTGTGACTCACATTTCCCAGACATTTGAAAGTAAACACCGCCTGATGCCGTTGAGCCCTGCTGCCAGCATAGTAAGGAGGTGTGCAGGATTCCTTCTGCGCAGTTAGAAAGCGGGTGGCATTACCAGACAGGCTTTGGGTGCAGGTGGAGGACAGAGAGGAGGTTGAGGAGGCAGAAGCAGTGGAGGAACTTCTAGAAAAATAGGATTGACGTACAACTCGTGGGGACGGCAAGACTTGGACAGCAGCCCCTAGTCCTGCTGTCACCATAGTTACCCAGTGCCCAGTCAGCGACATGTAACGCCCCTGTCCAAGCCTACTCGCCCAAGTGTCTGTGGTGAAATGCACCCTGTCACACACAGAGTTTCTCAAAGAAGCGGTGATGTTGTGTGCGACATGCTGGTGGAGCGCAGGCACACCTTTCTTTGAGAAGTAGTGCTGACTGGGCATCTGGTACTGTGGCACTGCGACGGACATAAGGTCTCGAAAATCCTCTGTGTCCACCAGGCGGAAAGGCAGCATTTCTGTAGCCAACAGCTTGCAGGTGGTGAAATTCAACCTCTTAGCTTTGTCATGGCTAGGAGGAAATGGTCTTTTACTTGTCCACATCTGAGGGACCGAGGGCTGGCTGTTGAGCTTAGACGGGGTTGAGTAGGGTGTCCCTGGCAAACTTGCCAGTCTGTGAGGAAGATGCAGGCAGAAAAGTTAGGTTGCCTTGATCCAAAAGTGGTGCTCTCGATGTCGGAGAGCGCTCAACACCAGCTGGTGTTTCCACTTCCAAATGAAATGATGACCTGTCAATCACACTGGCTGTTGCGGGTAAAGAGGTGGCAGGTCTGCGTCCAAAAACATGTGTGACTGCTGTCCGCCCCAGTCACAGAGGATAAAGAGGCCACGGATGCACAAGATGGGGCAGACGATGGTTTGCCCGGCCCGCTAGGCCGCATTGTAGCACAGTGAGCTTCCCACTGCAACTTATGCTTCATATCCATGTGACGGTTCATGCATGAAGTACTCAAACTATGTATTTTTTGGCCTCTACTTAGCTTTTGGTGACAAATATTACAGATAACACGAGTTGGATCATCCTTATCGATCTGAAAAAATGCCCAGGCTATGCAACGCTTAGAGCCCATGCGACCTGAAGAGCCACTACAACTTATGGTCAGAGGCAGAGTTGTGGTTGAGGATGCAGTTGTTGACATGCTTCCAGTACTCCGTCTCTGTCCAGGAAGGCGCAACCTAACCTCGTCGTCAATAGCATCTGTGATGCCCAGCTGCGCTTGGATTCACTGATCCTAGAAGAATGCATTGATGGAATCCTCCACAAGAGGCCCCCATAAACATTCACACATCTCCACCTTCCACCTCAGACCAGGGAAGGTGGTTAGGGATATAAATAGGGAAGGTGGAGCTAGGCAGTTCAGTTCCTCTGAAGAGTTCCTGCAGTAGAGAAGCCTAAGAGAGGTCAGTCTTCAGTGGAGCTCAGTCTAGTCTAAAGAACTCAGTTAAAAGTTCAGCAGTGGAGAACGAGGCTCCTGTTAGCTAGATTCAGGGAGCCCAGTTAAAGCCTAAGGTGTGCCGGCGCCATAAGATCGGTGAAGCGCAGCAAGCTGCCGTTAGTGTGTATAGCCTAGTGAGGGCCCGAGTAGGCCGAAGGCGAGAGGAGAGTTAGTACATAGGGAGCAGAGGAGCTTAACCAGCTCACCCCGAAGCATTTACCGGACACCGGATCCGAGCTTACCGGGATCTCTATGACCCAGTAAGGCATAACCGGAATCCCTGGAGAACCACAAGTCCCAGGATCGCTAAGGTGCTGATACGTAACAGAGCTAGGAGATGCTTAGGCCCCGCATACTGGGAGCGTGAACTCCAAGACAAGGCCCTACCACAAGGTCAGCCAACGTAGGACAGAGACAAAGTTAGGCCAAGCTCCAGGCAGGTCAGAAACTTACTACGCAGAGGCAAGAAACAGGAGGCCCTACACCCGCTCATTGGGGAGGATCCTGATATGCAACCTTCACCCTACAATGCTCCGGGATGTGCCTGAATTTCCACCAGTAGAAGGTACTGAAGTGACTACCGTGTCCGTTCCCGTTCTTGCTCTGACCCAGCTGGGTCTCGCCTGTCCTGCATTCCCCTTGCATACGCTTTTCTGAGGCCTAGCTCCACCTGTGGGGAGCTATACCATCGAGCTGCCTTACCACCGGCCTCAGTGGACTGCTGCAGCGCTGGTGCTTCTCACCAGATACCACAGGTGGCGTAACGAACTCTTATAAAATAAACAATTATCCACCCTTTTAAAGAGTGACCCCAGTCAAAGGCCCAGTTACTGAGTCATCCTCATCCCCTGGGCTAGTCACATCCTCCTCCACCTCCTCTGCTGACCTCATCGACTGGCTGACTGTGGGTTGACAGTAAGTGGGATCTCCAACCTCGTCATCATCACCCTGTGTTCTCACACCCGTCATCCTCAGAGCCAACCTCTTCCTGCCCTGACCGAAAAGTCAAGTTGTCCTTCCAATCGGGTATTTGAGTCTCATCATCGTCTTCATCATTGTCTCCACCAACAGGAGTTACAGTTTGGGAACGAGGGTCTACATTATGTTCAGAACCTTCTTCATCTGGTCCTGGATCTGACTCATAAAGATTCTGGGCATCAGTGCAGATCATTTCCTCGTCTGGATTAACAGAAGCTCTGGAGCAGACCTCCGTTTCACAGGCTATAGTATGAGTAAACAGCTGTGCAGACTCAACCATCTATGTTACCCCATACTCAGACGGGCAGCTGGAGACTTGGGAGATGTGAGGAAGCAAGTGCGATTGGGGTGACACCTCTGAGGACTGGACTGGAGTATTTGTGATGTTGAAGTTGAGGTGGAGGAGAGCCCACTTGAAGGAGCACTTGATATCCGTTGAAGCACCTGCTGATTTTGTGCCTCATCTGGAATTTGTAGCGATGGGCGTGTTCGTAAGAAAGGGATCGTATCACATTGTCCACGAAAAGAAGTAGACATCTTAGTTTGGCTGGAAGATGTTCTTTCTTCTGCAGATGTTACTCCCCCCCACCGCGGGGGGGGCTTGACCCACCAGCGGACAGGCACCAGTATTGCGAGAGGGGGGCTGGCCGTCAGGGTCCACCGCGGCTCTGGCACAAACCCAGCGACACGGAGGTCGCACGGGCAGGAACGGACTGGCCGTGTCGGCTTCGCACTCCAGCGTAGTCCCTCTGCCCACTCGTGCCCGTAACCTCAAAGGGATGCGCAAGCGGCTTTTCTTCCCAGGAGGAACATGGGGGAGCTCAGGTCGGCCTTCCACTTTACTACCTTACCTCCCTCGCCCTCTTTCCTTCTTCCGTTCTCCATCTAACCCCTCGGCTCTGTGGTGTCCGCTCTCCCTCCAGCTCTCTCCTTCTCACAGGTGGACTACCGCGTGTATTCTCACTGTGGCGAATCTTTTGGGCCCAGGCATAAGAAGTTGTCGAGGTAATGGATAATATGTGCCCCCTTAGAAACGTCCATTACAACCCATTCGAGGAAGCAACTAAATGCCTCAAATAGTGAGCAGGATCTGGAGCACCCCATGGGCAAACAGCGATCTATATAGTATGCTCCTTCCCAGAAGCAGCCCAATAGGTGGACACTATTCAGAGGCACAGGTAGTAAGTAACCGGAACGCCGCATCAATGTCTGTTTTGGCCATTAGGGTGACCCTTCCCAACTTCTTGATCCGCCTGATTGCCTTGTCAAAGGATGTACAGTATATACTACTGTACTTGGTTCCGCATCAATGTTGTCGTTTATGGACCTGCCCCTTGGATATGACAAATGGTGGATTAGTCCGAATGTATTGGGTTCCGTTTTTGGCACAACTCACAACGGGGATACCACTACGTCTTGTAAGGAAAGTGTTCTGAATGGAACCGCCATTCTACCTAAAGATATTTCTTTTTTTAATTTTCTTGTCACGACGTCTGGGTGTTGGTAGGCTGATTTTAGATTTTTACTCCAGCCTTTCTTGATTTTTAGAAGGGCATGACATGCCTATATCTGTGTCTCCCCCTCCTTTTACTCCTCCACCTCTTTTCTTTTCGCATGACTATATGTACTTGTCACTTTTCCGTGTGTTAGTTGTGTCTTCTGAGCAGTTTGTCAGCTTTTGGATACATTTGAAGTGTTTTCTATGTGTTTCTATGTGTTTTTGTTTGCCTGCCATTGGTTTTAACGGTGTTCGACGAACAGTTCGACGAATAGTTCGGCGAACATACGGGTGTTCGACGAACCGAACAGAACTCGAACACTACGGGGGTGGCTGAACACTAACTGTGACCTCCACCACTTTTCCAAGGGGCATTAAAAACATCTTGTTAAGCTACTGCAACCTCCATGTCTCTTCCAAGGGGCATTAAAACCGTCTTTTGATTCCACTGCGACCTCCACGTCTCTTCCAAGGGGCATTAAAGCCATCTTGTTAAGCTACTGCGACCTCCACCACTTTTCCCAGGGGCATTAAAACTGTTTTGTTAAGCTACTGTGACCTCTACGTTTCTTCCACGGGGCATTGATATTGTCTTTTTATTCCACTGTAACCTCCACCACTCTTCCAAGGGGCATTAAAAAGGTCATGTTAAGTTACTGCGACCTCCACGTCTCTTCCAAGGGACATTACAACCATCTTAATAAGCTACTGCGACCTCCACCATTCTTCCAAGGGGCATTAAAACCATCTTGTTAAGCCACTGCGACCTCCACCACTTTTTCAAGGGGCATTAATATTGTCTTTTTATTCCAGTGCGACCTCCACCATTCTTCCAAGGGGCATTAAAACCGTCTTGTTAAGCTACTGCGACCTCCACCACTTTTCCCAAGGGCATTAAAACCGTCTTGTTAAGCTACTGCGACCTCCACCATTCTTCCAAGGGGCATTAAAACCATCTTGTTAAGCTACTGCGACCTCCACCACTTTTCCCAGGGGCATTGATATTGTCTTTTTATTCCACTGCCACCTCCATGTCTCTTCCAAGGGGCATTAAAACCGTCTTTTGATTCCACTGCGACCTCCACGTCTCTTCCAAGTTGCATTAAAACTGTCTTGTTAAGCTACTGCGACCTCCACCACTTTTCCAAGGGGCATTAAAACTGTCCTGTTAAGCTACTGTGACCTCCATGTTTCTTCCAAGGGGCATTAAAACCGTCTTTTGATTCCACTGCGACCTCCACGTCTCTTCCAAGGGGCATTAAAGCCATCTTGTTAAGCTACTGCGACCTCCACCACTTTTCCCAGGGGCATTAAAACTGTTTTGTTAAGCTACTGTGACCTCTACGTTTCTTCCACGGGGCATTGATATTGTCTTTTTATTCCACTGTAACCTCCACCACTCTTCCAAGGGGCATTAAAACCGTCATGTTAAGCTACTGCGACCTCCACGTCTCTTCCAAGGGGCATTAAAACCGTCTTGTTAAGCTACTGTGACCTCCACCACTTTTTCAAGGGGCATTGATATTGTCTTTTTATTCCACTGCCACCTCCACCATTCTTCCAATGGGCATTGCATTTCCTCCTAATTTTAGTCAGCTTTTGCTTTTCAGTGCATAGATGAACACTAAGGGAGAACCACTCCCCAATAATGGGTAGAAGGTTTTTAGTATGCTGTAATCCACGTCTGTTTCAAGGGGCATTGCAGTTCCTCATAATTTTTGGAAAGCCTTCCATTCACTGCTTAGGCCAACAGTGCATAGGAGACCCAGTTGCTATAAATGGAAAAAATGGTTTAGTTAAGGCCCTCTGACCTCCATGTCATTTCCAAGGGGCATTGGAATGCCTCGAAATTTTTGTTAGGCATTGCACTCACTGCATGCCCTATAACTGTGTAGCCAAACAGCTCCTTTTGGTACAGAAACATATCCTACAAGACATGTGTGTTTGACTGGCCTGATATTGATGTGAATGGTCCCTGTACTGCCTGCTCTTTCTCCTTTGCCACCACCTCATCCATCATTCATCACCTGAAGCTTTGTTTTAACAGGAGTCATAGAACTGGGATAGTAGCAGGAAAACATCCAGCAATCCTCGTAGGAGGTAGGATATGCACCAAAACGCTGACCACCTCAGGCCTAGCCGAAACTACATATATGCACTTGCATTCCAAGAAAGCAAAGCAGACGCTAACTTCTATCATCATCATCATGCTCCTCACCTTGGCACTCTCAACTCCCCTGATGGAGAAGCCAGGGCACACCGGAGGAGTCTGGTTCTCTGGTGGGCTCGTCCAATGCTGCCCTAAAGCAGGCCGGGCTTAAAAAAGTGTGGGGGTAACTTCCAAGGAGAAATAGGGGCGGCTGGGGACCGTTTATGGACACCCGGCCGCCCACAGGCGTCTGGGGACCGTGTGTGGACACCCGGCTGTGGGGTGGCTGGGGACCGAGTATGGACACCAGGCCGCCCCCTAGCTGCTGGGGACCGAGCGTGGACACCCGGCCGCCTGGCGGCTGGGGACTGAGTATGGATACCTCGCTGCCAAAGCAGCCATGAGATAGTGGCCATCTTCGGCCTCCTCCAAACTAAAAGGCCCCATTTCAAGTGCAAGCTAGCAGTATGGTACTGCAGCCTGGGGGTGGGTGGGTTGCAGGTTGCACACTTACGCTGCATTCCAAGAAAACAAAGCAGATGCTAACTTCTATCATCATCATCATGCTCTGTTAGAACCCTCTTGTTAGTTTTTTTCTATTTTGTGGTCACGTGACCTGCTGCCTATTTATTCCAGCTCCGCCCTTCTGGCTTTGCTGGACTTCAGTGTTACTTTGACTCTTAATCTAGCCAGGTGCTTTGTACCTCTCTCTATAGTTTGCTTGGTCCTTGGACCTCTCAGTATTTTTGTCTGTTTGTCTTTTTGCTCTGCTACAACTTCTGCTAGGAGGTGTCCAATTTTGTCCCAGTCCTTAGTACTTTTACGGACCCCTCCCTTATATCTATAGGTCTGCGTTCAGACTAGATGAGGACGAAGGCGGGTCTGTTCACAAGGAACAGGTTGCCCGCTGCATCGTAGGGAATCAGCTTAGTCCTATTGTAGGGACAGTTTTCCTATCTTTCCTTAGTTCTTGTAGCAGATCATAACAGTAAGTCCAGCCCAAAATCCAAAAAAAAAAAAATCCTTAGGAACGAGATCCAGAGATCAGCATGGTCTCTGTTCAGGAATTGGCTCAATGTCTACAGGGATTGTCTCTTGAGGTGGCCGAGCTCCAGCAACACGTGAGTAGCTGTCCTGGAGGGCATTTTGTTGAACCGAAGGTAGGACTGCCTGATTTTTTTTATGGTAAACAACAAGATTTTTTTTCCTTTAAAAATGCTTGTTTATTATATTTTCATTTGAGACCCAGGTCCTCTGGGAATGAATCACAGCGCATTGGGTTTATCATGTCACTTTTGCGCAAGGAACCACAGGGATGGGCCTTTTCTCTCCAACCTAATGATCTGTGTTTTAGATCAGTGGAAGATTTTTTTTTCTGCTATGGGGTTGTTGTATGACGATCCTGATCGAGTCTCTTCTGCTGAGACACAACTGAGACGTTTAAAGCAGGGGTCTGTTGATGTTGAAAATTATTGTACACACTTCAGAAGGTGGTCTTCTGAAGTGAGAAGAAATGATTCGACGTTAAAATGTTTGTTTCTTGCTGGTCTAAGTGAAAGGGTTAAGGATCTGCTGATTGCTGTCCCTGCACCTGGAAACTTGCAAGAAGCCATGCAATTAGCTATACGTGTGGACAGGAGACTGCGTGCCAGGGTTAATGAGGAGAAAACTCCTGCCATGGCAGCTCCTAGTCATCAGAGGGTCTGCTCGGATGACGGAGAACCGATGGAGATTGGGGCGATGTCACTCCGCTCTCAGGAAAAAGACCGCAGGTTTTCCAAGGGATTGTGTTTTTATTGTGGTAAATCTGACCATTTTGTTAAGAAATGTGAGCTTCTGTTAAACAAAGGAAAAAAAAGGTCAGTTACGCCCGTATTGCTTGTTTAAACTCTAAGGGAGTATTTCTTTCAGGGAGTACCTCATTGCAGGAGGAGTTGATTGAATTTCAGGTTTTTGTGGATTGTGGTTCTACACTGAATGTGATTGATAAGGGATTTTTGGAAAAACTTAAATTGGAACCTAAACCTTTGTCATCTCCTATTTCTGTGGTTGCTGTTGATAACACTCCTTTGAAATGTGTTACTCACAAGGTGTTTAAATTTCCCCTCACTATTAATGGTATCCACCAAGAGAATTTGGATTTAGTGGTATTAAATAATTTACCTTCTCCAGTAGTTTTAGGTTTACCTTGGTTAAAACTACAGAATCCTTTACTGGACTGGTCTACTAATGAGATTAAATCTTGGAGTCCTAAGTGTTATGATAAATGTTGTAAAGGTCGCATTGCTGCTGTGGAAAGAGGGGAATTACCTGTACCTATTCAGGATTTTTGGAAGGTTTTTTCAGAGGAGGAGTCGCAAATTCTACCTCCTCATAGGGACTATGATTGCACCATTGATTTTGTTCCTGGAGCTACTCTTCCCAAGAGTCGCTTATTTAATCTTACTATCCCTGAAAGAAAAGCCTTGGAGGAATACATACAGACGAGCTTGGCTGCTGGTCACATTAGACCTTCTAAGTCACCTGTGGCTGTTGGATTTTTTTTTGTAAAAAAAAAAAAGACGGCGGTTTACGTCCATGTCTGGACTTTTGCGAAATTGATAAAATTACCAAACGCAATTCCTACCCACTGCCGTTAATTCCTGACTTGTTTAACCAGTTAGTGAGGGCCAAGTGGTTCTCTAAAATTGATCTCCGGGGGGCATACAATTTGTTGCGAATGAAGGAGGGTGATGAATGGAAGACTGCTTTTAACACTCCGGTGGGTCATTTTGAGAATCTGGTTATGCCTTTTGGTCTTACCAATGCACCAGCGTTTTTTCAGAACCTTATTAATGACATCCTGAGACCTTTGATTGGTAAAAATGTGGTGGTGTATTTGGATGACATTTTGATTTATTCACCAGATCTGGAGTCTCATTGGCAGAGCGTACGTGAGGTATTGCAGTTTTTAAGTGACAATTTACTTTTTGCTAAGCTGGAGAAATGCGAGTTCGCTGTGCAGAGAATTCGTTTTTTGGGCTACATTATCTCCAGCGAGGGCTTTGAGATGGACCCGGTGAAGGTTCAGGCTGTGCAGGAATGGCCTAGGCCTATTGGTTTAAAATCGATACAGAGATTTTTGGGTTTCGCCAATTATTACAGAAAATTCATTAAGAATTTTTCTATAATTGTTAAGCCGCTGACCGATCTCACCAGGAAAGGTGCGAATACGGTCCAGTGGACTACTGAGGCCATTGAAGCTTTTGTGTATCTCAAGGAGAGGTTCAGTTCTGCCCCCATCCTTATGCAACCTGATGAGACCAAGCCTTTTTTGGTCGAGGTTGATGCTTCTTCGGTGGGGGTCGGTGCGGTTTTGTCTCAGGAGAACAAGGATGGGGTTCATCCCTGTGCTTTTTTTTCGAAAAAGTTTTCTGAAACCGAACTTAATTACGATGTTGGTAATCGGGAATTGCTGGCTATCAAACTCGCATTTGAACATTGGCGTCATTTCTTGGAAGGTGCTAAATTTCCCATTCAGGTTTTCACTGATCATAAGAATCTGATCTATCTAGATGCTGCCAAGCGCTTGAATGCCCGTCAGGCTAGGTGGGCACTTTTTTTTTCGCGGTTTAATTTTTCTGCTACTTACATCCCGGGTACTAAGAATGTTAAAGCTGATGCTTTATCTCGCAGCTTTTCTCCCATGGTTGGTATCGAGGAGGAGGAGAGCATTTTACAGGAAGGAGTTGTGATAGCAGCATTGGACTCCGCTTTGGAAGATGGGATTCTGAAAGCCCAGGAGGATGCCCCATCTAACATTCCCCATGGGAGGTTGTTTGTACCTAGAACCTTTAGGAGAGAGTTGTTTGTGGAGTATCATGAGTCTCGGTTGGCAGGTCCTCCAGGAATTTCTGAGACTAAGAGACTGGTAGGTCGCAGTTTTTGGTGGCCTGGGTGGCAGAAGGAAATCATTAAATGGGTGCGTCAATGTACTGTGTATGCTAGATCAAAGGCTTCACATGCTCCTGCTGCGGGGTTGCTTTGCCCTCTGGAGGTTCCTAGTGCACCTTGGACGCATCTTGCAATGGATTTTATTACTGACCTTCCTGTGTCCGAGGGTTTCACTGTCATCTGGGTGGTCGTGGACCATTTTAGCAAGATGTGTCACTTGGTTCCTTTCATTAAACTACCCTGCGCTAAGACACTCGCTAAGGCTTTTGTCAAGGAAATTGTCAGACTCCATGGCGTTCCCACCGACATTGTTTCTGATAGGGGACCTCAGTTTGTGGCCCGTTTTTGGCGTGCCTTTTGTGACAGGTTGGGAGTCCATTTGTCATTTTCATCTGGGTATCATCCTGAGTCTAATGGACAGACAGAAAGAAAGAACCAGGATGTTGAGCAATTTTTGCGTTGTTTTGTGGCAGACAATGAAGAGGGGTGGTCTGAGTTTCTGCCACTTGCTGAATTTGCTCTTAACTACCATACATCCTCTTCTGCTGGGTGTTCTCCGTTTTTTTATTGTACTGGGAGACATCCGTCGTTTGGTTCGTTCTCCAAATTGGTGTCGGCTGTGCCGGAGGAGGAGAATTTTTCCGGTGATTTGGAGAGAGTTTGGACTGATGTACGTCGTAACCTTCAAGAGGCTAACAAAAAGTCTAAGAAGTATTTTAACAGGAAACGTCAAGAGGTTTTGTTTACGGTTGGTGATCCTTCTAAGAAATTGGGTCCGAAGTTTGTGCGACCATTTAAGGTGCTTCAGGTGGTTAACCAGTCTGCTGTTAGGTTGGAGGTTCCCTCCTCCTGGAAGATTAATCCTGTGTTTTATGTTTCCTTGTTGAAAAAAGCTGATGTATCGGATAGGGATGCCACTGTCACAGTTCCTCCGGTGGTGGAAGACGTTAAATATGAAATTTATCGTATTATGAATTCCAGAAGGCATAGAGGGAGATTGCAGTATCTCGTCGCTTGGAAAGGTTTCGGTCCTGAGGATAACTTCTGGGTAAGGGCAGATGATGTCTCTGCTCCTAGACTTATCAGAGCGTTTCACAGGAGGTTTCCTGATAGGCCTGGGCCTGGAGGATCAGGAGGATCCTCATAGAAGAGGGGGTACTGTTAGAACCCTCCTGTTAGTTTTTTTCTATTTTGTGGTCACGTGACCTGCTGCCTATTTATTCCAGCTCCGCCCTTCTGGCTTTGCTGGACTTCAGTGTTACTTTGACTCTTAATCTAGCCAGGTGCTTTGTACCTATCTCTATAGTTTGCTTGGTCCTTGGACCTCTAAGTATTTTTGTCTGTTTGTCTTTTTGCTCCGCTACAACTTCTGCTAGGAGGTGTCCAATTTTGTCCCAGTTCTTAGTACCTTTAGGGACCCCTCCCTTATATCTATAGGTCTGCGTTCAGACTAGATGAGGACGAAGGCGGGTCTGTTCACAAGGAACAGGTTGCCCGCTGCACCGTAGGGAATCAGCTTAGTTCTATTGTAGGGACAGTTTTCCTATCTTTCCTTCGTTCTTGTAGCAGATCATAACATGCTCCTCACCTTGGCACTCTCAACTCCCCTGATGGAGAAGCCAGGGCACACCGGAGGAGTCTGGTTCTCTGGTGGGCTCATCCAATGCTGCCCTAAAGCAGGCCGTGCTAAGAAAAGTGTGGAGGGAACTTCCAAGGAGAAATAGGGGCGGCTGGGGACCGTGTGTGGACACCCGGCCGGCGGGGCGGCTGGGGACCGAGTATGGATGACACCCGGGCGCCCCCTGGCGGCTGGGGACCAAGCGTGGACACCCGGGCGGCTGGGGACTGAGTATGGATACCTCACTGCCAAAGCAGCCTTGAGGTAGTGGCCAGCTTCAGCCTCCTCCAAACTAAAAGGCCCCATTTCAAGTGCAAGCTAGCAATATGGTATTGCAGCCTGGGGGTGGATGGGTGGCAGGTTGCACACTTACGCTTGCATTTCAAGAAAACAAAGCAGATGCTAACTTCTATCATCATCATCATGCTCCTCACCTTGGCACTCTCAACTCCCCTGATGGAGAAGCCAGGGCCCACCGGAGGAGTCTGGTTCTCTGGTGGGCTCGTCCAATGCTGCTCTAAAGCAGGCCGGGCTAAGAAAAGTGTGGGGGGAACATCCAAGGAGAAATAGGGGTGGCGGGTGACCGTGTGTGGACACCCGGCCGCCGGGCGGCTGGTGACTGAGTATGGATACCTCGCTGCCAAAGCAGCCATGAGGTAGTGGCCAGATTTGGCCTCCTCCAAACTAAAAGGCCCCATTTCAAGTGCAAGCTAGCAGTATGGTATTGCAGCCTGGGGGTGGGTGGGTGGCAGGTTGCACACTTACGCTTGCATTCCAAGAAAACAAAGCAGATGCTAACTTCTATCATCATCAACATGCTCCTCACCTTGGCACTCTCAACTCCCCTGATGGAGAAACCAGGGCCCACCAGAGGAGTCTGGTTCTCTGGTGGGCTCGTCCAATGCTGCCCTAAAGCAGTCCGGGCTAAGAAAAGTGTGGGGGGATTTTCCAAGGAGAAATAGGGGTGACTCGGGACCGTGTGTGGACACCCGGCCGCAGCGCCATTCTGGGACCCAGCACACGATGGGAGGTTCCATATTGTTGTCTTTGATCACACACATAATGGCGCCCGTTCCTCTGGGGCGGGCGCCACATTCAATGTAGAAAAATAGTTCCTTAGGCACACAATACCCGCTGATAACGGGTTGGTCACGTATCCTGTTCGTGACGCCAGAAGCTGACGCGCCCCCAGAGCCGTGGGGTACTCGGCAGTCAGGCCTCTGGATGCCGGTGGTGGATATCACAATGGCTGGCTCGGTCCGTGGCCCAGGGCGGTCAATGAAAAGGGGGAAGTTATTTATAGGGTATTTGTACAGTTTGTGACGCCACTTGTGGAATGCGGCCAAAGGGAGCCGCCACTGCAGAGCTGTCCTCTGAAGCTGGTGTTACTGCAGCAGGGATGGTGTGGCTCTCCACAGGAAGAGCTAGCTCCAGGACAGTGCAGATGTAGTCGGTTGAGCTGGGCATGGTAGTGCAGGGGTAAGGTGACGCAGCTGAAATAAGGGACGGAGGCAATGCGGTGCAGTCATCCGAGTCTTTACTCACAGTTGTTAATTTGCTCAGGTTGCACTGTCCAGCTTACAGCCTCCCACATCGTGTTGAGACCGAACCCCGCTTTCTTGTGTTCCTCTCTAGACCATCTTCACGCTGGGTCTTCTCCCTCCTGCCCTGCGCTTCCCCACTCTCAGTCCCGCTCGGGTGCTCTGAAGTCCCTCCTGTCTAACTGGAGTTCCTGGACCTACTTCACCCTCACGGAGATTAGAATGAGGCTTTGGCAACTGGACTATGAAAGCCAGAAGCCTCCGGTTTTTCCAGCCGAGACTTGAAGTTACAAGGCTGGTCCAGAGGCCGGTCCCCTTCTTGCGGCCTACGATCCCTCTGTCTTCTGACAGATTCGGGGCGTACGGGTGCCGTCTGCACTCGCCGTACCCCCTGGGATCCCTTTACTTGAACGGAGCCTACTCCTCTGCTCCCCTCCTGGGCCTCTAGGACTGGGCCCTACTTGTGGAGCAGAGCTCCTAAGGAGACTCTGCTCCCAGATTGTTCTCCACTGACTGACCTCCTCCACTCTCCTGCCACCGTAAAATGGCTTCCCTTTATATACCTCCTTCTATGGTGCTCCCCTAAACTGCTTCCTCCACCCACACCCACTACTGGTTCCCCCTACCTTTGGGTTCCCCCCCACTCCAGCCAGGGACAGGGCTAAACACTGCGCATACATCTTGCCCCTCCAGCCGGCCTGGAGCAGTGTAGTGTTGAATGTGAGTGTTGGGGCTCCAGGTAGCACTCCATCCTTACCTGAGAGAAGGAGACACCACACCTCTGGTTGTGGTGCAGTACCTCTGTGGCGACTCAACCCTGAGGGGCGCCACATGGGAAACACCCGATGTTCGAGGTGCCGACCCCGAACAGTAACATGGACTTCCTGAGGAAGTCTGTGTTCGGGGTCTGTGCCTGAACACTTGGTGTTCGGTACGGACCCTGAACTTTACTGTTTGGTTTCGCCCATCACTACACATTTCTAAAAAAACTCATAAACAATAACCAGTTTTTTTGCTATTGAACAACCTTTGTAATATAAAAGCAAGATTTAAATAATAGTTCACTTTTTGATGGTAACGAACTTTTCAGCTAAAAAATCTGCTATCATTTATATAAAGAGAGTCTCATGCTTTTATGTCTGTAAAATGGTCAAGCTTAACCCCTCCAAGATGGATTTATATCCAGATACATAAAATGGGCTGACTGCAAATACTTCAAACCCCGGCTCTACCGTTCCACTCACAGACTTCATGCTATGTTTCTGCTTTGCTTAAAGCCGGCACAATCTCTTGTCTTGATAAGCAATATCCATGGAAACAATATCGAGCCTCTGTGTGCGGCACAGAGATTGTATAATCCATACACATGACTCCACACAGCCAGATTGCTTGCCTCTATTTTTAGACAATGTAGGAGTGGATAGCAATGCATTAAAGTAAATGTGACTGTAGAATCTTACGTTCGGCATGTTTTTTTTTTTTTTTGCCGCCATTATATATGTATTCCAAAAATGCTAAATGTCCATTTTTGTAACCTTAACCCCTTCCCGATTTTCCGTTTTTACTTTTTCATTTTTTTTCAAAAAAGTTTTATTTTTTGGTTCACATAGCTGTATGAGGGCATTTTTTTTTTTTGCAGAACAAGTTGATGTTTTTAATAGCCCCATTCATTTTATCATTCAAAGTACAGGAAACCGGGGAAAAATTCAAAGTGCACAAAAAACACAATTCTTCAGTTGTTTTGATGTTTTGTTTTTATGGCATTTATTGTCTTGTAAAAATGACCTGGCAACATGATTCTCAAGGTCAGTATCAATATAGTGATACCTAATCCTGTACATATATTTTTTAAGAGGAGATAGAAAATTCTGAAATTTGTAAGAAAACATTTTTTGCTTGTGTTGCCATTTTAGGGGACCCATAACGTTTACATTTTTCAGTCACATAAGCTATGTGAGGGTTTGTTTTTTGTGTGCAATCTGATTTTTTTTATTTACTACTATTTTGGGGGTATATATAACAATTTTATTGCCTCTCATTGCATTTTCTTTCAGTTTTGCGATGACCAAAAACCCGCAATTCTAGTGTTTCAAACTCTATTTTCTCATTACAGCAATTACCATTTAATTTATTTAGTATTTTGATAGATCTGACTTTTATTGACTGTGTGATACTAAATATGATTATTTTTTAATTATTTTATTTCTTTATTTTTAATGGAGCAAATGGAAGAGGTGATTCAAATTTTTATATATTTTTTATATTTTTAAAAACTTGTATTTTTACTTTTTTTTTTACTTTATTTTGTAGCCCCCTTAGGGGACTTGATCCTGTGATCATCCACTTCACTTATACCATACTACAATATAATATTATACTACCATATTGAGGTATATAGTAAAAAAACAAAACAAAACACAGTCTTCTATGAACACTAGCCAGTCTGGTCTGCATAAGGGCACCATGGCATATACAGGTGCATCTCACTAAATTAGAATATCATCAAAAAATTTATTTATTTCAGTTCTTCAATACAAAAAGTGAAACTCAAATATTATATAGAGTCATTACAAACAGTGATCTATTTCTAGTGTTTATTTCTGTTAAGGCTGATGATTATGGCTTACAGCCAATGAAAACATAGAAGTCATTGCAAAGCTCAGCTCCACTCGCTGCTGTCAGAGGCAGATGACGAATATTGCAGCCATCATCTGCCGGCTATAAGCAGGTTCAGATTCTGAGTCCATTTCAAAGACAGGGACTCGACATATGATTAGTGTTGAGCCACCCCCGTAGTGTTCGAGTTCGGTTCGGTTCGTCGAACACCCGTGTGTTCGCCGAACTGTTCGTCGAACTGTTCGTCGAACACCTTCGAACACCGTTAAAACCAATGGCAGGCAAACAAAAACACATAGAAACACATAGAAAACACCTTCAAAGGTGTCCAAAAGCTGACAAACTGCTCAGAAGACACAACTAACACATGGAAAAGTGACAAGTACATATAGTCATGCGAAAAGAAAAGAGGTGGAGGAGTAAAAGGAGGGGGAGACACAGATATAGGCATGTCATGCCCTTCTAAAATCCAAAAAGTGAGAAGCCGAGACGGCCAGTCCGCTCCTGCCCGTGCCACCTCCGTGTCGCCGGGTTTGTGCCAGAGCCGCGGTGAACCCTGACGGCCAGCCCCCCTCTCCCAATACTGGTGCCTGTCCGCTGGTGGGTCGAGAGAGCCCCCCTGTGGTGGAGGCAGCTCTAAGCTTTTTAATTTAAATTGTCCCTCTAATTTGAATGAATACACTTTAAATCCATTTACAAGGATCTATTGGAGGGCAAGTCTCATGCCAGCAGCCGCGTAATTCCAGCTCCAGTAGCGTCCACTAAAGCTGCTGCAGTTAAAAAGCTTTTATAAGGATCGAGCTCGGCTGTCCACCGCAAGGCATCCTAGTGCCAGTCCCAGCCCCTATGCCTTGGGGTGCCTCCTGATGCTCTTCACTAAGTATCCCGTGGTCCCGAAGCATTTCCTTTGAAAAAATTAAGTGTCCAAACTACAGGTGGTGTAGCTTGCTTAACAGCCGGGATAATCCGCTGACTAGCAGACACTGCTACTAGGCACAAAGTATTTCCTGGGCTAGATGCAGTTAAAAATTTGTAAGTAGATACTCTCGTTGGATGCTGAGAAAGCATTCCATAGAGTCTCCTGGCACGCCATATATGATTCTCTTAAAAAGCTTGGGGTAGGGGTCTAGGGGACCCTTTTATAGCCAAAATCACGGCCCTGTATCACAATACGTCACCTAGGCTGAAGATAAATGGAACTGTAGCACCGAGGGCTCGGTTGCTACAGACGTATTGCACCTCACCCAGAGGTGTGATATCTCACTCTCAGATAAGGATGGAGTGTGGATCAGGACCCGACACCTGCATGCATTACACCACATTGCCGTGGGGCAGGGCGACCAATATGCCCCTGAGATGGGCACGACAGTCCCTGTCCCTGGCTGGAGTGGGGGGAGGGAACACTGAGGAAGGGGAACCCTGCAGTGCAGGAGCAGGGAGGAAGCAGTTCCTGGGTGCATTGAGAAGGGAGTATAAAAGGTGGGCACCATCTTAGTTCAGTGCAGAGAAGTCTGAGCAGAAGTGGCAGGGAGCAGGGGCTCTGCATGAGCTCTGCTCCGGAGGCGGGCCTAGTAACAGAGGCCCAGGCCTGCAAGAGGGAGAAGGAAGGAAGAGGAGCGGAGAAGGCTCCAGGAACGAGGAATGAAGGGATCCCAGGGGTGCGGACGGGCGAGTCGCCACCGCACGCCCGAATCCACCTGCGTGGAGGGGTCAGGCCAAAGGGGGAGACCGGTCCCCGAACTAGTGGAGGCAGGAAACGACCCTCAGCTAGAAACCGGAGGCTCTGACATTTTATGTGGCGCAGCCCCTTGCTCCACCCGCTAGGAAGGCACCACATAGGGTCAGGGAAACTGGCGCCAAGTTTACCAAGAGGAGGCCCGAGGCAGCCGGACAGAAGTGTTGGTAAGAAAGGCCAGACAAAGGACACACAAAGGGGGTCCTGTGAAGCGCTCCAAAGTTATCTGGGAGTTGTCTGAGCCCCTCACCTGGTGAGCACAGTACGACGTGGGCAGCCGTTACCTGCAGACGTGGTCTGGATAATAAGAACTGTGAGTAAAGGCCCTGAACTGCATCACTGACTCCGTGTCGTTACTGCTGCTGCCCTGCACCATCACCCCCATCCTCCGCATACACTGCCCTGAGGCTATACTCCTCCCGTGGGGAGTTATGCTACGCTCTGCTGCACCCACAACACCAGCCTTAGCGGTCTGCCCTGTAGCGGCGGTTCACTCTGACCGCAATCCACGGGTGGCGTAGTCGGACATTTAAACATCAAAACCACATAAATAGTTCCGCCACTGGTTTGACCGCCCTGAGCCACGGAACCGGATCGCCGCCACGAAGACTACAACCACCAGCATCCACCAAAAAGGGTCCGGCTCCGGGTGTCCCAAGGCCCAGGGGGTGCGTCAGAACATTTTCATCACCTTTCACAATCACCAATGGGACAAGGCAGGGATGTCCTCTGTCCCCTCTCTTATACATCCTAGTGACGGAGCACCTGCTCTCATCAATTCGCCATAACCCCAATATTAGGTGGATTGAGGTGGGAGGCACCGAGTACAAGTGCTCTCTATTTGCTGATGATGTCCTAGTATATATCACTCAATCACATATATCCATCCCTGCTGTTATGGCTGAAATAGATCACTTTGTTACATGGTAAAATTTTAAAATCAATGCAGCGAAGTCTGAGACCCTCGATGTCTCCCTCCCTAAATCCATATAGGATTCCATCCAGTCCAACTTTCCCTTTGCCTGGCCCTCACAGGGTATCAAATACTTAGGAATTCCTATTCATAGAGACCTCTCCCATCTATGTTATCTTAATTTTGGGCCCTTTATTGAACAATTCCATACAGACCACGGTTGGCAAGTTAGAACTGTAAGATTCACTACGTGAACCACTGGTGTTTTGTGGAAAAGCACATGTAAGATTCTGCAACAGTCTCTGCTGATACTCCTGCATGCGTGCATCCCTTTCTATGGCAGGAATAATTTCTGCAAATTTACTTTTGTACCGGGGATCTAACAGTGTGGCAACCCAGTAGTCAGGATTATTTCTAATTCTCACAATTCGAGGGTCATGTTGCAGGTAGTGCAGCAAGAAGGCACTCATGTGTGTTGCGCATCCAGGAGCACCAAGTCCCTGTTGTGTTGGTGGCGAGGTAACAATCATGCTTCCTTCCTCTGTCCTCTCCCCCCAACCTCGCACAACAGAAATGTGATCAAGGTCTCCCTCATCTGATGAGTCTTCCATCAGTTCGTCCTCCACTTCTTCCTGGGCTCCTGCACCTTCCTCACTAGTTTGGCTGCTACCATGCGCCCTGGTAAAATCATCTCCCCCACCCTCACATGCCTGCCGCCCTGGTGCTGCCGACCGTCTGGACCTTGCAGATGTTAGCCCTTCCGCATACAACTCCTCCTCCTCTACTTCCTCCACCTCCTCTTGTGCCACCACCTGACTCCGAATTCTGTTTAACATGTGCTCCAGCATGTAAATCACCGGAATAGTCATGCTGATAATGGCATCGTCAGCACTAAACATCTTCGTCGCCATTTCAAAACTGTGCAGAAGGGTGCATAGGTCCCTGATCTGAGACCACTCCTCCAGCGTGATTTGCCCCACCTCTGAATCTCGTTGGCCCAGGCTATACGTCAGAACGTATTGCACCAGGGCTTGTCGGTGCTGCCACAGTCGCTGCAACATGTGCAGAGTTGAATTCCACCGGGTAGGCACATCGCATTTTAGCCGGTGAAGTGGCAGGCCCAACGACTTCTGTAGAGATGTAAGTCGCTGAGCTGCGGGATGCGAACGGCGGAAGTGAGCACACAGCGACCGTGCCCTCTGCAGAAGGCCATCTAGTCTGGGATAGTGGGCTAAAAATTGCTGGACAACCAGGTTCAACACGTGAGCCATACAAGGCACGTGTGTGACATTGCCCCGGCGAAGGGCCGCACCCAGGTTTGCAGCATTGTCGCACACGGCCTTCCCTGGTTTCAGGTCCAGTGGAGACAACCATTCATGAAATTGGTTCTCCAGAGCTGACCACAACTCCTCAGCTGTGTGCCTCACATTTCCCAGACATTTCAATGTAAAAACCGCCTGATGACGTTGAGCCCTACTGCCAGCATAGTAAGGAGGTGTGCAGGATCCCTTCTGCGCAGTTAGAAAGCTTGTGGCATGACCAGACAGGCTTTGGGTGCAGGTGGAAGACCGAGAGGAGGTTGAGGAGGCAGAAGCAGTGGAGGAAAAATGACATAAAGAGGATTGACGCACAACTCGTGGGGACGGCAAGACTTGGACAGCAGCCCCTTGTCCTGCTGTCACCATAGTTACCCAGTGCCCAGTCAGCGACATGTAACGCCCCTGTCCATGCCTACTCGTCCAAGTGTCTGTGGTGAAATGCACCCTGTCACACACAGAGTTTCTCAAAGAAGCGGTGATGTTGTGTGCGACATGCTGGTGGAGCGCAGGCACACCTTTCTTTGAGAAGTAGTGCCGACTGGGCATCTGGTACTGGGGCACTGCGACGGACATAAGGTCTCGAAAATCCTCTGTGTCCACCAGGCGGAAAGGCAGCATTTCTGTAGCCAAGAGCTTGCAGATGGTGAAATTCAACCTCTTAGCTTTCTCATGGCTAGGAGGAAATGGTCTTTTACTTGTCCACATCTGAGGGACCGAGGGCTGGCTATTGTGCTTAGACGGGGTTGATAAGGGTGTCCCCGGCAAACTGCCGGTCTGTGAGGAAGATGCAGGCGGACATGTTAGGTTGCCTTGATCCAAAGGTGGTGCTATCGATGTCGGACAGCGCTCAACACCAGCTGGTGTTACCACCTCCAAAGAAAATGATGACCTGCCAATCACGCTGGCTGTTGCGGGTAAAGAGGTGGCAGGTCTGTGCCCCAAAACAGGTGTGACTGCTGTCCCCCCAGTCACAGAGGATGAAGAGGCCGCGGATGCACAAGATATGGCAGACGGTGGTTGGCCCGGCCGGCTAGACCGCATTGTAGCACACTGAGCTTCCCACTGCAACTTATGCTTCATGTCCATGTGCCGGTTCATGCATGAAGTACTCAAACTATGTATTTTTTGGCCTCTACTTAGCTTTTGCTGACAAATGTTACAGATAACACGAGTTGGGTCATCTTTATCGATCTGAAAAAATGCCCAGGCTATGCAAGGCTTAGCACCCATGCGACCTGAAGAGCCACCACGACTTGTGGTGAGAGGCAGAGTTGTGTTTGAGGATGCAGTTGTTGACGTGCTTCCAGTACTACGTCTCTGTCCAGGAAGGCGCAACCTGACCTCGTCGTCACTAGCATCTTCCTCCACCTCCTCTGCTGACCTCATCTCTTGGCTGACTGTGGGTTGACAGTAAGTGGGATCTCCGACCTCATCATCATCACCCTGTGCGTTATCACACCCGTCGTCCTCAGAGCCAACCTGTTCCTGCCCTGACAAAAAACTAAAGTTGTCGCTCCAATCAGGTATTTGAGTCTTATCATCGTCTTCCTCATTGTCTCCACCAACAGGAGTTACAGTTTGGGAATGAGGGTCTACATTATGGTCAGAACCTTCTGCGTCTGGTCCTGGATCCGACTCATAAAGATTCTGGGCATCAGTGCAGATCATTTCCTCGTCTGGATTCACAGAAGCGCTGGAGTCGACCTCTGATTCCCAGGCTATAGTATGAGTAAACAGCTCTGCAGACTCAACCATCTGTTCTACCTCATACTCAGATGGGCAGCTGGAGATTTGGGAGCTGTGAGGAAGCAAGTGCGATTTGGGTGACACCTTTGAGGACTGGAGTATTTGTGATGTTGAAGTTGATGTGGAGGAGAGCCCACTTAAAGGAGCACTTGATATCCGTTGAAGCACCTGCTGTTTTTGTGCCTCATCTGGAATTTGTAGCGATTGGCGTGGCCGTAAGAAAGGGATCTTATCACATTGTCCGCTAAAAGAAGTAGACATTTTAGTTTGGCTGGAAGATGGTCTTTCTTCTGCACCTACCCCACGGACACAACCTTTTTTCCCCTTCCCAACACGCCTATTCCCCTTTCCACCAGCAGCAGGCCTTTTTCCACTCATTTTGGTGGTTAACTAATTCACAACTCTGGAGTTGTTTGCACAAAAAAACAATGGATGGTAACCGAGCAGAGCTGAGTGGCCAAACTGTGGTATTAGGCCAAAACTATTGGCTGGGTTAGATGCAGAAAAAAATTATTTTTAATTTGCAACCTGATGGAGGTCAGTATAGATGGACTAATAGACCAAGTCCCACACACCGCTAGAAGCCCAAATATTTTTTCAGAGCTAGATGCAGAAAATTTTTTTATTCAATTTGCAACCTGATGGAGGTCAGTATAGATGGACTAATAGACCAAGTCCCACACACTGCTAGAAGCCCAAATATTTTTTCAGAGCTAGATGCAGAAAAAAATTATTTTTAATTTGCAACCTGATGGAGGTCAGTATAGATGGACTAATAGACCAAGTCCCACACACCGCTAGAAGCCCAAATATTTTTTCAGAGCTAGATGCAGAAAAAAATTATTTTTAATTTGCAACCTGATGGAGGTCAGTATAGATGGACTAATAGACCAAGTCCCACACACCGCTAGAAGCCCAAATATTTTTTCAGAGCTAGATGCAGAAAAAAATTATATTCAATTTGCAACCTGCTGGACGTCAGTATAGAAGGACTAATAGAACAAGTCCCACACACTGCTAGAAGCCCAAATATTTTTTCAGAGCTAAATGAAGAAAAAAATTATTTTTAATTTGCAACCTGATGGAGGTCAGTATAGATGGACTAATAGACCAAGTCCCACACACTGCTAGAAGCCCAAATATTTTTTCAGAGCTAGATGCAGAAAAAAATTATTTTTAATTTGCAACCTGATGGAGGTCAGTATAGATGGACTAATAGAACAAGTCCCACACGCTGCTAGAAGCCCAAATATTTTTTCAGAGATAAATGAAGAAAAAAATTATTTTTAATTTGCAACCTGATGGAGGTCAGTATAGATGGACTAATAGACCAAGTCCCACACACCGCTAGAAGCCCAAATATTTTTTCAGAGCTAGATGCAGAAAAAAATTATTTTTAATTTGCAACCTGATGGAGGTCAGTATAGATGGACTAATAGACCAAGTCCCACACACTGCTAGAAGCCCAAATATTTTTTCAGAGCTAGATGCAGAAAAAAATTATTTTTAATTTGCAACCTGATGGAGGTCAGTATAGATGGACTAATAGACCAAGTCCCACACACCGCTAGAAGCCCAAATATTTTTTCAGAGCTAGATGCAGAAAAAAATTATATTCAATTTGCAACCTGCTGGAGGTCAGTATAGAAGGACTAATAGAACAAGTCCCACACACTGCTAGAAGCCCAAATATTTTTTCAGAGCTAAATGAAGAAAAAAAATATTTTTAATTTGCAACCTGATGGAGGTCAGTATAGATGGACTAATAGACCAAGTCCCACACACTGCTAGAAGCCCAAATATTTTTTCAGAGCTAGATGCAGAAAAAAATTATATTCAGTTTGCAACCTGATGGAGGTCAGTATAGATGGACTAATAGAATGATGCTATGCCCAAAAGATTTTACTTCACTAGGTGCAGTAAAAAAATTGGTATTCTATACACAGGTGGTATATCTTGCAACACAGATAGGCTACTCCACTGACTAACACACTCTGCAATAGGCCAAAAAGGATTAGCTTTGCTAGATTCAGCCAAATGCTGTGAAAAAAACTTGCACAGCACTGGCACAGACCTGCCTGGCAAAAACTGATAGGAACTGATGTAACCTAGTCCTGAAAAGGACTCCAATTACAATTAGTCTTTACTCCCACAATCTATCTATTTAAGAGCACAGACCTGC
This sequence comes from Phyllobates terribilis, assembly GCF_046119375.1. Lineage (NCBI taxonomy): Eukaryota > Metazoa > Chordata > Amphibia > Anura > Dendrobatidae > Phyllobates > Phyllobates terribilis. The sequence goes on along the minus strand of NW_027362768.1, from coordinate 111,402,392 downwards.
CTGATAAAAGTCGTAGGAAATGCTGTAACCTAGTCCTTAAAAGGACTGCAATCACAACTATTCCCTACTCCCAAGCTATCTGTATATTTGTGCGAAAATTGGCATGAAATTAACAAGGTATAGCGCACACAGCAACAGCGGTGCCGTCTAACACGCAGCTGCAGCAGTGAGAAAATGGTGGCGACGGGGAAAATGGCTTGGTCTTATAGGGCAAGGACATGTGACATACACTGCCAATCACACATGCCCTTGCTTGTGTGAAAAAAAGCACTTCGCTCCGTGTGTGCGCTGCTGATAGGCTGACAGATTGCACCTCCCCACTGCAAATGCGGGAAAGAGAAAAAAAAATGGAGATCTTCATTGTTCCTGCAGAGATCCATCCCCTGCCCCTCCCCCCGCCCCGCTGTACACTCAAACTGCGTATTAACATTAATTTTCATCATTACTGAGAAAAAATCCAGTTATGATTTTGGTGCACGAACAGTTATCGAACATAACCTCGAACAGCCGAATTTTTCTCAAATTGTTCGTGTTCGCCGACCGGCTCGAACACCGCCCAAAACAGCTCGAATTTGAGATTGGCGAACAGTTCGAGTAGAACAACGCTCATCTCTACATATGATGTAATTGTAAAACATATGTCAGGAAGTGGTAAAGGGAATATTCAACCATAAATCATTTTATTTTCATATTCCAAATAGATCCCGAAAGTGACTATATTTGTATAGTCCCCATACCTGGTGACCTCCACTTGCCTCCTCCTTTGAGACCAGTATTCTGGTCCTTTTGTATTGGTCCTTTTGCATTTAAGAACGATAAGTCTGAACCATGACTCCCTGCCTTAGCTGTGCTATGTTGAAGCATAGTAATCATTGCTCTCTGTGCCACTGTAGGGGCCATTTGGGATGCAGGAGAACCAAAATGCCGTTCTTAGCAGAGGAGGCAGTGGGAAGCAAATGAGGGGCACCAGGTAGAGTGGCTGATGGACAGGTCTGATCACGCCATTTTCAGGAGAAGAGCCTGTAATACTAATATTTTAGTAAGTGCCACAAGATCCTCAACACTTCTGTTAAAATAAAGATAAAGAGGCCAACCCCATGGATCCCATTTCTGTTACATAAGCTTTGCTGTGAAGATCCCTATAGATTCTGGTATACAATACAAATAAAATAGAGTAGAGGGTGTTAGGGGGATCGGTTGCAGACAACTTTATTTAATGGAACGCAACCGACCCAGGGGTCCGCGATGCAGCCTAGAGGACTGCTGCCGAACACTTCCCGGGTGGAAAGGCAAACGACAACTAAAAGATAAACCCTTCCGTGTTAACTACACACCGGACAGGGTATAGCGGTACGCTCTATCTCCGTTTACTGCACGGAGGAGAGAGCGACCGGCGACGCACCTAACAAATATCTTAGCCCTTCGTGTTAACGCACACGGAAGGGTAAGATGGTACGCACAATCTCCAAGAACCGCAGGGAGATGTGCGTCCGTGGGAACAGCAGTAGCCCTGTCTTTGATACAGGCGCTACGCTATGGGTTTGGCGCTAAAGCGGTTCACACAATCTCCAAGAACCGCAGGGAGACGTGTGACCGGACTATGAGCAGTAGCCCTGTCTTCGGTACAGGTGCTACGCTATAGGAGATGGCGCTAGCGTGCGGGTGATTCCCGCCAGGTAATTGAGCACTCAGCCGGCGTGCTACCGGACTGAGCAAACCCGCTCTATTTAGCTCACAAGCGGCTCGGGGTGTAAGGTGAACCCCCTGGTTAGAGCCAGACAGCGAGGCGAAGCTACCTGCCTACAAAAGCTATGGCTCTTTGAGCCCGGCCTGCCTAGCTAAAGCTATGGCTCTTTGAGCCCGGCCTGCCTAACTAAAGCTATGGCTCTTGGAGCCCAGAGTAAGCGTGCACACCAAACAGCTAGCTCAAATGATCTGAACGCGCCACCATGTTTGTGGGCGGGCCTTTTCAAGACTAAGCCCTGCCCAACGACGCGCTATTGGTGAAGTTACGCATGAACCAAACAGGGAGTGACAGGTCACCGAGTCAGGTGGGTGCCAACCCACCAATCATGATCTGCCAGGTCACGGACATGCTCAGTGCGGCGAATCCTGGACTTAAACTCCACGAGCCCTGTCTCCCTCTGCAGCCTATGCTTAACACTGCTGGGCACAAATGCCTGGGAGACAATCTGCAGGGCTCGTGGAACAGCTAGGCGTTGGGACTGACAACAATGCTGAGCAATATCAGCCCTGGCTGGCCTGGAATGGGAGACCACAGAAGTTCCTGAGCCTATTTCAAATCCAGCCCCAGACTGATGCCTAACAGAGGGCCTACTACCAGTAAACTAGGATTGGCTTAACAAGTTTAGTAATGAATTTAAGACTTCATGACCTAAGAAGCAGAGCTAAGGTAAAATATTAATTCACCCAAACTGTCCTGGATGCTTGAATAAATACTGTTGCCTATGTAATATGCCATTGGTGATTTACTGACTCTGCTCGTGCATTTAATGTTGGCTGGTGTTACATTATGTCGTCTTTATGCTTCATGTTATTTATATTCCCAGGATGACTTTAATTTCTCTTGCTCCATTGTATTCACCATATGTTCATGAGCACAAAGCATGCTTTACATTATGTCAAACAAAGCGCTGGTTTATACATGTCTACCATGGGATAGCGGATTGCGTTTTATGTCTATACTTATCGTACCTATTAAAATATATATTCTAATTTATCTACCATTTAATGTATATTTGCAGATCTTATCATCCGTATACATTCAAATACAGTAGTCAGACATGGCAGCACATGCTTTGGAATGCAAATCTGCTATGTTCAAATTAATGTTTAATAACGACTTCGCACCAGAGCCTGTTTTTGCCTTCGTGATCGGGCCAATTTTTTCAATTCTGACTACTGTCACTTTATGAAGTAATTACTCTGGAACGCTTCAACGTATTCCCCTGATTCTGAGATTGTTTTTTCATGACATATTGTACTTCATGATAGTCATAAAATTTCTTCGATATAACTTGCGTTTATTTGTGAAAAAATCTGAAATTTGGCAAAAATTTTGAAAATTTTGCAATTTTCAAACTTTGAATTTTCATGCCCTTAAATCAGAGAGATGTGTCACACAAAATAGTTAATAAATAACATTTCCCACATGTCTACTTTACATCAGCACAATTTTGGAACCAAAATTTTTTTTGTTAGGGAGCTATAAGGGTTATAAGTTGACCAGCGATTTCTCATTTTTCCAACAAAATTTACAAAAACATTTTTTTAGGGACCACATCATATTTGAAGTCACTTTGAGGGGTCTTTATGACATAAAATACCCAAAAGTGACACCATTCTAAAAACTGCACCCCTCAAGGTGCTCAAAACCACATTCAAGAACTTTATTAACCCTTCAGGTGCTTCACAGGAATTTTTGGAATGTGGAAGAAAAAAATTAACATTTAACTTTTTTCACAAAAATGTTACTTTAGACCCAATTTTTTTTATTTTCACAGGGGTAACAGGAAAAAATGGACCCCAAATTTTTTTGTGCAATTTCTCTTGAGCGTGCTGATACCCCATATGTGAGGGAAAACCACTGTTTGGGCGCACTGCAGGGTTCGGAAGGGAAGGAGCGCCATTAGACTTTTTGAATGTAAAATTTGTCTGAATAATTAGCAGACGCCATGTTGCCTTTGGAGAGCTCCTGATGTGCCTAAACAGTGGAAACCCCCCACAAGTGACACCATTTTGGAAACTAGACCCCTCAGGGAACTTATCTAGATGTGTGGTGAGCACCTTGAACCCCAAGGTGCTTCATAGAAGTTTATAATATTGAGCTGTAAAAATAAAATTTTCACATTTTTCCCACAAAAACGTTTTTGATCCCTTAATTTTGCATTATCATAAGGTTAATAGGAAAAATTGCACCATGAAATTTGTTGTGCAATGTCTCTTGAACACGCTGATACCCCATATGTGGAGGCAAACCACTGTTTGGGCGCACGGCAGGGTTTGAAAGGGAAGGAGCGCCATTTGACTTTTTGAATTTAAAATTTGTTTGAATAATTAGCAGACACCATGTTGCATTTGGGGAGCCCCTGATGTGCCTAAACAGTGGAAACCCCCCACAAGTGACACCATTTTGGAAACTAGACCCCTTAGGGAACTTATCTAGATGTGTGGTGAGCACCTTGAACCCCAAGGTGCTTCACAGAAGTTTATAATATTGAGCTGTAAAAATAAAATTTTCACATTTTTCCCACAAAAACGTTTTTCATCCCTTAATTTTGCATTATCATAAGGGTAATAGGAAAAATTGCACAATGAAGTTTGTTGTGCAATGTCTCCTGAACACGCTGATACCCCATATGTGGAGGCAAACCACTGTTTGGGCGCACGGCAGCGTTTGAAAGGGAAGGAGCGCCATTTGACTTTTTGAATGTAAAATATGTTTGAATAATTAGCAGACGCCATGTCGGATTTGGGGAGCCCCTAATGTGCCTAAACAGTGGAAACCCCCCACAAGTGCCACCATTTTGGAAACTAGACCCCTTTGGGAACTTATCTAGATGTGTGGTGAGCACCTTGCACACCCAGCTGCTTCACAGAAGTTTATAATATTGAGCCGTAAAAATAAAATTTTCACATTTTTCCCACAAAAAATGTTTTTCATTCCCTAATTTTGTATTATCATAAGGGTAACAGGATAAATTGCACCATGAAATTTGTTGTGCAATTTCTCCTGAGTACGCCGATACCCCATATGTGGGGGAAAACCACTGCTTTGGTGTACGGCAGGGTTCGGAAGAGAAAGGAGCGCTATGTTGGCTGGCATAGGCAGCAGACATCATGTCACATTTGAAGAGTCGCTGACATGCCGAAACAGCAGAAACCCCCACAAGAGACCCCATTTTGTAAACTACACCTCTCAAGGAATTCATCTAGGGAAGTAGTGAGTATTTTTTAATTTTTAAATTTATACCATTGGGCAGTGAAAAAAGCATAATTATATTTTTACCACAAAAAAATGTTTTACCCTCAGATTTTACATTTTCACACAGGGCAATGGGTAAAAATGGTGCCGAAATGTGTCACACAATTTCTTCTAAAAGTGGCAATACCCCATATGTGGCTGTATCGTACCGCTCAGCCATACGACGAGATCTGGGAGGGACGGAGCGCTATTTGACAATTGGAGAACAAATTATTGTAGAATAGGCATTTGGATTTGGGAGCACAAAATTTTCTGAATTTCTTTAGGGGGGCAAGGGCCATTTCGCTTTTCCAGAGCCTTTCTGCTACCAGTAACTTGGAAGTCCTTTACATTTTTAACAGATGACGGACCTGAGTTGGGACTAGCTTTTTTTGAGGACTGAGTTGAAGCTTTTATTGGGAACATTTTACTTAACATTTATCCGGCGCTCTAGGCTGAGCACTTACATCGGGGTTTCCATCTAAATTTCCAAGTGATGTAATTCAGATGAAACCCCTGCGGGATCCATTCACTGTAATGAGGCAGCAGAGTTACTCTGGACTCCGTCTGGCCTCTGTTTAGCGGTGTCCTTTTTTTCAGAAGAGCACAAAACTGTGGCCAACCGCACTTTTATGCACGCCTAAAACAAATGACACCGTGGGATCACAGGCCAGACGGCATCCACAGTGGCCTATATCTGTCTCATTACAGGGAATCTACCATCATGGGTTCAGGCTGAATCACATATTTCAGAGATTTACATGGAAACTCTGGTGTAAGTGCTTAGTGCAGAGCGCAGGATAAATGTGAGCAGAGCCTTACTGCGATCTTTGGGAGACATAATAAACAAATCAGTAGCAGGTGAAGAATTGGTTTTATTTATTTTTTACGCCGTTCCTAGTGTGATATAACTGATTAGATTACTTTATTCTTCGGGTCGGTGCGATTACAGAGATACCAGATTTATATCGGGTTTTTATGACTGACAGCTGTCACACACTAAAAGACGCTTTTTTTTTGCAAAATCTAGTTTTTGCATCACCATATTTTGAGAGCTATAATTTTTCCATATTTCGGCCGACAGAGTCATGTGACAGCTTGTTTTTTGCGGGACGATTTGACATTTTTATTGGCACCATTTTTGGGTACGTGACATTTTTTGATCGCTTTCTATTCCATTTTTTGGGAGGTAAAATTAACAAAAACAAACAATTCAGGAATTGTTTTTAGAGGTTTTTTTTATGCCGTTCTGCGTGTGGTAAAAGTGATCAGGCAGTGTTATTCTTCGGGTCAGTACGTTTACAGCGAAACTACACTTACTATATTTTTTTTTATGTTTTGGCGCTTTTACACAATAAAACAATTTTATAGAAAAAAATATTTTTTTTGCATTGCTTTATTCTGAGCGCTATAACTTTTTTATTTTTCGGCTGATGGAGCTGTATGGCGGCTTTTTTTTTGCGGAACAAGATGACATTTTCAGTGGTACTATTTTTATTTCTCTTTTGTTTTTTGATCGCATTTTTTTCCACTTTTTGTTTGGCGATATGATGAAAAAGCATATTTTTTTGCTTAGTTTTTTATTTATTTTTATTACGGTGTGCACAGAAGGAGTTAATTAGTGACACAGTTTCATAGCTCGGGTTGTTTCGGACGCGGCAATACCAAATATGTGTACTTTTTTTGGTTTTGTAAAAATATACGGATTTATTGGTTTAATATTTTATTTATTTATTTTTATTTATTTTGTGATTTTTTTTTTAACAGTTTAAAAAAATTTTTTTACTTTTTTTTACATTTTTACTTAGTCCCTGTATGGGACATTAATTTTTATTTTTCTGATCACTGATCTCATGTAATGTAATAGACATGTATTACATTACATGAGATCTTCGCTGACTGTTTCACAGTCAGTCTCCTGCCTGGCTTCAGCTGCAGGCTGAGCCAGGCAGGACACCTTATATGGCAGATCTGGAGGCCGTCATGTGACCTCCATCTGCCATAGCAACCCCAGGTCCTGGAAGCTATCAGGGGTCGTCGGAGAGGTAAGTAAGACGACCCCCTCTCCTCCTTCTATCTTCTATATGCCGCGATCACTATAGATCGTGGCATATAGAACATAGCAAAGGGTTAACATCATTGGGACCTGATCCAATCAGGTCCCGATGATGTCCCCTATCAGAGCTAATGCTCTGCACCGGAATCGCAGCGCTTGCAGGACCCTGGGGGTCCTGAGCGCTGCGAGACCACCCACCGTTTTTAAACGTCGGCGCTGCACAGAGCCCAGCAAGCGCTGACGTTTATCTACAGTGGGCTGTCGGGAACTGGTTAAAGCTTAAAGGGGCATTCTCAAGTTTTGTAATGGGTAAAATTTCAAGGTGTTCGCATAACCAAACTTTGCAATTTACTTTTCATTAAAAATCCTTGTCGTTTTCTAGAATAGAAATATTTTTCATTTTATTGTTTACTGTGTGTTGCCTAGATTACTGGCCATCTCTGTATCAGCGGTGGCAGGTCTCCTGGGCAAGGATTTTCCTTTCAAATAAAGCTTGTATGCACTGCTCTGAAGCTGGCTGGTTTGCTGGATCTGGCCAGCTTCAGTTCCACGGTGCTCCTCCTACACTGCAGAACATACATGTCACACTCTGGCCCGTGGACCAAATCTGGCCCGCAGGGTGGTTTTATTTGGCCCATGACACCAGAACCACCACCCCTATTTGGGGCCAATATTCTGTATGGAGGACTATATCGGGCCCATTATTCTGTATGGAGGACTATGTGGGGCCCATTATACTGTATAGAAGACTATGCGGTGCCCATAATACTGTATGGAGGACGATGTGGGGTCCATTATTCTGTATGGAGGACTATGTGGGGCCCATTATTCTGTATGGAGGACTATGTAGGGCCATTATACTGTATGGAAGACTATGTGGTGGCCATAATACTTTATGGAGGACTATGTGTGGCCATTATTCTGTGTGGAAGACTATGTGGGGCCCATTATTCTGTATGGAGGACTATGTAGGGCCATTATACTGTATGGAGGACAATGTGGGGTCCACTATACTGTATGGAGGACTACGTGGGGCCATTATACTGTATGGGGGACTATGTGGGGTCTACTGTACTGTATGGATGACTACGTAGGGCCATTATACTGTATGGAGGACTATGTGGTGCCCATAATACTGCATGGAGGACTATGTGGGGTCCATTATACTGTATAGAAGACTATGCGGTGCCCATAATACTGTATGGAGGACTATGTGGGGTCCATTATATTGTATGGAGGACTAAGTGGGGCTCATTATTCTGTATGGAGAACTATGTGGGGTCCATTATACTGTATGGAAGACTATGTGGGGCCCATTATTCTGTATGGAGGACTATATGGGGCCATTATTCTGTATGGAGGACTATGTGGGGCCCATTATTCTGTATGGAGGACTGTGTGGGGTCCATTATACTGTATGTTAGACTATGTGGTGGCCATAATACTGTATGGAGGACTATGTGTGGCCATTATTCTGTATGGAAGACTATGTCAGGCCCATTATAGTGTATACCGGTTGGCCTGCAAATTTGCCCAAATTTTTCCTTTTGGCCCTTTGTGTTTGAGTTTTGATATCCCAGTGTAGAAGCAAAGCTGCATCTGCATACAGCACGGGAGAGCGCACAGTTCAGGCCAATAGCACTTATATGCTGCTTATCCAAACTGTAAGTCATTTCGGATCATTCCATCCCTGACAAACAGGGTGCGAGGGGAGACTAAGCAGAGGATCGATGCGCTCCTGAAGATCAATATCAGCCAACCCCTTTAATATAATAGAATCTCATTTCATCTAATGTGTATGAGGATATCCCAAATCTCCATCTTCATCATCTGCAGGGGAGAAAGGATCAGACATGGTAAATTACAGTATTTAATGATTTTTGAAATATACTTCCCTCTACCCAATAAAATAAAACACATGCATACCCAGGCTAATTCAGTGAGCATGCATGTGAGGTGGCAAAAAAAGTAGCTCAGGAGGAATCATCTAACAGTAGAGATGATCGAATCTTTTGAAATTCTGGTCTGGGACTTTTGCCAACAACATGTCCCGGATTTGTTACTTACCATGCACTCTTCTATTTTTTATGTGCACAACTAGGGAAGCAGGCAGGGAACCTCTCCACTTGCTGTGGATCACTAATCTTTCTTGGAGATTAAATAAGCCTAAGCTTATCCATGCCAAACCTATGACAGTAAAGAGCAGACAGCCTTTCTGAAGTTTAACTATATGCGGCCAAACAGTCCACCTGTGAGAGAGATCGGCAATATCTCTTGTAGCCAAAGTCCCCAAAGCAAGACCCGCAGAGGAGGAGGATAGGTGAGACTGGTAAGAGTTCTCATCTGTCTTGTCTCCTGTTTGGGTTGCCTTGCCAAGGGAACGGAGTCTTCAGGATATGCCCGCATTCTCCACCAACTGACATGGAAATCTGTATTCCAAGCCAAAGTATCCACCTTCCCAAGTGATTTGTATAAAAGGAAAATTTATTTACAACAATAGTTACAATTAAATGAGATATATAAAGATAAGATATAAAAGGCGTACAGTATATGGTGCCCCTGTGAATATGAATATCTGCCCTGCTCCAGAAAGGTGCAGTATTTAAATATTTGATCCTTCAGCAGAGTGGGAAATGGTGTCGGACTAGTTTTTTTTTTTTTTTTGCGAACACGAATCAAATCGTAAAATGTTCAAATTCATGTGAAACTGTGAATTTCAGGAAATTCGATTTGATTTGATCTAATTTCTCTGCAGAACAATCTGCTCTTCTCTAAGGCCTCAATCACACATCCAGAATTTGGTCAGTATTTTATATCAGTATTTGTGAACCAAAACCAGGAGTGACAAATACAGAAGTGGTGACGTGTTTCTATTATACTTTTCCACTGATTGTTCCATTCCTGGTTTTGGCTTACAAATACTGATATAAAATACTGATCAAATACTGAAGGTGTGAACGTGGCCTAACAGCTATTGAACATGTATAGAAATGTTTGACCACCCCAGACATTAGATTATCAGCAGATCTCACTAAATGCATCTAGATCTGTTAGTGGTCTGCAGATAAGTGTTTCATGTGTATAGCTAGCTTAAAGGTAATCAGTCACCAGGTTTTGTCACCTAATCTGAGAGCAGCGTGATTTAGAGACAGATACCCCGATTACAGCAATGTGTTACTTACTGGGCTGTTTGCTGTAGTTTTCATAAAATCCCTGTTTTATTTATCTGGAGATTATCACTAAAGGACTAGTAAACCTGCTGCCATGTAGTCCTCCATATTAATGAGCTCTATATAACCCCGCCCACACCACTGATTGGCAGATTTCTACCTATGCACAATGTGCACAGAAAGCTGTCGATCAGCAGTGTTGGCGGGGTTATACAATGCTCAGCATTTAGAGAACAATGATTTTATCAAAACTGTAACAAGCAGCTCAATAAAGTGATAACTTGCTGGAATCAGGACCTCTGCCCTACATCATGCTATGCTCAGATTGGGTCATAAAAACATAGTGACAGAATTCCTTTAAGACTATGGCCCCACTATCAGTATTTGATCAGTATTCCATCAGTATTTTTTCTCAGGAGTGGGAGCTAAAACCAGGAGTGGGTGATAAATGCAGAATTGGTGACTTGTTTCTATTATACCTTTTCTCTGATTGTTCCTCATCTGGTTTTGGCTCCTACTCCTGAGAAAAAATACTGACCGAATACTGATAGTGGGGCCGTGGCTTAAGTAAAGGACTCACAATAGATGAAAGCAGCTGAACCTGACAATTTTTGTGGCATCAGCCAAGCATCTAGTGTTTATGGATACCTCCCAATTCTCCCCTGATAGATGATGTCGAGAGAGATTTGAGCAGTTTGAATTTTAATGCCAGATCTCATTGTTCTCCCAGAATAAGCCATTTCCAAAAGTGTTTGGTCATTGCTTGCGTCACACTTCCTATTGAAAACCCAGGAACACTCAGCCTAGGTGATTCTGGACAGTCAATAGACTGCAGATAAACAGTGTGCACTCACATACTGGCTAGACGAGGACCAAGGAGACAATTTTTTGTCTCTGGTTAGTAAATATATATTTTGTACTAATAAGAAAATATAGCTGCTTGCTTAACACATAATAAGAATATTGAGTAACTGGATGTATTCTAACTTTTTACATAATATCCTAAAAACAGAAATTAAAAGAGTTTTCTACTTTACCTGACGCGCCCCCTGGGCCGTGGGGTACCCGGTGCCAGGCCGGTAGATGCTGGGGGATGTCACAGTGGCGGTGACCCGGTCCGTGACCCAGGGCGGTCAATAAAAAGGGGTTATTGATTGGGGAGTTATAGTGATTGTATAAAGTTTGTGACGCCACCTGTGGTATGCGGCTAAGGGAGCCGTCGCTGCGGAGCAGGTCCTCTGGAGCTGATGTTACTGCAGCAGGGATGGTGTGGTGTAGCACCCTGAGGATTCGGCTGCTACAGGGGTATTGCACCTCAAGCCAGAGGTGTGATATTCCACTCCCGGGTAAGGATGGAGTGTGGAACTGAGCTCAGTTAGCTGCATACACTACATACATCCCATTTCCGAGGGACAGACCGATGGTACTCCCACTAGGTATATGTGCAGGTACGACAGTGTCTGTCCCTGGCTGGAGTGGGAGGGGGGTGGAACATCCCAGTAGTGTAGGGGCAGATAGGGGGAGCAGTCTGGGTAATGCTAGGAGCTCATTGGGTGCTGGTCACCTGAGCTCACACATAGAGGGAGTATATAAGGTGGGAACCATCTTAGATCAGGGTCAGTCAGTCTTCTGTAGAGAGTCAGTCAGTCCTGAGAGAGGTCCAGGAGCTCCTGCAGAGAGAAGAGAGAGAGGAGAAGAGAAGGACCCAGAGGGGGAGAAGAAGGAACCCCAAGAACCCAGAATTAGACCAGAAGGGTGAAGGGTTGGCACGCAAGGGAACCGGATCCCAAATTAGTGGAGGAGAGAAACAACCCTCAACTAAGAACCGGAGGCTGCGACATTACATGTGGAGCAGCCCCTCACCAAGTCCACAAGGAAGGCACACCAGGTATAGGGTCAGGGAACCCCGAAGAGGTGCACCCACCAAGAGGCCCGAGGGAGCCGGACATAAGTGGACCCCTGGTGAGAAAGGCCAGTAGAAAGGAAAGTCAGAAAGGGAGCTCAGGACCACGCTCCGGAATTGCTTGGGGGTTGGCCGAGTCCAGGACCTGGTGGACGCAGCACGGCTCGGGCGGTCACTCAAGGCCAGAGTGACCAACAGAACAGCAGTAAGTAAAATCCCTGAACTGCACAGCCCGACTCTGAGTCTTCTTACCATCCACACTGCACCTCCACTACCACCATCCTCTACACCTGACCCCCTGAGGCTATACCCCTCCCGTTGGGGGTTATACTATCCCAGCTGCACACATACCACCAGCCTCAGCGGACCCTGCTGCAGCGGCGGCCTTTTGACCGCAAATCAACGGGTGGCGTAGTCGACACTAAGAACAACTAATAACATCTGTAAAGACTGCCACACACTGAGCTTGACACCCTGGGCACGGACCGGGTCACCGCCACTAGGAGACTACAACCCCCATCTGATCCGGCTCCGGGTATTCCCCAAACAACGCTGGCCCAGGGGGCGCGTCAACTTTGGCGTAGTCGGCAGGATAACGTGCCCGCAACAACCGGGTACTGCGTGCCTGAAGAAAAGTTCACCGTTACCTCAAAAAGAAGTCTCCCGCCGGTTCCGGAGGGTCCCCGCCAACGGACCCCATCACAGGTCGTTTCCCGCCGGTTGTCCGCCATTTGCAGCTTTTTCCCGCCATCCATGGAGTTTCCCGCCACTGGGAGACGATTCCCGCCATTTCCAAAGATTTCCCGCCTTGGAAGAGCGGACGCCATTATGGGCGTGCCAGAGGGTGGCAAAAGGCCACCTCCCATCGTGGGCCAGGTCGAAGAATGGCGCCAAAAGCGGAAACCGCGCCCACCAACAGAGACTGTGATGCTGGAAGTGTCCATCAGCGTGAGAGAACTGCCCCTGGAACTGACAATCACTAAGTTGCCCCGGGACCACCCTCAATGTGGGCGGAGACAGAACAAAGGAGCGAAGATGGGTGCAGCCTGGAGGAGTCTGGAGAGAGCGCACCCGGAGACAAGAAGTCTGGAGAGGAGTCCAGAGAAAGCGTACCCGGAGATGGAGGGAGAGACAGGCAGCACCGACCCAGTGGTCAGGAGCCTGCTGCAAGCAACAACCCCACTAGGCTTAGTGGAGATCCTAGCACAGCTCCCCCGAGACCGGGAGTGTGCACAGACCGCGCTGGAGGGCCTCGCACGGAGGATGGCCCAGGTGCAGCAAGACACGCTGACGGAGTAGAGCCGTGAGATGGCCCAGCAGACCGGAACCCGTCAGCGGAGCACGCCACCCGAGACGAGGAGACAAACCGCCTCTGAGGATGGCGCAGGAGGAATGAAGGCAGGAGACGGCGCCGAGAAGGGAGCTGAATGGACGGAGGCAGGTAAAGGGGACGTCTCTACCCCGAGCCGAGAAATCGTGTACCTGTCCCAGCTCCCCGTCGCAGAGCCCGAAATTCCCCCTGCCGTGCCCGTCGCTGCATCGTCACCGTGCCAGACTAGGCCTCAAGCAGAAGCCGCGGCCGCGACCCCTGTGACGTCACGCGCCTCAACCCTGAGCGCGGCGAAGCAGGAAATACCATCGGCCTGGTCGCAAGGTCTAGTACCTCCGGGCGTCGCAATTCCAACAGCGCCCCCTACCTCCGCGGAGCCACCGGCCTGGTCGCAGGGCCGAGTACCCCCGGGCGCCGCCGTCCTTACGGTGCCCTTTACCTTTAGGGTGCCCCAAGCCTGGTCGCAAGGCCTGGTCGACCCGGGCGCCGCTACCATCAACGCGCCCTCAACATCTCGAGTACCGCACCTGGGCGAAGATCTATTTGCCCAGCACACGTGCCCGGATGGGCAGCCCTTTGTATGGCCCCAGGAGTACTACCAACTGGAACTCCAAAGAGCAAGGCCCCTGTGCGAGCCCCTGATTCCGGCTCCGAAGCCCGTCAGGAGAACCCCGCTCCCGCTAGAAGAAGCACAATTCGAGTGGGACCCCACCGGAGGAGACCTCATGGGGTTCACTCAAGAAACGCGGGCAGCTGCAGCAGAGCGAGTGGAGTGCTGCCGCCAGCAGTTGGCAGCCTTCGAGCAAGAGCGGAAAGAGAGGCGGATCCGTGAGCAGCGGCTGCAGGAACAGAGCGCAGGGCAGAAGAGCCGGACCAGGAGGAACCCCCGTGCAGCTCATGGTCCCCGTACCATCGGGACTGTGATTAAATTCAACCTGCAGCATGGGTGGGGCTTCATAAGAGACCATCATACCCCCGGCGACGTCTTTGTAACCCGCAGAGACGTAGAAAGCCATCTGCCGGAGGGACACAGAGGTCGTGACCTGTACGTAGGGGACGAGGTCACGTTCACCCGGCACAAGTGTGCCAAAGGACCCTACGCCCTCCATGTACATCGCCTGACGGAGGAGGAGCTGCGGTGTGAGGAGGAGCAAGAGGACCCGGACGGGTCTGAAGACAAAGAAGGAGCAGGAGGACGCCGTCGTTAAAGTACGGTAAAGAGACTGTAAATAGTTACCCGTCGGGGTACAGGAACTGTTACCATTATAGTCAGCAAGTTGAACTTTAACCCGTGTGTCCCTAGTCCCACTGACCGAGGACTGAGAGCGGTCATTCCTCCCTAATACCTGGCCGAGGACTGAGGGCGGCCATATCTCCCCTTGTATATAGTTGCGCTTTTTAAGGCGCCCCCTACTGGTTTTATAGGAAACCGTGTTTCTAAAAGAGACTGTCGCACTTTACCCGGTCACAAGTCGCACCGTGGCCGGAGGAACAAGAAAGTTTACAAGAATGTTTCTGATGATATATATATAATGTTTTATATGTTTATGTTGTTATGAAAATTTGTATGTTTGTGGATGTTTTGTTCT
This sequence comes from Phyllobates terribilis, assembly GCF_046119375.1. NCBI lineage: Eukaryota > Metazoa > Chordata > Amphibia > Anura > Dendrobatidae > Phyllobates > Phyllobates terribilis. The sequence goes on along the minus strand of NW_027362768.1, from coordinate 111,387,360 downwards.
CTTACAGCCCGAGGACGTGCTGTGATTTACCAGGGGGGAATGTAGCACCCTGAGGATTCGGCTGCTACAGGGGTATTGCACCTCAAGCCAGAGGTGTGATATTCCACTCCCGGGTAAGGATGGAGTGTGGAACTGAGCTCAGTTAGCTGCATACACTACATACATCCCATTTCCGAGGGACAGACCGATGGTACTCCCACTAGGTATATGTGCAGGTACGACAGTGTCTGTCCCTGGCTGGAGTGGGAGGGGGGTGGAACATCCCAGTAGTGTAGGGGCAGATAGGGGGAGCAGTCTGGGTAATGCTAGGAGCTCATTGGGTGCTGGTCACCTGAGCTCACACATAGAGGGAGTATATAAGGTGGGAACCATCTTAGATCAGGGTCAGTCAGTCTTCTGTAGAGAGTCAGTCAGTCCTGAGAGAGGTCCAGGAGCTCCTGCAGAGAGAAGAGAGAGAGGAGAAGAGAAGGACCCAGAGGGGGAGAAGAAGGAACCCCAAGAACCCAGAATTAGACCAGAAGGGTGAAGGGTTGGCACGCAAGGGAACCGGATCCCAAATTAGTGGAGGAGAGAAACAACCCTCAACTAAGAACCGGAGGCTGCGACATTACATGTGGAGCAGCCCCTCACCAAGTCCACAAGGAAGGCACACCAGGTATAGGGTCAGGGAACCCCGAAGAGGTGCACCCACCAAGAGGCCCGAGGGAGCCGGACATAAGTGGACCCCTGGTGAGAAAGGCCAGTAGAAAGGAAAGTCAGAAAGGGAGCTCAGGACCACGCTCCGGAATTGCTTGGGGGTTGGCCGAGTCCAGGACCTGGTGGACGCAGCACGGCTCGGGCGGTCACTCAAGGCCAGAGTGACCAACAGAACAGCAGTAAGTAAAAACCCTGAACTGCACAGCCCGACTCTGAGTCTTCTTACCATCCACACTGCACCTCCACTACCACCATCCTCTACACCTGACCCCCTGAGGCTATACCCCTCCCGTTGGGGGTTATACTATCCCAGCTGCACACATACCACCAGCCTCAGCGGACCCTGCTGCAGCGGCGGCCTTTTGACCGCAAATCAACGGGTGGCGTAGTCGACACTAAGAACAACTAATAACATCTGTAAAGACTGCCACACACTGAGCTTGACACCCTGGGCACGGACCGGGTCACCGCCACTCGGAGACTACAACCCCCATCTGATCCGGCTCCGGGTATTCCCCAAACAACGCTGGCCCAGGGGGCGCGTCAGTGGCTCTCCACAGGTAGCGCTTAGCTCCAGGGCAGTGTAGATATTATGGATTTTGCTGGGCGTTGTAGTGCAGAGATTGATGGCGCAGCAATAATCAGTCCACAACTTAATGGCGGTTTCCTCTTATCTTTACTGGTGGTGATTAGACAAGCCGGGACTAGAGTGCTCGCTAGAAGTGGAAGTCCGGGCAGCCTGGAAGCAAGTAAAGAATCCTCCTTGCCAGGTGAAATTGGAGGCCTTCCCGATCCACTAAACTCTCTGGCCCTGCTGCTTGTAGCTGTGCGGTGGCCCTCGTCCCTGAGTGCAACGTTTCTGTGCTCACCTGTATGGCAGGCAGCTCGAGCCTTGCTGGTGCGTCGCTCCCACATGGCGGTGCTGGGCCCTCTGTGCTGCTGAGCCTCTGGGCGTCTGCTGGGGCCAGGAGACCTGCAGTCTCTTGCCCTCCGGGTTCTGCTGCTGGGCCTTCAGTGCCCCCACAGCCTCAGACTCCGGTGTCCGGTTCCTGTGTGCTGGTTCTTCTGGGGTGAGCTGCCGCACAGCTCCAGTCCCCAGCTCCTCTCTCCTCAATGTCCTCACTTCAACTCCTCACACTAAGACTAGCTAACCCCGCCCCCAGATCCCAGTTGCCAAGGGGAGGAACTCCCCTTGCTGGTCTGGAGCCAGGAAAGTGTTGCATGCTTAGTAAAACCTGATTAGGGGACCCCTGCTTGCTTCCAGGCATGGCATCAACCTCTTGTGAGGGAGGCAATGCCACTATGGCAACCGGACCCCCAGGGTGCCACATACCTAACACTTTTATACTTGTAAAATGACAATCAGAGCATATACTCACCCTCCACGGGTCCAGTGTTGGCTTCCTACTGCTGTCTCAGTCTCTGTGCTTTGGCTGCATTGGTGATTTCACATGAACCCTGCACATCACTGCTGCAGTCAATCACTGTGTTCAGTGGCTTGTGTCATCTACAGAGACCAGAGCAGCAACACAGAAGCAGCACTGGACTGGGAGGGTGAGTATCTGTTCTCGTTTGGGGCACACTTTTCTTAAGGTGGAAAACCCCTTTAAGATTTCAGTGTCTTTCCGTGCCTTTTTCACTTCAGCCCCCAAGTATTGATCTCATGGAGGTGAACTTTGGAGTTCATGGAAATGGTATACAATCTACTATACTTAGTAACAGCATAGCGTATACATATAGTATATAAGTCTGGAAAAAAAATAACGATTTGTTTTTGTAAGAAATTGAAAACATACTTTTTTCATGTTGATGTATTGGAGAAATGGCAGAACCGTGCACAGTGTGTGAGTAGGCAGTGAGAAGGTGTGAGGAGCAGATGGAGAGGAAGGGCTTTAATGGGCTTCGGAAACTGGCAACATTTCTCTTCTGAACTAACTAATCACTGAGGTTTTGGAATCCATTTCAATCATGTCATACTGAGTAAGCTGCAGACACAAACTGCAATACTGAAGTGCTTGTAACAAAATGTATCACTGTGTATCAGATGTATAATAAAGTCACAAGTTCTCCTGATGCCAAAGGGGTTTCCTAGTATTCTACCATCCTTCAGGCTCCGAAAATCAGCATTAGCGATGTCGGAAGGGCATGCATTCTTTATATTATGTTAAAGGGGTTATCCACTACTAGGACAATCTCTTCTTGATCTAAATGTTTGGTCCCAATAAAATATACTCACCTCCCGTGCCGTCTTTGTTTAAGCGGTGTCAGCACTCGCGGTCCCGGGACTCTCGTGCGGTTGTTATGACATGTGAGCCCGGCGCCCAATCAGCGGTGGCGTCATTGTCTCCGCTTTCTGTCGAACTGAATATGAAGAGGGAATCCTGGATGCAGCTGATCTCTGACTTCCTCTTCATGTTCAATTTGACAGGAGGCAGAGAGACATTGACGCCAGCACTGATTGGGCGCCGGGCACTACGTGTCACAACAGCCACACGGTAGTCCCGGGGCTGCGAGTTCTGACACCGCTGGAACAGCGCCGGCACCAGAAGCGAGCGTAAGCTTTTTAATTTTATCGGGGCCAAGGGTGGAGTATCGTAAGGAGTTGTCCTAGTAGTGGACAACTTCTTTAAAGGAAAGCACTTATCAGCCCACAGGACCAACAGCGTTATAAGCAACTTGGTCCTATTATTTGTATAAAGGATATAAAAGGCAATTTATTACAATTATTTTTAATCTTCAAATTGCATCATCAAGCTTAATACTAGTCTGTCACGCTCAATACTAGAGTCTATAACTCTTTCAAGCCCTAGTGCAAAATTTTTAGTTTTGAGGCCATATAGGCTTGAAAAATGTTGTTCTCCACTCGTATCTAAAGGATCACAGATTCTGAATCAGTCGCAAAATGCATGGTGCGACATATACAGTCATGGCCAAAAGTTTTGAGAATGACACCAAAATTATATTTTCGCATGATCTGCTGGCCTCTGGTTTTTATTAGTGTTTGTCTGATGTTTATATCACATACAGAAATATAATTGCAATCATATTATGAGTACCAATAGGTTATATTGACAGTTAGAATGAGTTAATGCAGCAAGTCAATATTTGCAGTGTTGCCCCTTCTTCTTCAAGACCTCTGTAATTCTCCCTGGCACGCTCTCAATCAACTTTTGGACCAAATCCTGACTGATAGCAGTCCATTCTTGCATAATCAATGCTTGCATTTTGCCAGAATTTGTTGGTTTTTGTTTGTCCACCGGTCTCTTGATGATTGACCACAAGTTCTCAATGGGATTAAGATCTGGGGAGTTTCCAGGCCATGGACCCAAAATCTCTATGTTTTGTTCCATGAGCAATTTAGTTATCACCTTTGCTTTATGGCAAGTTGCTCCATCATACTGGAAAAGGCATTGTTGGGCGCCAAACTGCTCTTGGACGGTTGGGAGAAGTTGCTCTTGAAGGACATTCTGGTACCATTCTTTATTCATGGCTGTGTTTTTAGGCAAGACTGTGAGTGAGCCGATTCCCTTGGCTGAGAAGCAACCCCACACATGAATGGTTTCAGGATGCTTTACAGTTGGCATGAGACAAGACTGGTGGTAGCGCTCACCTCTTCTTCTCCGAATAAGCTGTTTTCCAGATGTCCCAAACAATTGAAAAGGGGATTCATCAGAGAAAATGACTTTGCCCCAGTCCTCAGCAGTCCACTCCCTGTACCTTTTGCAGAATATCAGTCGGTCCCTGATGTTTTTTCTGGAGAGAAGTGGCTTCTTTGCTGCCCTCCTTGAAACCAGCCCTTGCTCAAAGAGTCTCCGCCTCACAGTGCGTGCAGAAGCACTCACACCAGCCTGCTGCCATTCCTGAGCAAGCTCGGCACTGCTGGTAGTCCGATCCCGCAGCTGAAACAGTTTTAAGATACGGTCCTGGCGCTTGCTGGTCTTTCTTGGGCGCCCTGGAGCCTTTTTGACAACAATGGAAGCTCTCTCCTTGAAGTTCTTGATGCTGCGATAGATTGTTGACTGAGGTGCAATCTTTGTAGCTGCGATACTCTTCCCTGTTAGGCCATTTTTGTGCAGTGCAATGATGGCTGCACGTGTTTCTTTAGAGATAACCATGGTTAACTGAAGAGAAACAATGATACCAAGTCCAGTGATGTCATTCTTACTTAATCATGACTGATTGATCGCCAGCCCTGTCCTCATCAACACCCACACCTGTGTTAATGGATCAATCACTAAAACGATGTTAGCTGCTCCTTTTAAGGCAGGACTGCAATGATGTTGAAATGTGTTTTGGGGTTAAAGTTTATTTTCTGGGCAAATATTGACTTTGCAAGTACAGTAATTGCTGTTAAGCTGATCACTCTTTGACATTCAGGAGTATATGCAAATTGCCATTACAAAAAATGACGCAGTAAACTTTGGAAAAATTACTATTTGTCTCATTCTCAATACTTTTGGCCATGACTGTACACACAGTCCGCACAGTGGTTATGTGTGCAAACCTAACCATGAATATCATCGGCATGGAGTCTTAGTATTTTTCATGTATGTGCAGAAAATTTTCTACAGAAAATCTATAGTGTATTACAGTACCAGCATTATTGATGAGATTATACACAATCCAATCCACATACTGAGGAAATATATCTGCAGAAGAATTTGATTAACACTGTGGATCTGGAATCCTCGGCATGTTAATTTCTGTTGGGAATGTCACTTTTTGCATAGCAAAGGGTGAAATATGTGTCACATCAGCAGCATTTCATAAAATGAAGTCCGCAAGAGTTTTTGCTGCTTCAGATTTCATTGTGAGCTATTGACTCGCCCCCTGGGCCGTGGGGCACTCGGATCCGGGCAGTAGGGGAACGATGGGAGTAGTAGTGGCATCCCGGTTCCGTGGCTCAGGGTGGTCAGGCCAGTGGTAGTCCGTTATGTGCTAATGATTATGTCCGACTACGCCACCCGTGGATTTGTGGTCATTAGGAACCGCCGCTGCAAGGCAGACCGCTGGGGCTGATGATGTATGCAGCTGGGATGGTGTGACTCCCCACGGGAAGAGTGCGGCCCCAGGGCAGTGTAGTGGATGTTGGGAGTGATGGTAGTGAGAGTCCCAGTGCTGATAGTGCTGGAGGAGCAAGGAGCACACAGACAACAGGTTGCAGTCCAGGGTCTTTACTAGAACAGGTAAATTAACCCACAAACAGTCACGGCTAGGAGGGGACCTGGATGTCTGAGAGCAACGGGGAAATTGGCCCTGGTCAGGGTGAGGGTGTAGGCCTACCGTGCTTTCTGTGCTCCTTCTGGCTATCTCCTCCTTATAGGGTAACAGCCCACGTTTCCGAGCTTTCCGTGTACTCTCGCCTGTATGGCCTGCGACGTGGGTTCCTTTCTGCTCCCGGCCTGGTACGGCTGTGCTGGTCCCTTCTGTTGTGGCAGAGCCTCCAGGCTTCTTAGGCCAAGGAATATACAGTCCCCTGCGGACTGGTTATCTGCTGGAGAATGTGGAATCCTCCTAGCCTCAGACACCAAAGTCTGGTAAATTAAGTCCGTTATCTGCCAAGACAGGCTCTCTTCGCCTCTTGTCTCTGGCTTGTGGCTCTCCTCCTGCCACACTTCCTCTTAGGTGCAATACAACTGTCCCTCTCTGCTCTGGGACCTGAATCCTGAGACAGGTCGTCCAGCTCTCTCTAACCCTGCCCCCAGCACCAGCTTTTATAGGGGCAGCCTGCTCCCCCTACTGGCCTGAGACAGGAGGTACTGCATTCTAATGTTCCCCTGACTAGAGAACCTCCCCCTTGCTCTCAGACACAGCTTTATTACATTTTGTGGCATCCAGGCCAGGGTGACACACTATCCTTAAAGGGGTTTTCCAGGTATGTGATGAAAGTCCGCTGTTACTTTATGTAACTGCAGACTTCTGAACCCTAACAGCATGTGACGCGCCCCCTGGGCCTGTGTTGTGCAGGGGAACCCGGAACCGGGCCTGTTGTAGAATGCTGGGGGTTGTAGTCTCCGTGTGGCGGTGACCCGGTCCGTGCCCAGGGTGGTCAAACCAGTGGCTGTCTTAATGTATAGCAAATGTCCGACTACGCCACCCGTGGATTGCGGTCAGTGGGGACCGCCGCTGCGCTGCCGACCGCTGAGGCTAATGTTGTTTGCGCAGCCGAGTATGGGATAACTCTCCACGGGAGAAGTATTGCCTCAGGGCAGCTAATGTGAGAGATGATGGGAGTGATGGTGTGAGGGTCCCAGTGCGGCAAGGAATCACAGAGACGTGAGGTGCAGTTCAGGGTCTTTACTGATGGTACAAGGCAGACCCTCCCGGGAGTACTGGCTAGTATAAGGGGCCTGGTCAGTCTGCGAGCAAGCAGCAGTTCCCCTGGCCAGGTGGAGTTGTAGGCCTCCCCGTTTATCTGCACTCTTCCTGGCTACCTTGCTGTCAGCGGTTACAAGTAGCCCACGTCCCTGAGTATACCGTGTGGTGCTCACCCGTATGGCTGGTGACTTGGGGCCTTCTGTTAGCCTCCACTCCTGGATGGCGGCGCTGGTCCCTTCTTTGTGACTGAGCCTCCGGGCTTCTATGGTCAGAGGACCTGGAATCCCCTGCCGGTTGGTTTCTGCTGCTGGGTATATATCAGTCCCCACAGCCTCGGACTCCTGTGTCCGGTTTTAGTAACTTCAGCCAGGGCGAGCTATATCTCTGCTCACAGCCCCTGGCCTTCTGCCTCTGCTCCTACAGAGCTCCTGATGTATCTTTTCCTGTGTCTGGAACTTTACTCCAGGCTCTGACTGCTCTGCTTGTTCTGCAGGCTCTGTCTCACCTAATCCCGCCCCAGACCCAGTTTATAAGGGCAGATTCCTCCCCTCCCAGGTCTGGGCGGGCAGTGTTGCATGCTTAGGGCTCCTGACCAGAGAAACCTCCCACTTGCTCTCAGACATAATATCTCTATTACTGTGGCAACCAGACCCCTGGGGTGTCACACATGCGCACTGTCAGGATTCTCCAGAGCTGGTGACGAGAGCGGGGCAGTCATGTGATCAATTAGACGTTTACGTAAGTGAATTGAGAGAGACCGCACATGTCTAGTTGAAATGTGACTAGAAGTATGCATAGTGCACATGAACTCCCACTCTCATGGCCAGCATTGGAGAATTCTAACAGTGCACAGTGTGCGCGCTGTGAGGATGCAGAGATCTTCTGTCATATACAGTGACTGCAGACTTTCATAACAAACCTGGACAACCCCTTTAAGGCTATGTTCTTTCATTGCTAAAATGAAGCAAATATGCCGCTTGCTGAAGATTTGTTTTTTACATTTTAAGAAATCTAAAAAATTCTGCTATGTAAATTGACAAGAGCTGCATGTTTGACATGTGCTGCGTGTCAATTTATGCTTTGAATGCTAGTGCAAATTTCACCTTTTAGACTATGTGCCCACGATGCAGAAATGAAGCAGAAAGTTTCTGCAACATTTCTGCATCTCCCTGGCAGAAAAAACGCATGCAGATTGTGCAGGGTTTTTTCCTGCAGAATACATGCGGATTCACATGCGTATCCACATGCGTTAACACATGTGTTTCCGCATGCGGACTGACAAGCACTTTCCAGGCGATAGCATCACTTGGAAAGTGCTTGACAACTAGGTCACACTGTATAAATCCATGCAAACGGCATGGATTTATACAGTGTGACCGTAAAAATAAAAAAATAAAGCTATACTCACCCCCGATGCCGCCGCGTGTGTTGTCGCGCTCCTTCCGGGTTGCCGGCATCTCGTGAGACAGCCTGCGGTCACATGACCGCGACGTCATCTCAGGTCCTGGAAGGAGAAGGGCTGCAGGGGCCGCCGGACAGGTGAATATAAACTTTATTTTTTATTTTATTCTTTTTTTTTTACAGGTACAATGGTACCCAGGTCTGGATGAGAGTCTTCTCTCCTCCAGAACTGGGTACCATCCGCACATTGAAACGCATATTAACCGCTTGTACAAATGTACAGACACGGATTCTATGCGTCTCAATGCAAGTCAATGGCGGCGCTTCCGCAAAATTAATGAACATGCTGCGGATTTATGGGCGCTGCAGAAACGCTGCGGAAAAATATGCAGCATGTGCATTGACATTGCAGAATGCCATTGGGGACCATGGGGTGCGGATTACCATGCGTTTTTGATGCGTTTCCGCTGTGGAATTTCCGCAGCGGAAACGCATGAAAAACGCATCGTGTGCACGCAGCCTTACATATCTCTGCACCTTCTTCACAATGATATCCACCATGGTAATTACCATGTTGGAGAGTAAACGTCACCGTGGAATCTCTGCTGCAGAAGGCGAGCACTTAATACGCTCCATGGGAACTTAGCTTTAGTTCCATGTTGACCCTAATTGGAGTCAAAATAATAGGAGCTATGGAGCTTGTGTGTCACAGTTAAGCTATGTGCCCACGATGCAGAAATGTTCAGGATTTTTTCTTGAGCGTTTCTGCATCTCCCTGGCAGAAAAAAACGCATGCGGATTGTACATGCGGATTGTACATGCGTTTTCCTGCCAGGGACATGCGGATGTGAAGCGTTCTTCACATGCATTTCCACATGCGGGTTGACAAGCGCTTTCCAAGCGATTTTAGCATCACTTGGAAAGTGCTTGTCAACTTGGTCACACTATATAAATCCATACAAACAGCATGGATTTATATACTGTGACCCGAGAGAATGTCAAAAAATAAATATATAATTACCCTCCGATGGACCCTCTTGCTTCGCTCGGTCCCGGCTGCCGGCAGCGGTACACTGAAGGACCTGCCGACATCAGCGTCACGTGACCCGTCACATGACTCTGACGTCAGCGCAGGCCCTTCATTCCATCACGAAGTGCCGGGAAGCTAGGAGGAGCGCAGCGCGGGCCGCCAGAAGGTAAGTATATATTTATTTTTAATTTTATTCTTTTTTTACAGCTTTTTTAATGATACCTGGGTGTGGATGAGACTCTCCTCTCCTCCACACCCGGGTACCATCTGCACATTAGAACGCGCCAATTACGCAAGTACAGATGCAGTCTTGCGGAATTGGCACGTTCTAATGCAAGTCAATGGCGGCGAAAACGCAGCACTTCCGCAAAATAATTGGTAGTGCTGCGGATTTTTCCGCAATGATAATCCGCAGTGGAAATTTCGGCAGCATGTGCATAGCACATGCAGATTATCATTGGGGAACATGGCAGGCCTTCTACTATGCATTTTTTAAGCGTTTCTGCAGCATTTTTGCCGCTGCGGAAACGCTTAAAAAACGCATCATGGGCACACAGCCTTACTGAGATTTTAGTTCAGGGTCTAAATTTGAAGTTAAAGGGGTATTCCCACCTCCAAGATCCTATACCAATATGTACTAGGTATAATAATTGTATTAGAAAATACCAATTAGAAATGTGGTATAGTTTTCCTGATTCACTATGTCTTTTTCCTCATGTGCAGGCATTGCAGGACCTTAGGTATCCATGGTTACAACCACTAGCAACTAGCTAACTAACTGTCACTATATCAGTGGTCGTAACCATGGATACCTAAGGTCCTGCAATGCCTGCACACGAGGAAAGAGACATAGCGAATCAGAAGTACTATACTACATTTCTAATTAGAGGTATTTGCTATTATTATTAATACTACACCTACTAGATATTGGGATAGGAGCTTGGAGATGGGAATACCCCTTTAAGAAGAATGAATTTTAAAAGTGGAGAACCCCTTGAAGGGATTGTCTCATCTTTATTAATGGGTGAAATTGCAAAGTGCTTGTAAAAACAAGTATCCTTGAAATATGCCTTTGATTAAAAATCCTCTCCATTCTCAAGAAGGAAAGATTTTTAATCCTAATGTGTATAGACCATTGCCTATGACGCGCCCCTGGGCCTGAGTCGCGCTGCGTTGCGCACGCGGGAGCCTACCCGGAGCCGGATCAGATGGGGGTAGTAGTCTCGTGGCGATGACCCGGTCCGTGCCCAGGGAGTCAGACTAAGTGGCAGTCTATTAGCAGTAGATGGTGGATGACTACGCCACCCGTTGAATGCAGCTATGGAGCTGCCGCTGCAGGGCAGACCGCTGAGGCCGGTGGAAGGATGGTGCAGCGTGGATGGTATAACCCCCAACGGGAGAGGTATGGCCTCAGGGCAGCCGACGTGGATGATGGGGGTAGCAGGAACCACTCAGAGACGATGCGGTGTAGTTCAGGGTCTTTACTGGTGACAAAGATAGACCCTCCCGGAGTACTTGCTAGCAATCGGGGCCTGGTCAGTCCTTGAGCAGATGGGATCTCCCCTGGCCAGGCGGAGTTGTAGGCCTTCCCAACTAACTGGACTCTTCTGGCTACCTTGCTAGAGGCGGGTAAAAGTAGCCCACGTCCCTGAGTGTACCGTGTGGTGCTCACCCGTATGGCCGGTGACTCGGGGCCTTCTAATGGCTTCCGCTCCACGATGGCGGTGCTGGTCCCACGCGTGTGACCGTGCCTTCGGGTTTCTGGGCCAGAGGACCTGCAATCCCCTGCCGGTCGGTTTCTGCTGCTGGGTAGAGATTAGTCCCCACAGCCTCGGACTCCGGGTCCGGTAAGAAATCTTCTCAGTCAGGGCGAGCTCTGCAGCTGCCAGCCCCTGACTCCTTGTAACACTGCTCCCACAGAGCTCCTGATGTTCTGTTCCTATATTTGCTTCTTTTCTCTGTCTCTACTTCTTCTCTACTCACTAACCCTGCCTCAGCCCTAGGTTTATATAGGGGAAGTTCTTCCCCTCCCAGGACTGGGCAGGAGGTGTGGCATGCATAGGATTCCTGACCAAGAGACCTCCCACCTGCTCTCAGACGTAATATCTCTATCACTGTGGCAATCAGACCCCTGGGGTGTCACATTCCCCCCTAGTGAAATTTAGTACTCCGGGACTAAACATATTTTTGGAAAAACATAACAAGGTATAACAATACAATAAAGAAACACATAAAGGTGGTCACGGCATGTCCGTAACCGGGTGCAGTCTTTGAAGAAAGCAAGGTGTCCATTTCACCAAAACAGGGAGACGTAACCAGGTAGGGGCCTGTCCTGCCCCGAGTCCTTAACAGTCTTTAGTCCGTCCTGGGTTACGCTCCAACTATGTACAAAGGATTCCCAGTAAATCCACCAAAGACTCCTATAAACAACTAGAAACACATAATTATATACAAGCAACAAGAAAAACAGGTAACCACAAATAAAACAATTTAAACGCTTCAAATCCTCCAACGTGCGGGTAACTGGCCTCTAGTGGCCCTAGTGGACCTACGGAGCTGACTGTCTAGCCCTGAACTACAGGGTGTAGGAGCTGTCAAGGGTAAACTGGGCAGCTGTCTACCGGCTCTATGGCTCACTAGGGGTACGGCAGGCTCACTATAAGCAGAGGGTTGATCCTCCTGTTCTGCTTGTGTGGAGTCTTCTGCCTCCTGGACCGGCTGCTCTTCCAGCTCTACCTGTCGCTCCGTAGGTGCTTGGGATGCTGGTTGGAGGAAGGTGAGTACGGGTACCACAACTGCGCCATTGACTTGAGTCCAAGACCGAGGGAAGTCTCCGAGCACAGTACTAACCATGTCTTCCCTTTCCTCTACGGGTCGAGGGTCTTCTTGTTCCTCTTCAGGGTTCCGTAGCTGTTCGGGACACTTCTTCAGGTGATCCCGGGATACAATGGTTGTGGTTTCACCTCCGTCTTTACTGATGGTACAGACCTTTGGGTTGTCGTGGCTTGAGGGCAGTACGGTGTACGGGTCCTTCTCCCACTGGTCGTCCAACTTGTGGAGCCGTCTTTTTCTCTTCAAGACCTGCTCTCCGGGTACCAGGGGAACAGCGGGAGCATACTGGTTGTAAGTTTTCTCTTGTCTTTCCCTAGCCTGACAGAGACTTCGCTCCACGCTCTCCTGTACTCTCCGGTACTGCTGCTGCCTCTCTGTGTCCCAGTCTGCTTCTGGTGAAGTGTCCTCGGGTGTCAGGACTCCCATTTCCAGGTCAACAGGTAACTTACAAGGTCTCGCCCTCATTAGGTAAGCCGGGGTACAGTTGGTGGAACCTACCGGGATGTGGTTGTATAGGTCCACCAGATCGGGCAGCTTCTCAGGCCACAGACCGCGTTCTTCCAGGGGCAACGTTTTCAGAAGATCCATTACCACCTGGTTCATTTTCTCACAAAGTCCATTAGTTTGCGGATGATAGGGTGTCGTCCTTATCTTCCGGCAGCCATACAGAGTGCAGAATTCTTGGAAGACCTCCGCTTCAAAGGCAGGTCCCTGGTCTGTCAACACTTGGTCCGGGTACCCGTGTGGACGGCAGAAATGCTGCTGGAAGGCTCTAGCTGCTGTTCGAGCTGTTAAGTCCTTGACGGGGACGACAACCAAGAACCGGGAGTAGTGATCCACGATGGTTAGTGCGTAGACGTAGCCACTTCTGCTTGGGGTCAGTTTTACATGATCCAAGGCTACCAGTTCCAACGGCTGCCGGGTGACGATGGACTGCAGGGGAGTCTTCTGGCTGGCACGGTCCTTCCTTCTTAGGTTGCACGGGCCACAGTCTCTGCACCACCTCTCGATGGTTCCCCTCATGCCTACCCAGTGGAACCGCTCGCGCAGCAGGAACTCCAGCTTCTTCCATCCGAAGTGTCCAGCCCCGTCGTGGTATGCCTCCATCACCATGGCTGCGTCTCTTCGTGGCACCACTACTTGCCAGATTAGTTCATGCGTCCGGGAGTTAACCATTCTGCGGCACAACTTCCCCTTGTAAAGGAACAGTCTACTCTTTTCTGCCCACAGTTGCTTGGCTTCCTCCGGAGCGTCTGGGTCAAGGCGAGCCTCTGGCCGAGTCAGCATCTCCTTCACCAGCCGGACGGCAGGGTCACTGTCCTGCGTTTCCGCCCAGTTGTAGTGAGGTAAGGGGTTAAGCGTAGCACCTTGCTTACTCCTTACCCGATGGGAATACTGGATAGTCCCATGACGGTGAAACGCGGGGAGTTCGACTTCTTCCAGTCCCTCTGGATCTTCTCCTACGTCCGGTAGGTTTGGCATCCTGGACAGGGCGTCCGCGTTGGTATTGGAGCGTCCTGCCCGGTATTTGATGGTGAACTCGTAGTTGGACAGGCGGGCCATCCATCTCTGCTCTAGGGCACCGAGTCTTGCCGTGTCCAGGTGTGTCAACGGGTTGTTATCCGTGTACACGACGAACCGGGAAGAAGCGAGGTAGTGCTTAAAGCGTTCGGTGACTGCCCACACCACTGCCAGGAACTCTAGCTTAAATGAGCTGTAATTCTCAGGGTTTCTTTCGGTGGGTCGCAGTTTTCGGCTGGCATAAGCGATTACTCGCTCTTTCCCCTGCTGGATCTGGGACAGCACGGCTCCTAGCCCGATGTTACTTGCGTCGGTGTAGAGGATAAAGGGCTGGCTGTAATCCGGGTACGCCAGGATTTCATCCCCCGTGAGGGCCATCTTCAGCTGGCGGAAGGACTCTTCTTCCAACTTCTCCCATTTGAAGGGCGGCTTCTGGTTCTTGGCCTTCCGGGACTGGCCTATCAGGAGGTCTTGCATAGGAGCTGCCTTTTTGGTGAAACCGGGGATGAACCTGCGGTAGTAGCCTACCAACCCGAGGAACTGCCGCACTTCCTTTACACTGGAGGGACTTGGCCATTCCTTAATTGCGGTGATCTTAACAGGGTCGGGAGCCACTCCGTCAGCGCTCACCACGTGTCCCAGGTACTGCACCTTTGGTTTCAGGAGGTGACACTTGGAGGGTTTCACCTTTAGGCCGTAGCTTGCCAGAGCTTCGAACACTTACGCCAGGTGTTTCAGGTGGTCCTCATAAGTCTTAGAATATACGATGACATCGTCCAGGTACAACAGGACCGTCTCGAAGTTTCTGTGGCCCAGACAGCACTCCATTAATCGTTGGAAGGTTCCTGGTGCGTTGCAGAGTCCGAACGGCATACAGGTAAACTCGCTAAGTCCCATCGTGGTGGTGAATGCGGTCTTCTCCCGGTCCGCCTCTGCTACAGGAACCTGCCAGTACCCACTAGTGAGATCCAAGGTAGAGAAGAAGTTAGCAGATCTTAAAGCAGCCAAAGACTCCTCTATCCTTGGTAAGGGGTACGCATCCTTGTGTGTGATACGGTTGATTTTCCGGTAATCTACACACATCCTCATGGTGTTGTCTTTCTTTTTGACTAAGACTAGTGGAGCTGCCCAGGGGCTACAGCTATCCCTGATCACCCCAGCCTCCTTCATGTCTCTAAGCATCCCCTTGGCGTGTTGGCAGTGTGCAGGGGGTACGGGTCGATACCTCTCTTTTATGGGAGGATGGTCTCCCGTGGGGATGTGGTGTTCTACCCCCTTGACTCGCCCGAAGTCTAACGGGTGTTTACTAAACACTCTCTCGTACTCTTGAACCACCCGATAGACTCCCTGTTTCTGGTGTGAGGGAGTGGAGTCAGTACCCAAATGTAGTTGCTGACACCAGTCCTCCATTGTTTTCTTAGAGCCGTTACCTTCCTCCGGGTGAGATGGAGGCAAGGGTTCCACAGATTGTATAGCATTTTGGTTAATGGTATATAATTTGGCTAGCGTGGCATACCGGGGCAGGTACACTTCCCTCTTCCCGATATTGATTATGCGAACGGGCACCCTCCCATGGCGTACATTAACCACCCCCCGTGCTGTCAAGATGGTGGGCCTACTGTCTGAGTAAACTGGTTCTACCATTGCCTGGTAATCTCTACCTCTCAGACCAATAGCTGCCCGGCACCAAATCATCATTTCACTTTTTGGGGGCATGGCAATAGGGAAAGGGTCACACATTCTCACGCTACCAATCTCACCGCCGGAGAGTTCCACCTGTTGCCGTCGCATCAGTGCCCGGATCTCTTTTTGGAGCACTCGCTGCTCGCCGGAGCTGGCGTTCTTGGCAACCTGCTGTAAAAGCAAAATCACCTCTGCAAGACAATTTTCAATTACATTAGTTCCTAGAGTTATCTTTGGGTGACTCTCATGTTTGTCAATGTCTACAATGATCAGTCCCTGTGCTGCCAGTTCAACTCTACCAATTTTAATGGTCACCTCTTTAAATCCGATCTGTGGCACGGGCTGACCATTGCTGGCGATGATACTCAAGTCGTCGTCAGGGTAGCGGGTAATATCCGAGTCATTCCAGTACTGCTTGAAGAGCACGTACGGGATGGTGGTGACCTGTGACCCGGTGTCCAGTAGGGCACTCATAGGAATGCCATCCAGTACCACAGGCAAGACTGGACGTCCTCCCACATATTTGTCGCGCCAGTTCGATGGGCCTGATGATCTTTTTCCTAGGGGTTGGCCCTCTACCCTAGGTTGTGCCAGTTTAAAGGACAGTACCTTGCCATATGTCCGGGTTGATTACAGCGGCGGCAGATGGGTCGTCCGTCCTCGTTGTATCGGTCGCTGGGTCTTCCTCTGGCCGGTGGGGTCCTCCTTGGTCGACGCCACGGGATGTCCTCCGGTCCGGATGCCAGCTGGAGCTTCCCTGGAGTGGAAACCTGTAAAGACTGCACAGTTCGGGTTAGCGCAGCAACGCTTTTAGCTAGCTCTTGGACCTGATGGTGCAGGTCTGGAGCCGAGTCATTGTTCAAAGCCTGCGCATCAGCTCCCACAGGCCCTGCCGACAAGGGCGCCGCCTCCTGGTGGTAAGTGGTAGTGGGGCGTCTGTGGGTCACAACGCCACCTGGTGCCGGTTCTCGGAGCACCCGGATGGCTCTGTCCTTGAACTGTGCAAATCCCAGATGAGGGTCCTGTAAGGCCATTGCCCGCAACTGGGTTCGGTGGGCATTGCAATATAAACCCTCTATAAATTGTTCAGTTAACAGCCTGTCCTCGTCTCCCACGCCGTCAGGGTCGGTCTGCTTAATGGCTCTCAGGGCTTCTTGTAGGTTTAATGCATAGTCCCTTATACTCTCATGGGGGGTACACCTGGAAGAGGCTATCCAGTTTTTCTCTAAAGTCCTGCAGGGTATGTGACTCCCCTGAGTACTGGGGTAGCCAGGCTGCCCCCGGGATATAGGGCATGGTGAAAGGCATGACCGCAACAGCGGTGGCGCTGGCGGGGGTTGGAGCGGTGAAGCTCTCCTCCGTATCCGACATCCTTCTCCCCCCTAGTGGACCGTGGCCTACCTTGCGATGATCCTCTTCCGTAGGCCGCGGCTCCGCAGTGGATCGTCAGGGTTGAGGACCTTCCGTCGCGCTCCTGTGACGTCGGCGTCTGCTGGGCTCCTTCCAGGACCTTACGCAACGTCCGGACGTGAGGCGGGGCTTCAGTTCTCGTGCGCTTTCGGAGTCCACGCCCCTCTTCTTCCCGCGCGGCGTCTTCAAGATGGCGGCCAACGGCGGGAAAACTCCACGGATGGCGGGAAGAAGGCTGAAGATGGCGCCGGATGGCGGGAAAACCTCACGGATGGCGGGAAGAAGGCTGAAGATGGCGCCGGATGGCGGGAAAACTTCACGGATGGTAAGTTTTAAAAGTCTCTTTTTCAGGCACGCAGTACCCGGTGGTTGCGGGCAAGAAATCCTGCCGACTACGCCAAAAGTTGACGCGCCCCTGGGCCTGAGTCGCTCTGCGTTGCGCACGCGGGAGCCTACCCGGAGCCGGATCAGATGGGGGTAGTAGTCTCGTGGCGATGACCCGGTCCGTGCCCAGGGAGTCAGACTAAGTGGCAGTCTATTAGCAGTAGATGGTGGATGACTACGCCACCCGTTGAATGCAACTATGGAGCTGCCGCTGCAGGGCAGACCGCTGAGGCCGGTGGAAGGATGGTGCAGCGTGGATGGTATAACCCCCAACGGGAGGGGTATGGCCTCAGGGCAGCCGACGTGGATGATGGGGGTAGCAGGAACCACTCAGAGACGATGCGGTGTAGTTCAGGGTCTTTACTGGTGACAAAGATAGACCCTCCCGGAGTACTTGCTAGCAATCGGGGCCTGGTCAGTCCTTGAGCAGATGGGATCTCCCCTGGCCAGGCGGAGTTGTAGGCCTTCCCAACTAACTGGACTCTTCTGGCTACCTTGCTAGAGGCGGGTAAAAGTAGCCCACGTCCCTGAGTGTACCGTGTGGTGCTCACCCGTATGGCCGGTGACTCGGGGCCTTCTAATGGCTTCCGCTCCACGATGGCGGTGCTGGTCCCACGCGTGTGACCGTGCCTTCGGGTTTCTGGGCCAGAGGACCTGCAATCCCCTGCCGGTCGGTTTCTGCTGCTGGGTAGAGATTAGTCCCCACAGCCTCGGACTCCGGGTCCGGTAAGAAATCTTCTCAGTCAGGGCGAGCTCTGCAGCTGCCAGCCCCTGACTCCTTGTAACACTGCTCCCACAGAGCTCCTGATGTTCTGTTCCTATATTTGCTTCTTTTCTCTGTCTCTACTTCTTCTCTACTCACTAACCCTGCCTCAGCCCTAGGTTTATATAGGGGAAGTTCTTCCCCTCCCAGGACTGGGCAGGAGGTGTGGCATGCATAGGATTCCTGACCAAGAGACCTCCCACCTGCTCTCAGACGTAATATCTCTATCACTGTGGCAACCAGACCCCTGGGGTGTCACACCTACGTTACTGGACAGTGTGGCCAGTTACCTAGGCAAAGGAGTAAGTGCTGCTTGCAGACCCTTTGCTTTAGGCCACGGCCCCACTATCAGTATTTGGTCAGTATTCAGTCTGCATTTTTTCTGAGAAGTGGGAGCCAAAACCAGGAGTGGGTGATAAATGCAGAATTGGTGATTTGTTTCTATTATACCTTTTCTCTGATTGTTCCTCATCTGGTTTTGACTCCCACTCCTGAGAAAAAATACTGACCGAATACTGACCAAATACTGATAGTGGGGCCGTGGCCTTAGAGTAATGGCCCCCTACCTATGGCTTGGGAGCCATATATTACTCCCAGACCCTTGATGTTTGGCTCACAGCTATCTCCCAGTTTAGTGCATTAGTACCTGGTCTAGCAAGTTTATGAAGAAAATACAGTATGAGTAGCTCAGCACAGAAAAGTAGTTCTGGATTCACATATGCTGTTTGTGGGGGTAATAGGGTAATATTTTAACTATTAGTTAAGAGGGTTGCTTGACGTTGGATGTTACAGAGTGGATGGAGTGTTTGACACTAGGTAGAAACTCCTAGATGTACGTATACTGTTTATGATGGGGGGGTCACAAGGTCATGGTACGCTTTCTGTTGGGAACCTTTAACTGTCAATATACCTGTAATTGGGGAGTCACTACTCTTGAGACTCTAAATGTGGCTCACAACAATCTCACAGAGCTGAATGTAGCTCTGAAAGTAAAAAACGTTGGGGACCTCTGTTTAGGAGCCTGTAAGCTTTACTTTGAAGCTGGCCAGATTGCTGGATGGATCAGATTAGCTTTTCTCCTGCTGCGCTTCTCACATGTTGCAAAGACAAAACTGCTTCTGTTAGCAACATGGAAGCACATTCAGTTCAGACAAGTGGTACAACCATGCCACTGGTCCAAACTGTCAATCTTCAGAAGCGCCACCCCCTCACCCCTAGCAAGTTGGAAGCTGGGAGGCAAAGTAGTGGTGCGCTCCTGAAGAAAGAAGATGAAACAAACCCATTAAACTGTAGAAAAGGCTTTCAGTCATTTTAGTTTGAATTAATTAATTGGGGCGGCGGCAATCAGTATATTCAGTGATTAGTATATTATCTCCCTGTTTTTACTCCTTGCCTTTCTATCTCTTTTGATACATGTTATACTGTTGGATGTACTTTTGTAAGTATATATTATTCTAACCATTTATATCACTTGATAATGTAATATTTCATTTTGTGACTTGGGCTATGTATTACTTCTGGTTTTACTTATTCAGATTTATGGTGACATTTTCTTTTACATTCTGTAATTATGTTTAAACTTTGAATAAAAAATATTTAAAGAGAAAAAAAATATATATATACTGTATGTATATATATATATATATATATATATATATATATATATATATATACTGTAAGGTGGCAGCCGGACACATAGTGGATGGGAGATATGTATCATAGAGGTGCATGTCCTCTGTGATATCAACCTGGAGTAAATCTCTAGTACACATAGTACTAAGAGGGGTTTATTGGCCATCTTAGGTCCAGCTCTAATTGTGAGCAGCTGAAGAGTTAAGATGGGTAGGATGCTCACCATATCTCCATCCCTGGGTGTGGTTCACATTGTAAAATGGGACTTGTTTGTCTCACACATGTCTATGTGTATGTGTAAGGGGGAAGACCGGGGTGTAAGTACTTTCAGAACAAGGGATCCGGAACTGCCGGGGCCATGCCTCTGGTTGCAGGGGGAAGACCGACTGCTAGCACAGGAGTCAGGTGACCGGGAAGCTGGGGGCGTGTCCAGAGCCAGAGCTTAGGGGTCAGGTGACTGGGGAGCTGGAGGCGTGTCTAGGAAGAGTTTTTGCGCGGGAAAGCAGGCAGTTGACAGTGGGAGTCAAGCCCGACTAGAGGGAGAAGAGACGCAGGGTCCGTAGAGCCGAGCAAGTGAGGTGCAGTGTTATGGACTAGGGGCTCAGCGGGTCAAACCGGAGACCGCCCGCTGCCGCCAGAAGACGTGGAGCCGAGCAAGTGAGGTGCAGTGTTATGGACTAGGGGCTCAGCGGGTCAAACCGGAGACCGCCCGCTGCCGCCAGAAGACGGAGCATTGTTTAGGCGGGGAAGCCAAAAGAAAACACCGGCATAAGCAGGCATTTGCCTTCTTGGGAACAAGAGTCAGCTAAGTGTAAAACTGCCGATTACAACCGTGTCAACTCTGCTACATCTAGCCAAACTGTGAATTGTCGTTTATAGTCTGTTACCTGCTACTCCCCTTGTTGTCCCCATATTTCCCCATATTTCCCCTGTTACTCCCTGCATGGAGATTGACCCTGTTACAGTAAATCCCCCTTGTTTATTAACCCTGTACTGGCTGCTCTGTGTTTCTGTGTCTCTGCATCTAAAGTAACTGTGTTACATTTGGCGTAGTCGGCAGGATGCAGTCACAGACACTGCAGATCAGTCCCTCCTGGGAGCCCCTGGATCTAGCTTGCTGCTGGGGGCCAT
The DNA here is from genome assembly GCF_046119375.1 of Phyllobates terribilis. Lineage (NCBI taxonomy): Eukaryota > Metazoa > Chordata > Amphibia > Anura > Dendrobatidae > Phyllobates > Phyllobates terribilis. The sequence goes on along the minus strand of NW_027362768.1, from coordinate 111,366,559 downwards.
TCTCAGCAAACTTCCTAACATGATGCTGTGGGACTGGGTTGAGAGAGTTAGGAGTATGTTACATATGCATCCAATGACCCCAGCTATGCAAGCCGAAATAGCCCTACTGACCGGGATACTGTAGAAAAAGTGGTGCGGATATTGGAGGAGATGCATGGGGATACCACCAATGTAGGAGAGCTGAGGATATGGCTGTTTCACCTAGTGCAGCAGGAGGGGGAGACTGTGACGCAGTATGTTAATGCATTACAGAGGGTGCATGCCTTTATCACTAGAAAAGACGACATAGGGAATTTGGGAATGGGCCCCCCTGACGTGATCTTAAGGGACCAATTTGTGGCAGGCCTCAGGGATGTGCAGCTGAAGCAGGCCTTGCGCGCTAACCCACGTATGACTTTTCTAGAAGTGGGGGAGAAGGCACGTGTGAGAGAGCAGGAGATGGGGGTGACGGCCCTGGCAGGCAGGGCCGGCGTCAGCACCCGGCGCACCCGGGCAAATGCCGGGGCCCTGAGCAGGCAGAGGGGCCCACTGGCGGTCGCGCACCCCGTCGGGCTATGGGCGGAGGAGAGCGGTGTCAGCGCCCGCCCTTCTCCCCCGCTTGCTCAGGGCCCCGGCAGCCGGATACTTACCTCTCCTCGTGCCTCCGCAGATCAGCTGTCTTCCTGCTCTGCGCTCCCTGTGACGTCTCAGGTCAGAGGGCGCGGTGACGTCTTTACACCGCGCCCTCCCCTGAGCTGTCACAGGGAGCGCTGAGCGGGAAGACGCCGGCAACGCTGGAGTTCGGACCCGAGCAGTGGGCAGCAGGTAGCAGGTGAGGAGAAGGGAGGTGAGTATTTGATTTTTTTTTTAATGTATGGAGGCATGGGGCAGTATAAAGAGAGGGGGGGGCATCCTCCATGGAGCATTATAAAGAGAGGGGGGGGCATCCTGCATGGGGCATTATAAAGAGAGGGGGGGACATCCTGCATGGGGCATTATAAAGAGGAGGGGGTGGCATCCTGCATGGGGAATTATAAAGAGGGGAGGGTGACATCCTGCATGGGGCATTATAAAGAGGGGGGGTGACATCCTGCATGGGGCATTATAAGGTGGGGAACAGCCTTCATGGGGCATTATAAAGGGGGGGGGCAGCCTGCATAGTGCATTATGTGGGGGGAACAGCCTGCATGGAGCATTATAAGGGGGGGGGCAGCCTGTATGGGTCATTATGTGGGGGGTAACAGCCTGCATGGAGCATTATAAGGGGGGGGCAGCCTGTATGGGTCATTATGTGGGGGGTAACAGCCTGCATGGAGCATTAAAAGGGGGCAGCCTGTATGGGGCATTATGTGGGGGGTAAGAGCCTGCATGCAGCATTATATGGGGGCCAGTATCCTGTATGGAGCGTTATAAGGGGACCGGTATCCTGTATGGAGCGTTATATGGGGGCCAGTATCCTGTATGGAGTTTTATAAGGGGACCAGTATCCTGTATGGAGCGTTATATGGGGACCAGCATCCTGTATGGAGCTTTATAAGGGGACCAGTATCCTGTATGGAGCGTTATATGGGGGCCAGTATTCTGTATGGAGCCTTATATGGGGGCCAGTATTCGGTATGGAGCCTTATATGGGGGCCAGTATTCCGTATGGGGCCTTATATGGGGTCCAGTATTCCTTATGGGGCCTTATATGGGGGCTAGTATTCCGTATGGGGCCTTATATGGGGGCCAGTATTCCGTATGAAGCGTTATATGGGAGCCAGTATTCTGTATGGAGCCTTATATGGGGGCCAGTATTCCGTATGGGGCCTTATATGGGGGCCAGTATTCCGTATGAAGCGTTATATGGGGGTCAGTATTCTGTATGGAGCCTTATATGGGGGCCAGTATTCCGTATGGGGCCTTATATGGGGACCAGTATTCTGTGTGGAGCCTTATATGGGGGCCAGTATTCCGTATGGAGCCTTATATGGGGGCCAGTATTCTGTGTGGAGCCTTATATGGGGGCCAGTATCCTGTATGGAGCGTTATATGGGGGCCAGTATTCTGTGTGGAGCGATTCGCTGGTTTCTGAGCTATTGTGGAATTTACAATAGATATCACTCATGTAATGTAAGAAGTGAAATCTTTGCATTGTACTATATATATATATATATATATATATATATATATATTTATATTTCTCCGCCGTATCTCTGCATCATGAATCATGGTATGTGTTAAAGGGGCCCACTGAGACTCTTTCGCCCGGGGCCCAGAAAAACCTGGAGCCGGCCCTGCTGGCAGGGATGGTCCGGAGTAATGAGGCACCCACCCAGCCTGCGGCTGAACCGGAATTGGCTTGAGAGATGCGAAAGGAGATACAGAAAATGCGGGGTGAATGGTCCAGTCTCAAGAAGACCCCTGCACTGACACCAGAGATACCCGGATTGATTGCCCCGGTTAGGGAAAGAATTGAATTCAGGCCCCACCCTGCAGAAGAGTTCCGTAGAGAAGTGAAGCAGCGCTACACAGACAGAGACACGACCTGCTGGAAGTGTGGAGGTGCAGGACATTACGCCAGGGGCTGTGCAAGCCGAGGGCGGCCCCTGTCGCGGCAGCCGTTAAACTAATGGGCTCCGTGTTTGGGGGACACAGCCCGGAGCCTAAGGAAGGGGAAAGAAAAAGAGGAAGTCCCAAAGACCTAGTTTCCACCAGCCCGACTGTCTGGGCCGAAACAAGCGGTTGGGCTGTTCACTGCCTGATTGACACGGGATCCCAGGTGACTACGATGACAGAAGCCTACTTTGAACAACAATTTCCAGAGATAGCGCGGCCTGAATGGGGACCAGTAATTAGACTCACGGCAGCTAATCAATTACCCATTCCGGTCGCAGCGGTGGTATGGATGAAGATTCGAGTGTATGGAAAAGTAAAACTGAAATATCACATGGTCATAAGTATTCAGACCCATTGCTCAGACACTCATATTTAAGTGACATGCTGTCCATTTCCTTGTGATCCTCCTTGAGATGGTTCTACTCCTTCATTGGAGTCCAGCTGTGTTTAATTAAACTGATAGGACTTGATTTGGAAAGGCACATACCTGTCTATATAAGACCTCACAGCTCACAGTGCATGTCAGACCAAATGAAAATCATGAGCTCAAAGGAACTGCCCAAGGACCTCAGAGACAGAATTGTGTCAAGGCACAGATCTGGCCAAGGTTACAAAAGAATTTCTGCATTACTCAAGGTTGCTAAGAGCACAGTGGCCTCCATAATCCTTAAATGGAAGAAGTTTGGGACCACCAGAAGTCTTCCTTGACCTGGCCATCCAGCCAAACTGAGCAATCATGGGAGAAGAGCCTTGGTGAGAGAGGTAAAGAAGAACCCCAAGATCACTGTGGCTGAGCTCCAGAGATGCAGTATGGAGATGGGAGAAAGTGCCACAAAGTCAACTATCACTGCAGCCCTCCACCAGTCGGGCCTTTATGGCAGAGTGGCCCAACGGAAGCCTCTCCTCAGTGCAAGACATATGAAAGCCCGCATAGAGTTTGCTAAAACACACATGAAGGACTCCCAGACTATGAGAAATAAGATTCTCTGGTCTGATGAGATGAAGATAGAACTTTTTGGTGATAATTCTAAGCGATATGTGTGGAGAAAACCAGGCACTTCTCGTCACCTGCCCAATACATTCCAAACAGTGAAACATGGTGGTGGCAGCATCATGCCATTGGGGTGTTTTTCAGTGGCAGGGACAGGATGACTGGTTGCAATTGAAGGAAACATGAATGCAGTTAAGTACAGAGATATCCTGGATGAAAACCTCTTCCAGCGTGCTCTGGACCTCAGACTTGGCCGAAGGTTCACCTTCCAACAAGACTATGACCCTAAGCACACAGCTAAAATAACAAAGGAGTGCCTTCAGAATAACTGTGACCATTCTTGACTGGCCCAGCCAGAGCCCTGACCTAAACCCAGTTGAGCATCTCTGGAGAGACCTGAAAATGGCTGTCCACCAATGTTCACCATCCAACCTGATGGAACTGGAGAGGATCTGCAAGGAAGAATGGCAGAGGATCCCCAAATCCAGGTGTGAAAAACTTGTTGCATCATTCCCAAGAAGACTCATAGAATCATAGAATCATAGAATCATAGAATGGTAGAGTTGGAAGGGACCTCCTGGGTCATCTGGTCCAACCCCCTGCTCAAAGCAGGATTCACTAGATCATCTCAGACAGATGTCTGTCCAGCCTCTGTTTGAAGACGTCCATTGAAGGGGAACTCACCACCTCTCGTGGCAGCCTGTTCCACTCATTAATCACCCTAACTGTCAAAAAGTTTTTTCTAATATCTAATCTGTGTCTCCTCCCATTTAGTTTCATCCCATTGCTTCTAGTCTTTCCTTGTGCAAATGAGAATAAAGATGATCCTTCTACAATGTGACAGCCCTTGACATATTTGTAGACAGCTATTAAGTCTCCTCTCAGTCTTCTTTTTTGCAAGCTAAACATTCCCAAATCCTGCAACCGTTCCTCATAGGACATGGTTTGCAGACCAGTCACCATTCTGGTCGCTCTTCTCTGAACTTGCTCCAGTTTGTCTATGTCTTTTTTAAAATGTGGTGCCCAAAACTGTACACAGTATTCCAGATGAGGTCTGACCAAAGAGGAGTAAAGACCGATAATGACTTCACGTGATCTAGACTGTATGCTTCTGTTAATACATCCCAGAATTGTATTTGCCTTTTTTGCTGCTGCATCACACTGTTGACTCATGTTCAGTCTATGATCTATTAGTATACCTAAGTCTTTTTCACATGTACTGTTGCTTAGCTCTATTCCTCCCATTCTGTATATGCTTTTTTCATTTTTATTGCCCAGATGTAGTACTTTGCATTTTTCCCTGTTAAAAACCATTCTGTTGGTTGCTGCCCACTGCTCCAGTTTATTTAGGTCTTTTTGAATCCTCTCTCTCTCTTCTCTAGTATTAGCTATCCCTCCTAGCTTTGTGTCATCAGCAAATTTAATCAGTTTACCCTCAATTCCTTCATCTAAATCATTGATAAAGATGTTGAACAATACAGGTCCCAGGACGGAGCCCTGTGGTACCCCACTTGAGACATTCATCCAGCTGGATGTGAAGCCATTTACAACCACCCTTTGAGTCCGATCACTAAGCCAGTTATGAATCCACCTAACAGTTGCCTGGTCCATTGCATACTTGGTCATTTTTTCAATAAGGATGATGTGAGATACTTTGTCAAATGCTTTGCTGAAGTCAAGATATACTATATCTACAGCATTTCCCTGATCCACCCAGTCAGTGATTCTGTCATAGAAGGAAATTAAGTTAGTCTGACATGACTTGTTAGTTACAAACCCATGCTGACTCTGGTTAATCACTTCATTCTTATCCATGTACTTACATACATGTTGTTTAATAATTTGTTCAAAGATCTTTCCTGGTATAGAAGTCAGACTCACCGGCCTATAGTTCCCTGGGTCCACCTTCTTCCCCTTTTTGAAGATAGGAACAACATTTGCTCTTCTCCAGTCTTCTGGGACTTCTCCTGTTCTCCAAGAATTTTCAAAGATTATGGAGAGTGGTTCTAAAATTTCTTCTACAATCTCCTTCAGTACTCTGGGGTGTAATTCATCTGGACCTGGAGACTTGAACTCATTTATGTTAGCTAAATATTCCCTCACAATCTCTCTGTTTACTGATAACTTGGATTCCTCTATTCCTTTAAAAGGACAGTGAAGATCAGTTGATGTTACATTTTCTTTCTGAGAGAAAACAGATGCAAAATAGGAATTAAAAAGTTCGGCCTTCTCAACATCCTCTCTTACCATTTCTCCATTTTCATCCTGTAAAAATCCTATAGCATCTTTGACTTTTCTTTTACTTTTGACATACCCCCAAAATCCTTTTTTATTGCTTTTGACATCTCTTGCAAGCCTTAATTCATTGTCAGCTTTAGCTAACCTGATACGTGCCCTACAGGATCTGCAGACTGCATTATAATCTTCTTTAGATATGCCTCCCTCTTTCCATTTAATAAACATTTCTTTCTTTCTTTTTAGCATGTGTTTAAGTTCTGTGTTCATCCATCCTGGTTTCCTTAAATGCTTCCCATTTTTCCTACTTTTCGGGATTGTTAACGATTGTGCTTTGAGAATCTCATTTTTAAAAATTTCCCATCCTTCCTGGACATTTTTGTCCTTAAGGACATCCAGCCATTGGATCCCTCCTATTCTCTTTCTGAGTCTCTTAAAATCTGCCTTTCTAAAATCTAACCTTGAAGTTTGAGTCTTCACATGTCTTCCTCCTCTAGTTATCCAAAATTCTATAATAGCATGATCGCTGCCTCCTAGGGTCCCAGCCACCTTTACCTCCTCAACCATTTCCTCCCTGTTTATAAGAATTAGATCCAAAGTAGCAGATCCCCTTGTTTTCTCCCCTACCTTTTGGAAGATAAAGTTGTCAGCAAGAGAGGATAAGAATTTGCTTGACCTGTTAGTTTTACTTGAGAGAGATTCCCAACAAATGTCTGGATAGTTGAAATCTCCCATGACCACTACGTCATATTTTTTGGAGAACTTGGTCATTTGATACATAAAGAGTTCATCCATATCTTCAGCTTGCCCAGGTGGCCTGTAGTAAATGCCTACAATGGTGTCCTTTCCGTTGTTCTCTCCTTGTATTCTTACCCAAACAGTTTCCACAGAACTCCCAGTCTCTGAAGCTTCAATCTCTGTGCAGATATACGCTTTTCTAACATACAATGCAATACCTCCTCCTCGTTTATCAAGTCTGTTTCTTGCAAATAAGTTGTATCCTTTTAGCCTTTTATTCCAATCATGTGTATCGTCCCACCAAGTTTCAGTGATTCCAATGACATCATATTCCTTTTCCTGCATTAGTAGTTCCAATTCTCCTTGTTTGTTGCCCATGCTTTGTGCATTTGTATAAAAACATTTTAGTTTGTGATTGGTTTCTCTTCCTCCCATATTTTTATTATTTCGATTTTTTTGTCTTTGTTCTTCTTTTCCACTTCCAGTAGCAGAGATCTCAATAGTATTTGTCAGCTGTATGGATTTTTCTGGCCTTTTGCTTCCCTTCCCACATTGTTCTAGTTTAAAGCTCTTCTGATGAGTGTAGCAAGGCGACTTCCAAATACATGTTTTCCAGTCTTCGTAAGGTGCACCCCATCTCTAGCAAGTAGTCCATCGTATAGGTAATTCATTCCGTGATCCAGAAATCCAAATCCTTGTTGACGGCACCATCGACGTAGCCAGTTGTTCACCTGTAGAATCTTATTCCACCTCATTGTTCCATGGCCATCCACTGGGAGGATGGATGAGAAGACCACCTGCGCTCCCAATTCTTTCACTTTCTTGCCTAAGTCTTCAAAGTCACTGCAGATGGTTTCCAGGTCCTTTCTTGCGGTGTCATTTGTCCCCACATGTATTAGCAGGAATGGGTAGTGATCTGTAGGTCTGAAGAGTCTTGATATCCTGTCAGACACATCTTTAATTTTTGCTCCTGGAAGACAGCACATTTCTCTTGAGGTTATGTCTGGTCTGCAGATAGCGGCCTCTGTTCCTCTTATGGCTGTACTAGCTCAAAAGGGTGCTTCTACTTAATACTGAGCAAGGGGTCTGAATACTTATGACCATGTGATATTTCAGTTTTTATTTTTTAATAAATTTGCAAAAATTTCTACATTTCTGTTTTTTTTCAGTCAAGCTGGGGTGCAGAGTGTACTTTAATGAGGAAAAAAATGAACTTTTTAGAATTAACCAAATGGCTGCAATGAAACAAAGAATGAAACACTTTTAAGGGGTCTGAATGCTTTCCGTACCCACTGTATATACCGTATATATGTATGTTACACACACTTAAAGGCATCTGTCATTGAAAGTGAGAGCTGCAATGTTGTTCAGCACACGGTGGTTCTGCTTATTCTACACTATGCAAAGGAAGCTTTCCTTTGTAGTAATAGTAGGGGCAGTCAATCATCACAGTGCACTATAAGCAGCTTGTATATTTGTGTGGATGTTACTGATGACACAAGGTATCTATCCTCCCACATAATGATGACTAGAGACCCAGTGATCCGTTCCTAAATTGTCCTTCAATTGACCTTCCAACCTGTTGCTCAACCCAGCAAACCCATGTATCATTTCACTAACCACTGATGATTGCTCATGGTGTATTGTGGTTATAAATGATTTCTCCTTTGTTTCTATGGAGATGCAGCGTTTTACAGTTCCCACATTTGTTTCTTGCTTAAGAACACTTCTCACAGCCACTCTATCCCTGCAGAGAGGTATTATATGGATGGCACATGACAGACGCTTTTCTTCTGTTACTATAAGAATTAACCATTTCATCATTCGTTGGCAAATCTTGATACCATCTGGCTGATCAGTAAAAGTCAAAGATGAATGAGACCCCGGTGTCAAAGTAAGGCTTGCTTCATTAACCTCCACTTGGCTGGATTCTCAATCACGGCTTAACTAGATGGTTAGGAATCAACCAACAAAAAAGAATGCAGATGTTTCTTTTCAATAGGGGGCACCTATGGGGATAGTACAAATAGGTTTATCGTTCTGTTAAATGTGAAATTTTTGGTCATTTTGAATTTTATTGATATGATTTATAAAATGATTCTCTTATTATGTACAATTGATTTGAGAAAAAATGTTTATTATTTATCCTTTTTTAAATGAGTATTTTAAAAAATACCAATTGAAAACATGGCTGTAGCATTTTGTTTAAAAAATTATTAATCTAATCATTTGGAGGGGGGTAAAAATAAAGATGGATTTGGGTGTATTTATCAATGATAAACTATATGACAGAATTAAATGTTTAATCTTATCTTTAATCTTTTGAGAAAATGAAGGGGTCAATACAATTCAATCGCATTAGGGTCTTATCCAATAAATCAGTGAAGGATAAAAGGATGCGATAACTGTTCACCTTGTGAGGTTGTGTGACCCATAACAAAATTTAGCACTTTAGGAGATAGTCGTCCCAGCTACTGCAACCCCAACAGGTTGAGGATCCAGCGTAGTAATCAAGTAGTGGAGAAGAGTGGGTAAATATGCGCTGCTGGTTCTGTGCCCACAATAAAGGTCTTAATGCTTTTTCAGAATATCCATGCAGTTTTTATTCTTGACGCGTTTTGAAATTAGCAAACTTTTTCATCAGTTTCGAAGTCTAATTTCCTAAAATTTGCAGGTTCCCGTCAAATTCTAACACTTTGCAAACTGATTTTCTCTTTCTCTGGTGCAATTAGTGGCATTTTAGTATTGAAATTTGTGGGGGAAAATTCAGCTAACTCAGACAATTAGAATTTCAGAAGATCCACTATACCAGTGTTCCCCAACTCCAGTCCTCAAGGCCCACCAACAGGTCATGTTTTCATGATTTCATTAGTATTGTCCAGGTGATGGAATTGGACTGGAGTTGGAGAACCCTGCACTATGCAACAAGTCATTGTTAAAAGGGTGGATAACTTTAAGAAAGTTATCTTTGTTAGAAATCTTCTTTGAAGAAAATCTGTTAGAAATGTTACGGTCACCAGCCTAATTTCATTTCTGGGTAGAGTGCAGAAGAGATGCCAATGAATCCCATGACGGTGGTGCTAAGCAGATGATAATATGGAGGAGAATTAGAGGACTAGCCAGGAATCAGCCCATCCTCTGTGCAATCTCAGTTACATAAAGTTCAAAGATGATTTCTTAAAAAATTAAAAATGTACTTGAGGTCCGGAAGGTGCGTTTGTACTTGTCTTCTTCTTACCTACCCAACAAATATGAGCCACCCATGCAGAGAGCATCATCACTACACTTCAGTCCACACTAGTATATGTTGTTTTCCATTAGTTTAACCTATGTAATATAGCATAATTAAAAAATCCAAAATACTACATTCTGTAAATGTGAAGAAGTAGAGGTGTAAGTGATCATAAACAGACATATAGAGCAATTCACTAATATGCATGTACTGTACCATTGACCTGTGCATCAATCAGCAGAATGCAGACTGTCTATTACAACCTGTTAATGAGCTTTCCGGAAAGCATTTGGGATTTTGTTATTGTCATCGCTTCCCTGCTCTATTATTGGGATGCTCTTGCTCAGAAAGGGAATGAGTCAGAAAGTATGAGACTATTCATAAATGACATAGACATTTTATTCTTTATGTTATTGGCTATAAATCTCAGGAATGATCATGCATGGTTCTGAGAAGAAAAGATACGTCACCATTAACTTTTTTGTTGCGTTCTTAAATTATTAAGAATGTTTCCTGATGTCAGCAATGTGGGCACATTTTAGTGTCTATGTTATTGTTCACAATACTTTTATCGCTATACCCCATATGATTCTCCTTAACTGAATATCGGTTATTGGGGGATTATATGTGATCTAAGTTTCGCCCAAGGGGAACTAAGAGTATTCCTATTTGACTGTCTAAAAGTCACATGGCATAAAATCATTTTTTGGGTATGGATTATGAAGAAATGTTAGAAATTTTGTAGCAATTCAATAAAATGTGTAATATTTGTGCTGAGCTTTCCCTCTTTACTTGTCACATCTTTGATCTAAAGGAGCGCACTGCTTCCCAGCCTCCTTGCCCTCCTGATGATTGACTGTTCAGACCAGCGGCATAGTTAAGCCACTAGCCCAAACCGTTTGCTCTCTGATGTTGCACGCAATAGAGAAGTGCAGGACCACTGAAGATGGCCGGATCGAGCGATCCAACCTGCTACAGAGCAGTACTTGCAAGCTCTAAACCAAAGCACTTGTTACCATGCGCTCCTTGCCTAGGATAAAGGCCACTGCTGATAGACTGCAGAGGGGGCCAGTAAACTAGGCAACGAGCAGTAAACTATACATTTTTTATAAGAAGTATTTTGCAATTTTACCCATTTAGGAACAAAAGAAAACCCCATTAATAGGGAGAAAAGTTACAAATATGTAAAAATTATTTACATAAATTGTCATGAAAGCAATGCAACTACAAAAAATAAGAACTGTTCAATTCTCCATTACACTAATATTCAACAATTGCTGAATAGATAAGCTCTGAAATAATGACAATGCACACAGAGTCAACTGTTTAAACACTTTTCCAATTCATGTCTATCTGGGAACCAAGAAATTACAAATCTCCAGCCAGGTTGCTGTATGGAATAATCAATAACAAAATAAATATTAAGGTCACGAAACTGTGACTAACGCACAGATCTGTATGAGGTCAATGATTGAAGCCAACAGCCAACAAAACACAACTTCAATTTGCAGTTTATCTCTTTGGTCTATAGAGCAAAGATCAATAAAGAAATGGAAAGTGTGATGCTCATACTCCATGTATCCTACAATGCCTGGAAAAGCCTCAAAGAAGTATTATTTAGTTCATTTGTGGTGTTATTAACCTAATTTGCTTGAACCAGTGACCTGATTATTTTGCTTTTCTGATCACTGGTCAAAAGGAAAAGATGAAGTGCTCCGCTCATACTATAAACATATCCTGCAAAGACTTGATAGGAAACCTAGCAGTTGTATAGAGGTTTTGGTAGTATATGGCAGTATAAACCTAACATTGTTACATTGTTTGACCCAACAACCTCTTTCTCGTTTGCGCACATGGCATTGACCAAAAGAAAGAAGGAAAGTCCTATATTCATACAAGATACATCCTACCAATCCTTCAGAAGACTGTAAGTTGTTGAAATTAGTTTCATTTTTATTTTTTTGTTGCAGTATATAATAACATAAACCAATTTTTTGCTTGACCCAGTGACCTTTTTCCATTAGGTGCACATGGCACTGATCAATAAATAGAAAGGAAATGGAATAGTTGTTGTAGTGGCATCACTAGTACCTGGCAAAAAGCCATGCATCCATCACTTTCCATTGTATCTGCATTTTCAGGACTCACATATAGCTGAGTACTTTGGCGGGACATAGAAATTTGGCAAAAGACGAGACATTTTAAAACTGCATCCGATGAGACAATGGGACCCTTGATGCATCATGTCTGTCTTCCACATTGTCAGCTCAGTCCAGGTAATCATGATAAAGTTATTGCATCAATATGGTCTCCACAGCAGACCTATTCCTGCATCTGATGCCAAGAAGACATGCAGCCCTAAAAACTAAGATTGCTGATGAACAGGGTTAGGTGACTATTTGTTTTATTATTTTGGGGGTCAATATTACTGTGTAGGGAACACTAAGAAGGCACCATATTTAAGTGGAGGCGGTAACACAGGAAGCATTATTGACTGGGGACACTAAAGGACACCATTCTTATGTGGGGGGCATTAATTGGTCACATTACTGAGTAGGGGACACTGAGGGGCACTATTACTTAAGTTTAGGCCATACATGAGTGGGCACCAATAATGATTTGAGAGTACCATTACTGAGGGCGAAGGAATATCCACCACACTCTCAGAATCCATATATTCAAGATATGTTATTGATTGGTACACATCAAAAAGGCATGAACCAGTTGAAACAGATTAGTGACAAAAATAAAGAGACGTTTCTACCCGTCCCGGGTCTTTATCACAAGTTCGCATTATATCTGAATCACTGAAATGCAGCATATGAAGGCATGAGCTTGTTATGTAAGGATAGCTTAGAAGGATCATCAGTCTGGGTAAAAGAGGAAGGTAATTGTCACAGGGTTACAACAATGGGGTGGAGCCAGAGGACCACAGCATCTGAGGGCTCTTACTCTGGCTCAGAGAAGAACCACTTCTCCTTCATTTTAAGACATGTTTTATTTCTTCTGGCAGAACAGGGGTTAAATGGCAATGTTGGAAATCTTGGTGCTCACAGCTGAGCAAGGTTAGCTACTCCTTTTCCCTTTATAATCTGGGCTCTGATTTTAGTTCTTGTCAGAGCTAGCTTTTGATGCATGGCTAATGGAGGGAGAGGAGTAATTATGAGAAGTAGACTTGGAGGGATTATCACAGACTGTTGTGTGATTTGTACACATGGTAATTCCTTATCCTTCTCCATTTTCATTTATTCCCCTACCTTCACACCCTGGTGCTTCCCTCTGTTATATTTGAGTGAATATTTTGTGTACCTGAAGTTTTCTGTTTACCCGTCTGTGTAGCCTTGTTTGTTGGGTGGGTGTTCTACGGTGCACAGTAGCGTCCCCTTCCCTGGGTGGGGGAGGAGAACAGATGGAGGGCTAACTCAGGAGTTAGGGCGAGGGTGGAGGCCCCAGCATCCTCACCTTCAGAGGTATCCCGGGGAATAGGGAGAGCTATTGCTCCCCCTAGTGTTAGGGACATGGTAGGAGCCCCTGTTCCCTGGTCACCAACCAACAATGCGGTGACAGTAATGCAGGCACAGCCCATGCCATTGCAGAGTCTCTGCCTGCATTATCTTCCTCATATGCTGCATTTCAGTATCAGAGCATCAAAGGCATTGACACGACATATGACGCAACTATGCGTCACATGCCGCAAAACGGTTAAATCTAAAAATGTATGAGTCAAATGATATATTTGGCTGCATGGGCAATCAAATTGGTTGCCATCTGGGGCGCTGTTGCAGATTTCAGGCCCCACAGCATTATCATTATCAAGAAATATCCAGAAACTGTGTCGGACTGAGGTACCAAGGGTCCCCGAGTAACATTGATTCTGGGATGGAGGATATTATGTGGTTTGCTGCTGTTTTTTGTGTAATTTCAGCACATGCTTCAAAAAAATAATAAAATGAGTAGTTTGTTAAATAAATGATATGTTCTATGCTGCTTTTGTCTGCATATAGTGCATAAAATATGTCTCGTGCCAAGCACTGCTCAATGCTCATGTTGGGAGCCCTGTCCTGCACAGCGGCCCAACCTGAGGATTCACCTGCTCCCCTGTGGGCCCGTCAAAGCTTGTCCAGAGACAGTAAACCGATGAGGAGATGTATTGAAGACCATCATTTTTTCTAAAAGGTGTTTTCACCTAGGTTGTCTTCAATATATCTTTGGTAGGTTGGGAGGAGATATGCCTTGGAGCTCAGGCTTCTCTTTTAGATCTGATTCCTAACAATGGCAAGAGCAACAGGGCACTGATCCCTAGAAAGAGTAATAGTCCTACACTCGTGCTAGAGACACTCTACGGTTTTATTTAGGTTTATTTTTCAGCGGTATTAACCTCATTTCTCCTGACCTAGTGACCTCCTTCTTGGCTTTATTTCCAATCACTAAAGCCCACATTGTAAGACTAAGCTGATGTGTAGACACAGATGAGTGGTTAATGCTTTGCCACATGCTCCAAATTAATTTGTCTGGGGCATCTAGAGAGAAGCAGTGACTGCGAGACTCGGAGTCATCCTCTCACCAAGCACACTAAATCTAGAGATTTGGACCACTGAACATTTTTCAGCACAGTATGCCAATTACTAATGTCTTACAGTCTTGTAAGATTTCAGTCACTTGCTTCAGTGCTGGCACATAGGCTCTATGTAAGCAGCAGACAGAACTAGGCCTCATTTATCAAAACAACCAATCAGAGTTCTGCTTTCATTTTTTAAACAGCTCTGGTAAAATAAAAGCTGCGTTGCGATTGGTTGCTATGGAAAGCAAAGACAGTCTTTATTTTAGACAGTTTTTATAAATCTGCCCTATCAAGTCCTATAAGGTATATTACTAGTTGTTGTGACAGCCCCAGGGGAAAATTGATCATGAAGTTTGTGTTTGATTTTGGCTTTAAACGTTGTAAACTTGCTATAATAAGTTGGAAATTTTTACAGCATGCTCCAATTTTCAAGAGTATGTTCACACTGAGTTTTTTTTTATAAGGTTTTTTTATGCAAATTCTTCAAATCCACTTGCAACAAGCTTCCTGTTCATTTTGATGGGAAAATGCACCTATATTGCACATGTTGCGTTTTTCTCCGTATATTGTTTAAAGCGTGTCTAAAAAACAAAGCGTGATGAAAATTTTTTGTTGCATTTTTATGGTTTTTAAGACTTTTTGGATCAAAAAAACATATTTATTGTTACACCACATATTATAATTAAAACGCGTAAAAACTACACTGAAAAAAAACACATCAAAACAGCATCTAAAACCAACTGTTTTTATAAATACGCTCCAAAAACTACAAGTAATTTTTCTACTACCCTGAAAAATTCAAGTAAAAAAACTCTTTCTGAATATCCCAATAAGTAGTCTTTTTGAAAGATGTGTTAGTTAATGTTATTGAATCCAGCAGAAAAAAAGTGGACATTTGAATGAAAATCTACATCTACTAGTAGCAGAAAAAAAAATATTTATTGACTTTAGGATTGTGCAAAATGCACCAAATTTTACATAAGTCATCTGACTTTAAAAAAAACATGTTTCATCTTTCTCCAACACATCTTTTTTTCAGCCTTTTTCTTCTGCCCCATTGTTTTCATATCATATCATACCAAGGGAACATGATTCACTTTCAGCAATTTACACTGTTTGTGTGATTCATCTTATGCATGCAGTTCTTCATTTTATATGGTCTTCCATTGAACTGTAGCAGATATATCCAGTGGCTGATGATGACCTCTAGTGGATATGATATAAACAAACAAAGAAAAAGCAAAAAAATTAGGTAAAAAATAAATAAAATGAAGTTGTACTTTGTGATTCGAGAAAGAAATAATGTGCATGGTATGTACAATGTGTGCACACTAATTGAAATATTTATTTAAATGTAATTAATTATAATAAATAATCATTCTAAATGCTAAAATTGCCTTTGTACAGTGATAAGCGAACGTGCTCGCCACTGCTTGATACTCGCCCAAGCATCACTGTGCTCGACTAGCTCGGCGAGTGTTTCTGGGTTGCTCGGGCGGTAGCTCGAGTCCCCTCCCTGCGTGTTTGGCGCTCTTTAGAGAGCCAATGAACATGCAGGGATTGCCTGCCATGCACTGTAATGCCGCAGCCATGTTGGTTGTGGGCATTACAGTGATTGGCTGGCCGCACAGCATCATCAGGAGTATATAAGACCGGGCACCGCCATGCTTGTAACAGTCTACTCTGGAACCAGGCAGAGTAGGGAGAGCTGCTGCTGCGTCAGGGAGAGATTTGCTTCTTCATAGTTGGTATAGGTATTCTACAACATATATATACAGTACAGACCAAAAGTTTGGACAAACCTTCTCATTTAAAGATTTTTCTGTATTTTCATGACTATGAAAATTGTACATTCACACTGAAGGCATCAAAACTATGAATTAACACATGTGGAATTATATACTTAACAAAAAAGTGTGAAACAACTGAAACTATGTCTTATATTCTAGGTTCTTCAAAGTAGCCACCTTTTGCTTTGATGACTGCTTTGCACATTCTTGGCATTCTCTTGATGAGCTTCAAGAGGTAGTCACCGGAAATGGTTTTCACTTCACAGGTGTGCCCTGTCAGGTTTAATAAGTGGGATTTCTTGCCTTATAAATGGGGTTGGGACCATCAGTTGTGTTGTGCAGAAGTCTGGTAGATACACAGCTGATAGTCCTACTGAATAGACTGTTAGAATTTGTATTATGGCAAGAAAAAAGCAGCTAAGTAAAGAAAAACGAGTGGCCATCATTACTTTAAGAAATGAAGGTCAGTCAGTCCGAAAAATTGGGAAAAATTTGAAAGTGTCTCCAAGTGCAGCTGCAAAAACCATCAAGCGCTACAAAGAAACTGGCTCACATGAGAACCGCCCCAGGAAAGGAAGATCAAGAGTCACCTCTGCTTCTGAGGATAAGTTTATCCAAGTCACCAGCCTCAGAAATCGCAGGTTAACAGCAGCTCAGATTAGAGACCAGGTCAATGCCACAGATTTCGAGCATCAGACACATCTCTACAACAACTGTTAAGAGGAGACTTTGTGCAGCAGGCCTTCATGGTAAAATAGCTGCTAGGAAACCACTGCTAAGGACAGGCAACAAGCAGAAGAGACTTGTTTGGGATAAAGAACACAAGGAATGGACATTAGACCAGTGGAAGTCTGTGCTTTGGTCTGAAGAATCCAAATTTGACCTCTTTGGTTCCAACCACCGTGTCTTTGTGCGACGCAGAAAAGGTGAACGGATGGACTCTACATGCCTGGTTCCCACCGTGAAGCATGGAGGAGGAGGTGTGATGGTGTGGGGGTGCTTTGCTGGTGACACTGTTGGGGATTTATTCAAAATTGAAGGCATACTGAACCAGCATGGCTACCACAGCATCTTGCAGCGGCATGCTATTCCATCCGGTTTGCGTTTAGTTGGACCATCATTTATTTTTCAATAGGACAATGACCCCAAACACATCTCCAGGCTGTGTAAGGGCTATTTGACCAAGAAGGAGAGTGATGGGGTGCTACGCCAGATGACCTGGCCTCCACAGTCACCAGACCTGAACCCAATCGAGATGGTTTGGGGTGAGCTGGACTGCAGAGTGAAGGCAAAAGGGCCAACAAGTGCTAAGCATCTCTGGGAACTCCTTCAAGATTGTTGGAAGACCATTTCCGGTGACTACCACTTGAAGCTCATCAAGAGTGTGCAAAGCAGTCATCAAAGCAAAAGGTGGCTACTTTGAAGTGCCAAGAATATAAGACATATTTTCAGTTGTTTCACACTTTTTTGTTAAGTATATAATTCCACATGTGTTAATTCATAGTTTTGATGCCTTTAGTGTGAATGTACAATTTTCATAGTCATGAAAATACAGAAAAATCTTTAAATGAAAAGGTGTGTCCAAACTTTTGGTCTGTACTGTATAAACTGTATATATATATATATCTCCAACTGAACTAACAGTCCTTTTGAGGACTAATCCAGCTGCATATATTCAGTGGTGATAGCAAGAGTTAGGTATGCAGGCAGTCAGGGTATGTGGTAGACTGCAGTGCATGGTATAGCACAAGAGGGTCCATTGAACGTCCTGTTAGTATAGGTATTCCACAACATATATATACAGTTGTGCTCAGGCGAGTACCGTGTACTTGCGAGTATGCTCGCTCATCACTAACTGCTAGTTCAGATGGTTATATACAGTTGTGCTCAAAAGTTTACATACCCCGGCAGAATTTTTCCTTTCTTGGCATTGTTTCAGAGAATATGAATAATAACAAAAAAACTTTTTCTCCACTCATGGTTATTGGTTGGGTAAAGCCATTTATTGTCAAAATACTGTGTTTTCTCTTTTTAAATCTTAATGACAACCAAAAACATCCAAAAGACCCTGATCAAAAGTTCACATACCCCAGCTCTTAATACTGTGTATTGCCTCCTCTATTATCAATTACAACTTGAAGTCTTTTGTGGTAGTTGTGGATGAGGTTCTTTATTTTCTCAGATGGTAAAGCTGCCCATTCTTCTTAGCAAAAAGCCTCCAGTTCCTGTAAATTCCTGGGCTGTCTAGCATGAACTGCGCGCTTGAGATCTCTCCAGAGTTTCTCAATCATATTGAGGTCAGGAGACTGAGATGGCCACTCCTGAACCTTCACGTTGTTCTGCTGTAGCCAATCATAGGTCAACTTGGCCTTGTGTTTTGGATCGTTATCATGTTGGAACGTCCAAGTACGTCCCATGCGCAGCTCCCGGGCTGATGAGTGCAAATTTGCCTCCAGTATTTGCTCATAACGTGCTGCATTCATCTTTCCTTCAACTTTTACCAAGTTTACTGTGCCTTTGTAGCTCACACATCCCTAAAACATCAGCAATCCACCTCTGTGCTTTACAGTAAGAAAGGTGTTCCTTTCATCATAGGCCTTGTTGACCTCTCTCCAAATGTAACGTTTATGGTTGTGGCCAAAAAGTTAAATTTTGGTCTCATCACTACAAATTGCCTTGTTGCAGAAGTTTTGAGGCTTGTCTCTGTGCTGTTTGGTGTATTGTAGGCGAGATACTTTGTGGCATTTGCTCAGTAATGGCTTTCTTCTGGCGACTTGACCATGCAGCCCATTTTTCTTCAAGTGCCTCCTTATTATGCATCTTGAAATAGCCACTTCGTTAGTTTTGTGGGTTTTTCTTTGCATCCTGAACAATTTTCCTGGCAGTTGTGGCCGAAATCTTTGTTGGTCTACCTGACCATGGTTAGGTTTTTACAAAGCCCCCGATTTTCCATTTGTTAATCACAGTTTGAACGCTGCTGACTGGCATTATCAATTCCTTGGATATTTACTTGTATCCCTTTCCTGTGTTATACAGTTCAACTAAATTTTCCCGTAGATCCATTGACAATTCTTTTGTTTTCCACAAGACTCACAATCCAGAAACGTCAGTGGCTGGATGAAAGATGCAAGAGTCTGTCTGGATCCCAGAAACTCACTCAGCTTTTATGCACACACACTGATTACAAGCAAACAGGTCACAGGTGAGGATGTTACTGTTATGTTTTGCAACTTAGAACTAAGGAATAGGAGGGAAAAGCTGTCCCTGCACTGAGACTCAGCTTAACCCTACGATGGGGTGGGTGCCCTATTCCTTGTGAATAGCCCCACCGACACTCCTGCACTGAACTCAAATGAAGACCTCACGGAAAGGGAAAGGGTGTACCTAAAAGATCTAAGGACTGGTAGCAAAAACAGGAGACATCCTAAAAGAAAAGTCAGTTGCAGAAACAAAGATAAAAGGAAACAAAACTGTTGGAACAAGAAGTCCTAGGATAACAATTGTCCTAAGCAAGAAGAACAAACAAGGCAACTTAGCCAGAGCACAAGCAAAACAACACTGATGTCCAGCAGGGAATGGGAGACAGGTGCTGAGTAATAAAGAGTGAAGAGATCACGTGACCAAGACACCCAGCACCAGAGGAAAAGACTAGAAGCCAGCAAACCACAACAAGATGGCCGATAGTAAAACAACATAGATTCTAACAGTTACTTTTAGTAGCCATTCAAACCCATTTGTGTCAAAATCTGTGCATGTTATTAGGCCAAAATCACCAGGGTATGTGAAGTTTTGATCAGGGTCATTTGGATGTTTTTGGTTGTCGTTAAGATTTAAAAAGAGAAAACACAGTAGTCTGACAATAAATGGCTTCACCCGACCAATAACCATGAGTGGAGAAATTTTTTTTTAGTTATTATTCATATTCTCTGAAACAAGGCCAAGAAAGGAAAAATTCCTTCTCCCTTCCCATGTTATTCTTTCCTCATTTAACCTCTCTCTTTATTGTTTCTCCTCTTTTCCATCCCACTTTCCTTTTTCTATTTTCCTTCCCTTCCCTTCCCCTTTTCCTCTCCCCTACCTTCCTCTTTTTTCCTTCCTCTTCTCCTCTCGCTTTTGTTACCTTTCCGTTACTTTAGATAGGTTAAGGTATAGCTTCCTTTTCTCTTTTCCTAGCTAATATTCTTCTATTGTTTGATTTTCTTCATTATTCTTATGTATTTTATCCCCTTTTTGTTTTTATTCCCCATTATGTAAAATTTCCCTTAATAAAAACCATTTAAACAGAAAAAAGAAAAGAAAAATTCTGCTGGGGTATGTAAACTTTTGAGCACAACTGTATAAAACCATCTGAACTAACAGTTAATGATGAGCGAGCATACTCGTACGTACTTGGTACTCGCCGGAGCATCTCAGTACTCGAGATGATCGTAGCTCGCAAAGTACTTGCGAGATGCTCGAGCGGATGCTCGGGTCCCCTCCCTGCATGTTTGGCGCTCTTTAGAGCGCCAATCAACATGCAGGGATTGCCTGCCACTCATTGTAATGCCGCAGCCATGGTGGTTGTGGCATTACAGTGACTGGCTGGCCACACAGCGACATCAGGTCTATATCAGACCTGGCGCCGCTGTGCTCATCAGTCTACTCCGCAATCAGGCAGTGTAGGGAGAGGTGCTGCTAAGCTAGGGAGAGATTTGGTTGTGTATTAGGTAGTGTAGGGAGAAAACAAGTACATTACACATATCCATCTCAACAAACATTTCTTCTGAGGACTAATCCATCTGTAGAGATATCAGACAGGCAGTGTATATAGCAGATTGCAGTGTATATAGCACAAGAGGCTCCATTCCAGTTTTGTCTGCTGCTACTGTTAGATATTTCTAGAAATAGGCCCAGGTCTCAGGGGCCAGGAATAATTTTTTTTGGGATCTTAATCCTCATTATTTGCTTAAAAAGCAATCCAGAGAACACCGTTGTTCTGCGCCATTTGCTTGTTGACACTGCAGAATACAGCCAGGTCCTTTTCATATTACAGAGCTAAAAAATCCAGCTATTTAAAACTGTGGTTTGTCCGTCACACGGATCACATATAATTGTGCTGAAAATACTGCCATTTTTGGCCTCCATTCAAAATTCTTTTCTGTGTGTCAGCAAAGTTTTTGACACCGGTTTGCTGTTCAAAATAGTTACCTACAGGCCAGGTATTTAAAACTGTGGCTTCTCCATCACACGGATTACATATAACTTTGCTCCAAATTCAGCCTTTGTAGTGAGCGTGGAAGATATTGTCCTCCATTTAAAATGGGCAAGGCACGTGGCAATGGACGGGGAACTGAACTTGATGGTGATGGTGCATGCAGAGGCCGAGGCCAAGGCTGTGTGCAAGCTGAAATTGTGCCACAACAAACACCCACATCTTCTCGCCCGACTTTCCTGTCCCAATTCCTAGGGGACTGCAGCACAACACTATTGAACCCAGAGCAGTGTCAAAAGGTTGTTGGTTGGATAGCGGATAATGATTCCAGTCACTTAGCCACCACCACCACCCTGTCTTCCACACGGTCAAGTCTCAGTAGCCATGAGTCTGGACGGCATATTTCTCACCCTGATCCTCCTTCCTCCCACCATGCCGAGTGCCCGGAGACAACTGATCCCTCACTTGGACACTCTAAAGAGCTGTTCACTTTTCCATTTATAGATTCGGGCCTCTCACCTTGTCCACTTGAAGCGGGGCAAGAGGAGATCGCATGTAGTGATGCCCAAATATTTGAGCAGCCACGGTCACACGAAGGCGACGGTGGGAAAGTGTCACAAGAGGTGGACGATGATGAGACACAATTGCAAGAAAGTCAGGAGGAGGACCAGGGTGCAGAAGTGGAAGACGAGGTGGTGGATCATATAGTAACTGACCCAACCTGGCAGGAGGACATGCAGAGCGAGGACAGCAGCACACAGGGTGAGGGAGGCAGAGCACCCCAACAGGCAGGAAGATGCAGTGTGGTGGCCGCAGACAAAAGGCAGGCAACCGTATTCCATAACACCAGCAAGAAGGAAGTTGCCAGTTCAACTGTTAGGACTTCTCGAGTCTGGTTGTTTTTTAAAGACTCTACCGATAGCCCCAAAAAGGCCATTTGCACCACCTGCCAGGCTAGCATCAGCAGGGGTGACAAAACTAGCAGCCTGACCACCACCAGCATGATCAGGCAAATGGCAGCAAAGCACCCGACTTTGTGGGCCGAACCCCAGGGTCCAGGAACAGTGTCTGCAGGTGGCACCATTGCTTCTTCCGCTTTTGTGCATGCAAGCCAATCCCCTGTTCATGGTGCATGCGAAGATGCCTCCTGCCCTGCACCTGTCGTTGCACACTCTCAAGTAGCAGCATCAGGAAGCACGTCCACGTCCTTGTCCCAGCACAGTGTTCAGTTGTCCATACCCCAGTCCTTGGAACGCAAGCGCAAATACGCAGCCAACGCCCCACAGGCCACACTACTAAATGCCCACATTTCACGACTGCTTGCGCTCGAAATGTTGCCTTTTAGGCTCGTGGAGACGGAAGAATTCCGCAACCTGATGGCGGCGGCCGTCCCTCGGTACTCGGTCCCCAGCCGCCACTATTTCTCCAGGTGTGCCGTCCATGCATTACACAAGCACGTGTCCCAAAACATTAGCCGTGCCCTCAACAACACAATTACCGGGAAAGTCCACCTAACCACGAACACGTGGACAAGTGTTTGTGGGCAGGGAAGGTACATCTCGCTGATGACACAATGGGTTAGCATAGTGGAAACTGGGACCCAGTCGGACCTTGGGACGGAACACATCCTCCCGATGCCAAGGATTGGGGGCCCTAGGTCAATCAGGGTTGCCCTACAGTCTACAGCTTCTGCACCTCATCCTCCTCAGCCTCCTCCTCCTCTTCAGCCTCCATCTCCAAAATGACCACATCAGTCACAAGCTGGAAGCACTGCAGCACTGCCTCGGCCAAGCGGCAACAGGCTGCGTTGAAGCTAATATGCTTAGGTGACAAACCGCACAATGCTGAAGAGTTGTGGACAGCTCTTAAAGAGCAGCCAGATCTGTGGCTCACACCGCTGAGCCTACAGCCAGGCATGGTCGTGTGTGACAATGGCCGGAATCTGGTGGCGGCTCTGAGGCGGGGCGAGCTCACACACGTACCATGCCTGGCCCATGTGCTTAACCTCATGGTTCAGCGGTTTCTCAAATCCTACCCAGAGCTGCCAGATCTGCTTGTTAAAGTACGCCGCATGTGTGCCCATTTTAGAAAGTCACCTACAGCTTCAGCCGCTCTTGCCGTGCTTCAGCAGCGTTTGCAGCTTCCGGGTCACAGATTGGTGTGTGATGTCCCCACGTGTTGGAACTCTACACTGCAGATGTTGGGAAGGATTTGTGAGCAGAAGAGGGCAGTTGTTGAGTACCAGCATCAACAAGCCCGTCGGTATTCAGTTCAGATTCCACACATAAGACCTCAGGAGTGGACATGGATGTCAGACATATATACCATCCTCCAAAACTTTGAGGACTCCACCAAGATGGTGAGCGGCGATGATGCCATAATTAGCGTCACCATCCCGCTTCTCTGTCTTCTGAAATGCTCTCTGCTCACAATCAAAGAGGATGCATTGCAGCCGGAGCACGATAAGATGGAGCAAGGAACCATACAGGGTGGTTACACACAGCCCAGCCTCATCTCATCCGAACGTGGATTGGGTGATAATGAGGAAGAGGAGGAGGAAGAACAGGAGCTAGTTTCATGCGCTATAGACGGTACTACCTGCACAGCTGTCATACCGTCTGTTCAGCGTGGATGGCTAGAGGACAGAGAGGAGGATGAGGAGAGCATGGTCAGTCATCCTTTTGGTGAGGACACGGAAGTCTTGCCTGTTAGTAGTCTGGCACGCATGGCTGAGTTTATGTTACGCTGCCTTTCCCATGACCCTCGCATTCTCAAAATTTTGGGTGACAGTCATTACTGGTTGGTGACACTTCTAGATCCATGCTACAAGGAGAACTTTACATCTCTTATTCCTTTGCAGGACAGGCCTAATAAAATTGTGCAGTACGAGAAGGCCCTTGTTGCGGATTAATTAAAAAAATTCCTATCTGAAAACGCTGGCGACAGAGGTCACAGTTCATTGGACAACCAAGGAGTACAGGCGAGGGAGACACAAATGCAATCGAGCAGAGGCAGAGGAACACTGTCAAAGTTCTGGGACAGTTTTCTCAGACCCTCCCATCGCACAAGCCCTGATGGGCGGGGTACTCTCTCAAGTAGGGAAAGGTAGCGGATGATATGGCGGGAATACATTGCCGACCGTACCCACAACCTCCGTGATTCCTCTGTGCCTTATAATTATTGGCTATCCAAGCTGGACACGTGGCATGAACTGGCGCTAGCGTTTTGTCACAGCGGGTTTTTAGTGCCGCCAGTGGAATTATAACCGATAGCCGTTGCTTCACTGCATAGGCAAACAGTATGGGAGGCCTATTTCCTAATAATGGGAATATTGTTTTCAGGAGACCTTCCGACCTCTACGTCTCTTGCAAGGGGCATTGGAGTTCCTCCAAATTTTTAGCAGCCGTTGCTTCACTGCATAGGCCAACAGTATGGGAAACACACTTCCTAATAATGGGAAACATTGTTTTTAGGAGACACTCTGACCTCTACGTCTCTTGCAAGGGGTATTGGAGTTTCTCCAAATTTTTGGCAGCCATTTTAGTCACTGCATACACAAGAACAGTATGGGAGACCCACTTCCTATTAATGGGAACAGCAGAGCATAGCCGACTGCTGTTTCTTTAAGAATAGTAAGGCTGTAAAAATAGTGTTGGTGACTTTCACAATCCCTCCTTCATAAATGAAACACAATGTGTCTGATGATATCTCATACACCAAATGGCCAGATAAGGTTGTAAAATGTTAAAATGACATTTACTGGTAAATGTTTTTTTCACCGTTGAAAGCAATGCAAAAGTGCAAAAACACATCAAAAACGCTATGTGTGAACATAGCCCAAGGTGTAGAGGAGCATTTTTGTTTTTGGTTATCTATTTTCCCTTATATACAAGTCATTACCCTGGACAGGATGTTCCTTAACATATTTCCCAGGAAAATCCATTTTGGTTTCGTTTTTGTATGTTTTATTGTGAGCCCGTAAAAGTGGCGTAATACCTCTGACAACGTTGTTGACAGCAGTGACCTGGGAGTCAGAAATGCTTCCAGGGGTCTTCCCCATGTGTAAGGTGCGCCAGCGAGGTAGTCGTGGGCGAGCTGTAGCCCCTGCTCGCTCTCGCACCCTACAGACAATACGTGTCCTCCCTCTGATGTGTGGCTGTGTATGTGGTTCTCTCCACTTACTTCAAACCATATGATCGTGGCTGTCTCCAGTCAATTCTCTTCTGGGACAAGGGCAGCAATAAATTCAGAGGACACGAGGTTCTTAACCATAACTTGGACTTTACTTGGGGAAGAGGAATATGCACAATATTTACAGGCAGATATAATGGATAAGGCCCGACAGGTTATCATCTCCCTCACAGGCGCTGGCAACATCTTCAGCCCTGGTTCCCTCTTTAAGTGAAGCATCTCTGTGACTCTAATCTCTAGCCCAAGAGAATCTTCTTCAATACCAACAGTGTTCCGGATCCTATATCTCCCCCACGTCTTAGCCTGGAGTCCTATCTATCTTCCTCTGCTACCTGCAGACTAGAATTGCCTGGGTCCTCAATACCTCCCTTGAGTTTCTCCAGCCAGCTAACAGGACTCTTGCGTAGGGAGATCTTTACACTGGTGATCCCACTGTCTGAGGGTACGGAGCTCCCGTCTACCCTAGCAGCCACCATATACTCAGGCTGCCCATAAGGCTCACTGTCCCAACTATCACTGACCCATCACTTCCTGCTTCTGGAAACTAAGCAGAGATTTTCCTGATGTGCCCACCCTCTCTGGGCTGTCATCACACACCTTTAACCACTTCACTGTCTGCAATACTGCTGGCAGACTCAACCTGACATCTGCACCCAGGACAGTGGCATCTTGTGGCCGGTTACAAGTACTGCAGCCCACAAGGCATTATGTCAGGAACAAGCTCTATAAACACTAGTGGCTTGATCATGGCCCTAAGTTTCCCCTCTACTCTACTGACTGGACCACTGCAGCTACCCCTTAGTTTAGCCTAACAAAAGTTCAGAGGGGTCTAACTCTGGGAACATTCTCTTTTAACTACATCAGTGCCAAAGGAAAGCTACATCCTTTCCCACTATTACACATGCTGTTCTCATGCCATTTGAGCACTTTTCTCATCGATTTGGGCAATTTTTAGGCCCTCTGCAGACCGCCGGGGAGAGCCGCCTGAAAAATACTCGAGTTTCCCATAGACTTACATTGGGCTCGTTGCTCGGATCGAGCTCCCGAGTATTCCAATGTGCTCGACTCGAACAACGAGCACCCGAGCATTTTAGTGCTCGCTCATCACTACTTTTGTATCTATGAGCATTTTTGCATGAGCCTGAGCTACATCAGACAAGAGTAGCATTGTACTGTATATAGACTAGAATTAGATCCCGAAGAAAAGGGATGGGAAAAAACGCGACATAAAGCCCATAAGCGTTTGTTTGATGTAAAAATATATATATCTTTATTAAACATATCTTGGTAAAAAAAATCAGTTCAATTACATAAGGAGTCTTTAACACCAATGGCCATGTACAACCCGCCAGCCCTTGGCATAACAGGGTGGCTGAAATTAAGCTGTGTGAGGGCTTATTTTTTGTGTTGTGAGCTGGCATTTTTACAAATACTATTTTGGGATACATATTATGTTTTGATTAGTGTTGAGCCACCCCCGTAGTGTTCGAGTTCGGTTTGGTTCGTCGAACACCCGTATGTTCGCCGAACTGTTCGTCGAACTGTTCGTCAAACTGTTTGTCGAACACCTTCAAACACCGTTAAAACCAATGGCAGACAAACAAAAAACACATAGAAACACATAGAAAACACATAGAAAACACTTCAAAGGTGTCCAAAAGCTGACAAACTGCTCAGAAGACACAACTAACACATGGAAAAGTGACAAGTACATATAGTCATGCGAAGAGGTGGAGGAGTAAAAGGAGGGGGAGACACAGATATAGGCATATCATGCCCTTCTAAAATCAAGAAAGGCTGGAGTAAAAATCTAAAATCAGCTTACCAACACCCAGACGTTGTGACAAGAAAATTAAAAAAGAAATATCTTTAGGTAGAATGGCGGTTCCATTCAGAACACTTTCCTTAGAAGACTTAGTGGTATCCCCGTTGTGAGTTGTGCCAAAAACGGAACCCAATACATTCGGACTAATCCACCATTTGTCATATCCAAGGGGCAGGTCTGTAAACGACAACATCGACGCGGAATCAAGTACAGTAGTATATGCTGTACATCCTTTGACAAGGCAATCAGGTGGATCAAGAAGTTGGGAAGGGTCACCCTAATGGCCAAAACAGACATTGATGCGGCGTTCCGGTTACTTACTACCTGTGCCTCCGAATAGTGTCCACCTATTGGGCTGCTTCTGGGAAGGAGCATACTATATAGATTGCTGTTTGCCCATGGGGTGCTCCAGATCCTGCTCACTATTTGAGGTGTTTAGTTGCTTCCTCGAATGGGTTGCAATGGACATTTCTAAGGGGGCACATGTTATCCATTACCTCGACAACTTCTTATGCCTGGGCCCAAAAGATTCGCCACAGTGTGAATAAACGCGACAGTCCACCTGTGAGAACGAGAGAGCTGGAGGGAGAGCAAACACCACAGAGCCGAGGGTTTAAATGGAGAACGGAAGAAGGAAAGAGGGCGAGGGAGGTAAGGGAGTACAGTGGAAGGCCGACCTGAGCTCCCCACGTTCCTGCTGGGCGGGGAACAGCCCTGGGAAGAAAAGCAGCTTGCGCATCCCTTTGAGGTTACGGGCGCAGAGGGACTACACTGGAGTGCGAAGCCGACACGGCCAGTCCGTTCCTGCCCGTGCGACCTCCGTGTCGCCGGGTTTGTGCCAGAGCCACGGTGGACCCTGACGGCCAGCCCCCCTCTCCCAATACTGGTGCCTGTACGCTGGTGGGTCGAGCCCCCCCGCGGTGGGGGGGAGTAACATCTGCAGAAGAAAGACCATCTTCCCGCCAAACTAAGATGTCGACTTCTTTTCGTGGACAATGAGATACGATCCCTTTCTTACGGACACGCCCATCGCTACAAATTCCAGATGAGGCACAAAATACAGCAGCTGCTTCAACGGACATCAAGTGCTCCTTCAAGTGGGCTCTCCTCCACCTCAACTTCAACATCACAAATACTCCAGTCCTCAGAGGAGTCACCCCAATCGCACTTGCTTCCTCACAGCTCCCAAGTCTCCAGCTGCCCGCCTGAGTATGGGGTAACACAGATGGTTGAGTCTGCACAGCTGTTTACTCATACTATAGCCTGGGAAACGGAGGTCTGCTCCAGAGCTTCTGTTAATCCAGACGAGGAAATGATCTGCACTGATGCCCAGAATCTTTATGAGTCGGATCCAGGACCAGATGAAGAAGGTTCTGAGCATAATGTAGACCCTCATTCCCAAACTGTAACTCCTGTTGGTGGAGACAATGATGAAGACGATGATGAGACTCAAATACCTGATTGGAGCGACAACTTGACTTTTCGGTTAGGGCAGGAAGAGGTTGGCTCTGAGGACGACGGGTGTGAGAACACACAGGGTGATGATGACGAGGTTGGAGATCCCACTTACTGTCAACCCACAGTCAGCCCGTCGATGAGGTCAGCAGAGGAGGTGGAGGAGGATGTGACTAGCCCAGGGGATGGGGATGACTCGGTACCCAGGCCTTTGCCTGGCCTTTGGGATGTCGCGGTGGTCGGCTCCCGGGCCCGTAAACTGGGGTCACTCTTTAAAAGGGTGGATAATTGTTAATTTTATAAGAGTTCGTGACGCCATCTGTGGTATCTGGTGAGAAGCACCAGCGCTGCAGCAGTCCACTGAGGCCTGTGATAAGGCAGCTCGATGGTGTAGCTCCCCGCAGGTGGAGCTAGGCCTCAGGGCAGCGTATGCAGGGGGAATGCAGGACAGGCGAGACCCAGCTGGGTCAGAGCAAGAATGGGAACGGACACGGTAGCCACTTCAGTACCTTTTACTGGTGGAAATTCAGGCACATCCCGGAGCACTGTAGGGTGAAGGGTGCATATCAGGATCCTCCCCAATGAGCGGGTGTAGGGCCTCCTGTTTCTTACCTCTGTGTAGTAAGTTTCTGACCTGCCTGGAGCTAGGCCTAACTTTGTCTCTGTCCTGCGCTGGCTGACCTTGTGGTAGGGCCTTGTCTTGGAGTTCACACTCCCAGTATGCGGGGCCTAAGCGTCTCCTGGCTCTGTTACGTATCAGCACCTTGGTGATCCTGGGACTTGTAGTTCTCCAGGGATTCCTGTTATGCCTTACTGGGTCATAGAGATCCCGGTAAGCTCGGATCCGGTGTCCGGTAAATGCTTTGGGGTGAGCTGGTTAAGCTCCTCTGCCCCCTATGTACTAACTCTCGCCTTTGGCCTACTCGGGCCCTCACTAGGCTATACACACTAACGGCAGCTTGCCGCGCTTCACCGATCTTATGGCGCCGACACACCTTAAGCTCTAACTGGGCTCCCTGAATCTAGCTAACAGGAGCCTCGTGCTCCACTGCTGAACTATTAACTGAGTTCTCTAGACTAGACTGAGCTCCACTGCAGACTGACCTCTCTTAGGCTTCTCTACTGCAGGAACTCTTCAGAGGAACTGAACTGCCTAGCTCCACCTTCCCTATTTATATCCTTAACGGGCTCCCTCTGCTGGTCTGAGGTGGAAGGTGGAGATGTGTGAATGTTTATGGGGGCCTCTTGTGGAGGATTCCATCAATGCACTCTTCTAGGATCTGTGATACCAAGCGCAGCTGGGCGTCACAGATGCTATTGATGATGAGGTTAGGTTGCGCCTTCCTGGACAGAGACGGAGTACTGGAAGCACGTCAACAACTGCATCCTCAACCACAACTCTGCCTCTGACCACAAGTCGTGGTGGCTCTTCAGTTCGCATGGGCTCTAAGCCTTGCATAGCCTGGGCATTTTTTCAGATCGATAAGGATGCCCCAACTCGTGTTATCTGTAATATTTGTCACAAAAAGCTAAGTAGAGCAAAAAAATCCATAGTTTGAGTAGTTCATGCATGTACCGTCACATGAATATGAAGCATAAGTTGCAGTGGGAAAGCTCACTGTGCTAAAATGCGGCCTAGCAGGCCGGGCCAACCACCGTCTGCCCCATCTTGTGCATCCGCGGCCTCTTCATCCTCTGTGACTGGGGGGACAGCAGTCACACATGTTTTTGGATGCAGACCTGCCACCTCTTTACCCGCAACAGCCAGTGTGATTGGCAGGTCATCATTTCATTTGGAAGTGGAAACACCAGCTGGTGTTGAGCACTCTCCGACATCGAGAGCACCACCTTTGGAACAAGGCAACCTAACTTTTCCGCCTGCATCTTCCTCACAGACCGGCAGTTTGCCAGGGACACCCTACTCAACCCCGTCTAAGCACAACAGCCAGCCCTCGGTCCCTCAGATGTGGACAAGTAAAAGACCATTTCCTCCTAGCCATGACAAATCTAAGAGGTTGAATTTCACCATCTGCAAGCTGTTGCCTACAGAAATGCTGCCTTTCCGCCTGGTGGACACAGAGGATTTTCGAGACCTTATGTCCGTCGCAGTGCCCCAGTACCAGATGCCCAGTCGGCACTATTTCTCAAAGAAAGGTGTGCCTGTGCTACACCAGCATGTCGCACACAACATCACCGCTTCTTTGAGAAACTCTGTGTGTGACAGGGTGCATTTCACCACAGACACTTGGACGAGTAGGCATGGACAGGGGCGTTACATGTCGCTGACTGGGCACTGGGTAACTATGGTGACAGCAGGACAAGGGGCTGCTGTCCAAGTTTTGCCATCCCCACGAGTTGTGCGTCAATCCTCTTTATCTCGAAGTTCCTCCACTGCTTCTGCCTCCTCAACCTCCTCTTGGTCCTCCACCTGCACCCAAAGCCTGTCTGGTAATGCCACCCACTTTCTATCTCTGCAGAAGGAATCCTGCACACCTCCTTACTATGCTGGCAGCAGGGCTCAACGGCATCAGTAGGTGTTTAGTTTGAAATGTCTGGGAAATGTGAGTCACACAGCTGAGGAGTTGTGGCCAGCTCTGGAGACCCAGTTTCATGAATGGTTGTCTCCACTGGACTTGAAACCAGGGAAGGCCGTGTGCAACAATGCTGCAAACCTGGGTGCGGCCCTTCGCCGGGGCAATGTCACACACGTGCCTTGTATGGCTCACGTGTTGAACCTAGTTGTCCAGAAATTTTTAGCCCACTATCCCGGACTAGATGGCCTTCTGCAGAGGGCACGGTCGCTGTGTGCTCACTTCCGCCGTTCGCATCCCACAGCTCAGCGACTTACATCTCTACAGAAGTCGTTGGGCCTGCCAGTTCACCGGCTAAAATGCAATGTGCCGACACGGTGGAATTCAACTCTGCACATGTTGCAGCGACTGTGGCATCACCGACAAGCCCTGGTGCAATACGTTCTGAAGTATAGCCTGGGCCAACGAGATCCAGAGGTGGGGCAAATCATGCTGCAGGAGTGGTCTCAGATCAAGGACCTATGAAGTTGACGCACCCCCTGGGCCGTGGGGTACCCGGAGCCGGGCCAGTAGACGCTGGGGGTTGTAGTCACTGTGGCGGTGACCCGGTCCGTGACCCAGGGTGGTCAATCCAAGGGTAATTTGTATATATGGGTTTTATAATGTCCGACTACGCCACCTGTGGAGTGCGGCCAAAGGGGCCGCCGCTGCGGAACAGTCCTCTGAAGCTGGTGGTTTTGCAGCAACGGTATTATTACTCCCCACAGGAAGAGTGTAGCTTCAGGGCAGTGTGGGTGGATGATGATGGTTGTAGTGTAGGGAGTCAGTAATGAACACAGAGACCGTATGATGCAGTCCCAAGATCTTTACTCACAGTTGTTGCAGTCCAGATTATAGGTACCAGAGCAATCTCCCCCGTCGTGCTGTGCGTACTCAGTGAGGGGCTCAGTCCACCCCCAGATAGCTCCGAAGTACTTAGCAAGACCCCCTTCTGTGTGTCCTTTCTCTGGCCTTCTCCCTGCACCTCACACCCAGTGACACTTCTATCCGGTATCCTCGGGCCTTGGCGGGCGACGTGTGTTCGGTCCCCGGGGTCCTATGTGGCTACCTTCTTAGTGAGACTGGTGTGGACTTTGGCCTGCAGTACATGAAATGCTGCAGCCTCCGGTTTCTAGTTGAGCCTTGCTGTTTCTCCGCTAGTTGAGGGACCGGTTCCCCTTATCTGGCCTGACCCCTCTACCTCCTGGTAGCAACGGGCGTACGGATGGCCTTCTGCACGGCCCGTACCCCTAGGGTCCCTTCGGTTCCTGGAGCCTTCCTGCTCCCACTCCTCTCTTCTCTCCTTCAGTCCTGGGCCTCCAGGCTAGGCCCGCCTCTGGGGCAGAGCTCATGCAGAGTCTCTGCTCCTGTCACTTCTCCTCCTCTGACTGGCTTGCTCTTTCTAAGATGGCTTACTATTTATACTCTCCCTGTCATGTGCTTCCCTAAGCTGCTTTCTCCACCCACACCCACTACATAGGACCCTCCCGCCAGCTAGGGACCTGGGACTCTGCTCTCCCTTAGGAGCAATCTCGCCCTACCCCCAATGCGGGTATGTGTTGGATGCAGGTGTTAGGGTCCTGAGCCATACTCCTTCCTTACCTGAGGGTGAGATACCACACCTCTGGGTGAGATGCAGTACCTCTGTGGCGACTGAACCCTCAGGGGCGCCACACACCCTTCTGCACAGTTTTGAAATGGCGACGAAGATGTTTAGTGCTGACGATGCCATTATCAGCATGACTATTCTGGTGATTTACATGCTGGAGCACACGTTATACAGAATTCAGAGTCAGGTGGTGGGATAAGAGGAGGTGGACGAAGTAGAGGAGGAGTCGTATGCGGAAGGGATAACATCTCCAAGGTCCAGACGGTCGGCAGCACCATGGCGGCAGGCATGGGAGGGTGGGGGAGAGGGATTAACCAGGGCGCATGGTAGCAGCCAAACTGTTGAGGAAGGTGCAGGAGCCGAGGAAGAAGTGGAGGACGAACTGGCGATGGGCATGTAAGACTCATCAGATGAGGGAGACCTTGATCACATTTCTGTTGTGTGAGGTTGGGGGGGAGAGGGCAGAGGAAGGAAGCATGATTCTTACCTCGCTACCAACACAACAAGGACTTGGTCCTCCTGGATGCGCAAGACACATGAGTGCCTTCTTGCTGAACTACCTGCAACATGACCCTTGGATTGTCAGAATTCGGAGTAATCCCGACTACTGGGTTGCCACACTTTTAGATCCCCGGTACAAAAGTAAATTTGCCGAAATAATTCCTGCCATAGAAAGGGATTCACGCATGCAGGAGTATCAGCAGAGGCTGTTGCAGAATCTTACATGTGCTTTTCCACAAAACACCAGTGGTGCACGCAGTGAATCTCACAGTTCTAACTTGCAAACCGTGGGACTGTCGAGTCTTCATCACTCAAACCGTAACAGTAACACAGTATCTGCTGGTAACAGCAATTTTGTGGAATCGTTTCACCACTTTTTTAGACCATCCATTGCAAGGCCACAGGAGACAAGAAGTCTGACACATAGTCAACGCCTAGAGAGGATGGTACAGGAGTATCTCCAAGTGAACATCGAAGACATGACTGTGTCACTGGACCCTTGCTCATTTTGGGATTCCAATCTGGAAAAATGTCCAGAGCTCGCCACTCACGCCTTGGGGATCTTGTCATGCCCTGCAGCCAGCGTTCTCTCTGAATGTGTGTTCTGCGCTGCTGGTGGTGTGCTGACAGATAAGCGCACGCGGCTGTCCACTGAGAATGCAGACAGACTCACGTTCATAAAGATGAACAAATCAAGGATCCGCAAGGACTTTTCTACCACTGTGTCATCCTGGGGAGAATAAAAGCTTGAGGATTTGGTAAAATCACCTCACCAACCATTTTAAGCAACTCTGGGGCAATTGATACCACTTAAGTGGTGTCTGTGCCCAAATTTTTGGAAAAAATGGAGACTCTTTTTGTAGTCCCCTTGCTGTGTTTTACGTGACGTTGGCATCATCAATTCCAGGTGGGTTGGGTCGCTCCCCCCCCCCCTTTTAACTGTAAGAAACTACATACACTATGGCTTGGGGTAACACAGATGGTTGAGTCTGAAGAGCTGTTTACTCAGAGGTGTGCTCCAAAGCTTCAGTGTCTGCTAGTCGGCATAGAATTTTTAACTGCATCTAGCCTAGGCAATACTTTGGGCATAGTAGCCCAGCTGCGAAGCAAGCTGCACCGCCTGTGTATCTAATAAGAATTTTTAAATGCATCTAGCCTAGGCAGACTGTGGGGACCCCCAACCAAACCCAGACGCTCAGCCCCCCTACTGCACCCCTTTCCTTGACAATACAATAATGTAACTCTTACAACTGGATGGGTGAGGATCGGTCACAGCTTTATTAACTCTTTATACTCATTCCATTAGAAAGGCATTTTATTTCTAAAACAATTCAGCTTGTTGCAGCATGCCCTGGGTCTCCACACCGGCAAGTTGGCCAACAAGTGTAATTCTCCAATATGTCCTTTCTATTTCTAGGCCACGGAGAATCCTGCGTACTCGTATGCAGGACTCTGACCCCCATCCATCACTCTTAACGCTTGTTCCACTACGTCCTGGAGTCCTGACAGGAATATGTCCAGTCCAATATCCATTAAGTGAACACCGTCGGGCCGTATGAGGCCTGCTTTATCTCCTTCCAGTTGTCGGTGTTGTATCACTACACCGCCTCTGTCTCTTCTAAATTTTGCCATCCGAATGTTTATTACCTGCCTTGTCCGTTCGATGGCCGTGATGTCTCGCGCACCTTGCCATACCGCTATCGGCACAATCTCTGACCATACTATAGTTAGTTTTGTGAAAAATTCTCTGAAGCGCTCAGTGTCTAGTTTCATTATTGCCATTAGTTATGCGCTCTTGTGATGACCTAGGTCGTTTCCCCCGGCCTGTATAACTAAGATGACCAGACCTCTTGCCTCTCTCCCTACCTTGATTACCTCCATTAGTACCTGTGGCCATAGCAGGCCTCTAATACCTCTCCAGTTGAAATATGTGTTATGAAACTCTAATTTCCTCCTGCCTGGGTGGACTTTCGCCCTTTTTTCTGCCTAATATATATATGAGTGGCCTATCACCCACACTGTTGGCTTAGCGTCACCTGTAAAAGAAACAAACCACGTTAGGATAACAAGTCCGGTCTTATGTATCTCGCCAAACACGTGGATCGCCATCTCCCTATCCTCTGAACTTCCGTTTCTGACAGTCCTGCTCTTGCTGCTTCCGTGGCCGCGCCTATGCGGATTGAGTGTGTCCTGTAATCTTTGGGGTGGTTCCCTGCCGATGTTATGCATTTATTAAATATAGCTTGGAACTGGTATCTTGATAATGGCATTCCATCAATGTGTGATAGGAAGAAATTACTTTGTGATCTGATGGTTATATTTGTTTTTACTATTGTTACCCGACTCAGTGTACCGTTTGTGGGTTGTAGAAGTAGCCAAGTGCCCCTGCCCGCTGGAACCGTTTTCGATTGGCGTATGCGTAGACGTATTGCATTATTGGCTATGACTACGTCCTGGTGTAATAAGCCTCCACTGGTGGTAATTTTGGATTGAGGGACTAATTCGCTTATGCATAGCGCCCCGAAGAAGGCGATCGCAAATGCAGTAGACAGTAGTGTTGCTTCAAATTGTGAGTGTCATGTTAATGGTGTTAGGGATATGATGTGAGAAATCAGTTTTAGTGACACGGGATGGGACATCTACACTCCTGACTTAGCTGACCCCTTTTCCATCCTTTTATGGATTGTCTGATGATGAATCTCTTTGTCACCTCTCCCCAATTCAGTAGTTGGAAGTGAAATGCTACTCCGGTCAGACACCGCTGTGCTGACGCCCCTGATATGCCCCTCATCATTAGCTGGTGGAGAAATTCTATGGTGACTTGTAATCTGGCTTGTTCACATTGGTCAACCCGTCTGCCTGCTACTAGTCGTGTCCACTCTTCCCATGCCTTACCGTATGCTTGTCACGTCGACGGGGCAACTGACGCTCTGATTAATGGCATCAACTATTCGCCACTAGATTCCATAGGGAGGGTGGGCATCTGTTGCCCGATGGGTGGGCGTTGGGGAGGAGCTCTGTGAAAATCTGCCAATTGAATTGTGATAAAGCGTTAGCAGCAGCTTTAGACCTCTCAGCATCATGGCTAGCGCGGACCCATACATTGTGTTTTAGGCACAGGAATGCTAGCCGGCGTAGTAGGCCTAGCACTGGGAGAGACGATGATGCCATCTTATTAATGCAGTGCGCTAGGCTGGTGTTTTTTGTTATGAAGCGTATATTTTTGTTAGCCTGGCGCGCGCCCCATATTTCTATTGCTACCACTATTGGGAAGAAGAATAATTTTCCGGGCTAGATGCAGCTAAAAATTATTAGTAATTTGAAAGCTGGTGGAGCTTAGTATAGATGGCCGAATAGAATGAGTACCACACACTGCTAATATGCCCAAAATTATTTTACAGGCAAGATGCAGCTAAAAATTATTATTAATTTCAAAGCTGGTGGAGCTTGGTATAGATGGCCTAGTACAATGAGTACCACACACTGCTACTGTTATGATCTGCTACAAGCACTGAGGAAAGACAGGAGATCTGTCCCTACAATAGAACTAAACTGGATCCCTACGATGTAACGGGGAACCTGATCCTGCGATCAGACCCGCTAAAGTCCTCGGCTAGTCTGTACGAAGACCTATAGATGCAAGGGAGGGATCCCTACACGAACTAGGGACTGGGATAAAGTTGGACACCTCCTAGCAGAAATTGTAGCAGTCAAAGACAAACACACAACAAAGAACATAGAGGTCCGAAGACCTAGCAAAACTAACAGAGAACGGAAACAGAGCACCAAGCTAGCTCAAGAGTACTAAATACAATGAAGTCCAGCAAGGCCAGGAGGGCGGAGCCGGATTAAATAGGCAAAAATGGTCATGTGACCAGCAAACTAGAAAAAACCTAA
Organism: Phyllobates terribilis; assembly: GCF_046119375.1. Lineage (NCBI taxonomy): Eukaryota > Metazoa > Chordata > Amphibia > Anura > Dendrobatidae > Phyllobates > Phyllobates terribilis. Next base: position 111,329,196 of record NW_027362768.1, on the reverse strand, counting down.
CAGGAGAGTTCTAACAGTACCCCCTCTTCTAAGAGGATCCTCCGGATCCCCTAGGACCGGGCTTATCAGGAAACCTCCTGTGAAATGCTCTGACAAGTCTGGAAGCAGAAATATCATCCGCCCTCACCCATGAGTTATCCTCGGGTCCGAAACCCTTCTAAGCGACGAGATACTGCAAACTCCCTCTATACCGTCTAGAATTTAGGATGCGGGAAATTTCATATTCCCCGTCCTCCACCACCGAAGGAACAGTGGCAGAGGCGTCACCAGCTGACACATCAGCTTTTTTCAACAGAGAAACATGAAACACCGGATTAATCTTCCAGGAGGTAGGAACCTCCAACCTAACAGCAGATTGGTTAACTATCTGAAGCACCTTAAAGGGCCCTACAAACTTGGGACCCAATTTTTTCGAAGGAATCCTCAATCGCAGATTCTTAGAGGACAACCAAACCATGTCACCAATAGCAAACGAAACCTCTTGCTGTTTCCTATCAAAGTACCTCTTAGATTTTTTGTTAGCCTCCTGAAGATTATCACGCACATCCGTCCAAACTCTCTCCAAATCACCGGAAAAACTCTCCTCCTCCGGCACAGCCGATACCAATTTGGAGAATGACCCAAAAGACGGATGTCACCCAGTACAACAAAAAAAAGGCGAACACCCAGCAGAAGAGGATGTATGGTTGTTAAGAGCAAATTCAGCAAGTGGCAGAAACTCAGACCACCCCTCTTGATTGTCTGCCACAAAGCAACGCAAGAACTGCTCAACATCCTGGTTCTTTCTTCCTGTCTGGCCATTAGACTCAGGATGATATCCGGATGAAAACGACAAATGAACTCCCAACCTGTCACAAAAGGCACGCCAAAAACGAGCCACGAACTGAGGTCCCCTATCAGAAACAATGTCAGTAGGAACGCCATGTAGTCTGACAATTTCCTTGACAAAGGCCTTAGCGAGTGTCTTAGCGCAAGGCAGTTGATGAAGGGAACCAAGTGACACATCTTGCTAAAACGGTCCACGACCACCCAGATGACCGTGAAACCTTCAGAGGGGGGAAGGTCAGTAATAAAGTCCATAGCCAGACGTGTCCAAGGTGCACTAGGAACCATCAGAGGGCAAAGCAACCCCGCAGCAGGAGCATGCGAAGACTTAGATCTAGCACACACAGTACATTGACGCACCCACTTAATGACTTCCTTCTGCCATCCAGGCCACCAAAAACTGCGACCCACAAGTCTCTTGGTCTCAGAAATTCCTGGATGACCTGCCAACCGAGACTCATGACACTCAACAAACAAATCTCTCCTAAAGGTCCTAGGCACAAACAACCTCCCGTGGGGAGTGTTAGATGGGGCATTCTCCTGTGCTTTAAGAATCTCATCTTCCAAAACGGAGTCCAAAGCAGCAATCACAACACCTTCTTGTAAAATGCTCTCCTCCTCAGCACTGACCATGGGAGAAAAGCTGCGAGACAAAGCATCCGCTTTAACATTCTTGGTACCCGGGATGTAAGTAACGGAAAAATTAAACCGCGAGAAAAAAAGTGCCCACCTAGCCTGACGGGCATTCAAGCGCTTGGCAGCATCAAGATAGATCAGATTTTTATGATCAGTGAAAACCTGAATGGGAAATTCAGCACCTTCCAAGAGATGACGCCAGTGTTCAAATGCGAGTTTAATGGCCAGCAATTCCCGATTACCAATATCGTAATTAAGTTCAGTCTCAGAAATTTTTTTTGAAAAAAAGGCACAGGGATGTACTCCATCCTTACTTTCCTGAGACAACACTGCACCAACCCCCACAGAAGAAGCATCAACCTCAACCAAAAACGGCTTAGTCACATCAGGCTGCATAAGGATGGGAGCAGAGCTGAACCTCTCCTTTAGAAACACAAAAGCTTCAATGGCCTCAGAAGTCCACTGAACCGCATTAGCACCTTTCCTAGTGAGATCGGTCAGCGGTTTGACAATAATAGAAATTTTTTTTATGAATTTTCTATAATAATTGGCGAAACCCAAAAACCTCTGTATCGATTTCAAACCAATAGGCCTAGGCCATTCCTGCACAGCTTTAACTTTAACCGGGTCCATCTCAAAACCTTCACTGGAGATAATGTAACCCAAAAAACTAATTCTCTGTACAGCGAACTCACATTTCTCCAGCTTAGCAAAAAGCGAATTGTCCATTAATAACTGTAAAACCTCACGTACGCTCCGCCAATGAGACTCCAGATCAGGCGAATAAATCAGAATGTCATCCAAATACACAACCACATTTTTGCCGATCAAAGGTCTAAGGATGTCATTAATAAGATTCTGAAAAAATGCTGGAGCATTGGTAAGACCAAAAGGCATAACCAGATTCTCAAAATGACCCACAGGAGTGTTAAAAGCAGTCTTCCATTCATCACCCTCCTTCATGCGCAACAAATTGTATGCCCCCCGGAGATCAATTTTAGAGAACCACTTGGCCCCCACTAACTGGTTAAACAAATCAGGAATCAATGGCAGTGGGTAAGGATTGCGTACAGTAATTTTATTCATCTCACGAAAGTCCAGACAAGGACGTAAACCGCCATCTTTTTTTTTTAACTAAAAAAAATCCAACAGCCACAGGAGACTTGGAAGGCCTAATGTGACCGGCGGCCAAGCTTGTCTGTATGTATTCCTCCAAAGCCTTTCTCTCAGGAATAGTAAGATTAAATAAGCGACTTTTAGGAAGAGTCGCTCCAGGGACAAATTCAATGGTACAATCATAGTCTCTATGGGGAGGCAAAATTTGTGACTCCTCCTCAGAAAAAACTCTCCAAAAATCCTGAATAGGTACAGGTAATTCCCCTTTTTCCACCGCAGCAATACGTCCGTTACAACACTTGTCATAACATTTAGGGCTCCAGGACTTAATTTCATTGGTAGACCAATCCAGTAAAGGATTATGCAATTTTAACCAGGGCAACCCCAATATTACTGGAGAAGGCAAATTATTCAATACTACCAAATTCTCTTGATGAACACCATTAATAGTGAGGGGAAATTCACAGACCTTGTGAGTAACACTCTTCAAGGGAGAGCCATCAACAGAAACCACAGCAATAGGGGATGACAAAGGTTTAGGTTTTAATGTAAGTTTTTCCAAGAATCCCCCATCAATCACATTCAGAGTAGAACCACAATCCACAAATACCCGAAATTCAATTAATTCTTCCTGAGCAGCGGTAGTAGCAGATAGGAATACTCCCTTGTTATTTAAACAGGCTATACGTGCATAACTGACCTTTTTTTTTTCTTTGGTCATACGAAGCACACAGTTCTTAATAAAATGACCAGAATTTCCGCAATAGAAGCACAAACCTTCAGAAAGCCTGCGGTCTTTTTCCTGAGAGCGGAGTGTCATCGCCCCAATCTCCATCGGCTCTCCTTTGTCAGCACAGACCCTCTCAGGACTCGGAGCTGACATAGCAGAGGATTTGCTCTCATTAACCCTTGCACGCAGTCTCCTGTCCACCCGTATAGCTAATTGCATTGCCTCCTCCAAGTTTCCAGGTGTGGGATAAGCAATCAGCAAATCCTTAACCCTTTCACCTAGCCCTGCAAGAAACAAGCTTTTCAAAGCTGAATTGTTCCACCCCACCTGGGCAGACCACCGACGGAAGTGAGAACAATACTTTTCCACATTACCTGATCCCTGCCTCAAATGTCTCAATTCAGACTCAGCAGATGAGACACGATCAGGATCATCGTACAACAAACCCAAAGCAGAAAAAAAACTATCCACTGAGCTAAAGCACGGATCACTAGGTTGGAGAGAAAAAGCCCATCCCTGAGGATCCTTGCGCAAAAGTGACATTATGAACCCTATGCGCTGTGATTCATCACCAGAGTATCCAGGTCTTAAACGAAAATACAATAAACAAGCATTTTTAAAAGAAAAAAAATTTTGTTGTTCACCAAAAAATAGATCAGGCAGACGTACCTTTGGCTCTACCAAATGTGCTCCAGAACAGCTACTCATGTGTTGTTGGAGCTTGGCCACCTCCAGAGAGAGTCCCTGCAAGCGTTGAGCCAAATCTTGAACCGAGACCATGATGGAAACTGGAGGTCTTTCCTTAGAGAAATTTTTTGGGCTGGACTTACTGTTATGATCTGCTACAAGCACTAAGGAAAGACAGGAGATCTGTCCCTACAATAGAACTAAACTGGATCCCTACGATGTAACGGGGAACCTGATCCTGCGATCAGACCCGCTAAAGTCCTCGGCTAGTCTGTACGAAGACCTATAGATGCAAGGGAGGGATCCCTACACGAACTAGGGACTGGGATAAAGTTGGACACCTCCTAGCAGAAATTGTAGCAGTCAAAGACAAACACAAAACAAAGAACATAGAGGTCCGAAGACCTAGCAAAACTAACAGAGAACGGTAACAGAGCACCAAGCTAGCTCAAGAGTACTAAATACAATGAAGTCCAGCAAGGCCAGGAGGGCGTAGCCGAATTAAATAGGCAAAAATGGTCATGTGACCAGCAAACTAGAAAAAACCTAACAGGAGAGTTCTAACAGCTACTAAGCCCAAAATTATTTTCCGGGCTAGATGCAGCTAAAAATTATTATTAATTTCAAAGCTGGTGGAGCTTGGTATAGATGGCCTAATACAATGAGTACCACACACTACTACTATGCCCAAAATTATTTTCCAGGCAAGATGCAGCTAAAAATTATTAGTAATTTGAAAGCTGGTGGAGCTTAGTATAGATGGCCTAATAGAATGAGTACCACACACTGCTACTAAGCCCAAAATTATTTTCCGGACTAGATGCTGCTTAAAATTATTATTAATTTCAAAGCTGGTGGAGCTTGGTATAGATGGCCTAATAGATTGAGTACCACACACTGCTACAGGCCCAAAAGGTTTTTCTTGGCTAGATTTAGCCAAATGCTGAGAAAAACACTTGCACAGCACTAAAACAGACCTGCCTGGCAAAAAGTGATAGGAACTGATGTAACCTAGCCCTCAAAAGGGTTGGAATTACAACTAGTCACTACTCCCAACCTATCTGTCGATTTAAGAGCACAGACCTTCCTGCTAAAAGTGCTAGGAACTGCTGTAACCTAGTCCTCAAAAGGGCTGCAATTACAAACTAGTCCCTACTCCCTAAACCTTTCTGTCTATTTAAGAGAAAATCCGCTTGCAATTCAGTTACACAATATAGCGCTAACAGCAGTAGCAGTGCAGTCTAACACTCAGCTGCAGCAGTGAGAACATGGTGGCGACGGGGAAAATGACTGGGTCTTATAGGGCAAGGACATGTGACATACAGTCATGGCCAAAAGTTTTGAGAATGACACCAAAATTATATTTTTACATGATCTGCGGGCCTCTGGTTTTTATTAGTGTTTGTCTGATGTTTATATCACATACAGAAATATAATTGCAATCATATTATGAGTACCAATAGGTTATATTGACAGTTAGAATGAGTTAATGCAGCAAGTCAATATTTGCAGTGTTGCCCCTTCTTCTTCAAGACCTCTGTAATTCTCCCTGTCATGCTCTCAATCAACTTTTGGACCAAATCCTGACTGATAGCAGTCCATTCTTGCATAATCAATGCTTGCATTTTGCCAGAATTTGTTGGTTTTTGTTTGTCCACCCGTCTCTTGATGATTGACCACAAGTTCTCAATGGGATTAAGATCTGGGGAGTTTCCAGGCCATGGACCCAAAATCTCTATGTTTTGTTCCATGAGCCATTTAGTTATCACCTTTGCTTTATGGCAAGGTGCTCCATCATGCTGGAAAGGGCATTGTTGGGCGCCAAACTGCTCTTGGACGGTTGGGAGAAGTTGCTCTTGGAGGACATTCTGGTACCATTCTTTATTCATGGCTGTGATTTTAGGCAAGACTGTGAGTGAACCGATTCCCTTGGCTGAGAAGCAACCCCACACATGAATGGTTTCAGGATGCTTTGCAGTTGGCATGAGACAAGACTGGTGGTAGCGCTCACCTCTTCTTCTCCGAATAAGCTGTTTTCCAGATGTCTCAAACAATCGAAAAGGGGATTCATCAGAGAAAATGACTTTGCCCCAGTCCTCAGCAGTCCACTCCCTGTACCTTTTGCAGAATATCAGTCGGTCCCTGATGTTTTTTCTGGAGAGAAGTGGCTTCTTTGCTGCCCTCCTTGAAACCAGCCCTTGCTCAAAGAGTCTCCACCTCACAGTACGTGCAGAAGCACTCACACCAGCCTGCTGCCATTCCTGAACAAGCTCGGCACTGCTGGTAGTCCGATCCCGCAGCTGAAACAGTTTTAAGATACGGTCCTGGCGCTTGCTGGTCTTTCTTGGGCGCCCTGGAGCCTTTTTGACAACAATAGAAGCTCTCTCCTTGAAGTTCTTGATAATGCGATAGATTGTTGACTGAGGTGCAATCTTTGTAGCTGCGATACTCTTCCCTGTTAGGCCATTTTTGTGCAGTGCAATGATGGCTGCACGTGTTTCTTTAGAGATAACCATGGTTAACTGAAGAGAAGCAATGATACCAAGAACCAGCCTCCTTTTAAAGTGTTCAGTGATGTCATTCTTACTTAATCATGACTGATTGATCGCCAGCCCTGTCCTCATCAACACCCACACCTGTGTTAATGGATCAATCACTAAAACGATGTTAGCTGCTCCTTTTAAGGCAGGACTGCAATGATGTTGAAATGTGTTTTGGGGGTTAAAGTTCATTTTCTGGGCAAATATTGACTTTGCAAGTACAGTAATTGCTGTTAAGCTGATCACTCTTTGACATTCAGGAGTATATGCAAATTGCCATTACAAAAAATGAAGCAGTAAACTTTGGAAAAATTACTATTTGTCTCATTCTCAATACTTTTGGCCATGACTGTACACAGCCAATGACACATGCCCTAGCTTGTGTTAAAAAAAGCACTTCGCTCCGTGTGTGCGCTGCTGATAGGCTGACAGATTGCACCTCCCCACTGTAAATGCGGGAAAGAGAAAAAAAAATGGAGATCTTCATTATTTCTGTAGAGATCCATCCCCTGCCCCTCCCCCCTCCCCGCTGTACACTCAAACTGCGTATTAACATTGATTTTCATCATTACTGTGAAAAAATACAGTTACGATTTGGGTGTACGAACAGTTATTGAACATAACCTCGAACAGCCGGATTTTTTTCAAATCGTTCGGGTTCGTCGAACGGCTCCAACACCGCCCAAAACAGCTCGAATTTGAGATTGGCGAACAGTTCGATTCGAACACCGCTCATCTCTAGTTTTGATCACTTTTTATTGCATTTTTGTGAGAAGTGCAGTGCCCAAAAAGCAGCAATTCTTGCATTTCTGCTTTTGATAGATTGGACTTATATGGAAGTGTCAATACCAGACATATATTTTTTTATTTCTTTATTTGTAAATTTGGAAACTAAGGGGGGGGGGGTGATTTAAGTTTTTATATTTTTTAATAAACATTTACATTTTTAAAAACATTTATTTCTTTTTTACTCTATTTCTTAGTCTCCTTAGAGGACTTGAACCTGTGTTCCTTTGATTGCTTGTTCTCTAGAATGCAATACAATAATATAGCTGTATATAGTATAGATTATAGCAGCACGGTGGCTCAGTGGTTAGCACTGGAGCATTGCAGCGCTGGCTGGGGTCCTACGTTTAAATCCCAGCATGGATAATATCTGCAGTGAGTTTGTATGTTCTCCCCGTGTTTGGGGTTTTTATCTGGGTACCCCTGTTTCCTTCCACCCTCCAATCACATACTGACAGGTAATAGATTATGAGTCCAAGGGCCCTGTAAAGTGCTGGGAAAATTAATGGTTCTATATAAGTGAGTAAAATGAATGAATGATGGTCTATCGCTGAGCTTCCCAGGCATAGAAAGCCATGTGAGCCTTCATCATGCATTGGAAATCTAATCATTTAAAGAAGAACTGTTACCATATCTAAAGTTGCCAGTTTTATCTGTTTTGTTCATGCTGCTCCCTGAGTATTTTCATTTTTTTCATAATCTGCCATAAAGTTCCAGAGATATGGGCCTTTTTATTTAGTGTTAATTTTTATGGTACTTAAAGCAAATAAAGAAAAGGATTACTATGGGGAACTGCGGGAATAAAACAAGGACCAAAATGGCCACTTTTGACCTAATGTCAAGTATTCTTGAACTGCTGTTCTCAGTGATTGACAGCTGCATCTAAACAGTTAAAGGGATTCTGTCACCAGGTTTTTGCTACCCTATCTGAAATCAGAATAATGTAAGAGTAGAGAGCCTGATTCTAGCGATTTGTCACTTACTGAGCTGCTTGCTGCAGTTTTGATAAAATCACTGTTTTATCTGCTGTAGATCTAATGGGCTCTGTTTAACACCACTGATTGTCATCTTTCTGTGTACACTGTGCATAGGCAGAAAGCTGCCAATCAGTGATGGAGGCTTGTTTACACAGAGCTCATGAATATGGAGAACTACCTGGCAACTGGTGTACTAGTCCTCTAATGATAATTTACAGCTGATAAAACAGTGATTTTTAAAAGCTACGCTAAACAGTAAGTGACACATTGCTGGAATCAGGGTCTCTGTCTCTACATTATGCTGATTTCAGATTAAGTGACCAAAACCTGGCTGCAGACCCCCTTTAAACAGGTTGTCCAGGCTTGGGGTTCAAGTCTGTAGTCACTCTATGTGACTGCAGACTTGTGAATCCTCACAGCAGAAAGAATTCTCCAGTTCTTGTGCTGGAAGTGGGCAGGCACTTGCCCCCAAGTATGTCATTTGCATACATGCAGTCACGTTCCGACTAGACGTGCGTGGCCGGACACGTCTAGTCGGAATGTGGCCGGAAGTATTGCATATTTGCGGTCAGATGACTGCCCGCTTCCGGTGCCGTCACTGGAGTATCGTGATAGCGCACACCATGAGGATTCACAAGTGTGCAGTCACATAGAGTGAGTGCAGACTTGAGTACCAAGACTGGATGTCCGCTTTAAAGAACAGTGATCAGGGCAAGTTCCATTAGCTGCTTTTACAGGCAGATGCCTGCTGTATAACACAGCTGGCATCTGCCGCTTGTGGAGCTCAGCTCCTCAGCCTGCTCCACACCAACGGACACTGCACGAACGTACAGATACATGCACTTGCTCTAAAGGGTTAACTGGCATGTCAGGAAATAGAATATATAGGAATTTACTGTTTGCAGCAGAAATGTAATGAAATGTAATCAAGCTGCACACAATACAATCAGTTTTGTGGCAAAAGGGGAAAATGGATTAAATGCTTCTAATACATCATCCATTCATGCCTAAATTCCCTGGCTTCATGGATTTTTCAGTTGAGATCATACAAATTATAACTTTATTTCATTAATTAGCTTCCAATTCACCAAGAATCTGAACATCAGGATTTTTCAACCATACTAATATTATTTGTAAATGTATTTTTTTTTTAAGTCAATATTCTGACAGATTTTCCAAGTAATTGTTGTTACAAATATGCATTCACAGATTCACGACAAATTCAGCTCTGTGACCTCTGTCTGCTCAAAGGTCGGCTATGGGTAATGCATGAATATTATTGCGAATGGCCCAAAGCTCTTAATGTAAATACAAATCCTTTTGTTCGCACGGAGAAAGTTGTCAATCACCCTGTGATGGTAGGGAAGAGGGACCCACGGGCTTACTCACTCCAGGTATAATTTCCTAGGCTCCTTCTAAGAAAATGCTGCAATAAATACTAATAAATACTCCTGAGCGCTGTCTTTTTCTGCACTCATATAGGGAAGCACGGATGATTTGGTGTTTATGATAGTCACAGGGGACAATGGGGGCTTTATAGAGAGTATTAGTGGAGACCACAAAGCTCCCTGGAGAAAACTAGGTGACTCGATAGTGCCACCTATTGGAGGTATCTACTTTATAAATAAAGACCCCCGCCACCCTATTGGGCCCTACCACAAGTCTTAGGAAATTAGCAAAGTCAGAGCCTTTTGCTAAAAAAAAAATACAACCATCCATATGTAAGAGTGACAAAATGTACTGTTATATTCCTACCCCTGAAGACACCAATCGTGTCATGTATATATTGTCATGCGTTTTATACATATATTGTGTTATGTGAAATGTGAACTAGGTACTGCGGTTTTAGTGTATATTGTAAATAGACTGTGATATGGTAGTGTACAGCATAGGGTAGAGATACACCGTATATTAGAATCTAGGACATACAATAAGGACAGTAGACTTAGTACATACTGTTGTAGGATAAGATACAGTTAATGTTTGGAACTAGCCCACAGTGGGTGGGGGTTGGCTAGTGAAAAGCAGGCACTTCCTGAGGCCATGTGCCCAAGTAGCGTTTTTGTAGCGTTTTTACGGCCGCGAAAACGCTTGTAAAACCGTCTGCCATGCAAAGCAATGTGAATTCGGATGTGCTGTGCACATGATGAGCTAATTAGCGAGCCGAATTCGCATTGCGTTGCAAAACGCAGCATGACCATTTCTACCGCGATTACGCTGCAAATTCGTGGCCATTGAGGAACATTGAAACGCAGCAAACCCGCAGGTGGATTTGCTGCATTTCAATTAAATTCAATGGCCGTGAATTTGCAGCGTAATCGTGGTGCGTGTGGTACCCGGGATGAAGAGGAGACTACAACTCCTCTTCATCCCGGCTACCACGCGGTGAAAAAAAAAAATAAAAAAGTTAAAAATAAAAAACACCTGCATACTCACCTCTCCGGTCTGCTCCCGGCGGCGTCCTCTCTCCTTGGCGTCCCGCGGTGTACTAGCAGGACCTGCGGTGACGTCATTTAGTCAGCTGATGGTCACGCGTCCAGTCAGCGGTCAGGTGATGGTCGCGTGACCATCAGCTGACTAAATGACGTCAACGCAGGTCCTGCCAGTACACCGCGGGACGCCAAGGAGAGAAGATCGCCGCCGGGAACTGGAGAGGTGAGTATACAGGTTTTTTTTATATTTAACTTTTTAATTCTTTTTTTTTTTTTTTACTATAGATGCAGCATTTAAAGCATCTAAGCATCTAAGTTGGTCACACAAAATAAATCCATGCCGGTTGCATGGATTTATATTGTGTGACCAACTTGTCAAGCACTTTTCCAAGTGATGCTCAAAATCGCTTGGAAAAGTGCTTGAAAAAACGAATGCCAAAATGCTGAAAAAACGCTTCTCTGGCAGAAAAAATGAATGTAAATCTGCATGCGTTTTTTTTCCGCCAGAGAGAGGCAAAAACGCTCTGCATCAAATCTGCTACATGGGCACATAGCCTGGTAGTTGGTCAGATAGGGAAGTACAGTAACCAAGGTCATATTCAAGTTGCAGTGGGCGAGCAACTAACGTTCATGACAGTGGGAAGCCTTAGTGGAATCCCTTGCGGACATTCCTGCAACGTCCAGAGCTCAGGGTTCGGTATGGGTACTAATGGGCGTGCCTTATTCTCTGGCATACAGGGGACAATAGATGTGGAACCACGAGAAGGGAAGATAAAGGGTTTTGGGTGCACTGTGGAACTGGATGAGAAATCCCTGGGGCTGAGGAAGCCAGTGAATGTGGGTATAGTCCAGAAGGAATGGATAGCGATGCTGAGGGCATGCTATACCAAGGAAGCAAGGAATAAGAAGTGCTGTGCCCAATACTGTGTTACAATCTGATGAACTTGAACTTTTCAGTAAACTTTTTCATGTTGAAGCAAACTGCATGTCCCCAAATTTATGTGCGGCGGCTCCGGAAGATGGAGGCCTGGAGAAAGCGGAGGTCGGCGGCCTACAAATAACTGTGATCCACTCACATGATAGCACATTGGGACTGGGACACAAGTTTCCTGTAATGTGCTGGGGCAATATGGAGCAGCAGCTCGGCCATGGCTACCGCATGCGGTCACTTTACACACAGACAGCAGTTTGGGGGTTCTTGCCTCTTTTCAGGGTATTTTGATGGAGGTCTAGTGGTTATAATTTTTTCTTGTGAAGACTTCCAAGACATTATAAGAAGACAGGCAAAGCAATCTAAGAAAAATATATATGTGAGTACTGTTTCCTTCTGGAAGCCATGGGACCTGCAATAAGCTGATTATTGACGGTGCTAGGAGTTCGATATTGATTACCTTTCTTTAATATCAATATTTAAATTCTGGTCAACCCCTTTAATTGACAAATCAGTGGGAGTCCGACTGCTGACACCCATGCAAATCTTCTAACTTGGGGGTCTCCTTTTCAGGAAACCCCTTATTAGATTAGCAAACAGAGTTGAAGTTTTGATAGTGGCGACTCATACTCATTATTTATTTGAATGTGACAGAGCCATAGTGAACTGCAATACAGTCACTACCATGGGTGCAGACTAGAGCTATGCCTCATGTCATACCATCATAAACCATAGCATAGCTTATTCCAAAGATTAAATATGTAATTGCAATTCCAAACTTTCACCAGCAGATGTCAGTGTTGCCACAGTGAAAATTGCTGATTGTACAGACAGTGGTGTTTCACGATGAAATATGAAAGTAACAAATTCTAAAAAAAAAAGAGGAAACAGGAAGCTTTGACGTAATTAGGAGGAAGCTGCAGTGTTTCACTATTTCAAAATCTAGACTTCAAACATTTTTCTAGGAAAGAAAAACACCCTTTTTCCACAAGGTTACAACAAAATGTTATTTTAATAATTGGTCTAAGCTTTAATTACTACCCGAACACAGAATTGCTTCTATCAAGAAGCAGAAGTATAAATCTTTTTTTTATATTTCTCATTCCTCAAAAAAAACTGCATCAACAATGCAGAGGCGTTTAAAAAAATGGTGTGTATGTGCAGCTACCTGAAGAATCCCTGAGCTCCTCTGATTCTGCTGTTTGGTTCTAATTGTAGGGTCATTAATTAGGTAATAAAACTTTTTATATGAGCATTATTATTATAGGGTGTTGCATACAGGGTCAGACATACAGGTGCTTCTCAGAAAATTAGAATATCATCAAAAAGTTAATTTATTTCAGTTCTTCAATACAAAAAGTGAAACTCCTATATTATATAGAGTCATTACAAACAGAGTGATCTATTTCAAGTCTTTATTTCTGTTACTGTTGATGATTATGGCTTACAGCCAAGGAAAACACAAAAGTCATTATCTCGATAAATTAGAATAGCTACCAAATACACCTGCAAAGGCTTCTTACTCGTTTAAAAAGGTCCCTTAGACTGTTTCAGTAGGCTCCACAATCATGGAGAAGACTGCTGACTTGACAGATGTCCAGAAGGCAGTCACTGACACACTCCACAAGGAGGGTAAGCCACAAAAGGCTATTGCTAAAGAAGCTGACTGTTCACAGAGTGCTGTATCCAAGCATATTAATGGAAAGTTGAGTGGAAGGAAAAAGTGTGGTAGAAAAAGGTGCACAAGCAACCGGGGTAACTGCAGCCTTGAAAAAATTGTTAAGAAAAGGCCATTCAAAAATTTGCGGGAGATTCACAAGGAGTGGACTGCTGCTGGAGTCATTGCTTCAAGAGCCACCACACACAGACGTATCCAGGACATGGGCTACAAGTGTCACATTCCTTGTGTCAAGCCACTCATGACCAACAGACAACGCCAGAAGCCTCTTACCTGGGCCAAGGAGAAAAAGACCTGGACTGTTGCTCAGTGGTCCAAGGTGTTGTTTTCAGATGAAAGTACATTTTGCATTTCATTTGGAAATCAAGGTCCCAGAGTCTAGAGAAAGAGTGGAGAGGCCACAATCCAAGCTGCTTGAGGTCTAGTGTGAAGTTTCCACAATCAGTGATGGTTTGGGGAGCCATGTCATCTACTGGTGTAGGTCCACTGTGTTTTATCAAGACCAAAGTCAGCGCAGCCGTCTGCCAGGACAGTTTAGAGCACTTCATGCTTCCCTCTGCCGAAAAGGTCTTTGGAGATGGAAATGTCATTCTCCAGCAGGACTTGGCACCTGTCCACACTGCCAAAAGTACCAATACCTGGTTTAACAACAACCGTATCACTGTGCTTGATTGGCCAGCAAACTCGCCTGACCTTAACCCCATAGAGAATCTATGGGGTATTGTCAAGAAGAAGATGAGAGACACCAGACCCAACAATGCAGACGAGCTGAAGGCTGATATCAAAGCAACCTGGGCTTCCATAACACCTCAGCAGTAGTGTTGAGCGAGTATGTTTTGTCCGAGTATGCTGGGGCCGAGTATTTATAGCTGCTCGGTGATAAGGTTGAATCGCTCCCGTGTGCATGATTTGCAACTATTTGACAGTTTTAATACATGTGAGGAATGTGTAAGAAATAGACATTCCTCCCATGTAATAAAACTGTCAAATAGTTGCAAATCATGCACACGGGAGCGATTCAACCATATCACCGAGCAGCTACAGATACTCGGAGCTCGGCCCGAGCGTACTCGCCGAAAGGGTTAACAGAACATACTCGCTCAACACTACTCAGCAGTGCCACAGGCTGATCGCCTCCATGCCACGCCGCATTGATGCAGTAATTGATGCAAAAGGAGCCCCGACCAAGTATTGAGGGCATTTACTGAACATACATTTCAGTAGGCCAACATTTTGGATTTTAAAAACATTTTTCAAGCTGTTGTTATAAAGTATTCTAATTTACTGAGATAATGACTTTTGTGTTTTCATTGGCTGTAAGCCATAATCATCAACATTAACAGAAATAAACACTTGAAATAGATCACTCTGTTTGTAATGACTCTATATAATATAGGAGTTTCACTTTTTGTATTGAAGAACTGAAATAAATTAACTTCTTGATGATATTCTAATTTTGTGAGAAGCACTTGTATCTGACCCTGCCAGACATGATTTAAGTGTTATTTACCTGCAAATTATCACTATTTTTGCAGGTAAATTGCATTTTTTGAGGTGACAAGTTCTCGTTAAAGCAATACAGATGATAAATTGCAGAACACATACTGTATGTGTCTGAATGTATTACTTTTCTACCTGATATTACAAATATTAATGACAAACAAAACCTGCTGTGAATTCCATTATTTCCCAGACTAATGATGAGTTTATGCTCTTCTAAGCAGAGCAATGAGACTAACAACTACAGTAATGAAGTCGATACAATTGCTCAATTCCTACATTTTATATATACATATACACATATATATATATATATATATATATATATATATATATATATGTTGCCTGATCAATTTCCTAACATAAGCTATTCATTATGGTTATGGAAACATAGCGTCATCTCACAGATTCAAAAGAAAAAGTACTGTAAATGGCTTCCTAGACTTAAAGCTGATGAGATCACTAAAATAATCTGTATAGAATTTCACCACTATGAAAATGCTGTACACACACCCTGATTCTTATGTTACCATGAAGTTAGGAAACACTGGTTCAACATTTGCATAAAGATAGACTTTAAGAATGGAGATGAGCAGATCAGTTTGAGGTGTATCGAGTTTGAGTCAAATTTCTTGAAATTCGCGGTTTCATGCAAATTCGAAGGTTTTGAGATCTGATTTGCGGTTTGCAAAAATAAAAACTCACCTGGCACCATTTCCCACACTACTGAAGCAGAGAGCAGGAAAACATCCATTTGTGTTGCCGCATGGGCTTCTCCATATTGTCCTGCAGCTGTGACATTTAGCGGATTATCATTCCTTGTACAGTGGTGGTCAGTACCTGGACCATCACAGATCAGATGTTCCCAGTGGAGCACAGTTTGTACAGCAGAGTCATTTACCATCTTCAATGGTTAAGTCTACGGTCACATTATCAGTATTTGGTCAGTATTTTACCTCAGTATTTGTAAACCAAAACCAGCAGTGAGTGATGAATACAGAAGTGGTGAAGTGTTTCTATTATACTTTTCCTCTGATTGTTCCACTCCTGATTTTGGCTTACAAATACTGATCAAATACTGAACATGTGAAGGTAGGCTTAGCGTGTAAGCTTATGTGGTCAGCAGGGTTCTCTCTCTTTCTCACCTGTAAAGTGTAAGCTCTTTTGGTCAGCGGAGTTCTCTGTCTCATCTCCTCCACACGTATTTTCAGAGCAATTGCAAGATTTCCAATATTGAAATTCATGCACATTTATGTGCCGCAAATTGAGAAAATTTTCCTAGAGCCAAATTTCAACAGATTCGCTCATCCCTAATTAAGAACTCTGGAGCAGCTAAAAATGAATCTGCAACTTAGTAACATTGTAAATTTACAACTATGTTATAAGAAAGACTGTTATTCACACTTTAATACATAAAAATATTGCAATATATAAAGGAATTTATTACCAAAAACAATAAAATGTCATTATCCCAGTACCTTTATGATGCTTGAGTGCCAGCTTTACTACACAAGCAACATCATACAAGTAGTATACCTGCGGTACTAAGACTCTAGGATGACTTTACCATAATATACTAATTAAAGAATATAGTATCTGTAAGGAAGAGAAAAAGAAGAAAGGAAGGCGAAAGGAAAATAGGAAAATGACAACATTTTTTATAGGTCTAAATAAAACTCAGAATGACTAATAGTTGTTACTACTTCTTAAAGGGCTGTTCTCAGCATAATAACTTGTTGATATTGCAAAGTGCTTGTATAAAGAAACAACTTTGCAATTAACCTGCTATTAAAAGCATCTTAGCCTCTTAAGAATAAAGGAATGTTTAATTGTATTGTTTGCTGCTCAGCGTCTGGGTTACCAGCTATGCCCTGATGAAGGCGGTAGCCGAAACGCGTGTCAGGATGGATGCCACTCAGAAGAGGGAGTCTCTAAATTGTAAGTTTATATCTATATCCAGTATACACTTATATACTCATGATGGCCAGCATTATAGAAAGTAGCACATGCATAAGAGTTACTAATTATGGGGTTCTAACTGCTATTTCCAACAATGGAAACTGTCTTGCATATGTCCCTGTCTTGCTATTATAAGCATTGTTTTTTCTGCTTATAATAGCTATTACCTGTTCAAAGCCATTACTGTGAATGTTATATTGCACTAAGCACTTTATATATACACTGATCTTATACCTATCGGGATAATTATGTACTGGCATTTTATATAACACATTTTGGCTTACAAGTTACAATATTATTACTACCAAGTATACTCTATATTTGATGCACTAGCACTTTATACTTTTTTCTTTTTTTCTGTTCCTACAGTGTAACTATATATTACTTATATGTGATATCAACTGTGCCATTTTTTACTTGATTGTGACATATGTCTAATTAACTATTTACCTTATTAAAGTACTCCCCTCTTGGAATTAGCCAAGACCTTGCTGGGTGTGCGCTCCTTGTTTTTAGATATTTTTTCCAATCTCTTGGTTTTATGTCATTGATTGTGTTTCTAATTGTTGTCACCTGATTCTAATTAAGTATAACTATATTTTCACTTACCTTGCTGAACTGGGACTTTTATGGTCGGATTTCTTCTGTCGTTTTTCCCTTAGCATTTCACCGACTGTCCTAATTTTGAGATTAATAGGGTCCGGTTTAATAAGTAGTGATGAGCTCAAGTGCTCGTTACTCCAGTTTGCTAAGGGTGCTTGGGTAAAAACTGAGTATCGCGGGTGCTCGAGTGACATGTTCGAGTCCCCGCGGCTGCATGTTTCGAGGCTGTAAGACAGCCACAAAACATGTGGGGATTGCCTGACAAACATGAGATACTCAAGCACCCTAGGCAAACTTGAGTAATGAGCACTTGTGCTCATCACTAGTTATAAGTTATTTTCTATAGAGCTTGTAATCTCTATCCTGAAGCTGCCCGAATTGCTGGATTTGTCCCACATCAATGCTGCTGACTTCCTCCGATGTTGCAAAGACAAAGCTGCCTCTATCTGCCACATTGGAGAGCGCATAGTTCTGCCCAGCCAATCATCAGAAGCATATCACCCTTGGCAAGCAAGAAGCCAGGAGGCAGGGGAGCCGTGCTCCTGAGGAATGATGTTCAGAACAACCCTTTAAGTCACAGACATAGTCATGTCCTGCTAACCAAGATCATTTTTGTGCCCTCATGATTGCTGGTTAAGTTGGGATGAATGGAAATTAACCTTTGTACAAGCATAATTGTCCCATGTAAAAGACCATTAAGGTGGTTATCTAGTTTCAAATTGTATTAGTCTATAGTAGGGGTGGGAAATTTTTTTTCTGCCAAGGGCCATTTGGATATTTATTCCATCTTTGGGGTGCCGTACAATTGTGCCCTATCTCTGCTGACAAAGTATGTCTTGACGCTGGCACTGGTGTCAGGACATAATCTTTCATTGTGCGCGCCTCAGCGGTCAGTACTGAATACTGCGTGCGTGTGCTCGCAGAACAAGAAGAAATTAATGGGCTGTCCACCCTTAAAATGCAGCTGCCGGCCCAGCACTGTTGTCTCCAGGAATCTAAAAAATGTCATCAAGGGCCACAAACAGTCCTCAGGCTTGAGGTACCCCACCCCTGGTCTATGGGATTGCAGATTTGTAAATTAACAAACTGAGCTATTACTCAAACCCCCCCCAACGTTCAGCAATGTCTCTATGCAACTGCTCTTTGTTGAGTGTCTGCAGTGGTGACATCATGTTTACAGTGCTTGTAAGATGCTGCTGGCAATCACTGGGTTCAGTGGCTGAATGGAAATTTGAAACAAGACGACTCCTGTAATTCAGAATGGTTTACAAATATCCCCTACATCGAAGGCATATGCCACACCAACCTTCTTCTTTCCTCCCATTTATATTCCTACTCTCTATTTTGTCATACAGCAGCTGTTTTATGAAGGGAAATGCTGTACAATACAAAGTAAACTAATATTTGGTTGGAAGTGACCATTATTATTATTATTATTATTATTAATAACATTAGTAAGACATCATACCCACATTTTCAGCACTGCCCCCTTTGCTGTGTACAGTATATGGGTATGATTATTTCCATAAAATTACACGTTCCAATAAAATGATGCTTTATTTAAGCTTTATAAGTATTTTCAGCAGAGAAAGGGGGGTTAAATTTGTTGCAAAAGACTTCAAAACACTTCCTTTAACTTCATCTTTCAGTTTCCCGAGATCAAAAGTAATTTAGGAAATTCCAGTCGTCTGCACGCAAAGTGTATGAGAGACTACGTGCGAGGGATCAGGAATCCAGGAATCAAAGTGTTAAAATATAATACTCATCAAAAGTTTGGACATACCTGTCTATTCAATGATTTTCTTTGTTCTTATTGGAATATGCACATTGTAGATTCAGACCGAAGGCAACTAAACCACAAAGGAACACATATGGAGGAAGCAAGGAGTAAAAAAACACGTGAAACAAACCTGAATATCTGTTAAACCTCAGATAACTCAAAGTACCCCCCTTTTTTATTCTGATTACCGCTTTCCACCCCCATGCCATTCTCTCAAACAGCCTCACCAGGTATTACCTGGAACGGCTTACAGGTATACCTAGCAACGAGTTCATTTATGGAATCGTCTGCCTTTAAAAAGGGTTTGTGACCGTCAGGTTTATTTTGCCAAGGCAATGTTGGTACATACTTTGCCCTATGCCCCAACTGTTCTAAACCAGAATATGGCAAGAACCACTGAGCTAAATAGAGAGAAAATAAAAGTCAATTTTAAGATAAAATTGCTAGAACCTTGAAGGTATCCTCAAGTGCAAAATCCAAAATTGCTATGATGAAACTGGCTCTCATGAGGACTGCCCCAGAAAAGGAAGTCCAGGAATTAACTCTGCTGCAGAAGATAAGTTCACCAGACTGAACAACATCAGAAACTGCAAATTGACAGTAGCTCAAATCACAGACATATTATTTTACATGGGGGAAATATGGTGATTGAGAAGATGTTGTCCAAGTAGTGGATATCAACATCTTCTCAATCACCATATTTCCCCCAAGTAAAATAACTCTTATACTCACCGACAGCGCGGCCGCTGTTCCAGTGATGTTGATGCCTGCTCTACCGAGGCTTGTGCAAATTTATGTCACGTGAGCCCTGCAACCAATCAGCAACCACTTCACTCTCACTTCCTTCAAATAAAACTAGCAACCGGAAGAAGTAAGAGTGTGCTGCTGCTCTCTGATTCCTCCGGAAGTCATTTACATCTGAAGGAGGTGAAATAGGGGAATTATGGTGATTGAGAAGGGATGATCCAAGTAGTAGACAACCCCTCTAAGTAGCAGACACAGCTCAGCATCACCTGTCCAGAGGAGACTGCAAGAAGCAGGCTTTTATGGTCCAATGTCTACAAAGAAGTCACTACTGGGGACCTAAAGCAAGAAAATAAATATTTGGATCAAGCACCACAAAGACTGGATATCAGTTCTGTGGAAATCTTTACTGTGGTCTGATGAGCCAAAAATTGAGAATTTTGCTACCAACTGTTATGTCTTTGTGAGATATAGAAAAGGTGAACGGATGGTTTCTACATATGTGGTGTCTACCGTGAAGCATGGAGGGGAGGAGTGATGGAGTGAGGTTGCTTTACTTGTGACACTGCTGGTGATTTACTCCAAATTCAAGCCACACTTACCCAGCATAGCTACCACTGCATACTGTGACGACATGCCATCCCATTTGGTTTCCATTTACTGGGACCATCATTTGTGTTCCAAAAGAAAAATGCCCTAAAACATATATTTAGACTACATAAGGGCTAAGTGACCTAGAAGGAGAGGGCTGGGATGGTATATCAGATGACATGGTCTCCACAATCATGGAACCTCATCCCAATTGAGATGGTTTGAGATGAACTGAACCACAGAGTGAATGTAAAGCAGACAAGTGCTCAGCACCTCTGGGAACTTCTTCATGGCTGTTGGAAAGCCATTCCAGGTAATGACCAGATGAAGCTGCTTGAGAGAATGCCAAGGGTTTGTAAAGCTGTCGTCCGAGTATAAAGGAGAGTACTTTGAGGAATCTAAAGTTTAGCACATATTTGTGGTTCTTTACTCCTTCTTTGCATATTGTTCCTTCATGGGTTTGCTGCCTTCAGTCTGTATCTACAATGTGCATATTCCAATAAAAGCAAGGAAAACCAATGCCTGAATAAATGTGCTCAAACTTTTGATCTGTACTGTATCATCACAAGGATAGTAGTAACCTTTTAAAAAAAATTAGTAGTGTATATCAAAGTAATTTACATTCAGCAAACATCTCAGCAACTAAATCTGTAAAAGCTAAACTAATGCAAATTTTGAAGATAATGCTCAGCAAAAATTTATAACTGAAACCTGGAATTCTACAGTGGATTTGCATGTGGATTAGCTAAATTGAAGCACAATAAGTTAAAAAGGGGGTTGACAAGTAGGTTCTTATTGATGCCCTCTACTTAGGATCCATTATCAAAATCAGATATTTGGGGGTCAAGCAACCATCACCACCGATCAGATGCTATCAGCTTCTGTGGTAGCTGAACGTAAGCAGTGTACACTGTGTGCAGAATTATTAGGCAAGTTGTATTTTAGAGGATTATTTTTATTATTGATCAACAACTATGTTCTCAATCAACCCAAAAGACTCATAAATATCCAAGCTTAATATTTTTGGAAGTTGGAGTGGGGTTTTTTTAGATTTGGCTATCTTAGGAGGATATCTGTTTGTTCAGGTAACTATTACTGTGCAGAATTATTAGGCAACTTAATAAAAACCAAATATAATCCCATCTCACTTGTTTATTTTCACGACGTAAACCAATATCAGTGCACAAAATTTAGAAATAAACATTTCTGACTTGCAAAAACAAAAAACAAAAAAATGAGGGATCAATATAGCTACCTTTCTTTATGATGACACTCAACAGTCTTCTATCCATAGATTCTGTCAATTGATTGATCTGTTTTCGATCAATATGGCATGCTGCAGCCACCACAGCCTCCCAGACACAGTTCCGAGAGGTGTACTGTTTTCCCTCCCTGTAGATCTCACATTTTATGATGGACCACAGGTTCTCTATGGGGTTCAGATCTGGTGAACAAGGGGGCCATGTCATTATTTTTTCTTCTTTTAGACCTTTACTGGCCAGCCACGCTGTGGACTAGTTGGATGCATGTGATGAAGCATTGTCCTGCATGAAAATCATGTTTTTCTTGAACGATACCGACTTCTTCCTGTACCACTGCTTGAAGAAGTTGTCTTCCAGAAGCTGGAAGTAGGTCTGGGAGTTGAGCTTCACTCCATCCTCAACCCGAAAAGGTCCCACAAGTTCATCTTTGATGATACCAACCCATACCAGTACCCCACCTCCACCTTGCTGGGGTCTGAGTCGGAGTGGAGCTCTCTGCCCTTTACTAATCCAGCCTCTGGCCCCTCCATCTGGCCCATCAAGAGTCACTCTCATTTCATCAGTCCATAAAACCTTTGAAAAATCAGTCTTAAGATATTTCTTGGCCCATTCTTGACGTTTTATCTTATGTTTCTTGTTCAAAGGTGGTCGTTTTTCAACCTTCCTTACCTTGGCCATGTCCCTGAGTATCGCACACCTTGTGCTTTTTGATACTCCAGTAACGTTGCAGCTCTGAAATATGGCAAAACTGGTGGCGAATGGCATCTTGGCAGCTTCACGCTTGATTTTCCTCAATTCATGGGCAGTTATTTTGCGCCTTTTTTGGCCAACACGCTTCTTGCGACCCTGTTGGCTATTTGCCATGAAACGCTTGATTGTTCGGTGATCACGCTTCAAAAGTTTGGAAATTTCAAGACTGCTGCATCCCTCTGCAAGACATCTCACAATTTTGGACTTTTCAAAGCCCGTCAAATCTCTCTTCTGACCCATTTTGCCAAAGGAAAGGAAGTTGCCTAATAATTAAGCACACCTTATATAGGGTGTTGATGTCATTAGTAAACACCCCTTCTCATTACAGAGATGCACATCACCAGATTTACTTAATCGGTAGTTGGCTCTCAAGCCTATGCAGCTTGGAGTAGGACAACATGTATAAAAAGTATCATGTGATCAAAATACTAATTTGCCTAATAATTCTGCACACAGTATAGTGTGCGAAACCCTGGAGCTCAGTGCATTGTTTAATGGCTGTTCAGCTACTCCAGATCAGAAACTATTCTTTCCCATAGGACCTGATCTGTGCTACCATTGATCGGATACTAATCAGTGTACAAAACTCTACTGATCTATTCCAAACAATCTTTACATCCGACCCCTCTGGAGCTGATAACAGCTGATTGTGTTGGGCATTGGTTGTCGGACCCCCCCCAATCTTATATTTATGACAAATCCTAAGAATCGGACATCAGTATAAAAGTATTGGAAAACTCCTTTAAGAGTCCAGCCAATAATAGGCATACTATTGTTTGAAACTCTGCGGCAAAGAACCACACCCCTGTC
The DNA here is from genome assembly GCF_046119375.1 of Phyllobates terribilis. Lineage (NCBI taxonomy): Eukaryota > Metazoa > Chordata > Amphibia > Anura > Dendrobatidae > Phyllobates > Phyllobates terribilis. The sequence continues at coordinate 111,305,859 of NW_027362768.1, read as the reverse complement.
ATGCATATGCTCAGATTTGTAAAGTGGTTGGCAGCACCTTTAGGCAGAAAACACCTTGAAAATCAAACTCAATTTATTTGAGTCCAGATTTATCCATCCAGCTGATTACTGTGTGTTTTTATATTTGATAGTGGTATTAGAGATTAGATTAGGAAGAGATATCAATATGAATGCATCATAACACAGTTATGTAATATGACTGTAACACTTGAATAACAGAATATAATCATATATAGTATAAATAATGAAATACGTGATCCGTGTAATGATGAGGTTGCTGAAGCTGATAATGCTATTGCTATATCTGTATATGCACAACGATGCTGATCTGCTACGCGGAGGCCCTGGTAACTGACCTAGGATTAATGTGCTCATTAAAGTCTTATTAGAAAATACAAGTTAAGTATAATCTAAGTTAATATAAGTCTTCTAGAAAATTCTAAAAACTTTTTATTATTATTATTAAATTAGCACCACTAATGACCTATTGGAGTGTAATTTGCACTTAGTCTTAAGTAACATGCAAGATCAGAGATGCTATCAGTTATATATTTAATGGAGTCTACTGGTAGTCAAACATTGATGACTTATGCTTTAAATCTTTAGATAGGTCATCAATATTTCATCAGTTGGGGTCTAACCCCCAGTTATCCCTGTGAATTAGCTGAAGCTCCGCTTCAAGGGTTACACAGACACAGCAACATCCAGATACTGTGGCTGTGCCTGATACTGTAGCTCAGTAAAGAGGGTGGAGCTTCTGTACATGGGCAGCTTTTATATCCAATCACAGTGTATATCTAATTAGGCCGATCACAATGGCTGCTCATGGACAGAGGCTTCCAATGCCATGTTTATCTTCTTATTGTTTGTTACGTTATTGTATTCCCATACTACCCTGTGTGCTTATTGGATTGGGATTCAGGTGTTCTGACCCAGGTTTTCCCTTGACATTTTATTCTGAGTTAACCCCTGGATGATTGCTCTGGTTTGACCTAGGACTACCTAACTATTCTCTGCCCATTTAATCTCAATCTTTTGGACTCTGACCCGGATATTCCTGATTACATTTTTGGATCCAATTCTGTCCTTGTTACTAATTTTCTGGTTCTTACCCTGGCTTCTTTGTTTGTTTTTTTTCCTTCCGCTCAGTCCACCGATCAGTGGTTACTCTGAAGATGCCATCTGTTCTGCAGTAAAGTCCAGATCCCTGTAGAGGATATTAAAGGGATCCTGATACTGGATTCATGCTGCCCGATACATGGCAGCATTAATCAGAGTTTGGCTGCACGATTGCAACCAGATATGTTTTTTCTTTGAAGCACCACAAATTTTCAGAGAAAACACAGTTTGAAAAGCTGCACAGGGACAATAAGGAGAAACCTAATCATTTTGGTGCAGGTTTTCCCCACCCCACGCCAGATGATTGACAGGTCTCTCCCATGTGTATACTCAGGGAGAGATCTGTTAACCAATTAAAGAGGGGTGGGTAGTCCCCAGCAGGCTTTTTAAATTGTGTTTTCTTTGACATGTGGCAGTTCAGAGTTAAACATACCTTGTTACAATCTTGCAGTCGGGCTTGGATTCATGCTGCTTCTAGTTTTGGGCATCATGAATCTAGTGACAGGTTCCCTTTTAAAGTGTAAAAATGAGACACTGTCACACCTGACCATGGCAGCCTGTTCTGAGCTCATGCATTGTTACAGCAAGGCAGGAGTCTTCATGACATTTTAACTCATCATTAGAAGTTCCTGGGGTCAAACCCCACTGATTAGTGATAACCAGTACTAAGGATATGCCAGAAAATTCATTAATGCTATGATTAAAAAAGGAAGCATTTTTCATTATGAACATGAGTTCATATCTTTTTAAATGGGAAGAAAACCTAGTTAGTAATTAACCAATCGTTGCATCTTCAGGGTTGTAAACAATGTGACGAAGCAAGTTACAAGTCCTGCATAGTGGAAATGGTGCTATACTTACACCGTGGGGGAAATGGCCATGGTTGCGTCATTTTGTCTGTTTACAGGCAGGATGTGGTCTTGGACAGATATGTAATAACACGACGATAGATTATTTCAATGCAAATATTCAGACTGGAATTTTACATTTCGGGTGACTGAACGCATTCTCCGCTCAGAGCTGGATATTTAAGGGCTCGTCACTGTGCAAGTTTCCTGCAATACAAGATCTTGTTTAGTCATAAAACTTAAACGTGCAGCAGAGAAGTTTATTGCCATTAGGGCAACAATACCTCTCGTAGTTTCTTGAATTAAACATCACTAATGACCATGCATTTATGTAATAGAAAGCAGTGTTCACGTGTAGAAATCTGCATCAAAGCTCTGTCTGGCCATGTGCAAAATTGATGTGACCATTACATTTTAAGAAATAAAATGTGATGCCAGGGCATTTACAGTTGTTTTTGTTTATTTTTATTGTTTAAAACTCCAGCATATTATTTATCACTGTACATAAAATGCCATTACTCACATTATTCCAGGTCAATGAGACTCACAATGTGACAGTGGTGGAGCTCTATACATGTCTGGTTGCTTCCAAAAATAGCGCCACACCTCTTCATGTGTTGGGTCTGGTATTGCGCTTCAACTTCATTGAAGTGCATGAGACTAAAGCCTCCAATGCACCTCAGATGGTGGCGGCTGAGTGATTTATTCAGCCAGTCATTCTGCCATCAGTGAGTTTCTCCTGAATACTCCATATATTTGACCTCTCGGTTTTGCCAAGCACTCCTATTTTCTCTATGAGAGAGTCTCTGCCAGACTCCTCTGGCGGCAGCTTATCTAATCTAGTACAAAAAGATTGGCAGTCCGAAATCTGACATCCTAGATCCTTATCTCCCCTTACATAACCTGCCAAGGTAGGGTCGGTATCCACCCTTACACATTAGACTGTCGGACGAGCAAACTGTTAGTCTAATGTGCATGGGGGTCTTAAGCTGCAATACCATATACATCCTGCGTAGAGGTGTGGCGCTGTTTATAGACAATAACTGATCTTTTTTCTAATTCTAGACCAATTCACCATTTGTGGGAATTGTCTCCAGCCATATACGGAAACCCGCACAGTGGATCCCTAACCTTACTGACCTTGAAGATCCTCATAAGTACTTTACCTCTTTCCTTTCAGGAACACACAACTCTGCTGTAGATAACATACTGTATATAACTATATTTTGAAGATAACCACACAAAAGAAACGGAGATCAGATTGTCAAGATTCACTGATGAATTAAGCACTTGGATGAAAATCAGAGCAATGCTTCTCAAACTCTGAAGCTGGCCCCCCACCAGTGAGGCTCCCCCTTGTTGCTGGTGAGCACCATCTTGAAGGGGCGAGTTTGCATAGAAGTGATTAAAAGCTGCATAGTTATAGTTTATGGCTGCAGCAATCTCTAGAGTAACAACAAAATTGACTCAATCTGAATGGAAATTTAAAAAATGTTTTTCATTTTAGTGTTGACTTTCACTGTGCATCGTGAGTCCCGGCTATTTTCTTGATCTTTCTGATGGGGCCGAAGTAGGAAAAATTTGTGAATCCATTCTCTATACAGAACAAGTACATTGGAAAAGTCTGTTTTACTAAAAATTCTCTTTACTGTTCATTATTCCCAGTGAGCATCCCGGCTGTATGTTCACACTGATGCAATAAAGCCTCTATTATTATTATAATAAACAGCATTTGATAGGTTGGAGGCCCTGATACAGATTTTATATTGGGACCAAGGAGTTTTATTTTATGCATCTGAGCTGAAAGAAAATATATCAGAAGAAAAGTAAAGGTTTTTGAGAGTACAAATTACAAATGTGAATAACTTGCTTTTATACTGGTAAATGTTTGCTGTAGGTTAAAGGGGTGTCCAGTCTTAAAGAGGTTGTCCACTACTTTTATATTGATGACTTATCCTCAGGATAGGTCATCAATGTCTGATCGGCCGGGATACAACACCCGGCACCCCCTGCCGATCAGCCGTTATCGGTGGCGGCAGCCGCCATCCGGAAGTACTTACTTGCCATCCTGGCCGTCTACTTGTAGAGGCTGCCGCAGGGTACTGCACATCTGCCTCCAATTCAAATCATGTGCAGTACCCTGCGCAGCCACTCGCTCAATGCAATGTGGCCAGGAGTATGCATATCACATACTAGCAGTCGCATGACTGCCACTCCTGGCGCCGGCACTGGAGAATCCTCACAGTGCGCACTGCGTGCAATGTGAGAATTCACAAGTCTGCAGTCACAAAGAGTAGCTTAAGACCGGACAACCCCTTTAATGGCTCCAAATTCTGAGGCTGCAAAACTGAGATATCAAAAAAACTAACACTCTTGAAGCCAGGACGGATGAAGATGTTATTGCAGTTGCTGATCTGAAACCAAACAAAGTCTGTAAGACTTCATTTGTCTGTTCCATTTATCCATTTTAGAATCAACAAGCAGAAACTAGAAGAACGCCATAATAATCCGTCTGCTTCCATTTGCATCAGTTAAGAAACAGATCAGTTTTTGGTATGAATTCCATTTGTCTCGTTTAAATGGAACAGATAAATGGAGAAGTGAGTCGAGCCTAAAACAACCTGATAAAAATAAGAAGATGGCATGCTCTCATCAAAATCTCTCAGTAGAGCATCCTCAGGTTTTCGGTGTCTCTCTAATCAGATGTCAGCATAAAAACATGTTTAATAAGTTTATATTTTGTGATACTATACGTGGCTATATTTTTCTACGCCCTGAGGTTAACGCATGTAAAAAATTACCATGCTCTTAAAATAACACGATTAGTGGCCATATACCAAAAATCTGTATGTGCAAATGGTTGTCTGCACAAAAGTCTAGTTTTATCTGTAGTTCACCATCCATATAAATAGAGGTGGTTCAATCTACTTATAATTATGATGACTTATGGATTATATTTCTACATCCAATCCAGAGATTGTAGTCTGACGTAATGCAAATCATCAATTTCTTCATGATAAGTAAAGACGGAGTAGACTTCCTGCCTTTACCTGCTGACACAAGTCACAGGCTGTTTAATCATGACCGAGATATTTAAGTGAGTTCTGTAAGTTAAGTTTTTGGAATTCCCATTGTTATAACATGGCAGGAAGCATGAAGCAGCAATGATATTGCAGGTGGCACTTTTATGTGGAGCTCAATGATACAAAGGTTTTTTGTTCTTTTTAAAGTCTCAGTTTTTTATTTGATTATTACTCAAAATGAAGGTTCATGGAGTCTGAATGAATACAGAGACACATGGCATGCTCCATTAAACTTTGTATGTTAGAAGATATAACACCCATAAAGCACAGAGGCTATGTGGCTACATACAAGAGAGTTTAATGGCCCCAAACAATAAATGTTATTATTTTAAAGGGAATCTGACACCAGGTTTTTGCTATGTAATCTGAGAGCAGAATGATATAGGGGCTGAGATCCTGATTCCAGCGATGTGTCACTTGCTGGGCTGCATGCTGTCATTTTGATGCAATTGACGCGCCCCCTGGGCCAGTGCTGTTTGGGGATTACCCGGAGCCGGATCAGATGGGGGTTGTAGTCTCCGAGTGGCGGTGACCCGGTCCGTGCCCAGGGTGTCAAGCTCAGTGTGTGGCAGTCCTTATAGATGTTACTAGATGTTCTTTTATGTTGACTACGCCACCCGTTGAATTGCGGTCAATACGGCCGCCGCTGCAGCAGGGTCCGCTGAGGCTGGTGATGTGTGTGCAGCTCAGATAGTATAACCCCCAACGGGAGGGGTATAGCCTCAGGGGGTCAGGTGTAGAGGATGGTGGTTGTGAAGGTGCAGGATGAATCAGCAAGAAGACTCAGAGTCGGGCTGTGCAGTTCAGGGTCTTTACTTACTGCTGTTGTTCTGGTCACTCCGGCCTTGAGTGACCGCCCGAGCCGTGCTGCGTCCACCAGGTCCTGGACTCGGCCAACTCCCAAGTAATTCTGGAGCGTGATCCTGAGCTCCCTTTCTGACGTTCCTTCTCTCTGGCCTTCCCCACCAGGGATCCACCTAAGTCCGGCTCCCTCGGGCCTCTTGTTGGTAAACCCTTGTCTCTGGGTTCCCTGACCCTATTCCTGGTCTGCCTTCTGGGTGGATTTAGTGGGTGGTCGTGGCAGATCCTGCCCACAACCTCCGGTCTCTGGCTGAGGATTAGTGCCCTCCACCAGCTTGGGATCCGGTACCCTTGTGCCAACTCTTCACCCGCTGATCTAATCCTGGGTTCTTGGAGTTCTCTCTTCTCCCCCTCTGGGTCCTTCTTTCTCCTCTCTCTCTCTGGGCCTTGGAGCTGCTCTTCTCCTCTGCTCTCTTCCTCTGACTGACTGACCTCTACAAAAGACCCTGTTCTAAGATGGTTCCCACCTTATATACTCCCTCTATGTGTGAGCTCAGGTGACCAGCACCCAATGAGCTCCTAGCATTACCCAGACTGCTCCCCCTGTCTGCCCCTACACTACTGGGATGTTCCACCCCCCTCCCACTCCAGCCAAGGACAGACACTGTCGTACCTGCACATTTCTCTAGTGGGAGTACCATTGGTCTGTCCCCCGGAAATTGGATGTGTGTAGTGCATGCAGCCTACTGAGCTCAGTTCCACACTCCATCCTTACCCGGGAGTGGAATATCACACCTCTGGGTGAGGTGCAATACCCCTGTAGCAGCCGAATCCTCAGGGTGCTACATTCCCCCCTGGTAAATCACAGCACGTCCTCGGGCTGTAAGATACAAAAACATCCAAAACATACAATTATTTTTCATAAACATAAACATATAAACATATAAAACATCATATATATCATCAGCATAAACTTTTCCATATAAAACTTTCCATAAATAACAGTCTTGTAAACACTCTTGCTCCTCCGGCCACGGTGCAACTTGTGACCGGGAAAAGCGCGACAGTCTCTTAAAGAAAATGGTTTCCTATAAAACCGGTAGGGGGCGCCTTAGGAAGCGCAACTATATACAAGGGGAGGTATGGCCGCTCTCAGTCCTCGACCAGTGGGGAAAAGGGATGGCTGCTCACAGTCCTCAGCCTGTGGGGAGATGGGACACACTGGAACAGTTCACTCTTGTCCCAACGGGGACATATTTAAATCAGCAACAGTTCTTGGTACCCCGACGGGCAACTTTATACAGTCTCTCTCTACCGTACTTCAACGACGGCGTCCTCCTGCTCTTTCTTGTTGGTTGGTTTCAGTTTCAGACCCGTCCGGGCCCTCTTGCTCCTCCTCACACCGCAGCTCCTCCTCCGTCAGGCGATGCACATGGAGGGCGTAGGGTCCTTTGGCACACTTGTGCCGGGTGAAGGTGGCCTCGTCCCCTACATACAGGTCACGACCTTGGTGTCCCTCCGGCAGATGGCTTTCTACGTCTCTGCGGGTCACAAAGACGTCGCCGGGGGTATGATGGTCTCTAATGAAGCCCCACCCATGCTGCAGGTTGAATTTTATCACAGTCCCGGTGGTACGGGGACCATGAGCTGCACGGGGTTTCCTCCTGGTCCGGCTCTTCTGCTCCGCGCTCCTTATCTGTGCTTGCTGTTCCCGGACCCGCCTCTCTCTCCGCTCCTTCTCGAAGACCTCGAGCTGCTGGCGGCAGCACTCTGCACGCTCCGCTGCGGCCGCCCGAGTCTCCTGAGTGAACCCCATGAGGTCTCCTCCGGTGGGGTCCCACTCAAACTGTGCCTCCTCCAGCGGGGGCGAGGTCCTCTTTACAGGCTTCGGAGCCGGAATCAGGGGCTCGCACATGGGCCTTGCTCTCTGGAGTTCCAGCTGAATGTACTCCTGGGGCCATACAAAGGGCTGCCCATCCGGGCACGTATGCTGGGCGAATAGATCTTCACCCAGTTGCGGCACTCGAGATGTTGAGGGCGCGTTGATGGTAGCGGCGCCCGGGTTGATCAGGCCTTGCGACCAGGCTTGGGGCACCCTAAAGGCAAAGGGCACCGTAAGAACGGCGGCGCCCTGGGTTACTCGGCCCTGCGACCAGGCCGGTGGCTCCGCGGAGGTAGGGGGCGCTGTTGGAATAGCGGCGCCCGGGGGTACTAGGCCTTGCGACCAGGCCGGTGGTATTTCCTGCTTGGCCACGCTCGAGGTCGAGGTGTGACGTCACAGGGGTCGCGGCCGCGGTTTCCGGTTGAGGCCTAGTCGGCGGCGGTGACGATGCAGCGACGGGCACGGCAGGGGGAACTTCGGGCTCTGCGACGGGGAGCTGGGGCAGGCACGTGGTTTCCCGGCTCGGGGTAGAGACGTCCCCTTTACCTGCCTCCGTCCGTTCAGCTCCCTTCTCGGCGCCGTCTCCGGCCTTCAGTCCTCCTGCACCATCCTCAGAGGCAGTCTGTCTCCTCGTCTCGGGTGGCGTGCTCCGCTGTCGGGTTTCGATCTACTGGGCCATCTCTCGGCTCCACTCCGCCAACGTCTCTCGCTGCACCCGGGCCATCCTCCGTGCGAGGCCCTCCAGCGCAGTCTGTGCACACTCCCGGTCTCGGGGGGGGGAGCTGTGCCAGGACCTCCACTAAGCCTAGTGGGGTCGTTGCTTGCAGCAGGCTCCTGACCACTGGGTCGGTGCTGCCTGACTCTCCCTCCATCTCCGGGTAAGCTTTCTCTGGACTCCTCTCCAGACTTCTTGTCTCCGGGTGCGCTCTCTCCAGACTGCTCCTGGCGACACCCATCTTCGTTCTTTTGTTCCGTCTCCGCCCACATTGAGGGTGGTCCCGGGGCAACTTTGTAATTGTCAGTTCCAGGGGCAGTTCTCTTACGCTGATGGACACTTCCAGCATCACAGTCTCTGTTGGTGGGCGCGGTTTCCGCTTTTGGCGCCATTCTTCGACCTGGCCCACGATGGGAGGTGACCTCTTGCCACCCTCTGGCACGCCCATAATGGCGTCCGCTCTTCCAAGGCGGGAAATCTTTGGAAATGGCGGGAATCGTCTCCCAGTGGCGGGAAACTCCATGGATGGCGGGAAAAAGCTGCAAATGGCGGACAACCGGCGGGAAACGACCTGTGATGGGGTTCGTTGGCGGGGACCCTCCGGAACCGGCGGGAGACTTCTTTTTAAGGTAACGGTGAACTTTTCTTCAGGCACGCAGTACCCGGTTGTTGCGGGCACGTTATCCTGCCGACTACGCCAAAGTTGACGCGCCCCCTGGGCCAGTGCTGTTTGGGGATTACCCGGAGCCGGATCAGATGGGGGTTGTAGTCTCCGAGTGGCGGTGACCAGGTCCGTGCCCAGGGTGTCAAGCTCAGTGTGTGGCAGTCCTTATAGATGTTACTAGATGTTCTTTTATGTCGACTACGCCACCCGTTGAATTGCGGTCAATACGGCCGCCGCTGCAGCAGGGTCCGCTGAGGCTGGTGATATGTGTGCAGCTCAGATAGTATAACCCCCAACGGGAGGGGTATAGCCTCAGGGGGTCAGGTGTAGAGGATGGTGGTTGTGAAGGTGCAGGATGAATCAGCAAGAAGACTCAGAGTCGGGCTGTGCAGTTCAGGGTCTTTACTTACTGCTGTTGTTCTGGTCACTCCGGCCTTGAGTGACCGCCCGAGCCGTGCTGCGTCCACCAGGTCCTGGACTCGGCCAACTCCCAAGTAATTCTGGAGCGTGATCCTGAGCTCCCTTTCTGACGTTCCTTCTCTCTGGCCTTCCCCACCAGGGATCCACCTAAGTCCGGCTCCCTCGGGCCTCTTGTTGGTAAACCCTTGTCTCTGGGTTCCCTGACCCTATTCCTGGTCTGCCTTCCGGGTGGATTTAGTGGGTGGTCGTGGCAGATCCTGCCCACGACCTCCGGTCTCTGGCTGAGGATTAGTGCCCTCCACCAGCTTGGGATCCGGTACCCTTGTGCCAACTCTTCACCCGCTGATCTAATCCTGGGTTCTTGGAGTTCTCTCTTCTCCCCCTCTGGGTCCTTCTTTCTCCTCTCTCTCTCTGGGCCTTGGAGCTGCTCTTCTCCTCTGCTCTCTTCCTCTGACTGACTGACCTCTACAAAAGACCCTGTTCTAAGATGGTTCCCACCTTATATACTCCCTCTATGTGTGAGCTCAGGTGACCAGCACCCAATGAGCTCCTAGCATTACCCAGACTGCTCCCCCTGTCTGCCCCTACACTACTGGGATGTTCCACCCCCCTCCCACTCCAGCCAAGGACAGACACTGTCGTACCTGCACATTTCTCTAGTGGGAGTACCATTGGTCTGTCCCCCGGAAATGGGATGTGTGTAGTGCATGCAGCCTACTGAGCTCAGTTCCACACTCCATCCTTACCCGGGAGTGGAATATCACACCTCTGGGTGAGGTGCAATACCCCTGTAGCAGCCGAATCCTCAGGGTGCTACACAATCACAGTTTTCTCTGCTGCAGATCTAGCAGAGCTCTGAATGCTGAGCTCTGTACAATCCCACCCACATCAGTGATTGCCATCTTTCTGCGTACAATGTATATTGACAGAAATCTAATCAGTAGTGGAGACGATGTTACACAGAGCAGTTGACTAGGAGGCACGAGACAACTAGTTCTCTAATGATAATCTCCTGCTGACAAAACACTGATTTTATTGAAACAGCAACCCACAGCCTAGTAAGTGACATATCATTGGAATCAGGCTCTCTGCTTCTACATCATGGGGCTCTCAAATTACATAACAATAACCTGCTGACAGATTCCCTTTAAATGGGCATCTGGTGTAAGTAACTTGCTACTGATTATTTAGATAGCTGATAACTACAGTATTAGATCATTGTGGGTCTCTCTGCTTGGACCCCAACCAGTCATGAGAACAGGAGACTTGTATTCCCTATTCTCCTCTGGTTCTCCCTTGAACTCAAGACAGAGGAGAAGTTGAATGGAGTGGTCGGACGCTTGCACAAAGTCCGTAACACTAAAGTTATGAAGATAGCTGGATTGACTATCTTGTGTCATAGGCTTGAATGGAGCAGCCGGGCAAATTTCATTCAACAACTTTTGACCACAGTCTTGTGGCCATTGAGGAACAGGGGACATAATTCCCTGTTATAGCAAACAATTTGGGTCCTAGGTATAATGGAGAGGGCCACTCTGACCTAACAGTTATCACTGTATAGTGATCTCTGCTGGATGCTTCAGAACATCTACTATTGAAAAGTATAGAATCTGTTCTGCTGTACTAGGTGTGAGAGTGTGAACTGTGATAGCAGCAGGAGAGCATTAGGACCCTGTGAGTTTTGCCTGGCTGAGCTCAGAGCAGGGGCAGAGCAGGAGACCCTGCGTGTTCTGAGGGTGTCTGCTGTGTGAGAGACTGGACGGGGCGTCTGAGGAGAACTGCAAGGACTGAACTGCAATGAGACTCTCTCTTTACAAGCTTTCCTGTGGGGGTTGATAACCCCTGGCCCCGGTGAAGCTGTGTCCCTGCTTAAGAACAAGTGCTGAGCTGGGGAAAGCTGTGTGGCTCTTTGGAGTTTTGTGGAAGTTCATGCTGAGTAACTAGAGACATTGTGCTGAAGGAGCCAAGTGTCGAGTGAGAAGGGAAAGAGACTGAGAATATCATCTCTGTGACGGAGTGCGTGGTCGGTGGTCTGGAAAACAGTGAGTGACTGCGAGAGGAGAGAAGGGGTCCGGTGCCATTCACATTGAGAGGACACTGACAAGCCTTGTGAAGAAATCTTCCCAGACCTTAGCCTGAGGCTACAGGACTAAAGTCCCCGGCGTGTGGGCTCAGCATCGGCCGACAAGACAAGGAACCTTTGCTGTTTTTGTGAACGTTGCTTTTGTTTGGCGCCAAAGTTTTCCCGGGACTAGCTGCAGCCACCGCGATTCACAGGCCTGTGATAGACCACACCTGAGGTTAACAGTACCGTAACTTTAAGATACCCGGGTATCCTTATACTAGGGGAATAAGAGCAATTGGTATAGTTTCATGCATTGTTATTGTTAATAGTGGTAGGATTGTACTCAGTGTGCCATCTCAGGGGGTCCCTATAGACCGCCCTCACAAGATTGACAGGTAAAAGATTGTTTAGGTAAAATTATTGCAGATCTTTAGAATAATTCACATAAACTGGAAACCTTGAGATTGGCACATTGATTTCAGCTTTTGCTGATTGTGTGTATTTAGTAGAGACAGTGTCCCAGGTAGAACCTGAGACTGATTCATGCAATACTGAATTTTAGTCTAATTCCTGTTTTAGTAAAGAAAGTGTTGTTTATTTCTGTCTCTGTCTCAGTTTGTGACTCACTGGATCTCTCTCGGACCTCGGGTCATTACACTTGGTAACAGGCACTACACAGAGTATGCAGCTGTGGTGTTCTGCTCGATACACTGCTTATATCCTGGTCATAGCTAGAGCTAATTACAGCTGATCGTGGGGGGTACTTGGTGATGGACAACCACCAACCCTGCGGATAGGTAATCAATATAAAAGTACGGACAATTCTGATACCATTATAAGGATAAGCAGTAAGCAACATTCTGAGATGTACTCCTATCTCGGAGAGAACAGACTTCTGTGAACCAAGTCTACATCTACATGTATATCGTCATCACTGTCTATAAGGCTGTGTGCCCACGATGCGTTTTTTAAGCGTTTCCGCAGCGGCAAAAACGCTGCAGAAACGCTTAAAAAATGCATGGTAGAAGGCCTGCCATGTTCCCCAATGATAATCCACATGTGCTATGCACATACTGTGGAAATTTCCGCTGCGGATTATCACTGCGGAAAAAAACGCAGCAATACCAATTATTTTGCGGAAGTGCTGCGTTTTCGCCGCCATTGACTTGCATTAGATCGCATGGATTACGCATCACTGTATATGTAGATGCACATTCCATGCGTTCTAATGTGCGGATGGTACCCAGGTCTAGAGAAGAGGAGACTCTCCTCCGGACCTGGGTACCATAGAAAACTGTAAAAAAAAGAATAAAATAAAAAATAAATATATACTTACCTTCTGGCGGCCCGCGCTGCGCTCCTCCTTGCTTGCCGACAGTTCGCGATGGAATGAAGGACCTGCGCTGATGTCATAGTCATGTGACGGGTCACGCGACGCTTGACGTCGGCAAGTCCTTAAGTCTACCGCTGCCAGCAGCCGGGACGGAGGGGATCAAGACTGCGGGGGCCATCGGAAGGTAAGTATAGGTATTATTTTTTATTTTTAACCATTCTTTAGGTCACATTATATAAATCCATGCCGTTTGCATCCTCCACTACCATATCACCAGGGTGACCGTGGTCCGTGATGCAACACCCACATAATTTTTTTAAAGGGTGTTTATGATGCCCGTAAAAAAAATTTTTTATACAGTATGTTCATGTATACCCCCCAGGGGTAAATGTTTGTCAGCCCCTACACTTAGTGCATGGGCATTACAAGTATAGGAGGGGCGCTCCTTTCTAATGGGAACATTTTTTATGAGGCCCTCCTCCACGTCTCTTCCAAGGGGCATTGAAGTGCCTCCAAATTTTTGGCAGCCCTTGCATTCACTGCATAGGCCAACACTATGGGAGACTCTCTCCTTTCTAATGGGAATTTGTTATTACTGTGGCCCTGCTCTATGTGTCTTTAAATTCTTAGTGGGGTTTTTCCTAAAATTGGTCAGCCGTTGGACTCACTGCATACCCTATAACTGTATAGCAGACTCTCTCCTTTCTAATGGGAACATGTCGTACTTGTTACTGTGGCCCTGCTCTGTGTGTCTTTAAATTCTTAGTGAGTTTTTTTTACCACTATAGGAGACCCATTCCTTTATAATGGGAAAAAAATTTTTACTGAGACCCTCCTCTGTGTATCTTCAAAGGGGTATTGGGTTGCGTCCAAATTTTTGGCAGCCCTTGCAGTCACTGGATACGCAATAACAGTATAAGAGACCCACTTGTTAATAATGGGAACAACAAAGAATAGCCGGCTGATGGCTCTCTAACAATAGCGAGGGCCGACTGCTGCCCTTTTAAGAATAGTAAGGGCCTTCTGATGTCCCTATAAAAATAGGCTGTATGACTTTCAGAGTCCCTCCATCATAAATAAAACAGGATGTATCTAATGATGTGTCACATACCACATTGCCAGATAAGGTTGTAAAATGTTAAAATGACATTTCCCTATGAATGCATTTGTATTAAAAAATAACGTAAAAAAAACAAAACAATAGGATCTTTCTTTAGTATAAAAAACAGCGTCACCAATTTAACCTCAATTTAATCACATTGTTCAGCTCATGCACCTCCTCCTGCATCTCCGAAATGACCACATCAGTCACAAGCTGACAGCACTGCAGCACTGCCTTGGCCAAGCGGCAATAGGCTGTGCTGAAGATAACACGCTTAATGCTTAATTGACAAACCGCCCAGCGCTGCAGAGTTGTTGAAAGCTGTAACACAGCAGCCTGATCTGTGTCTCTCACCGCTGAACATACAGTCAGGCATGGTCGTGTGTGACAATGGACGGAACCTGGTGACGGAGAAATGACACCCAGAGTAGATACGGTTTCCCTCTATGCCAGTCCTTTCACCGAGATAAATACAACTCTCAGCAAAAAAAGTTGTGGACTGGCTCCGAACCGTCCCTGGCCACATTCACCTGTCCACGTGTTTGTGGTTAGGCGGTCCTTCCCAGTAAGTGTACTGGGGAGGGCACGGGTAATGTTGTGGGACCCGTGCTTGTGAAAGGCGGAGGTGACACCGGGAGAAACAGTGGCGGCTGGGGACCGAGTATGGACACCCAGCCACCGCCAGCATGAGGTTGTGAAAAGCTTCCGCCTCCACGATCCTAAAAGGCCACATTTCAAGTGCAAGCAGCTGTCAAAAATGTGGCAGTATAGTATTGCAGCCTGTGGGTGGGTGGCTGGCGGCATACTTGCGCTTGTATTCCAAGGAATGGGGTAGGGACAACTGAACGCTGTACTGGGACAAGGACGTGGATGATGATTTTGCAAGTCTGCAACGACAGGTGCATGGCGGGAGGCATCTTCGCATGTGTCAAGGATCACTTATGATGGGCACACTTTTAGGCAGTGACCTGGGAGACAGAAATGCTTCCAGAGGTCTTCCCCATGCTGTTCCCATGTCTTTTCAGCACTGTATGCATGTGTCTGATGATGTGTCACATACCACATGGCCAGATAAAGTTGTAAAATGTTAAAATGACATTTCCCAGTGAATGCATTTGTCTTTGTTGAAAGCAATGCAATAGTGCAAAAATGCATCAAAAACGCTACGTGTGAACATAGCCCAAGGTGTGGATGAGTATTTTTGGTTTTGGTTATTTATTTTGCTTTATATACATTGTACATGTCATGGAAAGGATGTTCCTTAACATATTTCCCAGGAAAATCCATTTTGGTTTCGTTTTGCCATGTTTTAGTCCGTAAAAGTGGCGTAATACCTCTGAAAACGTTGTTGACAGCAGTGACCTTGGAGTCAGAAATGCTTCTAGGGGTCTTCCCCATGCTGTCCCCATGTCATTTGAGCACTGTTCCCTCTGCAGACCGCTGGGGGGAGCCGCCTGAAAAATGCTCGAGTTTCCCATAGACTTACATTAGGCTCGTTGCTCGGGTCGAGCACACGAGTATTCCAATTTGCTCAACCCGAGCAACGAGTACCCGAGCATTTTAGTGCTCGCTCATCGCTATTAATGAACTAAGATGAACATCTTCCATAATCCAAACCTCCCAGTGCTATCTCAAGACTTTTCTTGTGCTGCTCCAGTTTTTTGGAATGCACTACCCCAGACAATCTGGTTAAGTCCTAATGTCCACAATATTAAAGGATGTCCTAAAAACACATCTCTTTAGGCTGGCCTATCACATCATCTCACTAACCTATCTGTTCCCACTTCTCCCTTCCTGCTCTTTCTTCAGAATTTAGTCTCTTCTATCATCTGTTCCCACACCCTCCATGTACTCAGTAGCTCTTTGTATGTGGACATATACAGATACCGGCAGGTGGGTAGTTCATGTAGCTGTACTTGAATACCTTTTTATTATAAAATGTCTTGACCATACAATACAATCACCTAACCTTTGGTATCACCCTACCTCCTTATAGATTGTAAGCTCCTGGGCCCTCATTTGAATTGGTGAACTATGTGTTATATGCACCCTCTCTGAGTGGCTAAGTGCTGCCGAATATGTTAGCTCTATATAAATAAACATTTGTAATTATTTCTTTGCCTCAATTTACCTTTCAGAGGTACGATAGATGCTGAACATAAGTTAATATTATTTAAACTTGTTAACAGAAAAATAAGTGTGATGATTGCCAGCATGATAAACTTGTGGTTTGTGCCTCTGAGAACATGTCAGGTTTCCACATGACTGCCCATATGCCAACCTGCTTCTTCACCCGGAATAAATGAAATTCCAACCATGGAGATATGTTTACTTTCAAAAGGTGTTAATCTCGAAGCCTGAACTTGTCATTCCATCTTAAGTACTCCAGCAAGTTCTCAAATACCACCTTTCCGCATGCCACTTCACTAAAAGGATCATATAGTCACAAAATATCATTAACTATTTCATTCCCATATATACATTTTGTGACGGATACAGTGGAAGTAGAGCTTCTGGATTTGTACCATTTCTACTATTAACTACTAATAAATGTTAGAAAATAGCTTTTATAGCTAGTTGGGTATCGTCATTTCCCAATTTACTTCTTTTAGCACATCAACTCAGACTGGTCCTTCCTTTGCAAATAGTGGACAGTGTCCATACACTGTGTGCAGAATTATTAGGCAAATGAGTATTTTGCTCACATGATACTTTTTATATATGTTGTCCTACTCGAAGCTGCATAGGCTAGAGGGCCAACTACCAATTAAGCAAATCTGGTGATGTGCATCTCTGTAATGAGGAGGGGTGTTGACTGACTAGCCCAGGGGAATGGGGATTACTCGGCACCCGGGCCTTTGCCTTTAGGAATGTCGCTGTGGTCGGCTCCCGGGCCCATACCCTGGGGTCCCTCTTTAACCCCTTAACAACATCTGACGTACTAATACGCGTCTGTGCCCTGGGACTTAAGAGCCAGACCCGTATTAGTACGTCATGGCGATCGCGCGCGCACACAGGCTGTGCGGGCGCGATCGCCGCCGGGTGTCAGCTGATTGTCACAGCTGACACCCGATACTATGTGCAGGGAGCGGTCCTGCACCGCTCCCAGCACATTAAACCCCGCGATGCTGCGATCGAAGTCGATCGAAGTCGATCGCAGCATTGCGGGGGCAAGGGGAGGTGATCGCAGATACTCACCTCCTCTTCCGGCTTCCAGCGCTGCCTGCAAAGGCTTCCCGGGTGTTGCCATGACGACCCGATGTCGTCATGACAACATCCGGGTCACCAG
The DNA here is from genome assembly GCF_046119375.1 of Phyllobates terribilis. Lineage (NCBI taxonomy): Eukaryota > Metazoa > Chordata > Amphibia > Anura > Dendrobatidae > Phyllobates > Phyllobates terribilis. The sequence continues at coordinate 111,288,538 of NW_027362768.1, read as the reverse complement.
ACAGCAGGAAGATTGTTTGGACATGCGCAGTGCATCTCCAAACAATCTTCTCCCTTTCCAGCGCTGACAGCCTGCATGGCACAGGGATGGTGCATTCCTGTGCCATGCAGGCGATCAGAATAAAAAAAGTGAAAGTCCCACAGTGGGACAAAGTAAAAAAGTATATAAACTTTCAGAAAGTGAAAAAAAAAAAAAATTGCAAAAATATTTAAAAAAAAATAAAAAAAATAATCCAACAAAAATAAAAATATAATGTACCCATCAATAAATATTATTAGAAAAAAAAAACAAAAAAAACAATAAAAGTACACATATTTGGTATCGCAGCGTCCGGAACAACCTGACCTATAAAACTGTCCCACTAGTTAACCCCTTCAGTGAACACGGTAAAAAAAAAAAAAAAAAAACGAAGCAAAAAACAATGCTTTATCACCATGCCGCCAAACAAAAAATGGAATAACACGCGATCAAAAAGACAAATATAAATAAAAATGGTACCGCTGAAAACGTCATCTCGTCCCGCAAAAAACAAGCCACCACACAGCTCCATCAGCAGAAAAATAAAAAAGTTATAGCTCTCAGAATAAAGCTATGCTAAAAAATAATTTTTTCTAGAAAATTGCTTTTATTATGTAAAAGTGCAAAAAATAGAAAAACTATATAAATGTGGTACCGCTGTAAACGTACTGACCCGAAGAATAAAGCTGCCTTATCAATTTTACCACACGCGGAACAGAATAAAAAGAAACAAAAAAAACAATTCCTGAATTGTTGGTTTTTGTTTATTCTGCCTCCCAAAAATCGGAATAGAAAGCGATCAAAAAATGTCACGTGCCTGAAAATGGCACCAATAACAAAGTCAACTCATCCCGCAAAAAACGAGCCGTCACATGACTGTCTGCCAAAATCTGGAAAAATTATAGCTCTCAAAATATGGCGATGCAAAAACTAGATTTACAAAAAATGCGTCTTTTAGTGTATGACAGCTGTCAGTCATAAAAACCCCATATGATTCTGGTATTGCTGTAATCACACCGACCCGAAGAATAAAGTCGTCTAATCACTTATACCGCACGAGGAAAAGCGTCAAAAATAAACTCTTGGGTTAGGATTGGGCTAGGGTTAGGGCTGGGTTTGGGGTTGGGGTTGTGCTAGGGTTAGGGTTGTGCTAGGGTTAGGGTTGTGCTAGGGTTAGGGTTGTGCTACCGTTAGGGCTGGGGTTGGGGTTAGGGTTGGGGTTAGGGTTGTGATGGGGTTGGGATTTTTTTCAAAAGTAAGAAAAAAAGATGACGATATGGCGACTAGTGTTGAGCGCAAGTGCTCGCTACTTGAGTTTGCATCGGGTGCTCTGGTATGCATTGAGTATCGTGGGTATTTGAGTGACATGCTCGAGTCTCTGCCCCATATGCTTTGTGGCCAAAAAAACTTTACGGGGATTGCCTGCCATGCACGAGCGATCCCCGCATGTTTTTTTTTGGGTGTCTAATATCCGTGAAACATGCGGAGCAGGGACTCGAGCATGTCACTCGAGCACACGCTGTACATGGTGCATACCTGAGTACCCGATGCAAACTCAAGTAGCGAGCACTTGCGCTCAAGACTAATGACAACTTATTCAATATGATGACCTAATGTAAACAAATTCTGTGTCGCACCTCTGGGTTCAAAATGTTCACTATACACCTTAATAAAATCCTTGAGGGGTATAGTTTACAAAATGTGGTCACTTGTGAGGGAGCTCCACTGTTTAGGCACATCACGGGCTCTCCAAACGTGACATGGTGTCCGCTAACAAATTGAATGGAAAATCGGCTCAAATTGTTAGCGGACGCCATGTTGCGTTTGGAGAGCCCCTGCGTGCCCAAACATTGGAGCTCCCCCACAAGTGACCCCATTTTGAAAACTAGACCCCCCAAGGCACCTATCTAGATGCATAGTGAGCACTTGGAACCCCCAGGTGCTTCACAAATTGATTCATAAAAATGAAAAAGTGTTTTTTTTTTCACTTTTTAATTTTTATGAATCAATTTGTGAAGCACCTGGAGGTTCCAAGTGCTCACTATGCATCTAGATAGGTGCCTTGGGGAGTCTAGTTTCCAAAATGGGGTCACTTGTGGGGGAGCTCCAATGTTTGGGCACACAGGGGCTCTCCAAACGCAACATGGTGTCCGCTAACAATTTGAGCCGACAATTTGTTAGCGGATACCATGTTGCATTTGGAGAGTCCCTGTGTGCCCAAACATTAGAGCTCACCCACAAGTGACCCCATTTTGGAAACTAGACCCCCCAAGGCACCTATCTAGATGCATAGTGAGCACTTGGAACCCCTAGGTGCTTCACAAATTGATTCGTAAAAATGAAAAAATGAAAAAAAAAAACACTTTTTCATTTTTACGAATCAATTTCTGAAGCAACTAGGGGGTTCCAAGTGCTCACTATGCATCTAGATAGGTGCCTTGGGGGGTCTAGTTTCCAAAATGGGGTCACTTGTGGGGGAGCTCCAATGTTTGGGCACACAGGGACTCTCCAAACGCAACATGGTGTCCGCTAACAATTTGAGCCGATTTTCCATTCAATTTGTTAGCGGATACCATGTTGCATTTGGAGAGTCCCTGTGTGCCCAAACAGTGGAGCTCCCCCACAAGTGACCCCATTTTGGAAACTAGACCCCCCAAGGCACCTATCTAGATGCATAGTGAGCACTTGGAACCCCCAGGTGCTTCACAAATTGATTCATAAAAATGAAAAAGTGTTTTTTTTTTCCACTTTTTCATTTTTATGAATCAATTTGTGAAGCACCTGGGGGTTCCAAGTGCTCACTATGCATCTAGATAGGTGCCTTGGGGGTCTAGTTTCCAAAATGGGGTCACTTGTGGGGGAGCTCCAATGTTTGGGCACACAGGGGCTCTCCAAACACAACATGGCGTCAGCTAATTATTCAAGCAAATTTTACAATCAAAAAGTCAAATGGCACTCCTTCCCTTCCGAGCCCTGCAGTGCGCCCAAACAGTGTTTTTTCCCCACATATTGGGTATCTGCGTGCCCAGGGGAAATTGCACAACAAATTTTGGGGTCCATTTTTTCTTGTTACCCCTGTGAAAATAAAAAAAATTGGGTCTAAAGTAACATTTTTGTGAAAAAAGTTAAATGTTAATTTTTTTCTTCCACATTCAAAAAATTCCTGTGAAGCACCTGAACGGTTAATAAAGTTCTTGAATGTGGTTTTGAGCACCTTGAGGGGTGCAGTTTTTAGAATGGTGTCACTTTTGGGTATTTTCTGTCATAAAGACCTCTCAAAGTGACTTCAAATGTGATGTGGTCCCTAAAAAAATGGTTTTGTAAATTTTGTTGGAAAAATGAGAAATCGCTGGTCAACTTTTAACCCTTATAGCTCCCTAACAAAAAAAAATTTTGGTTCCAAAATTGTGCTGATGTAAAGGAGACATGTGGGAAATGTTATTTATTAACTCTTTTGTGTGACATATCTCTCTGATTTAAGGGTATAAAAATTCAAATTTTGAAAATTGCAAAATTTTCAAAATTTTCGCCAAATTTCCATTTTTTTCACAAATAAACGCAAGTGATATCGAAGAAATTTTACCACAATCATGAAGTACAATATGTCACGAAAAAAAAATCTCAGAATCAGGGGGATCCGTTGAAGCATTCCAGAGTAATTACCTCATAAAGTGACAGTGGTCAGAATTGTAAAAATTGGCCTGGTCATTAACGTGCAAACCACCCTCGGGGCTTAAGGGGTTAAAAAGCGTTGATAGTTGTTTATTAATTTTAAGAAAATTTGTGACGCCACCTGTGGCTTCTGGTGAGAATCACCAGCGCTGCGCAGTCCACTGAGGCCGATGATAAGGCAGCTCGATGGTATAGCTCCCCACAGGTGGAGCTAGGCCTCAGGGCAGTGTATGAAGGGGAATGCAGGACAGGCGAGACCCAGCCGGGTCAGAGCAAGAACAGGGACAGACACGATAGTCACTTCAGTACCTTTCACTGATGGAAATTCAGGCACGTCACGGAGCACTGTAGGGTGAAGGGTGCATATCAGGATCCTCCCCAATGAGCGGGTTTTGGGCCTCCTGTTTCTTGCCTCTGCGTAGTAAGTTTCTGACCTGCCTGGAGCTAGGCCTAACTTTGTCTCTGTCCTGCGCTGGCTGACCTTGTGGTAGGGCCTTCTCTTGGAGTACACGCTCCTCAGCTTGCGGGGCCTATGTGTCTCCCGGTTCTGTTACGTATCAGCACTTTAGCGGTCCTGGGAATTGTAGTTCTCCAGGTATTCCGGTTATATCTTACTGGGTCGTGAAGATCCCGGTAAGCTTCGGACCCGGTGTCCGGTAAATGCTTCGGGGTGAGCTAGTTAAGCTCCTCTGCCCCCTATGTACTAACTCTCCACTCGCCTTCGGCCTACTCGGGCCCTCACTAGGCTACTCACACTAACGGCAGCTTGCCGCGCTTCACCGATCTTATGGCGCCGGCACACCTAAAGCTCACTACTCTGAGCTACACTGAGTCTTGACTGTGCTCCACTGCAGACTGACCACTTTCAGGCTTCTTTACTGCAGGAACTCTCTCAACTGACTCTACTCTCTGTCGACTCCAGTCTAGACTAACTGCTGCCTGGCTCCACCTTCCCTATTTATCTATCCCTAACGGGCTCCCTCTGGTGGTCTGAGGTAGAAGGTGGAGATGTGTGAATGGTTATGGGGGCCTCTTGTGGAGGAATCCATCAATGCACTCTTCCAGGATCTGTGATACCAAGCGCAGCTGAGCGTCACATTCCCCCCTAGTTAAACTCAGCACTCCTGGGCTGAAGTACATTTTTATAAAACAATAACAATAAGAAACATAAACAATGCAAGAACAATCTTCCCTTTATGGGAGGCACCAATCTTAAACGTTGCATAACAATAACAAATACAGAGTGTACTCAGAATTCAAGTCTCCTATGGTGAGGTTCCCATACAGGATGTCCTTCTTACAGGGTAGAGTACTTGGTGGTTTTTGAGGGACCTGTCCCAAACCCTCAACGTAGGCCCTGGGGTGGCTGCAGGGCATGAAGATCCAGAGTTGGACCTCCAATAGAGCCACTCCTGACAGGTTTTCCTTCTGAGATCACCTAAAAGGAGCACTCCAGGGAGCGCAATTATATACACAAGCAGTTTTTGGGCTGCACACAGTCCTCAGCCACGCAGTTCTTAGGTGAATAATAAAGAAATTAGCAAGGTAGAGCACAAATTGATTAAGACATACATTCAAGAAAGTACACAATAATACAGTACATTGCAATTTAATATATAATACCCCAGGGGTAACTATGTACATTTCAGCAAGTTAACTATTTACTGAGTGTACCTAGCAGGGGTTCTACCTCTCGTTCTACGTGCTGATCTGCGTAGTACCGGTATGCGTGAAGTATTTGTAGGTGCACTACTCCCCAATGTGTCAGTACTCGGTGTGGAGGAGCTACATAACTGTATTGACCTCACTACTGGACTAGCAAGCATACCATTGGCTGGGCCTTCTTGCTCTGTTCCTACCGGGGATCCTTCTTCTGGGGATTCTGCTTGAGCAGGCACTTCTGCAGCATTTATAGGTTCCTCTTGCTGTGGGTAGAAGGTAATTACAGGGATGACTACTGCTCCTCCTAGTTGGGGCCAATCTGCTGGGAAGTCTCCTAAGTCAGTGTGGATCACTGCTTCTTTAGGTTCTTCCTGGATAATGAGAGGCGCTTCTTCTTGGGGTTTCAGTAAGTCTGGACAGAACTTTAGGTGATCCCTGGACACTGTAGCAGATGTTCTCACTCCATCTCGACTGATTATGCAGGTCTTCTTATTGTCAAATCTTGAGGGTAACACAGTGTAGGGTTCTTTTTCCCACTGGTCATCAAGTTTGTGGTTGCGTCTTTTCCTTTTCAATACTGTTTCACCAGGTGTGAAGGGTTCTGCGGGTGCGTTTTTGTTGTAGTGCGCTTCCTGCTTTTCTCTCACCCGAGTGAGACTGTCCTCAACACAAGCTTGTACTCTTCTGTACTGCTCTTGTCTGGTCGTGTCCCAGTCCTCAGTGGTCATATCAGCTTCAGGCTCAACAACACCAAGCTCCAGATCCATGGGCAGCTTTCCTGGCCTTGCCCGTATGAGATATGCCGGAGTGCAATTGGTGGAACTTACTGGTATATGATTATACAGATCCACTAGGTCAGGTAGTAGGTCTGGCCACTGGTTTCTCTCCTCAAGTGGTATGGTCTTTAGCAGGTCGATGATGATGTTGTTCATCTTTTCGCAGAGACCGTTGGTTTGTGGGTGGTAAGGTGTAGTTCTTATCTTTTCACACCCGTAGAGATGGCAGAACTCCTTGAACAACTCAGCCTCAAAGGCCGGGCCTTGGTCCGTAAGCACCTGCTCAGGGTAACCATGGGGTCTACAGAAATACGCTTGGAACGTCTTTGCTGCTGTCTCTGCCGTCAGGTCTTTGACGGGGGCGACCACCAGGAAACGCGAGTAGTGATCCTCCATGGTCAGAGCATAGGAGTACCCTGACCTGCTGGGGGACAGCTTGACATGGTCCAGGGCCACGATCTCCAGGGGCCGAGTCGTCTTGATGGGTTGCAGGGGTGCCTTCTGGCTGCTGAAGTCTTTTCTTCTAAGGCCACAGGGTCCACAGTCCCGGCACCACCTCTCAATGGAGCTGCGCATTCCTACCCAGTAGAATCGACACTTCAGCAGGGTCTCTAGCTTTTTCCAGCCAAAGTGCCCCGCCTGATCGTGGTAAGTTTCTAATGCCATCTGGATGTCAGTCTTCGGGACCACTATCTGCCATACCATCTCATGGGTTTTCGGATTGACGTACCTCCGGCACAGCTTCTCACGGTAGATAAACAGCCGGCTTCTCTCGTTCCACAGCTGCTTTGCTTGCAGAGACACTTCCTTCTCCAGGGAGGCACCTTCTTGGGTTATCAGCTGTTTGATGCGGCTGACAACCGGGTCACTGTCCTGGGTCTCTTTCCAGCTGTGGTGAGGCAGGGGGTTTAACGTCTTTCCACGCTGCCTCTTGGAGACTCGTTGCTCGTGGATCGTCCCATTCCAATGAAAGGCAGGTAGCTCTATCTCTTCCAGGTCATCCAATTCTTCTTCTGTGTCTGACTGGTGAGGCATCCTGGACAGGACATCGGCGTTGGGGTTCTTGCGGCCCGCCCGGTATTTAATTGTAAATTGGTAGTTTAACAGCCGAGCCATCCATCGTTGTTCCAGTGCCCCCAACTTAGCTGTTTCAAGATGGGTCAAGGGGTTGTTGTCAGTGAAGGCAGTGAACTTACTGGAGGCCAGGTAGTGCTTGAACCTTTCAGTGATGGCCCAGACCAAGGCCAGGAACTCCAACTTGAAGCTGCTATAGTTCTCTGGGTTTCTCTCAGTCGGGCGGAGCTTCCTGCTTGCGTATGCGATCACCTTCTCTTGGCCACTCTGCTTCTGACTTAGGACTGGAAACCCAGCCCTTCGTTGCAGGCATCCGTATACAGTAGGAACGGTTGGCTGTAGTCAGGGTAGGCTAGGATCTCATCACCTGTCAGGATCTCCTTCATCTCCTGAAATGACTCGGCTTGCTCCTTACCCCAATGGAATGGGGGAGTTTGCCTTTGGGGGACTGCCCTACCAGGAGGTCTAGCAGAGGAGCTGCTTTCTTAGTGTAGTTCTTTACGAACCTCTGGTAGTATCCTACTAGTCCCAAGAACTGACGCACCTCCTTGAGGTTCTTCGGCTCCGGACACTTCTGGATGGCTGTGACCTTCTCCGGGTCTGGTGCTACCCCTTCTGGACTGACAATGTGCCCCAGGTACTGTACCTTTCTCTTGAGCAGGTGGCACTTTGAGGGCTTCAACTTCATCCCGTACCGGGACAGTGACTCAAATACCTCTGCCAGGTGTTTCAAGTGGTCCTCTTACGTTCTGGATTACACTATAACATCGTCCAGGTAAATTAACACAGTCTCGAAGTTGCGGTGTCCCAGGCAGCACTCCATCAACCTCTGGAACGTTCCGGGGGCATTGCAGAGTCCAAACGGCATACTGTTGAACTCGCAGAGTCCCATCGGGGTGGTGAAGGCCGTTTTCTCCCAATCCTCCTGAGCCACAGCTACTTGCCAGTACCCACTAGTGAGGTCAAGGGTGGAAAAATAATTTGCAGACTTTAAGGCAGCTAGGGACTCCTCTATGCGTGATAAAGGGTATGCATCCTTATGTGTAATGCGATTTACTTGACGGTAATCTACACACATTCTCATGCTCCCGTCCTTTTTCCTAACTAGCACTAGGGGAGCTGCCCAGGGACTACACCTATCCCTTATTACTCCCACCTTCCTCATGTCATGCAGCATTTCCTTTGCCTTCTGGTAATGAGCTGGTGGTATAGGCCTGTAACGTTCTTTGATTGGGGAATGGTCGCCTGTGGGGATATGATGTTGAACCCCTTTAATCCTCCCGAAGTCAAGTGGATGTTTGCTGAACACCTGCGAGTATTCTTGAACCACCCGGTGTAACCCTGTTTTTGATGGGTAGGAGTGGTGTCTGTCCCAACATGGAGCTGTTGACACCAATCCTCCACCTGGGTTGCAGGGTCATTATCCTCCACTTCATCTGGTGAGGTTAAGGATTCCGCCTCGTAAATACAGTTGTTATTTACAGCATGTAATTTGGCAACAGTGGCATAACGTGGCAATCTGACCTCATCTTCCCCACAATTAAGAAGACGGACGGGCACCCTCCCATTACGTACATCTACCACTCCCCTGGCGGTTAAGAGCGTGCGTCTATGCTTGGAGCAAAGGGGTTCTACTACCGCCTGGTAGCTCTGTCCTCTAAGACCTATAGCAGCTCTACACCAGATAAGCATTTCACTCATTGGGGGGATGACAATGGGTATGGGGTCTGTTACCCGCACGTTACCGATTTCACCGTCTGTTAACCTTACTTGCTGTTGATACATCAGGACTCGGATCTCCCTCTGCAGTGCCCTCCTCTGTCTTGGTCTGGCAGTGTCGGCTATCTGTTGGAGCAAGAACAAAACTTCTCCCAAACAATTACCAACAATGTTAGTGCCAAGTACCATATATGGGTTGGTGTCATCAGGATTAGTCTCTACTACAATTAGCCCCTGGTCCTTCAGCTCCACTCTCCCCACCTTTACAGTCACATTCTTAACCCCGAGTAGGTTAAGGGGGAGTCCATTTGAGGAGTAAGCAGAAAGATTTGGAGCTGGCGGACGTAGGTCGTCCATGGACCAGAACCTCTTGTAGAGGACGTCAGGCATGATGGTTACCTGAGATCCTGTGTCCAGCAGGGCGTGCGTCGGGATCCCGTCCAGCACAATGGACAGGAAAGGTCTTCCTCCGACGAACCTGTTGTACCAGTCTGATGGGCCTGGTGACTTTACTCCTGGGTGTCGGCCCTCGGACCCAGGGTTTTCTCATTTAAAGGACAATTCTGGGTGATGTGTCCGGTATTGCGGCAGCAGTAGCAGGCAGGGTCCTTCTGTGGAAGGCGCTGGTCACTGGTCCTCGGCGAGGGTGGTGTTGGCCTCCTCCTCATCCAGGGGACATCCTCAGGGCTATCGGCTAACAGGATCTTCCCTCCTTCCTCGGGCTCCGTCCGCAGCTGCAGGGCACTCAGCACGGTGGTCAGGGTTTTGCTCAACTGACGCACCTCAGAGCGCAGACTGTCCAGTTCTTTAGGGGACGTTGCTGGAACCTTAGCTTCAGAAGCCACTGGGGAAAAGGTGGGTGTAGCAGACACTGGGGTCGCCCCATCCTGGTAACATTGGATGGCATTGGTTTCCAGGGGCTGCAGTCCTTTTATAGCCATGTCCTTAAGATTGTCAAAGGTGGCATCTGGATGATCCAGGGACCACCAACACACAGTCCTGCTCTCCTCTGGAGACCTCAGTCCCCGGACAAACTGTTCCTTCAGCATTTTGTTCTCATTTTCAATGCTGGTTGGACTGACCTGTTTAAGAGCCCGCAGGGCCCCCTGTAGACGCCAGGCGTAGTCCCGAACATTGTCCTCCGGCTGTTGGGAACAGCTATAGAACCTCATCCGGAGGTCCGCCTCAGTAAGGTCCTCAAAGACAGTCTGTAGTTTTTGAAAGATTGCGGACACTGACTCCTGGTCTGCGGCCAACCATGTTTCCACTTCCCGCTCCGCAGCACCTGTCAGTTGTCCTAATACAACGGCGGCTCTTTGTTTACCTGTCATGGAGTACATGTCCAAGATACCACATACCTTCCGTTTGAATCCAGACAGGGTATCTGGTTTGCCGTTGTACTGGGGGAGCCACTTTGCTCCCGGAATGTACGGTAAAGTCATAGGAATGACAAGTGTTACAGGCGCTGCTGGTGGAGCGGCTGCTTCGGCCTGCTCATCATCGGGCGCGGGTTGAACCTCAGGGACGTTGACCGGCATGTTGGCGTTTTGCTATTCGTCAGACATCTTGGCGCCCCCCTAGTTAACCGTGGCCTACCTACTAGTTTTTCTTCCGGTAGGCCACAGCTCCGCAGGTGATGGTCGTCTTCAGGAACTTGCGTCGCTTGCGCCCTACGTCAGAGCGTTCAGCGACGCTCCTTACAGGACCTGGCGCTTCCTGCTTTGACGTCGAGGTGTGGGGCGTGTCCGAAGCTTCGCGCTCTTTTGCAGGTGCGCCCCTAATTTTCCCGCGGTTACGCCCTTCTTCTCGCTCAGCAGCCCAACAATGGCGGCAACCTTCACCACAACTTTACGTACACAGTTCAGAATAAAGGCGCACAGTACCCGGTGGCAACGGGCACAACACGCCGTCGTTGCAGCGGGCACGCTATCCTGTTCGTGACGCCAGAAGAGATGACTAGCCCAGAGGGAATGGGGATTACTCGGCACCCGGGCCTTTGCCTTTAGGAATGTCGCGGTGGTCGGCTCCCGGGCCCGTACCCTGGGGTCCCTCTTTAAAAGTGTTGATAGTTGTTTATTAATATTAACAAAGTTTGTGACGCCACCTGTGGCTTCTGGTGAGAATCACCAGCGCTGCGCAGTCCACTGAGGCCGATGATAAGGCAGCTCGATGGTATAGCTCCCCACAGGTGGAGCTAGGCCTCAGGGCAGTGTATGAAGGGGAATGCAGGACAGGCGAGACCCAGCCGGGTCAGAGCAAGAACAGGGTCACTTCAGTACCTTTTACTGATGGAAATTCAGGCACGTCGCGGAGCACTGTAGGGTGAAGGGTGCATATCAGGATCCTCCCCAATGAGCGGGTTTTGGGCCTCCTGTTTCTTGCCTCTGCGTAGTAAGTTTCTGACCTGCCTGGAGCTAGGCCTAACTTTGTCTCTGTCCTGCGCTGGCTGACGGGGCCTATGTGTCTCCTGGCTCTGTTACGTATCAGCACTTTAGCGGTCCTGGGACTTGTAGTTCTCCAGGGATTCCGGTTATATCTTACTGGGTCGTGGAGATCCCGGTAAGCTTCGGACCCGGTGTCCGGTAAATGCTTCGGGGTGAGCTAGTTAAGCTCCTCTGCCCCCTATATACTAACTCTCCACTCGCCTTCGGCCTACTCGGGCCCTCACTAGGCTACTCACACTAACGGCAGCTTGCCGCGCATCACCGATCTTATGGCGCCGGCACACCTAAAGCTCACTACTCTGAGCTACACTGAGTCTTGACTGTACTCCACTGCAGACTGACCTCTCTCAGGCTTCTTTACTGCAGGAACTCTCTCAACAGACTCCGCTCTCTGTCGACTCCAGTCTAGACTAACTGCTGCCTGGCTCCACCTTCCCTATTTATCTATCCCTAACGGGCTCCCTCTGGTGGTCTGAGGTGGAAGGTGGAGATGTGTGAATGGTTATGGGGGCCTCTTGTGGAGGAATCCATCAATGCACTCTTCCAGGATCTGTGATACCAAGCGCAGCTGGGCGTCACATTGACTAATGACATCAACACCCTATATAAGGTGTGCTTAATTATTAGGCAACTTCCTTTCCTTTGGCAAAATGGGTCTGAAGAGAGATTTGACAGGCTCTGAAAAGTCCAAAATTGTGAGATGTCTTGCAGAGGGATGCAACAGTCTTGAAATTTCCAAACTTTTGAAGCGTGATTATCAAACAATCAAGTGTTTCCTGGCAAATAGCCAACAGGGTCGCAAGAAGCGTGTTGGCCAAAAAAGGCGCAAAATAACTGCCCATGAATTGAGGAAAATCAAGCGTGAAGCTGCCAAGATGCCATTCACCACCAGTTTTGCCATATTTCAGAGCTGCAACGTTACTGGAGTATCATAAGCACAAGGTGTGCGATACTCAGGAACATGGCCAAGGTAAGGAAGGCTGAAAAACAATCACCTTACACTGATTTTTCAAAGGTTTTATGGACTGATAAAATGAGAGTGACTCTTGATGGGCCAGATGGATGGGCCAGAGGCTGGATCAGTAAAGGGCAGAGAGCTCCATTCCGACTCAGACGCCAGCAAGGTAGAGATGGGGTACTGGTATGGGCTGGTATCATCAAAGATGAACTTGTGGGACCTTTCAGGTTGAGGATGGAGTGAAGCTCAACCCCCAGACCTACTGCCAGTTTCTGGAAGACAACTTCTTCAAGCAGTGGTACAGGAAGAAGTTGCTATCGTTCAAGAAAAACATGATTTTCATGCAGGACAATGCTCCATCACATGCATCCAACTACTCCACAGCATGGCTGGCCAGTAAAGGTCTAAAAGAAGAAAAAATAATGACATGGCCCCCTTGTTCACCTGATCTGAACCCCATAGAGAACCTGTGGTCCATCATAAAATGTGAGATCTACAGGGAAGGAAAACAGTACACCTCTAGGAACAGTGTCCGGGAGGCTGTGGTGGCTGCTGCACGCAATGTTGATCGAAAACAGATCAAGCAACTGACAGAATCTATGGATGGAAGGTTGTTGAGCGTCATCATAAAGAAAGGTGGCTATATTGATCACTCATTGTTTTGTTTTTTGTTTTTGCATGTCAGAAATGTTTATTTCTAAATTTTGTGCACTGATATTGGTTTACCTGGTGAAAATAAACAAGTGAGATGGGATTATATTTGTTTTTTATTAAGTTGCCTAATAATTCTGCATAGTAATAGTTACCTGCACAAACAGATATCCTCCTAAGATAGCCAAATCTAAAAAAAAACACTCCAACTTCCAAAAATATTAAGCTTGGATATTTATGAGTCTTTTGGGTTGATTGAGAACATAGTTGTTGATCAATAATAAAAAATAATCCTCTAAAATACAACTTGCCTAATAATTCTGCACAAATTGTATTATTGCAGTCTGTAATCTGAGCCCTATTGGGCTGCCAGAAACAAAATGTAATAGACAACTACAGGAATTATATTTCCTAACAACTGCTGACGCAGTTGGCTCACAGATACGGCATGGTTTGTTTCGGTTTGTTTCATTTCCTAAAATAAGTTAGAATTCGGTAAAATTAAAAATATAAAACATGACTATAAATAATACAGGAAATATTCAACTCCAACTCCAGTTGGTGGTTTCCTTCCCTGCACCGATGAGGAGCATGATTTATGATCTAGTGAAGGCATTTCAGAGGGAGAAAATTTGTGAACTCTATGTAAGCCTATTTTTTTTTTTGCTAATTTTGGCAAATTTTTCAGGATTTTCTTTGAAGTTTGATATAGAATTCTTGTGTGCCTTTTTTTCTAATTTGCCTCTTCACTGATTACTTTTCTATTTTCATGAATAAATGATGGGTAACATTGGTTGCATTATAAAATTCAGGACTTTATTAAAATTTGTAAATAATTGGCTGGTGGGGCAAAAATTTAGAGGTCGACAAATTGAATTTAAAGGGAATATGTTGCGATTTTTATTTTTGTATTTGTAACGGGTCTGGGAGGCGGAACCTCTGAGCTACTATACAAGGGGGCAGTCCTTGTAAGGGAGCGGGTGGCGACCAGGGAAGACGGGCAGGGGGTCACAGCAGGTGACCGGGACAGTCTCTGAGTGAACGGGCTGGAGGTCACGGCAAGTGACCGGGGCAGTCTCTGGATGAACGGGCTGATGGTCACGGCAAGTGACCGGGGCAGTCTCTGAATGAACGGGCAGATGGTCACGGCAAGTGACCGGGGCAGTCTCTGGATGAACGGGCAGATGGTCACGGCAAGTGACCGGGGCAGTCTCTAGGTAAAGGGTTGGTACGACCTGTGGCGGCTGATGATAGACGTGAGCTCCCAGGTGAGCAGGCGAGAGTCTCTGGATGAACGGGTGGTCACAGCATGTGACGGCGGAGCCTCCAGGAAGACCAACAGACAGGCGGCAGATGAGCGCTCCCAGGTGAGCGGGCAGAAGTCTCTGGACAGGCGGGTGGTCACAGCACGTGACGGCAGAGCCTCCAGGTAGGCTAGCGGACAGGCAGCAGATGAGCGCTCCCAGGTGAGCGGGCAGGAGTCACTGGACAGGCAGGTGGTCACAGCACGTGACGGCGGAGCCTCCAGGTAGACTAGCAGGCAGGTAGCAGGTGTGTGCTCCCAGGTGAGTGGGCAAGCTGGTCCATAGACAGACTGACAGGAGTTGGAAGGCAGACCGTCGGACCTCGGGCAAGCAGGCAGGTGGCTGATGTGCGCTCCCAGGTGAGCGGGCAGACTGGTCCTTAGACAGACTGACAGGAGTAGTAAGGCAGACCGTCGGACCTCAGACTAGCAGGCAGGTAGCAGATAATCAGGCAGGAATCTGGCAGGTAACTGGCAACGGGACCTGAGGGCTGAAGCAGAGTAGTGAACAGTGCAACAACATTGCTCGGGCACCTCCATTTTGGAGGAGGTGCCTTATATATGGTGAAGTCCTCCGGCCATTGGCCGGGGACTCCTTAGGACGGCGCGCGCGGCCCCTTTAAGAGGGAGGGAGAGCGCGCGCGCCCTAAGCACAGTGGACGGGAAGGAGCTCGCGCTGCCAGCAGAGCGGGAGGAGGACGCCGGGCACGGAGCAGGGAGGTGAGGGGAACAGCGTCCCTGCCTAGCAGAGGGCAGGGACGCCGGCGCTACAGTACCCCCCCCTTTAGGCCCCCCCTTTTTTAGGCCAGACAGAAATTTAGCTAGGATAAGAGGGGCATGGATGTTCTCCCGGGGCTCCCACGTTCTCTCCTCAGGACCAAACCCCCTCCAATCTACTAGAAAAAAGGTCTTTCCTCTTACCCTTTTGGTGGCAAGAATGTTCTCTACCTCAAACTCGTCCTCAGCAGAAACCGGAGCAGGAGGCGTACCTGTAGACTTGGAAAAAGAGTTAAGTACCACAGGTTTGAGGAGAGATACATGGAAGGAGTTAGGGATCCGTAAGTTGGCCGGGAGTTTTAATTTATAGGCCACCGGGTTGATCTGACTGATGACCTCCAGAGGACCGATGAACCGAGGCCCTAACTTGTAAGAAGGTATCTTGAGTCGGACATATTTAGATGAGAGCCAGACTTTATCTCCAGGACGAAATTGTGGAGGATCCAGGCATTTTTTGTCAGCGTGTCTTTTCATCCGTTCGGACGACTGGAGGAGTGCGGATCGGGTACTCTCCCAAATGGAGGAAAATTTGCTAACGAGAGATTCCGCAGCCGGGTTGTCCACAGAGGTGGAGACAGGAAAAGGAATCCGAGGATGCTGACCGAAGACTACAAAAAACGGGGATTTGGAGGAGGATTCGCTCTCGTGATTGTTATAGGAGAACTCGGCCCATGGTAGGAGATCCACCCAGTCAGAATGATGGGCATTAACGAAGTGCCGGAGGTAACTGGTCAGGTTCTGATTGATCCGCTCCACTTGACCATTGGACTGTGGGTGGTAAGCGGAAGAGAAGTCCAGGGTGACGTCTAGCAGTTTACAAGTGGCTCTCCAGAAACGTGAGGTGAACTGTACCCCACGATCCGACACGATGTGGAGGGGCAGGCCATGAAGACGGAAGATGTGGCGGATAAAGTCTTTAGCCAGCTCGGGTGCAGACGGAAGGCCAGGCAGGGGAATAAAGTGAGCCATCTTGGAAAAGCGGTCAGCGACCACCCAAATGACCGTACAACCGGCAGAGACGGGGAGATCAGTTATGAAGTCCATAGCAATATGCTGCCAGGGGGCAGCAGGCACAGGAAGCGGAAGAAGGCGTCCGGCTGGCAGGTGTCTCGGGACTTTGTTGCGGGCGCAGGACACACAGGCAGAAACAAAGTCTATTACGTCCTTGTGCAGGGTAGGCCACCAGCAATAAGCTGGAGGGTCTTTTTCTGACCGGCGTGGCCAGCTAGTTTAGACGAGTGACCCCAGTGTAGGATCTTCTCCCGATCAGGTACTGATACGAACGTCTTACCGGGAGGGAGACGATTTAGGCTCACGGGAGCCACCTGCATTACTCTGGCGGGATCGATGATATGTTTAGGTTCTTCTTCGAGATCGGACACCAGAAAGGATCGGGACAAGGCATCTGCTTTGACGTTTTTGTCAGCCGGGCGAAAATGAAGAACAAAATCAAAGCGAGCAAAAAACAAGGACCACCGGGCTTGGCGCGGGTTAAGTCTCTGGGCATGCTGGAGGTAAGCCAAGTTCTTGTGGTCAGTGTAAATTATTACCGGGTGAAGAGCCCCCTCGAGTAGGTAACGCCACTCCTCCAAAGCCAGTTTGATGGCCAATAACTCTCGGTCTCCTATGGAATAGTTGCGCTCAGAAGAGGAGAAGAGTTTGGAGAAGAAGCCACAAGTTACCATTCTCCCGGAAGATGATTTTTGAGTAAGTACCGCTCCGGCTCCAGAGGAGGAGGCGTCAACTTCCAGGAAGAACTGCTTGTTGCCGTCCGGGCGATGCAGCACCGGGGCGGAAGAGAAGGCCTGTTTTAGGGAAAGAAAGGCCTCCTCTGCTTCGGGCGGCCACTCTTTGGGATTAGTACCCTTACGGGTGAGCGCGGAAATTGGGGCAGTCCGGGAAGAGAAGTGTGGTATGAAGAGGCGGTAGTAGTTGGCGAAGCCCAGGAATCGCTGAATGGCCTTCAACCCCTCCGGTCGAGGCCATTTCTCGATGGCAGACAGTTTCTCTGGATCCATTCGTAGGCCGGTCTGAGAAATAATGTAGCCCAAAAACGGAAGCGAGGTCTGCTCAAAGAGGCACTTCTCGTATTTAGCGAAGAGGTGATTCTGCCTGAGCCTGAGCAGGACCTGACGAACGTCCCTCCGGTGAGTCTGGAGATCCGGAGAGAAGACCAAGATGTCGTCCAGGTACACCACTACGCAGGAGTAGAGAAGGTCCCGGAAGATGTCATTGACCAACTCTTGAAAGACGGCAGGAGCGTTACAGAGACCAAAGGGCATTACCAGATATTCATAGTGGCCGTCCCGGGTGTTGAATGCCGTCTTCCATTCATCCCCCTGACGGATACGAACCAGGTTGTACGCCCCACGGAGGTCCAGTTTGGTGAAGATTCTAGCCCCCCTCAGACGATCAAATAACTCCGGAATGAGCGGAAGGGGGTACTTATTCTTCACCGTGATCTGGTTAAGGCCTCTATAGTCTATACAGGGACGGAGAGAGCCGTCCTTCTTTTTGACGAAAAAGAAGCCTGCTCCCGCCGGGGAGGTAGATTTCCGGATGAATCCCCTGGCCAGATTCTCCTCAATATATTCGGACATCGACCGGGTCTCAGCAGCGGATAAAGGATAAATACGCCCACGGGGAGGAGTAGTACCAGGTAACAGGTCGATAGGGCAGTCGTATGGTCTATGAGGAGGTAGTGTCTCTGCTTCCTTTTTATTAAAGACATCAGCATAAGACCAATAAGGAATCGGAAGTCCAGGTAGATTAGCTGGGGTAGGAGAAGGACGGACGGGATGGACGGGAACCAGACAGGTCTTATGGCAGTCCTGTCCCCAGCGAAGGACTTCTCCGGTCTGCCAGTCAAGCACGGGTGCATGTCTCTGGAGCCAAGGTAGGCCTAGCAAGAGGGCGTGAGAGAGTCCAGGCAGAACATGAAAGGAGATACTCTCAGAATGCAGCATTCCCACCTGCAGAGTAATGGATTCGGTGATGAGTTGGATGGGGCGTGGTAAGAGGCCCCCATCCACGGCAGCAACAGACAAAGGTACAGCCAGAGGTTTGGTGGGGATGCGGTATTTCTCTACCAGGGACTGTGAAATAAGATTCCCGGCTGCTCCAGAGTCAAGTTGGGCTAGTTCGAAATAACGGTTTTCCCCGCAGACGATTGAGACTGACAGCAGCAGAGATGGAGAGGATTTATTCTTGTCTAGGTTGACCTCTCTGAGCGAACCTAGACACAGGCGTTTCCCGACCTCTCCGGGCAGGCACGGATCCGGTGCTCCTTACTGCCACAGTAGAAGCAGCTCCCCTCGGCACGGCGTAAGTCCTGACGGGTTTTGACCATCTTGGTCTGGTCGACCTGCATAGACTCAGGAGAGTGTACCTGGGTAGAGACGGAGGGAGTGACGGGTTTCTGAAAAGTAGGAGCTAGACATGGTAACCTCCTCTCACGGGTGACCTCTTTGGCACGCTCCTGGAACCGTAGGTCAATCCGGGTGGCAAGAGTTATTAGGTCATCGAGAGTGGTAGGAATGTCCCGACCGGCAAGTTCATCTTTAATACGGCCGGACAGACCCTCCCAGAAGACAGATACCAGAGCGTCGTTATCCCAGGCCAGCTCCGAGGCGAGGGTACGGAACCGTATGGCATATTGGCCCACGGTGAGACTTTCCTGACGGAGGCGTAGCAGTGATGATGCGGATGAGGTCTTCCGTCCGGGTTCGTCGAAGACTTTCCGGAAAGCCGTGAGAAAAGCAGGCAAGTTGGACACCAGGGGGTCTCCTCTCTCCCATAGAGGATTTAGCCAGGCCAGGGCCTCCCAGGTGAGATGGGACATGATGAATGCAATTTTGGCCCGGTCGGAGTTAAACTGGTGGGACAATAGTTCAAAGTGCAGGGTGCACTGATTTATGAAGCCCCGAGCCTGGGCGGAGTCGCCTCCGAAGCGAGGAGGTGCAGAAAGCCGGTGTCCGGGGTAGGATACCATGGTATTAGTGGGCAGCGGAGCTGCCAGATTGCGAGACATGGCACTGGCGGAGGTTGCTGGTGGAGCAGTCAGAGTGTCCAGGCGAGTATTGACATTCCGCAGGTGACCCAGGATGGACTCCTGTTGGGACCTTTGACGGGACAGTTCATGACACAGGTCCGAGAGCGAGGGAGCTTGGGTGCCACCGGGTTCCATGGCCCGAGCAAACTGTAACGGGTCTGGGAGGCGGAACCTCTGAGCTACTATACAAGGGGGCAGTCCTTGTAAGGGAGCGGGTGGCGACCAGGGAAGACGGGCAGGGGGTCACAGCAGGTGACCGGGACAGTCTCTGAGTGAACGGGCTGGAGGTCACGGCAAGTGACCGGGGCAGTCTCTGGATGAACGGGCTGATGGTCACGGCAAGTGACCGGGGCAGTCTCTGAATGAACGGGCAGATGGTCACGGCAAGTGACCGGGGCAGTCTCTGGATGAACGGGCAGATGGTCACGGCAAGTGACCGGGGCAGTCTCTAGGTAAAGGGTTGGTACGACCTGTGGCGGCTGATGATAGACGTGAGCTCCCAGGTGAGCAGGCGAGAGTCTCTGGATGAACGGGTGGTCACAGCATGTGACGGCGGAGCCTCCAGGAAGACCAACAGACAGGCGGCAGATGAGCGCTCCCAGGTGAGCGGGCAGAAGTCTCTGGACAGGCGGGTGGTCACAGCACGTGACGGCAGAGCCTCCAGGTAGGCTAGCGGACAGGCAGCAGATGAGCACTCCCAGGTGAGCGGGCAGGAGTCACTGGACAGGCAGGTGGTCACAGCACGTGACGGCGGAGCCTCCAGGTAGACTAGCAGGCAGGTAGCAGGTGTGTGCTCCCAGGTGAGCGGGCAAGCTGGTCCATAGACAGACTGACAGGAGTTGGAAGGCAGACCGTCGGACCTCGGGCAAGCAGGCAGGTGGCTGATGTGCGCTCCCAGGTGAGCGGGCAGACTGGTCCTTAGACAGACTGACAGGAGTAGTAAGGCAGACCGTCGGACCTCAGACTAGCAGGCAGGTAGCAGATAATCAGGCAGGAATCTGGCAGGTAACTGGCAACGGGACCTGAGGGCTGAAGCAGAGTAGTGAACAGTGCAACAACATTGCTCGGGCACCTCCATTTTGGAGGAGGTGCCTTATATATGGTGAAGTCCTCCGGCCATTGGCCGGGGACTCCTTAGGACGGCGCGCGCGGCCCCTTTAAGAGGGAGGGAGAGCGCGCGCGCCCTAAGCACAGTGGACGGGAAGGAGCGCGCGCTGCCAGCAGAGCGGGAGGAGGACGCCGGGCACGGAGCAGGGAGGTGAGGGGAACAGCGTCCCTGCCTAGCAGAGGGCAGGGACGCCGGCGCTACAGTATTAATAATTATTGATTATATAATCATTTATTTTTAAAACAAAATTAAACTTAGGGCTGCCATTTTTACTTATTGCAGAAAAATGTTAACAATTGAAAAAAATGTAAAGTATTAATGCTTTAATTTAAAAAAAAAAGATCTATCTATATACGGTATGTAATTTCAAGATACCTGAAGGTGCCTCGTTCATCTGTACAAACAATTATCTGCAAGCACAAACAAGATGGGAATGTCCAGCCATCATACCGCTCAGGAAGGAGACGGGTTCTGTGTCCCAGAAATGAACATGCTTTGGTCCGACATGTGCTTATCAACCCAAGGACAAAAGCAAAAGACCTTGTGAAGATGATGGGGGAAGCTGGTAAGATTGTATCAATATCCACGGGCAGCACGGTGGCTCAGTGGTTAGCACTGCAGCCTTGTAGCACTGGGGTCCTGGATTCAAATCCCACCAAGGACAACATCTGCAAGGAGTTTGTATGTTCTCCCCGTGTTTGTGTGGGTTTCTCCGAGTTCTCTGGTTTCCTGCCACACTCCAAAGACATACTGATAGGGAATGTAGATTGTGAGCCCCAATGGGGACAGTGATGATAATGTCTGTAAATTGTCTGAATTGTAAAGCACTGCAGAATATGTTGGCGCAATATAAATAAAAAGATTATTATTATCCACAGTGAAACGAGTACTGTATCAACATGGGCTGAAAGGCTATTCTGCCAGGAAGAAGCCATTACTCCAAAAGAAACATAAAAAAGCCAGATTAATGTTTGCAAAAGAAAAAATACTTTAATTTTTTGAGACTTGTCCTGTGATCTGATGAAACTAAAATTTAACTTTTTGGGCATCATGACCATTGTTACATTTGGAGTAAAAAGGGAGAAGCTTTGAAGCCTAAGAACACCATCCCAACTGTGAATCAAGGGGGTGGTAGCATCATTTTGTGGGGTTGTTTTGCTGCAGAAGGCATCATGAGAAAAGAAGACTATGTGGCAATACTGAAGCAACATCTCAAGACATCAGTCAGGAAGTTAATGCTTGGGTGGAAATGGGTCTTCCAAATGGACAATGACCAGAAGCATACTGCCAAAATGGTAACAAAGTGGCTTAAGGATAACAAAGTCAATGTTTTGGAGTGGCCATCACAAGGCCCTGATCTCAATCCTATAGAAAATTTATGGGCAAAGCTGAAAAGGCAGTGCGAGCAAGGCGACATACAAACCTGGATCAGCTACACTAGTTTTGTCAGGAGGAATGGGCCCAAATCCTGACCAACTATTGTGAGAAGCTTGTGGAAGGATATCCCAAACATTTGACCCAAGTCATTCAGTTTAAGAGCAATGGTACAAATTCTAATGAAATGTATGTAAACTTTTGACTTTGCAGTATGTAATAAAAAGCCTTAAAACATTATCTCTCTTTCATTATTCTGGCATTTAGCAAATATTAAAAAATATGGTAATCCTAATTGACCTAAAACGGGAAAGGTTTATCTGATTTCATGTCAGATATTGAGAAAAGCATGCATATGTGTCTTTTTATATAGTGTATGTAAACTTCTGGTTTCAATTGTAGTTCAACAGTCAGTATCACACATTAGAGGATTAGATACACAGCTCAGCGAAATTTATCACACATGATAAGATTAGATAAATGTCTCAGTGGGCTGTATCATACATGATAGTATTAGATATTTGGGATAGTGGACTGTATCTTAAATGATAGAATTAGATACATGGCTCAGAAGACTTTATCTCACATGATGGGGTTAGATATACTGCTCAATGGACTGTATCACAATTGATAGGACTAGATACATGGCTCTGTGGAATGTATCACAAATGTTAGGATTAAATGCACAGCTCAGTGCACAAGTGATCTGAGGGAATCCATTTTGTTTTTAAACTTTTGTGTTTTTTTCATTTTTTTCATTATTTTTAAAAATATTTTTTTACTTTTTATTGTATTTCTTAGTTCCCTAAGGGGACTTGATGCTGCAATCGTCTCATCATCAGCAATGCTATGTATAGTGAAAAATCACAATCTCTTATGAATGCTAGCTACAGGCAGGCTTTCACAGGAGTATCGTAATGACAGGCTGTCATGTCAACCCATCGTGCAATGCTGTCATGACAAGGGTGTGGCGATGCCCCCCAACCGGCGCGTGTTAAATGCCAATTGTCAAAGATTGATAGCAGAATTTAACAGGTTAACAGCTATGGGCGGAGCTCCACTCCACCCGCGGCTGTTAAAGGCATTAAATCAGTCATCATCTGCAAGGAAAAATGTGGGCTCGGTGTGCGAGCCCACATGAAAGTCAGAGAGACAACGTATGACATACAAAAACGTCATATGTCAGTAAGGGGTTAATACAAAAATAAAAATTGCGACACATTCCCTTTAAGTTTCTCATTTTCTTAAGTTTCTTCATACTCATTTAACTCCAGTTGTATAGGTTATAAACCCCATTTAATTGTTGCGTGAAAAGTGTTGTCACTTCGAATTTTCTTAAATATTGATAGTGAAAATTTCCATTCTTACTAAATTCTTCAGAATTGGTCATCATAACTAGTGATGAGTGAGCACTAAAATGCTCGGTTACTCATTGTTTGAGTTGAGCAAATTGGAATGCTAGAGTGCTCGGTCAACGTAACGAGCCCAATGTAAGTCTACGAGAGCATTTTTCTGGCGGCTCCCCCGGGCAGTCTGCAGAAGGCCTAAAAATTGCCCAAATTGATGGGAACAGTGCTCAAATGAAATGGGAACAGCATGGGGAAGACTCACAATAAAACATACAAAAACAAAACCAAAGTGGATTTTCCTGGCCAATATGTTAAGGAACATCCTTTCCAGGGTAATGACTTGTATATAAAGCAAAATAAATAACCAAAAACAAAAATGCTCCTCCACACCTTGGGCTATGTTCACACGTAGCGTTTTTGATGCGTTTTTGCACTTTTGCATTGCTTTCAACCAAGACAAATGCATTCACCAGGAAATGTCATTTTAACATTTTACAACCTTATCTGGCAATGTGGTATGTGACACATCATCAGACACATCCTGTTTCATTTATGATGGAGGGTCTCTAAAAGTCACAAAGACTATTTTTATAGGGCCATCAAGCGGCCCTTACTATTCTTAAAGGGTCATCAGTCGGCCCTTGATGGTGTTAGAGAGCCATCAGCTGGCTATGCTTTGTTGTTCCCATTATTAACGAGTGGGTCTCCAATACTGTTAATGTGTATGAAGTGACTGCAACGGCTGCCAAAAATTTGGAGGAACTCCAATGCCCCTTGCAAGAGACGTAGAGGTCGGAGGGCCTCCTGAAAACAATGTTCCCATTATAAGAAAGTGTGTCTCCCATGCTGTTTGCCTATGCAGTGAAGCATCAGCTGCCAAAAATTTGGAGTAACTCCAATGCCCCTTGGCCCCTTGCAAGAGACGTAGATATGTTGATCTGGTACATATGGTGATGATATGGTGGTGGAGGATGAGGATGAGGAGAAGGAAGATAACAAGAGTAAATAGACAAAATCAGGAAGCGCATATCCATGTCTGAGTGTAAAGACAGAGGTGCATGGGAATAGAGTTAGACCTCCCAAAAAAAGACACTGTATTTGAGTTTATGTTATGCTGCTATCATTCGGTGGCATTGAGAAGTCTGGCCCAATGCAGCCCTTGTTCATTTTTATAAGAGTCAGCCTGTCAGCATTTTCAGTTGACAGGCGGATGCGCCTATAGGTTATAAATCCACCGGCGGCACTAAAAACCCGCTATGACAAAATGCTAGCGGCAGGGCAGGCCAGGACCTCCAAGGCATAGAGATCCAGTTCATAACACATGTCCAGCTTGGATACCCAATAATTATAAAACACAGAGGAATCACGGAGGACGTTGGTACGGTCGGCAAGGTACTCTCTCAGCATCTTCCCAAACTTTGCACTCCTTGTGAGAGTACCCCGCACCTCAGGGCTTGTGCGATGGGAGGGGCTGACAAAATTCTCCCAGAACTTTGACAGTGTTCCCTTCTCTCTGCTGGATTGGAGTTGTGTCTCTCTCACCTGTAGTCCTTGGTTGTCCAGCAAATTATGACCTCTGCCGCCAGAGTTTTCAAATGGGAATTTTTTTAATAGTTCTGCAACAAGGGCCTTCTGGTACTGCCCCATTTTTGTACACCTGTCCGCCTCAGGAATAAGAGATATAAAGTTCTCCTTGTAGCGTGGGTCTAGAAGTGTCACCAACCAGTAATGACTGTCACCCAAAATTTTGAGAAGGCGAGGGTCATGGGAAAGGCAGCGTAACATAAACTCAGCCATGCGTGCCAGACTACTAACAGGCAAGACTTCCGTGTCCTCACCAAATGGACGAGTCACCATGCTCTCCTCCTCCGCCTCCTCTCTGTCCTCAGGCCATCCATGCTGAACAGACGGTTTGACAGCTGTGCAGGTAGTACCGTCTATAGCGCATGAAACTAGCTCCTGTTCTTCCTCCTCCTCCTCCTCCTCTTCCTCATTGCCACCCAATCCATGTTGGGATGAGACGAGGCTGGGCTGTGTGTAATCACCCTGTATGGTTCCTTGCTCCATCTCATCGTGCTCCGCCTGCAATGCATCCTCTTTGATAGTGAGCAGAGAGAATTTCAGAAGACAGAGAAGCGGGATGGTGACGCTAATTATGGCGTCATCGCCGCTCACCATCTTGGTGGAGTCCTCAAAGTTTTGGAGGATGATATATATGTCTGACATCCATGTCCACTCCTGAGGTCTTATGTGTGGAGTCTGTACTGAATACCGACGGCCTTGTTGATGCTGGTACTCAACAACTGCCCTCTTCTGCTCACAAATCCTTCCCAACATCTGCAGTATAGAGTTCCAACGCATGGGGACATCACACACCAGTCTGTGAGCAAGAAGCTGTAAAAGCTGCTGAAGCACGGCAAGGGTGGCGGAAGCTGTAGCTGACTTTCTAAAATGGACACACAGGCGGCGTACTTTGACAAGTAGATCTGGCAGCTCCAGGTAGGATTTGAGAAATTGTTGAACCACGAGGTTAAGCACATGGGCCAGGCATAGTACGTGTGTGAGCTCGCCTCGCCTCAGAGCCGCCACCAGGTTCCGGCCATTGTCACACCCGAACACGCCTGGCTGTCGGTTCAGCGGTGTGAGCCACAGATCTGCCTGCTCTTTCAGAGCTGTCCACAACTCTTCAGCATTGTGCAGCTTGTCACCTAAGCATATTAGCTTCAACACAGCCTGTTGCCGCTTGGCCGAGGCAGTGCTGCAGTGCTTCCAGCTTATGACTGATGTGGTCATTTCGGAGATGGAGGCTGAAGAGGAGGAGGAGGCTGAGGAGGATGAGATGCAGGAGCTGTAGACTGTGGGGGCAACCCTGATTGACCTAGGGCCTGCGATCCTTGGTGTCGGGAGGACGTGTTCCATCCCAAGGTCCGACGGGGTCCCGGCTTCCACTATGTTAACCCAGTGTGCCGTCAGCGAGATGTACCACCCCTGCCCACAAGCACTTGTCCACGTGTCCGTGGTTAGGTGGACTGCGTGGATGAGGGCACGGCTAATGTTTTGGGACACGTGCTTGTATAATGCGGGGACGGCACACTGGGAGAAATAGTGGCAGCTGGGGACCGAGTACCGAGGAATGGCCGCCACCATCAGGTTGCGGAATGCTTCCGTCTCCACAAGCCTAAAAGGCAACATTTCTAGCACAAGCAGGCGCGAAATGTGGGATTCTAGTAGTGTGGCCTATAGGGCGTTCACTGCGTATTTGCGCTTGCATTCCAAGGACTGGGGTATGGACAACTGAACACTGCACTAGGACAAGGACGTGGACGTGCTTCCTGATGCTGCTACTTGAGACTGTGCAATGACAGGTGCATGGCAGGAGGCATCTTCGCATGCACCATGGACAGGGGATTGGCTTGCATGCACAACAGCGGAAGATGCAGTGGTGCCACCCGCAGACACTGTTCCTGGACCCTGGGGTTCGGCCCACAAAGTCGGGTGCTTTGCTGCCATGTGCCTGATCATGCTGGTGGTGGTCAGGCAGCTAGTTTTGCTACCCCTGCTGATGCTGGCCTGGCAGGTGGTGCGAATGGCCTTTTTGGGGTTATCAGCAGAGTCTTTAAAGAACAACCAGACTCGGGAAGACCTAACAGTTGTACTGGCAACTTCCTTCGTGTTGGTGTTACAGGGAATGGTTGCCTGCCTTCTTTCTTCTATCTACCTGAGGAAGATAGCCTCTGCTATAGAAACGCGTCATGGTGTTAGAGAGCGTACTAAACAATAAAAGGTTTGTGTGTTATAACCTAATCCCCTGTCTAGTTGTTCTAGCGCTTCACTAACACCGCACAATTCCTTCTTTCTTGATTGCCTTCTTTCTTCGGCCACCACACTGCTTCTTCCAGCCTGTTGGGGTGCTCTGCCTCCCTCCCCCTGTGTGCTGCTCTCCTCGCTCTGCATGTCCTCCTGCCAGGTTGGGTCAGTTACTATATCATCCACCACCTCATCTTCCACTTCCGTACTCTGGTCCTCCTCCTGACTTTCTGGCAATTGTGTCTCATCATCGTCCACCTCTTGTGACATTTTCCCACCGTCGCATTCGTGTGACCGTGGCTGCTCAAATGTTTGGGCATCGCTACATGCGATCTCCTCTTGCCCCGCTTCAAGTGGACCGGGCAAGAGGCCCGAATCTATAAATGGAAAAGTGAACAGCTCTTTAGAGTGTCCAAGTGTGGGATCAGTTGTCTCCGGGCACTCGGCATGGTGGGAGGAAGGAGGTCCAGGGTGAGGAACATGCAGTCCAGACTCACAGCTACTGAGACTTGACCATGTGGAAGACAAGGTGGTGGTGGTGGCTTAGTGACTGGAAGCATTATCTGTTATCCAGCCAATAACCTTTTCACACTGCTCTGTGTTCAATAGTGGTGTTCTGCGGTCCCCTATTAATTGGGACAGGAAGGTCGAGAGAGAGAAGATCTGGGTGTATGTTGTGGCACAATTTCAGCTTGCCCACGGCCCCGGCCTCTGCATGCTCCATCACCATCACGTTCAGTTTCCCGTCCCTTGTCACGTGCCTTGCCCATTTTAAATGGAGGACAATATTTTCCACGCTCACTACTAATGACTGAATTTGGAGCGAACTTATATGTGATCCGTGTGACGGACAAACAACAGTTTTAAATAGCTGGCCTGTAGGTAACTATTTTGAACAGCAAACTGGTGTCAATTGCTTCACAGACACACTGAAACATTTTTTAATGGTGGCCAGAAATGGCAGTATTTTCTGAAAACGTATATGTGATCTGTGTGACGGAGAAAACACAGTTTTATATAGCTGGCCTGTAGGTAACTGTTTTGAACAGCAAACTGATGTCAATTGCTTCACTGACACACTGAAAAAAATTTTAGTGGATGCTAGAAATGGCAGTATTTTCAGCGCAATTATATGTAATCCGTGTGACGGACAAACCACAGTTTTAAATAGCTGGATTTTTAGCGCTGTAATATGGAAAGGACCTGGCTGTATTCTGCAGTGTCAACAAGCAAATGGCGCAGAACAACGGTGTTCTCTGGATTGCTTTTTAAGCAAATTGTTAGGAGGGTGGTTGCAAACAACTTTATTAAAATGGAACGCAACCGACCCCGGGGTCCGCGATGCAGCCTGGTGGACTGCTGCCGAACACTTTCCAGGTGAAAAGGAAAGCAACTAAAATGATAAACCCTTCCGTGTTTCTGCACACTGGAACGGGTATAGCAATTCGCACTATCTCCGTTAGCAGCACGAGAGATAGGGGGAGAGAAACTATCCGTAGTCCTGTTACCGCACAGGCACTACACTGGCAGCGCCTGTGTAGCACCCTGAGGACTCGGCTGCTGCAGGGGTATTGCACCTCGACCCAGAGGTGTGGTATTCCACTCCCGGGTAAGGATGGAGTGTGGGACTGAGCTCAGTAGGCTGCATGCACTACATACATCCCATTTCCGGGGGACAGAACTACGGTACTCCCACTAAGTAAATGTGCAGGTACGACAGCGTCTGTCCCTGGCTGGAGTGGGAGGGGGGTGGAACATCCCAGTAGTGTAGGGGCAGATAGGGGGAGTACTCTGGGTAAAGCTAGGAGCTCATTGGGTGCTGGTCACCTGGGCTCACACATAGAGGGAGTATATATGGTGGGCACCATCTTAGGACAGGGAGAGCTGAGGGAGTCTTTAGGAAGAGTTCAGCCAGGAGGGCTGACAGGGAGCTGTGGCTCCGGCTGGGCCCAGCTCCAGAGCCAAGCCTGCAGAGGAGAGAGGAGAAAGAAAGGCCCAGAGTGGAAGACCAGAGGGAACCCTAAGAACCCAGAATCAGACCAAAAAGGGTGAAGGGTTGGCGGACACGGGTACCGGAACCCGAACTGGTGGAGGCCACTTATCCTCAGCCAGGAACCGGAGGTCGTGGTCAAGATTTGCCACGACCCTCACCAAATCCACCAGAAAGGCACACCAAGTATAGGGTCAGGGAACCCAGAGGAGGTTTGACCACCAAGAGACCCGAGGGAGCCGGCCAAAGGTGGATCCCTGGTGGGAACGGCCAGAGACAGAGAGAGAGAAGGGAGCTCAGGACCACGCTCCGGAACTGCCTGGGGGTTAGCCGAGTCCAGGACCTGGTGGACGCAGCACGGCTCGGGTGGTCACTCAAGGCCAGAGTGACTGAGAGAACACCCGTGAGTAAAAACCCTGAAACTGCATCTCCTGACTCTGACTCTTCTTACTGCACCGTCACAACCCCCATCATCTTCACCTGCTGCCCTGAGGCCATACCCCTCCCGTTGGGGGTTATAACATCATCGCTGCACCCATACCACCGGCCTCAGCGGACTGTTCTGCAGCGGCGGCTGCAAAGCCGCACTCAACGGGTGGCGTAGTCGACATCCAAGTTAACATCTACTGTCATAGACTGCCACTTAGTTTGACACCCTGGACACGGACCGGGTCACCGCCACGAGACTACAACCCTCAACAGATCCGGCTCCGGGTAAGCTCCCGCGTGCGCAACGCAGCGCGACACAGGCCCAGGGGCGCGTCAACTTTTGGCGTAGTCGGCAGGATCTCGTGCCCGCAACCACCGGGTACTGCGTGCCTGAAGAAAAGTTGATCTGTACCGTAAAAAGAAGTCTCCCGCCAATTCCGGAGGGTTCCCGCCATCGGACGTCGTCCGGAGTCGTTTCCCGCCGGTTGCCCGCCATCTGCAGTCTTTTCCCGCCATCCACAGAGTTTCCCGCCACTGGGAGACGATTCCCGCCATCTGGGAATATTTCCCGCCCTGGCAGAGCGGACGCCATTATGGGCGTGCCAGAGGGTGGCAAGAGGCCACCTCCCATCGTGGGCCAGGACCAAGAATGGCGCCAAAAACGAAGACCGCCCCCACCAGCAGAGACTGCAATGATTGAGATGTCCATCAGCGTGGGGGGTCTGCCCCTGGAACTGACAATCACCAAGTTGCCCCAGGACCGCCCTCAATGGGGGCGGATACAGAACAAAACAGAGAAGATGGGTGCAGCCTGGAGGAGTCTGGAGAAGCCGTACCCGGAGATGGAGGGAGAGTCAGGCAGCACCGACCCTGTGGTCAGGAGCCTGTTGCAAGCTACCACTCCACAAGACCTGGTGGAGATCCTGGCACAGCTCCCCCGAGACCGGGAGCGTGCACAGACCGCGCTGGAGGGCCTCGCACGGAGGATGGCCCAGGTGCAGCGAGAAACGCTGACGGAGTGGAGCAGGGAGATGGCCCAGCAGGCTGGAACCCGCCAGCGAAGCACACCACCCGCAACGAGGAGCACGCCTGCCCCTGAAGAGGATGCAGAAGGGACGGAGGCCGGAGACGACGCCGCAGAGGGAGCTGAAGAGACGGAGGCAAGTAAAGGGGACGTCACTACCCCAAGCCCAGCCACCGTAAGCCTACCCCCGCTCCCCGTCGCAGAGCCCGAAATCCCACCGATCGTGCCCGTTGCCGCACCGCTACCGCTCCAGACTAGGCCTCAAGCAGGAGCCGCGGCCACGCCTCTTGTGACGTCACGCGCCTCAACCCTGAGCGCGGCCAAGCAGGAGACGCCACCGGCCTGGTCGCAGGGCCGAGTACCCCCGAGCGCCGCAGTACCAACAGCGCCCTCTACCGAGCCACCGGCCTGGTCGCAAAGTCAAGTACACCCGGGCGCCGCTACCACCACCGCGCCCTCAACCTCCACAGTGCCGCACCTGGGTGAAGACTTGTTAACCCAGCATATTTGCCCGGATGGGCAGCCCTTTGAGTGGTCACCGGAGTACTACCATCCCCGACTCCGGAAGGAAAGGCCCCTGGATGAGCCCCTGATTCCGGCTCCGGCGCCTGTCAAGATCGTCCCGCTCCCGTTGGAGGAGGCCCAATTTGAATGGGACTCCACCGGGGAAAACCTCATCGGCTTCACCCAAGAGACCCGGGCGGCCGCAGCCCAGCGAGCAGAGTGCTGCCGGCAGCAATTAGAGGTTTTCGACCGGGAACGACGAGAGAGGCGGGTCCGCGAGGAGCGGCTGCAAGTGAGGAGTGCAGAACAGAAGAGCCGGACCCGACGGAACCCCCGTGCAGCCCACGGTCCCCGTGCCACCGGGACTGTAATTAAATTCCAACTGCAGCACGGTTGGGGCTTCATCCGGGATCACCGCACCCCCGGCGACGTCTTCGTGACCCGCAGGGATGTCGAGTCCCACCTGCCGGAGGGACACAGAGGTCGTGACCTATACCTGGGTGATGAGGTCACCTTTACCCGGCACCAATGTGCCAAAGGACCCTATGCCCTTCATGTACACCGGTTGACGGAGGAAAAGCTGAGGTGTCAGGAGGAGCAAGAGGACCCGGACGGGTCTGAAGAATACAGGGAGGAAGCATCAGGAGGACACCGTTATTAGAGTACGGTAAAAAAAAAAAAAAAAGAACTGTACATAGTTACCCGTAAGGGTACAAGAACTGCTGCTAATTTAAATATGTTCCCCGTTGGGACAAGTGTGAACTTAAACCCGTGTGTCCCCTATCCCTTAACAGGCTGAGGACTGTGAACAGCCATTCCTTTTCCCCACTGGCCGAGGACTGAGAGCGGCCACCTCCCCTTGTATATAGTTGCGCTTTCTAAGGCGCCCCCTACTGGTTTTATAGGAAACTGTTGTTCTTGAACTGACTGTTGCACTTCTACCTGGTCACAAGCGCACAGTGGCCAGTAACTCAAAGAACATTATTATGAAAGAGTTTTATATGAAAGAAAAAGTTTATCTTGTTTAAACCTGATAATGTTTAATGTTTGATATGTTCTTGTATGTTTTGAAAAAAAATGTATGTTTTTGGATATTTTATTCTTTTACAGCCCGAGGACGTGCTGTGATTTACCAGGGGATAATGTAGCACCCTGAGGACTCGGCTGCTGCAGGGGTATTGCACTTCGACCCAGAGGTGTGGTATTCCACTCCCGGGTAAGGATGGAGTGTGGGACTGAGCTCAGTAGGCTGCATGCACTACATACATCCCATTTCCGGGGGACAGAACTACGGTACTCCCACTAAGTAAATGTGCAGGTACGACAGCGTCTGTCCCTGGCTGGAGTGGGAGGGGGGTGGAACATCCCAGTAGTGTAGGGGCAGATAGGGGGAGTACTCTGGGTAAAGCTAGGAGCTCATTGGGTGCTGGTCACCTGGGCTCACACATAGAGGGAGTATATATGGTGGGCACCATCTTAGGACAGGGAGAGCTGAGGGAGTCTTTAGGAAGAGTTCAGCCAGGAGGGCTGACAGGGAGCTGTGGCTCCGGCTGGGCCCAGCTCCAGAGCCAAGCCTGCAGAGGAGAGAGGAGAAAGAAAGGCCCAGAGTGGAAGACCAGAGGGAACCCTAAGAACCAAGAATCAGACCAAAAAGGGTGAAGGGTTGGCGGTCACGGGTACCGGAACCCGAACTGGTGGAGGCCACTTATCCTCAGCCAGGAACCGGAGGTCGTGGTCAAGATTTGCCACGACCCTCACCAAATCCACCAGAAAGGCACACCAAGTATAGGGTCAGGGAACCCAGAGGAGGTTTGACCACCAAGAGACCCGAGGGAGCCGGCCAAAGGTGGATCCCTGGTGGGAACGGCCAGAGACAGAGAGAGAGAAGGGAGCTCAGGACCACGCTCCGGAACTGCCTGGGGGTTAGCCGAGTCCAGGACCTGGTGGACGCAGCACGGCTCGGGTGGTCACTCAAGGCCAGAGTGACTGAGAGAACACCCGTGAGTAAAAACCCTGAAACTGCATCTCCTGACTCTGACTCTTCTTACTGCACCATCACAACCCCCATCATCTTCACCTGCTGCCCTGAGGCCATACCCCTCCCGTTGGGGGTTATAACATCATCGCTGCACCCATACCACCGGCCTCAGCGGACTGTTCTGCAGCGGCGGCTGCAAAGCCGCACTCAACGGGTGGCGTAGTCGACATCCAAGTTAACATCTACTGCCATAGACTGCCACTTAGTTTGACACCCTGGGCACGGACCGGGTCACAGCCACGAGACTACAACCCTCAACAGATCCGGCTCCGGGTAAGCTCCCGCGTGCGCAATGCAGCGCGACACAGGCCCAGGGGCGCGTCACCTGTCTATATACACTGCCTGCCTGATATCTCTGCAGTTGGATTAATCCTCAGAAAGACTGTTTGTTGAGATGGATATGTGTCTCTAATATAGTTTTGTACACCTACACTAACTAGAAGCAAGCAAATCTCTCCCTAGCTCAGCAGCACCTCTCCCTACACTGTCTGATTCTGGAGTGACTGTGACTGATATAAACCTGATGACGCTGTGCGGCCGGTTGTGACACCTCTACTCGAAAGCCCTTTTCTTTACCATGGGAGATGGGGGACTCGGAGTCGGGTCCTGTGATGTAGAGATGGGGTGCAGCCGCTGCAGTCCGCTGAGGCATGGTGTTCTGGCGGCCGTCGTTATTACTACTCCCCACAGGTGGAGCAAGGCCTCAGGGCAGAGAGACAGGAGGACAGGGGTAGTAGCAGAGGACCACGGGCGCCGCGTCGTGCGGTGTAACGCAGAATAAACAGTCCAGAGGCCATAGGGGTGAACTTCCAAGGCTTTACTCACATTAGAGATGGCAGAAGGAAGGCGACTCCCTGCTCCCCGCGGAGTCCTGCGGTCACCAGGGACGGGGGTCCGACTACCTCCGAGCAAGTCTAGCATTCAATTAGGACCCCGCACCAGAGTGTTCCTGAACTACAGACCGTATCCTTTCCTGTCTGTGCGTGTAGCTAGGCCAGGTCTCCCTCTGAACTCCTCTCAGAAAAAGGGCACGGGTGGCAGCTCCGCTCCTTCCGATACCCGGTGGGATCCTCAGGGCCTACCGGGCTTTCCCGACCAGGACATGGAGTAGCAAGGTCGGGTGTCGGGGGCCGGTACCCCTCTTGCAGCCGGACTCCCTCTGAATATATCAGGTGGTGAGGACAGGTGGCGTACGCCGCTCCGTCTGCATCCTCCCCGGGATCCATTTGCTGTGGAGCTACACTCCTAAGCTCCGGGCCTTCTTGGTCGTGGTCCTTGACCGGGCTGAGACAATCCTTGTCTGCAACCTGCCCCTCGTCCCAAGGCCAAGGTACGAGGGCTGTGTCTCCATCCGCCGCAGGCCCACACAGGATCCACGTGCAAAAATTTCTACATTTCTGTTTTTTTTCAGTCAAGATGGGGTGCAGAGTGTACTTTAATGAGAAAAAAATGAACTTTTTAGAATTTACCAAATGACTGCAATGAAACAAAGAGTGAAAAATGTAAAGGGGTCTGAATACTTTCCTTACCCACTGTAATTGGCCTTTTGGTTAAGCATTGTGACCAACTAATTCATCCTTTCATGACAGCTGTTTATGGCAGAAGGACATTTTCAGCAGGACAGTACACCAAGCCACAGGAGTCGTACAGTCATGAACAGGGGCGGATTAAGAATAGCCAGGGCTCTGGGCAGTTTAGAAGACATGGCCCCCCCCAGCACTCGGTGTATCACATGACATGTCACATGATCCCCTTGATAGATCATGTGAGTGGTCATGTGATTAACACACAGATGCTCTGGTGCACATCTGCAGATGCAAAACGATAGAGACAACGGCGGGCAAATGTTTTTCCCGTGTGTACAGCATTATATATAACATAGCGCTATTCATAATAGAGCAAGGGTGGGAAATTAAGGTGGTATTCCCATCTCCAACCTCGTATCACAATATGTAGTAGGTGTAATAATAATAATATTAGCAAATACCTCCAATTAGAAATGTAGTATAGTTTTTCTGATTTGCTTTGTCTCTTTCCTCACGTGCAGGCATTGCAGGACCTTAGGTATCCATGGTTACGACCACTGATGTAGTGACAGTAAGTTATCTAGTTGATAGTGGTCATAACCATGGATACCTAAGGTCCTGCAATGCCTGCACGTGAGGGAAGAGACAAAGCAAATCAGAAAAACTATACTACATTTCTAATTGGAGGTATTTGCTTATATTATTATTATAATTATTAGGATGTTGGAGTTGGGAATACCTCTTTAATTTTCCCGAGGGGCCACTTGAGAGATCATGACTGTTGTGGAGAGCTGAACCAGTAGGCTGAAATTAATTCTGCTCAGTATTAATTTTAACATGTTAATTCTACTGTAATTATTTTATATTAATATTTATTATATCACTTAATATAGAGCAGAATTAAGTATGCTGACATCCCCCTATATATTGTATGAGCCCACACGCAGCCCCCTTCTATAAAATATGAGCTCACACACAACCGCCTTATATACTATATCAGCCCATACACAGCTCAGTATATATAGTATGAGCCCTCACATAGCCCACTATATACAGTATGAGCCCCCAATATACAGTATGAGCCCCCACATAGCCTCCTTCATACAGTATGAGCCTCCACATAACCTCGTATATACAGTATGAGCCCCCATATAGTCTTCAATATACACTATGAGCCCATACATAGCCTCCTATATACAGTATAAGCTTTCACATAGCCTCCTACAAACATTATGAGCTCTCACATAGCCTCCTATATACAGTATGGGCCCTCACTTTACCTCCTATATACAGTCTGAGCAGCCACATTGCCTCCTATATACAGTATGAGCTGCACATAGCCTCTTATATACAATATGAGCCCCCACATAGCCTCCTATATACTGTATTAGCCCCTGCATAGCCTCCTATACACAATATGAGCCCCAATATACAGTATGAGCCCCTACATAGCCTCTTATATATAATAGGAGCCCTCACTTAGCCTCCTATATACAGTATGAGCCACCACATAGCCCACTATATACAGTATGAGCCCCCACATAACCTCCGATATACAGTATGAGCCCCACATAGCCTCCTATATACAGTATTAGCCCCACATAGCCTCCTATATATAGTATGAGCCCCCATATAGCCCCACAAAGCTTCCTATACACAGTATAAGCCCTCACATGCTTTCCTATGTAACATCCCTGGCGGCGTGCTTGCATGGCTTACCACCTCCCACCATGCAAGACCGCAATCTTACCTATCAGGCCAGGTAGCACTCTTTGCTCCAGTACCTGCTGTTTGTATGTCTCTTGTCTGCTGGCTTAGGGTGGTGGCGCTGTTACTTTCTGATTCTTAAAGCTACAGTGTGAGCAGTCCTAATGCTTCCCCAGCCTATTGCTGTGAGTCACTGGATACATAAACCCCCACCACCCAGTAGGAGGTGCCTGAGCAACACTTTCCATCTGCGTGTTCCTTGCAACTGAGTTTCCAGGTCCTGTCCTGTTTCTAGTCTGTTTCTGCCACCCTGGGGGCTGTATACCCAGGCCTGTTACCTGTACCTGTGACTTCTAGTCAGTTTCCGCCACCCTGGGGGCTGAATTCTCAGGCTCGTTCCTGTATCTTGTTCCTGGTTCAGATCCTGTCTGAACAGTGTCCAAGTCCGTTACCTGTTTGTCTCTATGTCTGTACCTTCCCCTTTTCCTGCAGTATCTGAACCTGCACCTAACTCCAACTCATTGTCTCTGTACTTCTGTTTGTGAGTTTTGTGTCCACTCGCTACTTCATTGCAAGTACCTTGTGTGTATCTGGTTCTGTTCGTTCTGTTTCCCTGCCTCCGTATCCAACACCTGTGTGGCAGCTATCTTCTTGTGTTTTCCAGTCTGTTCCATGTGAACAGAGCCCTGTCCTGTCTACCGCAGCTGCGGGTTTTGCTCTGCTCTGCTTGTCTACCCCATCTGCGTGTTTGGCTCTGCTCTGCTTGTCTACCGCATCTGCGGGTTTTGCTCTGCTCTGCTTGTCTATCGCATTTGCGGGTTTTGCTCTGCTCTGCTTGTCTACCGCATCTGCGGGTTTTGCTCTGCTCTGCTTGTCTACCGCATCTGCGGGTTTTGCTCTGCTCTGCTTGTCTACCGCATCTGCGGGTTTTGCTCTGCTCTGCTTGTCTACCGCATCTGCGGGTTTTGCGCTGCTCTGCTTGTCTACTGCATCTGCGGGTTTTGCTATGCTCTTCTTATCTACCGCATCTGCGGGTTTTGCTGTGCTCTGCTTGTCTACCGCACCTGCGGGTTTTGCTCTGCTCTGCTTGTCTACCGCATCTGCGGGTTTTGCTCTGCTCTGCTTGTCTACCGCATCTGTGGGTTTTGCTCTGCTCTGCTTGTCTACCGCATCTGCGGGTTTTGCTCTGCTCTGCTTGTCTACCGCATCTGCGGGTTTTGCTCTGCTCTGCTTGTCTACTGCATCTGCGGGTTTTGCTATGCTCTTCTTGTCTACCGCATCTGCGGGTTTTGCTGTGCTCTGCTTGTCTACCGCACCTGCTGGTTTTGCTCTGCTCTGCTTGTCTACCGCACCTGCGGGTTTTGCTCTGCTCTGCTTGTCTACCGTATCTGCGGGTTTTGCTCTGCTCTGCTTGTCTACTGCATCTGCGGGTTTTGCTCTGCTCTGCTTGTCTACCGCATCTGTGGGTTTTGCTCTGCTGGTCTACCGCATCTGCGGGTTTTGCTATGCTCTGCTGGTCTACCGCATCTGCGGGTTTTGCTCTGCTCTGCTTGTCTACCGCATCTCCGGATTTTGCTCTGCTCTGCTTCTCTACCGCACCTGCTGCTCCGTTCCTGTGTCCTAGTCTATACTGGTCCCTATCCTGCTTGCGTTCCTACCTGCCAGTACCCACCTGTCTGCATGCCAGCCGTGCCTGCCAGTGCCCACCTGTCTGCACGCCAGCCGTGCCTGCCAGCGCCCACCTGTCTGCATACCAGCCGTGCCTGCCAATACCCACCTGTCTGAATACCAGCCGTGCCTGCCAGTATCCACCTGTCTGTATGCCAGCCTAACCTGCCTGTTCCTGCATTCCCCGGTGTGGGTCAACAGCTGTGACCGGGGTCTGACCTGGAGTAGCACCTGGTCACACGGAGTCGACTGAGCCGCCCTGTGACCTTGGTTGGACCGAGTTGATACTTAGTTACGCCCCTCCAGGCACTCCTCGGTTCATAGTCCAGTGGGTTCACTAATCATGCTCACGCCAGTCAGTCCGGGCATGTGCGTAACATCCTACACACAGTATGAGTTCCACATAGTCCCCTATATACAATATGAGCCTCACATAGCCTACTATTTAGAGTGTGAACCCTCACATAGCCTCCTATATACAGTAAGAACCCTCACATAGTCTCCTATATGCAATATGAGCCCTCACATAGCCTCCTATATACAGTATGAGTCCCCACATAGCCTCCTATATATAGTATGAGCCCCCGCCATTCTGTACTGCCGGGAAAGCGCCCTGCCTGGGGATTAGTTTCACCGATGGCGGCACACAAAACATTTTAGTGAGGGCAATCTGGCCGTTGGACCCTGAGGAGCCTCGGGCCCCAGACAGTAGCCCAGATTTCTTTCATTATAATTCACCTACAGTCGTGAATTAGTTCCAAAAAAACATTGACGTTTTCTTGCCTCCCTGAACTTCATGATTCTCAGATCTCAATCCTACAGAGCATCTCTTGGGCGATGTAGAACAAGCTGTTCAGAGCATGTCAGTGCCTTTTTATAATTTGCGACAAATGAGAGAAGCTCTCCTGTCTGCATGGTTTAATACTTGTGCAGAATGATTTCAACACTTACTGTTGATAGTATAATGAATCACTACGGTTCAGAAGGCCAATGCCCTTGTAGATGGGTGTCTCAAATAAAGTGGCCAGTTATAGTAGATTGGACCACAGCAGAATGGCAACTTTGTTGAACCCACATATTTTTGGGTGTCTATAAATAATCAACTAATTATGTGTAGCTTGAATTTAGTCTCCAGTCTTTAATAAATATAACTTTGTGTAATGACTTGGGATATTGTTTACCAATATTTATGCATTCTATTTTCTACAAAAGTAAACGGAAATTGTAATTGTTTTGTCACATATGCACATATGTGTCATATTAGTGTTTTATAAACATTATTATAATGATACTTTAATGTCTGCAATGTCTTTTTTGTTTTCTAACTTTTTTTTATATTAACTTTGAATGGGTCACCAGATTCAGAGTAAATAAACATAAGGCTAGACTGCAGGAAATAACCCATCGTAAGCATAAATTCCTAAATGTCTTTAAGTAGGAACAGATGAACACAAAGTGTAATATTTATCCCTTATCCAACTGGTTTACCATAAATAATAATTGAGGTAAAATGGTGAGTTTGTTTTACAAGTATACTGTATATATTTAATTAGGCGTTGATTTACTTGTTACATTTTTTTTAAATGATTTTGTTAGTTATTATAATTTAAATACTATTTAAAAATTTTTCATATTTTAGTATTTAGGGCAGCTATTGACATCTATGTACTAAAATGAATATAAGGTTTGCTTGCTTCCTAAATGCAAAATGAAGCAATTAAATAGTCTTCAAAAGTTTCCTAACATTTGGTTGCTGTAGAGTCTGTGCAGTTTCTATACATAGCTGACTCTGCTGCTGCTGCTTCTGCCATAAATCCGACACAGCTTTTGGACTTTGTCAGTTCTCTCAGTTCTACTTCTCTCTACTTTTCCTCACAAATCACCTTAAGTGAGTGTAGAAAATATCTGAGTGCAAAACATATTCAACTATGTCCTCTAAAGACCATATTATTGAGGTTTGAATTCCACCAATGATACCATGTATCATCTGCAAATTTTAAAGGAGTGCTGTCCTGAAAAAATATAATACCCAATGCAGACAACTGCCTAACGGGCAATCCATCATTAGTGCTACTTTTGTCTACTTACAGATCACATGTATTTAGGTTCGTGTTGATCTGGTTTGAAGGAACTCCTCTTTATTATTCACAAGGTTTTTGTAATATCTAATAATCTTGGCATCTCTCAAATACAGTGCCCTTGACATATCTGCTATACAAAAAATCTATAAGCTATACTCCTAATAATTTAACGCACACGATTGTCAGAATAATTTTGCCAGTGTACCAATTTATAGCACTAAAATCTCTATCTATTCTATTTATCTATTATTTTACTCACTTATATAGCAGCATTAATTCCACAGTGTTTTACAGACATTATTTATATATTTTACATATATATACACTGCTCAAAAAAATAAAGGGAATACTCAAATAACACATCCTAGATCTGAATGAATGAAATATTCTCATTGAATACTTTGTTCTGTACAAAGCTGGATGTGCTGACAACAAAATCACACAAAAATCAATGGAAATCAAATTTATTAACCAATGGAGGCCTGGATTTGGAGTCACCTCCAAAATAAAAATGGAAAAACACACTACAGGCTGATCCAACTTTGATGTAATGTCCTTAAAACAAGTCAAAATGAGGCTCAGTATTGTGTGTGGCCTCCACGTGCCTGTATGACCTCCCTACAACACCTGGGCATGCTCCTGATGAGGTTGCGGATGGTCTCCTGTGGGATCTCCTCCCAGACCTGGACTAAAGCATCCGCCAACTCCTGGACAGTCTGTGGTGCAACGTGACGTTGGTGGATGGAGCGAGACATGATGTCCCAGATGTTATCAATCGGATTCAGGTCTGGGGAACGGGCGGGCTAGTCCATAGCTTCAATGCCTTCATCTTGCAGGAACTGCTGACACACTCCAGTCACATGAGGTCTGGCATTGTCCTGCATTAGGAGGAACCCAGGGCCAACCGCACCAGCATATGATCTCACAAGGGGTCTGAGGATCTCATCTCGGTACCTAATGGCAGTCAGGCTACCTCTGGCAAGCACATGGAGGACTGTGCAGCCCTCCAAAGAAATGCCACCCAACACCATTACTGATCCACTGCCAAACCGGTCATGCTGAAGGATGTTGCAGGCAGCAGATCACTCTACACGGCGTCTCCAGACTCTGTCACGTCTGTCACATGTGCTCAGTGTGAACCTGCTTTCATCTGTGAAGAGCACACAGGGCACCAGTGGCGACTTTGCCAATCCTGGTGTTCTGTGGCAAATGCCAAGCGTCCTGCACGGTGTTGGACTGTGAGCACAACCCCATCTGTGGACGTCGGGCCCTCATACCACCCTCATGGAGTCGGTTTCTAATCGTTTGTGCAGACACATGCGCATTTGTGGCCTGCTGGAGGTCATTTTGCAGGCCTCTGGCAGTGCTCCTCCTGTTCCTCCTTGCACAAATGCGGAGGTAGGGGTCCTGCTGCTGGGTTGTTGCCCTCCTATGGTCACCTCCACGTCTCCTGGTGCACTGGCCTGTCTCCTGGTAGCGCCTCCAGCCTCTGGACACTACGCTGACAGACACAGCAAACCTTCTTGCCACAGCTCGCATTGATGTGCCATCCTGGCTGAGCTGCACTACCTGAGCAACTTCTGTGGGTTGTAGAGTCCGTCTCGTGCTACCACGAGTGTGAAAGCACAACCAACATTCAAAAGTGACCAAAACATCAGCCAGAAAGCATTGGTACTGAGATGTGGTCTGTGGCCCCCACCTGCAGAACCACTCCTTTATTGAGGGTGTCTTGATAATTGCCAATAATTTAAATCTATTGTCTTTTCCATTTGCACAACAGCATGTGAAATTGATTGTCAATCAGTGTTGCTTCCTAAGAGGACAGTTTAATTTCACAGAAGTTTGATTTACATGGAGTTATATTCTGTTTAAGTGTTCCCTTTATTTTTTTGAGCAGTGTATATTGTATAATTCACATAGATGTGGTGCATTCTTTTATTTTTTAGAGGTCTCTTTAATGCAAATACTAATTTTATATAGCGGCACACAGACCCTTCGGGACTCTGTGTACTGCTGTATAGGGCCAGGCATTTGGTTCTGTTATGTGCATGAATCTTAAGGGTCATCTTTCTCCATAATTAAGGTGATCTGATATGCCTTTTTGTTATCAAAAACAAGAAACAAGAACAATGGAAAAACATTCATAAATCATTCCAGCTGTGGAAAATTAAAGGAAATGTGTCATCAGAAAATTAACTATTATTTAAATTGGATTTTTATATTAAACTTTTTTTAATTGTTATCAATGTTTACATTTTTTCACATCACTATAATAAACAACAGAATGCCTACAATTTTCACACTGGCCACTAGACTCATACTTCTTATTCTTTACAGATGACTTTTTGTCAGTTTCTTTATCATCACAGCCAAGATTACTAAAATTGGTAACACCTCTTTATACAATATATGTCAGGATCTCCAATTCACAGTAGGTAATGGTCACAGCTCACCTCCTCCCCCTTCCTGCACGATGACCATTGTCCAGATCAGAGCATGGCAATGCGAAAACTTTTATTGAACTCAATAGGGTAAGAGCCAGTCCGTGGCTACTTATGTCCATATGAGTCTAGTATTACCGCAAGTGGTGTTTTCAAAGTTTTCTAAATTTTTAACTCCTTCCTGCCATGGCCATTTTTTCACTTTCATTTTTTTCTTCTTTTCTTCCAAGAGCCATAACTTTTTAGATTTTTCCATTGACATAGCGGTATGAGGGCTTATGTTTTTTGTGTGAGGAATTATAGTTTTGAATGACATAATTAATTTTACCTTAGAATGTACTGGAAGACAGAAAAAAAATTCAGGTGCAGTGAAATGGCAACAAAATGACATTCCGGCTTTGTTTTTTTTACTTTTATGGAGTTCATTTTGAAGTAAAATTGAGCTGCCAACGTAATTCTACAGATCAGTACAATTACAGTGATACCAAATTTTTATTGTTTTGTATTTATTTTACCTGTAAAAAAATTCAGAAATTTGTAAAAAAAAAAAAAAAAAAAAATTTGTGTTGTCATCATTTGAAACTTTTAACTTTTTTATTTTTCCATCTGTCAAATCATGTCCAGGCTTGATTTTTGCAAGGGCATGTTTTTATTGATACCATTTTGGAGTACATACTGTATGTATTGATCCCTTTTTATCGCAGTTTTAGAGGGAGGTGTGAATCCACAGTGGAAACGCACTAAGAACACATATGCGTTGTATCCGCATTTTATGCAATTCTATGCTCATCATCTGCTCATAAAACTCAGCACACCACAAGAGGATCTGACAATTTTGTGGGTTTCAAACACGTACCGCCGGGCAGTTCACCCTGAGTTAAAACAAAAAAAAGCACATTGGTCTCGAGATTTCTATATTTCCCATATATTTTGCTGGAAGTGTAACAAGCTGAGTT
The DNA here is from genome assembly GCF_046119375.1 of Phyllobates terribilis. Lineage (NCBI taxonomy): Eukaryota > Metazoa > Chordata > Amphibia > Anura > Dendrobatidae > Phyllobates > Phyllobates terribilis. Next base: position 111,245,431 of record NW_027362768.1, on the reverse strand, counting down.
TTTTGCACAGCAAAAATATGCAGTGTCAAAAACTCACAAAAAGCTGATTGTGAGAACATACTAGTCCTAATAAGAAAGGGGTCTATTAGATGCAATACTTCATTCCAAGCATAACCAATCAAAGCAAAGAAGTATAGATGCAAGTTAAAATTCCAATTTATTCAATTTTTTTAAAAGTTCATAAAAATATATAATATATGCATATAGGGGAGAAGTGAAAAAATGAAGGTACCCACAGTGATAGTTAATACAGATGGTAATTATTCAAATAGACATGAACACAGTCGAGATTGTATAGATCCCATCAGTTAGCCAAATATATTAAAGTGACAAATGCCGATTAATAAATCAAAATAATCATCAAAATGATTTCTTGTAAGAAAGAGCCTATGGCTTTTTGAGGCTAAAAGATGAACACCACAGTATTTAGGGAACAATCCCTTGGTGAGGCTATGTCATGTCCAAGATACAAAGAGCTTCAAAACAATCCCGATGCCTAAAAAAAGTCTTAACCACCGAATAAGTAGATAAATAGAACAAATCCTCGGCAACAGAGCCAGATAATAAAGACAAGTGTCAATATTAATAAATCAAGGGATAGACAGAAAATAATTAGGCATTCAAATAAAGTGAGGGAGAGAAGCAATACAACCTTATAACTGAAGGAAAGGACAGCCCCAACGCGCATTTTGCGTTCCGCTTCTTCGGGGGGAGGGGTACATAGGAACTGTGCGTATTCCCTTATATAGCGCTATACTGATGTGCACGTGTGGCTATGTCGGCGCTTCCGGAAGCTGCAACAGAGCGGAAGCATGCGGCAGCAGCGTACCACGTCATCTGTCTCCGCCCACCGGCCAACGCATCAGACCAGAGGGAGGGGAGGGACGACGCTGCTGTGTCATCCTCGTCAAAGCCAGCGGCGAAACTCGCGTTGGATCCGGTCAGCACTCAGTGGTCAGTATTCACATTATGCATCCTTATGTCACCTTCTCTATATACTGTATGTCATTATGATAATAGAAAGCTAAGGTGACTGGTTAATCGATGACAATCGTTCTATTCTTATTAAGTTCTTTATAAGTACTACAGTCCCTTATGTTGGAGGTTTTGGAGAGGGGTGGAGAGTGGGCCTGGAGATTCTAGGCACTCAGCACTTTATGCATATGCACTTTACTGATTTATACTCTCTCCCCCTCTGTCTATGAAAACCATATAATGCTTTATTCTGGAGTACAGTGATACATTGTTAGTTAGAACTTCTAAGATAACCAAACACACGGTGTTTTTAGGATAATTTTCGGATTGTATTTATTTGTGTATATCCCTGAGACTGATATTTTTTTGTCATGTGGTCCTCTTCCCTTTTCTCTTGTGTGATTTTTATGTTATTTTAATGATTCTACTAATAAATGCTATGTTTTAAATAATAGAAGCTTCCATGTCATATATATAGGATTATATACTACAGAAAAGGAGTAAAGCTCAAAATTTCATTTAATCCTTTAGGTCGGGCGCAATCAATCCTCATAATCCATTGACATTCCAATTGAGCCAGCGTTTTCCTCCAGTTTCCACCACGGCCATCAAGGTGAACTCGATCTATCCCAGAAATTCTCAAAAGTTTGGCGTCACATCTATGATAGGCTTTAAAAAAAGCTTTGGAAAAATTTTGGCCAATCATCAACAGTGACCTAGTACTGTCCAAGTAAACTATGGGATCACCCTCTGTTACGTATAGGCGATCCAAAAACCTGCGGGATTTATTGGTACACAGCTACCATAAAGACCCGGGACCTGAACGTGCCTTCGGGTCAAAGGGCCCTAAATGGGGTTCATTCCCCTGTGATAGCTGTGCTGCCTGTGCCAACTTAAGACGATGCTTTAGTCTTGCCTCCAGTGATGGATCTAAAGAATTTAAAATAATGCAACATATCACTAGTGGCACTGAAGGAGTCGTGTATTATGCTACTTGTCCCTGCGGGTTAATTTATGTGGGTCTGACGTCCCGACAACTCAAAATCAGGGTTCGTGAACACGTAAGAGATTTAAGCAATGCCATTGATATTCAGGATGTCTTCATTCTCAAACCAATTCCTAAACATTTTAAAGCCTATCATGGATGTGACGCCAAACTTTTGAGAATTTCTGGGATAGATCGAGTTCACCTTAATGGCTGTGGTGGAAACTGGAGGAAAACTCTGGCTCAATTGGAATCTCAATGGATTATGAGGATTGATTGCGTCCGACCTAAAGGATTAAATGAAATTTTGAGCTTTACTCCTTTTCTGTAGTGTCATTTTGTTTCTTAAATGTTTTTAATTGCCATGGTGTTTACATAGGTTTTATTTCTGTTTTCTTACACCTCGGTTTTCCTTTTTCCCTAGTTACCTGATAGTGTTACACAGAAGGGCACTGCTATATTCTTCTGCCACAAGAAGTTCGGTGGTCGTAATACTTACCTTCAATGGATGGTTATCTGTGATGCATCTATATATCGGCTTTCCATAGCACGCCAACAAGCTGGAAGGAGTTTCTACGTTTATTGGGAGAAGATTGGTGGACTGTGGTTATGTGTTCATTCATTTTTTCTTTCCTCATTTGGCCCTTAATGTTTGGCCCTCATAATAAATATTTTTAACAATAATTTTTAATAATAATTTTTATGTATGGTCTGATGACCTTATCAGTTTATTATTTGTATATAATTTTTGGACACATAGGTACTGGTGTCCTTTATACGTAGTTTAGATATAGAAATTTAAATGTCTTTTTTATATTTGTTTTTTTATTTTTTCCCCCTGGCACTAGTCCATTCACATTGGGACAAATTTTCACTTAATTTTGTTCACTCACCAATTTTCCTTTTGTGCAGTATCTTCTGCACTTACCTCAACTAGCATGGAATTTATTGCTCCTTACACTTTTTGGTGGTTCTATATTTATCCTTTTGTATTATATACACTTTTTGCACTTGCACTTTTATTCACTTGGATATTGTTTGCATGCACCGGTGTATGTGTGTGTGTGTATGTGTGTATGCATGCACTTGTGTATGCATGTACATATGCATGTATGCATGTGCGTGTGTATGTATGTATACAGTTAATCACATTTGGGTATTATCTGATTCGTACTGTCACTTTTCACTAATAAATAGGTGTCCCCTCAATTTCTTTGTTGCACGTTTTTTGTTTTTTGTTCATTTTCGGGGGTTAATAAGAAAAAATTAATATGATTATACAATTTGATTTTTTGAGTACCGAATTTATCCTGATTTATCTCTGTACCTAATGTATTACCTTTATGGGTCCTTTTCCTTTATATATGTATCCATATGGACTTTATCCCATACTTCTCCCTAATTGTACCCTTTTGACACTCCTTTCATTGAGTTGCGTAGATGGTTTCAGCCTGGGTGCTGTTCATCCAACACTAGTCTATGTGCCACCGCCTCTTACTGGTACTAGCCGTCTTTGTATGTGGTGTTCGCTTCCGTTTTGCGGGCTGAGTTGGTTGCCATGGCGATGCGTCCAGCAGCGTCATCCCTCCCCTCCCTCTGGGCTGACGCGTCGGCCAGTGGGCGGGGACGGATGACGTGGTACGCTGCTGCTGCAGGCTTCCGCTCTGTTGCAGCTTCCGGAAGCGCCGACATAGCCACACGTGCACATCAGTATAGCACTATATAAGGGAATACGTACAGTTCCTATGTACCCCTCCCCCCGAAGAAGCCGAACGCGAAACGTGCATTGGGGCTGTCCTTTCCTTCAGTGATAAGGTTGTATTGCTTCTCTCCCTCACTGTATTTGAATGCCTAATGTATTTTCTGTCTATCCCTTGATTTATTACTATTGACACTTGTCTTTATTATCTGGCTCTGTTGCCGAGGATTTGTTCTATTTATCTACTTATTCGGTGGTTAAGACTTTTTTTGGCATCGGGATTGTTTTGAAGCTCTCTCTATCTTGGACATGACATAGCCTCACCAAGGGATTGTTCCCTAAATACTGTGGTGTTCATCTTTTAGCCTCAAAAAGCCATAGGCTCTTTCTTACAAGAAATCATTTTGATGATTATTTTGATTTATTAATCTGCATTGTCACTTTAATATATTTGGCTAACTGATGGGATCTATACAATCTCGGCTGTGTTCATGTCTATTTGAATAATTACCATCTGTATTAACTATCACTGTGGGTACCTTCATTTTTTCACTTCTCCTATATATGTATATATTATATATTTTTATGAACCTTTTTTTAAAAAATTTAATAAATTGGAATTTTAACTTGCATCTATACTTCTTTGTTTTGATTGGTTATATTGTGAGAACATAGCCTTACAGTGTTTATTGAATGGGGAAAATAATTTTATATTTTGATAGATTGGACTTTTATGGATATGGCAATACCAGATATGTTTTTTTTATTTTAAGCCTTTATTTTTAATGAGATGATTGCTGATGTTTAACCATTTAATTGCTGCTGTCAATCACTGAGAGCAGAATTTAAATGGCTAGGTTGCCAGGGCATATGTTTACTGGCATCCGTTGGTCCATCTGCTGAAGGACTCCATGACTGGGCTTCAAAGGAGAACCTTAAGTTAAAGGGGTGGTCCGGCACCTAAAATGTATTTTCTAACTATCTATCTTTACACCCTATCCACTTTTTTCATTTGCTTTATTACACAATCTTCTACACTTCTCCCTATCTACCTAATCTCCAAACGTGTTTTTTTACTGTACTTCCTGTGACTTTTTGTTTGAGTAGAGTGTCAAACATGATTTCAAAGGAAGCTAGGGCTGCACTTACTCCCTGCAGTGTCTATCACCCCTCCTGGAGCATGATGTCTTCAGGGGCCAGTGCTGCAGTTACTTACTAGTTTCTTGCATCACCTCTCCCTCTGAAGACGTCCTGGATCCTGAGTGATGGATGTTGTATGTTGTAGGAGACATTAGTGCAGCGTCGACACTCTGCTCCTATTCCCAACGCCGCCGTAGTTTCTGTGAAATAAGACATCTTCAGGCTGAGGAGATGGAAGAAGTCAGTGATACACGCCCAACCCCACAGCTTCTAGCACCGCTCCCTGATGATTCATTTGAGGGTGGTGCTAGAAACCGTGGGGTGGAGAAGGTGTCACTCAATTCTTCCATCTCCTCCCCCTGTCGATGTCTTCTTTTACACAAGCTACAGCGGCGGTGGAGATAGAAGCAGAGATTTGGATTCAAGTCCCTTATTGGAAATTAAAAAATAAAAAATAAAAAAAGTTTTAAAAAAAAATAGAAAAGTTTAAATAATCTCTATTTTCTCATTTAAAAAAAATATATTTTTTAAAATATTTCTATCATATGTGACATTAATGTGTCTCTAAAACTTTGATATGTCAAAATCTAAAATTATTTAACCTGTAAAGTAGAAAATCAAAATACCAAAATTGTCCTTTTTTGGCTGCCTCACTTCCCAATGAAATACAATAAAAGCCAAGCAAAAGTTCAAAATGATATCAATCAAAAATGTAAGCTCGGTGCACAAAAAAACAAGCCCTTATACAAGTCCATTGGTAGAAAAATTAAATAAAGTTACAAGTCTCAGAAATTGTGGCACAAACCAAATTTTATTACAAAGTTTCAAATTTATTTAACCAGTAAAATCTAAAAAAAAATTCGAAGTTTGATATCGCCATAGTCATAGTGACCAGAGAAATCATGTTGCCAGGTCATTTTTACCACTCAATGATTGCTGTAAAAACAAAACCCACACACAAGTTGTGGCATTATTTTTTTTTCTCACCATTTTTCATTACGTTATATTGTATATTGAATGGCGTCATTCAAAACAACAACTCATCCCCCACAAAAAGCAAACCCTCACTTGGCTATGTAAAAGAAAATGTAAAAAGCTGTGGCTCTTGGAAGAAGGAGAGGGAAAAAAACAAAAGCGCAAAAGTGGAAAACGGCTCATGAAGGGATGAAGGGGTTAATTGGACATAGTTTGACAATAGGTCAATAGGCTCTTACAATTTTTATGGCAAAATAGTATTAGCTTACAATCATTGGAAAAAATCATTTAGAAAACTACATTTATCTCTCTAAATAACCTATAAACTAACGTGTACAATTCTTGCTCTCAATCATATGTGAAGACATATGTAGACCTCAAATTCTGGGCAACAGTATATGATAGACACTGCCACTGAGTATATTATAGCTAAGGGGTCTTAATTACTTATTATTTAACATAAACTGACTAACCCCTGTTTTGGGATTCTGTTTTTTTTCTGCATTTTTTTTTACTTTTTTCCAGTTTTCTCTTCTTTTTTTTTCTGTTCATACTTTTATTTACATAAACATTCTGTTCTGTTTCATTAATTGTGGATTGTGAACATTGTCGGGCAGCTGCTCTATGGTCTCCTGGCGTCTCATCTGTTGCTAGTTAGTAGCTTATGTGATACATATAACAACAATTAGGCATTGATTATGTCATGCAGCATTCTTTCGATAATTGTGAGGGGAGCAGATTCAAGTTGCGTGGGAAAAAGACTGTAGAATTCATCCTTAAACAAGATGATGCTGAGTGGGTTTGTTTTTCTGGGTGGAATCCTGCTGCTGGAAGTCTGGAGAACTTTTGATAAATGGACTTTAGAAAAAAGTCTACAAAATACAAAAAGCCAATAAGTTACATTTTAGGGAACTAATATAAACAGATACTTTTTGCTTTTGATGTGATGTAGGGTATTACTAGCATGATATTTATTTTTGTCAACTTCCTTTGCATGACAATGATCCATAATGAATCAGGATCATTCTGCACTTCCTAAAGTAAAAAGGGCATCGGAAGTTCACTGGTTTACAGCATAGCAGAATAACATTTAGAATAAGTATTGAAATACTACTTGTGCTTTCTGTATGCTGTTATCTGCCCCATATTACATTACTTCACATTGTGTTACCACATTGTAAGTAACCCATACTATTTGGGCCATGGTATTTTGTGAATTCCCTGCTGTGGCTCCTTGCGCTCCCATATGAAACCATAAGCAAGTCATTTATAAAAACACATATTAAGTAGTTTCTGGATATATGATATAGAGACAATGTTTTACATTAGGCAATAGAGTGACAAAGTTTAAAAGGATTATCTTTTTTAAAACCCATCTTCAAATATCCTGTAATAAAATTAATAAGCAAATAGTGGGGGGTTTACATTTAGACCCCTTAAGTGTACAACACACAAACTCAAGAATATTAGTGAACTGAAGTTATTGCCCATAAAAAATGGCCTAAAATTCCCCAGGAACGATGCCACAGAGCGAACGTGTGCTTTATCGTGCATCATTTTTGGGCATGTATGCCATCTGGAGACGGACACTAAGACGCATTCTACTACATCTGAGTGTCCACCTCCAGTAGGCGTACACGCCCGAAAATGATGTACGGTAGAGCACAAGTTCACTCTGGCGGCACTATTATAGTCTATGACCCTGTCGGCACATATTCCCGAATCCCGTTTTGCGGGGGGTTTGGACACAATCCCTGATGAGACCAACAAATGGGTGCCAAATGTAGTGTGAAAGCACCCTAAATGTTAACATGTTTGTCCCATGTTGGAAATCCCTGTCTATATCCCCTATTATACAAACATCAAAAGACTGAACGTGACTTCCAAACAGAAAACTGGTGTGCAGAGGTGCATGCTCGGAGCAGCCATCTCCACATATAGCTAACAAATAAAGTTGCACTTTCTAGCGCTATGGCATGCAAACATGAAATATATGAAATTGGTATTGCATTACTGCTCTAGAAAATAGGAAAAAACGAAGATAGTGCATAAATTAGCCAATCCATGTATGCCCAGCAGCCATGGCAAGGTGATCTTCTTTGCTGGGAACCTAATCTAATGTGCCTAGATTTAAAAATTCCCCAAATAATTCAATTATAAATATAGCAAAGATGTGTGGCACCCCAGGGGTCTGGTCTCCACAGTAATAGCAATGTTATGTCTGAGAGCAGGTGGGAGGTCTCTTGGTCAGGAATCCTATGCATGCCACACCTCCTGCCCAGTCCTGGGAGGGGAAGAACTTCCCCTATATAAAGCTGGGGCTGAGGCAGGGTTAGTGAGTAGAGTAGAGAGAAGAAGAGGAGCAGCATAGGAAAGAAAGATCAGGAGCTCAGTGGGAGCAGTGCAAAAAGGAATCAGGGGCTGGCAGCTGAAGAGCTCGCCCTGATTGAAGAGTTACCACCGGACCCGGAGTCCGAGGCTGTGGGGATTAACCCAGACCCAGCAGCAGAAACCGCCCGGCAGGGGATTTCAGGTCCTCTGGCCAAGAAACCCGAAGGCACGGTCACACGCGTGGGACCAGCACCGCCGTCGTGGAGCGGAAGCCACTAGAAGGCCCCGAGTCACCGGCCATACGGGTAAGCACCACACGGTACACTCAGGGACGTGGGCTACCTTTACCCGCCTCTAGCAAGGAAGCCAGAAGAGTACAATTAGTTGGGGAGGCCTACAACTCCGCCTGGCCAAGGGGGATCCCATCTGCTCAAGGACTGACCAGGCCCCGACCGCTAGCCAGTACTCCGGGAGGGTCTATCTTTGTCACCAGTAAAGACCCTGAACTACACCGCATCGTCTCTGAGTGGTTCCTACTACCCCCATCATCCACGTCGGCTGTCCTGAGGCCATACCCCTCCCGTTGGGGGTTATACCATCCATGCTGCACCATCCTTCCACCGGCCTCAGCGGTCTGCCCTGCAGCGGCAGCTCCATAGCTGCATTCAACGGGTGGCGTAGTCGTCCTACATCTACTGCTAATATACCGCCACTTAGTCTGACTCCCTGGGCACGGACCGGGTCATCGCCACGAGACTACTACCCCTATCCGATCCGGCTCCGGGTAGGCTCCCGCGTGCGCAACGCTGCGCGACTCAGGCCCAGGGGCGCGTCAGCTTTTGGCGTAGTCGGCAGGATTACGTGCCCGCAACCGCCGGGTACTGCGTGCCTGAAAAAGAGACTTTTAAACTAACCTGTGGTGAAGATTCCCGCCATCCGGCGCCATCTTCAGCCTTCTTCCCGCCATCCGCGAAGATTCCCGCCATCCGGCGCCATCTTCAGCCTTCTTCCCGCCATCCGTGAAGTTTTCCCGCCATCCGGCGCCATTTTCAGCCTTCTTCCCGCCTTCCGTGGAGTTTTCCCGCCGTTGGACGCCATCTTGAAGACGCCGCGCGGGAAGAAGAGGGGCGTGGACTCCAAAAGAGCGCGAGAACTGAAGCCCCGCCTCACGTCCAGACGTCGCGTAAGGTCCTGGAAGGAGCCCAACAGACGCTGACATCACAGGAGCGCGACGGAAGGTCCTCGACCCTGACGATCCACTGCGGAGCCGCGGCCTACGGAAGAGGATCATCGCAAGGTAGGCCACGGTCCACTAGGGGGGAGGAATATGTCGGATACGGAGGAGAGCTTCACTGCCTCAACCCCCGCCAGCGCCAGCGCTGCTGCAGTCATGCCTTTTACCATGCCCTATATCCCGGGAGCAGCCTGGCTACCCCAATACTCAGGGGAGTCACATACCCTGAATGACTTTAGAGAAAAGCTGGATAGCCTCTTCCAGGTGTACCCCCTCACAGAAGAGCAAAAAGTGAGCATCCTGGTGGCCCAACTAACCGGGGCAGCCCAAAGGGAGGTAAAGTCCTGGCCACCTGGGAGGAGGACTGTCGCGGGGATACTAACCCGGCTGAGGGACACCTTTGATACCCGCACCTCAGCCGAGATTAAGCTTAAATTCTATGGGTGCAAGCAGCGAGCACATGAGAGTATAAGGGACTATGCACTAAACCTACAAGAGGCCCTGAGAGCCATTAAGCAGACCGACCCCGACAGCGTGGGAAATGAGGACAGGCTGTTGACCGAACAATTTATAGAGGGACTATATTGCAATGTCCACCGAACCCAGTTGCGGGCCATAGCCTTACAGGATCCTCATCTGGACTTTGCACAGTTCAAGGACAGAGCCATCCGGGTGCTCCGAGAACCGGCACCGGGTGGCGTTGTGACCCACAGGCGCCCAGCTATCACTTACCACCAGGAGGCGGCGCCCTTGTCGGCAGGGCCTGTGGGGGCTGATGCGCAGGCTTTGAACAATGACCCGGCTCCAGACCTGCACCATCAGGTCCAAGAGCTAGCTAAAAGCGTTGCTGCGCTAACCCGAACTGTGCAGTCTTTACAGGTTTCCACTCCAGGGAAGATCCAGCTGGCATCCGGACCGGAGGACAACCCGTGGCGTCGACCAAGGAGGACCCCACCGGCCAGAGGAAGACCCAGCGACCGATACAACGAGGACGGACAACCCATCTGCCGCCGCTGCAATCAACCCGGACATATGGCAAGGTACTGTCCTTTAAACTGGCACAACCTGGGGTAGAGGGCCAACCCCCAGGAAAAAGATCACCAGGCCCATCGAGCTGGCACGACAAATATGTGGGAGGACGTCCAGTCTTGCCTGTGGTACTGGATGGCATTCCTATGAGTGCCCTACTGGACACCGGGTCACAGGTCACCACCATCCCGTACGTGCTCTTCAAGCAGTACTGGAATGACTCGGATATAACCCGCTACCCTGACGACGACTTGAGTATTATTGCCAGCAATGGTCAACCCGTGCCGCAGATCGGATTTAAAGAGATGACCATTAAAATCGGTAGAGTCGAACTGGCAGCACAGGGACTGATCATTGTGGACATTGACAAGCGCGAGAGTCACCCAAAGATAACTCTAGGAACTAATGTGATTGAAAATTGTCTTGCAGAGGTGATTTTCATTTTACAGCAGGTTGCCAAGAACGCCAGCTCCGGCCAGCAGCGAGTGCTCCAGAAAGAGATCCGGGCACTGATGCGACGGCAACAAGTGGAACTCTCCGGCGGTGAGATTGGTAGCGTAAGAATGTGTGACCCTTTCCCTATTGCCATACCCCCGAAAAGTGAAATGATGATTTGGTGCCGGGCAGCTATTGGTCTGAGAGGTAGAGATTACCAGGCCATGGTAGAGCCAGTCTACTCAGACAGTAGGCCCACCATTTTGACAGCCCGGGGGGTAGTTGATGTACGCCATGGGAGGGTACCCGTTCGCATAATAAATATTGGGAAAAGGGAAGTATACCTGCCCCGGTATGCTACGCTAGCCAAATTATATACTATCAACCAAAATTCTATACAGTCTGTGGAACCCTTGCCTCCATCTCATCCGGAGGAAGGTAACGGCTCTGAGAAAATAATGGAGGATTGGGGTCAGCAACTACATTTGGGTACTGACTCCACTCCCTCCCACCAGAAACAGGGAGTCTACCGGGTGGTTCAAGAGTACGAGAGAGTGTTTAGTAAACACCCGTTAGACTTCGGGCGAGTCAAGGGGGTAGAACACCACATCCCCACGGGAGACCATCCTCCCATAAAAGAGAGGTATCGGCCCGTACCCCCTGCACACTACCAACACGCCAAGGGGATGCTTAGAGACATGAAGGAGGCTGGGGTAATCAGGGATAGCTGTAGCCCCTGGGCAGCTCCACTAGTCTTGGTCAAAAAGAAAGACAACACCATGAGAATGTGTGTAGATTACCGGAAAATTAACCGTATCACACACAAAGATGCGTACCCCTTACCAAGAATAGAGGAGTCTTTGGCTGCTTTAAAATCTGCTAACTTCTTCTCCACCTTGGATCTTACTAGCGGGTACTGGCAGGTTCCTGTAGCAGAGGCGGATCGGGAGAAGACCGCATTCACCACCCCGATGGGACTTAGCGAGTTTACCTGCATGCCGTTTGGACTCTGCAATGCGCCAGGAACCTTCCAGCGATTGATGGAGTGCTGTCTGGGACACCGGAACTTTGAGACGGTCCTGTTATACCTGGACGATGTCATCGTCTACTCCAAGACCTACGAGGACCACCTGAAGCACCTGGCGGAAGTGTTTGAAGCTCTGGCAAGTTACGGCCTAAAGGTGAAACCTTCCAAGTGTCACCTTCTGAAGCCAAAGGTGCAGTACCTGGGACACGTGGTGAGTGCTGACGGAGTGGCTCCCGACCCTGATAAGATCATCGCAATTAAGGAATGGCCAAGCCCCTCCAGCGTAAAGGAAGTGAGGCAGTTCCTCGGGTTGGTAGGCTACTACCGAAGGTTCATTCCCGGTTTCACCAAAAAGGCAGCTCCTATGCAGGACCTCCTGATAGGCCAGTCCAGGAAGGCCAAGAACCAGAAGCCGCCCTTCAGATGGGAGAAGTTGGAAGAAGAGTCCTTCCGCCAGCTGAAGATGGCCCTCACGGGGGATGAAATCCTGGTGTACCCTGATTATAGCCAGCCCTTTATCCTCTACACCGACGCCAGTAACATCGGGCTAGGAGCCGTACTATCCCAGATCCAGCAGGGGAAAGAACGGGTAATTGCTTATGCCAGCCGAAAACTGCGACCCACCGAAAGAAACCCTGAGAATTACAGCTCATTTAAGCTAGAGTTCCTGGCAGTGGTGTGGGCAGTCACCGAACGCTTTAAGCACTACCTCGCTTCTTCCCGGTTCACCGTGTACACGGATAACAACCCGTTGACACACCTGGACACTGCAAGACTCGGTGCCCTAGAGCAGAGATGGATGGCCCGCTTGTCCAACTATGAGTTTACAATCAAATACCGGGCAGGACGCTCCAATACCAACGCAGACGCCCTGTCCAGGATGCCAAACCTACCGGACGTAGGGGAAGATTCAGAGGAACTGGAAGAAGTCATGGGACTATCCAGTATTCCCACCGTGTAAGAAGTAAGCAAACCGCTACGTTCAACCCCTTACCTCATTACAACTGGGTGGAGACGCAAGACAGTGACCCTGCCGTCCGTCTGGTAAAGGAGATGCTGACTCGGCCAGATGCACGCCTTGACCCAGACGCTCCGGAGGAAGCCAAGCAACTGTGGGCTGAGAAGAGTCGACTGTTCCTTTACAAGGGAAAGTTGTGCCGCAGAATGGTTAACTCCCGGACGCATGAACTAATCTGGCAAGTAGTGGTGCCAAGAAGAGACGCAGCTATGGTGATGGAGGCATACCACGACGGAGCTGGGCATTTCGGATGGAAGAAGCTGGAGTTTCTGCTGCGCGGGCGGTTCCATTGGGTAGACATGAGAGGAACCATCGAGAGGTGGTGCAGAGACTGTGGCCCATGCAACTTAAGAAGGAGGGACCGTGCCAGCCAGAAGACTCCCCTGCGGTCCATCATCACCAGACAGCCGTTGGAACTGGTAGCCTTGGATCATGTAAAACTGACCCCAAGCAGAAGTGGCTACGTCTACGCGTTAACCATCGTGGATCACTACTCCCGGTTCTTGGTTGTCGTCCCCGTCAAGGACTTAACGGCTCACACAGCAGCTAGAGCCTTCCAGCAGCACTTCTGCCGTCCGCATGGATACCCGGAGCAGGTGCTGACGGACCAGGGGCCTGCCTTTGAAGTGGAGGTCTTCCAGGAGTTCTGCACCCTGTATGGATGCCGGAAGATAAGAACAACACCCTATCACCCGCAAACTAATGGACTTTGTGAGAAAATGAACCAGGTGGTGATAGATCTCCTGAAAACATTGCCCCTGGAGGAACGCAGTCTGTGGCCTGAGAAGCTGCCCGACCTGGTGGACCTATACAACCACATCCCTGTAGGTTCCACCAACTGTACCCCGGCTTACCTAATGAGGGCAAGACCTGGTAAGCTTCCTGTTGATCTGGAGATGGGAGTCCTGACACCCGAGGACACTTCACCAGAAGCCAACTGGGACACAGAGAGGCAGCAGCAATACCGAAAAGTACAGGAGAGCGTGGAGCGTAGTCTCTGTCAAGCTAGGGAAAGACAAGAGAAAACTTACAACCAGTATGCTCCCGCTGTTCCCCTGGTGCCCGGAGAGCAGGTCTTGAAGAGGAAAAGACGGCTCCACAAGTTGGACGACCAATGGGAGAAGGACCCGTACACCGTACTGCCCTCAAGCCACGACAACCCGAAGATCTGTACAATCAGTAAAGACGGAGGGGAAACCACAGCCATTGTATCCCGGGATCACCTAAAGAAGTGTCCCGAACAGCTACGGAACCCTGAAGAGGAACAAGAGGACCCTCGACCCGTAGAGGAAAGGGAAGATATGGTTAGTACTGTGCTCGGAGACTTCCCTCGGTCTTGGACTCAAGTCAATGGTGCTGTTGTGGTACCCGTCCTCACGTTCCTCCAACCAGCATCCCAAGTGCCTACGGAGACGCAGGTAGAACTGGAAGAACAGCCGGTCCAGGAGGCAGAAGGCCCCACACAAGCAGACCAGGAAAATCAACCCTCTGCTTATAGTGAGCCTGCCATACCCCTAGTGAGCCAAAGAGTCCGTAGACGGCTGCCCAGTTTACCCTTGACAGCTCCTATACCCTGTAGCTCAGGACCAATCAACCAGCTCCGTAGGTCCACTAGGGTCACTAGAGGCCAGCTGCCCATACGGTGGAGGATCTAAAATGTTCAAGCTATTTTATTAATGTTTACCTGTTTATTGTTGCTTGTGTATAATTATGTGTTTCTAGTTATTTATAGGAGTCTTTGGTGGATTTACCGGGAATCCTTTGTGTATATAGTTGGAGCGTAACCCAGGACGGACTGAAAGACTGTTAAGGACTCGGGGCAGGACAGACCCCTACCTGGTTACGTCTCCCTGTGTTGGTGAAATGGACACCCTTGTTTTCCTCAAAAGTTACACCCGGTTGCGGACACGCCGTGACCACCTTATGTGTTGTCTCTATTAGAATGTTATTGTTTGCACCTTGTTATGTTTACAAAAGTATGTTTAGTCCCGGAGTACTAACTTTCACTAGGGGGGAATGTGGCACCCCAGGGGTCTGGTCTCCACAGTAATAGCAATGTTATGTCTGAGAGCAGGTGGGAGGTCTCTTGGTCAGGAATCCTATGCATGCCACACCTCCTGCCCAGTCCTGGGAGGGGAAGAACTTCCCCTATATAAAGCTGGGGCTGAGGCAGGGTTAGTGAGTAGAGTAGAGAGAAGAAGAGGAGCAGCATAGGAAAGAAAGATCAGGAGCTCAGTGGGAGCAGTGCAAAAAGGAATCAGGGGCTGGCAGCTGAAGAGCTCGCCCTGATTGAAGAGTTACCACCGGACCCGGAGTCCGAGGCTGTGGGGATTAACCCAGACCCAGCAGCAGAAACCGCCCGGCAGGGGATTTCAGGTCCTCTGGCCAAGAAACCCGAAGGCACGGTCACACGCGTGGGACCAGCACCGCCGTCGTGGAGCGGAAGCCACTAGAAGGCCCCGAGTCACCGGCCATACGGGTGAGCACCACACGGTACACTCAGGGACGTGGGCTACCTTTACCCGCCTCTAGCAAGGAAGCCAGAAGAGTACAATTAGTTGGGGAGGCCTACAACTCCGCCTGGCCAAGGGGGATCCCATCTGCTCAAGGACTGACCAGGCCCCGACCGCTAGCCAGTACTCCGGGAGGGTCTATCTTTGTCACCAGTAAAGACCCTGAACTACACCGCATCGTCTCTGAGTGGTTCCTACTACCCCCATCATCCACGTCGGCTGCCCTGAGGCCATACCCCTCCCGTTGGGGGTTATACCATCCACGCTGCACCATCCTTCCACCGGCCTCAGCGGTCTGCTCTGCAGCGGCAGCTCCATAGCTGCATTCAACGGGTGGCGTAGTCGTCCTACATCTACTGCTAATATACCGCCACTTAGTCTGACTCCCTGGGCACGGACCGGGTCATCGCCACGAGACTACTACCCCTATCCGATCCGGCTCCGGGTAGGCTCCCGCGTGCGCAACGCTGCGCGACTCAGGCCCAGGGGCGCGGCAGATGCATTGATATTTACCAGCAAAGTCGCAAAGGAAAATGAACAAACAGGATCCAGCAGACCCCTTTACTTAAGGAGATAGCAGGTATAAAATGCTGATGATACATCCACTCTGAACCTATCAATATATGAAGGAGATGATTGCCTAGTATTAGAATTGCACACAGATGAAGTTTGCAATAAGACACAGATCACACACATGTATAGCACAGTGACCAGTCAATAATCTATTACATGCCCCTATTTGATTAGGCGGGCTGCCCAACACACTAATATTTTGGCCAAAATACGCAAGCTCATTACCCATGTCAAGGGTCCTTACTGTCTTGCAAATCCCTACACTACAGTATAATAAAAAGCACAGCCAAAGAAATAAAAGGTACTTTTAAAAATTCCCCAAATAATTCAATTATAAATATAGCAAAAAAGGCAATGGTATTTATCAGCCAAGGTCACAAAGGAAAATGCACAAACAGGATGCAACAGGGGTCTGCTGCATCCCGTTTGTGCATTTTCCTTTGTGACCATGGCTGATAAATAGCATTGCCTTTTGCTAAATTTATGAACTGTATAGGGCCATGAAAACCTTAATTAAAAGAAAAACATAATGCTCACCTCACTTCACCTGTCCCAGCAGCCTCTCTGCTTTTGATACCTGCTGACCAGTCCTCAGAGCCTCTTTCCAAAGTTGCCTAAGGGGTCACTGTGCATCGTAACCTTATGACAAGCCCTGACTAGAGATGAGCGGTGTTCGACTCGAACTGTTAGCCAATCTCAAATTCGAGCTGTTTTGGGCGGTGTTCGAGCCGTTCGGCGAACACGAACAATTTGAAAAAAATTTGGCTGTTCGAGGTTATGTTCGATAACTGTTCGTGCACCAAAATCATAACTGGATTTTTTCTCAGTAATGCTGAAAATTAATGTTAATACGCAGTTTGAGTGTACAGCGGGGCGGGGGGAGGGGCAGGGGATGGATCTCTGCAGAAATAATGAAGATCTCCATTTTTTTTTCTCTTTCCCGCATTTACAGTGGGGAGGTGCAGTCTGTCAGCCTATCAGCAGCGCACACACGGAGCTAACTGCTTTTTTTCACACAAGCAAGGGCATGTGTCATTGGCAGTGTATGTCACATGTCCTTGCCCTATAAGACCAAGCCATTTTCCCCATAGCCACCATTTTCTCACTGCTGCAGCTGCGTGTTAGACGGCACCCCTGTTGCTGTGTGCGCTATACTTTGTTAATTTCATGCCAATTTTCGCACAAATCTACAGATAGCTTGGGAGTAGGGAATAGTTGTGATTGCAGTCCTTTTAAGGACTAGGTTACATCATTTCCTACAACTTTTATTAGGCAGGTCTGTGCTCTTAAATATATAGGTTGGGAGTAAAGACTAATTGTAATTGCAGTCCTTTTGAGGGCTAGGTTACATCAGTTCCTATCACTTTCTGCCAGGCAGGTCTATTTTAGTGCTGTGCAAGTTTTTTTCACAGCATTTGGCTAAATCTAGCAAAGCAAATCCTTTTTGGCCTCTTGCAGTGTGTGTTAGTCAGTGGAGTAGCCTATCTGTGTTGCAAGCTACACCACATGTGTATAGAATACCAATTTTTTTACTGCACCTAGTGAAGTAAAACCTTTTGGGCATAGCATCATTCTATTAGTCCATATATACTAACCTCCACCAGGTTGCAAATTCAAAATAATTTAAATCTGCATCTAGCTCTGAAAAAATATTTCGGCTTGTAGCAGTGTGTGGGACTTGTTCTATTAGTCCATCTATACTAGCCTCCACCAGGTTGCAAATTCAATATAATTTTTTTCTGCATCTAACCCAGCCAATACTTTTGGGATAATACCACAGTTTGGCCACTCAGCTCTGCTCGATTCCCATCCATTGTTTTTTGTGCAAACAACTCCAGAGTTGTGAATTAGTTAACCACCAAAATGAGTGGAAAAAGGCCTGCTGCTGGTGGAAAGGGGAATAGGCGTGTTGGGAAGGGAAAAAAAGGTTGTGTCCGTGGGGTAGGTGTTAAAGCAACAGTAACATCTGCAGAAGAAAGACCATCTTCCAGCCAAACTAAGATGTCTACTTCTTTTAGTTGACAATGTGATAAGATCCCTTTCTTACGGCCACACCAATCGCTACAAATTCCAGATGAGGCACAAAAACAGCAGGTGCTTCAACGGATATCAAGTGCTCCTTTAAGTGGGCTCTCCTCCACCTCAACTTCAATATCACAAATACTCCAGTCCTCAGAGGTGTCACCCCAATCGCACTTGCTTCCTCACAGCTCCCAAATCTCCAGCTGCCCATCTGAGTATGGGGTAGAACAGATGGTTGAGTCTGCAGAGCTGTTTACTCATACTATAGCCTGGGAATCAGAGGTCGGCTCCAGAGCTTCTGTGAATCCAGACGAGGAAATGATCTGCACTGATGCCCAGAATCTTTATGAGTCGGATCCAGGACCAGATGCAGAAGGTTCTGACCATAATATAGACCCTCGTTCCCAAACTGTAACTCCTGTTGGTGGAAACAATGAGGAAGACGATGATGAGACTCAAATACCTGACTGGAGTGACAACTATAGTTTGTTGTCAGGGCAGGAAGAGGTTGGCTCTGAGGACGACGGGTGTGATAACACACAGGGAGATGATGACGAGGTTGGAGATCCCACTTACTGTCAACCCACAGTCAGCCAGTCGATGAGGTCATCAGAGGAGGTGGAGGAGGATGCTAGTGGCGAAGAGGTCAGGTTGCGCCTTCCTGGACAGAGACGAAGTACTGGAAGCACGTCAACAACTGCATCCTCAAACACAACTCTGCCTCTGACCACAAGTCGTGGTGGCTCTTCAGGTAGCATGGGTGCTAAGCCTTGCATAGCCTGGGCATTTTTTCAGATCGATAAAGATGACCCAACTCGTGTTATCTGTAACATTTGTCAGCAAAAGCTAAGTAGAGGCCAAAAAATACATAGCTTGAGTACTTCATGCATGAACCGGCACATGGATATGAAGCATAAGTTGCAGTGGGAAGTTCACTGTGCTACAATGCGGCCTAGCCGGCCAGCCCAACCACCGTCTGCCACATCTCGTGCATCCGCGGCCTCTTCATCCTCTGTGACTGGGGGGACAGCAGTCACACCTGTTTTGGGACGCAGACCTGCCACCTCTTTACCCGCAACAGCCAGCGTGATTGGCAGGTCATCATTTTCTTTGGAGGTGGAAACACCAGCTGGTGTTCAGCGCTGTCCAACATCAATAGCACCACCTTTGGATCAAGGCAACCTAACATGTCCGCCTGCATCTTCCTCACAGACCGGCAGTTTGCCGGGGACACCCTTCTCAACCCCGTCTAAGCACAACAGCCATCCCTCGGTCCCTCAGATGTGGACAAGTAAAAAACCATTTCCTCCTAGCCATGAGAAAGCTAAGAGGTTGACTTTCACCATCTGCAAGCTCTTGGCTACAGTAATGCTGCCTTTCCGCATGGTGGACACAGAGGATTTTCGAGACCTTATGTCCGTCGCAGTGCCCCAGTACCAGATGCCCAGTCGGCACTACTTCTCAAAGAAAGGTGTGCCTGCGCTACACCAGTATGTCGCACACAACATCACCGCTTCTTTGAGAAACTCTGTGTGTGACAAGGTGCATTTCACCAAAGACACTTGGACGAGTAGGAATGGACAGGGGCGTTACATGTCGCTGACTGGGCACTGGGTAACTATGGTGACAGCAGGACAAGGGGCTGCTGTCCAAGTCTTGCCGTCCCCACGAGTTGTGCGTCAATCCTCTTTATCTCGAAGTTCCTCCACTGCTTCTGCCTCCTCAACCTCCTCTCGGTCCTCCACCTGCACCCAAAGCCTGTCTGGTCATGCCACAAGCTTTCTAACTGTGCAGAAGGGATCCTGCACACCTCCTTACTATGCTGGCAGCAGGGCTCAAAGTCATCAGGCAGTTTTTACTTTGAAATGTCTGGGAAATGTGAGTCACACAGCTGAGGAGTTGTGGTCAGCTCTGGAGAACCAGTTTCATGAATGGTTGTCTCCACTGGACCTGAAACCAGGGAAGGCCGTGTGCGACAATGCTGCAAACCTGGGTGCGGCCCTTCGCCGGGGCAATGTCACACACGTGCCTTGTATGGCTCACGTGTTGAACCTGGTTGTCCAGCAATTTCTAGCCCACTATCCCGGACTAGATGGCCTTCTGCAGAGGGCACGGTCGCTGTGTGCTCACTTCTGCCGTTCGCATCCCGCAGCTCAGCGACTTACATATCTACAGAAGTCGTTGGGCCTGCCACTTCACCGGCTAAAATGCGATGTGCCTACCCGATGGAATTCAACTCTGCACATGTTGCAGCGACTGTGGCAGCACCGACAAGCCCTGGTGCAATACGTTCTGACGTATAGCCTGGGCCAACGAGATGCAGAGGTGGGGCAAATCACGCTGGAGGAGTGGTCTCAGATCAGGGACCTATGCACCCTTCTGCACAGTTTTGAAATGGCGACGAAGATGTTTAGTGCTGACGATGCCATTATCAGCATGACTATTCCAGTGATTTACATGCTGGAGCACATGTTAAACAGAATTTGGAGTCAGGTGGTGGCACAAGAGGAGGTGGAGGAAGTAGAGGAGGAGAAGTTGTATGCGGAAGGGCTAACTTCTGCAAGGTCCAGACGGTCGGCAGCACCAAGGCAGCAGGCATGTGAGGGTGGGGGAGATGGTTTTACCAGGGCGCATGGTAGCAGCCAAACTAGTGAGGAAGGTACAGGAGCCCAGGTAGAAGTGGAGGACGAACTGATGGAAGACTAATCAGATGAGGGAGACCTTGATCACATTTCTGTTGTGCGAGATTGGGGGGGAGAGGGCAGAGGAAGGAAGCATGATTGTTACCTCGCCACCAACACAACAGGGACTTGGTGCTCCTGGATGCGCAAGACACATGAGTGCCTTCTTGCTGCACTACCTGCAACATGACCCTCGAATTGTGAGAATTAGAAATAATCCTGACTACTGGGTTGCCACACTGTTAGATCCCCGGTACAAAAGTAAATTTGCAGAAATTATTCCTGCCATAGAAAGAGATGCACGCATGCAGGAGTATCAGCAGAGACTGTTGCAAAATCTTACATGTGCTTTTCCACAAAACTCTAGTGGTGCACGTAGTGAATCTCACAGTTCCAACTTGCCAACCGTGGGGCCGTCAAGTGTTCAGCACTCAAAACGTAACAGAAACACAGTATCTGCTGGTAACATCAATTTTGCGGAATAATTTCACCACTTTTTTAGCCCATTCTTTGCAATGCCACAGGAGACAAGAAGTCTTACACATAGTCAACGCCTAGAGATGATAGTACAGGAGTATCTCGAAGTAAACATTGAAGCCATGACTGTGTCACTGGACCCTTGCTCTTTTTGGGCTTCCAATTTGGATAAATGGCCGGAGCTCGCCACTTACGCCTTGGAGATCTTGTCATGCCCCGCAGCCAGCGTTCTGTCTGAACGTGTGTTCAGCGCTGCTGGTGGTGTGCTGACAGATAAGCGCACGCGGCTCTCCACTGATAATGTAGACAGACTCACGTTCATAAAGATGAACAAATCATGGATCCGAAACGACTTTTCTACCCCTGTGTCATCCTGGGGAGAGTAAAAGCTTGATGATTTGTTAAAATCACCTCACCAACCATTTTACGCTTTCAAATTACTAATCATGTTTATCTGTATCTTGGCTGGAAAATAATTTGGGCCTTGTAGCAGTGTGCAGTACTGATTCTATTAGGCCATCTATACTAAACTCCACCAGATTTAAAATTACTAATCATGTTAATGTAGCGCCCCGAGGGTTCGTCCGCTACAGGGGTATTGCACCTCAGTATGGACCAGGGCCCATGTTCCTGAACTGCCTGGGAGTTGACCGAGCCCCATACCTGGTGGACGCAGCATGGCTCGGGCGGTCACTGCTGACAGAAGTGACCCGGAACAAATGAACTGTGAGTAAAGACCCTGAACTGTAACTTGTTGTCTGTGTGCTCTTTCGCGCCTCCAGCACTACCGGTAGTGGGACTCTCACCACCATCACTCCCACCATCCACTACACTGCCCTGGGGCCGCACTCTTCCCGTGGGGAGTCACACCATCCCAGCTGCACACGCCATCGGCCCCAGCGGACTGCCTTGCAGCGGCGGTTCCTAATAGCCGCAATCCACGGGTGGCGTAGTCGGACATTATCTAAAGTACAGTAGCAGACTACCATTGGTCTGACCACCCTGAGCCGCGGGACCGGGCCGCCACTACTACCCCTATCATTCCCCTATCGCCCGGATCCGCGTGCCCCATGGCCCAGGGGGCGAGTCAGCTTTGGCGTAGTCAGCAGGATTTCGTGCCCGCTAACAACGGGTACTGCGCGCCTGAAAAGAGACTGTTTCGTTGTACTAAAGATGGCGCCTGCCCTAGAAGAACGAGCGCCATAATGTGTGCGCCAAAAGAGCACAGGAGGCCGCCTCCCATCGTGGGCCGGGTCCCAGAATGGCGCCAAAGAGGAAGCCCGCCCCCAACAACCATGAGCACGGCTGTGGAAATGTCCGTCAACGTGGGGGGGCTGCCCCTGAGAGTGATTGTCAGCAGGATGCCCCAGGACCACCCCCCATGGGGGCGGAAAGAGAAGAAAACTGCGGGGCAGGGGGTGGTCTGGGTCAGTCCAGACAGACCGCCCCCGGGGATGGACGCCCTCAGCAGCACCAGCCTCCTGGCCAGAAGCCTGCTGCAGGCCGAACCGCTCTGCAGCCTAGCAGAAGTCCTAGCGAAGCTCCCCAGAGACCCGGAGCGTGCGCAAGCTGCACTGGAGGACCTGGAGCGGAGGATGGTCCGGGCGCAGTGGGGTGCACTCACTGAGTGGAGAGAGGAACTGGCCCGGCAGGCCGAGACCCACCAGCGACAGGCCTCAACCGCACCCCGGAGTTTGCCTGCCTCTGAGGACGGCGCAGGAGGAGAGAGGACCGGAGGCGACGCCGCGGAGGGAGCCACGAGGACTGAGGCAAGTGAAGGGGACGTTACCACCCCAAGCCCAGCAACCGCAAGCCTGCCCCAGCCTCCCATCGCGACACCCGAAGCCCCACTTACCGCACCTGTTGACGCGCCGCCACTGCTCCCAGCTAGGCCTCAAGCGGCGAGCGCCGCGGCCACGCCCCGCCCAGCACCACGCCACTTGACCCCGGGCGCCATAAAGCAAGAAGCATCATCGGCCCGGTCGCAAGGCCTGGATGACCCAGGCGCCATCGCTAAGCCTGCGGCCCTGTCCCGGATGGGACTGCCACCTAGCGCAGCCAAAAGACCCCCGGTCGCAAGGCCGAGTGCCCCCGGGCGCTGCTCCCAGATCAGGTCCCCCCACTATACCATTGCTGGGAGTGGACCTATTGGCACATCATACCGGTCCGGATGGACTGCCGCTGGAGTGGCCGGCGGAAGTGACCGGCAATCAGCCATGGAAGGCCCAGCCCCCACGCGAGCCTCTAATACCGGCTCCAGAACCCGTAGAGGTCACCCTACCCTCACTGGAGGACGTCCAATTTGCATGGGACCCCACCAGCGAGAACTTGATGGGGTTCTCTCAAGAGACCCGGGCAGACGCGGTCCGTCGCCTGGAGGCCTGTCATCAGCAACTGGCGACCTTTGAGCGGGAGCGACGAGAGAGGCGCGTCAGAGAGGAACGGCTCCAGGCCCAGAGTGCTGAACAAAAACGCAAGGCCCGCCAAGACCCCCGAGCAGCCCGTGGTCCCCGAATCACCGGGACCATAGTCAAATTTCACATGGAAAACGGCTGGGTGTTCATCAGGGGCCCAGAAACCGCAGGCGACGTCTTTGTGACCCGCAGGGACGTTGAGAGTCATCTACCTGAGGGACATCGTGGCTGTGACTTGTACCCTGGTGATGTGGTCACCTTTACCCGCCACGTAGGTGCAAAAGGACCATACGCCCTACATGTTCATCGGCTCACTGAGGAGGAGCTACAATACCGCGGCTATGAGGAGAGCCAAGAGGACCCGGATGGGTCTGAAGAACCATATGAGGAGGAAGAAGGAGCATATGGAGGATACCGCTACTAGTAAGTAGCAAAGTACCTGTGTACATAGTTACCCGTCAGGGTACAGACAACTGATTACTGTTAAGAGACTGTTACCTGTGTGTCCCTCATCCCCTATCAGGCTGAGGACTGTGAGCAGCCATTCCCTTCCCAAAACTGGCCGAGGACTGAGAGCGGTCAATCCCTGTTATATAGTTGCGCTTCCTAAAGCGCCCCCTACTGGTTTTATAAAAAGACTACCACGTCTACCTCGGGATAGCAAGTCCCTCGTGTTTACAAGTTTGTCAAAGTTCCTGCACTTACAAGAAGAGTGCACACCTGGTCGCAAGTTGCACCGCCGCCAGGATCCAAGAATGTGTTGTAAAAATGTTTTCCTGCAAATGTTTTATATGAAAAGTTTTTATATGCTGCTAGATAGTAATGTGAATGTTTTCTAATAGTGTTTATATGTCAAAAGAGTTCCAACAGTATTAGTAAGCGTTTTATAATAGTGTGACAAGAAAAGAAAAGCGTTTCCCATAAAGGGAATTGAACCATGTTGCCTGTTTTCTGATATGAAAAGTTTTAAA
Source organism: Phyllobates terribilis (assembly GCF_046119375.1). Classification (NCBI taxonomy): domain Eukaryota; kingdom Metazoa; phylum Chordata; class Amphibia; order Anura; family Dendrobatidae; genus Phyllobates; species Phyllobates terribilis. The sequence goes on along the minus strand of NW_027362768.1, from coordinate 111,220,932 downwards.
AAGTTTGCATGTCCTGTAATGAACTGTTTTTGCTCTTTTCCAGCCCGAGGACGTGCTGTGCTTTACCAGGGGGGAATGTAGCGCCCCGAGGGTTCGGCCGCTACAGGGGTATTGCACCTCAGACCAGAGGTGTGATATTCCACTCCCGGGTAAGGATGGAGTATGGACCAGGGCTCAGTTAACTGCATACAGCACACACACCCCATTTCCGAGGGACAGCTCAACGGTGCTCCCACTAGACAGAAGTGCAGGCACGACCGACTATGTCCCTGCCTGGAGTGGGGAGGGGGGTGGAACACCCAGTGCTGTAGGGGCAGATTGGGGTTGGTTCCTGAGCGTAGGTAGGAGCCCATTGGTTGCTGGTCACCTGGGCTTATGGTCAGAGGGAGGTATAAAAGGTGGGCACCATCTTAGAACAGTGTTCAGTCTGTGAGGAGAGAAGAGAAGTTCGTTCAGTCAGAGGAGAAGACAGGGAGTAGAGGCTCTGTAGGAGCTCTACTCCAGGAGGGCCTAGTGAGAGGCCGAGGAGGAGGTGAAGGGGAGCTGAGATTTTGGCTCATCTCAGCTCCAAGAGAACGGAACAGAAAGGAACAGGAAGGAACGGAAAGGGAGAAGAAGAGACAGAGAAACAGAAGGGCTCAGGAGCAAGAAGGTGGAAGGGACCCTAAGAACCCACGAGAATCCAGGGTGAAGGGTCAGGCAGATTAAGGGTACCGGATCCCAAGTTGGTGGAGGAGAAACTACCCTCAGCCAAAGACCGGTCGTTGTGATCATCTATTGGTGTGACACCTCATCAAACCTGCTAGGAAGGCACCATATAGGACAGCGGAGGACGGGGCCCACGTTTAACCGCACAAGTCCGCGGCAGCTGGACAAAAGTGGGTCACTGGTGAGGCAGGCCAGAGAAAGGATTAAAGGGGGGTCCTGTGCCATGCTCCTGAACTGCCTGGGAGTTGACCGAGCCCCATACCTGGTGGACGCAGCACAGCTCGGGCGGTCACTGCTGACAGAAGTGACCCGGAACAAATGAACTGTGAGTAAAGACACTGGACTGTAACTTGTTGTCTGTGTGCTCCTTCGCGCCTCCAGCACTACCGGTACTGGGACTCTCACCACCATCACTCCCACCATCCACTACACTGCCCTGGGGCCGCACTCTTCCCGTGGGGAGTCACACCATCCCAGCTGCACACGTCATCGGCCCCAGCGGACTGCCTTGCAGCGGCGGTTCCTAATAGCCGCAATCCACGGGTGGCGTAGTTGGACATTATCTAAAGTACAGTAGCAGACTACCATTGGTCTGACCACCCTGAGCCGCGGGACCGGGCCGCCACTACTACCCCCATCGTTCCCCTATCGCCCGGATCTGCGTGCCCCACGGCCCAGGGGGCGAGTCATTTATCTGTATCTTGGCTGGAAAATCATTTGGGCCTTGTAGCAGTGTGCAGTACTGATTCTATTAGGCCACCTATACTAAACTCCACCAAATTTAAAATTACTAATCATGTTTATCTGTATCTTGGCTGTAAAATAATTTGGGCCTTGTAGCAGTTTGCAGTACTGATTCTATTAGGCCATCTATACTAAGCTCCACCAGCTTTCAAATTAATAAAAATTTTTAGCTGCATCTAGCCCGGAAAATAATTTTGGGGCTCCTAGATGCGCAAGACACATGAGTGCCTTCTTGCTGCACTACCTGCAACATGACCCTCAGATTGTCAGAATTCGAAATAATCCTGACTACTGGGTTGCCACACTCTTAGATCCCCCACACTCTTCGATCAACCTTTTCATTTTAATAAAGAACAAAAAAATGGTCATTTTTGAAATTATAAGCATTAGCAGGTTATTAGAAACTGAAATCAAACAGTTTTCAACTCAAAACTTTATTCTAGGTGATGTTATATTTGCACCTAGGACCCCTTGTTCGAAAGGAGCTTCTGAACTCTCTCGTCCATTGAATTTGTCAGGTTTTGGATGGTTTCTGCTTCAATTGTTTTGCATGAGGACAGAATACCCTCCCAGAGCTGTTGCTTAGATGTGAACTGCCTCCTGCCATCATAGACACTCCTTTTGATGATGCTCCAGAGGTTCTCAATGGGGTTGAGGTCAGGGGAGCATGGGGGTCACACCATAAGTTTGTCCCCTTTTATGCCCATAGCAGCCAGAGATGCAGATAGTCATGTGCTATGTGCTATGTGTTATGTGGAGCGTGAGACGGTGCATTATCATGCATGAAAATGATCTTGCTGCGGAATACACGGTTCTTCTTCTTGAACCATGGCAGGAAGCGCTGTTTGAGAAACTCCACATACATTATGTAGTTCATCTTTACCCCTTCAGGGATCCTAAAGGGGCCGACAATCTCTCTCCCCATGATTCCAGCCCAAAACATTACTCCACCTCCTTCTTGTTGGTGCCGTAGCCGTGTTTGCATGGGGTGTCCATCAACCAGCCATCCTCCACTCCATCCATCTGGACCATCGAGCGTTGCACGGCACTCATCGGTGAACAAAACAGTTTTGAAGTCAGTCTTCATGTATTGTTTGGCCCACTGGAGCCGTTTCTGCTTGTGTACAGTGGATAGAGGAGATCGACAGGATGGCTTACGCACAGCTGCAAACCTCTGAAGGACCCTGCATCTTGTTGTTTGGGGGATGTTGGAGGCACCAGCAGCTTCAAAAACTTGTCTGCTGCTATGACAAGGCTTTTTTGCCGCTGCTCTTTTAACCTGATGTAATTGCCTGTAGGAAAGAGTCCTCAATTTTCCCTTATCAGCACGCACACGTGTGTACTGTGAATCAGCTACATACTTCTTGATTGTGCGATGATCAGGATGAAGTGTCTTGGCAATGTTGATTGTAGTCATGCCTTGACCTAAACACTCCACAATTTGTTGCATCTCAGCAGCCGACACATCCTTTTTCTTTCCCATTTTGGCAGAAAATGTAGGCTGCTTAATAATGTGGGACAGCCTTCTTAAGTAGTCTTGCCTTTCATTGGACACACCTGCCAAACTAATTAGCACAGGTGTTTGCAATTGCTTACAGTGATATAAAGAACCCTGACACACATCATCATCAATGAGTTTAACTGACAAACAAAAAAATTCTTACCTTATCACTCCTAAACACTTTTTGCATAATGATTTGGAACACAGTGTACATGTGCTTTTCCACAAAACACCAGTGGTTCACGTAGTGAACCTTACAGTTCTAACTTGCCAACTGTGGTCTGTATGGAGTTGTTCAATAAAGGGCCCAAAATTAAGATAACATAGACGGGAGAGGTCTCTATGAATAGGAATTCCTAAGTATTTGATACCCTGTGAGGGCCAGGAAAAGGGAAAGTTGGACTGGATGGAATCCTCTATGGATTTGGGGAGGGAGACATCGAGGGCCTCAGACTTCGCTGCATTGATTTTAAAATTTGACCATGTAACAAAGTGATCTATTTCAGCCATAACAGCAGGGATGGATATATGTGATTGAGTGATATATACTAGGACATCATCAGCAAATGCAGAGCACTTGTACTCGGTGCCTCCCACCTCAATCCACCTAATATTGGGGTTATGGCGAATTGATGAGAGCAGGTGCTCCGTCACTAGGATGTATAAGAGAGGGGACAGAGGACATCCCTGCCTTGTCCCATTGGTGATTATGAAAGGTGATGAAAATGTTCCATTTATCTTCAGCCTAGGTGACGTATTGCGATACAGGGCCGTGATTTTGGCTATAAAAGGGTCCCCTTGACCCCTACCCCAAGCTTTTTAAGAGAATAATATATGGCGTGCCAGGAGACTCTATGGAATGCTTTCTCAGCATCCAACGAGAGTATCTAATTACAAATTTTTAACTGCATCAAGCCCGGGAAATACTTTGTGCCTAGTAGCAGTGTCTACTAGTCAGCGGATTATCCCAGCTGTTAAGCAAGCTACACCACCTGTAGTTTGGACACTTAATTTTTCCAAAGGAAATGGTTCGGGCCCCCGGGACACTCAGTGAAGAGCATCGGGGAGGCACCCCAAGGCACAGGGGCTGGGACTGGCGGTAGGACGCCTTGCAGTGGACCGCCAAGCTCAATCCTTATGAAAGCTTTTTAACTGCAGCAGCTTTAGTGGACGCTACTGGAGCTGGAATTACCGCGGCTGCTGGCATGAGACTTGCCCTCCAATAGATCCTTGTAAAAGGATTTAAAGTGTACTCATTCAAATTAGAGAGACAATTTAAATTAAAAAGATTAGACCTGCCTCCACCGCAGGGGGGCTCGCGCGACCCACCAGCGGACAGGCACCAGTATTGGGAGAGGGAGGCTGGCCGTCAGGGTCCACCGCGGCTCGGGCACAAACACGGCGACACGGAGGTCGCACGGGCAGGAACGGACTGGCCGTGTCGGCTTCGCACTTTTTTGGTTTTAGAAGGGCATGACATGCCTATATCTGTTTCTCCCCCTCCTTTTACTCCTCCACCTCTTTTCTTTTCGCATGACTATATGTACTTGTCACTTTTCCATGTGTTAGTTGTGTCTTCTGAGCAGTTTGTCAGCTTTTGGACACCTTTGAAGGTGTTTTCTATGTGTTTCTATGTGTTTTTGTTTGCCTGCCATTGGTTTTAACGGTGTTCGACGAACAGTTCGACGAACAGTTCGGCGAACATACGGGTGTTCGACGAACCGAACTCGAACACTTCGGGGGTGGCTCAACACTAGCACTGACATCTAAGGCCTGGTCGCGTCTGGAAGCCTTGTTCTAGAGTGAACATATCGGTGCTTGTATGCAAAAAGAAGAAATGTCAGGCAGTGAGCACCTGAGGCAGGGATGGTGCTAATGTAACGTGCCCAAACGAGGTAGTAGTGGGTGAGCTGTAGCCCATGCTCACTTTGGCACCCTACAGACAAGTGTGTCCTCGTTCTGTTGTGCTGCTGTGTATGTGGTGTTTCCCACTTGCTTCTGGCCAGCCAGCCTCGTCTGACTCCAGGAATTCCTCTTCTGGAATCAGGGCAGCAATCAATTCAGAGGACACACAGTTCATAAAAACAACCAGAACTTTACTTGATAACTGGCAGTATTAACAGTATGTACAGGCAGGTATAAAGAATAAGGCCTAACTGGTTGTCATCTCTCCCACAGGTACCGGATACAAATTTAGCCCTGATTCCCGATCTTGGTGATGCATCTCTGTTGCTTTCTTCTCTGCCATAGAGACTCTTCCTCACCAATGACAGTATATCTGAATCCCAATTCACTCCACCTCCTAGAGCTTCAGTCCTGACTTCTTCTGCAGCAATGCAGACAGAATGTGCCCCCAGGCCCCCGATGACTTTCTTGAGATTCCCAGACCGGCTAAGGGGACTCTTGTGGAGTGATTCTCTGGTGATCCACTGGCCGGGATACTAGGCAAGTTCAAAGTTAAAAGAACACTGGCAATACTACTAGGACAAGAGAGAAAGAGCAAGCAATCACTGGTTGCCACCAGGGTCTTGAAGAGGCAGGTGATCAAAAACCTTTGAGTAACTGCAAAAGACCAGCATAAAGATTTGGTGGTGGCAGGCACTGAGGTTTTTTATGAACAGTATGGCACATTGTCATGGTTTCATCTTTACTGTGACCTAGAGACGCAGTGAATGACGGCTCAGCCGCCCTATGGGATTTGGAGTGTGCTGCACTCTCAGCGTTGTCAGTGGTAGTCCAGTCATTCAATCTGTTGTTGGGGTGTGCTGGTCAGTCAGCATTTTGATTGACAGCCCTGCTGCTCAATCTGTACTAGCCTGCAGGCATTTCCCCAGGTGCCCCCATCCTTGCTAGCTATTTAACTGGCTAGCTGTGTGCAGTTCAGTGTCAGCTGTAGCTTAGCTTTGTTTGTTGTGTGCTTATCTCTGTGTCTTATTGTGTCTTTCTTTGATCTTGTTGCGGGACCTAGGATTTGTCATGACCATTCATGTGGATTATCCCTTCTTCTCTTAACACTGTCTGACAGCAGGTATCTGTCCCCGGACTTGGCTCTGACTATCCATTTTTCTGACTCCCTTGTCTCCTGGTATTTGACCCTGGACTGTTACCTGACCACGCCTTTGTATTGCCCCTCTGTGCCATGAACCCTTCTGGTATTTGACCTCGGATCTCCTGACTACGCCATCTCATGGCTTGTCCATGAGTATTGACTTAGAGTCACACACATACTAAACACAGAAGGTCTTTTTGCCCGAAACTCAAGGACAGACATGTTACAGCTGTGCTAAATACGTTTATCATGAGATGGGTTGAATAATTCTGAGACTGCATTGGTAATTCAAAGTGGCCGTTTGTGTTGAATTTGGAAAAATCACTTATTATATTAGTTGTGTTGAGATATTTAAATTGATTTTGCTTAATTGGTTTATTGTAAACTGCAGACATTTTTTAAATTTTTCTAATAAGCCAAATTTAAAATGGGGGTTGAATAATAATCTAGTGAAAACTGCTGATTATAAAGGATTAGATAAGCCAAATCTAGTGATTGAATGCTGCACCATTTTTTATTTAAAAAGGTATTACCTTCATGGAAAAAAAAATGATTAGAGGGTAGAAATGGATGCTTTTAATACCATGCAGTATTATTAACCTTTTTTAAATGTGAAACTAAATTGACACTACCCATGCATCATTATGACTCTGCGGTTTTTGGAGACAGAGATTATTCAGGATGGCCTTTATTTAATTATTATGTCTTCACAAGCCATTATTAGTATATTCTTGAAAGTTTAAGACATGGTGAGTTTAACATGTTATTTCTTAAAGGAGTTCTCCTGGAAAGAAAAAAAAAATAGCTAATGCAATGTCATTAAAAATAAATGTATAAATAAAATCCTAAATACTTTTACTTAGCAAATCTCAAATGTTTTATATAGGGAGGTAATTACTGTAAAATGAAAAATGGCGACTACCTTGATACACTGACAGACACCTAAGTGCCAGCAAGCATGTGCAGTAAAAAGCCCCTCTTCATTTGTAGGAAAATTATATATCCGATAGACAGTATTATTATTATTATTTATTATTATAGCTCCATTCATTCCATGGCGCTTTATATGTGAAAGGGGGCATACATGGGACAAACAATTACAATAAATTTGAACAATACAAGTCAGCGACTGGTACAGGAGAGGAGAGGAGAGGACCCTGCATGCGAGGGCTCACAATCTACAATATTGGAATATTTAGTAGATATTTGAATTTAAAACAGGAGATACCAGGGGTACTGAGGTAAAAAGAGGCTGCTCACACTGCTGTCCACCATGTCTATCTGTTTTAATACTTGGAGATAACAGGAGTGCTGAGGTAAGAAGAGGCTGCTCACAATGCTATCCATCTAATCTATCTGATCTATTATTGGTGATACCAGGGGAGCTGAGGTAAGAAGAGGCTGCTCACCTCACACTGCTGTCCACCCTGTCTACATGATTTAATGCTAGAGATACCAGGGATGCAGAGGTAAGAAGAGGCTGCTCACAATGCTGTCCGCCATGTCTATCTGATCTAATATTAGGAGATAACAGGAGTGTTGAGGTAAGAAGAGGCTGCTCACACTGCAGTCTACCATTTATATCTGATCTAATACTTGGAGATAACAGGAATGTTGAGGTAAAAAGAGGCTGCTCACAGTGCTATCCACCCAATCTATCTGATCTATTATTGGTGATACCAGGGGAGCTGAGGTAAGAAGAGGTGGCTCACACTGCTGTCCAACCTGTCTATCTGATCTATTATTGGTAATACCAGGGGAGCTGAGGTAAGAAGAGGTGGCTCACACTGCTGTCCAACCTGTCTATCTGATCTATTATTGGTGATACCAGGGGTGCTAAGGTAAGAAGAGGCTGCTCACACTGCTGTCCACCCTTTCTTTCTGATCTAATACTGGAGATACTAAGGGTAAGGAGGTAAGAAGAGGCTGCTCACCATGCTGTCCACCATGTCTATTTGATCTAATACTGGAGGTAACAGGACTTGAAGTGCTAAGGTAAAAATATGCTGCTCACACTGATGTCCACCTTCTCTATCTGATCTTATACTGGGGATACCAGAGGTGCAGAGGTAAGAAGAGGCTGCTCACACTACTGTCTACCATGTCTATCAGAATAAAATTATATGGTATTAGTATTTACAGGAGTTCTACTGTACATGCTCACTGACACCTCTCCTATTAACATTCTGGGACAAGTTTCTGTCATTGTAACAAGGTGGCAGCCATTTTGGTTCTATAATTATTATCTCTCTATAGACCAAAAGCTTGTGATCTGCTAATTAAAAGTATTTCAGAATCTATCTATGATGTCATATCCTTTAGTTATTTATTTTATTCTATTCCTGGAGAAACTTGACTCATGCTTTCTAAATTGGGACACATGGTTTATACCAAATCGCACCATGTGGTTGTTGCATGTAACCATAAAGATAGACTCATAAATAAGACACAGCTGAATCATGAGGCTAGCTTCATCATCATACAGAAAATCCTACAATGCAGTTTGTGAACAGAACACATAAAATACATTGTAACCATGTTAATATGTTAGTCAGGGAAAATCTACAAGAGAATTATTTTTGGTTTAGTCATGTGACACCTGCAAGGGAGCTGAATAGTTAATCGGATCCAGAAAACGTCATCTTCCAGCTGCAATGTTTCTTTATCTCACTTGGAATTTGAGGAATCCAGATGTTTTATGATTTAGTCAGATGAAACAAAATCATCTAGGGCTTGGGCTAGACGGCAGCACGGGTCGAATGATATTGAGATCAGGATGTCCTTTTGTGCATCTATGGAATTTCTAAGGTGTCGCATTGTGACCTGCAAACTGCTGCAGCTTTGACAAATGTTTCCAAGTCTCAAATGTTTCCAATTGTGTTGGATTTTCTGTCGCTGGTTGCACGCGATTCACTTGTCATTGACTTCAATGCAAGTTGCACGTGACTATGGCTTGTCTGTGGATTTTCTGTTTTTTTACAGAAAAATCAGAGCTTTAAAATAGTCACATGACAGCAACCTGCACAAATTTTTGGATCGTTTGACTTGTCTGAGAGCTCTTGCTGCCCGACACACGTTCCCATGTAGCCCCAGCATAAGGTTTAATAGTCACATAGAATGATTTGTTGTCTCCCACTGATAGAACCTTTATGATCTAAGGTCTGTAAACTGTGGGAAAACCACAGGGAAAATTATGAAATACACTTTTTACTTTTATAGCTGTCTCCCCCTTTATCAATTGTAAGATGGCCACTGGCCAGATATGTATCATTGAGGTTGGTAGCCTCGGTGATGTAAGCCCGAGAAAGCAGGCACCAACACGTATAGTGCTGATAGAGTTAATAGGGCCTATCAGGGCTGAGTTTACGAGCAGTCAAAGAGATGGGTGGGACTGGCTGCTCACATATCCCCACCCCATGGCGTGGTATGGCAGATAAACAGGAGACCAGTTGTCTCATTCTGTGTCTGTGTCTGGAGGTGTGTAGACCTCCAGTATCGCTTGTGTTCGCTAAAGCACTCAAGAGCTGGGCACTAAACTTAGCGGGCGAACTCGCGCTACTGTAAGGACTATTTACTTTCTGTTTTCACTCCGTGCTGGAAAAGGCTGTCCTCTTGTTTGCTTATGCTGAGCAGTGTATGAAGTTTTAATAAACCAGCCTGTACATTTCACTGAAACTGCTTCCTGTGCCTACCTCAATCACAGCTGAGTGAGTAGAAACCCAACACAATAGATGAATCCTGCTTGGGACAATGGTAAGGGGGACCCCTGTCTCAAATCTGAGCCAAACCCCCTTTCTTCATACATATTCTTGTACTGTATTTCATCAATTATGTAAGCAGTTGGCTTTGCTACAGATCTCGTAATGTCTTCCATGCTATTTCATGCTAAAATGAGGCATGTGTTCCTGCAAAAGTACAGGACAATTTGTGTTACATACTGTCCCTTTAAGAAACCAGCCAGCACATGTTCTGTGCATGCAATATGGCCCTTATTTGTATAGTGGGCCCACAATGACTAGTATCTTGTGTAATTTCATGTAAAGTACTGTATATATTGTTTAACTATTATTCTTGCAGGTACTATATATTATGTGTCCTTATGTATCACAGATACAATGTACTCTGACCTGTAAGGTCTGAGCTCTAGATTATTCCAGAATAGATAGAGATGAGCTGATACAACTTTGAGGTCAGACTGAAAACTTAGCAACTTTATTTTTGCTTGTAACTTTTTTAGCACAAAAAGTCACACATTTTGCAAAATGTCTCAAAAATTGCGTCAACATTTCTGGCATACATACAATCACTCAAGGAGAGGACTCGAATACACTTGTGACAAATTTTGAGACTTTTCAGACTTTTCAAAGAATCGCAAATGATGAATCATGCGAAAACATCTGGAAACTCTAAATTCCTCCCACACTGGCAGTCTTAAAAAACTGATGAACACGTATAAATAGGCTTCAAAAAAGGCATAAATGAAAAGATGAATATGGCAAAAACAAAAAAAGGTGCAGAACACTAAAAACTCACCAAGATACATGCACACATACAATAATGAAGCGGGCCCTAGGACTAGGAGTGTCTCTGGCTACACTTGGGCCTGCTGGAGAAGGTAGAGACTGTGAGGTCTGACAGGGTGGTTATGGACTGCCACCTTCATCATTCACATGCTATCTAATTTTGGCAATTACATGAAGAAATGCCTTGGTGATCTGTTGCCGACATCATGGGCAAGTACAATGAGGAACTTTTTAGCTCCTAAAAATGACTTCCTGACTGGCGCAGTTGCTAATCTTTTTTCTGTTGAGTAAAGCCCATTCTAGTTGACTCTTGTTTCATCTACGTGATTTGTTTCTGTATCATTCTTGAGTGGAGAGCTGTGCCAAGGGTTGTAGACCAATATCCAAAACTGACCCTCTTACAAACTTCTCTCCATTGCCTCGTAGGGTATTTGAAAAAGGATTTTCTGAACCATAAACATACATAAATGTTTACTTTTCCTATTTTTTGACAAGTTATAGACATACTATATATCAGGATATGGTATAGGTGGGGTCCAGGTTCAGAGATCTTAAATTTTCTTGGAAATTAAGAAATTGTAGCACTTTACCGATGCAGTAACCATGTAAATCCTATTGACTTCGTACGCACTGTAACGTCATGACAGCATTGCAATATTTAGTCTTTATTCCTCATATACATTTCATGTGTATCTGCCAAATGTTCACCACTTGTAGTTTCCATGAACCCTTCAAATACAATTACATTATGAAATGATATTCATTTTCACAGCTGAACGCTTTCTGTTTAGCTGCCAAGAAAAGAAGGACAAAACATATTGGCAACACGTCTATTTTTTGCACAATGTCTAGTTGTTGTGTTGCACTGGATATAACCTTTTTTTTTTAACATCCGGCCAAACACAGAAATTTAATACAAATCTACAACTTTAAAGGAATTTACATCCCCCTGAAGTCTAGTATTATTCACCAACCCCACCTCCACTGAGAAGATGATTTGTGCTGTCTTTTCCCACACTCCATGCCGGCCTCGGTGGATGACCTACTGTTCCATCATCTTCTTTTCTTGGAAACACTCTGTCCCTTACCTTATTATTCCACAGAGATATCTTCTAAAACTCAATAGTCAGTTTGGTATATGTGGAAAACAAATTATAGGTACATATTCACACTTAGAGTATATGCATGAAACTTTTCTTTGTTTTTTATTTGTGGAGTTTTTTTGCTTATTTGTTTGTTAACTTGTATGGTCATAAAATTAATAAATCATTGAAAAAGGATCCTCCTCTATTCACCATACTATAGGGCTACTAAATGAATGACTACACTATATATTTGCCTTATGATGTCACCAGAATGTGGCCATCCCAAGCTTCCAAAGAGATATCAGCTGATCATAGGGATTTCTAAACTCGAGCTAGTGTAGATCAGCTGAGTATAATGAAAGCTGTCTTTTGAGGAACAGTTCGAGTCAAGCCATGTTACGTAATATGCCCAGTTTTATTAAAGGGGTTATCCAACCAGCATGTGACCACTGAAGCCTCTCAGTGATGCAGATCTTTCCCGACACATGATGACTGATTTAATCAGCCATCATGTGCCTTTAACAGCTGTGGGTGGAGCGGTGCTCCGCCCGCAGCTGTTAACCTGTTAAATCACTGACAACAGTATTTAACACGCGCCGGCCGGAAGCGCGTCATTCATCCCACCAATCAGCACCACTGTCATGTGATCATGGGGCGCAGATGAGTTGTCGTGACAGCCGTGGACAGCCTGTCATTACGATCCACCTGTGAATGCTGGCCCGTGGCCGACGTTCATAGGAGATACTGATATCTGCTATACGTAGCAGAGCTGCAGAAAAAGGAAACAGGTATTTCTAACAAATATGTTTAGTAGTTTTATTGTGCAATCTCACTATTTAATAAAGGACTAGAAGCTTTTCTCACAGTTTATCGAAATCTGGATTATAAATAATCTAGCAATAGATAATATAACTGGACATATGTTCTTTTCCAGCCTAAATAACTACGTGACTGTGTAACCTAAGACACATACTCTGAGCAGATTTCTGAAAATTCTCGTGTCTTTAATTTAATCAGTGCCACAAATGTATGAAATGAGAGATATATGTGTGATTACATCCCCAATGTAAAATACTCCCAGGCTTGTCATCGAATTTGAAAGAAGCTTAAAAGTTTCTAAACATCTGTTCATATAATTAGAGGTTTTCTTTCTCATGGAACCATAAAATGGATGGTCATATATTTAATGAATCATAATTTAAAATGAGGGGGCGAGCACAATAGGGAATAAAGAAGGAAGAAGGAAAGACTATTCTGTAGAATTACTAACTTCTTTTTACCAGATTAAACCTTTAACCCTTTCGCAACCCTGGGATTTTGCGTTTTTGCTTTTTCGTTTTTTGCTCCCCTTGTTCCCAGAGCCATAGCGTTTTTATTTTTTGGTCAATATGGCCGTGTGAGGGCTTATTTTTTGCGGGACGATTTCTACTTTTCAACGCCATTACTAGTTTTACCATTTGTTTGGGAAAACGGGAAAAAAATTCCAAGTGTGGTGAAATTGCAAAAAAAGAGCAATACCACAGTTGTTTTTTTTTTTTTTTACCACGTTCACTGAATTCTAAAACTGACCTGCAATTATTATTCTCCAGGTCATTACGAGTTCGTAGACACCAAACATGTATAGGTTCTTTTTTATTTAAGTGGTGAAAAAAAATTCCAAAGTTTGGTAAAGAAAAGAAAATATAGCGCCATTTTCTAAGATCTGTAGCGTCTCCATTTTTCGGGATCTGGGGCTGGGTGAGGGCTTATTTTTTGCGCACCGAGCTGACATTTTTCCGATGTTTTGATCGCCCGTTATTGCATTTTATTGCAATTTTGTGGTGACCAAAAAACGTAATTCTGGCGTTTAGAATTTTTTCTCGTTACGCCGTTTACCGATCGGTTTAATTCTTTTTTAATATTGATAGATCGGGCGATTCTGAATGCGGCGATACCAAATATGTGTATGTAGGGTTTTTTATTATTATTTTATTTTGAATGGGACGAAAGGGGGGTGATTTAAACTTTTATATTTTTTAAGTTTTTTTATATTTTTAAAAACGTTTTTTTTTTTCACTTTTTGCATGCTTCTATAGTCTCCATAGGAGACTAGAAGCAGCAACTGTCCGATCGCTTCTGCTACATACAGGGGACAATTAGATCCCCTGTATGCAGCAGAAATGCTCCTGTGCTATGAGCGACAACCACTAGGTGGCGCTCATAGCGACCAGCTCATGACAACCACAGGCATCTGCTGCAGACCCTGGGTTGTCATGCCCATCCATCGGTGACCCGCGATCACGTGACGGGGTCACCGATAGGCGGGGCTTAGGACGCGCTTCCCGGAAGCGCGCGTTAAATGCCGCTGTCAGAGATTGACAGCGGCATTTAACATGTTAACAGCCGCGGGTGGATCGCGATTCTACCCGCGGCTGTTGTGGGCACATGTCAGCTGTAAGAATCAGCTGACATGTGCTCGGTTCAGTGCGGGCTCACCGCCGGAGCCCTCACTGAACCGGGGGATTACAACCTGTGCGTACTAATACGTCACAGGTTGTTTGAAGAGATCTTATGCTAACATCAATCTTGTATTTATTTTCAGTATTTTTTTTGCTTTGTGTCTTATATAAACTGATTGTAAAACTCATGAAAAATCACCATCAGCTTTCAGCAATTTGCATCACTTATGGTACATCAGCATTTTCGTAATTTTTCATAGATTTACCACAGTATGAATACAATCTTCATCTGAAGGAAACTAATGGTTTTAACTAATAAATTTTGAAGTTAACAAAATGCAGAACTGTAAAAAATGTAGATATCAGATGTCAGGGAAAAAAAATGAAAATGTACGTTTTCAAATTCGAATCAGTAACTTGATTTCTGTGAAAGATGCAAATAAGAATATTATTAAATTAAAAATGTGCTAATTTCAAGCTATTTTATATAAAGAAAAAAAAAAGACAAAAATAACAAAATAAATCTGCAAAGGAAGATGAAACAAAAATATTCAGCTATTAGAGAGGATTATGTAATTTTAGTCCTGGTCTTATTAGACTGTTAATGTAACCATGTGCCTCCTGTTGTGTAAGTTTTCTTATCCTTTATCCATTGAAAACAGCAGAGAAAAGAAGGAGAAGAAGAGAACAGGCTGATTATTGTATCTCTATTAGAATTTTGGGGCATTTTAGGAACAGCTAATTCTTTAGGACAATCTGTCACTAGTCATGAGCAAGCACTAAAATGTTTGAGTGCTCGGTACTCAAATCGAGCAGGTCGGATGCTTGGACGGACTCGACTACCAAGTATAATGTAAGTCAATGGAAAACTTGAGCATTTTTCTGGTAGACCATACCAGGAGGGCAGGGGAGGCAGGAATATCGCTGAAATGGATGTAAACAGTGCTAAAATTGAAGGGGAATAGCATGGGGAAGATGCCTGGACGCATCTCTTTTGGACACATTTCGCTGTGTCCAAAACGCTGAGTTGTACAGTTCAAACCCAGTGAATGGGATTAATAGAAATCCCATTCCTACTTTGCTTCTTTTTTATATTGCGTAAAATCACCTGCGATGCGGGTTTCCGAGCAGCAGCATGTCAATTTCTCTTGCGGGAATGCTCAGTCTTCTGTGCGAAATTTCCTCATAGACTTGCATTAGATGTGGTAAATCTGCAGTTAAAAAAAAGCACACGCATTGCAGGTGTTTTTAGGCTGATTTAACCTAATAGATTAAAAATGTAAAAATACGACGTGGTTTTGATAATCAGCCAAGGTAAAGCAGACAGCTGTGGGCTTATGTTATTAAGCTGGGAAGGTCCATGGTTATTTAGCCTTTTCCAACCTAAAAATACCAGCCCGCAGTCACCCCAAAATTGGCACATCACATTAAATGTGCCAATATGGGGGCTTTGCCAGGCTCTTCTCTATTACCCCAACGATTGGGGTTAATGATAGCTGTCATTTGTCAAAAATCACAGCTTTCAGACACCCCCATTATTAACCTGGTAATAAAAAATAAACACATACACAAAAAAAAACACTTTATTTGAATAAAGTCTCCCTCACCTCGTTCACCAATTTATTGGAAAAAAAAATCCCATGCAGGTTTGTTGTAATCCAACAAGTCTGAAGTAGTCAAGAAAAGGATACCTGAAAAACATAAAAAGACTGAAATAAGAGACAGTCCCTCGTTGACCAATTTATTACCCAAAATGTTGCTGACGCGCCCCCTGGGCCATGTTGTTAGGGATACCCGGAGCCGGATCAGATGGGGGTTGTAGTCTCCGAGTGGCTGTGACCCGGTCCGTGCCCAGGGTGTCAAGCTCAGTGTGTGGCAGTCTTGATAGATGTTATTGGTGTTCTTTAGTGTCAACTACGCCACCCGTTGATTTGCGGTCAAAAGGCCGCCGCTGCAGCAGGGTCCGCTGAGGCTGTTGGTATGTGCGCAGCTTTGGTAGTATAACCCCCAACGGGAGGGGTATAGCCTCAGGGGGTCAGATGTAGAGGATGGTGGTTGTGAAGGTGCAGGATGAATCAGCAAGAAGACTCAGAGTCGGGCTGTGCAGTTCAGGGGTTTTTACTTACGGGTGTTCTTATGGTCACTCTGGCCTGAAGCGACCACCCGAGCCGTGCTGCGTCCATCAGGTCCTGGACTCGGCTAACCCCCAGGCAGTTCTGGAGCGTGGTCCTGAGCTCCTGTCTGACTTTCCCTCTCTTCTGGCCGTTCTCACCAGGGATCCACCTATGTCCGGCTCCCTCGGGTCTCTTGGTGGGTACACCTCCTCTGGGTTTCCTGACCCTATACTTGGTCTGCCTTCCTGGTGGATTTGGTGAGGGTCGTGGCAGATCCTGCCCACGACCTCCGGTCTCTGGCTAAGGTGTGCTTTTCTCTCTGCCAGCTTGGGATCCGGTACCCTAGGTGCCAACCCTTCACCCTGTTGTTTGTATTCTGGGGTCTTGGGGTTCCTGCTTGTTTTCTCTGGGTCCTTCTGACTCCTCTCTCTCTCTTGGCCTTGGAGCTGGGCCCAGCCGGAACCACAACTCCCTGTCAGCCCTTCTGGCTGAGCTTCTCTGCTCTGCTCCTCTGACTAAACTCTGACAGACTGACTCACTCTACAAAAGACCCTGTCCTAAGATGGTGCCCACCTTATATACTCCCTCTATGTGTGAGCTCAGGTGACCAGCACCCAATGAGCTCCTAGCTTTACCCAGGCTGCTCCCCCTATCTGCCCCTACACTACTGGGATGTTCCACCCCCCTCCCACTCCAGCCAGGAACAGACACTGTCGTACCTGCACATTTCTCTAGTGGGAGTACCATCGGTCTGTTCCCCGGAAATGGGATGTGTGTAGTGCATGCAGCTAACTGAGCTCAGTTCCACACTCCATCCTTACCCGGGAGTGGAATATCACACCTCTGGGTTGAGGTGCAATACCCCTGTAGCAGCCGAATCCTCAGGGTGCTACATTGCCACACAGGTCCGATGTAGTCCATGTTCCCCGATTTTAACTCCGGCGTCTGTGAATAGCAGTAAAGTTTCCGCTATTCACAGGCGCCGGGTACTGACTACATTGGACCTGCGTGGCAAGTTCCGCTTGAGGCTTCACAGGAGTACCAAGAAAGCAGCCATGGGGGACTTTCTGCATCCCTCCAGCTTTCATGGTAACCAATCAGTGCCTGTTATTACTGAGCCCCCTCCACACTTGTGAACCCCTGCCTAGGATGTTTATTCATGTATTGATGCGAGAAGAGGTTATCTAGACTACCTAAAATTAATGAGTTCTCTAGTTGAATAAAATTATTTTTTTCTTTCCTTTCCAAACAGGTCAAATATTATGTTACAGTTTTTGTGCAAACAGCTACTTAGAAATGTGAAAATCCTTATCTAACTAGGTGCTAAAGTTAATTTAAAGGATTTTTTTAAGTTTTTTTTAAAGTTTTTGCCATTTAATCTGAGAGCAGCATGTAGTGGAGACAGAGACAATAATTCCAATGATGTGTCACTTACTGGGCTGCTTGCTGTAGTTTTGAAAAAATCAGTGATTTCTCAGCACATTATCACTAGAGGACGAGTAAACCTTCTGCCATGTAGTCCTCCATGTTGATGAGTTCTGCATAACCCCGCCCCCACCACTGATTGGAAGCTTTCTGCCTATATACAGTGTACACAGAAAGCTACCAATCAGTGATGTGGACGGGGTTATACTGAGCATTCAGAGAACTGCTAGATCTGCAGTAGATAAAACAAAGATTTTATCAAAACTGCAACAAGCAGCTCAGTAATCGATTATTGGAATCATGGTCTCTGCACCTACATCATGCTGCTTTCAGATAGGGTAGCAAAAACCTGGTAAAAGATTTTCTTTAGGTATGGGAGAATTGCAGGTCCCTAAATAGCTAAAATTTGTAGATACAAGCAGATAAAGGCAGCAACACTAAAATTTCCAAAATTATAATATTAGATTATACAATATATTATCTCCTATTTGAGAAATAACAGATTATGATTCCTAACTTTAACCCTATTTAGAACAAATTTTTCAATTTTCAACTTGTCATTTTAGTATTTTTTCTAATATATTGTATCCTAAAGGGGAAGTCTCTGTGATCCAGCATCTTTGCAGTCTTGAGGGACACACTTCTAGTCATGAACGCTTAGCAGCAGTGGTGATGCCCATATATCAGGCATTCTTTGTACATCCTATTTTAAACTATATATGTCCTTTGTTGGAATATCTCTTTAAAAAGCTTGACTGTCCCTTACTAACGTGGATAAGTAAACCAAGTTTCTACCAACAATAAGTCAATATATGAAAATTCAGAAAAATGCTTAAAAGTTCATTTTTAGTGAAATAAAAAAAAAAAACATTACTATATTAAGTTTAAAAAAACTTGATATTTTTTTCAAGAAATAAAATTCAGTTTTGCATTAAAAAATGTGGTATCCCTGCACTTGTTATAAACATCATATAATAGAGTTACACCAACAATTAAAGGGAACCTGTCACATCCTAGTTGCTATGTTCCCTGCCCACATAGCGTTGTTAGTGATACAATCTGCATCACTAACAAGCTGTCACACCCCTATGACTGAATACGAGCATGAAGGACAAAGTATATAAAACTTTAT
This sequence comes from Phyllobates terribilis, assembly GCF_046119375.1. Classification (NCBI taxonomy): domain Eukaryota; kingdom Metazoa; phylum Chordata; class Amphibia; order Anura; family Dendrobatidae; genus Phyllobates; species Phyllobates terribilis. The sequence continues at coordinate 111,202,213 of NW_027362768.1, read as the reverse complement.
AAAATCATTATACTACCAACGATTTTCATGAAAACAGCTTGTTAGTGATGCACATTGTATCACTAACAACGCTACGGAGGCAGTGTACATAGCAACTAGGATGTGACAGGTTCCCTTTAATGTGATCACCGAATAATGTAAAAATTGTTATGGCCGTTCATACATTTGGCTGATGTAGCTTCTCCATCTTAACATTCTTACAAATTAGTTAGATAGAATGAAAATCTGTCATGGTCATGTAATGATTACATAGGTGCAGGGTTTGTCACAATACAGTTATCATATCTCTTTTTAGTAACTAGATGAGCACCTATGTTATCAGCAGGATACGTTATCATTCTCCAGCATGCTGCTACCTTCTAGTTCTATATAGATATATATACTGGTCAAAAAAATAAAGGGAACACTCAAATAACACATCCTAGATCTGAATGAATGAAATATTCTCATTGAATACTTTGTTTTGTACAAAGTTGAATGTGCTGACAACAAAATCACGCAAAAATCATCAATGGAAATCAAATGTATTAACCAATGGAGGCCTGAATTTGGAGTCACCCCCAAAATTAAAGTGGAAAAATACACTGCAGGCTGGTCCAGCTTTGATGTAATGTCCTTAAAACAAGTAAAAATGAGGCTCAGTATTGTGTGTGGCCTTCACATGCCTGTATGACCTCCCTACAACGCCTGGGCATGGTGGGTGGAGCGAGACATGATGTCCCCGATGTGCTCAATCGGATTCAGGTCTGGGGAACGGGCGGGCCAGTCCTTAGCTTCAATGCCTTCATCTTGCAGGAACTGCTGACACACTCCAGCTACATAAGGTCTGGCATTGTCCAGCATGAGGAGGAACCCAGGGCCAACCGCACCAGCATATGGTCTCACAAGGAGTCTGAGGATCTCATCTCGGTACCTAATGGCAGTCAGGCTACCTCTGGCGAGCACATGGAGGGCTGTGCGGCCCTCCAAAGAAATGCCACCCCACACCATTACTGACCCACTGCCAAACTGGTCATGCTGAAGGATTTTGAAGGCAGCAGATCGCTCCCTACGGCATCTCCAGAATCTGTCACGACTGTCACATGTGCTCAGTATGAACCTGCTTTCATCTGTGAAGAGTACAGGGTGCCAGTGGCGACTTTGCCAATCCTGGTGTTCTGTGGCAAATGGCTAGCGTCCTGCGCGGTGTTGGGCTGTGAGCACAACCCCCATCTGTGGACGTCGGGCCCTCATACCATCCATATGGAATCGGTTTCTAACCGTTTGTGCAGACACATGCACATTTGTGGCCTGCTGAAGGTCATTTTGCAGGGCTCTGGCAGTGCTCCTCCTGTTCCTCCTTGCACAAAGGCGAAGGTAGCGGTCCTGCTGCTGGGTTGTTGCCCTCCTACGGCCCCCTCCACGTCTCCTGGTGTACTGGCCTGTCTCCTGGTAACGCCTCCAGCCTCTGGACACTATGCTGACAGACACAGCAAATCTTCTTGCCACAGCTCACATTGATGTGCCATCCTGGATGAGCTGCACTACCTGAGCAACTTCTGTGGGTTGTAGAGTTCGTCTCATGCTACCACAAGTGTGAAAGCAGTGTGAAAGCACAACCAACATTCAAAAGTGCCCAAAACATCAGCCAGAAAGCATTGGTACTGAGATGTGGTCTGTGGTCCCCACCTGGAGAACCACTCCTTTATTGAGTGTGTCTTGATAATTGCCAATAATTTCCATCTATTGTCTATTCCATTTGCACAACAGCATGTGAAATTGATTGTCAATCAGTGTTGCTTCCTAAGTTGACAGTTTGATTTCACAGAAGTTTGACTTACATATATATATATATATATGTATATATATATATATATATATAAATATATATATATATATATGTATATATATATATATTTATTTATTCATACACATATAAATTAAAATCTGAAAATTAGTAATGAAAAATGTATACCAGAATATTGCACATTTTGTGATTATCCCATGAGCAGGCTTTTTTAATGAAAACTGTAATTCCTCTTTAAATGAGCACTTTCCTTGTTCCTCTTTTGCATACGTCTTCTTTATAAATTAAGACTTGAAAAGAATTTATGGAATACGAAAAATGAAGAACAGGAAATAAGTTTCAAAGTTGCAAGTCAGAGGGTCAATACAGTCATACAGTGCTGAGTATGTGTCTGGGTCAGTTCAAGAATTATTATGAGAACACGCTATATATATATATATGTATATATATATACACTATATATATATACAGTGGTGGCCAAAAGTATTGGCACCCCTGCAATTCTGTCAGATATTACTCAGTTTCTTCCTGAAAATGATTGCAATCACAAATTCTTTGGTATTATTATCTTCATTTAATTTGTCTTCAATGAAAAACACAAAAAGAGTTGTCCTAAAGCCAAATTGGATATAATTCCACACCAAACCTAAAAAAGGGGGTGGACAAAAGTATTGGCACTGTTTGAAAAATCATGTGATGCTTCTCTAATTCGTGTAATTAACAGCATCTGTAACTTACCTGTGGCACCTAACAGGTGTTGGCAATAACTAAATCACACTTGCAGCCAGTTAACATGGATTAAAGTTGACTCAACCTCTGTCCTGTGTCCTTGTGTGTACCACATTGAGCATGGAGAAAAGAAAGAAGACCAAATAACTGTCTGAGGACTTGAGAAACCAAATAATGAGGAAGCATGAGCAATCTCAAGGCTACAAGTCCATCTCCAAAGACCTGAATGTTCCTGTGTCTTCCGTGCGCAGTGTCATCAAGAAGTTTAAAGCCCATGGCACTGTGGCTAACCTCCCTAGATGTGGACGGAAAAGAAAAATTGACGAGAGATTTCAACGTAAGATTGTGCGGATGGTGGATAAAGAACCTCGACTAACATCCAAACAAGTTCAAGCTGCCCTGCAGTTCGAGGGTACAACAGTGTCAACCCGTACTATTCGTCGGATTCTGAATGAAAAGGGACTGTATGGTAGGATACCCAGGAAGACCCCACTTCTTACCCCGAGACATAAAAAAGCCAGACTGGAGTTTGCCAAAACTTACCTGAGAAAGCCTAAAACGTTTTGGAAGCATGTTCTCTGGCAGATGAGACAAAAGTAGAGCTGTTTGGGAAAAAGCATCAACATAGAGTGTACAGGAAAAAAAAAGAGGCATTCAAAGAAAAGAACACGGCCCCTACAGTCAAACATGGAGGAGGTTCCCTGATGTTTTGGGGTTGCTTTGCTGCCTCTGGCACTGGACTGCTTGACCGTGTGCATGGCATTATGAAGTCTGAGACTACCAACAAATTTTGCAGCATAATGTAGGGCCCAGTGTGAGAAAGCTGGGGCTCCCTCAGAGGTCATGGGTCTTCCAGCAGGACAATGTCCCAAAACACACTCCCAAAAGCACTATAAAATGGTTTGAGAGAAAGCACTGGAGACTTCTAAGGTGGCCAGCAATGAGTCCAGACCTGAATCCCATAGAACACCTGTGGAGAGATCTCAAAATGGCAGTTTGGAGAAGGCACCCTTCAAATATCAGGGAGCTGGAGCAGTTTGCCAAAGAAGAGTGGTCTACAATTCCAGCAGAGCATTGTAAGAAACTCATTGATGGTTACCGGAAGCGGTTGTTCACAGTTATTTTGGCTAAAGGTTGTGCAACCAAGTATTAGGCTGAGGGTACCAATACTTTTGTCTGGCCCATTTTTGGAGTTTTGTGTGAAATGATCAATGATTTGATTTTTGCTTCATTCTCTTTTGTGTTTTTTCCTTGCAAGCAAATTAAATGAAGAGAATAATACCAAAGAATTTGTGATTGCAATCATTTTCAGGAAAAAACTGAGTATTATCTGACAGAATTGCAGGGGTGCCAATACTTTTGGCCACCACTGTATATATATATATATATATATATATATATATATATATATATATATATATAAATACAGTGGGGATAATAAGTATTTGATACACTGCCGATTTTGCAAGTTTTCCTACCTACAAAGAATGGAGAGGTCTGTAATTTTCATCGTAGGTACATTTCAACTGTGAGAGATGGAATCTAAAAAGAAGAAACAGAAAATCACATTGTATGATTTTTAAATAATTAAATTGCATTTTATTGCATGAAATAAGTATTTGATCACCTACCAACCAGCAAGAATTCTGTCTCTCACAGACCTGTTAGTTTTTCTTTAAGAAGCCCTCCTACTCTGCACTCATTACCTGTATTAATTGCACCTATTTGTACTCGTTACCTGTATAAAAGACACGTGTCCACACAATCAATCACATAACTACTTCTCCATCATGGCCAAGACCAAATAGCTGTCTAAGGACACCAGGGACAAAATTGTTGACCTGCACAAGGCTGGGATGAACTACAGGACAGTAGGCAAGCAGCTTGGTGAGAAGGCAACTGTTGGCACAATTATTCTAAAAAGGAAGAAACACAATATGACTGTCAATCTTCCTTAGTCTGGGGCTCCATGCAAGATCTCGCCTCATGGGGTAAGGATGATTCTGAGAAAGGTCAGAAATCAGCCCAGAACTAGATGGGAGGACCTGGTCAATGACCTGAAGAGAGCTGGGACCACAGTCTCAAACATTACCGTTAGTAGCACACTACTCCGTCATGGAATAAAATCCTGCAGAGCACGCAAGGTCCCCTTGCTAACGCCAGTACATGTCCAGGCCTGTTTGAAGTTCACCAGTGATTATCTGGATAATCCAGAGGAGGCATGGGAGTAGGTCATTTGGACAGATGAGACCAAAATAGAACTTTCTGGAATCAATTCCACTTGCCTCGTTTGAATGAAGAAGAAGGATGAGTACAACTCCAAAAACACCGTCCTAACTGTGAAGCATGGTGGGAGAAACATCATACTTTGGGGGTGCTTTTTTGCTAAAGGGACAGGACTACTAAACCGTATTGAAGGGAGGATGGATGGGGTCATGTATCACAAGATTTTGGCCAACCACCTCCTTCCCTCAGCAAGAGCATTGAGGATGGGTCGTGGCAGGGTCTTCTAGCATGACAATGACCTGAAAAACACAGCCAGGGCAACTAAGCAGTGGCTCTGTAAGAAGCATTTCAAGGTCCTGCAGTGGCCTAGCCAGTCTCCAGACCTGAACCCAATAGAAAATTTTCTGGAGGGATCTGAAACTCAATGTTGCCCAAAGACAGCCCCGAAACCTGAAAGATCTGGGAGAAGATCTGAATGGAGGAGTGGGCTAAAATCCCTGCTGCAGTGTGTGCAAACTTGGTCAAGAACTACAGAAAACGTCTGACCTATATAATTGCAAAGGTTTCTGCATCAAAACCTAAGTTCTGTTTTTCTATTGTATCAAATGCTTATTTCATGCAATAAAATACAAATTAATTATGTAAAAACCATAAAATTTGATTTTCTGGATTTTTTTTAATATACTATCTTTCACAGTTGAAGTGTACCTGCGATAAAAATTTTAGACTTCTCCATTTTTTGTAGGCGATAAAACTTGCAAAATCGGCAATGTATCAAAAACTTATTTTCCCCACTATATATATATATTATATATAGACACACTGTTCAAAAAAATAAAGGGAACACTCAAATAACACATCCTAGATCTGAATGAATGAAATATTCTCATTGAATACTTTGTTCTGTACAAAGTTGAATGTGCTGACAACAAAATCACACAAAAATCATCAATGGAAATCAAATTTATTAACCAAAGGAGGCCTGGATTTGGAGTCACCCCCAAAATTAAAGTGGAAAAACACACTACAGGCTGATCCAACTTTGATGTAATGTCCTTAAAACAAGTAAAAATGAGGCTCAGTATTCTGTGTGGCCTCCACGTGCCTGTATGACCTCCCTACAACGCCTGGGCATGCTCCTGATGAGGTTGCGGATGGTCTCCTGTGGGATCTCCTTCCAGACCTGGACTAAAGCATCCGACATCTCCTGGACAGTCTGTGGTGTAACGTGACATTGGTGGATGGAGCAAGACATGATGTCCCAGAGGTGCTCAATCGGATTCAGGTCTGGGGAACAGGCGGGCCAGTCCATAGCTTCAATGCCTTCATCTTGCAGGAACTGCTGACACACTCCAGCCACATGAGGTCTGGCATTGTCCTGCATTAGGAAGAACCCAGGGCCAACCGCACCAGCATATGGTCTCACAAGGGGTCTGAGGATCTCACCTCGGTACCTAATGGCAGTCAGGCTACCTCTGGCGAGCACATGGAGGGCTGTGCGGGCCTCCAAAGAAATGCCACCCCACATCATTACAGACCCACTGCGAAACCGGTCATGCTGAAGGATGTTGCAGGCAGCAGATCGCTCTCCACGGCGTCTCCAGACTCTGTCACGTCTGTCACATGTGCTCAGTATGAACCTGCTTTCATCTGTGAAGAGCACAGGGAGCCAGTGGCGACTTTGCCTATCCTGGTGTTCTGTAGCAAATGCAAAGCATCCTGCACGGTGTTGGGCTGTGAGCACAAACCCCATCTGTGGATGTTGGGCCCTCATGGAGACGATTTCTAACCATTTGAGCAGACACATGCACATTTGTGGCCTACTGAAGGTCATTTTGCAGGGCTCTGGCAGTGCTCCTCCTGTTCCTCCTTGCACAAAGGCGGAGGTATCGGTCCTGCTGCTGGGTTGTTGCCCTTCTACGGTCCCCTCCACGTCTCCTGATGTACTGGCCTGTCTCCTGGTAGCGCCTCCATCCTCTGGACACTACGCTGACAGACACAGCAAACCTTCTTGCCACAGCTCGCATTGATGTGCCATCCTGGGTGAGTTGCACTACCTGAGCAACTTCTGTGGGTTGTAGAGTCCCTCTCATGCTACCAGGAGTGTGAAAGCACAACCAACATTCAAAAGTGACCAAAACATCAGCCAGAAAGCATTGGTACTGAGATGGGGTTTGTGGTCCCCACCTGCAGAACCACTCCTTTATTGAGGGTGTCTTGATAATTGCCAATAATTTCCATCTATTGTCTATTCCATTTGCACAACAGCATGTGAAATTGATTGTCAATCAGTGTTGCTTCCTAAGTGGACAGTTTGATTTCACAGAAGTTTGATTTACTTGGAGTTATATTCTGTTGTTTAAGTGTTCCCTTTATTTTTTTGAGCAGTGTATATATCTTCCACTATGTAGCGACCACTTGCATATAGGATATTAATTCAAAAAAGTGCAAGAAATTGAGTATATCAGATCATAAAATTTAACTTTTAATAAATAAAGTCAGAACACAATAAAAACTTGATAAAGAGCACACCAGTAACTTCATAAGGTGGGTATCATCAAAAAATGGCTTTGAATCGCATGTTACCATACAAATGGCTCACAAGGTGCTAACAGCAAAGTTGTGGTATATAAAGTATACAAATCGGACCCAGTAGCTATAACATGCCCAAAAATATAAATAAAGTTGCACAGCAATCTTATGACATGGAGTTGGTGTTAGTAGCTCACATCCATGGTTTAAAATAAACCCAATATACATATAATCACATGTACAGTGTTTGCCGTGGTGTCCATTACCTGGTGGAATAGGGGGGTGAACAAACAAGATGACACGCCGCTCCGACGCACGTTTCGTCAGCCTTCTTTAGGGAGCGCTATGTTAGATGTGTAATGTGAGTTATATATAGGGGTTGCTGATCGTTAGAACAGCATTTGCAGCTGTTCAATCAACGGCCGCCGGAAGTCAGATGGTGCTCTGCGCGCTTGTCAGATAACGACTTCCTATGAAAGGCAGACTTCCGTTCATGGTCCGTGACCCGCAAGCGCTGGGTTACTTAGCAATACAAACGCCAGTGGTAACATTGCCCATGTTGGAAAGAACCAGGAAGTTAGTCTATCCTACATGCGCGCACCCATCTGGGTATATATAGAGAGGTCAGTTACTCAAAATGAATAAGTATTATTATAAATGTACAAAATTAAAGCGATTTTAGTAACATGGGTTATTTGTATTAACTAAATGTTATGAATGAATGTATTGAGAATTTTACGCTATATTGAAAAATCATAAGTGAGGAGAATTACATAGAAGTGTACAAAAATACATAAAAAATATATATATGAAATTCATTATATTTGTAATATTTTGAATAACCAAAATGAATTAAAAATGTATCACATAATACATAAAAAAAAATATATATATATATATATATATCAAATACATGAAATAACAATAAATATACAATAAATATAATCAACCTCATATATTATGCATAGAATAAAAGAAAAAAATGAAAAATAAAAATGAATATGAATAATGATATGTTAAATAATTACATAATAAAATAAATAATGCATGATGAAAGTGCCAAGTGCCAAGAGGTGATATAGATCAAAGACATTGCTGAGTTATATATAATAAATAGACAAACAGCGTGATAACATATTAGATTAGAACATGGGATCCAAGTGTGTGCTAACAAAAGTGATGGGTACTCAAAGTGCCAAGTGCCGATGGACCATATAGGTCGGAAATATCAAATGCATGTATGAAATAGATGAATGAAGATCATAATAACATGAATATAACATTAAATTCAAGTGTGTGCTGGAATAAGTGACACATGAATTAAAGTGCCAAATGTAAAAAGACCAAATAGGTCTGAAACAACAGTGCATATTAAATGGTGAACAGACAAACATGTATGAATATGACATTAAATCCAAATAATATACTGTCATGAATAAATATGATAAAAAAAAAAACAAACATTTAGGCTGTGTGCCCACGATGCGTTTTTTAAGCGTTTCCACAGTGGCAAAAACGCTTAAAAAACGCATGGTAGAAGGCCTGCCATGGTCCCCAATGATAATCTGCATGTGCTGTGCACATGCGGAAATTTCCGCTGCAGATTATCATTGCGGAAAAATACGCAGCACTACCAATCATTTTGCGGAAGTGCGGCGTTTTCGCAGCCATTGACTTGCATTGAAACGCATGGATTCCGCATCAGTGCATATGTGAATGCACATTCCACGTGTTTCAATGTGCGGATGGTACCCGGGTGTGGAGGAGAGGAGACTCTCCTCCGGACCCGGGTACCATAGTACCTGTAAAAAAAAGAATAAAGTAAAAAATAAATATTATATTTACCTTCTGATGGCCCCCGCTGCGCTCGTCCTCCCTTGCCGGCAGATCGCGGTGGACTGAAGCACCTGCGCTGACGTCATAGTCATGTGACGGCAGGTCCTTCAGTGCCGTTTGCATGGATTTATATTGTGTGACCTAGTTGTCAAGCACTTTCCAAGTGATGCTAAAATCACTTGGAAAGCACTTGACAACCCGCATGCGGAAATGCATGTGAAGAACGCTTCACATCCGCATGTCCCTGGCAGGAAAAACGCATGTACAATCTGCATGCGTTTTTTTCTGCCAAGTAGATGCAGAAACGCTCAGGAAAAATCCAGAGCATTTCTGCATCGTGGGCACATAGCCTTATGCTGATCCTCCATCATGAAAATCTCATGATAATCTCCGTCACGCAGATACTCAAGCGAAATGGATTCCCAAACGACAAACGACCACAATGATCACAGCAATAAGATGGATAGTAAGAAATACCCACTATATATAAAAATGAACAAAAGATGATATTAAAAACAATTAAGAACACACAGGAATGAAATACACAGTAACCTACAAAAATGAACCAAAACCAAAATTTTCATTAAGCCCATGGGGTACTACGGAATGTAATCGATAGATCCACCGACTTTCAACAAGGGATAGGGTCTTAAATAAATCACCCCCTACTTCCCAAGGATACCTTGTCTATGGCTTTCACTCTCAAAAATGTTGCATCAGCATTGTGAAAGCGTTTGAAGTGTCTGGAGAGAGTTTTTAGCTGTTCCTCTTCTTCCGAATTTTTGGCCTTTTCGATATCGTGTACATGTTCTCTTACGCGAATCCTGAACTCCCTGGTGGTCATGCCCACATATATTTTGTGGCATGGGCATTCCGCCACATAGATCACCCCCTTTGTTGAACAAGTAAGGAACTGTCTTATCACAAATTTTTGATCCTTAGTTGAATTAAAAAATTCCTTACTCCGAACGGTGTTGAGACAGGCCTTACATTGACCACAAGGGCAAAAGCCCTGAATTTGTACACTGAATGAGATATGCATTGTCCTCGCAGGTTGGTATTCACTACGGACCAAAAAATCTTTCAAATTTTTTGATCTCTTTGCCGTGATACAGGGTTTTCCGGGTAAGATCTTGCCCAATACTGGGTCAGTTTGTAAAACAGACCAGTGTTTGTGGATAATTTCAGAAAAGTCTTTCCACTGGCAATTATATGGAGTGATCGGCCTCACTTGGTTGGAACTTGGTTTTACTTTAGGGATATTTGTGGAGTAAAGTAGCTGATTTCTACAGATTTTCTTAGCCTGCCAATATGCTTGTTGGATCTGTCTATGTCCGTATCCCCTTTCTCTGAGCCGGACATAAAGTTCAGAAGCCTGTTGCTCAATTGCCTCATCAGTAGAACATATCTTTCTGGCTCTTAAATATTGCCCAACCAGTATACCTCGAATGGTAGAAGGAAGGTGAGATGAATCTGCCCTTAGGATAGAATTAGTAGCTGTAGGTTTGCGAAATATATCAGTATGAATCACCCCATCTGGGGACACCTCAATATCAATATCCAAAAAATTGACTTTGCGTCCATAGGTATAAGTTAATTTGATACAGAGATCATTGTTATTCATCAAACGCATGAATTCATGAAGATCATTGATACTGCCATCCCACACAAATAGGACATCGTCAATATATCTTGCCCAATTATGAATATTCTCACTTCCAGGGAGAGGAGGGCTTTGAAAGATCTCCCTCTCCCAGGCTCCTAAGAACAAATTGGCATAAGAGGGGGCACATGCCGCCCCCATTGCTGTCCCTTGTATTTGCAAAAAAACCTCATCCTTAAAAAGAAAACAATTATGTGTCAGGACAAACTCAAGCAACAACATAATCAAATCAACCAGCTTTGCATCAAGATTGCTATTGTTGAGGAACCAAGAAGTGGCCCTCAATCCGTGTGTATGCATGATAGAGGTGTAAAGCGCTTCAACGTCGGCAGTCACCAGTATCATTTGGCTATCAAGGTGGAGCTGGTCTAGACGCTTGAGTGCTGCAGTAGTGTCCTGCACAAAAGACGGAAGGGTGGCTACAATGGGTTTTAGGTAGTGATCAATCATTAGACATATTAACTCGCATAATCCCCCATTGCCAGACACAATTGGTCTGCCTGGGGGGTCCACTATATCTTCATGAATCTTTGCAATTAAATATAGGGTAGGGATGCTGAGTTTTAATTTTTGTATACTATCCAGAAATTTCTTGGGGATAATGCCATTGTCATATGTTTTTTCAAGTATTTCTATCAATTGGGATTGGAATTTATTTAAAGGATTTTGAGGTAATTTTTTATAACAATGATGGTCAAGTAACAATTTCTATGCCTGTTTTTCATATAAACAGTTAGGCCAAATAATCAAATTGCCGCCTTTATCGGCAGTTTTTAGAATGCAATCATCCCATTACCCGATTTCTTGAATGACTTCCATAAATTGTTTGTTACTAATGGTCCCCTCCCTGCATGTTTGGCGCTCTTTAGAGAGCCAATGAACATGCAGGGATTGCCTGCCATGCACTGTAATGCCGTAGCAATGTTGGTTGTGGGGATTACAGTGATTGGCTGGCCGCACAGCATCATCAGGTCTATATCAGACCAGGCGCCGCCATGCTCGTCACAGTCACTCCGGATCAGACAGTGTAGGGAGAGCAGCTGCTGCATTAGAGAGAGATTTGATTGTGTTATAGGTAGTGTAGGGAGAAAAAACCTACATTACACATATCCATCTTAACAAACAGTCCTTCTGAGGACTAATCCATCTGCAGAGATATCAGGCAGGCAGGGTGTATAGACAGGCAGTGTATATAACAGACTGCAGTGCATATAGCACAAGAGGCTCCATTCCAATTCCGCCTTCTGCTGTTGTTAGATATTTCTATACAAAGGCCCAGGTCTCAGGAGCCAGGAATACTTTTCTTTGGATCTTAATCGTCATTATTTGCTTAAAAAGCAATACAGAGAACAACTTTTTTTCTGCGCCATTTGTTTGTTGGCACTGCAGAATACAGCCAGGTCCTTTCCATATTAGAGCCCTAGAAATCCAGCTATTTAAAACTGTGTTTTCTCCATCAAACGGATCACATATACGTTGTCAGAAAATACTGCCATTTCTTGCCTCCATTAAAATTTTCCTTTAATGTGTCAGTGAAGCAATTCACAGCAGTTTGCTGTTTTAACTACTTACCTACAGGCCAGGTATTTAAAACTGTGTTTTCTCCGTCACATGGATCACAAATACGTTGTCAGAAAATACTGCCATTTCTGGCCTCCATTAAAAATTTCCTTTAGTGTGTCAGTGAAGCAATTCACAGCAGTTTGCTGGTCAAACTACTTACCTATAGGCCAGGTATTTAAACCTCTGTTTTCTCCATCACACGGATGACATATAAGTTTGCTCCAAACTAAGTCATTTGTAGTGAGCTTGGAAGATATTGTCCTCCATTTAAAATGGGCAAGGCACGTGGCAAGGGACGGGGAACTGGACGTGATGGTAATGGTGCATGCAGAGGCCGAGGACAAGGCCGTGGGCAAGCCAAAATTGTGCCACAACATACACCCACATCTTCTCGCCTGACCTTCCTGTCCCAATTTCTAGGGGACCGCAGCACACCACTATTGAACCCAGAGCAGTGTCAAAAGGTTGTTGGTTGGATAGCGGACAATGCTTCCAGTCACTTAACCACCACCACCACCCTGTCTTCCACACGGTCAAGTCTCAGTAGCCGTGAGTCTGGACCGCATATTCCTCACCCTGATCCTCCTTCCTCCCACCATGCCGAGTACCCAGAGACAACTGATCCCACACTTGGACACTCTGAACAGCTGTTCACTTTTCCATTTATAGATTCGGGCCTCTCGCCCAGTCCACTTGAAGCGAGGCAAGAGGAGATTGCATGTAGCGATGCTCAAATATTTGAGCAGCCACAGTCACACAAAGACGACGGTGGGAAAGTGTCACAAGAAGTGTTGAGCATTCCGATACTGAAATATCGGGTATCGGCCAATATTCGCGGAATCGGAATTCCGATACTTAATTCCGATACTTTTACAATATCGAATACCGGAATCGGAAGTTCCCATAATGCCTGCGCTCTGCAGTGTCTCTGAAGGATGACAAGCTGGATGGCAGCGCTCAGCTGCGATCCAACCTGTCATCAGAATGCCATCCCAGCGTGAGAGAATTATCCTGATTGTTTAAAAGCCGGCGGGCGGTAAAAAGCCGCCGGCTTTTAAACAATCACACAGCCCCATACTGCTTCCCCGCAGCCTCCCACCCCGATCCTCCGCTCCCCTCGCCACCTCCCATCCCGATCGTAAGTTAGGACCAGGCGGGGAGCGCAGCACCAAGGAGCGGGGAGCGAAGGACCCAGGCGGGGAAGACGGCAGTGACAAGACTTCACCCCCGCTTTCCCGTTCTGTGCTGCGCTTTCCCGCCGGTTATTTCAAATGAACAGCTGAGGTATCAGGTGATGCTGATCAGCTGTTCATTTGAAGAAGCCGCGGTGCCCTCAGAGGGTTCATGTGAGTTCATGCTTGACTGCATTGCATGAACTCACATGAACTTTCCCACGGCCGCACAGGTCAGCCTCACCTCCCAGACCATCAGACCGGTCATGATTGGTGTGTGTGGGTGTCTGTGCGATGTCTGCGTGTGTGTGCACGGTGTCTGTGCGATGTCTGTGCGATGTCTGCGGGTGTGTGCGCGGTGTCTGTGCGGTGTCTGTGCGATGTCTGGAGGGGGTGTGCGTGCAGGCAGACATAGGCCGATGTGACACTACTACTGCCATCAGCCTATGTCTGTCCCCCGTCCACTCGTGCCAGCAGGATCAGCTCGATGGGAGCAGTAGTTCCCATCAGCCTGATCCTGCTATTTAAATTGCCCTACTGTGTCCCCAATAAATTTTAAATACATGTCATTGGTGGACAGTGGTTACCTACAATAAATGAGTTCATACATTACCTGTCCCCGCCGATCGCCACCTAAAATAAAGTAAAAAATAAAAAAATACACCTATACTCACCTAGACACCTAATTCCCCGAAGCCATCGATCTCCTGTAATAAAATCTAAAATAATAAACCATAACCTTATCCTTACCCCTCCGTAGTAGTCCACGAGTGTCCCATGATGATCTCCAGTTTAGAGCAGCCACATAGAATGTGACCGCTCTGAACCGCTGCCGCCGCTAGAATGATGAGGCCGTAAAACAGCCCCGTCATTGCATAAGCGGGTTCGCCGGAGTTCAGGCAGAGCTGCTCCGGTTAGCTCCTTTACGGCCCTGCTGTATCGTGAGAAATTCTCACGGTACAGCAGTGCCGTAAAGGAGGTCTCCGGAGCTGCGCTGCCTGAATGCACTCCGGTGACCTCAGTCAGTGGCTCCCGCTGCCGGGAGCGGACGTGTTCCCGGCAGCGTGAGCTTACAGCAGCCATGCACAGCTGTCACCATCTCCAGATGTGACAGCTGTGCATGGGAGATCAGCGCAGGAACGTGGACAAGTAACTATTTTTTTTTAGTAAACTAAGAATTAAATAAAATGGTGTGTTTTATTTCAAATCAATTATTTTTTTCTGGGTGTAGTGTGTTTTTTTCTTTTTAACACTTTGTAGATTAGTCATGGGGGTGTCTTATAGACGCCCATCATTACTAGTGTTGAGCCACCCCCGTAGTGTTCGAGTTCGGTTCGGTTCGTCGAACACCCGTGTGTTCGCCGAACTGTTCGTCGAACTGTTCGTCGAACACCTTCGAACACCGTTAAAACCAATGGCAGGCAAACAAAAACACATAGAAACACATAGAAAACACCTTCAAAGGTGTCCAAAAGCTGACAAACTGCTCAGAAGACATAACTAACACATGGAAAAGTGACAAGTACATATAGTCATTCGAAAATAAAAGAGGTGGAGGAGTAAAAGGAGGGGGAGACACAGATATAGGCATGTCATGCCCTTCTAAAATCCAAAAAGTGAGAAGCCGACACGGCCAGTCCGCTCCTGCCCGTGCCACCTCCGTGTCACCGGGTTTGTGCCAGAGCCGCGGTGAACCCTGATGGCCAGCCCCCCTCTCCCAATACTGGTGCCTGTCCGCTGGTGGGTCGAGCGAGCCCCCCTGTGGTGGAGGCAGCTCTAAGCTTTTTAATTTAAATTGTCTCTCTAATTTGAATGAATACACTTTAAATCCATTTACAAGGATCTATTGGAGGGCAAGTCTCATGCCAGCAGCCGCGTAATTCCAGCTCCAGTAGCGTCCACTAAAGCTGCTGCAGTTAAAAAGCTTTTATAAAGATCGAGCTAGGCTGTCCACCGCAAGGCGTCCTACCGCCAGTCCCAGCCCCTATGCCTTGGGGTGCCTCCTGATGCTCTTCACTGAGTATCCCGTGGTCCCGAAGCATTTCCTTTGAAAAAATGAAGTGTCCAAACTACAGGTGGTGTAGCTTGCTTAACAGCCGGGATAATCCGCTGACTAGCAGACCCTGCTACTAGGCACAAAGTATTTCCTGGGCTAGATGCAGTTAAAAATTTGTAATTAGATACTCTCGTTGGATGCTGAGAAAGCATTCCATAGAGTCTAATGGCACGCCATATATGATTCTCTTAAAAAGCTTGGGGTAGGGGTCTAGGGGACCCTTTTATAGCCAAAATTACGGCCCTGTATCGCAATACGTCACCTAGGCTGAAGATAAATGGAACTGTAGCACCCTGAGGGCTCGGTTGCTACAGAGGTATTGCACCTCACCCAGAGGTGTGATATCTCACTCTCAGGTAAGGATGTAGTGTGGATCAGGACCCGACACCTGCATGCATTACACCACATTGCCGTGGGGCAGGGCGACCAATATGCCCCTGAGATGGGCACGACAGTCCCTGTCCCTGGCTGGAGTGGGGGGAGGGAACACTGAGGAAGGGGAACCCTGTAGTGCAGGAGCAGGGAGGAAGCAGTTCCTGGGTGCATTGAGAAGGGAGTATAAAAGGTGGGCACCATCTTAGTTCAGTGCAGAGAAGTCTGAGCAGAAGTGGCAGGGAGCAGGGGCTCTGCATGAGCTCTGCTCCAGAGGCGGGCCTAGTAACAGAGGCCCAGGCCTGGAAGAGGGAGAAGGAAGGAAGAGGAGCGGAGAAGGCTCCAGGAACGAGGAATGAAGGGATCTCAGGGGTGCGGACGGGCGAGTCGCCACCGCACGCCAGAATCCACCTGCGTGGAGGGGTCAGGCCAAAGGGGGAGACCGGTCCCCGAAACTAGTGGAGGCAGGAAACGACCCTCAGCTAGAAACAGGAGGCTGTGACATTTTATGTGGCGCAGCCCCTCGCTACACCCGCTAGGAAGGCACCACATAGGGTCAGGGAAACTGGCGCCAAGTTTACCAAGAGGAGGCCCGAGGCAGCCGGACAGAAGGGTTGGTAAGAAAGGCCAGACAAAGGACACACAAAGGGGGTCCTGTGAAGCGCTCCAAAGTTATCTGGGAGTTGTCTGAGCCCCTCACCTGGTGAGCACAGTACGACGTGGGCAGCCGTTACCTGCAGACGTGGTCTGGATAATAAGAACTGTGAGTAAAGGCCCTGGACTGCATCACTGACTCCGTGTCATTACTGCTGCTGCCCTGCACCATCACCCCCATCCTCCGCATACACTGCCCTGAGGCTATACTCCTCCCGTGGGGAGTTATGCTACGCTCTGCTGCACCCACAACACCAGCCTCAGCCGTCTGCCCTGGAGCGGCGGTTCACTCTGACTGCAATCCACGGGTGGCATAGTCGGACATTTAAACATCAAAACCACATAAATAGTTCCGCCACTGGTTTGACCGCCCTGAGCCACGGAACCGGGTTGCCGCCACGGAGACTACAACCACCAGCATCCACCAAAAAGGGTCCGGCTCCAGGTGTCCCAAGGCCCAGGGGGCGCGTCAGAACATTTTCATCACCTTTCACAATCACCAATGGGACAAGGCAGGGATGTTCTCTGTCCCCTCTCTTATACATCCTAGTGACGGAGCACCTGCTCTCATCAATTCGCCATAACCCCAATATTAGGTGGATTGAGGTGGGAGGCACCGAGTACAAGTGCTCTCTATTTGCTGATGATGTCCTAGTATATATCACTCAATCACATATATCCATCCATGCTGTTATGGCTGAAATAGATCACTTTGTTACATGGTCAAATTTTAAAATCAATGCAGCGAAGTCTGAGGCCCTCGATGTCTCCCTCCCCAAATCCATATAGGATTCCATCCAGTCCAACTTTCCCTTTGCCTGGCCCTCACAGGGTATCAAATACTTAGGAATTCCTATTCATAGAGACCTCTCCCATCTATGTTATCTTAATTTTGGGCCCTTTATTGAACAACTCCATACAGACCACGGTTGGCAAGTTAGAACTGTAAGATTAACTACGTGAACCACTGGTGTTTTGTGGAAAAGCACATGTACACTGTGTTCCAAATTATTATGCAAAAAGTGTTTAGGAGTGATAAGGGAAGAATTTGTTTGTTTGTCAGTTAAACTCATTGATGGTGATGTGTGTCAGGGCTCTTTATATCACTGTAAGCAATTGCAGACACCAGTGCTAATTAGTTTGTCAGGTGTGTCCAATGAAAGGCAAGACTACTTAAGAAGGCTCTCTCACATTATTCAGCAGCCTACATTTTCTGCCAAAATGGGAAAGAAAAAGGATGTGTCGGCTGCTGAGAAGCAACAAATTGTGGAGTGTTTAGGTCAAGGCATGACTACAATCAACATTGTGCGATGATCAGGATGAAGTGTCTTGGCAATCAAGAAGTATGTTGTAGCTGATTCACAGTACACACGTGTGCGTGCTGATATGGGCAAATTGAGGACTCTTTCCTACAGGCAATTACGTCAGGTTGAAAGAGCAGCGGCAAAAAAGCCTTGTCATAGCAGCAGACAAATTTTTGAAGCTGCTTGTGCCTCCAACGTCCCCCGAACAACAAGATGCAGGGTCCTTCAGAGGTTTGCAGCTGTGCATATGCCATCCTGTCGACCTCCTCTATCCACTTCACACAAGCAGAAACGGCTCCAGTGGGCCAAACATTACATGAAGACTGATTTCAAAACTGTTTTGTTCACGGATGAGTGCCGTGCAGCGCTCGATGGTCCAGATGGATGGAGTGGAGGATGGCTGGTTGATGGACACCCCACGCAAACACGGCTACAGCGCCAACAAGGAGGAGGTGGAGTAATGTTTTGGGCTGGAATCATGGGGAGAGAGATTGTCGGCCCCTTTAGGATCCCTGAAGGCGCTAAAGATGAACTCCATAATGTATGTGGATTTTCTCAAACAGCACTTCCTGCCATGGTTCAAGAAGAAGAACCGTGTATTTCACAGCAAGATCATTTTTCTGCATGATAATGCACCATCTCATGCTGCACATAAAACATCTGCATCTCTGGCTGATATGGGCATAAAAGGGGACAAACTTATGGTGTGACCCCCATGCTCCCCTGACCTCTACCCCATTCAGAACCTTTGGAGCATCATTAAAAGGAGTGTCTATGATGGCGGGAGGCAGTTCACATCTAAGCAACAGCTCTGGGAGGGTATTCTGTCCTCATGAAAAACAATTGAAGCAGAAACCATCCAAAACCTGACAAATTCAATGGACGAGAGAGTTCAGAAGCTCCTTTCGAACAAGGGGTCCTATGTGAAAATGTAACATCACCTAGAATAAAGTTTTGAGTTGAAAACTGTTTGATTTCAGTTTCTAACAACCTGCTAATGCTTATAATTTCAAAAATGACCATTTTTTTGGTCTTTATTAAAATGAAAAGGTTGATCGAAAAGTTTGGGGGATCTAAGAGTGTGGCAACCCAGTAGTCATGATTACTTAGAATTCTGACAATATGAGGGTCATGCTGCAGGTAGTGCAGCAAGAAGGCACTTATGTGTCTTGCGCATCTCGGAGCCCCAAAATTATTTTCCGGGCTAGATGCAGCTAAAAATTATTATTAATTTTAAATCTGGTGAAGCTTTAGTATAGATGGCCTAATAGGATCAGTGCTGCACACTGCTACAAAGCCCAAATTATTTTCCAGTCAAGATACAGATAAACATGATTAGTAATTTTAAATCTGGTGGAGCTTATTATAGATGGCCTAATAGAATCAGTGCTGCACACTGCTACAAAGCCCAAATTATTTTCCAGCCAAGATACAGATAAACATGATTAGTAATTTGAAAGCTTAAAACGGTTGGTAGGGTGATTTTAACCAATCATCAAGCTTTTACTCTCCCCAGGATGACACAGGGGTAGAAAAGTCGTTTCGGATCCATGATTTGTTCATCTTTATGAACGTGAGTCTGTCTACATTATCAGTGGAGAGCCGCGTGCGCTTATCTGTCAGCACACCACCAGCAGCGCTGAACACACGTTCAGACAGAACGCTGGCTGCGGGGCATGACAAGATCTCCAAGGCGTAAGTAGCTAGCTCCGGCCATTTATCCAGATTGGAAGCCCAAAAAGAGCAAGGGTCCAGTGACACAGTCGTGGCTTCAATGTTTACTTGGAGATACTCCTGTACCATCGTCTCTAGGCGTTGACTATGTGTCAGACTTCTTGTCTCCTGTGGCCTTGCAAAGGATGGGCTAAAAAAGTGGTGAAATGATTCCGCAAAATTGATGTTACCACCAGATACTGTGGTTCTGTTACGGTTTGAGTGCTGAACACTTGACGGTCCCACGGTTGGCAAGTTGGAACTGTGAGATTCACTACGTGCACCACTGGTATTTTGTGGAAAAGCACATGTAAGATTCTGCAACAGTCTCTGCTGATACTCCTGCATGCGTGCATCCCTTTCTATGGCAGGAATAATTTCTGCAAATTTACTTTTGTACCGGGGATCTAACAGTGTGGCAACCCAGTAGTCAGGATTATTTCTAATTCTCACAATTCGAGGGTCATGTTGCAGGTAGTGCAGCAAGAAGGCACTCATGTGTGTTGCGCATCCAGGAGCACCAAGTCCCTGTTGTGTTGGTGGCGAGGTAACAATCATGCTTCCTTCCTCTGTCCTCTCCCCCCAACCTCACACAACAGAAATGTGATCAAGGTCTCCCTCATCTGATGAGTCTTCCATCAGTTCGTCCTCCACTTCTTCCTGGGCTCCTGCACCTTCCTCACTAGTTTGGCTGCTACCATGCGCCCTGGTAAAACCATCTCCCCCACCCTCACATGCCTGCCGCCTTGGTGCTGCCGACCGTCTGGACCTTGCAGATGTTAGCCCTTCCGCATACAACTCCTCCTCCTCTACTTCCTCCACCTCCTCTTGTGCCACCACCTGACTCCGAATTCTGTTTAACATGTGCTCCAGCATGTAAATCACCAGAATAGTCATGCTGATAATGGCATCGTCAGCACTAAACATCTTCGTCGCCATTTCAAAACTGTGCAGAAGGGTGCATAGGTCCCTGATCTGAGACCACTCCTCCAGCGTGATTTGCCCCACCTCTGAATCTCGTTGGCCCAGGCTATACGTCAGAACGTATTGCACCAGGGCTTGTCGGTGCTGCCACAGTTGCTGCAACATGTGCAGAGTTGAATTCCACCGGGTAGGCACATCGCATTTTAGCCGGTGAAGTGGCAGGCCCAACGACTTCTGTAGAGATGTAAGTCGCTGAGCTGCGGGATGCGAACGGCGGAAGTGAGCACACAGCAACCGTGCCCTCTGCAGAAGGCCATCTAGTCTGGGATAGTGGGCTAAAAATTGCTGGACAACCAGGTTCAACACGTGAGCCATACAAGGCACGTGTGTGACATTGCCCCAGCGAAGGGCCGCACCCAGGTTTGCAGCATTGTCGCACACGGCCTTCCCTGGTTTCAGGTCCAGTGGAGACAACCATTCATGAAATTGGTTCTCCAGAGCTGACCACAACTCCTCAGCTGTGTGACTCACATTTCCCAGACATTTCAATGTAAAAACCGCCTGATGATGTTGAGCCCTACTGCCAGCATAGTAAGGAGGTGTGCAGGATCCCTTCTGCGCAGTTAGAAAGCTTGTGGCATGACCAGACAGGCTTTGGGTGCAGGTGGAAGACAGAGAGGAGGTTGAGGAGGCAGAAGCAGTGGAGGAACTTTGACATAAAGAGGATTGACGCACAACTCGTGGGGACGGCAAGACTTGGACAGCAGCCCCTTGTCCTGCTGTCACCATAGTTACCCAGTGCCCAGTCAGCGACATGTAACGCCCCTGTCCATGCCTACTCGTCCAAGTGTCTGTGGTGAAATGCACCCTGTCACACACAGAGTTGCTCAAAGAAGCGGTGATGTTGTGTGCGACATGCTGGTGGAGCGCAGGCACACCTTTCTTTGAGAAGTAGTGCCGACTGGGCATCTGGTACTGGGGCACTGCGACGGACATAAGGTCTCGAAAATCCTCTGTGTCCACCAGGCGGAAAGGCAGCATTTCTGTAGCCAAGAGCTTGCAGATGGTGAAATTCAACCTCTTAGCTTTCTCATGGCTAGGAGGAAATGGTCTTTTACTTGTCCACATCTGAGGGACCGAGGGCTGGCTATTGTGCTTAGACGGGGTTGATAAGGGTGTCCCCGGCAAACTGCCGGTCTGTGAGGAAGATGCAGGCGGACATGTTAGGTTGCCTTGATCCAAAGGTGGTGCTATCGATGTCGGACAGCGCTCAACACCAGCTGGTGTTACCACCTCCAAAGAAAATGATGACCTGCCAATCACGCTGGCTGTTGCGGGTAAAGAGGTGGCAGGTCTGCGCCCCAAAACAGGTGTGACTGCTGTCCCCCCAGTCACAGAGGATGAAGAGGCCGCGGATGCACAAGATATGGCAGACGGTGGTTGGCCCGGCCGGCTAGGCCGCATTGTAGCACACTGAGCTTCCCACTGCAACTTATGCTTCATGTCCATGTGCCGGTTCATGCATGAAGTACTCAAACTATGTATTTTTTGGCCTCTACTTAGCTTTTGCTGACAAATGTTACAGATAACACGAGTTGGGTCATCTTTATCGATCTGAAAAAATTCCCAGGCTATGCAAGGCTTAGCACCCATGCGACCTGAAGAGCCACCACGACTTGTGGTGAGAGGCAGAGTTGTGTTTGAGGATGCAGTTGTTGACGTGCTTCCAGTACTACGTCTCTGTCCAGGAAGGCGCAACCTGACCTCGTCGTCACTAGCATCTTCCTTCACCTCCTCTGCTGACCTCATCTCTTGGCTGACTGTGGGTTGACAGTAAGTGGGATCTCCAACCTCATCATCATCACCCTGTGTGTTATCACACCCGTCGTCCTCAGAGCCAACCTGTTCCTGCCCTGACAAAAAACTAAAGTTGTCGCTCCAATCAGGTATTTGAGTCTTATCATCGTCTTCCTCATTGTCTCCACCAACAGGAGTTACAGTTTGGGAATGAGGGTCTACATTATGGTCAGAACCTTCTGCGTCTGGTCCTGGATCCGACTCATAAAGATTCTGGGCATCAGTGCAGATCATTTCCTCGTCTGGATTCACAGAAGCGCTGGAGTCGACCTCTGATTCCCAGGCTATAGTATGAGTAAACAGCTCTGCAGACTCAACCATCTGTTCTACCTCATACTCAGACGGGCAGCTGGAGATTTGGGAGCTGTGAGGAAGCAACTGCGATTTGGGTGACACCTTTGAGGACTGGAGTATTTGTGATGTTGAAGTTGATGTGGAGGAGAGCCCACTTAAAGGAGCACTTGACATCCGTTGAAGCACCTGCTGTTTTTGTGCCTCATCTGGAATTTGTAGCGATTGGCGTGGCCGTAAGAAAGGGATCTTATCACATTGTCCGCTAAAAGAAGTAGACATTTTAGTTTGGCTGGAAGATGGTCTTTCTTCTGCAGATGTTACTGTTGCTTTAACACCTACCCCACGGACACAACCTTTTTTCCCCTTCCCAACACGCCTATTCCCCTTTCCACCAGCAGCAGGCCTTTTTCCACTCATTTTGGTGGTTAACTAATTCACAACTCTGGAGTTGTTTGCACAAAAAAACAATGGATGGTAACCGAGCAGAGCTGAGTGGCCAAACTGTGGTATTAGGCCAAAACTATTGGCTGGGTTAGATGCAGAAAAAAATATATTCAGTTTGCAACCTGATGGAGGTCAGTATAGATGGAATAATAGAGAAAGTCCGACACACTGCTACAAGGCCAAATATTTTTTCAGAGGTAGATGCAGAAAAAAATTATATTCAGTTTGCAACCTGATGGAGGTCAGTATAGATGGACTAATACAACAAGTCCCACACACAGCTAGAAGCCCAAATATTTTTTCAGAGGTACTGTAGATGCAGATAAAAAATATTTTTAATTTGCAACCTGATGGAGGTCAGTATAGATGGACTAATACAACAAGTCCCACACACAGCTAGAAGCCCAAATATTTTTTCAGAGGTACTGTAGATGCAGATACAAATTATTTTTAATTTGCAACCTGATGGAGGTCAGTATAGATGGACTAATACAACAAGTCCCACACACAGCTAGAAGCCCAAATATTTTTTCAGAGGTACTGTAGATGCAGATAAAAATTATTTTTAATTTGCAACCTGATGGAGGTCAGTATAGATGGACTAATACAACAAGTCCCACACACAGCTAGAAGCCCAAATATTTTTTCAGAGGTACTGTAGATGCAGATACAAATTATTTTTAATTTGCAACCTGATGGAGGTCAGTATAGATGGACTAATACAACAAGTCCCACACACAGCTAGAAGCCCAAATATTTTTTCAGAGCTAGATGCAGAAAAAAATATATTCAGTTTGCAACCTGATGGAGGTCAGTATAGATGGACTAATACAACAAGTCCCACACACAGCTAGAAGCCCAAATATTTTTTCAGAGGTACTGTAGATGCAGATACAAATTATTTTTAATTTGCAACCTGATGGAGGTCAGTATAGATGGACTAATACAACAAGTCCCACACACAGCTAGAAGCCCAAATATTTTTTCAGAGGTAGATGCAGAAAAAAATATATTCAGTTTGCAACCTGATGGAGGTCAGTATAGATGGACTAATACAACAAGTCCCACACACAGCTAGAAGCCCAAATATTTTTTCAGAGGTACTGTAGATGCAGATACAAATTATTTTTAATTTGCAACCTGATGGAGGTCAGTATAGATGGACTAATACAACAAGTCCCACACACAGCTAGAAGCCCAAATATTTTTTCAGAGGTAGATGCAGAAAAAAATATATTCAGTTTGCAACCTGATGGAGGTCAGTATAGATGGACTAATACAACAAGTCCCACACACAGCTAGAAGCCCAAATATTTTTTCAGAGGTACTGTAGATGCAGATACAAATTATTTTTAATTTGCAACCTGATGGAGGTCAGTATAGATGGACTAATAGAGAAAGTCCGACACACTGCTAGAAGGCCAAATATTTTTTCAGAGCTAGATGCAGAAAAAAATTATATTCAGTTTGCAACCTGATGGAGGTCAGTATAGATGGATTAATAGAACAAGACCCACACACAGCTAGAAGCCCAATATTTTTTCAGAGGTAGATGCAGAAAAAAATATATTCAGTTTGCAACCTGATGGAGGTCAGTATAGATGGACTAATACAACAAGTCCCACACACAGCTAGAAGCCCAAATATTTTTTCAGAGGTACTGTAGATGCAGATACAAATTATTTTTAATTTGCAACCTGATGGAGGTCAGTATAGATGGACTAATACAACAAGTCCCACACACAGCTAGAAGCCCAAATATTTTTTCAGAGGTACTGTAGATGCAGATACAAATTATTTTTAATTTGCAACCTGATGGAGGTCAGTATAGATGGACTAATACAACAAGTCCCACACACAGCTAGAAGCCCAAATATTTTTTCAGAGGTAGATGCAGAAAAAAATATATTCAGTTTGCAACCTGATGGAGGTCAGTATAGATGCACTAATACAACAAGTCCCACACACAGCTAGAAGCCCAAATATTTTTTCAGAGGTACTGTAGATGCAGATACAAATTATTTTTAATTTGCAACCTGATGGAGGTCAGTATAGATGGACTAATACAACAAGTCCCACACACAGCTAGAAGCCCAAATATTTTTTCAGAGGTACTGTAGATGCAGATACAAATTATTTTTAATTTGCAACCTGATGGAGGTCAGTATAGATGGACTAATACAACAAGTCCCACACACAGCTAGAAGCCCAAATATTTTTTCAGAGGTAGATGCAGAAAAAAATATATTCAGTTTGCAACCTGATGGAGGTCAGTATAGATGGACTAATACAACAAGTCCCACACACAGCTAGAAGCCCAAATATTTTTTCAGAGGTACTGTAGATGCAGATACAAATTATTTTTAATTTGCAACCTGATGGAGGTCAGTATAGATGGACTAATACAACAAGTCCCACACACAGCTAGAAGCCCAAATATTTTTTCAGAGGTAGATGCAGAAAAAAATATATTCAGTTTGCAACCTGATGGAGGTCAGTATAGATGGACTAATACAACAAGTCCCACACACAGCTAGAAGCCCAAATATTTTTTCAGAGGTACTGTAGATGCAGATACAAATTATTTTTAATTTGCAACCTGATGGAGGTCAGTATAGATGGACTAATACAACAAGTCCCACACACAGCTAGAAGCCCAAATATTTTTTCAGAGGTAGATGCAGAAAAAAATATATTCAGTTTGCAACCTGATGGAGGTCAGTATAGATGGACTAATACAACAAGTCCCACACACAGCTAGAAGCCCAAATATTTTTTCAGAGGTACTGTAGATGCAGATACAAATTATTTTTAATTTGCAACCTGATGGAGGTCAGTATAGATGGACTAATAGAGAAAGTCCGACACACTGCTAGAAGGCCAAATATTTTTTCAGAGCTAGATGCAGAAAAAAATTATATTCAGTTTGCAACCTGATGGAGGTCAGTATAGATGGATTAATAGAACAAGACCCACACACAGCTAGAAGCCCAATTTTTTTTTCAGAGGTAGATGCAGAAAAAAATATATTCAGTTTGCAACCTGATGGAGGTCAGTATAGATGGACTAATACAACAAGTCCCACACACAGCTAGAAGCCCAAATATTTTTTCAGAGGTACTGTAGATGCAGATACAAATTATTTTTAATTTGCAACCTGATGGAGGTCAGTATAGATGGACTAATACAACAAGTCCCACACACAGCTAGAAGCCCAAATATTTTTTCAGAGGTACTGTAGATGCAGATACAAATTATTTTTAATTTGCAACCTGATGGAGGTCAGTATAGATGGACTAATACAACAAGTCCCACACACAGCTAGAAGCCCAAATATTTTTTCAGAGGTAGATGCAGAAAAAAATATATTCAGTTTGCAACCTGATGGAGGTCAGTATAGATGCACTAATACAACAAGTCCCACACACAGCTAGAAGCCCAAATATTTTTTCAGAGGTACTGTAGATGCAGATACAAATTATTTTTAATTTGCAACCTGATGGAGGTCAGTATAGATGGACTAATACAACAAGTCCCACACACAGCTAGAAGCCCAAATATTTTTTCAGAGGTACTGTAGATGCAGATAAAAATTATTTTTAATTTGCAACCTGATGGAGGTCAGTATAGATGGACTAATAGAGAAAGTCCGACACACTGCTAGAAGGCCAAATATTTTTTCAGAGCTAGATGCAGAAAAAAATTATATTCAGTTTGCAACCTGATGGAGGTCAGTATAGATGGATTAATAGAACAAGACCCACACACAGCTAGAAGCCCAATATTTTTTCAGAGGTAGATGCAGAAAAAAATATATTCAGTTTGCAACCTGATGGAGGTAAGTATAGATGGGCTAATACAACAAGTCCCACACACAGCTAGAAGCCCAAATATTTTTTCAGAGGTACTGTAGATGCAGATAAAAATTAGTTTTAATTTGCAACCTGATGGAGGTCAGTATAGATGGACTAATACAACAAGTCCCACACACAGCTAGAAGCCCAAATATTTTTTCAGAGGTACTGTAGATGCAGATAAAAATTAGTTTTAATTTGCAACCTGATGGAGGTCAGTATAGATGGACTAATAGAATGATGCTATGCCCAAAAGATTTTACTTCAGTAGGTGCAGTAAAAAAATTGGTATTCTATACACAGGTGGTATATCTTGCAGCACAGATAGGCTACTCCACTGACTAACACACTCTGCAATAGGCCAAAAAGGATTAGCTTTGCTAGATTCAGCCAAATGCTGTGAAAAAAACTTGCACAGCACTGGCACAGACCTGCCTGGCAAAAACTGATAGGAACTGATGTAACCTAGTCCTGAAAAGGACTCCAATTACAATTAGTCTTTACTCCCACAACCTATCTATTTAAGAGCACAGACCTCCCTGATAAAAGTCGTAGGAAATGCTGTAACCTAGTCCTTAAAAGGACTGCAATCACAACTATTCCCTACTCCCAAGCTATCTGTAGATTTGTGCGAAAATTGGCTTGAAATTAACAAGGTATAGCGCACACAGCAACAGCGGTGCCGTCTAACACGCAGCTGCAGCAGTGAGAAAATGGTGGCGACGGGGAAAATGGCTTGGTCTTATAGGGCAAGGACATGTGACATACACTGCCAATGACACATGCCCTTGCTTGTGTGAAAAAAAGCACTTCGCTCCGTGTATGCGCTGCTGATAGGCTGACAGATTGCACCTCCCCACTGCAAATGCGGGAAAGAGAAAAAAAAATGGAGATCTTCATTGTTCCTGCAGAGATCCATCCCCTGCCCCTCCCCCCACCCCGCTGTACACTCAAACTGCGTATTAACATTAATTTTCATCATTACTGAGAAAAAATCCAGTTATGATTTTGGTGCACGAACAGTTATCGAACATAACCTCGAACAGCCGAATTTTTATCAAATTGTTCGTGTTCGCCGAACGGCTCGAACACCGCCCAAAACAGCTCGAATTTGAGATTGGCGAACAGTTCGAGTAGAACAACGCTCATCTCTAATCATTACTAACCTGGGCTTCATGGCAGCTGGCGCTGACATGAACCCCAACCCTATTACACCCTGCCACCGCACCAGGGCAGCGTGGAAGAGCGAGGCTAAGTGCCAGAATTGACGCATACTATGGGTGCGCCATTTCTGGGGCGGCTGACGGCTGGTGTTTCTAGCCTGGGAGGGGGCCAATATTCATGGCACCCTTCCTGGGATATTAATATCAGCCCCCAGCTGTCTGCCTAGCCTTTGCTAGCTATTAAAATAGGGGGGACCCCACGTCATTTTTTGGGGAGGTCCCCCATTTTAATAGCTAGTAAAGGCTAGGTATTCAGCTGGGGGCTGATATTAGTAGTCTGGGAAGCTCCGTGGGTATTACCCCCTTCCCAGGCTTCAAACATCTGCCCCAGCCGTCGGCTTAACCTCCGCTAGAGACTAAAATTATGGGGGATCCCACGCCAATTTTTTTTTAAATAAATCCTTTATTTTAACACTAAATGACATTTGAGGAGTTAATAAAGATGCAGTCCCTAAA
The DNA here is from genome assembly GCF_046119375.1 of Phyllobates terribilis. Lineage (NCBI taxonomy): Eukaryota > Metazoa > Chordata > Amphibia > Anura > Dendrobatidae > Phyllobates > Phyllobates terribilis. Next base: position 111,173,555 of record NW_027362768.1, on the reverse strand, counting down.
TTATTAGTTATTTTTTAATTAATTTTTCCCAAAAATTTTGACGTGGGCTTTGCCATATTTTTGTATGCCAGCCAGGTACAGCATCCAGCTTCTATGAACGCGCCATTTTCCGGGGTGGCTGCGGACTGCAATTTGCAGCGGGGGGGGGCAGAAAGCTTGGGCCTCCCTGCGCTGCAGATTCCAGCCCCCAGCTGCCTAGTTGTACCTGGCTAGACACAAAAATAGTGAGAAGTCCCACATATTTTTTTTTTTTAATTATTTCATGAAATTCATGAAATAATAAAGAAAAAAAGGGCTTCCCTATATTGTTATGTCCAACCAGGTACAGATAGGCAGCTGGTGGTTGGGGGCAGCCCGTTCCTGCCTGCTGTACCTGGCTGGACACAAATATAGGGCGAAGCCCCACATCAATTTTTTTAAATTATTTCAGGAAATTCATAAAATAATTAAAAAAAATTGATGGTATTCAGCTCAGGCTCCGCTCATAAGACCTCAGGAGTGGACATGGATGTCAGACATATGTACCATCCTCCAAAACTTTGAGGACTCCACCAAGATGGTGAGCGGCGATGACGCCATAATTAGCGTCACCATCCCGCTTCTTTGTCTTCTGAAACGCTCTCTGCTCCCAATCAAAGATGATGCATTGCAGGCGGAGCATGATGAGATGGAGCAAGGAACCATACAGAGTGATTACACACAGCCAAGCCTCAGCTCATCCCAACATGGATTGGGTGACAATGAGGAACGGGAGGAGGAGGACGAGGAGGTAGGACAGGAGCTACTTTCATGCACTATAGAAGGTACTACCTGCACAGCTGTCAAACCGTATGTTCAGCTGGATGGCCAGAGGACAGAGAGGAGGAGGATAAGGAGGAGGAGGAGAGCATGGTCAGTCATCCTCTTGGTGAGGACACGGAAGTCTTGCTTGTTAATAGTCTGGCACGCATGACCGAGTATATGTTACGCTGCCTTTCCCATGACCCTCGTGTTCTCAAAATTTTGGGTGACAGTCATTTCCGAGTTGGTGACACTTCTAGACACACGCTACAAGGAGAACTTTATATCTCTTATTCTTGAGGCGGACAAGTGTACAAAAATGGGGCAGTACCAGAGCTATTAAAAAAATTCCCATCTGAAAAAGCTGGTGGCAGAGGGCACACTTCGTTGGACAACCAAGGAGTACAGATGAGAGAGAGACAACTTTAATCCAGCAGAGGCAGGGAACACTGTCAAAGTTCTGGGGGAGTTTTCTCTGACCCTCCCATCGCACAGGCCCTGAGGCACGGGGTACTCTCACAAGGGCTGGATTGGGCCAGACTTCTCAACACCACCGAATGATAGCAGGGTAACATAAACTCAAATCCAGTGTCTTTTCTTGGGAGGTGTATTCCAATGCACCTTTTCACACCCACACATGGGTATATGTGGCACCCCAGGGGTCTGGTTTCCACAGTAATGTAATGTTATGTCTGAGAGCAGGTGGGAGGTCCTTTGGTCAGGGATCCTGTGCATGCCACACCTCCTGCCCAGTCTTGGGAGGGGAAGAACTTCCCCTATATAAACCCGGGGCTGAGGCAGGGTTAGTCAGTCAAGGAGAGTAGAGACGAGAAACAGTCATAGGAGGAAACAGCAGAAGCTCAGTGGGAGCAATACTACTACGAGTCAGGGGCTGGCAGCTGCAGAGCTCGCCCTTACTGAGAAGATTTCTTACCGGACCCGGAGTCCGAGGCTGTGGGGACTAACTCCTATCCAACAGCAGAAACCGACCGGCAGGGGATTGCAGGTCCTCTGGCCCAGAAACCCGAAGGCACGGTCACACGCGTGGGACCAGCACTGCCATCGTGGAGCGGAAGCCATTAGAAGGCCCCGAGTCACCGGCCATACGGGTGAGCACCACACGGTACACTCAGGGACGTGGGCTACTTTTACCCGCCGCTAGCAAGGTAGCCAGAAGAGTACAGTTAGTTGGGAAGGCCTACAACTCCGCCTGGCCAGGGGAGATCCCATCTGCTCAAGGACTGACCAGGCCCCGATTGCTAGCAAGTACTCCGGGAGGGTCTATCTTTGTCACCAGTAAAGACCCTGAACTACACCGCATCGTCTCTGAGTGGTTCCTGCTACCCCCATCATCCACGTCGGCTGCCCTGAGGCCATACCCCTCCCGTTGGGGGTTATACTATCACGCTGCACAATTCTACCACCGGCCTCAGCGGTCTGCCCTGCAGCAGCAGCTCCTTAGCTGTACTCAACGGGTGGCGTAGTCATCCCACCATCTACCGTTAACAGACTGCCACTGAGTTTGACACCCTGGGCACGGACCGGGTCGCCGCCACTCGGAGACTACGACCCCCATCTGATCCGGTTCCGGGTATCCCCAAACAGCACTGGCCCAGGGGGCGCGTCAACTTTGGCGTAGTCGGCAGGATTTCGTGCCCGCAACCACCGGGTACTGCGTGCCTGAAAAAGAGACTTTTCAAACTTACCTGTGGTGAAGATTCCCGCCATCCGGCGCCATCTTCAGCCTTCTTCCCGCCATCGGTGGAGTTTTCCCGCCATTGGACGCCATCTTGAGGACGCCGCGCGGGAAGAAGAGGGGCGTGGACTCCGAAAGCGCGCGAGAACTGAAGCCCCGCCTCACGTCCGGACGTTGCGTAAGGTCCTGGAAGGAGCCCAGCAGACGCCGACGTCACAGGAGCGCGACGGAAGGTCCTCAACCATCCACTGCGGAGCCGCGGCCTACGGAAGAGGATCATCGCAAGGTAGGCCACGGTCCACTAGGGGGGAGGAAGATGTCGGATACGGAGGAGAGCTTCACTGCCTCAACCCCCGCCAGCGCTACCGCTGCTGCAGTTATGCCCTTCACCATGCCCTATATCCCGGGAGCAGCTTGGCTACCCCAGTACTCAGGGGAGTCACATACCCTGCATGACTTTAGAGAAAAGCTGGATAGCCTCTTCCAGGTGTACCCCCTCACAGAAGAGCAAAAAGTGAGCATCCTGGTGGCCCAACTAACCGGGGCAGCCAAAAGGGAAGTAAAATCCTGGCCACCTGGGAGGAAGACTGTCGCAGGGATACTAACCCGGCTGAAGGACACCTTTGATACCCGCACCTCAGCCGAGATTAAGCTTAGGTTCTACGGGTGCAAGCAGCGAGCGCATGAGAGTATAAGGGACTATGCACTAAACCTACAAGAGGCCCTGAGGGCCATTAAGCAGACCGACCCTGATGGAGTGGGAAACGAGGACAGGCTGTTGACCGAACAGTTTATAGAGGGACTATATTGTAATACCCACCGAACCCAGTTGCGGGCAATGGCCTTACAGGATCCCCATCTGGGCTTTGCACAGTTCAAGGACAGAGCCATCCGGGTGCTCCGAGAACCGGCACCGGGTGGCGTTGTGACCCACAGGCGCCCTGCTATCACTTACCACCAGGAGGCGGCGCCTTTGTCGGCAGGGCCTGTGGGAGCTGATGCGCAGGCTTTGGACAATGACCCGGCTCCAGACCTACACCATCAGGTCCAAGAGCTAGCTAAGAGCGTTGCTGCGCTAACCCGAACTGTGCAGTCTTTACAGGCTTCCACCCCAGGGAAGATCCAGCTGGCATCCGGACCGGAGGACATGCCGTGGCGTCGACCAAGGAGGACCCCACCGGCCAGAGGAAGACCCAGTGACCGATACAGCGAGGACGGACGACCCATCTGCCGCCGCTGCAATCAACCCGGACATATGGCAAGGTACTGTTCTTTAAACGGGCACAACCTGGGGTAGAGGGCCAACCCCCAGGAAAAAGATCACCAGGCCCATCGAACTGGCGCGACAGATATGTGGGAGGACGTCCAGTCTTGCCTGTGGTACTGGATGGCATTCCCATGAGTGCCCTACTGGACACCGGGTCACAGGTCACCACCATCCCGTACGTGCTCTTTAAGCAGTACTGGAATGACTCGGATATTACCCGCTACCCTGACGACGACTTGAGTATCATCGCCAGCAATGGCCAGCCCGTGCCACAGATCGGATTTAAAGAGGTGACCATCAAAATCGGTAGAGTCGAACTGGCAGCACAGGGACTGATCATTGTAGATATTGACAAACATGAGAGTCACCCAAAAATAACTCTAGGAACTAATGTAATTGAAAATTGTCTTGCAGAGGTGATTTTCCTTCTACAGCAGGTTGCCAAGAATGCCAGCTCCGGCGAGCAGCGGGTGCTCCAGAAAGAGATCCGGGCACTGATGCGACGGCAACAGGTGGAACTCTCCGGCGGTGAGATTGGTAGCGTAAGAATGTGTGACCCTTTTCCTATTGCCATGCCCCCAAAGAGTGAAATGATGATTTGGTGCCGAGCAGCTATTGGTCTGAGAGGTAGGGATTACCAGGCAATGGTAGAACCAGTTTACTCAGACAGTAGGCCCACCATTTTGACAGCACGGGGGGTGGTTGATGTACGCCATGGGAGGGTGCCCGTTCGCATAATAAATATCGGGGAGAGGGAAGTGTACCTGCCCCGGTATGCCACGCTGGCCAAATTATATACCATTAACCAAAATTCTATACAATCTGTGGAACCCTTGCCTCCATCTCACCCGGAGGAAGGTAACGGCTCTAAGAAAAACATGGAGGACTGGTGTCAGCAACTACATCTAGGTACTGACTCCACTCCCTCACACCAGAAACAAGGAGTCTATCGGGTGGTTCAAGAGTACGAGAGAGTGTTCAGTAAACACCCGTTAGACTTCGGGCGAGTCAAGGGGGTAGAACACCACATCCCCACGGGAGACCATCCTCCTATAAAAGAGAGGTATCGGCCCGTACCCCCTGCCCACTACCAACACGCTAAGGGGATGCTTAGAGACATGAAGGAGGCTGGGGTGATCAGGGATAGCTGTAGCCCCTGGGCAGCTCCACTAGTCTTAGTCCGAAAGAAAGACAACACCATGAGGATGTGTGTAGATTACCGGAAAATCAACCGTATCACACACAAGGATGCGTACCCCTTACCAAGGATAGAGGAGTCATTGGCTGCTTTAAGATCTGCTAACTTCTTCTCTACCTTGGATCTCACTAGCGGGTACTGGCAGGTTCCTGTAGCAGAGGCGGACCGGGAGAAGACTGCATTCACCACCCCGATGGGACTTAGCGAGTTCACCTGCATGCCGTTCGGACTCTGCAACGCACCAGGAACCTTCCAACGATTAATGGAGTGCTGTCTGGGCCACAGAAACTTCGAGACGGTCCTGTTGTACCTGGACGATGTCATCGTATATTCCAAGACTTATGAGGACCACCTGAAACACCTGGCGGAGGTGTTCGAAGCTCTGGCGAGTTACGGCCTAAAGGTGAAACCCTCCAAGTGTCACCTCCTGAAACCAAAGGTGCAGTACCTGGGACACGTGGTGAGCGCTGATGGAGTGGCTCCCGACCCTGATAAGATCACCGCAATTAAGTAATGGCCAAGCCCCTCCAGCGTAAAAGAAGTGCGGCAGTTCCTCGGGTTGGTAGGCTACTACCGAAGGTTTATTCCCGGTTTCACCAGAAAGGCAGCACCTATGCAGGACCTCCTGATAGGCCAGTCCCGGAAGGCCAAGAACCAGAAGCCGCCCTTCAAATGGGAGGAGCTGGAAGAAGAGTCCTTCCGCCAGCTGAAGATGGCCCTCACGGGGGATGAAATCCTGGCGTACCCGGATTATAGCCAGCCCTTTATCCTCTACACCGACGCCAGTAACATCGGGCTAGGAGCCGTACTGTCCCAGATTCAGCAAGGGAAAGAACGAGTAATCGCCTACGCCAGCCGAAAACTGCGACCCACCGAAAGGAACCCCGAGAATTACAGCTCATTTAAGCTAGAGTTCCTGGCCGTGGTATGGGCAGTCACCGAGCGCTTTAAGCATTACCTCGCTTCTTCCCGGTTCACCGTGTACACGGATAACAACCCGTTGACACACCTGGACACGGCAAGACTCGGTGCCCTGGAGCAGAGGTGGATGGCCCGTCTGTCCAACTACGAGTTCACAATCAAATACCGGGCAGGACGCTCCAATACTAACGCGGACGCCCTGTCCAGGATGCCCAACCTGCCGGACGGAGGAGAAGATCCGGAGGGACTGGAAGAAGTTGAACTCCCTGCGTTCCACCGTCATGGGACTATCCAGTATTCCCACCGGGTAAGGAGTAAGCAGGCTGCTACGTTGAACCCCTTACCCCACTACAACTGGGCGGAAACGCAAGACAGCGACCCTGCCGTCCGACTGGTGAAGGAGATGCTGACTCGGCCGGAGGCTCGCCTTGAACCAGACGCTCCGAAGGAAGCCAAACAACTATGGGCAGAGAAGAGTCGACTGTTCCTTTACAAAGGGAAGTTGTGCCGCAGAATGGTTAACTCCCGGACGCATGAATTACTCTGGCAAGTAGTGGTGCCACGAAGAGACGCAGCCATGGTGATGGAGGCATACCACGACGGAGCTGGACACTTCGGGTGGAAGAAGCTGGAGTTCCTGCTGCGCGAGCGGTTCCACTGGGTAGGCATGAGGGGAACCATCAGGAAGTGGTGCAGAGACTGTGGCCCGTGCAACCTGAGAAGGAAGGACCGTGCCAGCCAGAAGACTCCCCTGCAGTCCATCGTCACCCGGCAACCGTTGGAACTGGTAGCCTTGGATCATGTAAAACTGACCCCAAGCAGAAGTGGCTACGTCTACGCGTTAACCATCGTGGATCATTACTCCCGGTTCTTGGTTGTCGTCCCCGTCAAGGACTTAACGGCTCAAACAGCAGCTAGAGCCTTCCAGCAGCACTTCTGCCGTCCACACGGGTACCCGGACCAAGTGCTGACGGACCAGGGACCTGCCTTTGAAGCGGAGGTCTTCCAGGAATTTTGCAATCTGTATGGCTGCCGGAAGATAAGGACGACACCCTACCATCCGCAAACTAATGGACTTTGTGAAAAAATGAACCAGGTGGTAATGGATCTTCTAAAAATGTTGCCCCTGGAAGAACGCAGTCTGTGGCCTGAGAAGTTGCCCGATCTGGTGGACCTATACAACCACATCCCGGTAGGTTCCACCAACTGTACCCCGGCTTACCTAATGAGGGCGAGACCTGGTAAGTTACCTGTTGACCTGGAAATGGGAGTCCTGACACCCGAGGACACTTCACCAGAAGCAGACTGGGACACAGAGAGGCAGCAACAGTACCGGAAAGTAAAGGAGAGCGTGGAGCGAAGTCTCTGTCAGGCTAGGGAAAGACAAGAGAAAACTTACAACCAGTATGCTCCCGCCGTTCCCCTGGTACCCGGAGAGCAGGTCCTAAAGAGGAAAAGACGGCTCCACAAGTTGGACGACCAGTGGGAGAGGGACCCGTACACCGTACTGCCCTCAAGCCACGAGAACCCGAAGGTCTGTACCATCAGTAAAGACGGAGGGGAAACCACAGCCATTGTATCCCGGGACCACCTGAAGAAGTGTCCCGAACAACTGAGGAACCCTGAAGAGGAACAAGAAGACCATCGACCCGTAGAGGAAAGGGAAGATATGGTTAGTACTGTGCTCGGGGACTTCCCTCAGTCTTGGACTCAAGTCAATGGTGCAGTTGTGGTGCCCGTACTCACCTTCCTCCAACCGTCATCCCAAGCACCTACGGAGCAACGGGTAGAGCTGGAAGAACAGCCGGTCCAGGAGGCAGAAGACCCCACACCCGCAGACCAGGAGGATCAATCCTCTGCTTGCAGTGAGCCTGCCATATCCCTAGTGAGCCAGGGAACTCGTAGACAGCTGCCCAGTTTACCCTTGACAGCTCCTACACCCTGTAGTTCAGGGCCAGACAGTCAGCTCTGTAGGTCCACTAGAGCCACTAGAGGCCAGTTACCCGCACGCTGGAGGATTTAAAGTGTATAAATTGTTTTATTTATGTTTACCTGTGTATTGTTGCTTGTGTATAATTTTGTGTTTCTAGTTATTTTTAGGAATCCTTGGTGGATCTACCGGGAATCCTTGTACAATTAGTTGGAGCGTAACCCAGGATGGACTAGAGACTAGAGATGAGCGGTGTTCGACTAGAACTGTTCGCCAATCTCAAATTCGAGCTGTTTTGGGCGGTGTTCGAGTTGTTCGACGAACCCGAACGATTTGCAAAAAATTCGGCTGTTCGAGGTTATGTTCGATAACTGTTCGTGCACCAAAAGCGTGTCCTGCATGTCTGGCGCTATTTAGAGCACCAATCATGCAGGGATTGTCTGCCACTCACTGTAATGCCACAGCCATGGTGGTTGTGGCATTACAGTGATTGCCCAAATCGATGGGAACAGTGCTCACAGTGAAACACGAAAAGCCGGCAATTCAGCAGCGGCATACACCGGTACCCGACAATTTAGAACCGAAAGAATAGAGCTTCACACATAGATTAGATAGATATAAACATGTCAGCCACATATATACGAAGTACAGTGAAAGTGCTGCTTACTGTACTTGTCATTTAGCGTAAAGGATTTATCAAAAAAAATAATAGTGTTTTCATGAACCGTCTCTTTAAAAAAGCCGGCCGGCAATTCAGCAGCGGTACCCGACAATTTAGAATAGAAGGAATAGAGAATCACACATAGATTAGATAGATAGAAACATGTCAGTCACATATATATGAAGTACAGTGACAGTGTTGCTTACTGTACTTGTCATTTAGTGTAAAGGATTTATTATTAAAAAAATAATAGTGTTTTCATGCACCGTCTCTTTAAGAAAGCCGGCCGGCAATTCAGCATCTGTACCCGACAATTTATAACAGACAGAATAGAGCTTCACACATAGATTAGATAGATAGAAACATGTCAGTCACATATATATGAAGTACAGTGATAGTGTTGGTTACTGTACTTGTCATTTAGTATTAAAATAAAGGATTTATTATTAAAAAAAATTGGCGTGGGGTTCCCCTTAATTTTAGGCTCTAGCGGAGGTTAAGCAGACAGCTGGGGCAGATGTTTGAAGCCTGGGAAGGGGGTAATACCCACGGAGCTTCCCAGGCTACTAATATCAGCCCCCAGCTGAATACATAGCCTTTACTAGCTATTAAAATGGGGACCCCCCCAAAAAAATGACGTGGGGTCCCCCCTAATTTAATAGCTAGCAAAGGCTAGGCAGACAGCTGGGGGCTGATATTAATAGCCCAGTAAGGGAGCCATGAATATTGGCCCCTTCCCCGGCTAGAAACACCAGCCGTCAGCCGCCCCAGAAATGGCGCATTCATAGGATGCGCCAATTCTGGTACTTAGCCTCGCTCTTCCACGCTGCCCCGTAGCGGTGGCAGGGGGTAATAGGGCTGGGGTTGATGTCAGCTTATAATGCCAGCTGACATCAAGCCCAGGTTAGTAATGGAGAGGCGTCTATAAGACACCCCCATTACTAACCCCATAGTCAAAGTTAAAAAAAAACACAAACACCCAGAATAAAGTCCTTTAATTGAAATAAAGACACAATTTTTTATTGTTCTAAATTAAACCATACTTACCATCACGCCCATTCCAGCTGAAGCCAACGATCTCCTGTAATAAAAATAAAATAATAAAGCAACCTCATCCTTACCTTTCCATGGTTCCCACGACAGCTTCAGCTCTGCTACATCGAGATGACAGGCTGGACCGCAGCAGAAAGCTGCCATCCAGCCTGTCATCCCGCAGACACTGAGAAGAGCAGGCTTGCTTGCGCTCCACATTGTCTCTCTGTGACGGCATAAAGATGAGCCGAGTTAATGTCCAATGAACTCGGCTCACCTCATGCACGTCACTGACAGCGTGGGAAAATTCTCCTGCACTCAGCGCTTCAGCGTGGGAGAATTCTCACACTGAAGCGCTGAGTGCAGGAGAATTCTCCCACGCTGTCAGTGACGTGCAGGAGGTGAGCTGAGTTCATTGGACATGAGCTCACCTTATGCACGTCACTGACAGCGTGGGAAAATTCTCCTGCACTCAGCGCTTCAGTGTGGGAGAATTCTCACGCTGAAGCGCTGAGTGCAGGAGAATTCTCCCACGCTGTCAGTGACGTGCAGGAGGTGAGCTGAGTTCATTGGACATGAGCTCACCTTATGCACGTCACTGACAGCGTGGGAGAATTCTCCTGCACTCAGCGCTTCAGCGTGAGAATTTTCCCACGCTGTCAGTGACGTGCATGAGGTGCGCCGAGTTCATTGGACATGAACTCGTCTCATCTTTATGCCGTCACAGCCAGACACTGCAGAGCGCAAGCATGCCTGCGCTTCTCAGTGTCTGCGGGATGACAGGCTGGATGGCAGCGTTCTGCTGCGGTCCAGCCTGTCATCTCGATGTAGCAGAGCTGAAGCTGTCGTGGGAACCATGGAAAGGTAAGGATGATGTTGCTTTATTATTTTTCTTTTATTGCAGGAGATCGTTGGCTTCAGCTGGAATGGGCGTGATGGTAAGTATGGTTTAATTTAGAACAATAAAGGATTGTGTCTTTATTTCAATTAAAGGACTTTATTCTGGGTGTTTGTGTTTTCTTTTAACTTTGACTATGGGGTTAGTAATGGGGGTGTCTTATAGACGCCTCTCCATTACTAACCTGGGCTTGATGTCAGCTGGCATTATAAGCTGACATCAACCCCAGCCCTATTACCCCCTGCCACCGCTACAGGGCAGCGTGGAAGAGCGAGGCTAAGTGCCAGAATTGGCGCATCCTATGAATGCGCCATTTCTGGGGCGGCTGACGGCTGGTGTTTCTAGCCTGGGAGGGGGCCAATATTCATGGCTCCCTTCCTGGGCTATTAATATCAGCCCCCAGCTGTCTGCCTAGCCTTTGCTAGCTATTAAATTAGGGGGGACCCCACGTCATTTTTTTGGGGGGGTCCCCCATTTTAATAGCTAGTAAAGGCTATGTATTCAGCTGGGGGCTCATATTAGTAGCCTGGGAAGCTCCGTGGGTGTTACCCCCTTCCCAGGCTTCAAACATCTGCCCCAGCTGTCTGCTTAACCTCCGCTAGAGACTAAAATTAAGGGGAACCCCACGCCAATTTTTTTTAATAATAAATCCTTTATTTTAATACTAAATGACAAGTACAGTAACCAACACTATCACTGTACTTCATATATATGTGACTGACATGTTTCTATCTATCTAATCTATGTGTGAAGCTCTATTCTGTCTGTTATAAATTGTCGGGTACCGCTGCTGAATTGCCGGCCGGCTTTTTTAAAGAGACGGTGCATGAAAACACTATTATTTTTTTTAATAAATCCTTTACACTAAATGACAAGTACAGTAAGCAACACTGTCACTGTACTTCATATATATGTGACTGACATGTTTCTATCTATCTAATCTATGTGTGAAGCTCTATTCTGTCTGTTATAAATTGTCGGGTACAGATGCTGAATTGCCGGCCGGCTTTTTTAAAGAGACAGTGCATGAAAACACTATTATATTTTTTAATAAATCCTTTACACTAAATGACAAGTACAGTAAGCAACACTGTCACTGTACTTCATATATATGTGACTGACATGTTTCTATCTATCTAATCTATGTGTGAGGCTCTATTCCTTCTTGTCTAAATTGTCGGGTACCGGTGTATGCCGCTGCTGAATTGCCGGCCGGCTTTTTTAAAGAAAGCGTCTTCTGAGCAGTTTGTCAGCTTTTGGACACCTTTGAAGGTGTTTCCTATGTGTTTCTATGTGTTTTTGTTTGCCTGCCATTGGTTTTAACGGTGTTCGACGGTGTTCTAAGGTGTTCGACGAACAGTTCGACGAACAGTTCCTCGAACATCCCGGTGTTCGACGAACCGAACCGAACCCGAACACTACGGGGGTGGCTCAACACTACTAGAGACTGTTAAGGACTCGGGGTAGGACAGACCCCTACCTGGTTACGTCTCCCTGTTTTGGTGAAATGGACACCTTGCTTTCCCTCAAAGACTGCACCCGGTTGCGGACACGCCGTGACCATTGTTATGTGTCTCTTTATTATAATGTTTTGGTTGTACTCTGTTATGTTTACAAAAATGTGTTTAGTCCCGGAGTACTAAATTTTACTAGGGGGGAATGTGGCACCCCAGGGGTCTGGTTTCCACAGTAATGTAATGTTATGTCTGAGAGCAGGTGGGAGGTCCTTTGGTCAGGGATCCTGTCTATGCCACACCTCCTGCCCAGTCTTGGGAGGGGAAGAACTTCCCCTATATAAACCCGGGGCTGAGGCAGGGTTAGTCAGTCAAGGAGAGTAGAGACGAGAAACAGTCATAGGAGGAAACAGCAGAAGCTCAGTGGGAGCAATACTACTACGAGTCAGGGGCTGGCAGCTGCAGAGCTCGCCCTGACTGAGAAGATTTCTTACCGGACCCGGAGTCCGAGGCTGTGGGGACTAACTCCTATCCAACAGCAGAAACCGACCGGCAGGGGATTGCAGGTCCTCTGGCCCAGAAACCCGAAGGCACGGTCACACGCGTGGGACCAGCACCGCCATCGTGGAGCGGAAGCCATTAGAAGGCCCCGAGTCACCGGCCATACAGGTGAGCACCACACGGTACACTCAGGGACGTGGGCTACTTTTACCCGCCTCTAGCAAGGTAGCCAGAAGAGTACAGTTAGTTGGGAAGGCCTACAACTCCGCCTGGCCAGGGGAGATCCCATCTGCTCAAGGACTGACCAGGCCCCGATTGCTAGCAAGTACTCCGGGAGGGTCTATCTTTGTCACCAGTAAAGACCCTGAACTACACCGCATCGTCTCTGAGTGGTTCCTGCTACCCCCATCATCCACGTCGGCTGCCCTGAGGCCATACCCCTCCCGTTGGGGGTTATACTATCACGCTGCACAATTCTACCACCGGCCTCAGCGGTCTGCCCTGCAGCAGCAGCTCCTTAGCTGTACTCAATGGGTGGCGTAGTCATCCCACCATCTACCGTTAACAGACTGCCACTGAGTTTGACACCCTGGGCACGGACCGGGTCGCCGCCACTCGGAGACTACGACCCCCATCTGATCCGGTTCCGGGTATCCCCAAACAGCACTGGCCCAGGGGGCGCGTCATATACACTTCCTGATTTTGGCTATTTGCTCTTGTCCTCCTCCTTCTCCTCATCCTCCACCACCATATCACCAGGGTGACCGTGGTCCGTAATGCAACACCCACATAATTTTTTTAAAGGGTGTTTATGATGCCTGTAAGAATATTTTTTTACACAGTATGTTCACTTAGTGTATGGGCACTACAAGTATAGGAGGCCCGCTCCTTTCTAATGGGAACATTTTTGTATGAGGCCCTCCTCCACGTCTCTTCCAAGGGGCATTGGAGAGCCTCCAAATTTTTGGCAGCCTTGCATTCACTGCATAGGCCAACACTATGGGAGACTCTCTCCTTTGTAATGGGAATTTGTCGGTACTGTGGCCCTGCTCTGTGTCTTTAAATTCTTAGTGGGGTTTTTCCTAAAATTGGTCAGCCATTGGACTCACTGTATACCCTATAATTGTATAGCAGACTCTCTCCTTTCTAATGGGAACATGTCGTAACTTGTTACTGTGGCCCTGCTCCGTGTGTCTTTAAATTCTTAGTGGGGTTTTCCTAAAATTGGTCAGCCGTTGGACTCCTTGCATACCAGACAGCAAATATAGTGAGAATCTAAAACATAACTTTTAATATATACTGGTTAAGAACAATAAACACAAATTGCCACCCATAAAAAGAGATGGGTCTCGATGCTGGAATGATTATTACCATGAGAACGGCCAGGGGACCATCTCTATATTAAATATGTGTAAAAATATATAAAGAGCTTGAAATCTGTCTTCAGGTATGAGGACCAGGCTCTGGATAGAATCTGTGTACGGGAGGGGGTGTATATAGGGGAGACAATTAATCGCCCTCCCCTGAAACACCAACCATTAAACAGATCCAGATATACATCAATTAAAGTAGGGGGAAATCTTTGTTCTTCCCTTTATTCCATGGATTAATCATTTGTTTCTATCTCTAAGAGTCCAGACACTTAAATGAAGAAAAGAGAATTCTTGAAACACTAATGTGAGGTCTGAGTGCAGACCCTAAACATTCAAATTAATTCATACATGATTAAGTCAACAAAATGGAATTCTCTCACCCATTCTTTGTTTCTCAGGGATGGAGGTTACTATCCGGGGAGTTCCTTCTTGCCCAAGTAGTTATATAAGCTGGCCCTATTAATCTCTTAGGCTCAGACTTAAACTATCCCCACAAAACTCCCGCCCTGAAAAGGGCAGTCCACAGCTAGCCTATATGGAGACCCTGCACTTTCCCTATTAGGTGTCCCTACGCGTTTCATCCAAGTGAAATCCTCACGGGACTATCTTATTTTCAGAGAGATCAGATGCTAAAGTGCTAGGTGCATAATCAATAAGGGTCCCTCCACTCTCTGTCCTGGTGTACAGAGAGTGGAGAATTAGACAGGGTGGGTATAAATACCCTGGTGTGTACAGCTGTAATAAAATCATGTAGCCTCACCTGGAGCAAAACCCCTTTTTTTTCATGAACTTCCACACCATGTGCCGCTTGTTATCTCCTACATTATGTGACCCGCCCGCGTGCCCGCCTTCCTGGTTACCTGGAACGCTCTCAGAGCCACCACTTCCGGTATCGCGGTCTGTAAGCCGCGTCATTTCCGGCGCTCCACCGCCGTGTCATGTGATACACACCTCGCGTCACATCCGGTGTTTGGCAATTCTGTATTGTGCTCCACCATAGCCCCTTATTAACATCATTTCCGGCACAGCCATCATGTCATGTCTAGTAAGTGGAACGCAAACATCACGTTCCCCTATCAACCAGCTCATGAAAGTTTTTTAATGATGGACGACACGAATGTCAAAGAGTCATAGATATATGGGTGAATCATACTTCATCTTATTGTGAGATCCACATAATTTATATTCTTGATGACTCTCTATCTAATTGTTATTCCTAGGGGCAACAGGAAGCGGGAGTGGAGGGAGGGAAAGGTGGGGGGGATTGTTGAGGAAGAAGCGGGATGGAGGTGGTGGGAAAAAGGGGCTTTTTTAAATGAGGTACCCCATTCATCATGACCATATCAATAATGCTATCCATGACATGAGTGGCATATATGGGAAAGGAACTTAGGGCTATTGGCGAATCCTTTTTGAATAGTTCATAATAAAAGGTGGCTCAGTAACTATTATGGAAAATGATGGTAAAAATCTTCTCTTCAAATAAAACACCCATAGTTAATTAATTTGTTCATTAAGGCCTGTCGGTGACATCGTTCTCATGTGGAAAATCCACTTGGCTTCCTTCTGCAAAATTACCCTATCCCAGTCACCTCCTCTGATTGGACTTGGCACCTTTTCAATTCCCATGAATTTCAGAACACCCAGATTTCCACCATGTTGGTTATTGATGTGCCTAGCTAGGGGCGTATCTCTTTTATGACTAATATCTCCTACATGATCACCTATTCGTCTTTTGAACTCTCTGATGGTTTTTCCGATGTATTCCATCCCGCAAACGCAGGAGGCTTTATAAACTACCCCCTTTGTGCTGCAATTAATGAATTCCTTTATTTTGTCATTTTTTCCGGTTACATTACTGCTGAATACTTTACCTACTAGAATGTTGGGACAGGCCACACAATGGACACATTTGTGGCATCTCTTACTATCGTTTGCCAGCCACGTGTTATTAGTTTCCTTTTTTAAATGGCTGTGTACTAGTCTATCATTCAATGACCTGCCTTTTTTGTAGGTTATCTGAGGATTGCTGGTGAGTTGAGGGCCGATATTTTTGGTCCATTAGGAGAATAGGCCAATGTTTATTCGAAATTTCTCGTACTTTGAGGACTCCATTATCATATGTCATGATTAACCTAATTCCTGTTGTTTCTGTCGTTTTAACTCTATGGTTGAGAAGCTCTGATCTTTCTTTCCCTTTGGCCTCTTTATATGCCTTTTTCAAAAATGTTTGTGTGTACCCCCTTTCCTTGAGTCTATCTCTGAGCTCCTTTGCTTGCTCTTCAAAGAGCTGTTCCGTTGAGCAATTTTGGCGTACTCTGAGATATTGACTCCTGGGTATGCCTTTTTGGACATGTAGGGGGTGGCTACTCTCCCATTGAAGTAATGCATTGGTCGCCGTAGGTTTTCTATAAATTGCTGTTTTAAGCTCATCATTAGGGCCCCTCATGATCGTTACATCGAGAAATGCCAAAGCTGAAGGATGCACTGTTCATGTGAAGAATAAACCACAGTCATTGTGGTTTAACCCCCCCCCCCCCACAAAATTTTTGAATTCATCTTCAGACCCTCTCCACACTATAAAGATGTCGTCTATATACCGTGTCCAGATATCAAGTTTATTGATTTCTTCTGCTTCTCCCCCGAAAACTCTAGTCTCCTCCCACCAGCCTAGATAGAGGATGGCATAGGTGGGGGCGCATGGACTCCCCATGGCCATCCCCTTTATTTGATGGTAGATTTTTCGGTTGAAGCAGAAAAAATTCCTTGTTAGACAGAACCGTAGTAGTTTTAATATAAAGGTATTGTGCGCCTGGTACTGACAGCCCCTCGTCCTAATAAAATATTGCACTGCCTCTACTCCCTTCTCATGCGGGATGGAGGAATACAAGTGTGGCACCCCAGGGGTCCGGTTGCCACAGTGGCATTGCCTCCCTCACAAGAGGTGATGCCATGCCTGGAAGCAAGCAGGGGTCGCCTAATCAGGTTTTACTAAGCATGCAACACTTTCCTGGTTCCCGACCAGCAAGGGGAGTTCCTCCCCTTAACAACTGGAATCTGGGGACGGGGTTAGTGAGACTTAGTGTGAGGAGTAGTGCTGAGCCACCCCCGTAGTATTCGAGTTCGGTTCGGTTCGTCGAACACCCTTGTGTTCGCCGAACTGTTCGTCGAACTGTTCGTCGAACACCTTCGAACACCGTTGAAACCAATGGCAGGCAAACAAAAACACATAGAAACACATAGAAAACACCTTCAAAGGTGTCCAAAAGCTGACAAACTGCTCAGAAGACACAACTAACACATGGAAAAGTGACAAGTACATATAGTCATGCGAAAAGAAAAGAGGTGGAGGAGTAAAAGGAGGGGGAGACACAGATATAGGCATGTCATGCCCTTCTAAAATCCAAAAAGTGAGAAGCCGACACGTTCAGTCCGCTCCTGCCCGTGCCACCTCCGTGTCGCCGGGTTTGTGCCAGAGCCGCGGTGAACCCTGACGGCCAGCCCCCCTCTCCCAATACTGGTGCCTGTCCGCTGGTGGGTCGAGCGAGCCCCCCTGTGGTGGAGGCAGCTCTAAGCTTTTTAATTTAAATTGTCTCTCTAATTTGAATGAATACACTTTAAATCCATTTACAAGAATCTATTGGAGGGCAAGTCTCATGCCAGCAGCCGCGTAATTCCAGCTCCAGTAGCGTCCACTAAAGCTGCTGCAGTTAAAAAGCTTTTATAAGGATCGAGCTCGGCTGTCCACCGCAAGGCATCCTACTGCCAGTCCCAGCCCCTATGCCTTGGGGTGCCTCCTGATGCTCTTCACTGAGTATCCCGTGGTCCCGAAGCATTTCCTTTGAAAAAATTAAGTGTCCAAACTACAGGTGGTGTAGCTTGCTTAACAGCCGGGATAATCCGCTGACTAGCAGACACTGCTACTAGGCACAAAGTATTTCCTGGGCTAGATGCAGTTAAAAATTTGTAATTAGATACTATCGTTGGATGCTGAGAAAGCATTCCATAGAGTCTCCTGGCACGCCATATATGATTCTCTTAAAAAGCTTGGGGTAGGGGTCTAGGGGACCCTTTTATAGCCAAAATCACGGCCCTGTATCACAATACGTCACCTAGGCTGAAGATAAATGGAACTGTAGCACCCTGAGGGCTCGGTTGCTACAGAGGTATTGCACCTCACCCAGAGGTGTGATATCTCACTCTCAGGTAAGGATGGAGTGTGGATCAGGACCCCGACACCTGCATGCATTACACCACATTGCCGTGGGGCAGGGCGACCAATATGCCCCTGAGATAGGCACGACAGTCACTGACCCTGGCTGGAGTGGGGGGAGGGAACACTGAGGAAGGGGAACCCTGTAGTGCAGGAGCAGGGAGGAAGCAGTTCCTGGGTGCATTGATAAGGGAGTATAAAAGGTGGGCACCATATTAGTTCAGTGCAGAGAAGTCTGAGCAGAAGTGACAGGGAGCAGGGGCTCTGCATGAGCTCTGCTCCGGAGGCGGGCCTAGTAACACAGGCCCAGGCCTGGAAGAGGGAGAAGGAAGGAGAGGAGCGGAGAAGGCTCCAGGAACGAGGAACGAAGGGATCCCAGGGTTGCGGACGGGCGAGTCGCCACCGCACGCCTGAATCCACCTGCGTAGAGGGGTCAGGCCAAAGGGGGAGACCGGTCCCTGAAACTAGTGGAGGAGGGAAACGACCCTCAGCTAGAAACCGGAGGCTGTGACATTTTATGTGGCGCAGCCCCTAGCTACACCCGCTAGGAAGGCACCACATAGGGTCTGGGAAACTGGTGCCAAGTTTACCAAGAGGAGGCCCGAGGCAGCCGGACAGAAGCGTTGGTAAGAAAGGCCAGACAAAGGACACACAAAGGGGGTCCTGTGAAGCGCTCCAAAGTTATCTGGGAGTTGTCTGAGCCCCTCACCTGGTGAGCACAGTACGACGTGGGCAGCCGTTACCTGCAGACGTGGTCTGGATAATAAGAACTGTGAGTAAAGGCCCTGGACTGCATCACTGACTCCGTGTCGTTACTGCTGCTGCCCTGCACCATCACCCCCATCCTCCGCATACACTGCCCTGAGGCTATACTCCTCCCGTGGGGAGTTATGCTACGCTCTGCTGCACCCACAACACCAGCCTCAGCGGTCTGCCCTGCAGCGGCGGTTCACTCTGACCGCAATCCACGGGTGGCGTAGTCGGACATTTAAACATCAAAACCACATAAATAGTTCCGCCACTGGTTTGACCACCCTGAGCCACGGAACCAGGTCGCCGCCACGAAGACTACAACCACCAGCATCCACCAAAAAGGGTCCGGCTCCGGGTGTCCCAAGGCCCAGGGGGTGCGTCAGAACATTTTCATCACCTTTCACAATCACCAATCGGACAAGGCAGGGATGTACTCTGTCCCCTCTCTTATACATCCTAGTGACGGAGCACCTGCTCTCATCAATTCGCCATAACCCCAATATTAGGTGGATTGAGGTGGGAGGCACCGAGTACAAGTGCTCTCTATTTGCTGATGATGTCCTAGTATATATCACTCAATCACATATATCCATCCATGCTGTTATGGCTGAAATAGATCACTTTGTTACATGGTCAAATTTTAAAATCAATGCAGCGAAGTCTGAGGCCCTCGATGTCTCCCTCCCCAAATCCATATAGGATTCAATCCAGTCCAACTTTCCCTTTGCCTGGCCCTCACAGGGTATCAAATACTTAGGAATTCCTATTCATAGAGACCTCTCCCATCTATGTTATCTTAATTTTGGGCCCTTTATTGAACAACTCCATACAGACCACGGTTGGCAAGTTAGAACTGTAAGATTCACTACGTGAACCACTGGTGTTTTGTGGAAAAGCACATGTACACTGTGTTCCAAATTATTATGCAAAAAGTGTTTAGGAGTGATAAGGGAAGAATTTGTTTGTTTGTCAGTTAAACTCATTGATGGTGATGTGTGTCAGGGCTCTTTATATCACTGTAAGCAATTGCAGACACCTGTGCTAATTAGTTTGGCAGGTGTGTCCAATGAAAGGCAAGACTACTTAAGAAGGCTGTCTCACATTATTAAGCAGCCTACATTTTCTGCCAAAATGGGAAAGAAAAAGGATGTGTCGGCTGCTGAGAAGCAACAAATTGTGGAGTGTTTAGGTCAAGGCATGACTACAATCAACATTGTGCGATGATCAGGATGAAGTGTCTTGGCAATCAAGAAGTATGTAGCTGATTCACAGTACACACGTGTGCGTGCTGATAAGGGCAAATTGAGGACTCTTTCCTACAGGCAATTACGTGAGGTTAAAAGAGCAGCGGCAAAAAAGCCTTGTCATAGCAGCAGACAAGTTTTTGAAGCTGCTGGTGCCTCCAACATCCCCCGAACAACAAGATGCAGGGTCCTTCAGAGGTTTGCAGCTGTGCATACGCCATCCTGTCGACCTCCTCTATCCACTTCACACAAGCAGAAACGGCTCCAGTGAGCCAAACATTACATGAAGACTGATTTCAAAACTGTTTTGTTCACGGATGAGTGCCGTGCAGCGCTCGATGGTCCAGATGGATGGAGTGGAGGATGGCTGGTTGATGGACACCCCACGCAAACACGGCTACAGCGCCAACAAGGAGGAGGTGGAGTAATGTTTTGGGCTGGAATCATGGGGAGAGAGATTGTCGGCCCCTTTAGGATCCCTGAAGGCGCTAAAGATGAACTCCATAATGTATGTGGATTTTCTCAAACAGCACTTCCTGCCATGGTTCAAGAAGAAGAACCGTGTATTTCACAGCAAGATCATTTTTTTGCATGATAATGCACCATCTCATGCTGCACATAAAACATCTGCATCTCTGGCTGATATGGGCATAAAAGGGGACAAACTTATGGTGTGACCCCCATGCTCCCCTGACCTCTACACCATTCAGAACCTCTGGAGCATCATCAAAAGGAGTGTCTATGATGGCGGGAGGCAGTTCACATCTAAGCAACAGCTCTGGGAGGGTATTCTGTCCTCATGCAAAACAATTGAAGCAGAAACCATCCAAAACCTGACAAATTCAATGGACGAGAGAGTTCAGAAGCTCCTTTCGAACAAGGGGTCCTATGTGAAAATGTAACATCACCTAGAATAAAGTTTTGAGTTGAAAACTGTTTGATTTCAGTTTCTAATAACCTGCTAATGCTTATAATTTCAAAAATGACCATTTTTTTGGTCTTTATTAAAATGAAAAGGTTGATCGAAAAGTTTGGGGGATCTAAGAGTGTGGCAACCCAGTAGTCATGATTACTTCGAATTCTGACAATATGAGGGTCATGTTGCAGGTAGTGCAGCAAGAAGGCACTTATGTGTCTTGCGCATCTCGGAGCCCCAAAATTATTTTCCGGGCTAGATGCAGCAAAAAATTATTATTAATTTTAAATCTGGTGGAGCTTAGTACAGATGGCCTAATAGGATCAGTGCTGCACACTGCTACAAAGCCCAAATTATTTTCCATTCAAGATACAGATAAACATGATTAGTAATTTTAAATCTGGTGGAGCTTATTATAGATGGCCTAATAGAATCAGTGCTGCACACTGCTACAAAGCCCAAATTATTTTCCAGCCAAGATACAGATAAACATGATTAGTAATTTGAAAGCTTAAAACGGTTGGTAGGGTGATTTTAACCAATCATCAAGCTTTTACTCTCCCCAGGATGACACAGGGGTAGAAAAGTCGTTTCGGATCCATGATTTGTTCATCTTTATGAACGTGAGTCTGTCTACATTATCAGTGGAGAGCCGCGTGCGCTTATCTGTCAGCACACCACCAGCAGCGCTGAACACACGTTCAGACAGAACGCTGGCTGCGGGGCATGACAAGATCTCCAAGGCGTAAGTGGCTAGCTCCGGCCATTTATCCAGATTGGAAGCCAAAAAAGAGCAAGGGTCCAGTGACACAGTCATGGCTTCAATGTTTACTTGGAGATACTCCTGTACCATCGTCTCTAGGCGTTGACTATGTGTCAGACTTCTTGTCTCCTGTGGCCTTGCAAAGGATGGGCTAAAAAAGTGGTGAAATGATTCCGCAAAATTGATGTTACCAGCAGATACTGTGGTTCTGTTACGGTTTGAGTGCTGAACACTTGACGGTCCCACGGTTGGCAAGTTGGAACTGTGAGATTCACTACGTGCACCACTGGTGTTTTGTGGAAAAGCACATGTAAGATTCTGCAACAGTCTCTGCTGATACTCCTGCATGCGTGCATCCCTTTCTATGGCAGGAATAATTTCTGCAAATTTACTTTTGTACCGGGGATCTAACAGTGTGGCAACCCAGTAGTCAGGATTATTTCTAATTCTCACAATTCGAGGGTCATGTTGCAGGTAGTGCAGCAAGAAGGCACTCATGTGTGTTACGCATCCAGGAGCACCAAGTCCCTGTTGTGTTGGTGGCGAGGTAACAATCATGCTTCCTTCCTCTGTCCTCTCCCCCCAACCTCGCACAACAGAAATGTGATCAAGGTCTCCCTCATCTGATGAGTCTTCCATCAGTTCGTCCTCCACTTCTTCCTGGGCTCCTGCACCTTCCTCACTAGTTTGGCTGCTACCATGCACCCTGGTAAAACCATCTCCCCCACCCTCACATGCCTGCCGCCTTGGTGCTGCCGACCGTCTGGACCTTGCAGATGTTAGCCCTTCCGCATACAACTCCTCCTCCTCTACTTCCTCCACCTCCTCTTGTGCCACCACCTGACTCCGAATTCTGTTTAACATGTGCTCCAGCATGTAAATCACCGGAATAGTCATGCTGATAATGGCATCGTCAGCACTAAACATCTTCGTCGCCATTTCAAAACTGTGCAGAAGGGTGCATAGGTCCCTGATCTGAGACCACTCCTCCAGCGTGATTTGCCCCACCTCTGGATCTCGTTGGCCCAGGCTATATGTCAGAACGTATTGCACCAGGGCTTGTCGGTGCTGCCACAGTCGCTGCAACATGTGCAGAGTTGAATTCCACCGGGTAGGCACATCGCATTTTAGCCGATGAAGTGGCAGGCCCAACGACTTCTGTAGAGATGTAAGTCGCTGAGCTGCGGGATGCGAATGGCGGAAGTGAGCACACAGCGACCGTGCCCTCTGCAGAAGGCCATCTAGTCTGGGATAGTGGGCTAAAAATTGCTGGACAACCAGGTTCAACACGTGAGCCATACAAGGCACGTGTGTGACATTGCCCCGGCGAAGGGCCGCACCCAGGTTTGCAGCATTGTCGCACACGGCCTTCCCTGGTTTCAGGTCCAGTGGAGACAGCCATTCATGAAATTGGTTCTCCAGAGCTGACCACAACTCCTCAGCTGTGTGACTCACATTTCCCAGACATTTCAAAGTAAAAACCGCCTGATGACGTTGAGCCCTACTGCCAGCATAGTAAGGAGGTGTGCAGGATCCCTTGTGCGCAGTTAGAAAGCTTGTGGCATGACCAGACAGGCTTTGGGTGCAGGTGGAAGACCGAGAGGAGGTTGAGGAGGCAGAAGCAGTGGAGGAACTTTGACATAAAGAGGATTGACGCACAACTCGTGGGGACGGCAAGACTTGGACAGCAGCCCCTTGTCCTGCTGTCACCATAGTTACCCAGTGCCCAGTCAGCGACATGTAACGCCCCTGTCCATGCCTACTTGTCCAAGTGTCTGTGGTGAAATGCACCCTGTCACACACAGAGTTTCTCAAAGAAGCGGTGATGTTGTGTGCGACATGCTGGTGGAGCGCAGGCACACCTTTCTTTGAGAAGTAGTGCCGACTGGGCATCTGGTACTGGGGCACTGCGACGGACATAAGGTCTCGAAAATCCTCTGTGTCCACCAGGCGGAAAGGCAGCATTTCTGTAGCCAAGAGCTTGCAGATGGTGAAATTCAACCTCTTAGCTTTCTCATGGCTAGGAGGAAATGGTCTTTTACTTGTCCACATCTGAGGGACCGAGGGCTGGCTATTGTGCTTAGACGGGGTTGATAAGAGTGTCCCCGGCAAACTGCCGGTCTGTGAGGAAGATGCAGGCGGACATGTTAGGTTGCCTTGATCCAAAGGTGGTGCTATCGATGTCGGACAGCGCTCAACACCAGCTGGTGTTACCACCTCCAAAGAAAATGATGACCTGCCAATCACGCTGGCTGTTGCGGGTAAAGAGGTGGCAGGTCTGCGCCCCAAAACAGGTGTGACTGCTGTCCCCCCAGTCACAGAGGATGAAGAGGCCGCGGATGCACAAGATATGGCAGACGGTGGTTGGCCCAGCCGGCTAGGCCGCATTGTAGCACACTGAGCTTCCCACTGCAACTTATGCTTCATGTCCATGTGCCGGTTCATGCATGAAGTACTCAAACTATGTATTTTTTGGCCTCTACTTAGCTTTTGCTGACAAATGTTACAGATAACACGAGTTGGGTCATCTTTATCGATCTGAAAAAATGCCCAGGCTATGCAAGGCTTAGCACCCATGCGACCTGAAGAGCCACCACGACTTGTGGTGAGAGGCAGAGTTGTGTTTGAGGATGCAGTTGTTGACGTGCTTCCAGTACTACGTCTCTGTCCAGGAAGGCGCAACCTGACCTCGTCGTCACTGGCATCTTCCTCCACCTCCTCTGCTGACCTCATCTCTTGGCTGACTGTGGGTTGACAGTAAGTGGGATCTCCAACCTCATCATCATCACCCTGTGCGTTATCACACCCGTCGTCCTCAGAGCCAACCTGTTCCTGCCCTGACAAAAAACTAAAGTTGTCGCTCCAATCAGGTATTTGAGTCTCATCATCGTCTTCCTCATTGTCTCCACCAACAGGAGTTACAGTTTGGGAATGAGGGTCTACATTATGGTCAGAACCTTCTGCGTCTGGTCCTGGATCCGACTCATAAAGATTCTGGGCATCAGTGCAGATCATTTCCTCGTCTGGATTCACAGAAGCGCTGGAGTCGACGTCTGATTCCCAGACTATGGTATGAGTAAACAGCTCTGCAGACTCAACCATCTGTTTTCTACCTCATACTCAGACGGGCAGCTGGAGATTTGGGAGCTGTGAGGAAGCAAGTGCGATTGGGGTGACACCTTTGAGGACTGGAGTATTTGTGATGTTGAAGTTGATGTGGAGGAGAGCCCACTTAAAGGAGCACTTGATATCCGTTGAAGCACCTGCTGTTTTTGTGCCTCATCTGGAATTTGTAGCGATTGGCATGGCCGTAAGAAAGGGATCTTATCACATTGTCCACTAAAAGAAGTAGACATTTTAGTTTGGCTGGAAGATGGTCCTTCTTCTGCAGATGTTACTGTTGCTTTAACACCTACCCCACGGACACAACCTTTTTTCCCCTTCCCAACACGCCTATTCCCCTTTCCACCAGCAGCAGGCCTTTTTCCACTCATTTTGGTGGTTAACTAATTCACAACTCTGGAGTTGTTTGCACAAAAAAACAATGGATGGGAACCGAGCAGAGCTGAGTGGCCAAACTGTGGTATTAGGCCAAAACTATTGGCTGGGTTAGATGCAGAAAAAAATTATATTCAATTTGCAACCTGATGGAGGTCAGTATAGATGGACTAATAGAACAAGTCCCACACAGCTAGAAGCCCAAATATTTTTTCAGAGGTAGATGCAGAAAAAAATTGTATTCAGTTTGCAACCTGATGGAGGTCAGTATAGATGGACTAATAGAACAAGTCCTACACACAGCTAGAAGCCCAAATATTTTTTCAGAGGTAGATGCAGAAAAAATATATATTCAGTTTGCAACCTGATGGAGGTCAGTATAGATGGACTAATAGAGAAAGTCCCACACACTGCTAGAAGGCCAAATATTTTTCAGAGCTAGATGCAGATATAAATTATTTTTAATTTGCAACCTGATGGAGGTCAGTATAGATGGAGTAATAGAGAAAGTCCCACACACTGCTAGAAGGCCAAATATTTTTTCAGAGCTAGATGCAGAAAAAAATTATATTCAATTTGCAACCTGATGGAGGTCAGTATAGATGGACTAATAGAACAAGTCCTACACACAGCTAGAAGCCCAAATATTTTTTCAGAGGTAGATGCAGAAAAAAAATATATTCAGTTTGCAACCTGATGGAGGTCAGTATAGATGGACTAATAGAGAAAGTCCCACACACTGCTAGAAGGCCAAATATTTTTTCAGAGCTAGATGCAGAAAAAAATTATATTCAGTTTGCAACCTGATGGAGGTCTGTATAGATGGATTAATAGAACAAGTCCCACACACAGCTAGAAGCCCAAATATTTTTTCAGAGGTAGATGCAGATAAATATTATATTCAGTTTGCAACCTGATGGAGGTCTGTATAGATGGATTAATAGAACAAGTCCCACACACAGCTAGAAGCCCAATATTTTTTCAGAGGTAGATGCAGAAAAAAAATATATTCAGTTTGCAACCTGATGGAGGTCAGTATAGATGGACTAATAGAGAAAGTTCCACACACTGCTAGAAGGCCAAATATTTTTTCAGAGCTAGATGCAGACAAAAAATTATTTTTAATTTGCAACCTGATGGAGGTCAGTATAGATGGACTAATAGAGAAAGTCCCACATATTGCTAGAAGGCCAAATATTTTTTCAGAGCTAGATGCAGATATAAATTATTTTTAATTTGCAACCTGATGGAGGTCAGTATAGATGGACTAATAGAGAAAGTCCCACACACTGCTAGAAGGCCAAATATTTTTTCAGAGCTAGATGCAGACAAAAAATTATTTTGAATTTGCAACCTGATGGAGGTCAGTATAGATGGACTAATAGAGAAAGTCCCACACACTGCTAGAAGGCCAAATATTTTTTCAGAGCTAGATGCAGATAAAAAATATTTTTAATTTGCAACCTGATGGAGGTCAGTATAGATGGACTAATAGAGAAAGTCCCACACACTGCTAGAAGGCCAAATATTTTTTCAGAGCTAGATGCAGAAAAAAATTATATTCAGTTTGCAACCTGATGGAGGTCAGTATAGATGGACTAATAGAACAAGTCCCACACACAGCTAGAAGCCCAAATATTTTTTCAGAGGTAGATGCAGAAAAAAATTATATTCAGTTTGCAACCTGATGGAGGTCTGTATAGATGGATTAATAGAACAAGTCCCACACACAGCTAGAAGCCCAAATATTTTTTCAGAGGTAGATGCAGAAAAAATTATATTCAGTTTGCAACCTGATGGAGGTCTGTATAGATGGATTAATAGAACAAGTCCCACACACAGCTAGAAGCCCAATATTTTTTCAGAGCTAGATGCAGACAAAAAAATATTTTTAATTTGCAACCTGATGGAGGTCAGTATAGATGGACTAATAGAGAAAGTCCCACACACTGCTAGAAGGCCAAATATTTTTTCAGAGCTAGATGCAGACAAAAAAATATTTTTAATTTGCAACCTGATGGAGGTCAGTATAGATGGACTAATAGAGAAAGTCCCACACACTGCTAGAAGGCCAAATATTTTTTCAGAGCTAGATGCAGATATAAATTATTTTTAATTTGCAACCTGATGGAGGTCAGTATAGATGGACTAATAGAGAAAGTCCCACACACTGCTAGAAGGCCAAATATTTTTTCAGAGCTAGATGCAGAAAAAAAATATTTTTAATTTGCAACCTGATGGAGGTCAGTATAGATGGACTAATAGAGAAAGTCCCACACACAGCTAGAAGGCCAAATATTTTTTCAGAGCTAGATGCAGATATAAATTATTTTTAATTTGCAACCTGATGGAGGTCAGTATAGATGGACTAATAGAGAAAGTCCCACACACTGCTAGAAGGCCAAATATTTTTTCAGAGCTAGATGCAGACAAAAAATTATTTTGAATTTGCAACCTGATGGAGGTCAGTATAGATGGACTAATAGAGAAAGTCCCACACACTGCTAGAAGGCCAAATATTTTTTCAGAGCTAGATGCAGACAAAAAATTATTTTTAATTTGCAACCTGATGGAGGTCAGTATAGATGGACTAATAGAGAAAGTCCCACACACTGCTAGAAGGCCAAATATTTTTTCAGAGCTAGATGCAGAAAAAAATTATATTCAATTTGCAACCTGATGGAGGTCAGTATAGATGGACTAATAGAATTATGCTATGCCCAAAAGATTTTACTTCACTAGGTGCAGTAAAAAAATTGGTATTCTATACACAGGTGGTATATCTTGCAACACAGATAGGCTACTCCACTGACTAACACACTCTGCAATAGGCCAAAAAGGATTAGCTTTGCTAGATTCAGCCAAATGCTGTGAAAAAAACTTGCACAGCACTGGCACAGACCTGCCTGGCAAAAACTGATAGGAACTGATGTAACCTAGTCCTGAAAAGGACTGCAATTACAATTAGTCTTTACTCCCACAATCTATCTATTTAAGAGCACAGACCTGCCTGATAAAAGTTGTAGGAAATGCTGTAACCTAGTCCTTAAAAGGACTGCAATCACAACTATTCCCTACTCCCAAGCTATCTGTAGATTTGTGCGAAAATTGGCTTGAAATTAACAAGGTATAGCGCACACAGCAACAGCGGTGCCGTCTAACACGCAGCTGCAGCAGTGAGAAAATGGTGGCGACGGGGAAAATGGCTTGGTCTTATAGGGCAAGGACATGTAACATACACTGCCAATGACACATGCCCTTGCTTGCGTGAAAAAAAGCACTTCGCTCCGTGTGTGCGCTGCTGATAGGCTGCACCTCCCCACTGTAAATGTGGGAAAGAGAAAAAAAAATGGAGATCTTCATTATTCCTGCAGAGATCCATCCCCTGCCCCTCCCCCCACCCCGCTGTACACTCAAACTGCGTATTAACATTAATTTTCATCATTACTGAGAAAAAATCCAGTTATGATTTTGGTGCACGAACAGTTATCGAACATAACGTCGAACAGCCGAATTTTTCTCAAATCGTTCGTGTTCGCCGAACGGCTCGAACACTGCCCAAAACAGCTCGAATTTGAGATTGGCGAACAGTTCGAGTCGAACAACGCTCATCTCTAGTGAGGAGTTGAAGTCAGGATGTCGAGGAGAGAGGAGCTGGGGAGTGGAGCTGCGCGGCAGTTCACCCCAGAGGGACACAGAAGAACTGGACACCGGAGTCCGAGACTGTGGGGCACTGAAGGCCCAGCAGCAGAAACCGGAGGGCAAGAGACTGCCGGTCTCCAGGCCCCATCAGACGCCCGGAGGCTCAGCAGCACCGCAGGGTCCAGCACCGCCATGTGGGAGCGACGCACCAGCAAGGCCCGAGCTGCCTGCCATACGGGTAAGCACAGAAACGTTGCACTCAGGGACGAGGGCCACCGCACAGCTACAAGCAGCAGGGCCAAAAAGTTTAGTGGAAAGGAAAGGCCTCCAACTTCACCTGGCAAAGAGGATTCTTTACTTGCTTCCAGGCTGCCCGGACTTCCACTTCTAGCCAGTACTCTAGTCCCGGCTTGTCTAATCACCACCAGTAAAGATAAGAGGAAAACGCCATTAAGTTGTGGGCTGATTCTTACTGCGCCATCAACCCCTGCACTACAACGCCCAGCATAACCCATAACATCTACACTGCCCTGGAGCTAAGCTCTACCTGTGGAGAGCCACACCATCCCTACTGCAGCAACATCAGCTCCAGAGGACCTGCTCCGCAGCGGCGGCTCCCTTAGCCGCATACCACAGGTGGCGTCACGAACTTTATACAATCACTATAAATCCCCTATCAATAACCTCTTTTTTATTGACCGCCCTGGGTCACGGACCGGGTCACCGCCACTGTGACGTCCCCTGGCATCTACCAGCCCGGCACCAGGTACCCCATGGCCCAGGGGGCGCGTCAACTTGGTGTCACGAACAGGATTGACGAAGCCCGGTATATCCGGGTCCTGTGTGCCATAGACTTTATTGAACTGTGTCATCACGTGGTTTGCCGCCCGCCGAGGGGGAAGAAAGAAGTCCCGATCCGGAACCGCCAGGTAAGAGATCCTTCCGCCTGCAGAGCAGCATACTGGTACGTCAGGACACGCCCAGGACCTGGCTGAGGTTCACTAGGGGGGAGGAAGATGCCCAACATGGAAGAGGGTTCCGCTGCAGGCGCGGTTGCTGCCACTGTAATGCCATTATCAATGCCATATATACCGGGGGCGGCGTGGTTGTCCCAGTACTCAGGGGAGTCGTACACCCTGAATGACTTTGAGGAGAGACTGTGCAGTTTGTTTAAAGTATATCCCCTGTCTGAGAAGCAAAAAGTCAGCATCCTCATAAGCCAGCTAATCGGTGCAGCCCAGAGGGAGGTGAAGTCCAGGCCGGGCAGAGACAAAGGCACTGTAAAAGAAATACTGGCCCGATTGAAGGATACCTTTGACAACCGCACTGCAGCAGAAATTAAAATGAAGTTTTACGGGTGCAAACAAAGGATGCAGGACAGTGTACGTGACTATGCTCTAAACCTACAGGAGGCGCTGCGGGCCATCAAACAGGTAGACCCCGACAGTGTGCGAGATGAGGACAGATTGCTAACTGAGCATTTTATTGAGGGGCTTCTGTCTAACGCTCACTGGACACAGCTGCGCATTATGGCTCTGCAAAACCCTGATCTGGACTTTGCACAATTTAAAGACAGAGCCATCCGGGTGCTGCGAGAATCAGCACCAGGCGGCGCTGCATCCCACCGGCGCCCAGCTATCACATACCACCAGGAGGTGGCATCCTTTTCCCCAGAACCTGTGGAAGCTGACGCGCAGACTCTAGACAATGACCCGTCTGCAGATCTGCGCCTTCAGGTCCAGGAGCTGACCAAAAGTATGGCTGCGATAACCAAAACCGTGCAGGCCATGCAAGTGTCTTCAAAGGAAAAGATTCAGCTGGCTTCCAGTCCAGATGATGTCCCGTGGCGACGACAGAGAAGGATTCCAACGATCAGAGGGAGGAACAGCGATCGCTACGACCAGGACGGACAACCCATCTGCTGCCGCTGTCAAAAGGCAGGGCACTACGCAAGATTCTGCAATTTAAATGTACAACACCTGGGGCAGAGGGCCAACCCCCAGGAGTAAGACGACCAGGCCCACAAAGCTGGTGAGACAAGTACGTGGGAGGACGACCGGTCATACCAGTCGTGCTTCATGGCATCCCAATGAACGCGTTGCTGGACACTGGGTTCCAAGTGGCCACGATGCCATATATCCTTTAGAAACAATACTGGACTGATTCAGACATTACCCGCTATCCAGAAGAACAACTTAACATCTATGCCAGCAATGGTCAGCCCTTGCCTCAGGTGGGGTATAAAGAGGTGACCATAAAAGTTGGCAAAGTAGAATTGCCATCACAGGGAATGATTATTGTTGATATTGATCGCCGAGAAAGTCATCCCATGATAACCTTAGGCACTAATGTGATAGAAAATTGTCTTGGAGAAATTATTGTTTTGTTGCAACAGGTCGCAGAGACTGCCAGTTCCAGTCAGCAGCGAGTTCTGCAGAAGGAGATCAGAGCCCTGATGAAAAGACAACAGGTAGAGCTGTCTGGAGGGGAAATTGGCAGTGTCAGGATAAGTGATCCGTTTCCCATTGCAATGCCCCCTAGGAGTGAAATGTTGATATGGTGTCGAGCAACAATTGGTCTCAGGGGTCAAGATTATCAGGACCTGGTAGAAACCGTGTATTCTGACAGTAGGCCCACCATATTGACAGCCAGGGTGGTAGTCGATGTCCGCAAAGGGAGAGTACCGATGATACGCATCCTGAATTGTGGGGAGAAAGAGGTCCATTTACCCCGGTATGCCACCCTTGCTAAGCTATTCACTGTCAGTAACAACTCAATAAAGACAGTGGAACCCTTGCCTCCATCCAAACCGGCGGAGGATAATGGTTCCAAGGGACAGATGGAGGATTGAAATCAGAACCTACGAGTAGGCACTGACTCCACCCCTTCGCACCAAAAGCATGGAGTATACCGGGTGGTCCAAGAATATGAGCGAGTCTTCAGCAAACACCCACTAGACTTTGGGCAGGTAAAAGGGGTCCAACATCATATCCCCACAGGAGATCATCCGCCCATTAAAGAGAGGTACCGGCCTGTACCCCCAGCTCACTATCAATGTGCCAAAGGGATGTTACGGGAGATGAAGGAGGCTGGGGTGATAAGGGATAGTTGTAGCCCCTGGGCAGCTCCATTAGTTCTCGTTTGAAAGAAGGATGGTACAATGAGGATGTGTGTTGACTACAGGCAGATTAACCGCATTACACATAAGGATGCCTACCCATTACCCAGAATTGAGGAGTCACTAGCTGCATTAAGATCTGCTAATTTTTTCTCCACTTTGGATCTCACCAGTGGGTACTGGCAGGTTCCTGTGGCAGAGGCGGACAAAGAAAAGAACGCGTTTACAACACCAATGGGCCTCAGCGAGTTCAACTGCATGCCATTCAGGCTCTGCAATGCCCCAGGAACCTTCCAGCGGTTAATGGAGTGCTGCTTAGGACACAAGAACTTCGAAACTGTCCTGCTGTACCTGGACGACGTAATTGTCTACTCGAAGACATATGAAGACCACCTGGAGCACCTGGCCGAGGTGTTTGAAGCCCTATCTGGTTTTGGCCTGAAGGTAAAGCCGTCCAAATGCCACCTGTTGAAGCCCAAGGTGTAGTACCTAGGTCATGTGGTAAGCGCCGAAGGTGTAGCGCCAGACCCTGAAAAAGTCACCGTAATCAAGGACTGGCCAAGACCCTACACTATCAAGGAAGTGCGGCAGTTGCTCAGGCTGGTAGGCTACTACAGGAGATTTATCAAGGGTTTCACCAAGATAGCAGCACCCATGCAGGATCTCCTGGTAGGCCAGTCCAAGAAGGCCAAGAACCCGAAACCTCCATTCAAATGGGGTAAACCAGAAGACGAATCTTTCACCCGACTGAAGATGGCTCTGACCGAAGACAAAGTCCTGGCCTACCCCGACTATGGCCAACCCTTTATGCAGCAAGGCAGAGAGAGAGTGATTGCCTATGCCAGCAGGAAGCTCCGGCCCATGGAAAGGAACGCCAACAACTACAGTTCCTTAAAGTTGGAGTTTCTCGCCATAGTCTGGGCTGTAACAGAGAGCTTCAAGCACTATCTCGCCTCCTCCAAATTTACAGTCTTCACAGATAACAACCCGCTGACTCAGCTGGAGACTGCGAAGCTTGGTGCCATAGAGCAACGATGGATGGCCTGACTGTCTAACTACGAGTTTACCATCAAGTATCGGGCGGGGCATAAAAATGCAAATGCTGATGCACTGTCCAGGATGCCCAACTTGCCAGATGGGGGAGAAGACCCGGAAGAGCTGGAGGAGATAGAGATACCCGCTTTCCATCGTCATGGGGTGACCCAGTGCTCCCACTGTGTAAGGGACAAGCGCTCCGCCAAAAGAGAGGCCACGTTCAACCCATTGCCCCACCATGGATGGGCAGAAACGCAGGATAGCGACCCGGCTGTCCGCCTAGTCAAGGAGTTGCTGATGCAAGCTGACTCGTACCTTGATCCAGATGCTCCACAGGAGACCCAACAGTTGTGGAAGGAGAAGGACAAACTGTTCATCTATGAAGGAAAGCTGTGTCGAAGAAGCATCAACTCCCGGACACATGAACTGGTCTGGCAGGTGGTAGTCCCGAGGCGGGATGCGTCAATGGTCTTAGAAGCGTACCATGATGGAGCAGGACACTTCGGGTGGAAGAAGTTGGAAGTTCTGCTAAGCGAGCGATTCTACTGGGCTGGCAAGAGGAAAGCAATCGAGAGATGGTGTCGAGAATGTGGTCCATGCAACCTGAGGCGGAAAGACTGTGACAGCCAGAGGGCTCCCCTGCAGCCCATAATCACCAAACAACGACTTGAACTGGTAGCCTTGGACCACGTGAAGCTAGCCCCAAGCCGGTCAGGCTATGTCTACGCTCTCGCCATAGTAGACCACTACTCCCGGTTCTTGGTAGTAGTGCCAGTGAAAGATCAGACGGCTCAAAAGGCAGCTAAAGCGTTCCAACAGCACTTTTGTCGCCCGCACGGTTACCCTGAACGGGTGCTTACCGACCAAGGGCCAGCCTTTGAAGCAGAAGTGTTCCAGGAATTCTGTAACTTGTACGGCTGCAACAAAATCAGGACGACGCCGTATCATCCCCAAACCAACGGGTTGTGTGAAAATATGAACCAGGTGGTGATAGACCTTGTTACACTCACGCCCGGACTGACTGGCATGAGCGTGATTAGTGATCCCACTGTACCATGAACCGAGGAGTGCCTGGAGGGGCGTAACTAAGTATCAACCCGATCCGACCAAGGTCGCACGGCGACTTAGTCGACTCCGTGGACCAAGGAGGAACCGAGCAAAGGGACCAGGTGCGACTCCAGGTCAGACCCCGGTCACAGTTGTTGACCCACACCGGGGAATGCAGGAACAGGCAGGTTAGACTGGCATACAGGCAGGTGGGTATTGGCAAGTACGGCAGGTATGCAGACAGGTGGGTGTGTCACCCTGGACTGGATGCCACAAGTGTAAATAAAGCTGTGTCTGAGAGCAAGGGGGAGGTTCTCTAGTCAGGGGAACATTAGCATGCAATGCCTCCTGTCTCAGGCCAGTAGGGGGAGCAGGCTGCCCCTATAAAAGCTGGTGCTGGGGGCAGGGTTAGGGAGAACTGGATGGCCTGTCTCAGCACTGAGACTTGTCCCGGAGCAGAGCAGGGACAGAAAGTTGTATTGCACCTAAGAGGAAGTGTGGCAGGAGGAGAGCCACATGCCAGAGACAAGAGGCGAAGAGAGCCTGTCTTGGCAGATATAAGACTTACTTTACCAGACTTTGGTGTCTGAGGCTGGGATGATTCTACATCCTCCAGCAGATAACCAGTCCACAAGGGACTGTATATTCCTTGGCCTAAGAAGCCTGGAGGCCCTGCCACAACCGAAGGGACCAGTAAAGCCGTACAAAGCTGGGAGCAGAAAAGAACCCACGTCGCAGGCTATACAGGCGAGAATACACGGAAAGCTCGGAAACGTGGGCTGTTACCCTATAACGAGGAGATAGCCAGAAGGAGCGCAGAAAGCACGGTAGGCCTACACCCTCACCCTGACCAGGGCCAATTTCCCCGTTGCTCTCAGACATCCAGGTCCCCTCCTAGCTGGGACTGTTTGTGGGTCAATTTACCTGTTCTAGTAAAGACCCTGGACTGCAACCTGTTGTCTGCGTGCTCCTTGCTCCTCCAGCACTATCAGCACTGGGACTCTCACTACCATCACTCCCAACATCCATTATACTGCCCTGGGGCCGCACTCTTCCCGTGGGGAGTCACACTACCCTAGCTGCACACCTCATCAGCCCCAGCGGTCTGCATGCAGTGGCGGTTCCTAATAACCGCAATCCACGGGTGGCGTAGTCGGACATAATCATCAGCACATAACGGACTACCACTGGCCTGACCATCCTGAGCCACGGAACCGGGTTGCCACTACTACTCCCACCGTTTCCCTATTGCCCGGATCCGAGTGCCCCACGGCCCAGGGGGCGAGTCAGCTTTGGCGTAGTCGGCAGGATTGAAACCAACCCGCCACAAACGGGTATTGAGTGCCTGAAAGAGACTTTGCACTTACCTGAAAAGAGGTTTCCCGCCATCCGGAGCCGTTTCCCGCCATCTTCAGTCGGTTCCCGCCATCTTCAGCTGTTTTCCCGCCATCCGAAGTCGTTTTCCTGCCGCCGGACGCCATCTTCAGGACGCCGCGCGGGAAGAAGAGGGGCGTGGACGCCGAAAGCGCGCGAGACCTGAAGCTCCGCCCCATGCACCGACGCTGCGCAAGGTCCTGGAAGGGAGAGAGAGCGACGCTGACGTCATCAGGACGCGACGCAAGGTCCTCGTCCAGAGCAGCAACAGCGGAGCCGCGGCCTACAGAAGAGGATCGTCGGAAGGTAGGCCACGCTTAACTAGGGGGGAGGAAGATGTCGGACACAGAGGCGCCCACTACCACCAACGCAGCTGCAGCAGCGGTGATGCCATTTTCCCTGCCCTACATCCCTGGAGCGGCCTGGCTGCCCAAGTACTCAGGGGAGCCCCATGCCCTAACTGACTTTAAGGAAAGGCTGTACAGTTTGTTCCAAGTCTACCCCCTGACAGAGGAACAGAAGGTCAGCATATTAACAGGGCAGTTAACTGGCACAGCCCAGAGGGAGGTAAAATCATGGCCCACTGAGGAGAAAAGAACCGTGAAGGGTATTCTGGCCCGGCTGCGGGGTACCTTTGACACACGTACATCCGCTGAAATTAAAATGAGGTTCTATGGATGTAAGCAGCGGGCACAGGACAGCATCAGAGACTATGCCCTAAATCTGCAGGAAGCCTTGAGGGCTATTCAACAAACTGACCCTGGCAGTGTGCAGGAAACGGATAAGCTGCTAACAGAACAATTCATAGAAGGTCTGCTGTCTAGCGCCCACAGGGCCCAACTGCGCCTCATGTTCTTTCAGAACCCTGATCTGACCTTTGCCCAATTTAAGGACAGGGCCATAAGGGTGCTCCGTGAATCTGCAACCAGTGGTGCTATAAACCCCCGGCGCCCTGCTCTCACCTACCACCAGGAGGCGGCGCCCTCCTCTATGGACCCCGTGGGGGCTGATGCACAGGCCCTGAACCAAGCCCCGTCGAAAGACCTGCACCACCAAGTCCAGGAGCTGACCAGGAGCGTCGCGGCGTTGACCAGGACCGTCCAGGCATTGCAAGTGGACCCGTCAAGACCCATCGAGCTGGCTTTAAGTCCGGAGGATGTCCCATGGCGTCGACAGAGGAGGATCCAGTCGTTCTGAGGGAGGCCCACAGACCGCTACGCAGAGGATGGACAGCCCATTTGCCGTCGATGCAACCAGCCCGGACACATTTCCAGGTACTGTAATTTAAACGGGTCCAACCTGGGGCAGAGGGCCCTTACAACTGGCGTAATAAGTACGTTGGGGGGCGCCCGGTTTTACCCGTGGTGCTGGACGGTATCCCCATGAGCGCCTTGCTGGATACTGGAACGCAAGTAACCACTATCCCTTATGTACTTTTTAAGCAGTATTGGACTGATGCTGATATCACACGGTATCCAGACAGTAACTTGAGCATCATCGCCAGTAATGGCTTGCCCGTGCCGCAGATGGGGTTCAAGGAGATGACCATTAGAATTGGTAAAGTTGAACTGCCGGCACAGGGAGTGATTATTGTGGACATTGACCGTCGTGAAAGTCACCCTAAAATAACTGTGGGTACTAACGTGATTGAAAATTGTCTTTCAGAGGTAACTGTAATCTTACAACAGGTGGCGGTGAATGCTAGTTCCAGCCAACAGAGAGTCCTCAACAAGGAGATAAAAGCCCTGATGAGACGGCAGCAGGTAGAACTGTCTGGTGGTGAGATCGGTAGCGTAAGACTGAGTGACCCATTCCCCATTTCCATGCCTCCCAAAAGTGAAATGATGATCTGGTGTCGGACTGCAATCGGGTTGAGAGGTAGAGACTACCAAGCCATGGTAGTGACGCGCCCCCTGGGCCTGTGTTGTGCAGGGGAACCCGGAACTGGGCCTGTTGTAGAATGCTGGGGGTTGTAGTCTCCGTGTGGCGGTGACCCGGTCCGTGCCCAGGGTGGTCAAACCAGTGGCAGTCTTAATGTATAGCAAATGTCCGACTACGCCACCCGTGGATTGCGGTCAGTGGGGACCGCCGCTGCGCTGCCGACCGCTGAGGCTGATGTTGTTTGCGCAGCCGAGTATGGGATAACTCCCCACGGGAGAAGTATTGCCTCAGGGCAGCTAATGTGAGAGATGATGGGAGTGATGGTGTGAGGGTCCCAGTGCTAATGGTGCTGGTGCGGCAAGGAATCATAGAGACGTGAGGTGCAATTTAGGGTCTTTACTGATGGTACAAGGCAGACCCTCCCGGGAGTACTGGCTAGTATAAGGGGCCTGGTCAGTCTGCGAGCAAGCAGGAGTTCCCCTGGCCAGGTGGAGTTGTAGGCCTCCCCGTTTATCTGCACTCTTCCTGGCTACCTTGCTGTCAGCGGTTACAAGTAGCCCACGTCCCTGAGTATACCGTGTGGTGCTCACCCGTATGGCTGGTGACTTGGGGCCTTCTGTTAGCCTCCGCTCCTGGATGATGGCGCTGGTCCCTTCTTTGTGACTGAGCCTCCGGGCTTCTATGGCCAGAGGACCTGGAATCCCCTGCCGGTTGGTTTCTGCTGCTGGGTATATATCAGTCCCCACAGCCTCGGACTCCTGTGTCCGGTTTTAGTAACTTCAGCCAGGGCGAGCTATATCTCTGCTCACAGCCCCTGGCCTTCTGCCTCTGCTCCTACAGAGCTCCTGTTCTCACTTTCCCTCTCCAGGCTCTGACTGCTCTGCTTGTTCTGCAGGCTCTGTCTCTGTCTGCAGCTTCACTCACTAATCCCGCCCCAGACCCAGTTTATAAGGGCAGATTCCTCCCCTCCCAGGTCTGGGTGGGCAGTGTTGCATGCTTAGGGCTTCCTGACCAGAGAAACCTCCCACTTGCTCTCAGACATAATATCTCTATTACTGTGGCAACCAGACCCCTGGGGTGTCACATTCCCCCCTAGTAAATTTTAGTACTCCGGGACTAAACACATTTTTAAAACATAATAACAGGGTATAACAATAATACGATAACATATTTACAAGAAGCTTTAGTTCTTTAAAGGTCACGGCGTGTCCGCAACCGGGTGTCCATATCACCCAAGGTGAAACTTTAAGCGAAGTAGGGGACCTGTCCAAAGCAAACCCCTTGCGTTGGCCTTGGGCGTGGCTGCAAGGGTAGACTAACTACTTTGGGCCGCAAGGAGGCCACGCCAGACAGGTTTTCTCTTCCGCGGCCGTCTTCGCAAGAGGCACCAAGGAGCAACTATCTACAAAACTGTTCCGGTTATCCAGCGTCCATAACCTGTTAGTCCATAAAAATCTGCAGGGTAACTGAGAAACATAATTACTAACAGGCAACAAACATAAACCATAAACAGTTAACAGATAAATTCACATTGCATTAGTTTAGATTTTCCAGCGAGCGGGCATCTGACCTCTAGTGACTCTAGTGGACCTACGAGCTCACTAACTGGTTCTGCACTACAGGGTGTAGGAGGTGTTATGGGTAATCTGGGCAGCTGTCTGCGCACTCTTTGGCTCACTAGGGGCACGTCAGGCTCACTACTAGCAGAGGGTTGATCCTCCTGTACTGCTGGTGTGGACTCTTCTGCCTCTTGGGCCGGCTGCTCTTCCAGCTCTACCGGTTTCTCTGTAGGCACTTGCGGGGCTGGCTGGAGAAAGGTGAGGACGGGTACCACGACAGCGCCGTTTACTTGTGTCCAAGACCGGGGGAAGTCTCCGAGTACGGTACTGATCATTTCTTCCCTTTCCTCTGCGGGTTGAGGGTTTTCTTGATCTTCTTCAGGGCTTTGCAGCTGCTCGGGACACTTCTTCAGGTGGTCTCTGGAGACAATGGCTGTGGTTTCTCCTCCATCCTTACTGATTACGCAGATTTTTGGGTTCTCATGGCTTGATGGCAGTACGGTGTACAGGTCCTTCTCCCACTGGTCGTCCAACTTGTGGAGCCGCCTCTTCCTCTTCAAGACCTGCTCTCCAGGTACCAGGGGAACAGCGGGAGCATACTGGTTATAAGCCTTCTCTTGCCTTTCTCTAGCTTGAGACAGACTTCGCTCGACGCTCTCCTGTACTTTCCGATACTGCTGCTGCCGTTCTGTATCCCAGTCTGCCTCTGGCGAGGCGTCCTCAGGCGTCAGGACTCCCATATCCAGGTCAATAGGCAGCTTACCAGGTCTTGCTCTCATTAGGTAAGCCGGGGTACAGTTGGTGGAACCTACAGGGATGTGGTTATACAGGTCCACCAGATCGGGCAGTTTCTCAGGCCACAGACTGCGTTCTTCCAGGGGCAATGTTTTTAGCAGATCTATCACCACCTGGTTCATCTTCTCGCAGAGTCCATTGGTTTGAGGGTGATAGGGCGTTGTTCTTATCTTCTTGCAGCCATACAGGTTGCAGAACTCCTGGAAGACCTCCGCTTCGAAGGCTGGTCCTTGGTCTGTCAACACTTGGTCCGGGTACCCGTGTGGACGGCAGAAGTGCTGCTGGAAGGCTCTAGCTGCTGTTTGAGCCGTTAAGTCCTTGACCGGGACCACCACCAGGAACCGGGAGTAATGATCTACGATTGTGAGGGCATAGACATACCCAGATCTGCTTGGAACCAGTTTCACATGGTCCAGGGCTACCAGTTCCAGTGGCTGTCTGGTGATGATGGGCTGCAGGGGAGTCTTCTGGCTGGCTCGGTCTTTTCTTCTCAGGTGGCACGGGCCACAGTCTCTGCACCACCTCTCGATGGCTCCTCTCATGCCTACCCAGTAGAACCGTTCACGCAACAAGAACTCCAGCTTCTTCCATCCGAAATGCCCTGCTCCGTTGTGCTATGCCTCCAGAACCATAGCCACGTCTCGTCTTGGGACTACTACCTGCCAGGTCAACTCATGTGTTCGAGAGTTAACCATTCTCCAGCACAGCTTCTCCCTGTAGAGGAACAGCTTACTTTTCTCCTTCCACAGTTGCTTGGTCTCCTCCGGAGCATCTGGGTCAAGACGGGCATCGGCCTGGGTCAGCATTTCTTTCACCAAATGGACTGCGGGATCACTGTCTTGCGTCTCCGCCCAGTTGTAGTGGGACAAGGGATTGAACGTCACGGAGCGCCTATCCTTCACACGGTGGGAATACAGGGTAATCCCATGACGGTGGAACGCAGGGAGATCAACTTCTTCCAGATCTTCTGCATCTTCCCCTACGTCCGGTAAGTTCGGCATTCTAGACAGGGCATCCGCGTTGGCATTTGAGCGTCCTGCCCGGTATTTGATGGTGAATTCAAAGTTGGACAGGCGGGCCATCCATCTCTGTTCCAGGGCACCGAGCCTTGCAGTGTCCAGGTGTGTCAACGGGTTGTTATCCGTGTACACTGTGAATTTGGAGGAGGCAAGGTAATGCTTGAAACGTTCGGTCACTGCCCACACTACTGCCAGGAACTCCAGCTTGAATGAGCTATAATTCTCAGGGTTCCTCTCCGTGGGCCGTAGCTTTTGGCTGGCGTACGCGATTACCCGTTCTTTCCCTTGCTGGATCTGGGACAGTACGGCTCCTAGCCCGATGTTGCTTGCGTCCGTGTGGAGGATAAAGGGCTGGCTGTAGTCTGGATATGCCAGGATTTCATCCCCCGTGAGGGCCATCTTCAGCTGGCAGAAGGACTCCTCTTCCAGCTTTTCCCACCTAAAGGGCGGCTTCTGGTTTTTGGCTTTCCGAGATTGACCTATCAGGAGGTCCTGCATAGGGGCTGCCATTTTGGTG
The DNA here is from genome assembly GCF_046119375.1 of Phyllobates terribilis. Taxonomy (NCBI): domain Eukaryota; kingdom Metazoa; phylum Chordata; class Amphibia; order Anura; family Dendrobatidae; genus Phyllobates; species Phyllobates terribilis. Next base: position 111,132,470 of record NW_027362768.1, on the reverse strand, counting down.
AAACCGGGAATGAATCTTCGGTAGTAGCCTACCAACCCGAGGAACTGCCGCACTTCCTTTATGCTGGAGGGTCTTGGCCAGTCCTTAATCACGGTGATCTTATCAGGGTCAGGAGCCACTCCGTCAGCACTCACCACGTGTCCCAGGTATTGCACCTTTGGCTTCAGGAGGTGACACTTGGAGGGTTTCACCTTTAGGCCGTAGTTTGCCAGAGCTTCGAACACTTCTGCCAGGTGTTTCAGGTGGTCATCGTAGGTCTTGGAATAGACGATGACATCGTCCAGGTATAACAGGACCGTCTCGAAGTTCCAGTGTCCCAGACAGCATTCCATCAACCGTTGGAAGGTTCCTGGTGCGTTGCAGAGCCCGAACGGCATACAGTTAAATTCGCTGAGACCCATCGGGGTGGTGAATGCGGTCTTCTCCCAGTCCGCCTCTGCTACAGGAACCTGCCAGTACCCGCTAGTGAGATCCAAAGTAGAGAAGAAGTTAGCAGATTTTAATGCAGCTAAGGACTCTTCTATCCTTGGTAACGGGTACGCATCTTTGTGTGTGATACGGTTGACCTTCCTGTAGTCTACACACATTCTCATGGTGTTGTCTTTCTTTTTCACTAAGACTAGTGGAGCAGCCCAGGGGCTACAGCTGTCCCTGATTACCCCAGCCTCCTTCATGTCTCTAAGCATCCCCTTGGCGTGTTGGTAGTGTGCCGGGGGTACGGTCGGTATCTCTCCTTTATGGGAGGATGGTCTCCCGTGGGGATGTGGTGCTCTACCCCTTTTACTCGCCCGAAGTCTAGCGGGTGTTTACTAAACACTCTCTCGTACTCTCGAACCACCCGATAGACTCCCTGTTTCTGGTGTGAGGGAGTGGAGTCAGTACCCAAATGCAGTTGCTGACACCAGTCCTCCATTGGTTTCTTAGAGCCGTTACCTTCCTCTGGTTGAGATGGAAGCAAGGGTTCCACGGCCTGTACAGAGTTCTGGTTGATAGTGAACAATTTGGCTAGCGTGGCATTCCGGGGCAGGTGTACTTCTCTCTCCCCGATATTTATGATGCGAACGGGCACCCTCCCATGGCGTACATCGACCACCCCCCGTGCTGTCAAAATGGTGGGCCTACTGTCTGAGTAGACGGGTTCTACCATTGCTTGGTAGTCTCTACCTCTTAGACCAATAGCTGCCCGGCACCAAATTATCATCTCACTTTTTGGGGGCATGGCAATAGGGAACGGGTCACACATTCTCACGCCACCTATCTCACCACCAGATAGTTCCACCTGTTGCAGCTTCATCAGTGCCCGGATCTCTTTTTGGAGCACACGCTGCTGGCCGGAACTGGCGTTCTTGGCAACCTGCTGTAAAATGAGAATCACCTCTGCAAGACAATTTTCAATCACATTAGTTCCCAAGGTTATTCTAGGGTGACTCTCATGACGGTCTATGTCCACTATAATCAGTCCTTGTGCCGCCAGTTCGACTTTACCGATCTTAATGGTCACCTCTTTGAATCCCACCTGCGGCATGGGCTGACCATTGCTGGCGATGATACTCAGGTCGTCATCTGGGTAGCGGGTTATGTCCGAGTCATTCCAGTACTGTTTAAAGAGCACGTACGGGATGGTGGTCACCTGTGACCCAGTGTCTAGTAGGGCACTCATAGGAATGCCATCCAGTACCACAGGCAAGATTGGACGTCCCCCTACGTATTTATCACGCCAGTTTGATGGGCCTGATGGTCTTATGCCTGGGGGTTGGCCCTCTACCCCAGGTTGTGCCCGTTTAAATGACAGTACCTTGCCACATGTCCGGGTTGATTGCAGCGGCGGCAGATGGGTCGCCCGTCCTCGTTGTATCTGTCGCTGGGTCTTCCTCTGGCCGGTGGGGTCCTCCTCAGTCGGTGCCATGGGACGTCCTCCGGTCCGGATGCCAGCTGGATCTTTCCTGGAGAAGAGACCTGTAAAGACTGCACAGTTCTGGTTAGCGCGGCAACGCTCTTAGTCAGCTCTTGGACCTGATGGTGCAGGTCTGTAGCCGGGTCACTGTTTAAAGCCTGCGCATCAGCTCCCACAGGCCCTGCAGACAAGGGCGCCGTCTCCTGGTGGTAAGTGATAGCAGGGCGCCTGTGGGTCACAGCGCCACCTGGTGCCGGTTCTCGGAGCACCCGGATGGCTCTGTCCTTGAACTGTGCAAAGTCCAGGTCAGGGTCCTGTAAGGCCATTGCCCGCAACTGGGTTCGGTGGGCATTGCACAGTAGACCCTCAATAAATTGTTCAGTCAACAGCTTATCTTCATTTCCCACGCTGTCAGGGTCTGCCTGCTTAATGGCTCTCAGGGCCTCTTGTAGGTTTAGAGCATAGTCTCTTATACTTTCATGTGCCCGCTGTTTCCACCCGTAAAATCTGAGCTTTATTTCGGCTGAGGTGCGGGTATCAAATGTGTCTTTCAGCCGGGCTAGTATTTCTCTGACAGTCCTCTTCCTCCCAGGTGGCCAGGACTTTACCTCCCTTTGGGCTGCCCCGATTAATTGGGCCACCAGGATGCTCACTTTTTGCTCTTCTGTGAGGGGGTACACCTGGAAGAGGCTATCCAGTCTTTCTCTAAAGTCATTTAGAGTATGTGACTCCCCTGAATACTGGGGTAGCCAGGTTGCCCCCGGGATATAGGGCATGGTGAATGGCATGACTGCTGCAGCGGTTGCGCTGGCGGTGGCTATGGCAGTGGAGCTCCCCTCGGTATCCGGCATCCTCCTCCCCCCTAGTGGACCGTGGCCTACCTTGCGATGCTCTTCTTCCGTAGGCCGCGGCTCCGCAGTCGATTGTCGGGGTTGAGGACCTGGCGTCGCGCTCCGATGACGTTAGCGTCGCTCTTCCTCCCTTCCAGGACCTTGCGCAGCGTCAGAGCGTGGGGCGGAGCGTGGGGCGGAGCTTCGGATCTCGGGCGCTTTCGGCGTCCACGCCCCTCTTCTTCCCGTGCGGCGCCCCGAAGATGGTGTCCGAAGGCGGGAAGCAGCTGCGGATGGCGGGAAGAAGGCAGAAGACGGCGGGAAACGGTCCAAGATGGCGTCTGATGGCGGGAATCGGCTCCGGACGGCGGGAAACTTCACCACAGGTAAGTATAAAAGTCTCTTTTTCAGGCACGCAGTACCCGGTGGTTGCGGGCACAAAATCCTGCCGACTACGCCAAAGTTGACGCGCCCCCTGGGCCTGTGTTGTGCAGGGGAACCCGGAACCGGGCCTGTTGTAGAATGCTGGGGGTTGTAGTCTCCGTGTGGCAGTGACCCGGTCCGTGCCCAGGGTGGTCAAACCAGTGGCAGTCTTAATGTATAGCAAATGTCCGACTACGCCACCCGTGGATTGCGGTCAGTAGGGACCGCCGCTGCGCTGCCGACCGCTGAGGCTGATGTTGTTTGCGCAGCCGAGTATGGGATAACTCCCCACGGGAGAAGTATTGCCTCAGGGCAGCTAATGTGAGAGATGATGGGAGTGATGGTGTGAGGGTCCCAGTGCTAATGGTGCTGGTGCGGCAAGGAATCACAGAGACGTGAGGTGCAGTTCAGGGTCTTTACTGATGGTACAAGGCAGACCCTCCCGGGAGTACTGGCTAGTATAAGGGGCCTGGTCAGTCTGCGAGCAAGCAGGAGTTCCCCTGGCCAGGTGGAGTTGTAGGCCTCCCCGTTTATCTGCACTCTTCCTGGCTACCTTGCTGTCAGCGGTTACAAGTAGCCCACGTCCCTGAGTATACCGTGTGGTGCTCACCCATATGGCTGATGACTTGGGGCCTTCTGTTAGCCTCCGCTCCTGGATGGCGGCGCTGGTCCCTTCTTTGTGACTGAGCCTCCGGGCTTCTATGGCCAGAGGACCTGGAATCCCCTGCCGGTTGGTTTCTGCTGCTGGGTATATATCAGTCCCCACAGCCTCGGACTCCTGTGTCCAGTTTTAGTAACTTCAGCCAGGGCGAGCTATATCTCTGCTCACAGCCCCTGGCCTTCTGCCTCTGCTCCTACAGAGCTCCTGTTCCCACTTTCCCTCTCCAGGCTCTGACTGCTCTGCTTGTTCTGCAGGCTCTGTCTCTGTCTGCAGCTTCACTCACTAATCCCGCCCCAGACCCAGTTTATAAGGGCAGATTCCTCCCCTCCCAGGTCTGGGTGGGCAGTGTTGCATGCTTAGGGCTTCCTGACCATAGAAACCTCCCACTTGCTCTCAGACATAATATCTCTATTACTGTGGCAACCAGACCCCTGGGGTGTCACATTAGAACCCGTGTACTCAGACAGCAGGCCCACCGTTTTGACAGCCCGGGGGGTGGTTGATGTCCGTCATGGGAGGGTGCCCGTCCGCATCCTCAACATTGGGGAGAGGGAAGTACACTTACCCAGGTACGCTACACTCGCCAAACTGTTTGTTGTCGAACACAAAGCTATCAGGGCCGTGGAACCCTTGCCTCCATCTCCTCAGGCGGAGGGTAATGGCTCCCAGAAACAAAAGGAGGACTGGTGCCAGAAACTCCACGTGGGTGCTGACTCCACTCCCCTGCACCAAAAACAAGGAGTCTACCGGGTGGTACAGGAGTACGAGAGAGTCTTTAGTAAGCACCCGCTAGACTTCGGCAGAGTAAAATGGATAGAACACCACATCCCCACAGGGAGCCACCCACCGATAAAAGAAAGACACCGACCTGTACCCCCTGCACATTATCAGAACGCAAAGGGCATGCTAAGAGAAATGAAAGAAGCTGGGGTCATTGGAGATAGCTGTAGCCCCTGGGCAGCCCCCTTGGTTCTGGTGAAAAAGAAAGACAGCACCATGAGAATGTGCGTGGACTATAGACAAATCACCCGTATCACCCACAAAGACGCATATCCGCTGCCTAGAATAGAGGAGTCTTTAGCCGTACTAAAATCTGCTAACTTCTTTTCTACTTTGGACCTTACTAGCGGGTACTGGCAGGTTCCTGTGGCATGGGCAGACAAGGAGAAGACCGCCTTCACCACCCCGATGGGACTGAGCAAATTCAACTGTATGCCTTTCAGGCTCTGCAACACACCAGGGACCTTCCAGCGGCTGATGGAATGCTGTCTAGGGCACCGAAACTTCAAGACGGTCCTCCTTTACCTGGACAACGTGATCGTCTATTCGAAAACCTACGAGGACCATCTAAAACACCTGGCCGAGGTGTTCGAAGCCCTGGCAGGCTACGGCCTGAAGGTGAAACCATCGAAGTGTCACCTGTTGAAACCAAAGGTCCAGTACCTAGGGCACGTGGTAAGCACGGAAGGAGTGGCCCCCGACCCTGACAAGGTCACGGCAATCAAGAGCTGGCCAAGCCCCTCGAACATCAAAGAGGTGAGACAATTTCTCGGATTGGTAGGCTACTACCGAAGGTTCGTCCCCGGGTTCACTAAGATGGCAGCTCCTATGCAGGACCTCCTAATCGGACAGTCTAAGTCCAGGAGCCAAAAGCCGCCCTTCACGTGGGATAAACCGGAAGAGGAGTCCTTCCGCCAGTTGAAGATGGCCCTCACGGGGGATGAGATCCTGGCCTACCCTGATTATGGTCAGCCTTTCATTCTCCACACAGACGCCAGTAATGTGGGACTGGGAGCCGTACTGTCCCAAAACCAACAGGGCAGAGAACGGGTGATCGCATACGCCAGCCGGAAGCTGAGGCCCACCGAGAGGAACCCGGAGAATTACAACTCCTTCAAGCTAGAATTCTTGGCGGTGGTGTGGGCCGTGACGGAACGCTTCAAGCATTAGCTGGCCTCCGCAAAGTTCACCGTGTACACGGACAACAACCCATTGACACACCTGGACAATGCAAGACTGGGTGCCCTGGAACAGCGGTGGATGGCCCGTCTCTCCAACTATGACTTCGTGATCAAGTACCGGGCAGGCAAAACCAACGCCAACGCGGACTCCCTATCAAGAATGCCTCACTTACCTGAAGGTGACGAAGACCCAGAAGAGCTGGAGGAGGTAGAACTCCCCGCGTTTCACCGGTATGGAGCCGCTCAACACTCCCACCGCGTGAAGGAAGAGGATCTAACAACCGTGATGATCAATCCCCTACCTCACCACAGCTGGGCCGAGACCCAAGATAGTGACCCTGCCATCCGCCTGGTGAAAGACCTGCTGACCCAGGAAGACGCCCGCATAGATCCAGATGCCCCAGAGGAAGCCAAGCAGCTATGGAAGGAGAAGAGCAAGCTGTTCCTCTACGAAGGCAAGTTGTGCAGAAGGATTGTCAACCACCGGACGCACGAGCTGACCTGGCAAGTCGTGGTTCCAAGGCGGGATGCAGCTATGGTCCTGGGGGCTTACCATGACAGAGCGGGGCACTTCGGTTGGAAGAAACTGGAGTTCCTGCTAAGAGGACGGTTCTTTTGGGTCGGCATGAGAGGAGCTGTAGAAAAATGGTGCAGAGACTGTGGCCCTTGTCACCTGAGGAGGAAGGACCGCACCAGCCAGAAGACACCCTTGAGGCCCATCGTCACCACGCAGCCTCTTGAGCTGGTAGCTCTGGACCACGTCAAATTGGCTCCAAGCCGGTCTGGATACATCTATGCCCTGACAATCGTGGACCACTATTCCCGTTTTCTAGTGGTGGTCCCGGTAAAGGACTTGACAGCCCAAACAGCGGCCAGAGCCTTCCAGCAATATTTCTGCCGTCCACACGGGTATCCGGAACAGGTCCTGACAGACCAGGGTCCAGCGTTCGAGGCTGAAATCTCCCAGGAGTTCTGCAACCTCTATGGCTGTAAGAAGATTCGGACAGCGCCTTACCACCCACAAACCAACGGGATGTGTGAGAAGATGAACAATATAGTTATTGATCTCCTGAAGACGTTGCCCCTGGAGGAACGCAGCCTGTGGCCAGAGAAACTGCCGGACCTGATAGACTTATACAATCATATCCCGGTGAATGCTACCAACTGGACCCCGGCTTACCTGATGCGAGCCCGACCAGGTAAGCTGCCCGTAGACCTGGAGATGGGAGTCCTAACACCTGAGGACACCTCCCCGGTTGCGGACTGGGATACGGAAAGGCAACTGCAGTACAAGAAGGTACAGGAGAGTGTGGAGAAGAGCCTGGCCCAGGTGAGAGAAAGGCAAGAAAGACTCTTCAACCAACACGCCCCTGCTGGTCCCCTAGAACCTGGTGAGCAAGTCCTGAAGCGGAAGAGAAGGCTACATAAGTTGGACGACCAGTGGGAAAGGGAACCCTACACCATACTGCAGTCTGACCACGACAACCCGAAGGTGTGCGTGATCACCAAGGACGGAGGAGAAACCACTAGTACCGTCTCCAGAGACCACCTCAAAAGGTGCCCCGAGCAACTCCGTAGTGCAGAAGAGGATCAGAGTGACCTTGAACCCGCAGAGGACAAGGAAGAAATGATCAGCACCGTTCTCGGAGAGTTCCCTCAGTCCTGGACTCGAATAAATGATGCCATAGTGGTACCCGTCCGGCATTTCCTGCAACCGGCACAGCAACAACCAACACCAGAGCTGGAAGGTGAAGAAGAGCAAGCTGATCCGAGGCAGAAGAGCCTGTACCAGCAGCCCAGGAGAGTCAACCCTCTGCTGACAGTGAGCCTGCCATGCCTGCGGTAAGCCAAAGGACCCGCAGACAGCTGCCTGCCCTACCTGTACACCCAGCTGGTAGCTGTACCCCTAACACTAGTGGGGAAAGCCAGGTTGGTCCACCACCAGACAGTGGGTTAAGGAGGTGAACCAGGAGCACAAAGGGACAGATACCCGCTCGCTGGAAAATATAGAGCGCGCTAAAATTGTAAATGACCCTGTTGCTAAATGTTGAATTGTTTGCCAAGTTACATGCTTGTTTGGTAATTCTGTGTTTCAGTTTCTTGCAGTTACCGTAAGGACTCGCAGGTTATGGACTTTTTATAACCAGGACCTTGTGTGGACTGCGTTCGGAGCCTAACCAAGGAATGAACTAAGACTGTAAAGGACTTGGGGTAGGACAGACCCCCACCTGGTTAAGGCTCCCCGTTGTATTGGTGATATGGACACCCGGTCACAGGCCACACTGTGACCTTAAGAACTCAATTTGTGCGTCGTCTGTCTATTAATGTTTATTGTTATGCATATTGTCTTTGTTTATTGTTTAGTCCCGGAGTACTAAATTTCACTAGGGGGGAATGTGTCACCCTGGCCTGGATGCAACAAGTGTAAATAAAGCTGTGTCTGAGAGCAAAGGGGAGGTTCTCTAGTCAGGGGAACATTAGCATGCAATGCCTCCTGTCTCAGGCCAGTAGGGGGAGCAGGCTGACCCCTATAAAAGCTGGTGCTGGGGGCAGGGTTAGGGAGAACTGGATGGCCTGTCTCAGCACTGAGACTTGTCCCGGAGCAGAGCAGGGACAGAAAGTTGTATTGCACCTAAGAGGAAGTGTGGCAGGAGGAGAGCCACAAGCCAGAGACAAGAGGCGAAGAGAGCCTGTCTTGGCAGATAAAAGACTTATTTTACCAGACTTTGGTGTCTGAGGCTGGGAGGATTCTACATCCTTCAGCAGATAACCAGTCCGCAAGGGACTGTATATTCCTTGGCTTAAGAAGCCTGGAGGCCCTGCCACAACCGAAGGGACCAGTAAAGCCGTACAAGGCTGGGAGCAGAAAGGAACCCACGTCGCAGGCCATACAGGCGAGAATACACGGAAAGCTCGGAAACGTGGGCTGTTACCCTATAACGAGTAGATAGCCAGAAGGAGCGCAGAAAGCACGGTAGGCCTACACCCTCACCCTGACCAGGGCCAATTTCCCCGTTGCTCTCAGACATCCAGGTCCCCTCCTAGCTGGGACTGTTTGTGGGTCAATTTACCTGTTCTAGTAAAGACCCTGGACTGCAACCTGTTGTCTGCGTGCTCCTTGCTCCTCCAGCACTATCAGCACTGGGACTCTCACTACCATCACTCCCAACATCCATTATACTGCCCTGGGGCCGCACTCTTCCCGTGGGGAGTCACACTACCCTAGCTGCACACCTCATCAGCCCCAGTGGTCTGCATGCAGTGGCGGTTCCTAATAATCGCAATCCATGGGTGGCGTAGTCGGACATAATCATCAGCACATAACGGACTACCACTGGCCTGACCACCCTGAGCCACGGAACCGGGATGCCACTACTACTCCCACCATTTCACTATTGCCCGGATCCGAGTGCCCCACAGCCCAGGGGGCGAGTCATGGGCAATGGCAAGCACGGCTGGTATGCAGACAGGTGGGCACTGGCAAGCACGGCTGGAGTGCAGACAGGGAGATACTGGCAAGCACGGCTAGAGTGCAGACAGGGAAGTACTAGCAGGTTGGAGCGCAGGCTGGATAGGGTCCAGTACAGACTGGGAGACAGGTACAGAGCTGCAGATGCGGTAGACAAGCAGAGTAAAACGAAACCGCCAGAGCGGAGGACAAGGCAGAGCAGAGAGGAACTGCTGGTGCAGTGAGCAAGTAGAGCAGAGCAAAAACCACAGGTGCGGTGGGCAAGGCAGAGCAGAGCGTAACCGCCGGAGCGGTGGACAAGGCAGAGCAGAGAGAAACCGCCGGAGCGGTGCGTAAGTCAAAGCAGAGAGAAACCGCCGGAGCGGTGGGTAAGTCGGAGCAGAGAAAAAACGCCGGAGCGGTGGGCAAGACAGCGGAGCGAAACTGCAGGTGCGGTGAACAAGGCAGAGCAGAGCGGAACCGCCGGAGCGGTGGGTAAGTCAGATCAGAGAGAAACCGCCGGAGCGGTGGGCAAGTCAGAGCAGAGAGAAACCTCCGGAGCGGTGGGCAAGTCAGAGCAGAGCGAAACTGCAGGAGAGGTAGACAAGGCAGAGCAGAGCAGAACCGCCGGAGCAGTGGGTAAGTCAGAGCAGAGAGAAACCGCCGGAGCGGTGGGCAAGACAGAGCGGAGCGAAACCGCAGGTGCGGTGGATAAGGCAGAGCAGAACATGGCTGAAGGTGCAGGCAGAGAGGACAGGGCTCTGTTCACATGGAACAGACTGGAAAATACAGGAAGATATGGAGGAAGGGAAAAGGGACAAGCAGAACCAGATACACACAAGGTACTTACTATGAAGTAGCGAGTGGACACAAAAGTCACAAACACAAGTACAGAGACAGTTGGAGTTAGGTGCAGGTTCAGATACTGCAGGAAAAGGGAAGGTACGGACATAAAGATAAACAGGTAACAGGCTAGGATACAGTTCAGACAGGAACTGCTACTGCAATGAGATACAAAAACGAACCGTGGGAATACAACCCCAGAGTGGCGGAAACAGACTAGAAGTCACAGGTAACAGGCCTGGGAATACAGCCCCCAGAGTAGCGGAAACAGACTAGAGGTCAGAGATAACAGGTCTGGGAATGCAGCCCCCAGAGTGGCGGAAACAGACTAGAAGTCAGAGATAACAGGACAGGACCTGGCAATACAGTTGCAAAGACAAACTGAGTGAAGGTGTTGCTCAGGCACCTCCTACTGGGTGGAGGGGGTTTAAATATCCAGTGACTCACAGTAATAGGCTGGAGACGCATTAGGGTTGCGCCCACAGCAGCTATAAGAATCAGCAAGTAACCGAGCCGCCGCCCTAAGCAGTCAGTCAAGAGGCATGCACACAGCATGAACTGGGGCAAGATTAGCAGGCTGGACTGACAGGTAAGATTGCGGTCTTGCATAGTGGGAGGTGGTGCACTATGCAAGCATGCCGCCAGGGATGTTACAGTACCCCCCCTTTACGCCCCCTCTTCTTCAAGCCTGCAAGGGTCTTCTGCAGAGAATTTGGAGGCCAGTCCTTCTCTTCAAGAGGATTACCTCTTCTGTCCATTAGAGGAAACTAAACTGATCTCATCATCTTGGTGACTAGGATGCTTCCTCCTATCAAGCCATCCTCAGCAACAGATGAAGTGGCTGAAGTACCAGGAACAGCACACAGGAAAGTCTCTCTCCGTTTGTTATCAGGTAGCACCCTGGTGGATTCAGGAGACAACTGGAGGTCCTCCGCCTGGTTGGAGGGGTGCAGAGACTCGGGGGTAAACACCGCCTTGATGGACGTAGGACCAGATTTATTAGAGACGGAGGGTCCTTGCTTTAGGACCATCTTCAGACTGGTTTCAGAGATGACTTGTCTGTAAGGCGGGAAGGTACCTGAAGCCAGATCATTGGTACAATCGTCGAGACTGTGTGGGGACAACGCCTCCGCTTCTCTTCCTTCGGAGACTTCAGCACACAGCGAGTCAGCGACTAGCAGATCTGGTGAAGAAGAAGAAGAAACTGCTGACTGTCCTGAAGATGTGGGGACTGGACACCCCTTGTACCATAGCAGTCCCCCAGGATACACCATGCAGGATCTCCAGACCTGAGCAGGCACTAGATCTCTCGGCTCTGGACGACCTGTGGGTAAGCCAGTCAGCACCTGGAATGTGAACTTCTTCATATGTAATGCTCCAATCTGGAGCTTAATTTGTACAGACATATTTTGACTGTTTCTGAGTAGGGCTCGTCCTTCTGTTGACAATGCCCAAACCGGCTTCTGGAGTTGTCGGACGGGAATCAGACACCGACTCTTCAAGGCTTTAAGCAAGCCCGAAACTTCCCATTAATCCGAGGCCTTCACTTGCCACTGAGACAGTCATGGTCATCTGTGGAGAGGAAACACTAACGCCAAGGGCAGCCTCTCCTACAGGCCTAATGTCTTGGGATTCTCCAACCTTCGCTGGACAAAGACCGTCAGGGGGTCCCAAACCACCGCAGCGGGACCGCAATCCGATTTTGTGACTGAGTTCTGGCTTCTGCTTTGCCTGACAAACATAGTCATCCTTCATGGATTCGGTGTGGAAAGCTGCCTCTACAGGCTGGGAAACAGGAGGTCTTTGGGAGGACAGAACCAGGCGTGACGGTTTACCTCTACGCCTTGCACGTCTGGACTGCCTCTTGAGGTTGGGAAGAGAAGTATTCTGAGGAGCATAGTCATCCTGTGTGTATTCTGGGTGGGCAGCAGTCTCTTCGGGCTGGAGGACTGGTAGGCTACCTACACACATTACCCATCGGGGCTGCTCCGGGATATTGGGAAGGGAAGCTTTAGCAGAGGGGAAACTTCAGCTGCAGTCTCAAGAGATCACTTGAAGATATGTCCGGAACAGTTGAAACATACAGAAGAAGATCCAGACAGCCCTCGGCCCGTCAGAAAAAGTGGAGGAAACGGTTCAGACAGTCCTCCGAGAATTTCCCCGGTCTTGGACTCAGGTGAGCAAAGCGATTGTGGTACCGGTCTTGGCCTTTCTCCAAGCGGCCTCACCGGAAGCTGCAGAAGTCCCAGAACAGCTGGAAGACCAGTTGGCCCCAGAGACAGAGGTATCATCATTAGCAGATCAGGAGAATCTACCCTCTGCTAGCAGTGAACCTGTCGTACCCAGGGTGAGCCAAAGAATTCATAGGAGATTACCCAGCTTGCCAGTGTTACCTCAAACTATCCGTAGTGCAATTCACACTGAATCCACCGCACCAGGGGTAGACACTAGGGACCAGGGTAGGGTGACAACTAACGTATTACGTAGATCAACCCGAAGTACAAAAGGTCAGCTCCCTGCTCGCTGGAGAAACTAAAGTATAAAGTATAAGAGAACTAAAGTATATGTTGTATATAGTTGTACCCGTTAAATAGTCTTGGATATGTATATTTGTTGAATTTATGGACAATTGGGCCACAGGACTAGGTGTGGTCAGGACAATTTTGAAAATAGTTACTAATCAGCCTAGAAAATAAACCGCAGGCGTGGCTGAAGACCAGGCCCAACGAAAGAGTGTCCTGAAGCCACGCCCAGGGACGATTCACAAAGTGAGTTGATGCGGTTTCCACCAGCCAAATTACAGCTACCAAGATTGTGGCGTAAGGACTAAGCGCCGCAGTGACTGCTTTCAATTTTTGTTGGGTTTTTGTAATTTTTGACTTGTTACATTGTTTGTAATGTGAATTGTTGACTGTTAATTTTAAAAGGTATCCTCTGTCCGGGAGTACTGAAGTTAACTAGCGGGGAATGTGGCACCCCAGGGGTCCAGTTGCCACAGTGGCATTGCCTCCCTCACAAGAGGTGATGCCATGCCTGGAAGCGAGCAGGGGTCCCCTAATCAGGTTTTACTAAGCATGCAACACTTTCCTGGCTCCAGACCAGCAAGGGGAGTTCCTCCCCTTAGCAACTGGGATCTGGGGGCGGGGTTAGTGAGACTTAGTGTGAGGAGTTGAAGTCAGGACCTCGAGGAGAGAGGAGCTGGGGAGTGGAGCTGCGCGGCAGTTCACCCCAGAGGTACACAGAAGAACTGGACACCGGAGTCCGAGACTGTGGGGCTGTGAGGTTCTGAGACTTTCTATCATGGTTTTTATGTCATGTTGTGCTTGGATCTTGTTTTTTCCCTGAAGCCATCTTGCTTTCTGTTTTGTGCATCCATTTTTCCCTCAGTTGTAATGGAGTCTTCAGCCTCTTCAAGTCAGCTTCACTCTCTGAGGAATCCTCCTTGTTAACCTGCATGTCTGAGGTTTCCCTTTATAGATCTGAGTCTTCTTACCTGCTGGATCACTGGACTATTGGTTTACTCAAAGTACTTCTCAGCACCCGTAAGCGAGACTTTGCTGATTGCTTAAAGACTGTCTTTTGTTCTTGTGCCCTTTGCAACCCTGGGGAATCCGGGGTTAATTCAGTACACCAGGAGGTGTTCTCTTTTGCTCAGAGACTTGTATTTTACTGTGCATCTGCTTGTATAACGTAATACAAGAATATCACTTTATCAAGATCTGTGTTTCTCGTACATCCTTTGCACTCATACATAGACTCCATATACACTGAATTCTACACATTACAAGATTCAGAAGCCACAAGATGGAGTCAGTTGGGTCTGGGAATATTGATGCCCGCATCAAGAATCTGTATGAGGTGACTAATTCAATTCTCACTGATTTGCAGACTTTAAAGGCGAACTTTGCAGGTCTGCAGGATCGTAGCGATCACAGCCTACAGGTGCTTGGTCAAAATTTTCGATATTTCTGCACCCAGACTGAAGCTCTGGAGGAGTTAGTTCGTGCACCAGTTGCTCCCTGGTTTTGGGCTTCCCCAAGTTACCACCTTTTCGCTTTGGTGGAGAACGAGAAAAAATCAGGGGATTCCTCAATCAATGCAAACTGTTTTTTGCCACCCAGGCATCACCATCACAATACCCTACTGGCTGATCTAAGGTACTAACAATAATCATGCTTCTCACTGACAAGGCCCTAGCGTGGGCGAACCCTTTGATTGAGACTAATTATGCATGTCTGGACGATCTAAATATTTTCATGTTGGCCCTGGGGCAAATGTTTGATGATTAGTGTTGAGCATTCCAAAACTGAAATATCGGGTATCGGCCGATATTCGCGGTATCGGAATTCCGATACTTAATTCCGATACTTTTAGAATATCGTATACCGGAATCGGAAGTTCCCATAATGCAATGAGCCAGTTTCATTTTATTCAGTCAATGAGGATCCTAAGAAGTGTGGGCACATCCTGTTAGGCATGTAGGCATGTTAACTAATGGCATGGCTGTGATTGGCTGCTGAAATGATGTCATGATGCACTATAAAAGCCGCCGCCGCCATTTTGAGCTCACTCTGCTGTGAATTCAGTTAGGGATAGGACGCTGTTGTTCTGAGGGACAGTTTTAGCTACCTATTTGCTCTATTCTGCTTTACCCAAGCTACTTTATAAATTGCTGTGCCTTGCAGCGCTAGTGCACAGTTCTCTGTGCTGTTCACCGCTCTCTGCAAGGTCTCTGTGTGTGAGTGCAGCTCACGCTGTAGTGTGTGCTTCAGCCAAGTCTGGTTGTAGTGCGCTCAGCGTGCGTCACTGCCTCATACATTGTCCTTTTTTGCTAATTGATAATTTTTCCTGATTGCTCCTATTAGTGTGGTGGTTCCATCCGTATTCAGCTAAATTGGTTCCAAACACACTATATAGGAGTAGATAGAGAATTTTTTTTTTTGTCTTGCAGCGCTAGTGAACAGTGCTCTGCATCTGCACTGTTCACAGCTGTCTGCAAGGTCTCTGCGTGTGAGTGCAGCTCACGCTGTAGTGTTTGCTTCATTTTTCCTGATTTCTCCTATTAGTGTGGTGGTTCCATCCGTATTCAGCTACATTGGTTCCACACTATATAGGAGTAGATAGAGGAGCCTTTCTGCAGCATTGTGCCCTGCAGCCCCAGCCAGATTAGTATTAGCCTATTTTTTGTAGCCTCATCTATTGCATTGTAGGTTACCTTCCTGCCTTGTAATAGCTACAAAACGTTTGTGATACTATCGGTATTACATCTTTGGGCACATCCAGTGTCTTTTTGTGACAAAAAAAACCTAAATAAAGTTCACCAAACACTCCACTTTACAGTTGTGTAGGCCACATTAGCTCATATTAAAGTCTAGTCCACACTTTATAAAATTAGTGTTTCTTCTTATACCTGTTAGCAGCTGTTCAGGAATAAGCACACTAAACCCTTAGTACTTTTCTGCCTATCTTTATCAGTCTACCAAGATGAATAAGGCAGGGAGTAAGGCATGTGGTCGTGGTCGTGGAGTTTCTGCAGGGAGAGGACGTGAGGATTCTGTGCCTGCAGGGAGAGGACGTGGGGATTCTGTGCCTGCTGCGGGCACCAGTGACTCAGCATCCCCCAGTTTTACCAGGGAACAGTCCTTTCTGCGCAGCTTTGTAGGAGCTAGCCGTACCCCACTGCTGTGGGAGGACCAAATTGAAGCCATTGTCGGATGGATGGCAGCTAACGCATTGACTTCAATTAGTTCCAGATCCTCTCAGGTCCTGAGCACTGAAGAGCACCCATCTGTCTCTTCACCACCTGCCAAATTGCCCAGGCAGTCAGAGAGCCCTGGACAGGAGCCATCTCTACTTCTGTTCTCTGAATCTCTTGGCTTGGAAAGAGGGGGCCAGCTAAGCAGAATTCAAAAATTTGAAGAGGTAGTATGCAGTGATGCACAACCGTTTTGTCTCTCTGAATCTGAAGAGGCGGGTGGGCCAGTGCCTATGGTCAGCAGCACACCTCAGTACGCATCTGATGATGAGACTCAGGTGCCACTTTCTGGTGCGTACTGTGCTGTTGAGACTACCCAGGAGAAGCAGTTGTTTGAAGAGGGTGGTGTAGATGAAGAGGTCCTTGACCCATCATGGCATGAGGGACTCGAAGGTGGTGAGAGCAGCTCTGAGGAAGAGATTCCCTGAAAGTCCCCAAAAGGAGGGAGAGGGAGGGGGCAGACTTGGTTGCCTGTAGCCTCCACTTCGGCACCCATTAGGAGCATGGCTCTTCCAAAATCCAAAGCGGGCGCTCCCATGACTTGCAGTGACTGGTCCTTTTTTGACACAGTTGCAGATGACATTTGCTTTGTCAAATGCAAGCTGTGTAATCAGAAGGTGAAAAGAGGGAAAGGTGTCAGCAACCTCAATACCACAAATATGTGGAAACATGTGCGGAGCAAGCAAGTGGTGGAGTTACAAAAACACACTGAAGACCTAGGCCAACCTACAGCGCCACCTACCACCTCTTCAGCTCGTGTTGTAGCCTTTTCCTCCAGCTCACACACAGCTGGTTCGGCTTCCTCACAGGATCGCCATGGAAGAATCTCTGGCTCTGTTGTACAGAGACACAGTGTAATTCCACCCACAGCACCACTTTCCCTGTCATCCTCACACTCCCGGGCCAGTCTACAGCCATCGTTAGCACAGGCATGGGAGAAAAGGTGCCCATGCTCGGCAAACCACCCCCGAGCACAGGCTCTGAATGCTGGCATTGCTAAACTACTGGCCCTTGAAATGCTATCATTCAGGCTGGTGGAGACTGACACCTTCCTTAACTTTATGGCATAGGCAGTCCCACAATACAACATGCGCAGCCACTTTTATTTCAGCAGGCAAGCCGTCCCTGCCCTGCAACAGCATGTGGAGGGAAAAATTAAACATGCGCTACAAAAAGCCGTCAGTAGCAAGGTCCACCTGACCACCGATGCGTGGACCAGTAAGCATGGACAGGGACGATACCTTTCCCTCACTGCCCATTGGGTAAATGTTGTGGAGCCGGGTACAGATCTTGAGAGTGGCGCTGTACGTGTTCTGCCAACTCCAAAGATTGCAGGAATCCAGTCTGTACACATTGACTGCTCCTCATACTCCAGTTCCTCTGAATCAGCGCTGCAGGAGCCGTCACGTTCTACCTCCACATCGACCCGTGAACGGTTACCTGTTATGATGACCGATATGAGCACAGCCGTGGCCGAACGTCAACAGGCCGTATTAAAATTAATTTCTTTGGGGAATCGAAGCCACACAGCGCAGGAGCTCTGGAATGCCATCAAGCAGCAGAGCGACGTGTGGTTTGTGCCAGCGAATCTCCAGCCAGGCATGGTAGTGTGTGACAATGGCCGAAATCTGGTGGCAGCTCTGGGCCTAGGCAACCTCACTCACATCCCATGTCTGGCACATGTGCTCAACTTGGTCGTGCAGAGTTTTTTGAGGGACTATCCGAATCTTGATGCACTGCTTCACAAGGTGCGCATAGAGTGCGCTCAGTAGCGGCGTTCCATCAACACAAGATCGCGCATTGCAGCTCTGCAGCGCCGATTACATCTTCCGGAATATTGCATCATATGTGACCTACCCACCAGGTGGAATTCAACGTTATATATGCTGGAGAGGTTGTGTGAGCAGCAGGCAGCAGTAATGGAGTACCAGCTGCAGCAGGTGCAAACAAGTCGCAGTGCGCGCCGTTCACACTTCACCACCACTGAGTGGGCCTCTATGAAGGACATTTGCCACGTTTTGCGTGCCTTCGATTATTCCACGCGGATGGCAAGTGCAGATGATGCACTAGTCAGCATGACTATCCCCCTTATCTGCCTGCTTGAAAAAACACTGCAAGCACTAAGGAAGGAGGTTTTGGAAGAGTTGGAGGATGAGGAGTCACAAATGCCATCTGCTTCTGTACTGTCTGTGCAACGTGGTTCCTCACAAAGGCCAAGGCAGGGGACAGTTTGTGAGGAGGATGAGGAGGAGTCAATGGACGAGGAAGACATCTGTCCAGAGGAGGGAGGTACACAATGCTCTAGTAGTCAGTATCTAGAGCAAGGGTGGGGTGATGCAGGCAGAGATCACGCCTCAAGCAGGGGACAGTGTTTCTTGGCCAGTTGGCAGTCGGCAGCACATGGTGCAGTGCCTGAGAAACGACCGCCGCATCGCCCACATTCTCAACACGGCTGATTATTGGGTGTCCACCCGCCAAGATCCTCGCTACCGGGAAAACTTACAAAGCCTCATAACACCGTTGAACCGGGAGCGTAAAATGCAGGAGTACTAAGACGCACTGGTGCATTCCATCATGTTCTCCATTCCAACCGAGAGCAGTGCTGCTAGTGCTTTACAAAGCAGCTCAGTGCGTCGAGGCAGTGGAGGAAGCTCTGCCAAAGAGGGAGCAGAAGCAGCGCCTCAGCACAAGGCAAGACCAGTATGGCCCAAATATGGCAAAGTTTTGTGTCCCCACCACCACAACTGTCTACACCATCACAGACGGCTCCAGTCAGCAGGAGACAACGTTTCCGTCAGATGGTGACAGACTACATGTCTTGCCCTCTCAGTGTACTCCCAGGCGGCTCTTCCCCCTTCAATTTTTGGGTTTCTAAGCTGGATTCATGGCCAGAGCTTAGCCAGTATGCATTGGAGGTTCTGGCTTGCCCTGCTGCTAGTGTATTATCGGAACGCGTCTTTAGTGCCGCTGGTGGTGTACTAACAGACCGTCGCACGCGCCTATCTTCCGATAACATTGACCGGCTTACTTTTCTGAAAATGAACAAGGCCTGGATCTCGCATGAATTTGCCAGTCCTCTTCCAGAATAAATAATTGGTTGGCAACAGTATCCAGGTCTCCTGTTGTGTTCATGTTTCTACCACCTGAACTGTAATCCCTGAGCTACAACACCGCTAGTTGCTGCTCAGAAGTGCCGTCTGCACAGTCAATGCTTGCTCCAGTGTTATTGGGGTTTAGTAACGTCAGCTGATCCCCAGCTGTGTGTCCGGCAAATTCTCCTGCTCTGTCCACATCCACTGTACTACTAATTTAAAACTTGCTCCAATTACACCTCTGGCTCCTCTGTTTTTAGTATTTACTCTGGGCTCCAACACCGCTAATTGCTGCTCAGAAGTGCCGTCTGCACAGTCAACGCTTGCTCCAGTGTTATTGGGGTTCAGTAACGTCAGCTGATCCCCAGCTGTGTGTCCAGCAAATTCTCCTGCTCTGTCCACATCCACTGTACTACTAATTTAAAACTTGCTCCAATTACACCTCTGGCTCCTCTGTTTTTAGTATTTACCCTGGGCTCCAACACCGCTAGTTGCTGCTCAGAAGTGCCATCTGCACAGTCAACGCTTGCTCCAGTGTTATTGGGGTTCAGTAACGTCAGCTGATCCCCAGCTGTGTGTCCAGCAAATTCTCCTGCTCTGTCCACATCCACTGTACTAATAATTTAAAACTTGCTCCAATTACACCTCTGGCTCCTCTGTTTTTAGTATTTACCCTGGGCTCCAACACCGCTAGTTGCTGCTTAGAAGTGCCGTCTGCACAGTCAATGCTTTCTCCAGTGTTACTGGGGTTCAGTAACGTCAGCTGATCCCCAGCTGTGTGTCCGGCAAATCCTCCTGCTCTGTCCACATCCACTGTACTACTAATTTAAAACTTGCTCCCATTACACCTCTGGCTCCTCTGTTTTTAGTATTTACACTGGGCTCCAACACCGCTAGTTGCTGCTCAGAAGTGCCGTCTGCACAGTCAACGCTTGCTCCAGTGTTATTGGGGTTCAGTAACGTCAGCTGATCCCCAGCTGTGTGTCTGGCAAATTCTCCTGCTCTGTCCACATCCACTGTACAACTAATTTAAAACTTGCTCCAATTACACCTCTGGCTCCTCTGTTTTTAGTATTTACCCTGGGCTCCAACACTGCTAGTTGCTGCTCAAAAGTGCCATCTGCACAGTCAACGCTTGCTCCAGTGTTATTAGGGTTCAGTAACGTCAGCTGTTCGCCTGCTGTGTGTCCGGCAATTTCTCTTGCTCTGTCCACATTCACACTACTACAGATTTGAAAGTTGCTCCAATTACACCCCTGGCTCCTCTGTTTTCAGTATTATCCCTGAGCTCCAACACCGCCAGTTGGCACTCAGAAGTGCCGTCTGCACAGTCAACACTTGCTGCCATGTTATTGGGGTTCAGTAACGTCAGCTGTTCCCCTGCTGTGTGTAAGGCAATTTCTCCTGCTCTGTCCACATTCACACTACTACAGATTTGAAAGTTGCTCCAATTACACCTCTGGCTCCTCTGTTTTCAGTATTATCCCTGAGCTCCAACACCGCCAGTTGGCGCTCAGAAGTGCCGTCTGCACAGTCAACACTTGCTGCCGTGTTATTGGGGTTCAGTAACATCAGCTGTTCCCCTGCTGTGTGTACGGCAATTTCTTCTGCTCTGTCCTGATTCACACTACTACTGATTTTAAACTTGCTCCAATTAGGCCTCTGGCTTCACTCTGTTTTTAGTATTTACCATGGGTTCCAGCACCGCCAGCTGTTTTCCAGCAGTGTATTTGGCACGGGTACTCCCTCCTGCCCAGCCTGGTTCCAGCACTCCAGCTGTTTCCGGGTAGTGTCAACGTCACTTTGCCTCCAATGCGTTGTCCTGTCGTGTTGCGGTCGGGGTAGCCGACTCTATGGTGCCTGCAGTTTAGGTGACTCCTACGTGGGCTGGGGGATCTGGCAATGAAGGCTGGTTCCATAGTGCCAATAAGACAAGCACCCCCTGTAGGATTGTGGGTTTCGGTAACTGCAGCCGGCTCGCGGCCTTGCAACTTTTTTTTCATGTGTACCTTCTGCTACCCATCCGGGTTCCAGTACCGTCAGCTGGTTCTCGGCAGTGCCTTTGGCTTAGGTGTCTCCTTCTCGGTATCCAAGATCCACCAACGTCTGCTGGTCCTTGGTAGTGCTTTCTGGCACAGGTACCTCCTGCTTAGTAACTGAGTTCCAGTACCGTCAGCTGGTCCTCGGTAGTTCCATTGGCTCTTGTACCTTCTGCTACCCATCCGGGTTCCAGTTCCGTCAGTTGGTTCTCGGCAGTGTCTTTGGCATGGGTACTCCCTCCTGCCCAGCCTGGTTCCAGCACGCCAGCTGTTTCCGGGTAGTGTCAACGTCACTTTGCCTCCAATGCGTTGTCCTGTCGTGTTGCGGTCGGGTTAGCCGACTCTATGGTGCCTGCAGTTTAGGTGACTCCTATGTGGGCTGTGGGATCTGGCAATGAAGGCTGGTTCCATAGTGCCAATAAGACAAGCACCCCCTGTAGGACTGTGGGTTTCGGTAACTGCAGCCGGCTCGCGGCCTTGCAACTTTTTTTTCATGGGTACCTTCTGCTACCCATCCGGGTTCCAGTACCGTCAGCTGGTTCTCGGCAGTGCCTTTGGCTTAGGTGTCTCCTTCTCGGTATCCAAGATCCACCAATGTCTGCTGGTTCTTGGTAGTGCTTTCTGGCACAGGTACCTCCTGCTTAGTAACCGAGTTCCAGTACCGTCAGCTGGTCCTCGGTGGTTCCATTGGCTCTTGTACCTTCTGCTACCCATCCGGGTTCCAGTACCGTCAGCTGGTTCTCGGCAGTGTCTTTGGCATGGGTACTCCCTCCTGCCCAGCCTGGTTCCAGCACGCCAGCTGTTTCCGGGTAGTGTCAACGTCACTTTGCCTCCAATGCGTTGTCCTGTCGTGTTGCGGTCGGGTTAGCCGACTCTATGGTGCCTGCAGTTTAGATGACTCCTATGTGGGCTGTGGGATCTGGCAATGAAGGCTGGTTCCATAGTGCCAATAAGACAAGCACCGCCTGTAGGACTGTGGGTTTCGGTAACTGCGGCCGGCTCGCGGCCTTGCAACTTTTTTTTCATGGGTACCTTCTGCTACCCATCCGGGTTCCAGTACCGTCAGCTGGTTCTCGGCAGTGCCTTTGGCTTAGGTGCCTCCTTCTCGGTATCCAAGTTCCACCAACGTCTGCTGGTCCTTGGTAGTGCTTTCTGGCACAGGTACCTCCTGCTTAGTAACCGAGTTCCAGTACCGTCAGCTGGTCCGCGGTAGTTCCATTGGCTCTTGTACCTTCTGCTACCCATCCGGGTTCCAGTACCATCAGCTGGTTCTCGGCAGTTCCTCAGCCTTCTTGTACCTTCTGCTACACTTCCAAGTTCAAGCTTTTTGAAATGATTCTTGGTAATCACTCTGGATCTCCCTGACGAGGACCCTGAAGACGAGTACCCTGAAGACCACCCCAAAGAAGACGAGGACCCCGAAGACGAGGACCTTGAAGACGAGGACCCTGAAGACCACCCCGAAGAAGACAAGGACCCCGAAGACGAGGACCCTGAAGACGACGACACTGAAGACCACCGCGAAGAAGACGAGGACCCCGAAGACGAGGACCCTGAAGACGAGGACCTTGAAGACCACCCCGAAGAAGACGAGGACCCCGAAGACGATGACCCTGAAGACGACGACCCTGAAGACCACCCCAAAGAAGACGAGGACCCCGAAGACGAGGACCCTGAAGACGAGGACCCTGAAGACGACGACCCTGAAGACGACGACCCTGAAGACCACCCCGAAGAAGACGAGGACCCCGAAGACGAGGACCCTGAAGACGAGGACCCTGAAGACCCCCCAAAGAATACGAGGACCCCGAAGACGACGACCCTGAAGACGACAACCCTGAAGACCACCCCGAAGGAGACCAAGAAGATGACCCTGAAGAAGATGACCAAGAGGGCAAAGAACAAGAAGACAACCACCAAGATACAGAAGAACAAGAGACAGAAAACCAAGAAGCAGAAGTACAAGAAGCTGCAGAACAAACAGCGGAAGAACATTAAGCATAAGACTAAAAATCAGAGCAAAAGATATTATCTAAATTATAAGCAGAAGATGACTAAGCAGTGTATGCGGGTGAGTCCGTTCCTCCTCGTAGTGCCCCTGGAAAAGACCTGCTGCTGCAGGCCAAACTGAACGCGGACAAATCCTGTTGTAAATCTTTTGTGATGGGCAGAACGAAAGGTGTAATGTTCAAACTTTTATAGATAACAACTACAGGAATGCCTGTCACAAATAAGAATATGATGAAGAAGAAGAATATGAAGAAAATGAAGAAGTAGAATATGAAGAAGAATAATAGCTGAATAAGAAGAATATGAAGAATGTAAAAAAAAACAATAATAATAAGAAGGTGAAGAAGAAGATGATGAAGAAGGCGAAGAAGAAGTTGACGAAAAAGATGCTGATGCTGAGGATGATGAAGGAGAAAGTGTGGGAGAAGTAAAAAAGAAGGTGAAGAGCATGGAAGTAGTGAAACATAAATATCTGACAAAATATAAAAAAACTTAACAGTCAATATTTCCGTAACTCTGAACGTCTTAAAAAAAATATTAATTCCTGCTATTCCATTTGATTGGGCTAAACCTCTATGCCTTTATTGTCTCCCCCACCTCCCCCAATGCATTCTACATTATTCTTAGTTGTTTTCCTTCATGTAGAATTAACCTACAAGGAAAGAAAGGGTTTATTTTCATTCCGATATTTGTGTCCCATTGACTTGCATTGGGTTCCGGTATCGGAATTGGCGATATCCGATACTTTTTGGGTATCGGTCCGATCCAATCCGATCCGATATTTCCCGATATCGGAAAGTATCGCTCAACACTATTGATGATCCCAATCGCAGTGCTACGGCAGAAGCTGCCATGCTAACCTTGCGTCAAGGTAAACGCTCAGTAGCAGAATATGCGCTGGATTTTAGGAGATGGGCCCTCGACACTTCTTGGAATAGCTCCACCAAGAAATCCATTTTCCGGAAGGGATTGTCTTCTGAAGTTAAAGATTAACTCGCCCGTGCTGACCCTGCCACTGCTTTAGGAGATTTCATCAATTTCCGCATCCGGATCGATGCCCGTCTTACTGAACGTAGACAGTAGAGATGGTCCGCAATTAATCGTGTTAACAGATACCTTCCTTCCTCCCCAACTAGAGACTTTGTTCCTCGGACTCCTCGAGAAGCTGAACCTGAACCCATGCAAGTGGACTCTCTACAGAAACGGGTCAGTGACGAACGCAAAGAGCATCGGTTGAAGGAGAATCTATGTTTCTACTGCGGTAAGTCCGGGCACTTCATTATAAACTGTCCCAGCCATTCCCGTAAGGCTACTACTGCAGCTATACACTGTGAATGCTGTGAAAAGGGGTCTGTGATGGCGGCTCGGGAACTCTTGTCCGACCTGGCTGCACCTATAGATATTGACTATTCAGACTTAAACTCTGTCACATCTGAGCCCGATTCACAGGTCAATGCTGCAATTTTTCCAGTTTCCTATACTGTGTCTCGTCCAAACTGCAACAAGAATAGTTCTCATTGTTTTCTTTCTATTAAACTCTGGATTAATTCTGTTTCGGTGTCCACTTCAGCTATGATTGATTCTGGAGCTAGCGGCAATTTTATGGACATTTCCTTTGCCCAAAGACACGGAATACGTTCTGTGAAGAGGACGACCCCTGTACAGATGGAGACAGTGGATGTCTCTCTGTTAAGTTCAGGACCCGTGGATCAGGAGACGGGACCCCTCAAGGTTTCCATGGGGAAAGGTCATCTTGAGAGACTGTCTTTTATGCTCATCACTTCTCCACATTTCCCCATTATTTTAGGATTACCTTGGTTGCAGATTCAGAACCCTACAATAAATTGGGAAACCAATGAGCTGCATTTCCCAGAGAAGAAGACAATTCCCGGGGTTATGGTTTGCTCCACTCCGGCAATTTCCACACCATCAGTCTTCAAGCTGCCGCCCATGTATAGTGAGTATGCTGACATCTGTGATAAGAAGAATGCTGATCAGCTTCCTCCCCACCGTCCCTATGACTGCCCAATTGAACTATTGCCAGGTGCCGCAATACCCTTTGGTAATATTTACCCTCTGGCAGGTCCAGAACTAAAGGCGTTGAAAGACTATATCGATGAAAATCTAGCTAAGGGCTTTATACGTCCCTCTTCTTCCCCTGCAGGTGCACCCATCTTTTTTTGTAAGAAAAAGGACGGATCTCTTAGACCCTGTATAGATTATCGGGAGCTTAATAAGGTCACCATCAGGAATCGCTACCCACTACCCTTGATCCCCGAATTGTTGGAGAGAGTACGAGAGGCTAAGATTTTTACTAAAATAGATCTTCGTGGGGCCTACAATCTGGTCCGCATTTGGCCAGGTGATGAGTGGAAGACAGCTTTCAGGTCATGTTACGGACATTTTGAATATCAAGTCATGCCGTTCGGCTTATGCAATGCGCCAGCAACATTTCAACATTTAGCCAATGACATCTTCAGGGATCTTTTGGATACATTTGTGGTGAATTATTTGGACGATATTTTAATTATCTCTAATTCCATAGATGAACATCATGAACATGTGAGGACGGTCTTGGGACGTCTAAGAATGCACCACCTCTATATCAAGCCTGAGAAATGTGAGTTTCATGTAACTAAGATTCAGTTTTGGGGGTAATTTCTTCACAAGGAATAACCATGGACGTGAGGAACATTTAGGCTATTCAGGACTGGCCAGTGCCCAGGAATGTGAAAGAGGTTCAGCGCTTCATCGGGTTTGCAAATTTTTACAGGCATTTTATCAGGAACTCTTCTGAAATAGTGTCACCCATCACACAGCTGACCCGTAAGAAGTCTACCTTTGCCTGGACCTCTCAAGCCCAAGAAGCGTTCTCCCATCTTAAGACTAGATTCACGACGGCACCCATCTTGGTACATCCAGATCCTGAACTCTCTTTCATAATAGAGGTGGATGCTTCGGACTGTGCCATTGGAGCTATACTCTCCCAGAAGACAGGTGAGAACAGTATCTTACATCCCTGTGCTTTCTTTTCTCAGCGATTGTCATCAGCAGAAAAGAACTATGACGTAGGGAACAGAGAACTGCTGGCCATTATCGCCGCCTTCAAGGAATGGAGACATCATCTTCAAGGAGAATCTCAGCAGATAGTTGTACTGATGGACCATCGCAATCTGGTATTCATTAGGTTGGCCAAGTGCCTGACCCCTCGTCAGGCCCGCTGGAGTCTTTTTCTAAATCAATTTAATTTTGTAATTTCCTATAGGCCTGGTTCCCGCAATGGAAAGACCGATGCATTATCTAGGATCAATTGAGACCACTCCTATCATGACACCTAAGACCATTCTACCTGATTCCAAGGTCCTGGGGGTGATCCATAATCAAGATTTATTAAACAAATTTCTTCCCTGCAACAGAATCTGGAGGTGTTAAAGGAGAATCTGGAATCAGCTCGGGAAAGGTATAAAAAAGCAGTCGATAAATTTCGAAAGACAGCACCAGTCTTCAAGGTAGGAGATTTAGTATGGTTGTCAACCAAGAATTTGAACTTAAGAATTCCATCATCTAAACTTGGACAAAAGTACGTGGGTCCTTATAAGATTAACAAGATTATAAGTACAGTGGCTTATCGTCTTCAACTTCCTAAATCTATGAGAATTCACCCAGTGTTTCACGTGTCTTTACTTAAGGCAGCCGTTCCTAATATGTTTCTTGGATGGTCTCCTTCCCCTCCTGATCCAGTGGTGATCGATAGACAGGAAGAATTTGTGGTGGAAAAGATTCTGGACTCTAGGCTGCACAGAAATCGTCTCCAACACTTGATCAAATGGCAGGGCTACTCAATGGAAGAAAACTCTTGGGAACCGGTTGACAACATCAATGCCCCCCGTTTACTCCGCCAGTTCCATCAGAGGTACCCAGACAAACCTGATTCGGAGCCGGCCGGAGGCCGTCCTCAAGGGGGGGAGTAATGTGAGGTTCTGAGACTTTCTATCATGGTTTTTATGTCATGTTGTGCTTGGATCTTGTTTTTTCCCTGCAGTCATCTTGCTTTCTGTTTAGTGCATCCATTTTGCCCTCAGTTGTAATGGAGTCTTCAGCCTCTACGTCTCCACCCTGTTTTTCTGCCATTTGCATTTAAGCAGCCTCAGCTGTCAGTTCAGTGCTTCTGAATCCTGTCTGCAGCCAGTCTGTAACATTGCTTCCTGAAGCCTCTGGACTAAGCTCTTCAAGTCAGCTTCACTCTCTAAGGAATCCTCCTTGTTAACCTGTATGTCTGAGGTTTTCCTTTATGGATCTGAGTCTTCTTACCTGCTGGATCACTGGACTATTGGTTTACTCAAAGGACTTCTCAGCACCCGTAAGAGAGATTTTGCTTATTGCTTAAAGACTGTCTCTTGTTATTGTGCCTTTTGTAACCCCCAGGAATCCGGGGTTAATCCAGTACACCAGGAGGTGTTCTCTTTTGCTCAGAGACTTGTATTTTACAGTGCATCTGCTTGTATGACATAATACACGAATATCACTTTATCAAGATCTGTGTTTCTCGTACTTCCTTTGCACTCATGCATAGACTCCATATACACCGAATTCTACACATTACAGGGGCACTGAAGGCCCAGCAGCAGAAACCAGAGGGCAGGAGACTGCAGGTCTCCTGGCCCCATCAGACGCCCGGAGGCTCAGCAGCACCGCAGGGTCCAGCACCGCCACGTGGGAGTTATGCACCAGCAAGGCCCGAGCTGCCTGCCATACGGGTGAGCACAGAAACGTTGCACTCAGGGACGAGGGCCACCGCACAGCTACAAGCAGCAGGGCCAAAGAGTTTAGTGGAAAGGGAAGGCCTCCAACTTCACCTGGCAAGGAGGATTTTTTACTTGCTTCCAGGCTGCCCGGATTTCCACTTCTAGCCAGTACCCTAGTCCCGGCTTGTCTAATCACCACCAGTAAAGATAAGAGGAAACCGCCATTAAGTTGTGGACTGATTATTGCTGCGCCATCAACCCCTGCACTACAACGCCCAGCATAAGTCCGTAAAAGGACCTATACCTTTACTGTTGGTATTTATCTCTCCTGTACTGTTCAGTAGCCTCAAATCTGCCAGCATGTCCTCTCCCTCATCTCTTTTCTGGTTTCGGCATATCCCCTCAAATCGAGGAAGAGGCAGGGGACGAGGTTCTAGAGGCACAGGAGATAGACAAGACGCTAGCCAAAGCACTCATTTTTTGCATCAGGCATAACCCCCTCAGGAACTGATTATACCCCATGAGGAAATGAGGGGATATGCCGAAATCAGAAAAGAGATGAGGGAGACCTGTCACCCAATAGAAAATCATGTACATTCCCTGACTGACATACAGATTGTTAATCTTTCCAAAAAAAATCTTAGTGAAACAGAAATGGCGGTTCTAAGAAAAGGTTTCTCATTTGTCCCCAGCACAGACTTTGATGTGTTTGGAGCAGTAAAAGACCTTAATCTGTTCCTACGTAAGATAAGGTGGAAAAAAATATTTTTAAAGCAAGATAGTCGTACCTGTTCAGATTTGGGGATAGCAGAGGACATGCTGGCAGATGTGAGGCTACTGAACAGTATAGGAGAGAAAAATACCAACAGTAAAGGTATAGGTCCTTTTACGGACTTAAAGGAAAAGAGCTCCAAAATGCCGCCCCCAACAGGAGATGTGTCAGCAATCGACATTTTTGAGAATTTAGTAACAAAGGATTTAGTCAAACTATCAGAATCCAATGCAAATACAACTGCAGCAAGGAAGAGACACAACTAATTAACCAACTAGAACGTGACCCAGAAATTATAATTAAACCCTCAGACAAAGGGGGGAATATAGTGATCCTAGACATTGATAAATACCAACATATATGAGAAAATATTCTCTCAGATGAAAGTAGCTATGAGATCCTAGCATCTAACCCCACTACGAAATAAGTTAGGGAATTGAAAGATATCTTAACTGATGGTTTAGCAACTGGTGTTATAAATAAGGCAGAGTATGACTTTATCTTTCACAAGAATCCAGGAACAGCAACCTTTTACTGCCTACCGAAGGTACATAAAGGGCTCACCCCTCTTAATGGGAGGCCCATTGTGTCTGAGATAGGCAGTATTAGTCAAAATGCTGGGATCTACCTTGACCGAGTTCTCAAACCATTTGTAACCTGTAGCATTACAGTCCTACGTCCAAGATACCCCTGATCTACTACTCCGTTTGGAAAGCCTGACAATAGACCCCGAGGCGTTATTAGGAAGCGTGGATGTTGAGGCCTTGTATTCCTCCATCCCGCACGAGAAGGGACTAGAGGCAGTGCAATATTTTCTTAGGAAGAAGGGCTGTCAGTACCAGGCACACAATACTTTTATATTAAAACTACTGCGGTTCTGTCTAACAAGGAATTTTTTCTGCTTCAACCGAAAAATCTACCATCAAATAAAGGGGACAGCCATGGGGAGTCCATGCACCCCCACCTATGCCAACCTCTATCTAGGCTGGTGGGAGGCGACTAGAGATTTTGGGGGAGAAGCAGAAGAAATCAATAAACTTGACATCTGGACACGGTATATAGACGACATCTTTATAGTGTGGAGAGGGTCTGAAGATGAATTCAAAAATTTTGTGGGGGTGTTAAACCACAATGACTGTGGTTTATTCTTCACATGGACAGTG
The DNA here is from genome assembly GCF_046119375.1 of Phyllobates terribilis. Lineage (NCBI taxonomy): Eukaryota > Metazoa > Chordata > Amphibia > Anura > Dendrobatidae > Phyllobates > Phyllobates terribilis. The sequence continues at coordinate 111,102,834 of NW_027362768.1, read as the reverse complement.
CATCCTTCAACTTTGGCATTTCTCGATGTAACGATATTGAGGGGCCCTAATGATGAGCTTAAAACAGCAATTTATAGAAAACCTACGGCGACCAATGCATTACTTCAATGGGAGAATAGCCACCCCCTACATGTCAAAAAAGGCATACCCAAGAGTCAATATCTCAGAGTACGCCAAAATTGCTCAACGGAACAGCTCTTTGAAGAGCAAGCAAAGGAGCTCAGAGATGGACTCAAGGAAAGGGGGTACCCACAAAAAATTTTGAAAAAGGCATATAAAGAGGCCAAAGGGAAGGAAAGATCAGAGCTTCTCAACCATAGAATTAAAACAACAGAAACAGCAGGAATTAGGTTCATCACGACATATGATAATGGAGCCCTCAAAGTACGAGAAATTTTGAATAAACATTGACCTATCCTCCTAATGGACCAAAACATCGGCCCTCAACTCACCAGCAATCCATCAGATAACCTACAAAAAAGGCAGGTCATTGAATGATAGACTAGTACACAGCCATTTCAAAAAGGAAACTAATAACACATGGCTGGCAAACGATAGTAAGGGATGCCACAAATGTGGCCATTGTGTGGCCTGTCCCTACATTCTAGTAGGTAAAGCATTCAGCAGTAATGTAACCGGAAAAAAACTACAAAATAAAGGAATTCATTAATTGCAGCACAAAGGGGGTAGTTTATAAAGCCTCCTGCGTTTGCGTGATGGAATACATCAGAAAAACCATCAGAGAGTTCAAAAGACGAATAGGTGATCATGTAGGAGATATTAGTCATAAAAAAGACACGCCCCTAGCTAGGCACATCAATAACCAACATGGGGGCAATCTGGGTGTTCTGAAATTCATGGGAATTGAAAAGGTGCCAAGTCCAATCAGAGTAGGTGACTGGGATAGGGTCATTTTGCAGAAGGAAGCCAAGTGGATTTTCCACATGAGAACGATGTCACCGACAGGCCTTAATGAACAAATTAACTATGGGTGTTTTATTTGAAGAGAAGATTTTTACCATCATTTTCCATAATAGTTACTGAGCCACTTTTTATTATGAACTATTCAAAAAGGATTCACCAATAGCCCTAAGTTCCTCTCCCATATATGCCACTCATGTCATGGATAGCATTATGGATATGGTCATGATGAATGGGGTACCTCATTTAAAAAAGCCCCTTTTTCCCCCCACCTCCATCCCGCTTCTTCCTCAACAATTTATCCCCCCCTAGCCTTTCCCCCCACCCACTCCCGCTTCCTGTTGCCCCTAGGAATAACAATTAGATAGAGAGTCATCAAGAATATAAATTATGTGGATCTCACAATAAGATGAAGTATTATTCACACATATATCTATGACTCTTTGACTCAGAAAGAAAATGGAACGCCATTCGTGTCGTCCATCATTAAAAAACTTTCATGAGCTGGTTGATAGGGGAACGTGATGTTTGCGTTCCACTTACTAGGCATGACATGATGGCCGCGCCGGAAATGACGTTAATAAGGGGCTATGGTGGAACGCAATACAGAATTGCCGAACACCGGATGTGACGTGAGGTGTGTATCACATGACACGGCGGTGGAGCGCAGAACATGCGTTCCAAAGGCCGGAAATGAAGCGGCTTACAGACCGCGATACCGGAAGTGGTGGGTCTGAGTGCGCTCTAGGTAACCAGGAAGGCGGGCGCACGTTCGGGTCACATAATGGAGGAGGTAACAAGCGGCACATGGTGTGGAAGTTCATGAAAAAAAAGGGGTTTTGCTCCAGGTGAGGCTACATGATTTTATTACAGCTGTACACACCAGGGTATTTATACCCACCCTGTCTAATACTCCACTCTCTGCAGACCAGGACAGAGAGTGGAGGGACCCTTATTGATTATGCACCTAGCACTTTAGCATCTGATCTCTCTGAAAACAAGATAGTCCCCTAAGGATTTCACTTGGATGAAATGCGTAGGGACACCTAATAGGGAAAGTGCAGGGTCTCCATATAGGGCTAGCTGTGGGCTGCCCTTGTCAGGGCGGGAGTTTTGTTGGGATAGTTTAAGTCTGAGCCTAAGAGATTAATAGGGCCAGCTTATATAACTACTTGGTCAAGAAGGAACTCCCCGGATAGCAACCTCCATCCCTAAGAAACAAAGAATGGATGAGAGAATTCCATTTTGTTGACTTAATCATGTATGAATTAATTTGAATGTGTAGGGTCTGCACTCAAACCTCACATTAGTGTTTCAAGAAATCTCTTTTCTTCATTTAAGTTTCTTGACTCTTAGAGATAGAAACAAATGATTAATACATGGAATAAAGGGAAGAACAAAGATTTCCCCCTACTTTAATTGATGTATATCTGGCTCTGTTTAAGGGTTGGTGTTTCAGGGGAGGGCGATTAATTGTCTCCCCTATATACACCCCCTCCCTTACACAGATTCTATCCAGAGCCTGGTCCTCATACCTGAAGACAGATTTCAAGCTCTTTATATATTTTTACACATATTTAATATAGAGATGGTCCCCTGGCCGTGCTAATGGTAATAATCATTCCAGCGTCGAGACCCATCTCTTTTTATGGGTGGCAATTTGTGTTTATCGTTCTTAACCAGTATATATTAAAAGTTATGTTTTAGATTCTCACTATATTTGCTGTCTGGTATGCAGTTAGTCCAACGGCTGACCAATTTTAGGAAAAACCCCACTAAGAATTTAAAGACACACGGAGCAGGGCATTCTAGTAGATAAAGAATTCAGCAGTAATGTAACTAGAGTTGAGCCATCCCCATAGTGTTCGAGTTCGGTTCGGTTCATCGAACACCCGTATGTTCGCCGAACTGTTCGTCGAACTGTTCGTCGAACACCTTCGAACACCGTTAAAACCAATGGCAGGCAAACAAAAACACATAGAAACACATAGAAAACACATAGAAAACACTTCAAAGGTGTCCAAAAGCTGAAAAACTGCTCAGAAGACACAACTAACACTTGGAAAAGTGATAAGTACATATAGTCATGCGAAAAGAAAAGAGGTGGAGGAGTAAAAGGAGGGGGAGACACAGATATAGGCATGTCATGCCCTTCTAAAATCAAGAAAGGCTGGAGTAAAAATATAAAATCAGCCTACCAACACCCAGACGTCGTGACAAGAAAATTAAAAAAAGAAATATCTTTAGGTAGAATGGCGGTTCCATTCAGAACACTTTCCTTACAAGACATAGTGGTATCCCCGTTGTGAGTTGTGCCAAAAACGGAACCCAATACATTCGGACTAATCCACCATTTGTCATATCCAAGGGGCAGGTCAGTAAACGACAACATCGACGCGGAACCAAGTACAGTACTATATACTGTACATCCTTTGACAAGGCAATCAGGCGGATCAAGAAGTTGGGAAGGGTCACCCTAATGGCCAAAACAGACATTGATGCGGCGTTCCGGTTACTTACTACCTGTGCCTCCGAATAGTGTCCACCTATTGGGCTGCTTCTGGGAAGGAGCATACTATATAGATCGCTGTTTGCCCATGGGGTGCTCCAGATCCTGCTCACTATTTGAGGCGTTTAGTTGCTTCCTCGAATGGGTTGTAATGGACGTTTCTAAGGGGGCACATATTATCCATTACCTCGACAACTTCTTATGCCTGGGCCCAAAAGATTCGCCACAGTGTGATTACACGTGGTAGTCCACCTGTGAGAAGGAGAGAGCTGGAGGGAGAGCGGACACCACAGAGCCGAGGGGTTAGATGGAGAACGGAAGAAGGAAAGAGGGCGAGGGAGGTAAGGGAATAGAGTGGAAGGCCGACCTGAGCTCCCCCAAGTTCCTGCTGGGCGGGGAACAGCCCTGGGAAGAAAAGCCGCTTGCGCATCCCTTTGAGGTTACGGGCGCGAGCGGGCAGAGGGACTACGCTGGAGTGCCAAGCCGACATGGCCAGTCCGTTCCTGCCCGTGCGACCTCCGTGTTGCCGGGTTTGTGCCAGAGCCGCGGTGGACCCTGACGGCCAGCCCCCCTCTCCCAATACTGGTGCCTGTCCGCTGGTGGGTCGAGCCCCCCCGCGGTGGGGGGGGTAACATCTGCAGAAGAAAGACCATCTTCCAGCCAAACTAAGATGTCTACTTCTTTTCGTGGACAATGTGATACGATCCCTTTCTTACGGACACGCCCATCGCTACAAATTCCAGATGAGGCACAAAAACAGCAGGTGCTTCAACGGATATCAAGTGCTTCTTCACGTGGGCTCTCCTCCACCTCAACTTCAACATCACAAATACTCCAGTCCTCAGAGGTGTCACCCCAATCACACTTGCTTCCTCACAGCTCCCAAGTCTCCAGCTGCCTGTCTGAGTATGGGGTAACACAGATGGTTGAGTCTGCACCGCTGTTTACTCATACTATAGCCTGTGAAACGGAGGTCTGCTCCAGACCTTCTGTTAATCCAGACGAGGAAATGATCTGCACTGATGCCCAGAATCTTTATGAGTCGGATCCAGGACCAGATGAAGAAGGTTCTGAGCATAATGTAGACCCTCGATCCCAAACTGTAACTCCTGTTGGTGGAGACAATGATGAAGACGATGATGAGACTCAAATACCTGATTGGAGCGACAACTTGACTTTTCGGTCAGGGCAGGAAGAGGTTGGCTCTGAGGACGATGGGTGTGAGAACACACAGGGTGATGATGACGAGGTTGGAGATCCCACTTACTGTCAACCCACAGTCAGCCAGTCGATGAGGTCAGCAGAGGAGGTGGAGGAGGATGTGACTAGCCCAGGGGATGGGGATGACTCGGTACCCGAGCCTTTGCCTGGCCTTGGGGATGTTGCGGTGGTCGGCTCCCGGGCCTGTACCCTGGGGTTACTCTTTAAAAGGGTGGATAATTGTTAATTTTATAAGAGTTCGTGTGACGCCACCTGTGGTATCTGGTGAGAAGCACCAGCGCTGCAGCAGTCCACTGAGGCCGGTGATAAGGCAGCTCGATGGTATAGCTCCCCACAGGTGGAGCTAGGCCTCAGAAAAGCGTATGCAGGGGGAATGCAGGACAGGCAAGACCCAGCTGGGTCAGAGCAAGAACGGGAACGGACACGGTAGTCACTTCAGTACCTTTTATTGGTGGAAATTCAGGCACATCCCGGAGCACTGTAGGGTGAAGGGTGCATATCTGGATCCTCCCCAATGAGCGGGTGTAAGGCCTCCTGTTTTTTGCCTCTGAGTCGTAAGTTTCTGACCTACCTGGAACTAGGCCTAACTTTGTCTCTGTCCTTCGCTGGCTGACCTTGTGGTAGGGCCTTGTCTTTTAGTTCACGCTCCCAGTATGCGGGGCCTAAGCGTCTCCTGGCTCTGTTACGTATCAGCACCTTAGCGATCCTGTGACTTGTAGTTCTCCAGGGATTCCGGTTATGCCTTACTGGGTCATAGAGATCCCGGTAAGCTCGGATCCGGTGTCTGGTAAATGCTTCGGGGTGAGCTGGTTAAGCTCCTCTGCCCCCTATGTACTAACTCTCCACTCGCCTTCAGCAAAATCGGGCCCTCACTAGGCTATACACACTAACGGCAGCTTGCCGCGCTTGACCGATCTTATAGCGCTGGCACACCTTAAGCTCTAACTGGGCTCCCTGAATCTAGCTAGCAGGAGCATCGTGCTCCACTGCTGAACTATTAACTGAGTTCTCTAGACTAGACTGACCTCCATTGCAGACTGACCTCTGTTAGGCTTCTCTACTACAGGAACTCTTCAGAGAAACTGAACAGCCTAGCTCCACCTTCCCTATTTATATCCCTAACGGGCTCCCTCTGCTGGTCTGAGGTGGAAGGTGGAGATGTGTGAATGTTTATGGGGGCCTCTTGTGGAGGATTCCATCAATGCACTCTTCTAGGATCTGTGATACCAAGCGCAGCTGGGAGTCACAGATGCTATTGACGACGAGGTTAGGTTGCGCCTTCCTGGACAGAGACGGACTACTGGAAGCACGTCAACAACTGCATCCTCAACCACAACTCTGCCTCTGACCACAAGTCGTAGTGGCTCTTCAGGTCGCATGGGCTCTAAGCCTTGCATAGCCTGGGCATTTTTTCAGATCGATAAGGATGACCCAACTCGTGTTATCTGTAATATTTGTCAGCAAAAGCTAAGTAGAGGCCAAAAAATCCATAGTTTGAGTACTTCATGCATGAACCGTCACATGGATATGAAGCATAAGTTGCAGTGGGAAGCTCACTCTGCTACAATGCGGCCTAGCGGGCCGTGCCAACCACCATCTGCCTCATCTTGTGCATCCGCGGCCTCTTCATCCTCTGTGACTGGGGGGACAGCAGTCACACTTGTTTTTGGACGTAGACCTGCCACCTCTTTACCCGCAACAACCAGTGTGATTGGCAGGTCATCATTTCATTTGGAAGTTGAAACACCAGCTGGTGTTGAGCGCTCTCCGACAACGAGAGCACCACCTTTGGATCAAGGCAACCTAACTTTTCCACCTGCATCTTCCTCACAGACTGTCAGTTTGCCGGGGACACCCTACTCAACCCCGTCTAAGCACAACAGCCAGCCCTCGGTCCCTCAGATGTGGACAAGTAAAAGACCATTTCCTCCTAGCCATGACAAAGCTGAGGTTGAATTTCACCATCTGCAAGCTCTTGGCTACAGAAATTCTGCCTTTCCGCCTGGCGGACACAGAGGATTTTCGAGACCCTATGTCCGTCGCCGTGCCCCAGTACAAGATGCCCAGTCGGCACTACTTCTCAAAGAAAGGTGTGCCTGCGCTCCACCAGCATGTCGCACACAACATCACCGCTTCTTTGAGAAACTCTGTGTGTGACAGGGTGCATTTCACCACAGACACTTGGATGAGTAGGCATGGACAGGGGCTTTACTTGTCGCTGACTGGGCACTGGGTAACTATGGTGACAGCAGGACAAGGGGCTGCTGTCCAAGTCTTGCCGTCCCCACGAGTTGTACGTCAATCCTCTTTATCTAGAAGTTCCTCCACTGCTTCTGCCTCCTCAACCTCCTCTCAGTCCTCCACCTGCACCCAAAGCCTGTCTGGTAATGCCACCCGCTTTCTAACTGCGCAGAAGGAATCTTGCACACCTCCTTACTATGCTGGCAGCAGGGCTCAACGGCATCAGGCGGTGTTTACTTTGAAATGTCTTGAAAATGTGAGTCACACAGCTGAGGAGTTGTGGTCAGGTCCGGAGACCCAGTTTCATGAATGGTTGTCTCCACTGGACCTGCAACCAGGGAAGGCCGTGTGCGACAATGCTGCAACCTGGGTGCGGCCCTTCGCCGGGGCAATGTCACACACGTGCCTTGTATGGCTCACGTGTTGAACCTGGTTGTCCAGCAATTTTTAGCCCACTATCCCGGACTAGATGGCCTTCTGCAGAGGGCACGGTTGCTGTGTGCTCACTTCTGCCGTTCGCATCCCGCAGCTCAACAACTTACATCTCTACAGAAGTCGTTGGGCCTGCCAGTTCACCGGCTGAAATGCGATGTGCCGATACGGTGGAATTCAACTCTGTACATGTTGCAGCGACTGTGGCAGCACCGACAAGCCCTGGTGCAATATGTTCTGACGTATAGCCTGGGCGAACGAGATCCAGAGGTGGGGCAAATCAAGCTGCAAGAGTGGTCTCAGATCAGGGACCTATGAAGTTGACGCGCCCCCTGGGCTGTGGGGTACCCGGAGCCAGGCCGGTAGACGCTGGGGGTTGTAGTCACTGTGGCGGTGACCCGGTTCGTGACTCTGGGCGGTCAATCCAAGGGTAATTTGTATATATGGGTTTTATAATGTCCGACTACGCCACCTATGGAGTGTGGCCAAAGGGGCCGCCGCTGCGGAACAGTGCTCTGAAGCTGGTGGTTTTGCAGCAATGGTATTATTACTCCCCACAGGAAGAGTGTAGCTTCAGGGCAGTGTGGGTGGATGATGGTGGTTGTAGTGCAGGGAGTCAGTAATGAACACACAGTGTCCGTGTGATGCAGTCCCAAGATCTTTACTCACAGTTGTTGCAGTCCAGATTACAGGTACCAGAGCAATCTCCCCCGTCGTGCTGTGCGTACTCAGTGAGGGGCTCAGTCCACCCCCAGATAGCTCCGGAGTACTTATCAGGAACCCCTTCTGTGTGTCCTTTCTCTGGCCTTCTCCCTGCACCTCACACCCAGTGACACTTCTATCCGGTATCCTCGGGCCTTGGCGGGCGACGTGTGTTCCGTCCCCTGGGTCCTATGTGGCTACCTTCTTAGTGAGACTGGTGTGGACTTTGGCCAGCAGTACATGAAATGCTGCAGCCTCCGGTTTCTATTTGAGCCTTGCTGTTTCTCTGCTAGTTGAGGGACCGGTTCCCCTTATCTGGCCTGACCCCTCTACCTCCTGATAGCAGCGGGAGTACGGGTGGCCTTCTGCATGGCCCGTACCCCTAGGGTCACTTCGGTTCCTGGAGCCTTCCTGCTCCCACTCCTCTCTTCTCTCCTTCAGTCCTGGGCCTCCCAGACTAGGCCCGACTACGGAGCAGAGCTCATGCAGAGCCTCTGCTCCTGTCACTTCTCCTCCTCTGACTGGCTTGCTCTTTCTAAGATGGCTTCCTATTTATACTCTCCCTGTCATGTGCTCCCCTAAGCTGCTTTCTCCACCCACACCCTCTACATAGGACCCTCCCGCCAGCTAGGGACCTGGGACTGTGCTCTCCCTTAGGAGCAATCTCGCCCTACCCCCACTGCGGGTATGTGTTGGATGCAGGTGTTAGGGTCCCGAGCCATACTCCTTCCTTACCTGAGGGTGAGATACCACACCTCTGGGTGAGATGCAGTACCTCTGTGGCGACTGAACCCTCAGGGGCGCCACACACCCTTCTGCACAGTTTTGAAATGGCGATGAAGATGTTTAATGCTGACGATGCCATTATCAGCATGACTATTCCGGTGATTTACATGCTGCAGCACACGTTAAACAGAATTCAGAGTCAGGTGGTGGGACAAGAGGAGGTGGAGGAAGTAGAGGAGGAGTCGTATGCGGAAGGGATTACATCTCCAAGGTCCAGACGGTCGGCAGCACCAAGGCGGCAGGCATGGGAGGGTGGGGGAGAGGGATTAACCAGGGCGCATGGTAGCAGCCAAACTGTTGAGGAAGGTGCAGGAGCCGAGGAAGAAGTGGAGGACGAACTGGCGATGGGCATGGAAGACTCATCAGATGAGGGAGACCTTGATCACATTTCTGTTGTGTGAGGTTGGGGGGAGAGGGCAGAGGAAGGAAGCATGATTCTTACCTCGCTACCAACACAACAAGGACTTGGTCCTCCTGGATGCGCAAGACACATGAGTGCCTTCTTGCTGCACTACCTGCAACATGACCCTTGGATTGTCAGAATTCGAAGTAATCCCGACTACTGGGTTGCCACACTCTTAGATCCCCGGTACAAAAGTAAATTTGCTGAAATAATTCCTGCCATAGAAAGGTATTCACGCATGCAGGAGTATCAGCAGAGGCTGTTGCAGAATCTTACATGTGCTTTTCCACAAAACACCAGTGGTGCACGTAGTGAATCTCACAGTTCTAACTTGCAAACCGTGGGACTGTTGAGTCTTCATCACTGAAACCGTAACAGTAACACAGTATCTGCTGGTAACAGCAATTTTGTGGAATCGTTTCACCACTTTTTTAGACCATCCTTTGCAAGGCCACAGGAGACAAGAAGTCTGACACATAGTCAACGCCTAGAGAGGATGGTACAGGAGTATCTCCAAGTGAACATCGAAGCCATGACTGTGTCACAGGACCCTTGCTCATTTTGGGATTCGAATCTGGAAAAATGTCCGGAGCTCGCCACTCACACCTTGGAGATCTTGTCATGCCCTGCAGCCAGCATTCTCTCTGAAAGTGTGTTCAGCGCTGCTGGTGGTATGCAGACAGATAAGCGCACGCGGCTGTCCACTGAAAATGTAGACAGACTCACGTTCATAAAGATGAACAAATCATGGATCCACAAGGACTTTTCTACCCCTGTGTCATCCTGGGGAGACTAAAAGCTTGAGGATTTGGTAAAATCACCTCACCAACCGTTTTAAGCAACTCTGGGGCAATTGATGCCACTTAAGTGGTGTCTGTGCCACAATTTTTGGAAAAAATGGAGACTCTTTTTGGAGTCCCCTTGCTGTGTTTTACGTGACGTTGGCATCGTTAATTCCAGGTGGGTTGGGTCGCTCCCCCCCCTTTTAACTGTAAGAAACTAAATACACTATGGCTTGGGGTAACACAGTTGGTTGAGTCTGAAGAGCTGTTTACTCAGAGGTCTGCTCCAAAGCTTCAGTGTCTGCTAGTCAGCGTAGAATTTTTAACTGCATCTAGCCTAGGCAATACTTTGGGCGTAGTAGCCCAGCTGCGAAGCAAGCTGTACCGCCTTTGTACCTAATAAGAATTTTTAAATGCATCTAGCCTAGGCAGACTGTGGGGATCTCCAACCAAACCCAGATGCTCAGCCCCCCTACCGCCCCCCTTTCCTTGACAATACAATAATGTAACTCTTACAACTGGATGGGTGAGGATCGGTCACAGCTTTATTAACTCTTGATACTCGAAAGGCATTTTATTTCTAAAATAATTCAGCTTGTTGCAGCATGCCCTGAGTCTCCACACCGGTAAGTTGGCCAACAAGTGTAACTCTCCAACATGTCCTTTCTATTTCCAGGCCACAGAGGATCCTGCGTACTCGTATGCAGGACTCTGACCCCCATCCATCACTCTTAACGCTTGTTCCACTCCGTCCTGGAGTCCTGACAGGAATATGTCCAGTCCAATATCCATTAAGTGAACACCGTCTGTCCGTATGAGGCCTGCTTTATCTCCTTGCAGTTGTCGGTGTTGTATCACTACACCACCTCTGTCTCTTCTAAATTTTGCCATCCGAATATTTATTACCCGCCTTGTCCGTTCGATGGCCGTGATGTCTCGTGCACCTTGCCATACCGCTATCGGCACCATCTCTGACCATACTATAGTTAGTTTTGTGAAAAATTCTCTGAAGCGCTCAGTGTCTAGTTTCATTATTGCCATTAGTTTTGCGCTCTTGTGATGACCTAGGTCGTTTCCCCCGGCCTGTATAACTAAGATGACCGGACCCCTTGCCTCTCTCCCTTCCTTGATTATCTCTATTAGTACCTGTGGCCATAGCAGGCCTCTAATACCTCTCCAGTTGAAATATGTGTTATGAAACTTTAATTTCCTCCAGCCTGGGCGGACTTTCGCCCTTTTTTCTGCCCAATATATATACGAGTAGCCTATCACCCACACTGTTGGCTTAGCGTCACCTGTAAAAGAAACAAACCACGTTAGGATAACAAGTCCGGTCTTATGTATCTTGCCAAACACGTGGATCACCATTTCCCTATCCTCTGAACTTCCGTTTCTGACAGTCCTGCTCTTGCTGCTTCCGTGGCCGCGCCTATGCGGAATGAGTGTTTCCCGTAATCTTTGGGGTGGTTCCCTGCCGATGTTATGCATTTGTTAAATATAGCTTGGAACTGGTATCTTGATAATGGCATTCCATCAATGTGTGATAGGAAGAAATGACTTTGTGATCTGATGGTTATATATGTTTTTACTATTGCTACCCGACTCAGTGTACCGTTTGTGGGTTGTAGAAGTACCCAAGTGCCCCTGCCCACTGGAACCGTTTTCGATTGGCGTATGCGTAGACGTATTGCATTATTCGCTATGACTACGTCCTGGTGTAATAAGCCTCCACTGATGGTAATTTTGGATTGAGGGACTAATTCGCTTATGCATAGGGCCCCGAAGAAGGCGATCGCAAATGCAGTAGACAGTAGTGTTGCTTCAAATTGTGAGTGTCATGTTTATTGTGTTAGGGATATGATGTGAGAAATCAGTTTTAGTGACACGGGACGGGACGTCTACACTCCTGACTTGGCTGACCCCTTTTCCACCCTTGTATGGTTTGTATGATGATGAATCTCTTTGTCACATCTCCCCAATTCAGTAGTTGGAAGTGAAATGCTTCTCCGGTCAGACACCGCTGCACTGACGCCCCTGATATGCCCCTCATCATTAGCTGGTGGAGAAATTCTATGGTGACTTGTAATCTGGCTTGTTCACATTGGTCAACCCGTCTGCCGGCTACTAGTCGTGTCCACTCTTCCCATGCCTTACCGTATGCTTGCCATGTTGACTGGGCAACTGACGCTCTGATTAATGGCATCAACTATTCGCCACTAGATCCCATAAGGAGGGTGGGCAACTGTTGCCCGATGGGTGGGCGTTGGGGAGGAGCTCTGTGAAAATCTGCCAATTGAATTGTGCTAAAGCGTTAGCAGCAGCTTTAGACCCCTCAGCATCGTGGCTAGCCCGGACCTATGCATTGTGTTTTAGGCACAGGAATGCTAGCCGGCGTAGTAGGCCTAGCACTGGGAGAGACGATGATGCCATCTTATTAATGCAGTGCGCTAGGCTGGCGCGCGCCCCATATTTCTATTGCTACCACTATTGGGAAGAAAAATTATTTTCCGGGCTAGATGCAGCTAAAAATTATTATTAATTTCAAAGCTGGTGGAGCTTGGTATAGATGGCCTAATACAATGAGTACCACACACTGCTACTATGCCCAAAATTATTTTCCAGGCAGGATGCAGCTAAAAATTATTATTAATTTCAAAACTGGTGGAGCTTGGTATAGATGGCCTAATACAATGAGTACCACACACTGCTACTATGCCCAAAATTATTTTCCAGGCAAGATGCAGCTAAAAATTATTATTAATTTCAAACCTGGTGGAGCTTGGTATAGATGGCCTAATACAATGAGTACCACACACTGCTACTATGCCCAAAATTATTTTCCAGGCAAGATGCAGCTAAAAATTATTAGTAATTTGAAAGCTGGTGGAGCTTAGTATAGATGGCCTAATACAATGAGTACCACACACTGCTACTATGCCCAAAATTATTTTCCAGGCAAGATGCAGCTAAAAATTATTATTAATTTCAAACCTGGTGGAGCTTGGTATAGATGGCCTAATACAATGAGTACCACACACTGCTACTATGCCCAAAATTATTTTCCAGGCAAGATGCAGCTAAAAATTATTATTAATTTCAAAGCTGGTGGAGCTTGGTATAGATAGCCTAATACAATGAGTACCACACACTGCTACTATGCCCAAAATTATTTTCCAGACTAGATGCAGCTAAAAATTATTATTAATTTCAAAACTGGTGGAGCTTGGTATAGATGGCCTAATACAATGAGTACCACACACTGCTACTATGCCCAAAATTATTTTCCAGGCAAGATGCAGCTAAAAATTATTAGTAATTTGAAAGCTGGTGGAGCTTAGTATAGATGGCCTAATAGAATGAGTACCACACACTGCTACTATGCCCAAAATTCTTTTCCAGGCAAGATGCAGCTAAAAATTATTAGTAATTTGAAAGCTGGTGGAGGTTAGTATAGATGGCCTAATAGAATGAGTACCACGCACTGCTAATATGCCCAAAATTATTTTACAGGCAAGATGCAGCTAAAAATTATTATTAATTTGAAAGCTGGTGGGGCTTAGTATAGATGGCCTAATAGAATGAGTACCACACACTGCTAATATGCCCAAAATTGTTTACAGGCAAGATGCAGCTAAAAATTATTATTAATTTCAAAGCTGGTGGAGCTTAGTATAGATGGCCTAATACTATGAGTACCACACACTGCTATTATGCCCAAAATTATTTTCCGGGCTAGATGCAGCTAAAAATTATTATTAATTTCAAAACTGGTAGAGCTTGGTATAGATGGCCTAATACAATGAGTACCACATACTGCTACTATGCCCAAAATTATTTTCCAGGCAAGATGCAGCTAAAAATTATTAGTAATTTTAAAGCTAGTGGAGCTTAGTATAGATGTCCTAATAGAATGAGTACCACACACTGCTAATATGCCCAAAATTATTTTACAGGCAAGATGCAGCTAAAAATTATTATTAATTTCAAAGCTGGTGGAGCTTGGTATAGATGGCCTATTACAATGAGTGCCACACACTACTACTATGCCCAAAATTATTTTCCGAGCTAGAGGCAGATAAAAATTATTTGTAATTTGCAAGCTGGAGGAGCTTAGAATAGATGGACTAAGAATAAGTCCCACACACTGCTACAAGCCCAAAATTATTTTCCGAGCTAGATGCAGATAAAAATTATTACTAATTTGCAAGCTGGTGGAGCTTAGTATAGATGGCCTAATAGAATGATGCTATGCCCAAAAGGTTTTACTTGGCTAGGTGCAGTAAAAAAAATTGTATTCTATACACAGGTGGTGTAGCTTGCAACACAGATACGCTACTCCACTGACTAACACACACTGCAAGAGGCCAAAAAGGATTTGCTTAGCTAGATTTAGCCAAATGCTGTGAAAAACACTTGCACAGCACTGGCACTGACCTGCCTGGCAAAAAGTCCTAGGAAATGCTGTAAAATAGTCCTCAAAAGGACTGCAATTACAATTAGTCCCTACTCCCAACCTATCTATTTAAGAGCACAGACCTGCCTGCTAAAAGTCGTAGGAAATGCTGTAACCTAGTCCTCAAAAGGACTGCAATCACAAATATTCCCTACTCCCAAGCTATCTGTATATTTCAGAGAAAATTGGCTTGAAATTAACACTCAAAGTATAGCGCACACAGCAACAGCAGTGCCGTCTAACACGCAGCTGCAGCAGTGAGAAAATGGTGGCGACGGGGAAAATGGCTGGGTCTTATAGGGCAAGGATATGTGACATACCCAGCCAATGACACATGCCCATGCTTGTGTGAAAAAAAGCAGTTCGCTCCATGTGTGCGCTGCTGATAGGCTGACAGATTGCACCTCCCCACTGTAAATGCGGGAAAGAGAAAAAAAAATGGAGATCTTCATTATTTCTGCAGAGATCCATCCCCTGCCCCTCCCCCCGCCCCACTGTACACTCAAACTGCGTATTAACATTAATTTTACTGAGAAAAAATCCAGTTATGATTTTGGTGCACGAACAGTTATCGACCATAACCTCGAACAGCCGGATTTTTTTCAAATCGTTCGTGTTCGCCGAACGGCTCGAACACCGCCCAAAACAGCTCGAATTTGAGATTGGCGAACAGTTCGAGTCGAACAACGCTCATCTCTAAATGTAACCGGAAAAAACTACAAAATAAAGGAATTCATTAATTGCAGCACAAAGGGGATAGTCTATAAAGCCTCCTGTGTTTGCGGATGGAATACATCGGAAAAACCATCAGAGAGATCAAAAGACTAATAGGTGATCATGTAGGAGATATTAGTCATAAAAAAGACACGCCCCTAGCTAGGCACATCAATAACCAACATGGGGGCAATCTGGGTGTTCTGAAATTCATGGGAATTGAAAAGGTGCCAAGTCCAATCAGAGTAGGTGACTGGGATAGGGTCATTTTGCAGAAGGAAGCCAAGTGGATTTTCCACATGAGAACGATGTCACCGACAGGCCTTAATGAACAAATTAACTATGGGTGTTTTATTTGAAGAGAAGATTTTTACCATCATTTTCCATAATAGTTACTGAGCCACTTTTTATTATGAACTATTCAGAAAGGATTCACCAATAGCCCTAAGTTCCTCTCCCATATATGCCACTCATGTCATGGATAGCATTATGGATATGGTCATGATGAATGGAGTACCTCATTTAAAAAAGCCCCTTTTTCCCCCCACCTCCATCCCGCTTCTTCCTCAACAATTTATCCCCCCTCGCCTTTCCCCCCCACCCACTCCCGCTTCCTGTTGCCCCTAGGAATAACAATTAGATAAAGAGTCATCAAGAATATAAATTATGTGGATCTCACAATAAGATGAAGTATTATTCACACATATATCTATGACTCTTTGACTCAGAAAGAAAAAGGAATGCCATTCGAGTCGTCCATCATTAAAAAACTTTCATGAGCTGGTTGATAGGGGAACGTGATGTTTGCGTTCCACTTACTAGGCATGACATGATGGCCGCGCCGGAAATGACGTTAATAAGGGGCTATGGTGGAACGCAATACAGAATTGCCGAACACCGGATGTGACGTGAGGTGTGTATTACATGACACGGCGGTGGAGCGCAGAACATGCGTTCCAAAGGCCGGAAATGACGCGGCTTACAGACCGCGATACCGGAAGTGGTGGGTCTGAGTGCGCTCTAGGTAACCAGGAAGGAGGGCGCACGTGCGGGTCACATAATGGAGGAGGTAACAAGCGGCACATGGTGTGGAAGTTCATGAAAAAAAAGGGGTTTTGCTCCAGGTGAGGCTACATGATTTTATTACAGCTGTACACACAAGGGTATTTATACCCACCCTCTCTAATACTCCACTCTCTGCAGACCAGGACAGAGAGTGGAGGGACCCTTATTGATTATGCACCTAGCACTTTAGCATCTGATCTCTCTGAAAACAAGATAGTCCCCTGAGGATTTCACTTGGATGAAACGCGTAGGGACACCTAATAGGGAAAGTGCAGGGTCTCCATATAGGGCTAGCTGTGGACTGCCCTTGTCAGGGCGGGAGTTTTGTGGGGATAGTTTAAATCTGAGCCTAAGAGATTAATAGGGCCAGCTTATATAACTACTTGGTCAAGAAGGAACTCCCCGGATAGCAACCTCCATCCCTGAGAAACAAAGAATGGGTGAGAGAATTCCATTTTGTTGACTTAACCATGTATGAATTAATTTGAATGTGTAGGGTCTGCACTCAGACCTCACATTAGCGTTTCAAGAAATCTATTTTCTTCATTTAAGTTTCTTGACTCTTAGAGATAGAAACAAATGATTAATCCATGGGATAAAGGGAAGAACAAAGATTTCCCCCTACTTTAATTGATGTATATCTGGCTCTGTTTAAGGGTTGGTGTTTCAGGGGAGGGCGATTAATTGTCTCCCCTATATACACCCCCTCCCGTACACAGATTCTATCCAGAGCCTGGTCCTCATACCTGAAGACAGATTTCAAGCTCTTTATATATTTTTACACATATTTAATATAGAGATGGTCCCCTGGCCGTGCTAATGGTAATAATCATTCCAGCATCGAGACCCATCTCGTTTTATGGGTGGCAATTTGTGTTTATTGTTCTTAACTAGTATATATTAAAAGTTATTTATGTTTTAGATTCTCACTATATTTGCTGTCTGGTATTAATCTAGAGTGAGTACATATCTCAGTATTGGTGGGTGTTACTCTCACTGTTTTGCTTGTTATACTCCTTGCATACCCTATAACTGTATAGCAGACTTTCTCCTTTCTAATGGGAACATGTCTTACCTTGTTACTGTGGCCCTGCTCCGTGTGTCTTTAAATTCTTAGTGGGGTTTTAGCTAAAATTGGTCAGCCGTTGGACTGCATACACTATAACTGTATAGCAGACCCTCTCCTTTCTAATGGGAACATGTCGTACCTTGTTACTGTGGCCCTGCTCTATGTGTCTTTAAATTCTTAGTGGGGTTTTTCCTAAATTTTCTCAGCCGTTAGACTCGCTGCATACCCTATAACTGTATAGCAGACTCTCTCCTTTCTAATTTGAATTAGTCGTTACTGTGGCCCTGCTACGTGTGTCTTTAAATTCTTAGTGGGCTTTTACCTAAAATTGGTCAGCCGTTGGACTCACTACATACCCTATAACTGTATAGCAGACCCTCTCCTTTCTAATGGGAACATGTCGTACCTTGTTACTGTGGCCCTGCTCTAGGTGCCTTTAAATTCTTAGTGGGGTTTTTCCCAAATTTTGGCAGCCCTTTCAGTCACAGCAAGGGCATTACCACTATAAGAGACCCGCTCCTTTATAATGTGAACATTTTTTTTACTGAGACCCTCCTCTATGTCTCTTCAAAGGGGTATTGGGTTGCGTCCAAAGTTTTGGCAGGCCTTGCAGTCACTGGATACGCAATAACAGTATAGGAGACCCACTTGTTAATAATGGGAACAACAAAGCATAGCCTGCTGATGGCTCTCTAACAATAGCGAGGGCCGACTGCTGGCCTTTTAAGAATAGTAAGGGCCATCTGATGTCGCTATAAAAATAGGCTTTATGACTTTCAGAGTCCCTCCATCATAAATAAAACAGGATGTGTCTGATGATGTGTCACACACCACATTGCCAGATAAGGTTGTAAAATGTTAAAATGACATTTCCCGGTGAATGCATTTGTCTTAAAAAATAACGTAAAAAAAACAAAACAATAGGATCTTTCTTTAGTGTAAAAAATAGCGTCACCAATTTAACCTCAATGTAATCACATTGTTTAGCTCATGCACCTCCTCCTCCATCTCCGAAATGACCACATCAGTCATAAGCTGACAGCAATGCAGCACTGCCTTGGCCAAGCGGCAACAGGCTGTGCTGAAGATAACATGCATAATGCTTAATTGACAAACCGCCCAGCGCTGCAGAGTTGTTGAAAGCTGTAACACAGCAGTCTGATCTGTGGCTCTCACTGCTGAACATACAGCCAGGCATGGTCGTGTGTGACAATGGGCGGAACCTGGTGACGGAGAAATGACAGCCAGGGTAGATACGATTTCCCTCTATGCCAGTCCTTTCACCGAGCTAAAGAATATGGCTATGGTGATTTACAACTCCCACTGAGAAGCTGTTTCAGATTGAAAAACATTGTACCCACCAGAGGATTAGATTCTGAGGGCTAACCTTTCTCACCCGCTCAAAAGCCCTATAGCAGCTGCAAAGTTAGCGCTATCATGAACTCTCCTGAGGTAGAAGCCAAGGCACACCAGAGGATTCTCTGGTGGGACTGTCCAACTCTGCCGAGAAGCAGTCCTGGCTAAGAAAAGTGTGTGGGAAGGTTCCCAAACACTCTATGACTGCTTTTTTACTGAGGAGGAAACACATGCAAACACGGGAAGAACATACAAAGTCCTTGCAGATGTTGTCCTTGCTGGTATTTGAACCCAGGATCCCAGCGTTGCAAGGTTTCAGTGCTAACCACTGATCCAATGTGCTGCCGTTCACCCTCTAATATCTAACAGGCTGTAGAAACTTGCACCTACTGCCACTCTATCTTCAGCTCCTTTGTGAGAAAATGTATTTGGGCAGCCACTCAGTCTACCAAATAAAATTCCTGAAAAGGAAATTGGGGATGGCTTCGCTACTGGTACTGGAGGCAGTGCTAATACCATGGCGTCGTACCATAGTTTGCTGGAAATATTCCAGGCTGGTAGGAGGCAAGCAAATTCCCACAGAAAAGTACCAGCAGTAATGTTCAGGCTACATTTCAAGTGCAAGCAGCTTTAGAGGACTTCCTGGGAGAAATGACATGCAGGGTAGATACGGTTTCCCTCTATGCCAGTCCTTTCACTGAGCTAAATACAACTCTCAGCAAAAAAAGTTGTGGACTGGCTCTGTACCGTCCCTGGCCACATTCACCTGTCCACGTGCTTGTGGTTAGGCGGTCCTTCCCAGTAAGTGCACTGGGGAGGGCACGGGTAATGTTGTGGGACCCATGCTTGTGGGAGGCGGAGTCGATACCGGGAAATATAGTGGCGGCTGGTGACCGAGTATGGACACCCGGCTACCGCCAGCATGAGG
Organism: Phyllobates terribilis; assembly: GCF_046119375.1. Lineage (NCBI taxonomy): Eukaryota > Metazoa > Chordata > Amphibia > Anura > Dendrobatidae > Phyllobates > Phyllobates terribilis. The sequence goes on along the minus strand of NW_027362768.1, from coordinate 111,083,252 downwards.
TTGTGAAAAGCTTCCACCTCCACAAGCCTAAAGGCCACATTTCAAGTGCAAGCAGCTGTCAAAAATTTGACAGTATAGTATTGCAGTCTGTGGGTGGATGGGTGGCTGCCTGCATACTTGCGCTTGCATTCCAAGGAATGGGGTAGGGAAAACTGAATGCTGCAGTGGGACAAGGACGAGGATGGTGATTGTTGCAAGTCTGCAACGACAGGTGCATGGCGGGAGGCATCTTCGCTTGCGCGAATCACTTATGATGGGCACACTTTTAGGCAGTGACCTGGGAGTCAGAGATGCCTCCAGAGGTCTTCCCCATGATGTTCCCATGTCTTTTCAACACTGTATGCATGTGTTTGATGATGTGTCACACACCACATGGCCAGATAAGGTTGTAAAATGTTAAAATTACATTTCCTGGTGAATGCATTTGTCTTGGTTGAAAGCAATGCAAAAGTGCAAAAAAGCATCAAAAACGCTACATTTGAACATAGCCCAAGGTGTGGAGAAGTATTTTTGTTTTTGGTTATTTATTTTGCCTTATATACAAGTCATTACCCTGGAAAGGATGTTCCTTAACATATTTCCCAGGAAAATCCATTTTGGTTTCGTTTTTGTATTTTTTATTGTGAGTCCATAAAAGTGGCATCATACTCTGACCACGTTGTTGACAGCAGTGATCTGGGACTCAAAGATGCTTCCAGGGGTCTTCCCCATGCTGTTCCCATGTCATTTGAGCACTGTTCCCATCGATTTGGGCAATTTTTAGGCCCTCTGCAGAACGCCGAGGGGAGCAGCCTGAAAAATGCTCGAGTTTCCCATAAAATTACATTGGGCTCGTTGCTCGGGTCGATCACCCGAGTGTTCCAATTTGCTCGACCCGAGCAACGAGTACCCAAGCGTTTTAGTGCTCGCTCATCAATAATGTACATCCTTTATGGTCATAAAGGCATCTAGGGGTTGAGTAGGAGAAAACATAAAGCCTTTTTCCAACACATGAATTTGTTGTTGTGTGAGGATATGGGTGGATAGATTTATTACCTTAGGTTGGTTGTTACTAGAGATGAGTGACGCGCCCCCTGGGCCAGTGTTGTTTGGGGGATACCCGGAGCCGGATCAGATGGGGGTTGTAGTCTCCGAGTGGCGGTGACCCGGTCCGTGCCCAGGGTGTCAAGCTCAGTGTGTGGCAGTCCTTACAGATGTTGCTGGATTTTCTTTGTGTCGACTACGCCACCCGTTGATTTGCGGTCAATACGGCCGCCGCTGCAGCAGGGTCCGCTGAGGCTGGTGGTGTGTGTGCAGCTTCTGGTAGTATAACCCCCAACGGGAGGGGTATAGCCTCAGGGGGTCAGGTGTAGAGGATGGTGGTTGTGGTGGTGCAGTGAGGATGGTAATGAGACTCAGAGCCGGGCTGTGCAGTTCAGGGTTTTTACTTACTGCTGTTCTTGTGGTCACTCTGGCCTTGAGTGACCGCCCGAGCCGTGCTGCGTCCACCAGGTCCTGGACTCGGCCAACCCCCAAGTAATTCTGGAGCGTGGTCCTGAGCTCCCTTTCTGTCTCTTCCTTTCTCTGGCCTACCCCACCAGGGATCCACCTATGTCCGGCTCCCTCGGGCCTCTTGTTGGGTAAAACCCTTGTCTCTGGGTTCCCTGACCCTATGCTCGGTTTGCCTTCCGGGTGGATTTAGTGGGGGGTCGTGGCAGATCCTGGGTCCTTCTTTCTCCTCTCTCTCTCTCTTGGCCTTGGAGCTGCTCTTCTCCTCTGCTCTCTACCGCTACAGAAGACTGACGTCTCACAGACTGACCCTGATCTAAGATGGTGCCCACCTTATATACTCCCTCTATGTGTGAGCTCAGGTGACCAGCACCCAATGAGCTCCTAGCATTACCCAGACTGCTCCCCCTATCTGCCCCTACACTACTGGGATGTTCCACCCCCCTCCCACTCCAGCCAGGGACAGACACTGTCGTACCTGCACATTTCTCTAGTGGGAGTACCATTGATCTGTCCCCGGAAATGGGATGTATGTAGTGCATGCAGCCTACTGAGCTCAGTTCCACACTCCATCCTTACCCGGGAGTGGAATACCACACCTCTGGCTGAGGTGCAATACCCCTGTAGCAGCCGAATCCTCAGGGTGCTACATTCCCCCCTGGTAAACCACAGCACGTCCTCGGGCTGTAAGAGAATAAACATCCAAAAACATACAAATTTTTTTTCATAATAACATCAACATATAAAACATTATATATATTATCAACTATAAAACTTTTCATAAATAACATTCTTGTTCCTCCGGCCACGGTGCAACTTGTGACCGGGTAAAGTGCGACAGTCTCTCTTGTAGATAAATGATTTCCTATAAAACCAGTAGGGGGCGCCTTAGAAAGCGCAACTATATACAATGGAAAGTGGCCGCTCTCAGTCCTCGGCCAGGTAATGGGAATAGGGACACATGGGTAACAGTTCACATTTTGTCCCAACGGGGAACATATTTAAAGCAGCAACAGTTCTGGTACCCCTACGGGCAACTATTTACAGTCTCTCTCTACCGTACTTCAATGACGGCGTCCTCCTGCTTTTTCTTCTTGTCGGTTGGTTTCAGACCCGTCCGGGTCCTCTTGCTCCTCCTCACACCGCAGCTCCTCCTCCGTCAGGCGATGTACATGGAGGGCGTAGGGTCCTTTGGCACACTTGTGCCGGGTGAAGGTGACCTCGTCCCCTACATAAAGGTCACGACCTCTGTGTCCCTCCGGCAGATGGCTTTCTACGTCTCTGCGGGTGACAAAGACGTCGCCGGGGGTGTGGTGGTCTCTAATAAAGCCCCACCCATGCTGCAGGTTGAACTTAATCACAGTCCCGGTGGTACGGGGACCATGCGCTGCACGGGGTTCTCTCCTGGTCCGGCTCTTCTGCTCCGCGCTCCTTATCTGCGCTTGCTGTTCCCGGACCCGCCTCTCTCTCCGCTCCCTTTAGAAGACCTCGAGCTGCTGGCGGCAGCACTCTGCACGCTCCGCTGCGGCCGCCCGAGTCTCCTGAGTGAACCCCATGAGGTCTCCTCCGGTGGGGTCCCACTCAAACTGTGCCTCCTCTAGCGGGGGCTGGGTCCTCCTAGCGGGCTTCGGAGCCGGAATCAGGGCTCACACAGAGGCCTTGCTCTTTGGAGTTCCAGTTGGTAATACTCCTGGGGCCATACAAAGGGCTGGCCATCCGGGCACGTGTGCTGGGCAAATAGATCTTCGCCCAGGTGCGGCACTTGAGATGTTGAGGGCGCGTTGATGGTAGCGGCGCCCGGGTTGACCAGGCCTTGCGACCAGGCTTGCGGCACCCTAAAGGTAAAGGGCACCGTAAGGACGGCGGTGCCCGGGGTTACTTGGCCCTGCGACCAGGCCGGTGGCTCCGCGGAGGTAGGGGGCGCAGTTGGAATTGCGGCGCCCGGGGGTACTAGGCCTTGCGACCAGGCCGATGGTATTTCCTGCTTTGCCGCGCTCAGGGTCGAAGCGCGTGACGTCACAGGGGTCGCGGCCGCGGTTTCCGATTGAGGCCTAGTCTGCGGCGGTGACGATACAGCGTCGGGCACGGCAGGGGGAACTTCGGGCTCTGCGACGGGGAGCTGGGGCAGGCACGCGGTTTCCCGGCTCGGGGTAGAAACGTCCCTTTTACCTGCCTCCGTTCGTTCGGCTCCCTTCTCGGCGCCGTCTCCGGCCTTGAGTCCTCCTGCACCATCCTCAGAGGCGGTCTGTCTCCTCATCTCGGGTGGCGTGCTCCGCTGACGGGTTCCGGTCTGCTGGGCCATCTCTCGGCTCCACTCCGCCAACGTCTCTCGCTGCACCTGGGCCATCCTCCGTGCGAGGCCCTCCAGCGCGGTCTGTGCACACTCCCGGTCTCGGGGGAGCTGTGCCAGGACCTCCACTAGGCCTAGTGGGGTTGTTGCTTGTAGCAGGCTCCTGACCACTGGGTCGGTGCTGCCTGTCTCTCCCTCCATCTCCGGGTGTGTTCTCTCCATGCTTCTTGTCTCCGGGTGCGCTCTCTCCAGACTCCTCCAGGCGGCACCCATCTTTGCTCTTTTGTTCTGTCTCCGCCCACATTGAGGGTGGTTCCGGGGCAACTTTGTGATTGTCAGTTCCAGGGGAAGTTCTTTCACGCTGATGGACACTTCCAGCATCACAGTCTCGGTTGGTGGGCGCGGTTTCCGCTTTTGGCGCCATTCTTCGACCTGGCCCACGATGGGAGGTGGCCTCTTGCCACCCTCTGGCACGCCCATAATGGCGTCCGCTCTTCCAAGGCGGGAAATCTTTGGAAATGGCGGGAATCGTCTCCCAGTGGCGGGAAACTCCATGGATGGCGGGAAAAAGCTGCAAATGGCGGACAACCGGCGGGAAACGAACTGTGATGGGGTCCGTTGGCGGGGACCCTCCGGAACCGGCTGGAGACTTCTTTTTAAGGTAACGGTGAACTTTTCTTCAGGCACGCAGTACCCGGTTGTTGCGGGCACGTTATCCTGCCGACTACGCCAAAGTTGACGCGCCCCCTGGGCCAGTGTTGTTTGGGGGATACCCGGAGCCGGATCAGATGGGGGTTGTAGTCTCCGAGTGGCGGTGACCCGGTCCGTGCCCAGGGTGTCAAGCTCAGTGTGTGGCAGTCCTTACAGATGTTGCTGGATGTTCTTTGTGTCGACTACGCCACCCGTTGATTTGCGGTCAATACTGCCGCCGCTGCAGCAGGGTCCACTGAGGCTGGTGGTGTGTGTGCAGCTTCTGGTAGTATAACCCCCAACGGGAGGGGTAAAGCCTCAGGGGGTCAGGTGTAGAGGATGGTGGTTGTGGTGGTGCAGTGAGGATGGTAATGAGACTCAGAGCCGGGCTGTGCAGTTCAGGGTTTTTACTTACTGCTGTTCTTGTGGTCACTCTGGCCTTGAGTGACCGCCCGAGCCGTGCTGCGTCCACCAGGTCCTGGACTCGGCCAACCCCCAAGTAATTCTGGAGCGTGGTCCTGAGCTCCCTTTCTGTCTCTTCCTTTCTCTGGCCTACCCCACCAGGGATCCACCTATGTCCGGCTCCCTCGGGCCTCTTGTTGGGTAAAACCCTTGTCTCTGGGTTCCCTGACCCTATGCTCGGTTTGCCTTCCGGGTGGATTTAGTGGGGGGTCGTGGCAGATCCTGCCCACGACCTCCGGTCTCTGGCTGAGGATTAGTGCCCTCAACCAGCTTGGGATCCGGTACCCTTGTGCCAACCCTTCACCCTTCTGGTTGTATTTGGGCTCTTGGGGTTCCCTCTTCTCCCCCTCTGGGTCCTTCTTTCTCCTCTCTCTCTCTCTTGGCCTTGGAGCTGCTCTTCTCCTCTGCTCTCTACCTCTACAGAAGACTGACGTCTCACAGACTGACCCTGATCTAAGATGGTGCCCACCTTATATACTCCCTCTATGTGTGAGCTCAGGTGACCAGCACCCAATGAGCTCCTAGCATTACCCAGACTGCTCCCCCTATCTGCCCCTACACTACTGGGATGTTCCACCCCCCTCCCACTCCAGCCAGGGACAGACACTGTCGTACCTGCACATTTCTCTAGTGGGAGTACCATTGATCTGTCCCCCGGAAATGGGATGTATGTAGTGCATGCAGCCTACTGAGCTCAGTTCCACACTCCATCCTTACCCGGGAGTGGAATACCACACCTCTGGCTGAGGTGCAATACCCCTGTAGCAGCCGAATCCTCAGGGTGCTACATGAGCGTTATTCTACTCGAACTGTTCGCCAATCTCAAATTCGAGCTGTTTTGGGCGGTGTTCGAGCCGTTCGGCGAACACGAACAATTTGAGAAAAATTCGGCTGTTCGAGGTTATGTTCGATAACTGTTCGTGCACCAAAATCATAACTGGATTTTTTCTCAGTAATGATGAAAATTAATGTTAATACGCAGTTTGAGTGTACAGCGGGGTGGGGGGATGGGCAGGGGATGGATCTCTGCAGGAACAATGAAGATCTCCATTTTTTTTTCTCTTTCCCGCATTTGCAGTGGGGAGGTGCAATCTGTCAGCCTATCAGCAGCGCACACACGGAGCGAAGTGCTTTTTTTCACGCAAGCAAGGGCATGTGTCATTGGCAGTGTATGTCACATGTCCTTGCCCTATAAGACCAAGCCATTTTCCCCGTCGCCACCATTTTCTCACTGCTGCAGCTGCGTGTTAGACGGCACCGCTGTTGCTGTGTGCGCTATACCTTGTTAATTTCAAGCCAATTTTCGCACAAATCTACAGATAGCTTGGGAGTAGGGAATAGTTGTGATTGCAGTCCTTTTAAGGACTAGGTTACAGCATTTCCTACGACTTTTATCAGGCAGGTCTGTGCTCTTAAATAGATAGATTGTGGGAGTAAAGACTAATTGTAATTGGAGTCCTTTTCAGGACTAGGTTACATCAGTTCCTATCAGTTTTTGCCAGGCAGGTCTGTGCCAGTGCTGTGCAAGTTTTTTTTCACAGCATTTGGCTGAATCTAGCAAAGCTAATCCTTTTTGGCCTATTGCAGAGTGTGTTATTCAGTGGAGTAGCCTATCTGTGTTGCAAGATATACCACCTGTGTATAGAATACCAATTTTTTTACTGCACCTAGTGAAGTAAAATCTTTTGGGCATAGCATCATTCTATTAGTCCATCTATACTGACCTCCATCAGGTTGCAAATTGAATATAATTTTTTTCTGCATCTAGCTCTGAAAAAATATTGGGCTTCTAGCTGTGTGTGGGACTTGTTCTATTAATCCATCTATACAGACCTCCATCAGGTTGCAAACTGAATATATTTTTTTCTGCATCTACCTCTGAAAAAATATTGGGCTTCTAGCTGTGTGTGGGACTTGTTCTATTAATCCATCTATACAGACCTCCATCAGGTTGCAAACTGAATATATTTTTTTCTGCATCTACCTCTGAAAAAATATTGGGCTTCTAGCTGTGTGTGGGACTTGTTCTATTAATCCATCTATACAGACCTCCATCAGGTTGCAAACTGAATATATTTTTTTCTGCATCTACCTCTGAAAAAATATTGGGCTTCTAGCTGTGTGTGGGACTTGTTGTATTAGTCCATCTATACTGACCTCCATCAGGTTGCAAACTGAATATATTTTTTTCTGCATCTACCTCTGAAAAAATTTTGGGCTTCTAGCTGTGTGTGGGACTTGTTGTATTAGTCCATCTATACTGACCTCCATCAGGTTGCAAACTGAATATATTTTTTTCTGCATCTACCTCTGAAAAAATATTGGGCTTCTAGCTGTGTGTGGGACTTGTTCTATTAATCCATCTATACAGACCTCCATCAGGTTGCAAACTGAATATATTTTTCTCTGCATCTACCTCTGAAAAAATATTGGGCTGCTAGCTGTGTGTGGGACTTGTTGTATTAGTCCATCTATACTGACCTCCATCAGGTTGCAAACTGAATATATTTTTTTCTGCATCTACCTCTGAAAAAATATTGGGCTTCTAGCTGTGTGTGGGACTTGTTGTATTAGTCCATCTATACTGACCTCCATCAGGTTGCAAACTGAATATATTTTTTTCTGCATCTACCTCTGAAAAAATATTGGGCTTCTAGCTGTGTGTGGGACTTGTTCTATTAATCCATCTATACAGACCTCCATCAGATTGCAAACTGAATATATTTTTTTCTGCATCTAGCTCTGAAAAAATATTGGGCTTCTAGCTGTGTGTGGGACTTGTTCTATTAATCCATCTATACAGGCCTCCATCAGGTTGCAAACTGAATATATTTTTTTCTGCATCTACCTCTGAAAAAATATTGGGCTTCTAGCTGTGTGTGGGACTTGTTCTATTAATCCATCTATACAGACCTCCATCAGGTTGCAAACTGAATATATTTTTTTCTGCATCTAGCTCTGAAAAAATATTGGGCTTCTAGCTGTGTGTGGGACTTGTTCTATTAATCCATCTATACAGACCTCCATCAGGTTGCAAACTGAATATATTTTTTTCTGCATCTACCTCTGAAAAAATATTGGGCTTCTAGCTGTGTGTGGGACTTGTTCTATTAATCCATCTATACAGACCTCCATCAGGTTGCAAATTGAATATAATTTTTTTCTGCATCTAACCCAGCCAATAGTTTTGGCCTAATACCACAGTTTGGCCACTCAGCTCTGCTCGGTTCCCATCCTTTGTTTTTTTGTGCAAACAGCTCCAGAGTTGTGAATTAGTTAACCACCAAAATGAGTGGAAAAAGGCCTGCTGCTGGTGGAAAGGGGAATAGGCGTGTTGGGAAGGGGAAAAAAGGTTGTGTCCGTGGGGTAGGTGTTAAAGCAACAGTAACATCTGCAGAAGAAAGACCATCTTCCAGCCAAACTAAAATGTCTACTTCTTTTAGCGGACAATGTGATAAGATCCCTTTCTTACGGCCACGCCAATCGCTACAAATTCCAGATGAGGCACAAAAACAGCAGGTGCTTCAACGGATATCAAGTGCTCCTTTAAGTGGGCTCTCCTCCACATCAACTTCAACATCACAAATACTCCAGTCCTCAAAGGTGTCACCCCAATCGCACTTGCTTCCTCACAGCTCCCAAATCTCCAGCTGCCCGTCTGAGTATGAGGTAGAACAGATGGTTGAGTCTGCAGAGCTGTTTACTCATACTATAGCCTGGGAATCAGAGGTCGACTCCAGCGCTTCTGTGAATCCAGACGAGGAAATGATCTGCACTGATGCCCAGAATCTTTATGAGTCGGATCCAGGACCAGACGCAGAAGGTTCTGACCATAATGTAGACCCTCATTCCCAAACTGTAACTCCTGTTGGTGGAGACAATGAGGAAGACGATGATAAGACTCAAATACCTGATTGGAGCGACAACTTTAGTTTTTTGTCAGGGCAGGAACAGGTTGGCTCTGAGGACGACGGGTGTGATAACGCACAGGGTGATGATGATGAGGTTGGAGATCCCACTTACTGTCAACCCACAGTCAGCCAAGAGATGAGGTCAGCAGAGGAGGTGGAGGAAGATGCTAGTGACGACGAGGTCAGGTTGAGCCTTCCTGGACAGAGACGTAGTACTGGAAGCACGTCAACAACTGCATCCTCAAACACAACTCTGCCTCTCACCACAAGTCGTGGTGGCTCTTCAGGTCGCATGGGTGCTAAGCCTTGCATAGCCTGGGCATTTTTTCAGATCGATAAAGATGACCCAACTCGTGTTATCTGTAACATTTGTCAGCAAAAGCTAAGTAGAGGCCAAAAAATACATAATTTGAGTACTTCATGCATGAACCGGCACATGGACATGAAGCATAAGTTGCAGTGGGAAGCTCAGTGTGCTACAATGCGGCCTAGCCGGCCGGGCCAACCACCGTCTGCCATCTTGTGCATCCGCGGCCTCTTCATCCTCTGTGACTGGAGGGACAGCAGTCACACCTGTTTTGGGGCGCAGACCTGCCACCTCTTTACCCGCAACAGCCAGCGTGATTGGCAGGTCATCATTTTCTTTGGAGGTGGTAACACCAGCTGGTGTTGAGCGCTGTCCGACATCGATAGCACCACCTTTGGATCAAGGCAACCTAACATGTCCGCCTGCATCTTCCTCACAGACCGGCAGTTTGCCGGGGACACCCTTATCAACCCCGTCTAAGCACAATAGCCAGCCCTCGGTCCCTCAGATGTGGACAAGTAAAAGACCATTTCCTCCTAGCCATGAGAAAGCTAAGAGGTTGAATTTCACCATCTGCAAGCTCTTGGCTACAGAAATGCTGCCTTTCCGCCTGGTGGACACAGAGGAATTTCGAGACCTTATGTCCGTCGCAGTGCCCCAGTACCAGATGCCCAGTCGGCACTACTTCTCAAAGAAAGGTGTGCCTGCGCTCCACCAGCATGTCGCACACAACATCACCGCTTCTTTGAGAAACTCTGTGTGTGACAGGGTGCATTTCACCACAGACACTTGGACGAGTAGGCATGGACAGGGGCGTTACATGTCGCTGACTGGGCACTGGGTAACTATGGTGACAGCAGGACAAGGGGCTGCTGTCCAAGTCTTGCCGTCCCCACGAGTTGTGCGTCAATCCTCTTTATGTCAAAGTTCCTCCACTGCTTCTGCCTCCTCAACCTCCTCTCGGTCTTCCACCTGCACCCAAAGCCTGTCTGGTCATGCCACAAGCTTTCTAACTGCGCAGAAGGGATCCTGCACACCTCCTTACTATGCTGGCAGTAGGGCTCAACGTCATCAGGCGGTTTTTACATTGAAATGTCTGGGAAATGTGAGTCACACAGCTGAGGAGTTGTGGTCAGCTCTGGAGAACCAATTTCATGAATGGTTGTCTCCACTGGACCTGAAACCAGGGAAGGCCGTGTGCGACAATGCTGCAAACCTGGGTGCGGCCCTTCGCCGGGGCAATGTCACACACGTGCCTTGTATGGCTCACGTGTTGAACCTGGTTGTCCAGCAATTTTTAGCCCACTATCCCAGACTAGATGGCCTTCTGCAGAGGGCACGGTCGCTGTGTGCTCACTTTCGCCGTTCGCATCCCGCAGCTCAGCGACTTACATCTCTACAGAAGTCGTTGGGCCTGCCACTTCACCGGCTAAAATGCGATGTGCCTACCCGGTGGAATTCAACTCTGCACATGTTGCAGCGACTGTGGCAGCACCGACAAGCCCTGGTGCAATACGTTCTGACGTATAGCCTGGGCCAGCGAGATCCAGAGGTGGGGCAAATCACGCTGGAGGAGTGGTCTCAGATCAGGGACCTATGCACCCTTCTGCACAGTTTTGAAATGGCGACGAAGATGTTTAGTGCTGACGATGCCATTATCAGCATGACTATTCCGGTGATTTACATGCTGGAGCACATGTTAAACAGAATTCGGAGTCAGGTGGTGGCACAAGAGGAGGTGGAGGAAGTAGAGGAGGAGGAGTTGTATGCGGAAGGGCTAACATCTGCAAGGTCCAGACGGTCGGCAGCACCAAGGCGGCAGGCATGTGAGGGTGGGGGAGATGGTTTTACCAGGGCACATGGTAGCAGCCAAACTAGTGAGGAAGGTGCAGGAGCCCAGGAAGAAGTGGAGGACGAACTGATGAGGGAGACTCATCAGATGAGGGAGACCTTGATCACATTTCTGTTGTGCGAGGTTGGGGGGAGAGGACAGAGGAAGGAAGCATGATTGTTACCTCGCCACCAACACAACAGGGACTTGGTGCTCCTGGATGCGCAACACACATGAGTGCCTTCTTGCTGCACTACCTGCAACATGACCCTCGAATTGTGAGAATTAGAAATAATCCTGACTACTGGGTTGCCACACTGTTAGATCCCCGGTACAAAAGTAAATTTGCAGAAATTATTCCTGCCATAGAAAGGGATGCACGCATGCAGGAGTATCAGCAGAGACTGTTGCAGAATCTTACATGTGCTTTTCCACAAAATACCAGTGGTGCACGTAGTGAATCTCACAGTTCCAACTTGCCAACCGTGGGACCGTCAAGTGTTCAGCACTCAAACCGTAACAGAACCACAGTATCTGGTGGTAACATCAATTTTGCGGAATCATTTCACCACTTTTTTAGCCCATCCTTTGCAAGGCCACAGGAGACAAGAATTCTGACACATAGTCAACGCCTAGAGACGATGGTACAGGAGTATCTCCAAGTAAACATTGAAGCCACGACTGTGTCACTGGACCCTTGCTCTTTTTGGGCTTCCAATCTGGATAAATGGCCGGAGCTAGCCACTTACGCCTTGGAGATCTTGTCATGCCCCGCAGCCAGCGTTCTGTCTGAACGTGTGTTCAGCGCTGCTGGTGGTGTGCTGACAGATAAGCGCACGCGGCTCTCCACTGATAATGTAGACAGACTCACGTTCATAAAGATGAACAAATCATGGATCCGAAACGACTTTTCTACCCCTGTGTCATCCTGGGGAGAGTAAAAGCTTGATGATTGGTTAAAATCACCCTACCAACCGTTTTAAGCTTTCAAATTACTAATCATGTTTATCTGTATCTTGGCTGGAAAATAATTTGGGCTTTGTAGCAGTGTGCAGCACTGATTCTATTAGGCCATCTATAATAAGCTCCACCAGATTTAAAATTACTAATCATGTTTATCTGTATCTTGACTGGAAAATAATTTGGGCTTTGTAGCAGTGTGCAGCACTGATCCTATTAGGCCATCTATACTAAAGCTTCACCAGATTTAAAATTAATAATAATTTTTAGCTGCATCTAGCCCGGAAAATAATTTTGGGGCTCCGAGATGCGCAAGACACATAAGTGCCTTCTTGCTGCACTACCTGCAGCATGACCCTCATATTGTCAGAATTCTAAGTAATCATGACTACTGGGTTGCCACACTCTTAGATCCCCCAAACTTTTCGATCAACCTTTTCATTTTAATAAAGACCAAAAAAATGGTCATTTTTGAAATTATAAGCATTAGCAGGTTGTTAGAAACTGAAATCAAACAGTTTTCAACTCAAAACTTTATTCTAGGTGATGTTACATTTTCACATAGGACCCCTTGTTCGAAAGGAGCTTCTGAACTCTCTCGTCCATTGAATTTGTCAGGTTTTGGATGGTTTCTGCTTCAATTGTTTTGCATGAGGACAGAATACCCTCCCAGAGCTGTTGCTTAGATGTGAACTGCCTCCCGCCATCATAGACACTCCTTTTAATGATGCTCCAAAGGTTCTGAATGGGGTACAGGTCAGGGGAGCATGGGGGTCACACCATAAGTTTGTCCCCTTTTATGCCCATATCAGCCAGAGATGCAGATGTTTTATGTGCAGCATGAGATGGTGCATTATCATGCAGAAAAATGATCTTGCTGTGAAATACACGGTTCTTCTTCTTGAACCATGGCAGGAAGTGCTGTTTGAGAAAATCCACATACATTATGGAGTTCATCTTTAGCGCCTTCAGGGATCCTAAAGGGGCCGACAATCTCTCTCCCCATGATTCCAGCCCAAAACATTACTCCACCTCCTCCTTGTTGGCGCTGTAGCCGTGTTTGCGTGGGGTGTCCATCAACCAGCCATCCTCCACTCCATCCATCTGGACCATCGAGCGCTGCACGGCACTCATCCGTGAACAAAACAGTTTTGAAATCAGTCTTCATGTAATGTTTGGCCCACTGGAGCCGTTTCTGCTTGTGTGAAGTGGATAGAGGAGGTCGACAGGATGGCGTATGCACAGCTGCAAACCTCTGAAGGACCCTGCATCTTGTTGTTCGGGGGACGTTGGAGGCACAAGCAGCTTCAAAAACTTGTCTGCTGCTATGACAAGGCTTTTTTGCCGCTGCTCTTTCAACCTGACGTAATTGCCTGTAGGAAAGAGTCCTCAATTTGCCCTTATCAGCACGCACACGTGTGTACTGTGAATCAGCTACATACTTCTTGATTGCCAAGACACTTCATCCTGATCATCGCACAATGTTGATTGTAGTCATGCCTTGACCTAAACACTCCACAATTTGTTGCTTCTCAGCAGCCGACACATCCTTTTTCTTTCCCATTTTGGCAGAAAATGTAGGCTGCTTAATAATGTGAGACAGCCTTCTTAAGTAGTCTTGCCTTTCATTGGACACACCTGCCAAACTAATTAGCACAGGTGTCTGCAATTGCTTACAGTGATATAAAGAGCCCTGACACACATCACCATCAATGAGTTTAACTGACAAACAAACAAATCCTTCCCTTATCACTCCTAAACACTTTTTGCATAATAATTTGGAACGCAGTGTACATGTGCTTTTCCACAAAACACCAGTGGTTCACGTAGTGAATCTTACAGTTCTAACTTGCCAACCGTGGTCTGTATGGAGTTGTTCAATAAAGGGCCCAAAATTAAGATAACATAGATGGGAGAGGTCTCTATGAATAGGAATTCCTAAGTATTTGATACCCTGTGAGGGCCAGGCAAAGGGAAAGTTGGACTGGATGGAATCCTATATGGATTTGGGGAGGGAGACATCGAGGGCCTCAGACTTCGCTGCATTGATTTTAAAATTTGACCATGTAACAAAGTGATCTATTTCAGCCATAACAGCATGGATGTGATTGAGTGATATATACTAGGACATCATCAGCAAATAGAGAGCACTTGTACTCGGTGCCTCCCACCTCAATCCACCTAATATTGGGGTTATGGCGAATTGATGAGAGCAGGTGCTCCGTCACTAGGATGTATAAGAGAGGGGACAGAGGACATCCCTGCCTTGTCCCATTGGTGATTGTGAAAGGTGATGAAAATGTTCTGATGCACCCCCTGGGCCTTGGGACACCCGGAGCCGGACCCTTTTTGGTGGATGCTGGTGGTTGTAGTCTTCGTGGCGGCGACCCGGTTCCGTGGCTCAGGGTGGTCAAACCAGTGGCGGAACTATTTATGTGGTTTTGATGTTTAAATGTCCGACTACGCCACCCGTGGATTGCGGTCAGAGTGAACCGCCGCTGCAGGGCAGACCGCTGAGGCTGGTGTTGTGGGTGCAGCAGAGCGTAGCATAACTCCCCACGGGAGGAGTATAGCCTCAGGGCAGTGTATGTGGAGGATGGGGGTGATGGTGCAGGGCAGCAGCAGTAACGACACGGAGTCAGTGATGCAGTCCAGGGCCTTTACTCACAGTTCTTATTATCCAGACCACGTCTGCAGGTAACGGCTGCCCACGTCGTACTGTGCTCACCAGGTGAGGGGCTCAGACAACTCCCAGATAACTTTGGAGCGCTTCACAGGACCCCCTTTGTGTGTCCTTTGTCTGGCCTTTCTTACCAACCCTTCTGTCCGGCTGCCTCGGGCCTCCTCTTGGTAAACTTGGCGCCAGTTTCCCTGACCCTATGTGGTGCCTTTTAGCGGGTGTAGCGAGGGGCTGCGCCACATAAAATGTCACAGCCTCCGGTTTCTAGCTGAGGGTCATTTCCCGCCTCCACTAGTTTCGGGGACCGGTCTCCCCCTTTGGCCTGACCCCTCCACGCAGGTGGATTCGGGCGTGCGGTGGCAACTCACCCGTCCGCACCCCTGGGACCCCTTCATTCCTCGTTCATGGAGCCTTCTCCGCTCCTCTTCCTTCCTTCTCCCTCTTCCAGGCCTGGGCCTCTGTTACTAGGCCCGCCTCCGGAGCAGAGCTCATGCAGAGCCCCTGCTCCCTGCTACTTCTGCTCAGACTTCTCTGCACTGAACTAAGATGGTGCCCACCTTTTATACTCCCTTCTCAATGCACCCAGGAACTGCTTCCTCCCTGCTCCTGCACTACAGGGTTCCCCTTCCTCAGTGTTCCCTCCCCCCACTCCAGCCAGGGACAGGGACTGTCGTGCCCATCTCAGAGGCATATTGGTCGCCCTGCCCCACGGCAATGTGGTGTAATGCATGCAGGTGTCGGGTCCTGATCCACACTCCATCCTTACCTGAGAGTGAGATATCACACCTCTGGGTGAGGTGCAATACCTCTGTAGCAACCGAGCCCTCAGGGTGCTACAGTTCCATTTATCTTCAGTCTAGGTGACGTATTGTGATACAGGGCCGTGATTTTGGCTATAAAAGGGTCCCCTAGACCCCTACCCCAAGCTTTTTAAGAGAATCATATATGGCGTGCCAGGAGACTCTATGGAATGCTTTCTCAGCATCCAACGAGAGTATCTAATTACAAATTTTTAACTGCATCTAGCCCAGGAAATACTTTGTGCCTAGTAGCAGTGTCTGCTAGTCAGCGGATTATCCCGGCTGTTAAGCAAGCTACACCACCTGTAGTTTAGACACTTAATTTTTTCAAAGGAAATGCTTCGGGACCATGGGATACTCAGTGAAGAGCATCAGGAGGCACCCCAAGGCATAGGGGCTGGGACTGGCAGTAGGATGCCTTGCGGTGGACAGCCGAGCTCGATCCTTATAAAAGCTTTTTAACTGCAGCAGCTTTAGTGGACGCTACTGGAGCTGGAATTACGCGGCTGCTGGCATGAGACTTGCCCTCCAATAGATCCTTGTAAATGGATTTAAAGTGTATTCATTCAAATTAGAGAGACAATTTAAATTAAAAAGCTTAGAGCTGCCTCCACCACAGGGGGGCTCGCTCGACCCACCAGCGGACAGGCACCAGTATTGGGAGAGGGGGGCTGGCCATCAGGGTTCACCGCGGCTCTGGCACAAACCCGGCGACACGGAGGTGGCACGGGCAGGAGCGGACTGGCCGTGTCGGCTTCTCACTTTTTGGATTTTAGAAGGGCATGACATGCCTATATCTGTGTCTCCCCCTCCTTTTACTCCTCCACCTCTTTTATTTTCGCATGACTATATGTACTTGTCACTTTTCCATGTGTTAGTTATGTCTTCTGAGCAGTTTGTCAGCTTTTGGACACCTTTGAAGGTGTTTTCTATGTGTTTCTATGTGTTTTTGTTTGCCTGCCATTGGTTTTAACGGTGTTCGAAGGTGTTCGACGAACAGTTCGACGAACAGTTCGGCGAACACACGGGTGTTCGACGAACCGAACCAAACTCGAACACTACGGGGGTGGCTCAACACTAGTTGTTACGTTTATAGCTATGAGTAGATCCATAGTCCTCACGTGATTTATTCTTTCCAAAATATCTTGTCCGGATGGGTCGACTGGTGGAAATTTCGTTCTCAAAACCAGAAGTGCCATTACTGGCTATTGATGAAATGGATGACATAGAAGAATTTCTTATCATCTTATTTTTATCCTCCATATTTTTATATTGCCAGCGGAATACTCTCTTATTCTCATAATTACCAAGATCACGTAAGTATTTTTTAGATTTTATTTTGCTGACATTGTCTTCCCACTTTTCCATCTCTTTGTTCATATCCAGAAAAAAATTGTCCACGTTCTTGATCTATTTCTCCCAATATAATAGTATTCTTCTCGTTAATAATTTCAATGAATGTCAATGAGCAAGATGAAGTCATCAAATCCAAATTACCTCAAACAAAAAATTATACAGAGAGGGTTGAGAATCCAGTTATTCCCCACATTTGGATTTGATGACGTTAAACTCAATAAAAAATGGGAAATAGCAGCTTCATCTTGCTCATTGACATTCATTGAAATTATTAACGAGAAGAATACTATTATATTGGGAGAAATAGATCAAGAACTTGATCAAATTCAGAAACAAATGTCCCGTGACATCTCTGCTGAATTGATGGACAAATTTTTTCTGGATATGAACAAAGAGATGGAAAAGTGGGAAGACAATATCAGCAAAATAAAATCTAAAAAATACTTACGTGATGTTGGTGATTATGAGAATAAGAGAGTATTCCGCTGGCAATATAAAAATATGGAGGATAAAAATAAGATGATAAGAAATTCTTCTATGTCATCCATTTCATCAATAGCCAGTAATTCCACTTCTGGTTTTGTGAACGAAATTTCCACCAGTCGACCCATCCGGACAAGATATGGTGGAAAGAATAAATCACGTGACGACTATGGATCTACTCATAGCCATAAACGTAATAACCAACCTAAGGTAATAAATCTATCCACCCATATCCTCACACAACAACAAATTCATGTGCTGGAAAAAGGCTTAGGCTGAGTTCACACGATGCGTTTTTCATGCGTTTCCGCGGCGTTTTTGCAGTTGCAGAAACGCCGCGGAAACGCATGAAAAACGCATGGTAGAAGGGCAGCAATGTTCCCCAATTGAAATCCGCATGTGCTGTGCCCATGATGCGGATTTTTCCGCAGCGTAAACGCTGCGCTCAAAAATCCGCAGCATGTCAATTAATTTTGCGGAAACGCTGCTTTTTTGGCACCATTGACTTGCATTAGACCGCATGGAATCCGCATCACTGTATATGTTGATGCGCTTTTCATGCGGTCTAATGTGCGGATGGTACCCGGGTGTGGATGAGAGGACTCTCATCCAGACCCAGGTACCATTAAAAAAAAAAGAATAAAATAAAAAATATATATATACTCACCTTCTGACAGCCCGCGCAGCGCTCCTGCTTGGTTCCCCGCACTTCGCGGTTGAACGAAGAAGGACCTTCGCTGACGTCAGAGTCATGTGACGGGTCACGTGACGCTGACGTCGGCAGGTCCTTCAGTCTTCACTGCCGGTAGCCAGGACCGAGCAAAGCAAGACACCGGGGGCCATCAGAGGGTAAAGTATATATTTATTTTTTATTTTTTGACATTCACACACTATATAAATCCATGCCGGCTGCATGGATTTATATAGTGTGAAGTTGACAAGCACTTTCCAAGTGATGCTAAAATCTCTTGGGAAGCGCTTGTCAACCCGCATGCGGAAATGAAAGTGAAGACCGCTTCATTTCCGCATGTCCCTGGCAGGAAACCGCATGTACAATCCGCATGCGTTTTTTCCTGCCAGGGAGATGCAGAAATGCTCAGGAAAAAATCCTGAGCATTTCCGCATCGTGTGCACATACCCTTAATATTTTCTCCTCAATCCCTAGATGCCTTTACGGCCGTAAATAATGTACATCTTTTCACAAGAAAGCTCATATTTAAAAGAATTCATGAGAAAAAGAGCTTGGGTCTTACGTTAAGTACTGAGGAAGAGAAAGCTGCCTTGTCTATCCTTGAATCATTGGCCAACGATGAACCTGAACTGGTAAGTACTTTCCCTATCCATCTAGTCAATAAATCTAATAAATTTCACAATTTAAACGTGTCCTGCTGTGGACATTTTTGTCAGATTGGTTACTAGAGATATAGAACAATTAAAAACTATTGGCCTTCCATACCATGGTAACAAACAATTTATGGAAGTCATTCAAGAAATTGGGAAATGGGATGATTGCTTTCTAAAAACTGCTGATAAAGGCGGCAATTTGATTATTTGGCCTAACTGTTTATATGAAAAACAGACACAAAAATTGTTACTTGACCATCATTGTTATAAAAAATTACCTCAAAATCCTTTAAATAAATTCCAATCCCAATTGATAGAAATACTTGAAAAAACATATGACAATGGCATTATCCCCAAGAAATTTCTGGATAGTATACAAAAATTAAAACTCTGCATCCCTACCCTATATTTAATTGCAAAGATTCATAAAGATATAGTGGACCCCCCCCAGGCAGACCACTAGTGTCTGGCAATAGGGGAGTATGCGGGTTAATATGTCTAATGATTGATCACTACCTAAAACCCATTGTAGCCACCCTTCCGTCTAGACCAGCTCCACCTTGATAGCCAAATGATACTGGTGACTGCCGACGTTGAAGCGCTTTACACCTCTATCATGCATACACACGGATTGAGGGCCACTTCTTGGTTCCTCAACAGTAGCAATCTTGATGCAGAGCTGGTTGATTTGATTATGTTGTTGCTTGAGTTTGTCCTGACACATAATTGTTTTCTTTTTAAGGATGAGGTTTTTTTGCAAATACAAGGGACAGCAATGGGGGCGGCATGTGCCCCCTCTTATGCCAATTTGTTCTTAGGAGCCTGGGAGAGGGAGATCTTTCAAAGCCCTGCCTTCCCTGGAAGTGAGAATATTCATAATTGGGCAAGATATATTGACGACATCCTATTTGTGTGGGATGGCAGTATCAATGATCTTCATGAAATCATGCGTTTGATGAATAACAATCATCTCAATATCAAATTAACTTATACCTATGGACGCAAAGTCAATTTTTTGGATATTGATATTGAGGTGTTCCCAGATGGGGTGATTCATACTGATATATTTCGCAAACCTACGGCTACTAATTCTATCCTAAGGGCAGATTCATCTCACCTTCCTTCTACCATTCGAGGCATACCGGTTGGGCAATATTTAAGAGCCAGAAGGATCTGTTCTACTGATGAGGCATTTGAGCAACAGGCTTCTGAACTTTATGTCCGGTTCAGAGAAAGGGGATACTGACATAGACAAATCCGACAAGGATATTGGCAGGCTAAGAAAATCAGTAGGAATCAGTTACTTTACTCCACAAATATCCCCAAAGTAAAACCAAGTTCCAACCAAGTGAGGCCGATCACTCCATATAATTGCCAGTGGAAAGACTTTCTGAAATTATCCACAAACACTGGTCTGTTTTACAAACTGACCCAGTATTGGGCAAGATCTTACCTGGAAAACCCTGTATCACTGCAAAGAGATCGAAAAATTTTAAACATTTTTTGGTCCGCAGTGAATACCAATCTGCGAGGACAAAGTGTGGCACCCCAGGGGTCTGATTTCCACAGTAATGTAATGTTATGTCTGAGAGCAGGTGGGAGGTCCTTTGGTCAGGGATCCTGTGCATACCACACCTCCTGCCCAGTCTTGGGAGGGGAAGAACTTCCCCTATATAAACCCGGGGCTGAAGCAGGGTTAGCAGTCTAGGAGAGTAGAGACAAGAAACAGTCATAGGAAGAAACAGCAGAAGCTCAGTGGGAGCAATACTACTACAAGTCAGGGGCTGGCAGCTGCAGAGCTCGCCCTGACTGAGAAGCTTTCTTACCGGACCCAGCGTCCGAGGCTGTGGGGACTAACTCTTACCCAGCAGCAGAAGCCGACCGGCAGGGGATTTCAGGTCCTCAGGCCCAGAAACCCGAAGGCACGGTCCCACGCGTGGGACCAGCACCGCCATCGTGGAGCGGAAGCTACTAGAAGGCCCCGAGTCACCAGCCATACGGGTGAGCACCACACGGTACACTCAGGGACGTGGGCTACTTATATCCGCTTCTAGCAAGGTAGCCAGAAGAGTACAGCCAGTTTGGGAGGCCTACAACTCCGCCTGGCCAGGGGAGATCCCATCTGCTCAAGGACTGACCAGGCCCCGTTCGCTAGCAAGTACTCCAGGAGGGTCTATCGTTGTTACCAGTAAAGACCCTGAATTACACCGCACCGTCTCTGAGTGGTTCCTGCTACCCTCATTTTCCACGTCGGCTGCCCTGAGGCCATACCCCTCCCGTTGGGGGTTATACTATCACGCTGCACAATTCTACACCGGCCTCAGCGGTCTGCCCTGCAGCGGCAGCTCCATAGCTGCAAATCAAAGGGTGGCGTAGTCGTCACTCAAATAACATCTATCAAGACTGCCACACACTGAGTTTGACTCCCTGGGCACGGACCGGGTCCCCGCCACTCGGAGACTACAACCCTCATCTGATCCGGTTCCGGGTAAGCCCCCGTGTGCGAGACGCTGCGCGACACAGCAGGCCCAGGGGCGCGTCAACTTTGGCGTAGTCGGCAGGATTTCGTGCCCGCAACCACCGGGTACTGCGTGCCTGAAAAAGAGACTTTTCAAACTTACCTGTGGTGAAGATTCCCGCCATCCGGCGCCATCTTCAGCCTTCTTCCTGCCATCGGTGAAGTTTCCCGCCATCCGGCGCCATCTTCTGCCTTCTTCCCGCCATCCGTGGAGTTTTCCCGCCATTGGACGCCATCTTGAGGACGCCGCGCGGGAAGAAGAGGGGCGTGGACTCCGAAAGCGCGCGAGAACTGAAGCCCCGCCTCACGTCCGGACGTTGCGTAAGGTCCTGGAAGGAGCCCAGCAGACGCCGACGTCACAGGAGCGCGACGGAAGGTCCTCAACCCTGACGATCCACTGCGGAGCCGCGGCCTACGGAAGAGGATCATCGCAAGGTAGGCCACGGTCCACTAGGGGGGAGAAGGATGTCGGATACGGAGGAGAGCTTCACTGCCTCAACCCCCGCCAGCGCTACCGCTGCTGCAGTTATGCCCTTCACCATGCCCTATATCCCGGGAGCAGCTTGGCTACCCCAGTACTCAGGGGAGTCACATACCCTGCATGACTTTAGAGAAAAGCTGGATAGCCTCTTCCAGGTGTACCCCCTCACAGAAGAGCAGAAAGTGAGCATCCTGGTGGCCCAACTAACCGGGGCAGCCAAAAGGGAAGTAAAATCCTGGCCACCTGGGAGGAAGACTGTCGCAGGGATACTAACCCGGCTGAAGGACACCTTTGATACCCGCACCTCAGCCGAGATTAAGCTTAGATTCTACGGGTGCAAGCAGCGAGCGCATGAGAGTATAAGGGACTATGCACTAAACCTACAAGAGGCCCTGAGGGCCATTAAGCAGACCGACCCTGATGGAGTGGGAAACGAGGACAGGCTGTTGACCGAGCAGTTTATAGAGGGACTATATTGTAATACCCACCGAACCCAGTTGCGGGCAATGGCCTTACAGGATCCCCATCTGGGCTTTGCACAGTTCAAGGACAGAGCCATCCGGGTGCTCCGAGAACCGGCACCGGGTGGCGTTGTGACCCACAGGCGCCCTGCTATCACTTACCACCAGGATGCGGCGCCTTTGTCGGCAGGGCCTGTGGGAGCTGATGCGCAGGCTTTGGACAATGACCCGGCTCCAGACCTACACTATCAGGTCCAAGAGCTAGCTAAGAGCGTTGCTGCGCTAACCCGAACTGTGCAGTCTTTACAGGCTTCCACCCCAGGGAAGATCCAGCTGGCATCCGAACCGGAGGACATCCCGTGGCGTCGACCAAGGAGGACCCCACCGGCCAGAGGAAGACCCAGTGACCGATACAGCGAGGACGGACGACCCATCTGCCGCCGCTGCAATCAACCCGGACATATGGCAAGGTACTGTTCTTTAAACGGGCACAACCTGGGGTAGAGGGCCAACCCCCAGGAAAAAGATCACCAGGCCCATCGAACTGGCGCGACAGATATGTGGGAGGACGACCAGTCTTGCCTGTGGTACTGGATGGCATTCCCATGAGTGCCCTACTGGACACCGGGTCACAGGTCACCACTATCCCGTACGTGCTCTTTAAGCAGTACTGGAATGACTCGGATATTACCCGCTACCCTGACGACGACTTGAGTATCATCGCCAGCAATGGCCAGCCCGTGCCACAGATCGGATTTAAAGAGGTGACCATCAAAATCGGTAGAGTCGAACTGGCAGCACAGGGACTGATCATTGTAGATATTGACAAACATGAGAGTCACCCAAAAATAACTCTAGGAACTAATGTAATTGAAAATTGTCTTGCAGAGGTGATTTTCCTTTTACAACAGGTTGCCAAGAACGCCAGCTCCGGCGAGCAGCGGGTGCTCCAGAAAGAGATCCGGGCACTGATGCGACGGCAACAGGTGGAACTCTCCGGCGGTGAGATTGGTAGCGTAAGAATGTGTGACCCTTTTCCTATTGCCATGCCCCCAAAAAGTGAAATGATGATTTGGTGCCGGGCAGCTATTGGTCTGAGAGGTAGGGATTACCAGGCAATGGTAGAACCAGTTTACTCGGACAGTAGGCCCACCATTTTGACAGCACGGGGGGTGGTTGATGTACGCCATGGGAGGGTGCCCGTTCGCATAATAAATATCGGGGAGAGGGAAGTGTACCTGCCCCGGTATGCCACGCTAGCCAAATTATATACCATTAACCAAAATTCTATACAATCTGTGGAACCCTTGCCTCCATCTCACCCGCAGGAAGGTAACGGCTCTAAGAAAAACATGGAGGACTGGTGTCAGCAACTACATCTGGGTACTGACTCCACTCCCGCACACCAGAAACAAGGAGTCTATCGGGTGGTTCAAGAGTACGAGAGAGTGTTCAGTAAACACCCGTTAGACTTCGGGCGAGTCAAGGGGGTAGAACACCACATCCCCACGGGAGACCATCCTCCTATAAAAGAGAGGTATCGACCCGTACCTCCTGCCCACTACCAACACGCCAAGGGGATGCTTAGAGACATGAAGGAGGCTGGGGTGATCAGGGATAGCTGTAGCCCCTGGGCAGCTCCACTAGTCTTAGTCAGAAAAAAAGACAACACCATGAGAATGTGTGTAGATTACCGGAAAATCAACCGTATCACACACAAGGATGCGTACCCCTTACCAAGGATAGAGGAGTCATTGGCTGCTTTAAGATCTGCTAACTTCTTCTCTACCTTGGATCTCACTAGCAGGTACTGGCAGGTTCCTGTAGCAGAGGCGGACCGGGAGAAGACCGCATTTACCACCCCGATGGGACTTAGCGAGTTCACCTGCATGCCGTTCGGACTCTGCAACGCACCAGGAACCTTCCAACGACTAATGGAGTGTTGTCTGGGCCACAGAAACTTCGAGACGGTCCTGTTGTACCTGGACGATGTCATCGTATACTCCAAGACGTATGAGGACCACCTGAAACACCTGGCGGAAGTGTTCGAAGCTCTGGCGAGTTACGGCCTAAAGGTGAAACCCTCCAAGTGTCACCTCCTGAAACCAAAGGTGCAGTACCTGGGACACGTGGTGAGCACTGACGGAGTGGCTCCCGACCCTGATAAGATCACCGCAATTAAGGAATGGCCAAGCCCCTCCAGCGTAAAAGAAGTGCGGCAGTTCCTCGGGTTGGTAGGCTACTACCGAAGGTTTATTCCCGGTTTCACCAAAAAGGCAGCACCTATGCAGGACCTCCTGATAGGCCAGTCCCGGAAGGCCAAGAACCAGAAGCCGCCCTTCAAATGGGAGGAGCTGGAAGAAGAGTCCTTCCGCCAGCTGAAGATGGCCCTCACGGGGGACGAAATCCTGGCGTACCCGGATTATAGCCAGCCCTTTATCCTCTACACCGACGCCAGTAACATCGGGCTAGGAGCCGTACTGTCCCAGATCCAGCAGGGGAAGGAACGAGTAATCGCCTACGCCAGCCGAAAACTGCGACCCACCGAAAGGAACCCCGAGAATTACAGCTCATTTAAGCTAGAGTTCCTGGCCGTAGTATGGGCAGTCACCGAGCGCTTTAAGCATTACCTCGCTTCTTCCTGGTTCACCGTGTACACGGATAACAACCCGTTGACACACCTGGACACGGCAAGACTCGGTGCCCTGGAGCAGAGGTGGATGGCCCGTCTGTCCAACTACGAGTTCACAATCAAATACCGGGCCGGACGCTCCAATACCAACGCGGACGCCCTGTCCAGGATGCCCAACCTGCCGGACGAAGGAGAAGATCCGGAGTGACTGGAAGAAGTTGAACTCCCTGCGTTCCACCGTCATGGGACTATCCAGTATTCCCACCGGGTAAGGAGTAAGCAGGCTGTTACGTTGAACCCCTTACCTCATTACAACTGGGCGGAAACGCAAGACAGCGACCCTGCCGTCCGACTGGTGAAGGAGATGCTGACTCGCCCGGAGGCTTGCCTTGAACCAGACGCTCCGGAGGAAGCCAAACAACTATGGGCAGAGAAGAGTCGACTGTTCCTTTACAAGGGGAAGTTGTGCCGCAGAATGGTTAACTCCCGGACGCATGAACTACTCTGGCAAGAAGTGGTGCCACGAAGAGACGCAGCCATGGTGATGGAGGCATACCACGACGGAGCTGGACACTTCGGGTGGAAGAAGCTGGAGTTCCTGCTGCGCGAGCGATTCCACTGGGTAGGCATGAGGGGAACCATTGAGAAGTGGTGCAGAGACTGTGGCCCGTGCAACCTGAGAAGGAAGGACCGTGCCAGCCAGAAGACTCCCCTGCAGTCCATCGTCACCCGGCAACCGTTGGAACTGGTAGCCTTGGATCATGTAAAACTGACCCCAAGCAGAAGTGGCTACGTCTACGCGTTAACCATCGTGGATCATTACTCCCGGTTTTTGGTTGTCGTCCCCGTCAAGGACTTAACGGCTCAAACAGCAGCTAGAGCCTTCCAGCAGCACTTTTGCCATCCACACGGGTACCCGGACCAAGTGCTGACGGACCAGGGACCTGCCTTTGAAGCGGAGGTCTTCCAGGAATTCTGCAATCTGTATGGCTGCCGGAAGATAAGGACGACACCCTACCATCCGCAAACTAATGGACTTTGTGAGAAAATGAACCAGGTGATAATGGATCTTCTAAAAACGTTGCCCCTGGAAGAACGCAGTCTGTGGCCTGAGAAGTTGCCCGATCTGGTGGACCTATACAACCACATCCCGGTAGGTTCCACCAACTGTACCCCGGCTTACCTAATGAGGGCAAGACCTGGTAAGTTACCTGTTGACCTGGAAATGGGAGTCCTGACACCCGAGGACACTTCACCAGAAACAGACTGGGACACAGAGAGGCAGCAGCAGTACCGGAGAGTACAGGAGAGCGTGGAGCAAAGTCTCTGTCAGGCTAGGGAAAGACAAGAGAAAATTTACAACCAGTATGCTCCCGCTGTTCCCCTGGTACCCGGAGAGCAGGTCTTGAAGAGGAAGAGACGGCTCCACAAGTTGGACGACCAGTGGGAGAAGGACCCGTACACCGTACTGCCCTCAAGCCACGAAAACCCGAAGGTTTGTACCATCAGTAAAGACGGAGGGGAAACCACAGCCATTGTATCCCGGGACCACCTGAAGAAGTGTCCCGAACAACTGAGGAACCCTGAAGAGGAACAAGAAGACCATCGACCCGTAGAGGAAAGGGAAGATATGGTTAGTACTGTGCTCGGGGACTTCCCTCGGTCTTGGACTCAAGTCAATGGTGCAGTTGTGGTACCCGTACTCACCTTCCTCCAACCAGCATCCCAAGCACCTACGGAGCAACCGGTAGAGCTGGAGCAACAGCCGGTCCAGGAGGCCGAAGACCCCACACCCGCAGACCAGGAGGATCAACCCTCTGCTTGCAGTGGGCCTGCCATATCCCTAGTGAGTCAAAGAGCCGGTAGACAGCTACCCAGTTTACCCTTGACAGCTCCTACACCCTGTAGTTCAGGGCTAGGCAGTCAGCTCCGTAGGTCCACTAGGGCCACTAGAGGCCAGTTACCCGCACGCTGGAGGATTTAAAGTGTATAAATTGTTTTATTTATGTTTACCTGTGTATTGTTGCTTGTGTATAATTTTGTGTTTCTAGTTATTTTTAGGAATCCTTGGTGGATCTACCGGGAATCCTTGTACAATTAGTTGGAGCGTAACCCAGGATGGACTAGAGACTGTTAAGGACTCGGGGTAGGACAGACCCCTACCTGGTTATGTCTCCCTGTTTTGGTGAAATGGACACCTTGCTTCCCCTCAAAGACTGCACCCGGTTGCGGACACGCCGTGACCATTGTTATGTGTCTCTTTATTATAATGTTTTGGTTGT
This sequence comes from Phyllobates terribilis, assembly GCF_046119375.1. NCBI lineage: Eukaryota > Metazoa > Chordata > Amphibia > Anura > Dendrobatidae > Phyllobates > Phyllobates terribilis. Next base: position 111,056,276 of record NW_027362768.1, on the reverse strand, counting down.
ACTCTGTTATGTTTACAAAAATGTGTTTAGTCCCGGAGTACTAAATTTCACTAGGGGGGAATGTGGCACCCCAGGGGTCTGGTTTCCACAGTAATGTAATGTTATGTCTGAGAGCAGGTGGGAGGTCCTTTGGTCAGGGATCCTGTGCATACCACACCTCCTGCCCAGTCTTGGGAGGGGAAGAACTTCCCCTATATAAACCCGGGGCTGAAGCAGGGTTAGCAGTCTAGGAGAGTAGAGACAAGAAACAGTCATAGGAAGAAACAGCAGAAGCTCAGTGGGAGCAATACTATTACAAGTCAGGGGCTGGCAGCTGCAGAGCTCGCCCTGACTGAGAAGCTTTCTTACCGGACCCGGCGTCCGAGGCTGTGGGGACTAACTCTTACCCAGCAGCAGAAGCCGACCGGCAGGGGATTTCAGGTCCTCAGGCCCAGAAACCCGAAGGCACGGTCACACGCGTGGGACCAGCACCGCCATCGTGGAGCGGAAGCTACTAGAAGGCCCCGAGTCACCGGCCATACGGGTGAGCACCACATGGTACACTCAGGGACGTGGGCTACTTATATCCGCTTCTAGCAAGGTAGCCAGAAGAGTACAGCCAGTTTGGGAGGCCTACAACTCCGCCTGGCCAGGGGAGATCCCATCTGCTCAAGGACTGACCAGGCCCCGTTCGCTAGCAAGTACTCCGGGAGGGTCTATCGTTGTTACCAGTAAAGACCCTGAATTACACCGCACCGTCTCTGAGTGGTTCCTGCTACCCTCATTTTCCACGTCGGCTGCCCTGAGGCCATACCCCTCCCGTTGGGGGTTATACTATCACGCTGCACAATTCTACACCGGCCTCAGCGGTCTGCCCTGCAGTGGCAGCTCCATAGCTGCAAATCAAAGGGTGGCGTAGTCGTCACTCAAATAACATCTATCAAGACTGCCACACACTGAGTTTGACTCCCTGGGCACGGACCGGGTCCCCGCCACTCGGAGACTACAACCCTCATCTGATCCGGTTCCGGGTAAGCCCCCGTGCGCGAGACGCTGCGCGACACAGCAGGCCCAGGGGCGCATCAAAAGCATATCTCATTCAGTGAACAAATTCATGGCTTTTGCCCTTGTGGTCAATGTAAGGCCTGTCTCAACACTGTTCGGAGTAAGGAATTTTTTAATTCAACTAAGGATCGAAAATCTGTGATAAGACAGTTCCTTACTTGTTCAACAAAGGCGGTGATCTATGTGGCGGAATGCCCATGCCACAAAATATATGTGGGCATGACCACCAGGGAGTTCAGGATTCGCGTAAGAGAACATGTACGCGATATCGAAAAGGCCTAAAATTCGGATGAAGAGGAACAGCTAAAAACTCTCCCCAGACACTTCAAACGCTTTCACAATGCTGATGCAACATTTTTAACAGTGAAAGCCATAGACAAGGTATCCTTGGGAAGTAGGGGGGGTGATTTATTTAAGACCCTATCCCGTGTTGAAAGTCGGTGGATCTATCGATTAAATTCCATAGTATCCCATGGGCTTAATGAAAATTTTGGTTTTGGTTCATTTTTGGAGGTTACTGTGTATTTTATTCCTGTGTGTTCTTAATTGTTTTTAATATCATCTTTTGTTCATTTTTATATATAGTGGAGATTTCTTACTATCCATCTTTTTGCTGTGATCATTGTGGTCGTTTGTCGTTTGGGAATCCATTTCGCTTGAGTATATGCGTGACGGAGATTATCATGAGATTTTCATGATGGAGGATCAGCATAAATGTGTGGGTTTTTTGTTTTTTTTTCTTCATATTTATTCATGACAGTATATTATTTGGATTTAATGTCATATTGATACATGTTTGTCTGTTCACCATTTTATATGCACTGTTGTTTCAGACCTATTTGGTCTTTTTACATTTGGCACTTTAATTCATGTGTCACTTATTCCGGCACACACTTGAATTTAATGTTATATTCATGTTATTATGATCTTCATTCATCTATTTCATACATGCATTTGATATTTCCGACCTATATGGTCCATCGGCACTTGACACTTTCAGTACGCATCACTTATGTTAGCACACACTTGGTCCCATGTTCTAACCTAATATGTTATCACACTGTTTGTATATTTATTATATATAACTCAGCAATGTCTTTGATCTATATCATCTCTTGGCACTTGGCACGTTCATCATGCATTATTTATTTTATTATGTAATTATTTAACATATCATTATTCATATTAATTTTTATTTTTCATTTTTTCTTTTATTCTATGCATAATATATGAGGTTAATTATATTTATTGTATATTTATTGCTATTTCATGTATTTGATATATATATTTTTTATGTATTGTGTGATATATTTTTTTAATTCATTTTGGTTATTCAAAATATTACAAATATAATGAATTTCATATATATATTTTTTATGTATTTTTGTACACTTCTATGTAATTCTCCTCACATGATTTTTCAATATAGCATAAAATTCTCAATACATTCATTCATAACATTTAGTTAATACAAAATAACCCATGTTACTAAAATCGCCTTAATTTTGTACATTTATAATAATACTTATTCATTTGGGTATACTCTGCTCGGCACTGACCTCTCTATATATTCCCTGTAGTGCAGATGGGTGCGCGCATGTAGGATAGACTAACTTCCTGGTTCTTTCCAACATGGGCAATGTGACCGCTGGCGTTTGTATTGCTAAGCAACCCAGCGCTTACGGGTCACGGACCATGAACGGAAGTCCGCCTTTCATAGGAAGTCATCATCTGACACGCGCGCCGAGCACCATCTGACTTCCGGCGGCTGTTGATTGAACAGCTGCAAATGCTGTTCTAACGATCAGCAACCCCTATATATAACTCACATTACACATCTAACATTGCGCTCCCTGAAGAAGGCTGATGAAATGCGCGTCGGAGCGCGTCTTGTTTGTTCACCCCTCTATTCCACCAGGTAATGGACACCACGGCAAACACTGTACATGTGATTATATGTATATTGGGTTTATTTTAAACCATGAATGCGAGCTACTAACACCAATTCCATGTCATAAGATTGCTGTGCAACTTTATTTATATTTTTGGGCATGTTATAGCTACTGGGTCCAATTTGTATACTTTATATACCACAACTTTGCTGTTAGCACCTTGTGAGCCATTTGTATGGTAACGTGATTCAATGCCATTTTTTTGACGATACCCACCTTATGAAGTTACTGGTGTGCTTTTTATCAAGCTTTTATTGTGTTATGACTTTATTTAATAAAAGTTAAATTTTATGATCTGATATACTCAATTTCTTGCTCTTTTTTGGATTAATATCCTATATGCAAGTAGTCGCTACATATTGTTTGAGTTTTTTGTGATCAACATCACTATATATGGGATACCATTGTGGGACTTTTGTAAGCTCATATTTAATATTCTGTTTTATTACAGATTTAGTTCCAGGATAATAGACCTCAAAGCCAGGATGCAGTCCTGGCAGGATAAGGCCTCCTATACCTGATTATAAACATTACCTTGTACGGTAAATTGTCTCTTCAAAGAGAAAGAGGGCTTGAACTCTAGTGCCACCTTTTGAAAGTAACAATTCTAAAAGTCAAAAAACAAAAAAGCAGCCTCACCGTGTCCTATTTATATGACTCAGTCCGTCTTACAATGTTGTGGGTCTCCAACCAGTAGCCGTGACTTACGGCTTCACATCGGAAAATAATTTTGGTGAGTCCCAAAAATAATTAAAATCCTCAATTTATTTCAAAATAATTTAAAAGATCATACAGGTTGGGAATACATCTCAACGCGTTTCTGGCAAAAAGCCCTTATTCACTGAGATACAGATTCCTTATGATACATGGTATAAAAACAAATGGTAACCAACCCGTTGATCAATAAACACATATGTTGACAATCAATCACATTTGAGAATAGTTGGCATAATCACAAGGCTAAATCACAAGGAAAACCAGAAGGAGAGAAAAAAAACAGAAGAAGAGAAAAAAAAAAAACTCTATGAAAAATGTGTTTATGATATCCTGGATGATAATGAGACGTATAAAAGGATACAATTTAATCCTACAGAATCATGAGAAAAATCTTGAGTAAATTGGTTGAAGATGGAGAAAAAATGGGGGTGTTTACTGAAAAAATGAGTTATAATATTATACCTGATAATCCGAAAACACCAATTTTCCATGGGCTTCCTAAAACCCACAAACTAGAATTTCCTACACCTTTACGCCCCATTATATCGAGTATCTCTTCTTTGAATGAAAATTTGGAATGGGTAGATTTTTATCTAAAGCCATTAATTCCCAGAACATCGGGTTACTTAAAAGACACGTCATCAGTAATTGATTATATGAAAAATGTAAAATGGTCTGAAAAATCTAAATTTCTGTCTTGTGATGTGGTAAATCTGTTTTCATCTATTCCACATAATCTGGCATTAACTGCTGTGTTCCACCATTTACAAAAATATAGCGGCTATACGGACGAAATGAAGGAAATGATTATCCGTAGTATTGAATATCTCTTTGGGCATAATATTTTTATGTTCAATGAAGAATATTATTTCCAAATCAAAGGTTGCCCAATGGGCTCATGTTTCTCCCCATCTTTAGCCGTACTTTTTGTATCATGGTGTGAAGAAAGCGCTATTTTCACAGACAAAAATCCTTTTAAAAATTACATTGAACTATATGTTAGATATTTGGACGATGTTTTACTAATATGGGTAGGAGAAGTGGAAAAAATCCCATATTTTTTATCCTATATCAATGCTAATGATGTTAATTTAAAATTTACTTATGCTGAACCGCAAGACAAAATCAGATTTTTGGATTTGTATCTCATGGGGGATGTAAAACAACAAAAGGTTAGATATCGCAACTATAGAAAACCTATTAGTGGGAACACTACGCTTAGAGCAGACAGCTGCCGCCCCGCCCATTCTGTGAATTCAATCCCCTATGGTGAATTAAATAGAATTTATAGAAATAGCTCTGATATCACACTATTCAATGAACAAGCAAAAGTATCAACATCTAGATTAATGGAAAGGGGGTATAAGAAAAAACATATTGATTCAGCATCAAAAAAAAAGTTCTTGTAAGAAATACAAGTACAATACAAGTATTAATAACAACCAGAAACAACCAGAAACCAATAACAATAAAATCAAATAATATGGACAAAAACACCATCTTCAATACCCCATATAGTTGCCAATTTCAGGAAATAAAAAATATTATAAACAGATATGTCCCTGTATTATTCCAAGATCGGGACTTAAATAAAATCCTGAAAAATTGATTAGTATGTGTGCTGAGAAAAGGGAGATTAATAGGTGCTACTCTTTCCCCAAGTCTATACATACCACGAAAAAGTGATAAAAAAACCTGGCTAAGTTGTAAAGGTTTTTTTAAATGTGCATGTTCCAAATGTACGATGTGCCAGTATACATTGCAAACTCAAAAAAATTGATGCAGCCAATGATATTAAAAGATTTATTAATTGCAATACAAATTATGTTGTGTATTGCATATTTTGCAAAGAATGTAAAATAAAATACATTGGCTGCACAATACGTAAATTAAAGAAAAGGATGGCAGAACATGTCACCAACATCAAAAATAAAAACACATCCTATTCAGGAGCATGCAAGCATTTTGTAGAGAGACATAAAGGGGAATTAAACAATTTTTCATTCTATGGGCTAGAAAAAGTGGATATTCCTATTAGAGGAAAAAACTCCTCCTAAGAGAATCATTTTGGATCATTAAACTTGATACAAAATACCCCAACGGCATGAACCATAGGAATGATACTCTTTACCTATATTAAATCTTAGGGATTTGAATGCAGGTTTTTGTTTTTGTTTTTTTTCTTATGTTTTTTTTTCTCTCCTTCTGGTTTTCCTTGTGATTTAGCCTTGTGATTATGCCAATTATTCTCAAATGTGATTGATTGTCAACATATGTGTTTATTGATCAACGGTTGGTTACCATTTGATTTTATACCATGTATCAAAAGAATCTGTATCTCAGTGAATAAGGGCTTTTTGCCAGAAACGCGTTGAGATGTATTCCCAACCTGTATGATCTTTTAAATTATTTTGAAATAAATTGAGGATTTTAATTATTTTTGGGACTCACCAAAAATTACTTTCCTAAAAGTCAATATCGACTCTTTAATGAGCCTTGCCACATGACTTAGGATAAAAGCCAAACAAGAATCTCAATTTGCAGCCCCATGTTCCAGGGTGTTGCGCCTCCTCAGTGCAAAGCATGATATCTGATTTGGCTATCTAAGGAATAACATTTCTCCTTGTGCAGAGAGTGATATGCCTGACATGCCAGTGTAAGGAGACTTATAGGCCATGCAATGCTCCTCTGGAAAATGTAATATGCCAATTGCCTATATTAAATTTCCCAACCGAGCATTGCGTGGCCTATAAGTCTCCTTACACTGGCATGTTAGCCATGTCATTCTCTACAAGCAGAGAGATTACATTGAAAGCCTATTGTTCTTTCATTTTATGTATGTATCCTTCTATCTATCTACGTACAAATCGGTCTATTTCTCATACATCTACAAATTATTATATTTTATTTTATTTTCATTAACTATATAGCTAATTAATTACATATTTTAGTTAATTTAGCATGTATTATTTTATTTTAGTTAATTATATCCTTTTTATTATTTTTATTAATTTATTAATTTATTTAATGCAATAATTTATTGTAATGCATTTATTTTATTTTAGTTAATTATCTAGTTAGTTAATTATTTATTTTAGCTTTATTTTAGCTAACTCATCATGTATTATTTTATTTTAGTTAATTATGTCCTTTTTATTATTTTATTAATTAATTTTATTTAATAATTTATTTTAGTATTTTATTTTAGATAATTATGTAGTTTAGTTATCGTATATACTCGAGTATAAGCCGACTGCTGCAGCTACTAGGTGTGCCCGTTGCTAAAGGAAAATGAATATTTACCCTTCTCCACGCCCATGGGAGTGGAGAGGAATGAATATTAATTTCTTTAATAGCGTGCGCACAGTGTCAGTGTAACATACCTGGCGGCGTCCTTGCATGGTGGTCCATCTCCCACTGTGCAAGAGCGCGCACTTGATCTCCAGTCCAGAATGTCTCTCTGGCTTCCCTCCATGCTGTCTGTTTGTGTCTGTTTCTGCTGCTTAAGGGCGGCGCCCGATCACTTCCTGCTTTTTGTACCTGCTGTGGGTCACACCCCTTGTGCGTCCTCAGCCTATTGCTGTCTGTCACCTGGTATATAGCTCAGCTGCTCCCATCTATCCCTGCCTGAGCATAGTGTTTCATCCAGTGTGTGCTTGCACTCTGAAGGTGCCAGGTCCTGTTCTTTGTCTCCTGCCTTGCGGTATCAGTTCCCGTGTCTGAACTGAGTCCTGTCTATGTCTCCTGCCTTGCGGTATCAGTTCCCGTGTCTGAACTGAGTCCTGTCTGTGTACTCTTGCCTGCTGCCTTTCCTGGAGGCTGTATTTCCAGGCCTGTCTGAACACGCTCCTAGCCTGTTCCTCCCACCTTCTAGGGGCCGATTACCTAGATCCGTTCCTGTATCTTGTCTTTCATTTTGTCCTTTCTTCTGTCCTTTCTGCCATCAGATATGTCCCCGTCATCCTCCTTTCCATCGCTTTCCCCTGTTGTTTTACATATTCTTTCTCCCCTTTGTCCGTACCCTGTATCTGGGTCTCCGCCCCTCTCTTACATCGCCGCATTCACTTGGGTATTTCCCTTTTAGTATACATGGGTACCGCCCCCTATCAACACCGCTATCTCCGTATGGGGATTTTCTCTTGGAGTGTGCGCATGCGCCTGTACGGACCCGCGGACTTCCTGTCATGCGCACTAGACACGCCATGCGGTTCACCGCGTGCGTGTGAAGCGCTTGCAAACAGGAAGTCCATTTAACACGGCGGTCTTTCCTGTACATGTACGCATGCGCCGAACCCCTCCAACACTCACCTCTATTACTGACAGCTGGCTGAGATGTATTTAAAACCAGACAGGATTCATACACACACACGCCCCCTCAGAAGAAGCACTCGCGAAACGGCGTCGTCGGGGTGGTTCCCTACAAGCTCTTTTCTCTGGCAAGTAATATATCCTTATTCTTGGACTTCCTTTATACACTCTATATATATTTGTATTTCTATATGTGCAACATTTATTTTTTTATGTATGAGCATTCTCTATATGCATTAGCATCTTACACTTACCAAGTATGAATATCCTTTATATGCACTAGCACTTTATATTATTAAGCATTTATTACCAATACTATTTTTCAGTATTTATGCCCTTGTTGGGTATGAATATCCTCTAGTTGCACTAGCATTCTATATATTTAAGGATCCATTATTAATGTGATTTTGAACCTATGTATTCGCATTTCCTATGATTGCTATTTGTAAGGAGATATACTCCTACCTAAACATCGGACTCATTATTAGCATTAATTGGTTCAGTGAGCTATTGTGTAGGGAACTCAAGGGTTCCTGCCTTTTTTTAACATTTTTTTATTGTTTGTCTACTTTTTATATGTATACCTCAATAAAATTATATTTTTAATTATGAGTTTTATGCTTTCCGGTTATAGCTGCACTTATTTGCGGCAGTTTTTGTGTCTTTAGTGTATCTTGTCTGTCCTGTCTGAACATGCTCCTTGCCTGTTCGTCCCGCCTCTCTGGGGGCCGATTACCCAGACCTACTCCTGTATCTTGTCTGTCCTGTCTGAACACGCTCCTTGCCTGTTCCTCCCGCCTCTCTGGGGGCCGTATTCCCAGACCCGCTCCTGTGTCCCGCTCCTGTGTCGGTCTCGTCCGTACACTCAGTTCCAGTCTGTACTCTCTCCTATCTTTCATCTGTCTTTTCTCTATGTCCGTTCCTTTCCTTTTTCTGCAGAGTCTGAACTCGTACCTAACTCCTGCCTGTTGTCTCTGTACTCCCGTTTGTGAGTTTGTGGTCCACTCGCTACTTCACTGCAAGTACCCTGTGGGTGTCTGGCTCTGCCTTTCCCTTCCTGTCTGTTCAGTGTGAACAGAGCCCTGTCCCCCCTACTCAGCCTTGCCTGCTCTGACTCCTTTGCTCACCGCTCCGGCGGTTCTAGTCTGCTCTGACTCCTTTGCTCACCGCTCCGGCGGTTCTAGTCTGCTCTGACTCCTTTGCTTACTGCTCCGGCAGTTCTAGCCTGCTCTGACTCCTTTGCTCGCTGCTCCGGCAGCCTTGCTCCGCTCTGACCCTTTTGCTCGCTGCTCCGGCAGTCTCGCTCCACTCTTGCTCACCGCTCCAGGCGGCCTCGTCCTGCTTTACTCTTGCTCACTGCTCCAGCAGTCTCGCTCAGCTCTGATCCTTTGTTCACCGCTCCTGGCGGCCTTGTCCTGCTCTACTCTTGCTCACCGCTCCAGGCGGCCTTGTCCTGCCCTGTTCTCGCTCACCTCTCTGGGCGGCCTCACTCTGCTGTGTTTGTCCGCCACATCTGTGGTTCTGTTCCTGAGTCCCAGTGTGTACTGGGTCCTATCCCGCCAGTGTCCCTACCTGCTAGTGCCTCCCTGTCTGCACTCTAGCTGTGCTTGCCTGTACCCCCCTGCCTGCATACCCGCCTGCCTGCATACCAGTCGTGCCTGCCTATACCCACCAGTCTGTGTGCCAGCCTACCAGTCTGTTCCTGTATTCCCCTGTGTGGGTCAACAGCTGTGTCCGGGGTCTGTCCTGGAGTAGCACCTGGTCCCTCTGCTCGGTTCCTCCTTGGTGCACTGGCGTCGTATGCCGTCGTGCGACCCTAGTCGGATCGGGTGAATACCTAGTTAAGCCCCTCCAGGCATTCACTCTCCGGCACGGTCCAGTGGAATCACTACAATCACACGCACACGCCGCTCAGCCCGGGCGTGTGCATAACAGCATGCTCAGGCCATGGTTCCCGTTGAGCCCCACGGCCTTCGCTCTCTGAGAAGTTTTCCAGCGAATACATGCATTAAAATAAATAAGTAATTTTTTTTTTCCTTAGCTGAGTTCCAGGCGAATTACGCACCGTCCAGATGGATCTATCAGCTCTCGTTCCTGCGGATCCGCCACGTTACTATGGGGATCCAAGACAGTGTCGTGCATTTGTGGAGCAATGCATGCTACACTTTAAGGCCTACCCTCTCTATTTTCCTTCCGATTGGGCTAAAGTGGCCTTTATGATTGACTACCTAGCGGGTGATGCCTTGAAATAGGTCACCCCCCTATGGGAAGCATGGGATCCTGTCGTCCTTGACCTGCAGGCCTTCCTGGTGGCCTTTCGTATGGTCTTCGAGGACCCTAACCCTGAAGCCCCTGCTGAAGCTTCACTTCCCAATATCCCGGAGCAGCCCCGACGGGTAATGTGTGTGGGTAGCGCAATAGTCCTCCAGCCCAATGAGACTACTGCCCACCCAGAATCCTCACAGGGTGACTACGCTTTCTGGAATACTTCTCCCAACCTCAAGAGGCAGTCCAGACGTGCTAGACGTAGAGGCAAGCCGTCACGCCAGGGTCTGTCCTCCCTGAGACCTCCTGACCGCAACCTTGAAGTCCCTACTGAAGCTTCATCTCCCTGTATCCCGGAGAAGCCCCAACGGGTAATGTGCGTGGGTAGTGCACCAGTTCTCCTGCCCGAAGAGACTTCTGCCCATCCAGACTCCACACAGGAGAACTTCCTGCACCCGGCATCAGATGCTTCACCCACTTTAACCGGTGTGCATGTCCAAGGATGCTCCAAAGCTGTGGTTACCTCAGAGTCTGTGCACCTCTACTACCTGGTGGAGGACCCCCTGTTGCCTCCTGAATCCTCCGGGATACCACTCGATGACAAATGGAGAGAGACTTCTCTACACCCGGTACTCGATACTTTGTCCGCTTCGTCCTGTGAGCCTGACAATGGGTACCCCAAAGTGGTAGCTACCCCCGAGTCTCTACACCCCTCCGACCAGGCGGAGGACCTCCAGTTGTCTCCTGAACCCTTCGGGGTGCTACCTGGTAGCGAAAGGACAGAGACTCTCCTATACTCTGTACCTGATACCTCGCTCGCTTCGTCCAGTGAGTCCAACCTAGTGTACTCCAAAGCAGAGGTTACTCCCGAGTCTCTACACCCCTCCAACCAGGCGGAGGACCTCCAGTTGTCTCCAGAACCCTTCGGGGTGCTACCTGGTAGCGAAAGGACAGAGACTCTCCTATACTCTGTACCTGATACCTCGCTCGCTTCGTCCACTGAGTCCAACCTAGTGTACTCCGAAGCAGTGGTTACTCCCGAGTCTCTACACCCCTCCGACCAGGCGGAGGACCTCCAGTTGTCTCCAGAACCCTTCTGGGTGCCACCTGGTGGTGAATGGACAGAGACTTTCCTATATCCTAGATCTGATACCTCGCTTGCTTCGTCCAGTGAGTCCGACCTAGTGTACTCTGAAGCAGAGGTTACCCGTGAGTCTCTACACCCCTCTGACCAGGCGGAGGACCGCCAGTTGTCTCCAGAACCCTTCGGGGTGCCACCTGGTGGTGAATGGACAGAGACTTTCCTATACTCGGTACCCGATACCTCGCCTGCTTCGTCCAGTGAGTCCGACCTAGTGTACTCTGAAGCAGATGTTTTCTCTGAGCCTCTGCACTCTTCTGACCCGGCGGAGGACCTCCAGTTGTTTCCTGAATCCTCCGGGGTACCACCAGATAACAAAGAGACAGTGACTTTTCCTCATTATGTACCTGATAACCCGTCTATTTCTTCCTGTGAGCTTGACAAGATGTACCTCGAAGCAGAGATTACCCCCAAGTCTCTGTCCCCCTCCAACCCGGTGAAGGACTTCCAGTTGTCTCCTGTACCCTCTGGGGTGCCACCTGAAAATATGTGGAGAGAGACTCCCTTGTGTGCTGTTCCTGGTACTCCACCCGTTTCGTCTGTTGCTGAGGATGGCTGGATAGGAGGTAGCATCCTAGTTAACCAGATGAGATCAGTTTTTCCTGTGGACAGTGGAAGTGATCTCCTTGAAGTGAACGACTGGTCCTCGAATTCCCTGCGGAAGATTCTGGCAGGCCTGAAGAAGAGGGGGCGTAAGGGGGGGGGTACTGTAACATACCTGGCGGCGTCCTTGCATGGTGGTCCATCTCCCACTGTGCAAGAGCGCGCACTTGATCTCCAGTCCAGAATGTCTCTCTGGCTTCCCTCCATGCTGTCTGTTTGTGTCTGTTTCTGCTGCTTAAGGGCGGCGCCCGATCACTTCCTGCTTTTTGTACCTGCTGTGGGTCACACCCCTTGTGCGTCCTCAGCCTATTGCTGTCTGTCACCTGGTATATAGCTCAGCTGCTCCCATCTATCCCTGCCTGAGCATAGTGTTTCATTCAGTGTGTGCTTGCACTCTGAAGGTGCCAGGTCCTGTTCTTTGTCTCCTGCCTTGCGGTATCAGTTCCCGTGTCTGAACTGAGTCCTGTCTATGTCTCCTGCCTTGCGGTATCAGTTCCCGTGTCTGAACTGAGTCCTGTCTATGTCTCCTGCCTTGCGGTATCAGTTCCCGTGTCTGAGCTGAGTCCTGTCTTTGTCTCCTGCCTTGCGGTATCAGTTCCCGTGTCTGAACTGAGTCCTGTCTGTGTACTCTTGCCTGCTGCTTTTCCTGGAGGCTGTATTTCCAGGCCTGTCTGAACACGCTCCTAGCCTGTTCCTCCTGCCTTCTAGGGGCCGATTACCTAGATCCGTTCCTGTATCTTGTCTGTCCTGTCTGAACACGCTCCTTGCCTGTTCGTCCCGCCTCTCTGGGGGCCGATTACCCAGACCTGCTCCTGTATCTTGTCTGTCCTGTCTGAACACGCTCCTTGCCTGTTCCTCCCGCCTCTCTGGGGGCCGTATTCCCAGACCCGCTCCTGTGTCCCGCTCCTGTGTCGGTCTCGTCCGTACACTCAGTTCCAGTCTGTACTCTCTCCTATCTTTCATCTGTCTTTTCTCTATGTCCGTTCCTTTCCTTTTTCTGCAGAGTCTGAACTCGCTCCTAACTCCTGCCTGTTGTCTCTGTACTCCCGTTTGTGAGTTTGTGGTCCACTCGCTACTTCACTGCAAGTACCCTGTGGGTGTCTGGCTCTGCCTTTCCCTTCCTGTCTGTTCAGTGTAAACAGAGCCCTGTCCCCCCTACTCAGCCTTGCCTGCTCTGACTCCTTTGCTCACCGCTCCGGCGGTTCTAGCCTGCTCTGACTCCTTTGCTCACCGCTCCGGCGGTTCTAGTCTGCTCTGACTCCTTTGCTCACCGCTCCGGCGGTTCTAGTCTGCGCTGACTCCTTTGCTTACCGCTGCGGCGGTTCTAGCCTGCTCTGACTCCTTTGCTCGCTGCTCCGGCAGCCTTGCTCCGCTCTGACCCTTTTGCTCGCTGCTCCGGCAGTCTCGCTCCACTCTTGCTCACCGCTCCAGGCGGCCTCGTCCTGCTTTACTCTTGCTCACTGCTCCAGCAGTCTCGCTCAGCTCTGATCCTTTGTTCACCGCTCCTGGCGGCCTTGTCCTGCTCTACTCTTGCTCACCGCTCCAGGCGGCCTTGTCCTGCCCTGTTCTCGCTCACCTCTCTGGGCGGCCTCACTCTGCTGTGTTTGTCCGCCACATCTGTGGTTCTGTTCCTGAGTCCCAGTGTGTACTGGGTCCTATCCCGCCAGTGTCCCTACCTGCTAGTGCCTCCCTGTCTGCACTCTAGCTGTGCTTGCCTGTACCCCCCTGCCTGCATACCCGCCTGCCTGCATACCAGTCGTGCCTGCCTATACCCACCAGTCTGTGTGCCAGCCTACCAGTCTGTTCCTGTATTCCCCTGTGTGGGTCAACAGCTGTGTCCGGGGTCTGTCCTGGAGTAGCACCTGGTCCCTCTGCTCGGTTCCTCCTTGGTGCACTGGCGTCGTATGCCGTCGTGCGACCCTGGTCGGATCGGGTGAATACCTAGTTAAGCCCCTCCAGGCATTCACTCTCCGGCACGGTCCAGTGGAATCACTACAATCACACGCACACGCCGCTCAGCCCGGGCGTGTGCATAACAGTCAGCAGCGCCGCAGCTACAGCTGTGGCTCAGTGATCCTTTGTGCCAGCTACTAAAGAGAATGCATATTCACTCTTCTCCACACCCATGGGAGTGGAGAAGGGTGAATATAAATTCTCTTTAGCAGTGGGCACGGAGGATCGCTGAGCCGCAGCGGGAGCTGCGGCACTGCTGACACTGTGCGCACGCTATTAAAGAACAGGGATATTCACTCCTCTCCACTACCATAGTCCCGGCATGGAGAGGAGTGAATATCCCCGCAGCTCACCTCGTTATCTGAGGGCACATGGCAGTGACGTCATGTGCTGTTCAGATGCCAAGGTGAGCTGCTGGCAGAACAGGAGCAGCGCTGGAGTAGAGGGAAGGAAGGTGAGTAGAAGTGTTTATTTTTTTAATGTGTGCAGTGCTGGGGGGCCATGCACACCAGGATTGGGGATGATGGGGGCCATGTATACTAGGATTGGGATGAGGGGGCCATGCATACCAGGATTGGGATGAGGGGTGCCATGCATACCAGGATTGGGGATGATGGGGCCATGCATGCCAGGATTGGGGATGATGGGGCCATGCATACCAGGATTGGGGATGAGGGGTACCATGCATACCAGGATTGGGGATGATGCGGCCATGTATACCAGGATTGGGGATGAGGTGGCCATGCATACCAAGATTGGAGATGAGGGGTGCCATGTATACCAGGATTGAGATGAGGGGAGCCATGCATACCAGGATTGGGGATGAGGGGTGCCATGCATACCAGGATTGGGGATGAGGGGGCCATGCATACCAGGATTGGTGATGAGTGGGCAATACTTACCAGGATGGGGAAATTTACCAGTAGCTGCTGCATTTCCCACACTAAGCTTATACTCGAGTCAATACGTTTTCCCAGTTTTTTGTGGTAAAATTAGGTGCCTCGGCTTATACCCGGGTCAGCTTATACTCGGGTATATGCGGTGATTATTTATTTTAGTTAATTTATTATGTATTATTTTATTTTAGTTTCTTATGTCCTTTTTTTTAATTATTGTATTCATTTATTAATTATTAATCAACACATCTGTCCTTTTTATTAATTATTATTTGCTTCCTATGAAGTCTCTAGTATTTGGATACATTTTTTTTTATTTTTTCTTTGAGGTAAAACATTGATTAAAAAACAAGCAGTGAAATGTTTTACCTCACAGAAAGAATCAGTTGTGATCCCATGCTGTAATGTCTGCATACTCTTTTGCGTCCTCCCCTGCCCAGGAGATGTGGTATGATCAGACCATGTCCCTGTACGGTCAGACACAGCCATTACACAGTACACAGCAGGGGACATTTATAAGATTATCTCAGCACAGGAACATTTTATTTAAACACATCCAATTGTGGAACTTATTATTATTCCAAGATCTATTCATTAAAATGTACTTTGTTCGTGGGAAAACACCTTTAAGGGCTATGGATTTTAGAATGGAGGGTCATAAAGGCTCTTGTAGGTATTAAAGGTAGATATCCCAATGTTTTTATCAATATAGTATCCGAAGTAAAGTAAAAATCATTATTCAGCTATAAATTCTTGTCAACCAGCATGAAAAAGGAGTGATAGGTGCCTGATAGTTGTAGATAAGATTTGTACATATGGGTAGAGAATTTATAGGGGGTATAAAATGCCGATATAAGATGTGTTATAGTCGACAGTGTAGATGGTTCTCAGTTCATTTATGTAATACTGATCTCCAAGTTCCCATGAACGTTAAACTCCTTCAAGACAGCAAATGTGAAGTTTCATTTTCAAGTTCATATGAAATCCACGTGTCTGCCGCCTGCATGTGGCTTTGCACATCATGTTCCCAGTTTGTGTTTTGACTCATATACACAGACGGGTCTTTGGCTCTTGGATGACTGCGGTTCTCCAGAGAATTTGGCTTACCACCCATGCTGGATGATTCTTTTTCATCGAGGTGATTCATATTTTTCCCAAGCATGAGAAAATATACAAAAGCTCATATACTTCTATTTCTGTATCTGCTATTGTTTAATTCTGCTGACAACTGGTATCTACATAAATGTTCCTATCCTAAAATAAGTTTGTTCCAATGTCTTCATAGAAATGTTTGAAGCCCGTATTCTGAATATCTCAGACGAAATCCTGAGCAATTATGGTAATTATTACATAGGATATAATAATCACCTCTCACAAAGTATAATTAACAACTTACAAATTTCCCCAAAACTTTGACCCCTTTATGGCTATTTTCTGTGTTTTTGTTGTTTTTTTCCTCCCCTTCTTCCAAGAGCGATAACTTTTTTATTTTTCTGTACACATAGCCATATGAGGGCTTCTGTTTTGCGGGACAAGTTGTTCTTTTGAATGACACCATTCATTTTACCATATAGTGCACTGCAGAGTGGGAAAAAATTCCAAGTGCGTTGAAATTGCAAAAAAAAAGTGCAATTCCACAATTATTTTTTTTATATTTTATTCACTATGTTCATTATATGATAAAACTGACCTGGCAATATGATTGTCCAGGTCAGTACGAGTACGCAGATACCAAACATGTATAGGTTTTTTTTTTATTTAAGTGGTGAAAAAAAATTCAGAAATTTGTAAAAAAAAAAATGTTTGCTTTTGTTGGCATTTTCCGAGACCCCTAACATATTCATTTTTTCAGGATATGGAGCTGTGTTATGGCTGGTTTGTTTTTACTGATACCATTTTGGGGTATATACGATGTTTTGATCGCTTCTTATTGCATTTTATTGCAATTTTGCAGCTGCAAAAAAAAGTAATCCAGTGTTTCAATTTTTTTTTCGTTGCGCTGTTTACCGATCGGATTAGTTAACTTTATATTTTCACAGATCAGATTTTTATAAACGCAGTGACACCAAATATGTGCATTTTTTTAAATCTTTTTATTTGTAATGGGGCAAAAATCGGGTGATTTGAAGTTTTGTATTTTTTTTTTTTTTTTTTTCTCACTTCTTACTGTCCTTATTAGTCCCCTTAGGAGACTTGAAGCTGCAATCATCCGATCGCTTGTACACTTGTACTGCACTACTATGTATAGAGAAAATCAAGATCTCCTATGAATTCCTGCTAAACGCTGGCATTCACAAGAGTACAGTAATGAAAGGCATGGGAGTCTTCAGCAGACCCCTTCAGTGTCAGAGATTAACAGCAGAATTTAACATGTTAACAGACGTGGATGGAGCTCTGCTCCACCCACAGCTGTTAGAGGCAGTTGATGGCTGAATAAATCAGCCATCATCTGCTGGGAAAGTTAGGGACACAACATATGACGTAACTGTACGTCATGTGTCTTGAATATCATAAATAGATGGATATATTTCAGATTTACTGAGATTTGTATACTGTTGTATAGAGTTCATTGGACTCTATGGGGGAATTTATTATTCATTCTATGCCAGTGTCCAAAAAGTCACTAATTTATTTAGTAGAATTTAGCAGATCTTCCAAAATTAATTTCCACAGATTCACTCAAAATGTCTTGCAGATTTGATTCAGTCCGAATAAAATTTGGGCCAAATCGAATCTTCTCCAGTAAAATGTTTATTATGATCTGCGGTCTCTCCTGACCCTAAATAACAATTGTTGGTTCCGGAAGGGGATCAAAATTAATAAAAGTTTATGCTTACCTTTCCTAGGCCAGCCCCTCACCTGTCACACCACCACATCTCCTCACCCAGTCTTCTTGTTGTCTACTCTTCCAACTGGATCTTCCAGTATTGACTAGGCTTCACATGACACAATGGGACACATCACACGTCATTAACATCATTGATGTGCGTTGTGCTCGACATGACGATGTGAGGTCTACTCAGTGCTAAAAGACCCGGACTGAAGACCAAGCCAAAGACTGACCTGAAGCAAGAAGAGGATAGGAGGGGAGCTGAGGTGACAGGAGAGATGAGAGATTGGTCTAGGACAGGTGAGCATGATCTTTATTATTTTTTAATCCTTTCTTGACATTAAAAAGAATCTAGCAAAATGATGGCTAATTAATTACAAAACTTTGTGCTCATCTCTAATAGTTAGTGCATGTAAACCTTACAACTATATGAATCCATAATGTTAAAAGGACTCTGTGAGCACAGAATGACTGTTCAAACCAAGTTCAGGTGCTTGGTGCTTCATGATGGGGCCAATAATTTAAGTACACCTTCACATCTGCTTGGTTTCCATCTATCTCCAGTTCTCCACCCTTCTCTGGCTCTATGAAGGCAGAGCAGTCAATTAAATAAGGGGGCGGTGGAGGTAGAGAGACAACAAGCAGGTAGGAAGGTGTATTGGAAGGACTGACTCCGCCATAACGCACCGAGTGCCGGGACTCGGTTTGAGCAGTCATTCTGTCCTGACAGAGTCCCTTTAATAGATTCTTACGTATATTGAGGTTTGTAATAAGACTTTAGCTTAGTGAGTTTTGTTTCATTCTTTTCTTGCCTTCATATAAGGTTATTTATTGAATAACCGAACAAGTAAAACTGAGATCATGTATCCCAGTATTCATTTGTCATCACCACACAACCAATTTTCATTACATGTAACTGACTGTTTTGTCAGGCACACACTTCTGCCGTCTGTTTCCTGGCCCTTGGACATGACTACAAATTTGTGGCAAAGGATTTGTTATAGACAGTGGTTGAATGATACTGAGCCAGTGGAAGTCTGAAGTTATTGGGAAACACGTAAACTTTATTCATCTATTCAAGGGGTTTCCTACTTAAATCTGTTTCACATTTAGGAATACATTTTAGGCAATTGTAAGTTCCGATAATTTTCAAAGCTGAGGGAAATGAATTCTGGGCAGAGAAGGCTATCAATAGACTAGCCGATGGGTGGACAGGGCGGGCTACTAGGATTTTCCACTTTTCCAGACAGCCTTGCTATTATTATGGGAATAATCCAGCTGTTTAGTTGAAGTATTTCTAATTTCCGACTAGTAAACTGAGCAAGGTCAATGTTGTAATAATGAGTTATATATGTGTGATGTCCAAATCATTCTCAAGTCATTTTTTCGACTCCGGTTAGATACCTAGTCTGGTCGGCAGCAATGTGTATCAGTGATGTGTCTGTACAGCTTCTTAATCATTGATTCCTGCTCCATTGTCGCCTCCAGGTTTTAACTATGGTTGGTGCAAAATGCTGTGGCTACCAACGCTACCTAGTAAAGTCATCATTGTTATTATAGACAATTTAATCTAGAATTTCTGAATTCCAGTCTTCAAATTAACCTCCAACAGGTTGTGTTCAGGATTTCTTAGTATTGTATTTGTATTATACTCATTTTTTATTGGATTAGGAATTGCCATAATTGTTCTCTCTCTGGAAAAACCTCAATTCATAACCTGTTATGGTCACTTTAAGACTGGAGTTGAGAAACATTAATTGAAAGAGGATCTGTCTCTGCTCCTAAAATGGTTGTTTTATGAAATACTTGTAAAGGTGGGCTCAGGGCCGGAGGTGTGGGCCAGTTCTGACTTCTATACACCCTGAATCCCTTCTTCTAAACAGATATTTTTCCCATGTGTACTGTGTTGCAGTATTTACTCTGCTATTACTTGTAGGCCGGAAGCTTCTGCTACATCTCTGTCATTTGGACTGAGATTAGTAACACACGCCAGGAGACCTTGGTTACGGTTCAACAGGTTCGGTTTTACATATATAGTTCAGATACATTCGGCTGCGACATACAGTATGGAGCAGAGCCCTCTCTGGTTGATGTTCCCATTGCACAGTTCCCATTACACAGTACGCTTCAAGGTCCTGCCTTCGGTCTGCCCGAACTGTCCCCACATCAACAGCTTCTGTTGGCACAGGTACTCCCTGTCCGGCAACCCAGCTTTCCTGAGACCCGCCACCGTTCCCTCTCGCTTTTTCCTGACTGGCCCCTTCCTCTTGGGAGAGAATGAGACATGGACTCCAATGCCTCTTCCGGGCCATAGGCCCCAGTCTATCAAGGGATCTGCGCTACACTTCCGATGCGCCCTCATGCTATTTGGAAGCTTGGTAATGTTGCAGCTTGTACTTGAACTGACCTTGACCCTTGCACTAACTGCCTGAGACACTCTATCTAGGAAGTGCTTCCCATTTTTGCTTGCTATAATCCCTCCCAGTAGATAGGCTATTTCTAGTGTTGAGCGAGTATGTTCTATTAACCCTTTTGCCGAGTATGCTCGGGCCGAGCTCTGAGTAGTTACAGCTGCTTGGTGATAAGGTTAAATCGCTCCCGTGTGCATGATTTGCAACTGTTTGACAGCTTTATTACATGTGAGGAATGTCTATTTCTTACACATTCCTCCCATGTAATAAAGCTGTCACAGTCGCCACAGAGGTACTGCATCTCACCCAGAGGTGTGGTATCTCACTCTCAGGTAAGGAAGGAGTACTGCCCGGGACCCTAACACCTGCATCCAACACTACACTACTCCAGACCGGCAGGAGGGGCAAGATGCGCTGCTCTTCTGCTGAGCCCTGTCCCTGGTTGGAGCGGGGGAACCAAAGTAGGGGGATCCATGTAGTGGGTGTGGGTGGAGGAAGAAGTTCAGGGGAGCTCAGTAAGAAGCGATATAAAAGAGAGGGTGGAACATTCTAGAGGGGGGTTCTGAGGAGATTGAGTCAGAGGAAGAGTTGGGAGCAGGAGCTCTGCAGGAGCTCTGCTCAGGGAAGCGCGGGCCTGAGTGAGTAGGCTCAGGAGAAGGAGAGGAGGAAGGAACGGGAGCAGAGAGAAGGCTCCAGGAGTGAAGAAAGGATCCCATGGGTACGTCCAGTGCTGGAGGCCACCCGTACGCCCGAGTCAACCAGGCGGTGGAGGGATCGAGTCGCAGAGGGGACCGGCCCCTAACTTGTGAGAATTGCAATATTCAACTAGGTAACCGGAGGGTGCAGCATTTCAGGTGCTGCAGCCACAAGCCACATCTATCTCACCGAGAAGGTGGCAATAGAGGACCCAGGGGACAGAGAAGACGTCGCCCTACAAGGTCCGCGGTCACTGGATTGGGACACTAGGTGTGAGGTGCAGGGAGATGACCAGAAGGAACACACAGAAGGGGGTCCCGTTATGTACTCCGGAGGTACCTAGGGTTGGCTGAACCCCTCCCTGAGTAAGCACAGGACGACGTGGGAAGTTATGATCTGCGGTTGTAACCAGGAGCAAAGTGAGAACTGTGAGTAAATCCGGAAGACTGCACCCCACTGTCTCTGTGAATTATTACTGCTGCGCCATCACTCCCTGCACTACACTGCACTGCAACCTCCATAACATCACCATTTACTGCCCTGGAGCTAAGCTCTACCTGTGGAGAGCTAAACCAACTCTGCTGCATTAACAACAGCTCCAGAGGACCAGCTCCACAGCGGCGGCTCCCTTTAGCCGCATACCACAGGTGGCATCACGAACTGTATATAAGAACTATAAATCCCCTGTAAATAACCCCTTTTGTTGACAGCCCTGGGTCACAGACCGGCTCACCGCCACTGTGACATCTCCCCTAGCAACGACTGGGCCAGCACCGAGTACTCCACAGCCCAGGGGGCGCGTCATTTACAATTAGCTTCTTTTGGATGTGTTAAAGGTAAATTTCATGCAGTAGTTTACCAAGTGCCCCTCCAATCCTGGCACATAAATTTCATTGAGAATTTCATTGCATATGTATTGATAATTTAATTTGTATTGCCAGGGACTTATAATATATTGTCTCTAAGTTTACATAAAAATTAGGCAAATATTTGTGAGTTAGAGAAAACCACAGTTTACAAATACCCAAAAATATTTGAATGTTACTCATTTTACGTAAAAAGTTAATTTCTAGCTATGCAAGATACATTCAATAGTAATATGTGATCTTAAAGACCGTTGGGGGTCTTGTTTTGTTAGGGGTCCATTATTTGTACAAAACTTGGGCCAGTAAAAACTTCACCATTTTAAATAGAAGATCATGTCTGACAATGACTTATAAGACAATGATAATTTCTTCCAGTACAGGCAAGTTAAGGTTATTGCAAATATCTGGAGTTTTTGTATCACCTTACTCTAAATATCAGCTCTGTAAAGATCATAATGTGCAGTGAGTTATGTTTATTCAGTCTTTTGATCTGTCTTATGTTTATTTTGCATCCGGCAGAAAATCTAAAACGGGACCACACTTGTATCGAGAGCAGCATTTCCATTTATTCCACTTCCATGTGCCGTCACCACACGTTCAAGATGGGGCTTGTCCGCAGGTGGCTCCACTCCAACATCGGCTAACAGCAGATATGGGCCTGCTTTCGGAAATACCCAGAAACTGATTGCAACATTCAACATCCAGTTTTAATGTTTCTTCTTTTCCTTAGTATTTATAGTATTGGGAGATGTCAAATATTTTTTAGCCTAATCTTTATTTATGAGCAGTTCCGACCCCTGCCGGCACCACCGATCGCACCTAGGACCTATAACTGAGGATGGGCCATGAAGTCTCAGACAACCCCTTTAAAGTGTGTCTGTGAGCACAAAAATGACTGTTCAAACCAAGCACATATCATGTGCTCGGTGCACCCTTAGCGTGGCCTTCCAACCTATTTGTCCATCTATCTCTGCCCTTCTCTGGGTTCTGTAAAGTTATAGCTGTCAATAAAGGAAGAAGAGGGCGAAGATAGATGGAAAACAAGTAGGTGGGAAGGTGCCAAAAAAGTAGAAAATTCTAGCTTTTTAAAATTCTGAAATTTATTTACTTATTTTAAAATCGAAATACATGGATCCATAATGTGATCAAAAGGAACGCGTTTCAAGCGCTTTCCATCGTTCTTTCTCAAAGCTGGGAAGGTGCTCACCTAAATGTCACCAAGGGTTCATTGAGTACCTGTGCTTGGTTTGAACAGTCATCTTGTGCAGAAAGACTCTCTTTAAAGCAGAGATTTAAGAATTTTTTTTGAAGCCAAGGTTGAGGTTTTTCGTCGTAGTACCATGGATAACAGTGATATGGATAACCTCAAGAACCAGCACGATTAAAAAAAGGGAAAAAATTATTCACAAACCTGCTGCACGGGTTCAGCAAAATGCACGACCCAATGTGAGTCACTTAAATCACTTCTTCATATGGATTAATTATGCTTAAATAAATATTGGTAAAGCCTTATGGTTTGTGAAAATCACAAGAATGTAAGAAATGCTTAAAGAGGTTCACCACAAGAGTCGAGACTTGTTCCCTAGACCTAACATTCCTATACAGAGGCTGTCCACCATTAGAGACATTGTGGTCTTATCCCTCCATTCAGTCACTTGTGACTATGGGTCATTGATGATGTGATTAAAGATGAGCTCACACTAAGAAGTGTTTCATGTAATCCTGTGTTTTTCTCTGGAAATAGGATGAGAGGTGTGTTTTTTTGGCATTAGTAACAGGAACTGCAGGTTGGATGACCACACAGCTATGGAGAAGCAGGAGCCTTTACAAAGAGTAACACAAAATAACATTATAATGAGTTATGTATGACTTTTATAGTGTTGGAAGAATTACTGTATGGAAAAAAAGAAAAGGTTTTCATTCAAGGAGTTACTCAGTGATACACTGACTACTTTTGGGGTCTTTTGCCTGAAAAGTTTTTGACCATATAAAGCAATAATATTAAGATTTATACATATAATGGCATGTCAATGAGCTGTAAAAAGAAGTAATAATGTAATATATTTGGAAGTCTAGCAGATAAGTCTAACGGCTTGTTCAGACGATTGCCTTTTTCTGGCTACGTAGAGGCTTAAAAACATAAAAGCTTTTCTGAATTTAATATGACACGGGCTTCTGTGCTTTTTATCCCTATAAGAACACTTTTTTTTCTATACACTTAAAATGTAAATTCTTTGTTCTCCATCCATTCCCTCTTCCAGATGACTTTAGGGGTTAACTTGAACTTGGAACCCGCAAACTTGTGATTACACTTTGCTTTCCGGGAACAAGGCAAGATGTTTTGTCATGTGGATGCAAGCACATGAATGGATAACACAGGAATATATTGCCGATAGCTCAGCAAAAAAATAAAAAAGATATTCAATTCGAAACATTTTTTTAACCAGATTGGGAAAGTTTTACAGAACTTATGGGAGTTCTCATCTAAATTCACTATTAACTATTACAAAACTTATCATCCTATTGCTTAAAAAAAACTTTTAATTTGTAGAAATTATAGTATGATAGTCACTTATTACAATTATATGACAAGTAAAGCTTGGACATAAAAGAAATCTGTCAGCAGGTTTTTGCTTTGTAATCTGAGTGCAACATTATGTAGAGTCAGAGAGCCTGATTCCAGTGATGTATCACTTATTGTGCTGTGTGCTGTTTCAATAAAATCAGTGTTTTATCAGCAGGAGATTATCACTAGAGGACTAGGTGTCTCGTGCCTCCTAGTCAACTACTCTATGTAACCCCGCCCCCACCACTGATTGGCAGCTTTCTGTCAATATACACAGAAAGCTGCCAATTAGTGGTGTGGGCGGGGTTATAAAGGGCTCAACATTTTGCTCTCTGCTAGATCTGCAGCAGAGAAATCTGTTATATCAAAATGACAGCAAGTAGACAACAAAGTGACACATTGCTGGAATCAGGGTTTCTGCCCCTACATCATGCTGTTCTCAGGTTACATAGAAAACACCTTGTGACAGATTCCCTTTAATTGTGAATTCATAATAGATACTATATTCTAGGGTCCCAAGAGGTAAGGGGGTCCATTTTTACTTTCAATTCAGCAAAGGTACTTCACAAACACAAAGAGGGGCCCATATACTATTTTTTCACAGGGGCCTTCTTGCATTTGTGTCCGCCGCCGATAGGGCGTATCATGATATCCGTACATGTTTGTCAATGCAATTACTCAATTTTCTGTTGCTATTATAGAAAAATGGAACTTACATTGGAGCCAATGAATGTATCTCACTTGTGGACGTGTAATAAAGGGAAGCCCACCAACAAAAGGTATAACTGGGCTTGGTGCATCTGGCTGGCAAGGTTCTGTGTAAGACTGTGTTCACACTAGGCGTTTATTCAGCTTTTTTTTTTCTGCAGCTAAACCTGATCTCTTGGCTGGAAAGAAGCCACTTCAGAAACGCAGGTATTGGTGCGTTTTTTGATGCATTTTTGCTGCATTTTTGGTGCGTTTTTCAGGATCTCAAAGTTCAGCTTTGCTTCCACCACAGAAGCATAAACACAGGTCACCAATGCAAGACATATATGAAACCATATTAACCAGAATTACAAATGTAACAGTTGGGGAGGTGAATTGTTTTTCTAAGACATTGGCAGAACATTGAGATTGTAGGTCACTGTTTATTTTCACACTATAGTCTGCCATTCAGTTGCTCAGAGATTTTTCAATTTCACACCTCCATGGACCACAGGTTTTGTTCAATCTCATACCTAGGTGAGCCAATGTTTACACTTCTACACATCACTAACTTAACAAAACTCTCCTAATCCAAACTGCCATCTCAGGTGACCAAGACAAGATAGTAACATCATAAAAATAAATGAGTTTCACATACTGCTCTACTTTTTTTTCACTAAAAACATAGCAAAACCTGATAGCTATGTTCACACTAGGCATTTTTTCACCACCCATTACTTTCAATTGGTGAAAAACACTGAAAAAAAGCTGAAAAAATACTGAAGTGGCATGTTCTATTGTGCAAAAAAACACGCAAAGCACAAAATACTGAGGACAAAAAAAACAATGTGTGTGCATGAGATTTCTGAAATCTCAGACTTTGCTGGAACGGTAAAATGCAGCTGAAAATTTGCATAAAAAAACGCTGAAAAAACACCTAGTGTGAACATAACCTAACAGTGACTGTCATATAACAAAGTGGCTGCAACAGGGGGGTTTGGGCTAGTATCTGAGCTATTCAGAGCATTAGTGTCGCCATTGACAGCATTGCATCCGCCGAGGAAACTATGGCTGGCATAATACCCATTATGTCTGTTATGTGGGCATTGTGGTTGGCATAGGAGTGATGTTAATGAATTTGTGGTTGTCACAGAGACATTGTGGTTTCCGTAAGGGGTATTGTGGCTAACATTGGGTCATAACTTTGAGCCATATTGAAAAGAGATTGAATGGGATATTAAAATAAAACCTCAAACTCTTTTTCTTTGACAGTTTCATAATGTCAGGAAAAACGGGATGGCTTTATTGTTGCATATATTACAGAAAAGAGCGATAACAAGTAATGCTTTCATTAACACTTTGCACGTGAGGAATATGATGCAATCTGTATTCAAAAATATCAATAATATCAGCAAAAACAATATAAGCATCAATATTTACCCTATGGTAATACAATTAGTTATACCACCTTTAAAACAAAGAAGTTGCAGATATGTAGGACATGGCAAATGCCCTAAGCATGAATGGGATTTAAAGCCTCACAACTAGTGTTGAGCATTCCGATACTGAAATATCGGGTATCGGCCGATATTCGCGGTATCGGAATTCCGATACATAATTCCGATACTTTTGCAATATCGTATACCGGAATCGGAAGTTCCCATAATGCAATGAGCCATTTTCATTTTATTCAGCCAATGAGGATCCTAAGAAGTGTGGGCACATCCTGTTAGGCATGTAGGCATCTTAACTAATGGCATGGCTGTGATTGGCTGCTGAAATGATGTCATGATGCACTATAAAAGCCGCCGCCGCCATTTTGAGCTCACTCTGCTGTGAATTCAGTTAGGGATAGGATGCTGTTGTTCTGAGGGACAGTTTTAGCTACCTATTTGGTCTATTCTGCTTTACCCAAGCTACTTTATAAATCGCTGTGCCTTGCAGTGCTAGTGCACAGTTCTCTGTGCTGTTCACCGCTTTCTGCAAGGTCTCTGTGTGTGAGTGCAGCTCACCCTGTAGTGTGTGCTTCAACCACGTCTGGTTGTAGTGCACTCAGTGTGTGTCACTGCCTCATACATTGTCCTTTTTTGCCAATTCATAATTTTTCCTGATATCTCCTATTAGTGTGGTGGTTCCATCCGTATTCAGCTAAATTGGTTCCAAACACACTATATAGGAGTAGATAGAGAAATTTTTTTGGTCTTGCAGCGCTAGTGCACAGTGCTCTGCATCTGTACTGTTCACCGCTGTCTGCAAGGTCTGGTGTGTGAGTGCAGCTCACCCTGTAGTGTGTGCTTCAACCACGTCTGGTTGTAGTGCACTCAGTGTGTGTCACTGCCTCATACATTGTCCTTTTTTGCCAATTCATAATTTTTCCTGATTTCTCCTATTAGTGTGGTGGTTCCATCCGTATTCAGCTAAATTGGTTCCAAACACACTATATAGGAGTAGTTAGAGGAGCCTTTCTGCAGCATTGGACCCTGCAGCCCCAGCCAGATTAGTATTAGCCTATTTTTTGCAGCCTCATCTATTGCATTGTAGGTTACCTTCCTACATTGTAATAGCTACAAAAAGTTTGTGATACTATCGTTATTACATCTTTAGGCACATCCAGTGTCTTTTTGGGACAAAAAAAACCTAAATAAAGTTCACCAAACACTCCACTTTACAGTTGTGTAGGCCACATTAGCTCATATTAAAGTCTAGTCCACACTTTATAAAATTAGTGTTTCTTATACCTGTTAGCAGCTGTTCAGGAATAAGCACACTAAGCCCTTAGTATTTTTCTGCCTATCTTTATCAGTCTACCAAGATGAAGAAGGCAGGGAGTAAGGCATGTGGTCGTGGGCGTGGGCGTGGAGTTTCTGCAGGGAGAGGACGTGAGGATTCTGTGCCTGCAGGGAGAGGAAGTGGGGATTCTGTGCCTGCTGCGGGCACCAGTGACTCAGCATCCCCCAGTTTTACCAGGGAACAGTCCTTTATGCGCAGCTTTGTAGGAGCTAGCCGTACCCCACTGCTGCGGGAGGACCAAATTGAAGCCGTTGTCGGATGGATGGCAGCTAACGCATCGACTTCAATTAGTTCCAGATCCTCTCAGGTCCTGAGCACTGAAGAGCACCCATCTGTCTCTTCACCACCTGCCAAATTGCCCAGGCAGTCAGAGAGCCCTGGACAGGAGCCATCTCTACTTCTGTTCTCTGAATCTCTTGGCTTGGAAAGAGGGGGCCAGCCAAGCAGAATTCGAGAATTTGAAGAAGAGGTAGTATGCAGTGATGCGCAACCGTTTTGTCTCTCTGAATCTGAAGAGGCGGGTGGGCCAGTGCCTATGGTCAGCAGCACACCTCAGTACGCATCTGATGATGAGACTCAGGTGCCACTTTCTGGTGCTTACTGTGCTGTCGAGACTACCCAGGAGAAGCAGTTGTTTGAAGAGGGTGGTGTAGATGATGAGGTCCTTGACCCATCATGGCGTGAGGGACAGGAAGGTGGTGGGAGCAGCTCTGAAGAAGAGATTCCCCGAACAGCTCAAAAAGGAGGGAGAGGGAGGGGGCAGACTTGGTTGCCTGTAGCCTCCACTTCGGCACCCATTAGGAGCATGGCTCTTCCAAAATCCAAAGCGGGCACTCCCAAGACTTGCAGTGCCCGGTCCTTTTTTGACACAGTTGCAGATGACATTTGCTTTGTCAAATGCAAGCTGTGTAATCAGAAGGTGAAAAGAGGGAAAAGTGTCAGCAACCTCAATACCACAAATATGTGGAAACATGTGCGGACCAAGCACGTGGTGGAGTTACAAAAACACACTGAAGACCTAGGCGAACCTACAGCGCCACCTACCACCTCTTCAGCTCGTGTTGTAGCCTCTTCCTCCAGCTCACACACAGCTGGTTCGGCTTCCTCACAGGATCGCCATGGAAGAATCTCTGGCTCTGTTGTACAGAGACACAGTGTAATTCCACCCACAGCACCACTTTCCCAGTCATCCTCACACTCCCAGGCCAGTCTACAGCCATCATTAGCACCGGCATGGGAGAAAAGGCGCCCATACTTGGCAAACCACCACCGAGCACAGGCTCTGAATGCTGGCATTGCTAAACTACTGGCCCTTGAAATGCTATCATTCAGGCTGGTGGAGACTGACACATTCCGTAACTTTATGGCATTGGCAGTCCCACAATACAACGTGCCCAGCCGATTTTATTTCAGCAGGCAAGCCGTCCCTGCCCTGCAACATCATGTGGAGGGAAAAATTAAACATGCGCTAAAAAAACGCCGTCAGTAGCAAGGTCCACCTGAACACCGATGCGTGGACCAGTAAGCATGGACAGGGACGATACCTTTCCCTCACTGCCCATTGAGTAAATGTTGTGGAGCCGGGTACAGATCTTGAGAGTGGCGCTGTACGTGTTCTGCCAACTCCAAGGATTGCAGGAATCCAGTCTGTACACATTGACTCCTCCTCATACTCCAGTTCCTCTGAATCAGCGCTGCAGGAGCCGTCACGGTCTACCTCCACATCGACCCGTGAACGGGTTACCTGTTATGGTGACCAATATGAGCACAGCCGTGGCCAAACGTCAACAGGCCGTATTAAAATTAATTTCTTTGGGGAATCGAAGCCACACAGCGCAGGAGCTCTGGAATGCCATCAAGCAGCAGAGCGACGTGTGGTTTGTGCCAGCGAATCTCCAGCCAGGCATGGATCTTGATGCACTGCTTCACAAGGTCCGCATAGAGTGCGCTCACTTGCGGCGTTCCAGCAATGCAAGATCACGCATTGCAGCTCTGCAGCGCCGATTACGTCTTCCGGAACATCGCATCATATGTGACCTACCCACCAGGTGGAATTCAACGTTACATATGTTGGAGAGGTTGTGTGAGCAGCAGGCAGCAGTAATGGAGTACCAGCTGCAGCAGGCGCAAAGAAGTCGCAGTGCGCGCCGTTCACACTTCACCACCACTGAGTGGGCCTCTATGAATGACATTTGCCACGTTTTGCGTGCCTTCGATTATTCCACGCGGATGGCGAGTGCAGATGATGCACTAGTCAGCATGACTATCCCCCTTATCTGCCTGCTTGAAAAAACACTGCAAGCACTAAGGGGCGAGGTTTTGGAAGAGGTGGAGGATGAGGAGTCACAAATGCCATCTGCTTCTCTACAGTCTGCGCAACGTGGTTCCTCACAAAGGCCTAGGCAGGGGACACTTTGTGAGGAGGATGAGGAGGAGTCAATGGATGAGGAAGACATCTGTCCAGAGGAGGGAGGTACACAATGCTCTAGTAGTCAGTATCTAGAGTGAGGGTAGGGTGATGCAGAGCAGGCAGAGATCACGCCTCAAGCAGGGGACAGCGTTTCTTGGCCAGTTGGCAGTCTGCAGCACATGGTTGATTTCATGCTGCAGTGCCTGAGAAACGACCGCCGCATCGCCCACATTCTCAACACGGCTGATTATTGGGTGTCCACCCTCCTAGATCCTCACTACCGGGACAACTTACAAAGCCTCATAACACCGTTGAACCGGGAGCGTAAAATGCGGGAGTACCAAGACGCACTGGTGCATTCCATCATGTTCTCCATTCCAACCGAGAGCAGTGCTGCTAGTGCTTTACAAAGCAGCTCAGTGCGTCGAGGCAGTGGAGGAAGCTCTGCACAAAGAGGGAGCAGAAGCAGCGCCTCAGCACAAGGCAAGACCAGTATGGCCGAAATGTGGCAAAGTTTTTTGCCCCCGCCGCCACAAATGTCTACACCATCACAGACGGCTCCAGTCAGCAGGAGGCAACGTTTCCGTTAGATGGTGACAGACTACATGTCTTGCCCTCTTAGTGTACTCCCAGACGGCTCTTCTCCCTTCAAGTTTTGGGTTTGTAAGCTAGATACATGGCCAGAGCTAAGTCAGTATGCATTGGAGGTGCTAGCTTGCCCTGCTGCTAGTGTATTATCGGAACGCGTCTTTAGTGCCGCAGGTGGTGTACTAACAGACCGTCGCATGCGACTATCCTCCGATAACGTTGACCGGCTTACTTTTCTCAAAATGAACAAGGCCTGGATCTCTCATGAATTTGCCAGTCCTCTTCCAGAATAAATAATTGTTGGCAAAAGTATCCAGGTCTCCTGTTCTGTTCATGTTTCTACCACCTGAACTGTAATCCCTGAGCTCCAACACCGCCAGTTGGCGCTCGGAAGTGCCATCTGCACAGTCAATACTTGCTGCCGTGTCATTGGGGTTCAGTAACGTCAGCTGTTCCCCGGCTGTGCGGACGGCAATTTCTCCTGCTCTGTCCACATTCTCACTACTACAGATTTTAAAGTTGCTCCAATTACACCTCTGGCTCCTCTGTTTTCAGTATTATCCCTGAGCTCCAACACCGCCAGTTGGCGCTCGGAAGTGCCGTCTGCACAGTCAACACTTGCTGCCATGTCATTGGGGTTCAGTAACGTCAGCCGTTTCCCTGCTGTGCGGACGGCAATTTCTCCTGCTCTGTCCACATTCTCACTACTACAGATTTTAAAGTTGCTCCAATTACACCTCTGGCTCCTCTGTTTTCAGTATTATCCCTGAGATCCAACACCGCCAGTTGGTGCTCGGAAGTGCCGTCTGCACAGTCAACACTTGCTGCCGTGTTATTGGGGTTCAGTAACGTCAGCTGTTCCCCTGCTGTGCGGACGGCAATTTCTCCTGCTCTGTCCACATCCACTGTACTACTGATTTAAAACCTCCTCCAAATACACCTCTGGCTCCTCTGTTTTCAGAATTATCCCTGAGCTCCAACATCGCCAGTTGGCGCTCGGAAGTGCCGTCTGCACAGTCAACACTTGCTGCCATGTTATTGGGGTTCAGTAACGTCAGCTGTTCCCCTGATTTGCAGACGGCAATTTCTCCTGCTCTGTCCACATTCTCACTACTACAGATTTTAAAGTTGCTCCAATTACACCTCTGGCTCCTCTGTTTTCAGTATTATCCCTGAGCTCCAACACCGCCAGTTGGCGCTCGGAAGTGCCGTCTGCACAGTCAACACTTGCTGCCGTGTCATTGGGGTTCAGTAACGTCAGCTGTTCCCCTGCTGTGCGGATGGCAATTTCTCCTGCTCTGTCCACATTCTCACTACTACAGATTTTAGAGTTGCTCCAATTACACCTCTGGCTCCTCTGTTTTCAGTATTATCCCTGAGCTCCAACACCGCCAGTTGGCGCTCGGAAGTGCCGTCTGCACAGTCAAAACTTGCTGCCGTGTCATTGGGGTTCAGTAACGTCAGCTGTTCCCCTGCTGTGCGGACGGCAAGTTCTCCTGCTCTGTCCACATTCTCACTACTACAGATTTTAAAGTTGCTCCAATTACACCTCTGGCTCCTCTGTTTTCAGTATTATCCCTGAGCTCCAACACCGCCAGTTGGCGCTCGGAAGTGCCGTCTGCACAGTCAACACTTGCTGCCGTGTTATTGGAGTTCAGTAACATCAGCCGATCCCCTGCTGTGCGGACGGCAATTTCTCCTGCTCTGTCCACATCCACTGTACTACTGATTTAAAACCTCCTCCAAATACACTTCTGGCTCCTCTGTTTTCAGTATTATCCCTGAGCTCCAACACCGCCAGTTGGCGCTCGGAAGTGCCGTCTGCACAGTCAACACTTGCTGCCATGTCATTGGGGTTCAGTAACGTCAGCTGTTCCCCTGCTGTGCGGACGGCAATTTCTCCTGCTCTGTCCACATTCTCACTACTACAGATTTTAAAGTTGCTCCAATTACACCTCTGGCTCCTCTGTTTTCAGTATTGTCCCTGAGCTCCAACACCGCAAGTTGGCGCTCGGAAGTGCCGTCTGCACAGTCAACACTTGCTGCCGTGTCATTGGGGTTCAGTAACGTCAGCTGTTCCCCTGCTGTGCGGACGGCAATTTCTCCTGCTCTGTCCACATTCTCACCACTACAGATTTTAAAGTTGCTCCAATTACACCTCTGGCTCCTCTGTTTTCAGTATTATCCCTGAGCTCCAACACCGCCAGTTGGCGCTCGGAAGTGCCGTCTGCACAGTCAACACTTGCTGCCATGTCATTGGGGTTCAGTAACGTCAGCTGTTCCCCTGCTGTGCGGACGGCAATTTCTCCTGCTCTGTCCACATCCACTGTACTACTGATTTAAAACCTCCTCCAGATACACCTCTGGCTCCTCTGTTTTCAGTATTATCCCTGAGCTCCAACATCGCCAGTTGGCGCTCGGAAGTGCCGTCTGCACAGTCAACACTTGCTGCCATGTTATTGGGGTTCAGTAACGTTAGCTGTTCCCCTGATTTGCAGACGGCAATTTCTCCTGCTCTGTCCACATTCTCACTACTACAGATTTTAAAGTTGCTCCAATTACACCTCTGGCTCCTCTGTTTTCAGTATTATCTCTGAGCTCCAACACCGCCAGTTGGCGCTCGGAAGTGCCGTCTGCACAGTTAACACTTGCTGCCATGTCATTGGGGTTCAGTAACGTCAGCTGTTCCCCTGCTGTGCGGATGGCAATTTCTCCTGCTCTGTCCACATTCTCACTACTACAGATTTTAAAGTTGCTCCAATTACACCTCTGGCTCCTCTGTTTTCAGTATTATCCCTGAGCTCCAACACCGCCAGTTGGCGCTCGGAAGTGCCGTCCGCAGAGTCAACACTTGCTGCCGTGTCATTGGGGTTCAGTAACATCAGCTGTTCCCCTGCTGTGCGGACAGCAATTTCTCCTGCTCTGTCCACATTCTCACTACTACAGATTTTAAAGTTGCTCCAATTACACCTCTGGCTCCTCTGTTTTCAGTATTATCCCTGAGCTCCAACACCGCCAGTTGGCGCTCGGAAGTGCCGTCTGCACAGTCAACACTTGCTGCCGTGTTATTGGGGTTCAGTAACATCAGCCGTTCCCCTGCTGTGCGGACGGCAATTTCTCCTGCTCTGTCCACATCCACTGTACTACTGATTTAAAACCTCCTCCAAATACACTTCTGGCTCCTCTGTTTTCAGTATTATCCCTGAGCTCCAACACCGCCAGTTGGCGCTCGGAAGTGCCGTCTGCACAGTCAACACTTGCTGCCATGTCATTGGGGTTCAGTAACGTCAGCTGTTCCCCTGCTGTGCGGACGGCAATTTCTCCTTCTCTGTCCACATTCTCACTACTACAGATTTTAAAGTTGCTCCAATTACACCTCTGGCTCCTCTGTTTTCAGTATTATCCCTGAGCTCCAACACCGCAAGTTGGCGCTCGGAAGTGCCGTCTGCACAGTCAACACTTGCTGCCGTGTAATTGGAGTTCAGTAACGTCAGCTGTTCCCCTGCTGTGCGGACGGCAATTTCTCCTGCTCTGTCCACATTCTCACTACTACAGATTTTAAAGTTGCTCCAATTACACCTCTGGCTCCTCTGTTTTCAGTATTATCCCTGAGCTCCAACACCGCCAGTTGGCGCTCGGAAGTGCCGTCTGCACAGTCAATACTTGCTGCCATGTCATTGGGGTTCAGTAACGTCAGCTGTTCCCCTGCTGTGCGGACGGCAATTTCTCCTGCTCTGTCCACATTCTCACTACTACAGATTTTAAAGTTGCTCCAATTACACCTCTGGCTCCTCTGTTTTCAGTATTATCCCTGAGATCCAACACCGCCAGTTGGTGCTCGGAAGTGCCGTCTGCACAGTCAACACTTGCTGCCGTGTTATTGGGGTTCAGTAACGTCAGCTGTTCCCCTGCTGTGCGGACGGCAATTTCTCCTGCTCTGTCCACATCCACTGTACTACTGATTTAAAACCTCCTCCAAATACACCTCTGGCTCCTCTGTTTTCAGAATTATCCCTGAGCTCCAACATCGCCAGTTGGCGCTCGGAAGTGCCGTCTGCACAGTCAACACTTGCTGCCATGTTATTGGGGTTCAGTAACGTCAGCTGTTCCCCTGATTTGCAGACGGCAATTTCTCCTGCTCTGTCCACATTCTCACTACTACAGATTTTAAAGTTGCTCCAATTACACCTCTGGCTCCTCTGTTTTCAGTATTATCCCTGAGCTCCAACACCGCCAGTTGGCGCTCGGAAGTGCCGTCTGCACAGTCAACACTTGCTGCCGTGTCATTGGGGTTCAGTAACGTCAGCTGTTCCCCTGCTGTGCGGATGGCAATTTCTCCTGCTCTGTCCACATTCTCACTACTACAGATTTTAGAGTTGCTCCAATTACACCTCTGGCTCCTCTGTTTTCAGTATTATCCCTGAGCTCCAACACCGCCAGTTGGCGCTCGGAAGTGCCGTCTGCACAGTCAAAACTTGCTGCCGTGTCATTGGGGTTCAGTAACGTCAGCTGTTCCCCTGCTGTGCGGACGGCAAGTTCTCCTGCTCTGTCCACATTCTCACTACTACAGATTTTAAAGTTGCTCCAATTACACCTCTGGCTCCTCTGTTTTCAGTATTATCCCTGAGCTCCAACACCGCCAGTTGGCGCTCGGAAGTGCCGTCTGCACAGTCAACACTTGCTGCCGTGTTATTGGAGTTCAGTAACATCAGCCGATCCCCTGCTGTGCGGACGGCAATTTCTCCTGCTCTGTCCACATCCACTGTACTACTGATTTAAAACCTCCTCCAAATACACTTCTGGCTCCTCTGTTTTCAGTATTATCCCTGAGCTCCAACACCGCCAGTTGGCGCTCGGAAGTGCCGTCTGCACAGTCAACACTTGCTGCCATGTCATTGGGGTTCAGTAACGTCAGCTGTTCCCCTGCTGTGCGGACGGCAATTTCTCCTGCTCTGTCCACATTCTCACTACTACAGATTTTAAAGTTGCTCCAATTACACCTCTGGCTCCTCTGTTTTCAGTATTGTCCCTGAGCTCCAACACCGCAAGTTGGCGCTCGGAAGTGCCGTCTGCACAGTCAACACTTGCTGCCGTGTCATTGGGGTTCAGTAACGTCAGCTGTTCCCCTGCTGTGCGGACGGCAATTTCTCCTGCTCTGTCCACATTCTCACCACTACAGATTTTAAAGTTGCTCCAATTACACCTCTGGCTCCTCTGTTTTCAGTATTATCCCTGAGCTCCAACACCGCCAGTTGGCGCTCGGAAGTGCCGTCTGCACAGTCAACACTTGCTGCCATGTCATTGGGGTTCAGTAACGTCAGCTGTTCCCCTGCTGTGCGGACGGCAATTTCTCCTGCTCTGTCCACATCCACTGTACTACTGATTTAAAACCTCCTCCAGATACACCTCTGGCTCCTCTGTTTTCAGTATTATCCCTGAGCTCCAACATCGCCAGTTGGCGCTCGGAAGTGCCGTCTGCACAGTCAACACTTGCTGCCATGTTATTGGGGTTCAGTAACGTTAGCTGTTCCCCTGATTTGCAGACGGCAATTTCTCCTGCTCTGTCCACATTCTCACTACTACAGATTTTAAAGTTGCTCCAATTACACCTCTGGCTCCTCTGTTTTCAGTATTATCTCTGAGCTCCAACACCGCCAGTTGGCGCTCGGAAGTGCCGTCTGCACAGTTAACACTTGCTGCCATGTCATTGGGGTTCAGTAACGTCAGCTGTTCCCCTGCTGTGCGGATGGCAATTTCTCCTGCTCTGTCCACATTCTCACTACTACAGATTTTAAAGTTGCTCCAATTACACCTCTGGCTCCTCTGTTTTCAGTATTATCCCTGAGCTCCAACACCGCCAGTTGGCGCTCGGAAGTGCCGTCCGCAGAGTCAACACTTGCTGCCGTGTCATTGGGGTTCAGTAACATCAGCTGTTCCCCTGCTGTGCGGACAGCAATTTCTCCTGCTCTGTCCACATTCTCACTACTACAGATTTTAAAGTTGCTCCAATTACACCTCTGGCTCCTCTGTTTTCAGTATTATCCCTGAGCTCCAACACCGCCAGTTGGCGCTCGGAAGTGCCGTCTGCACAGTCAACACTTGCTGCCGTGTTATTGGGGTTCAGTAACATCAGCCGTTCCCCTGCTGTGCGGACGGCAATTTCTCCTGCTCTGTCCACATCCACTGTACTACTGATTTAAAACCTCCTCCAAATACACTTCTGGCTCCTCTGTTTTCAGTATTATCCCTGAGCTCCAACACCGCCAGTTGGCGCTCGGAAGTGCCGTCTGCACAGTCAACACTTGCTGCCATGTCATTGGGGTTCAGTAACGTCAGCTGTTCCCCTGCTGTGCGGACGGCAATTTCTCCTGCTCTGTCCACATTCTCACTACTACAGATTTTAAAGTTGCTCCAATTACACCTCTGGCTCCTCTGTTTTCAGCATTATCCCTGAGCTCCAACACCGCAAGTTGGCGCTCGGAAGTGCCGTCTGCACAGTCAACACTTGCTGCCGTGTAATTGGAGTTCAGTAACGTCAGCTGTTCCCCTGCTGTGCGGACGGCAATTTCTCCTGCTCTGTCCACATTCTCACCACTACAGATTTTAAAGTTGCTCCAATTACACCTCTGGCTCCTCTGTTTTCAGTATTATCCCTGAGCTCCAACACCGCCAGTTGGCGCTCGGAAGTGCCGTCTGCACAGTCAACACTTGCTGCCATGTCATTGGGGTTCAGTAACGTCAGCTGTTCCCCTGCTGTGCGGACGGCAATTTCTCCTGCTCTGTCCACATTCTCACTACTACAGATTTTAAAGTTGCTCCAATTACACTTCTGGCTCCTCTGTTTTCAGTATTATCCCTGAGCTCCAACACCGCCAGTTGGCGCTCGGAAGTGCCGTCTGCACAGTCAACACTTGCTGCCGTCTTATTGGGGTTCAGTAACGTCAGCTGTTCCCCTGCTGTGCGGACGGCAATTTCTCCTGCTCTGTCCACATCCACTGTACTACTGATTTAAAACCTCCTCCAAATACACCTCTGGCTCCTCTGTTTTCAGTATTATCCCTGAGCTCCAACATCGCCAGTTGGCGCTCGGAAGTGCCGTGTGCACAGTCAACACTTGCTGCCATGTTATTGGGGTTCAGTAACGTCAGCTGTTCGCCTGATTTGCAGACGGCAATTTCTCCTGCTCTGTCCACATTCCCACTACTACAGATTTTAAAGTTGCTCCAATTACACCTCTGGCTCCTCTGTTTTCAGTATTATCCCTGAGCTCCAACACCGCCAGTTGGCGCTCGGAAGTGCCGTCTGCACAGTCAACACTTGCTGCCGTGTCATTGGGGTTCAGTAACGTCAGCTGTTCCCCTGCTGTGCGGATGGCAATTTCTCCTGCTCTGTCCACATTCTCACTACTACAGATTTTAGAGTTGCTCCAATTACACCTCTGGCTCCTCTGTTTTCAGTATTATCCCTGAGCTCCAACACCGCCAGTTGGCGCTCGGAAGTGCCGTCCGCAGAGTCAACACTTGCTGCCGTGTCATTAGGGTTCAGTAACATCAGCTGTTCCCCTGCTGTGCGGACAGCAATTTCTCCTGCTCTGTCCACATTCTCACTACTACAGGTTTTAAAGTTGCTCCAATTACACCTCTGGCTCCTCTGTTTTCAGTATTATCCCTGAGCTCCAACACCGCCAGTTGGCGCTCGGAAGTGCCGTCTGCACAGTCAACACTTGCTGCCGTGTTATTTGGGTTCAGTAACATCAGCCGTTCCCCTGCTGTGCGGACGGCAATTTTTCCTGCTCTGTCCACATCCACTGTACTACTGATTTAAAACCTCCTCCAAATACACTTCTGGCTCCTCTGTTTTCAGTATTATCCCTGAGCTCCAACATCGCCAGTTGGCGCTCGGAAGTGCCGTCTGCACAGTCAACACTTGCTGCCATGTTATTGGGGTTCAGTAACGTTAGCTGTTCCCCTGATTTGCAGACGGCAATTTCTCCTGCTCTGTCCACATTCTCACTACTACAGATTTTAAAGTTGCTCCAATTACACCTCTGGCTCCTCTGTTTTCAGTATTATCTCTGAGCTCCAACACCGCCAGTTGGCGCTCGGAAGTGCCGTCTGCACAGTCAACACTTGCTGCCATGTCATTGGGGTTCAGTAACGTCAGCTGTTCCCCTGCTGTGCGGATGGCAATTTCTCCTGCTCTGTCCACATTCTCACTACTACAGATTTTAAAGTTGCTCCAATTACACCTCTGGCTCCTCTGTTTTCAGTATTATCCCTGAGCTCCAACACCGCCAGTTGGCGCTCGGAAGTGCCGTCCGCAGAGTCAACACTTGCTGCCGTGTCATTGGGGTTCAGTAACATCAGCTGTTCCCCTGCTGTGCGGACAGCAATTTCTCCTGCTCTGTCCACATTCTCACTACTACAGATTTTAAAGTTGCTCCAATTACACCTCTGGCTCCTCTGTTTTCAGTATTATCCCTGAGCTCCAACACCGCCAGTTGGCGCTCGGAAGTGCCGTCTGCACAGTCAACACTTGCTGCCGTGTTATTGGGGTTCAGTAACATCAGCCGTTCCCCTGCTGTGCGGACGGCAATTTCTCCTGCTCTGTCCACATCCACTGTACTACTGATTTAAAACCTCCTCCAAATACACTTCTGGCTCCTCTGTTTTCAGTATTATCCCTGAGCTCCAACACCGCCAGTTGGCGCTCGGAAGTGCCGTCTGCACAGTCAACACTTGCTGCCATGTCATTGGGGTTCAGTAACGTCAGCTGTTCCCCTGCTGTGCGGACGGCAATTTCTCCTGCTCTGTCCACATTCTCACTACTACAGATTTTAAAGTTGCTCCAATTACACCTCTGGCTCCTCTGTTTTCAGTATTATCCCTGAGCTCCAACACCGCAAGTTGGCGCTCGGAAGTGCCGTCTGCACAGTCAACACTTGCTGCTGTGTAATTGGGGTTCAGTAACGTCAGCTGTTCCCCTGCTGTGCGGACGGCAATTTCTCCTGCTCTGTCCACATTCTCACCACTACAGATTTTAAAGTTGCTCCAATTACACCTCTGGCTCCTCTGTTTTCAGTATTATCCCTGAGCTCCAACACCGCCAGTTGGCGCTCGGAAGTGCCGTCTGCACAGTCAACACTTGCTGCCATGTCATTGGGGTTCAGTAACGTCAGCTGTTCCCCTGCTGTGCGGACGGCAATTTCTCCTGCTCTGTCCACATTCTCACTACTACAGATTTTAAAGTTGCTCCAATTACACTTCTGGCTCCTCTGTTTTCAGTATTATCCCTGAGCTCCAACACCGCCAGTTGGCGCTCGGAAGTGCCGTCTGCACAGTCAACACTTGCTGCCGTCTTATTGGGGTTCAGTAACGTCAGCTGTTCCCCTGCTGTGCGGACGGCAATTTCTCCTGCTCTGTCCACATCCACTGTACTACTGATTTAAAACCTCCTCCAAATACACCTCTGGCTCCTCTGTTTTCAGTATTATCCCTGAGCTCCAACATCGCCAGTTGGCGCTCGGAAGTGCCGTGTGCACAGTCAACACTTGCTGCCATGTTATTGGGGTTCAGTAACGTCAGCTGTTCGCCTGATTTGCAGACGGCAATTTCTCCTGCTCTGTCCACATTCCCACTACTACAGATTTTAAAGTTGCTCCAATTACACCTCTGGCTCCTCTGTTTTCAGTATTATCCCTGAGCTCCAACACCGCCAGTTGGCGCTCGGAAGTGCCGTCTGCACAGTCAACACTTGCTGCCGTGTCATTGGGGTTCAGTAACGTCAGCTGTTCCCCTGCTGTGCGGATGGCAATTTCTCCTGCTCTGTCCACATTCTCACTACTACAGATTTTAGAGTTGCTCCAATTACACCTCTGGCTCCTCTGTTTTCAGTATTATCCCTGAGCTCCAACACCGCCAGTTGGCGCTCGGAAGTGCCGTACGCAGAGTCAACACTTGCTGCCGTGTCATTAGGGTTCAGTAACATCAGCTGTTCCCCTGCTGTGCGGACAGCAATTTCTCCTGCTCTGTCCACATTCTCACTACTACAGGTTTTAAAGTTGCTCCAATTACACCTCTGGCTCCTCTGTTTTCAGTATTATCCCTGAGCTCCAACACCGCCAGTTGGCGCTCGGAAGTGCCGTCTGCACAGTCAACACTTGCTGCCGTGTTATTGGGGTTCAGTAACATCAGCCGTTCCCCTGCTGTGCGGACGGCAATTTTTCCTGCTCTGTCCACATCCACTGTACTACTGATTTAAAACCTCCTCCAAATACACTTCTGGTTCCTCTGTTTTCAGTATTATCCCTGAGCTCCAACACCGCCAGTTGGCGCTCGGAAGTGCCGTCTGCACAGTCAACACTTGCTGCCATGTTATTGGGGTTCAGTAACGTCAGCTGTTCCCCTGCTGTGCAGACGGCAATTTCTCCTGCTCTATCCACATTCTCACTACTACAGATTTTAAAGTTGCTCCAATTACACCTCTGGCTCCTCTGTTTTCAGTATTATCCCTGAGCTCCAACACCGCAAGTTGGCGCTCGGAAGTGCCGTCTGCACAGTCAACACTTGCTGCCGTGTCATTGGGGTTCAGTAACGTCAGCTGTTCCCCTGCTGTGCGGACGGCAATTTCTCCTGCTCTGTCCACATTCTCACTACTACAGATTTTAAAGTTGCTCCAATTCCACCTCTGGCTCCTCTGTTTTCAGTATTATCCCTGAGCTCCAACACCGCCAGTTGGCGCTCGGAAGTGCCGTCTGCACAGTCAACACTTGCTGCCGTGTTATTGGGGTTCAGTAACATCAGCTGTTCCTCTGCTGTGCGGACGGCAATTTCTCCTGCTCTGTCCACATCCACTGTACTACTGATTTAAAACTTCCTCCAAATACACCTCTGGCTCCTCTGTTTTCAGTATTATCCCTGAGCTCCAGCACCGCCAGTTGGCGCTCGGAAGTGCCGTCTGCACAGTCAACACTTGCTGCCATGTTATTGGGGTTCGGTAACATCAGCTTTTCCCCTGCTGTGCGGACGGCAATTTCTCCTGCTCTGTCCACATTCTCACTACTACAGATTTTAAAGTTGCTCCAATTACACCTCTGGCTCCTCTGTTTTCAGTATTATCCCGGAGCTCCAACACCGCCAGTTGGCGCTCGGAAGTGCCGTCTGCACAGTCAACACTTGCTGCCGTGTTATTGGGGTTCAGTAACATCAGCCGTTCCCCTGCTGTGCGGACGGCAATTTCTCCTGCTCTGTCCACATCCACTGTACTACTGATTTAAAACCTCCTCCAAGTACACTTCTGGCTCCTCTGTTTTCAGTATTATCCCTGAGCTCCAACACCGCCAGTTGGCGCTCGGAAGTGCCGTCTGCACAGTCAACACTTGCTGCCATGTTATTGGGGTTCAGTAACGTCAGCTGTTCCCCTGCTGTGCAGACGGCAATTTCTCCTGCTCTGTCCACATTCTCACTACTACAGATTTTAAAGTTGCTCCAATTACACCTCTGGCTCCTCTGTTTTCAGTATTATCCCTGAGCTCCAACACCGCAAGTTGGCGCTCGGAAGTGCCGTCTGCACAGTCAACACTTGCTGCCGTGTCATTGGGGTTCAGTAACGTCAGCTGTTCCCCTGCTGTGCGGACGGCAAGTTCTCCTGCTCTGTCATCATTCTCACCACTACAGATTTTAAAATTGCTCCAATTACACCTCTGGCTCCTCTGTTTTCAGTATTATCCCTGAGCTCCAACACTGCCAGTTGGCGCTCGGAAGTGCCGTCTGCACAGTCAACACTTGCTGCCATGTCATTGGGGTTCAGTAACGTCAGCTGTTCCCCTGCTGTGCGGACGGCAATTTCTCCTGCTCTGTCCACATTCTCACTACTACAGATTTTAAAGTTGCTCCAATTACACCTCTGGCTCCTCTGTTTTCAGTATTGTCCCTG
This sequence comes from Phyllobates terribilis, assembly GCF_046119375.1. Lineage (NCBI taxonomy): Eukaryota > Metazoa > Chordata > Amphibia > Anura > Dendrobatidae > Phyllobates > Phyllobates terribilis. The sequence goes on along the minus strand of NW_027362768.1, from coordinate 111,013,619 downwards.
AGCTCCAACACCGCAAGTTGGCGCTCGGAAGTGCCGTCTGCACAGTCAACACTTGCTGCCGTGTCATTGGGGTTCAGTAACGTCAGCTGTTCCCCTGCTGTGCGGACGGCAATTTCTCCTGCTCTGTCCACATTCTCACCACTACAGATTTTAAAGTTGCTCCAATTACACCTCTGGCTCCTCTGTTTTCAGTATTATCCCTGAGCTCCAACACCGCCAGTTGGCGCTCGGAAGTGCCGTCTGCACAGTCAACACTTGCTGCCATGTCATTGGGGTTCAGTAACGTCAGCTGTTCCCCTGCTGTGCGGACGGCAATTTCTCCTGCTCTGTCCACATCCACTGTACTACTGATTTAAAACCTCCTCCAGATACACCTCTGGCTCCTCTGTTTTCAGTATTATCCCTGAGCTCCAACATCGCCAGTTGGCGCTCGGAAGTGCCGTCTGCACAGTCAACACTTGCTGCCATGTTATTGGGGTTCAGTAACGTTAGCTGTTCCCCTGATTTGCAGACGGCAATTTCTCCTGCTCTGTCCACATTCTCACTACTACAGATTTTAAAGTTGCTCCAATTACACCTCTGGCTCCTCTGTTTTCAGTATTATCTCTGAGCTCCAACACCGACAGTTGGCGCTCGGAAGTGCCGTCTGCACAGTCAACACTTGCTGCCATGTCATTGGGGTTCAGTAACGTCAGCTGTTCCCCTGCTGTGCGGATGGCAATTTCTCCTGCTCTGTCCACATTCTCACTACTACAGATTTTAAAGTTGCTCCAATTACACCTCTGGCTCCTCTGTTTTCAGTATTATCCCTGAGCTCCAACACCGCCAGTTGGCGCTCGGAAGTGCCGTCCGCAGAGTCAACACTTGCTGCCGTGTCATTGGGGTTCAGTAACATCAGCTGTTCCCCTGCTGTGCGGACAGCAATTTCTCCTGCTCTGTCCTCATTCTCACTACTACAGATTTTAAAGTTGCTCCAATTACACCTCTGGCTCCTCTGTTTTCAGTATTATCCCTGAGCTCCAACACCGCCAGTTGGCGCTCGGAAGTGCCGTCTGCACAGTCAACACTTGCTGCCGTGTTATTGGGGTTCAGTAACATCAGCCGTTCCCCTGCTGTGCGGACGGCAATTTCTCCCGCTCTGTCCACATCCACTGTACTACTGATTTAAAACCTCCTCCAAATACACTTCTGGCTCCTCTGTTTTCAGTATTATCCCTGAGCTCCAACACCGCCAGTTGGCGCTCGGAAGTGCCGTCTGCACAGTCAACACTTGCTGCCATGTCATTGGGGTTCAGTAACGTCAGCTGTTCCCCTGCTGTGTGGACGGCAATTTCTCCTGCTCTGTCCACATTCTCACTACTACAGATTTTAAAGTTGCTCCAATTACACCTCTGGCTCCTCTGTTTTCAGTATTATCCCTGAGCTCCAACACCGACAGTTGGCGCTCGGAAGTGCCGTCTGCACAGTCAACACTTGCTGCCATGTCATTGGGGTTCAGTAACGTCAGCTGTTCCCCTGCTGTGCGGACGGCAATTTCTCCTGCTCTGTCCACATTCTCACTACTACAGATTTTAAAGTTGCTCCAATTACACTTCTGGCTCCTCTGTTTTCAGTATTATCCCTGAGCTCCAACACCGCCAGTTGGCGCTCGGAAGTGCCGTCTGCACAGTCAACACTTGCTGCCGTGTTATTGGGGTTCAGTAACGTCAGCTGTTCCCCTGCTGTGCGGACGGCAATTTCTCCTGCTCTGTCCACATCCACTGTACTACTGATTTAAAACCTCCTCCAAATACACCTCTGGCTCCTCTGTTTTCAGTATTATCCCTGAGCTCCAACATCGCCAGTTGGCGCTCGGAAGTGCCGTGTGCACAGTCAACACTTGCTGCCATGTTATTGGGGTTCAGTAACGTCAGCTGTTCGCCTGATTTGCAGACGGCAATTTCTCCTGCTCTGTCCACATTCCCACTACTACAGATTTTAAAGTTGCTCCAATTACACCTCTGGCTCCTCTGTTTTCAGTATTATCCCTGAGCTCCAACACCGCCAGTTGGCGCTCGGAAGTGCCGTCTGCACAGTCAACACTTGCTGCCGTGTCATTGGGGTTCAGTAACGTCAGCTGTTCCCCTGCTGTGCGGATGGCAATTTCTCCTGCTCTGTCCACATTCTCACTACTACAGATTTTAGAGTTGCTCCAATTACACCTCTGGCTCCTCTGTTTTCAGTATTATCCCTGAGCTCCAACACCGCCAGTTGGCGCTCGGAAGTGCCGTCCACAGAGTCAACACTTGCTGCCGTGTCATTAGGGTTCAGTAACATCAGCTGTTCCCCTGCTGTGCGGACAGCAATTTCTCCTGCTCTGTCCACATTCTCACTACTACAGGTTTTAAAGTTGCTCCAATTACACCTCTGGCTCCTCTGTTTTCAGTATTATCCCTGAGCTCCAACACCGCCAGTTGGCGCTCGGAAGTGCCGTCTGCACAGTCAACACTTGCTGCCGTGTTATTGGGGTTCAGTAACATCAGCCGTTCCCCTGCTGTGCGGACGGCAATTTTTCCTGCTCTGTCCACATCCACTGTACTACTGAATTAAAACCTCCTCCAAATACACTTCTGGCTCCTCTGTTTTCAGTATTATCCCTGAGCTCCAACATCGCCAGTTGGCGCTCGGAAGTGCCGTCTGCACAGTCAACACTTGCTGCCATGTTATTGGGGTTCAGTAACGTTAGCTGTTCCCCTGATTTGCAGACGGCAATTTCTCCTGCTCTGTCCACATTCTCACTACTACAGATTTTAAAGTTGCTCCAATTACACCTCTGGCTCCTCTGTTTTCAGTATTATCCCTGAGCTCCAACACCGCCAGTTGGCGCTCGGAAGTGCCGTCCGCAGAGTCAACACTTGCTGCCGTGTCATTGGGGTTCAGTAACATCAGCTGTTCCCCTGCTGTGCGGACAGCAATTTCTCCTGCTCTGTCCACATTCTCACTACTACAGGTTTTAAAGTTGCTCCAATTACACCTCTGGCTCCTCTGTTTTCAGTATTATCCCTGAGCTCCAACACTGCCAGTTGGCGCTCGGAAGTGCCGTCTGCACAGTCAACACTTGCTGCCGTGTTATTGGGGTTCAGTAACATCAGCCGTTCCCCTGCTGTGCGGACGGCAATTTTTCCTGCTCTGTCCACATCCACTGTACTACTGATTTAAAACCTCCTCCAAATACACTTCTGGCTCCTCTGTTTTCAGTATTATCCCTGAGCTCCAACACCGCCAGTTGGCGCTCGGAAGTGCCGTCTGCACAGTCAACACTTGCTGCCATGTTATTGGGGTTCAGTAACGTCAGCTGTTCCCCTGCTGTGCAGACGGCAATTTCTCCTGCTCTATCCACATTCTCACTACTACAGATTTTAAAGTTGCTCCAATTACACCTCTGGCTCCTCTGTTTTCAGTATTATCCCTGAGCTCCAACACCGCAAGTTGGCGCTCGGAAGTGCCGTCTGCACAGTCAACACTTGCTGCCGTGTCATTGGGGTTCAGTAACGTCAGCTGTTCCCCTGCTGTGCGGACGGCAATTTCTCCTGCTCTGTCCACATTCTCACCACTACAGATTTTAAAGTTGCTCCAATTACACCTCTGGCTCCTCTGTTTTCAGTATTATCCCTGAGCTCCAACACCGCCAGTTGGCGCTCGGAAGTGCCGTCTGCACAGTCAACACTTGCTGCCGTGTCATTGGGGTTCAGTAACGTCAGCTGTTCCCCTGCTGTGCGGACGGCAATTTCTCCTGCTCTGTCCACATTCTCACTACTACAGATTTTAAAGTTGCTCCAATTACACCTCTGGCTCCTCTGTTTTCAGTATTATCCCTGAGCTCCAACACCGCCAGTTGGCGCTCGGAAGTGCCGTCTGCACAGTCAACACTTGCTGCCGTGTTATTGGGGTTCAGTAACATCAGCTGTTCCTCTGCTGTGCGGACGGCAATTTCTCCTGCTCTGTCCACATCCACTGTACTACTGATTTAAAACCTCCTCCAAATACACCTCTGGCTCCTCAGTTTTCAGTATTATCCCTGAGCTCCAGCACCGCCAGTTGGCGCTCGGAAGTGCCGTCTGCACAGTCAACACTTGCTGCCATGTTATTGGGGTTCGGTAACATCAGCTTTTCCCCTGCTGTGCGGACGGCAATTTCTCCTGTTCTGTCCACATTCTCACTACTACAGATTTTAAAGTTGCTCCAATTACACCTCTGGCTCCTCTGTTTTCAGTATTATCCCGGAGCTCCAACACCGCCAGTTGGCGCTCGGAAGTGCCGTCTGCACAGTCAACACTTGCTGCCGTGTTATTGGGGTTCAGTAACATCAGCCGTTCCCCTGCTGTGCGGACGGCAATTTCTCCTGCTCTGTCCACATCCACTGTACTACTGATTTAAAACCTCCTCCAAATACACTTCTGGCTCCTCTGTTTTCAGTATTATCCCTGAGCTCCAACACCGCCAGTTGGCGCTCGGAAGTGCCGTCTGCACAGTCAACACTTGCTGCCATGTTATTGGGGTTCAGTAACGTCAGCTGTTCCACTGCTGTGCAGACGGCAATTTCTCCTGCTCTGTCCACATTCTCACTACTACAGATTTTAAAGTTGCTCCAATTACACCTCTGGCTCCTCTGTTTTCAGTATTATCCCTGAGCTCCAACACCGCAAGTTGGCGCTCGGAAGTGCCGTCTGCACAGTCAACACTTGCTGCCGTGTCATTGGGGTTCAGTAACGTCAGCTGTTCCCCTGCTGTGCGGTCGGCAAGTTCTCCTGCTCTGTCCACATTCTCACCACTACAGATTTTAAAATTGCTCCAATTACACCTCTGGCTCCTCTGTTTTCAGTATTATCCCTGAGCTCCAACACCGCCAGTTGGCGCTCGGAAGTGCCGTCTGCACAGTCAACACTTGCTGCCGTGTCATTAGGGTTCAGTAACGTCAGCTGTTCCTCTGCTGTGCGGACGGCAATTTCTCCTGCTCTGTCCACATTCTCACTACTACAGATTTTAAAGTTGCTCCAATTACACCTCTGGCTTCTCTGTTTTCAGTATTATCCCGGAGCTCCAACACCGCCAGTTGGCGCTCGGAAGTGCCGTCTGCACAGTCAACACTTGCTGCCGTGTTATTGGGGTTCAGTAACATCAGCTGTTCCTCTGCTGTGCGGACGGCAATTTCTCCTGCTCTGTCCACATCCACTGTACTACTGATTTAAAACCTCCTCCAAATACACCTCTGGCTCCTCTGTTTTCAGTATTATCCCTGAGCTCCATCACCGCCAGTTGGCGCTCGGAAGTGCCGTCTGCACAGTCAACACTTTCTGCCATGTTATTGGGGTTCGGTAACATCAGCTTTTCCCCTGCTGTGCGGACGGCAAATTCTCCTGCTCTGTCCACATTCTCACTACTACAGATTTTAAAGTTGCTCCAATTACACCTCTGGCTCCTCTGTTTTCAGTATTATCCCTGAGCTCCAACACCGCCAGTTGGCGCTCGGAAGTGCCGTCTGCACAGTCAACACTTGATGCCGTGTTATTGGGGTTCAGTAACGTCAACTGTTCCCCTGCTGTGCGGACGTCAATTTCTCCTGCTCTGTCCACATCCACTGTACTACTGATTTAAAACCTCCTCCAAATACACCTCTGGCTCCTCTGTTTTCAGTATTATCCCTGAGCTCCAACACCGCCAGTTGGCGCTCGGAAGTGCCGTCTGCACAGTCAACACTTGCCGCCATGTTATTGGGGTTCGGTAACGTCAGCTGTTCCCCTGCTGTGCGGACGGCAATTTCTCCTGCTCTGTCCACATTCTCACTACTACAGATTTTAAAGTTGCTACAATTACACCTCTGGCTCCTCTGTTTTCAATATTATCCCTGAGCTCCAACACCGCCAGTTGGCGCTCGGAAGTGCCGTCTGCACAGTCAACACTTGCTGCCGTGTCATTGGGGTTCAGTAACGTCAGCTGTTCCCCTGCTGTGCGGACGGCAATTTCTCCTGCTCTGTCCACATTCTCACTACTACAGTTGCTCCAATTACACCTCTGGCTCCTCTGTTTTCAGTATTATCCCTAAGCTCCAACACCGCCAGTTGGCGCTCGGAAGTGCCGTCTGCACAGTCAACACTTGCTGCCGTGTTATTGGGGTTCAGTAACATCAGCCGTTCCCCTGCTGTGCGGACGGCAATTTTTCCTGCTCTGTCCACATCCACTGTACTACTGATTTAAAACCTCCTCCAAATACACTTCTGGCTCCTCTGTTTTCAGTATTATCCCTGAGCTCCAACACCGCCAGTTGGCGCTCGGAAGTGCCGTCTGCACAGTCAACACTTGCTGCCATGTTATTGGGGTTCAGTAACGTCAGCTGTTCCCCTGCTGTGCAGACGGCAATTTCTCCTGCTCTATCCACATTCTCACTACTACAGATTTTAAAGTTGCTCCAATTACACCTCTGGCTCCTCTGTTTTCAGTATTATCCCTGAGCTCCAACACCGCAAGTTGGCGCTCGGAAGTGCCGTCTGCACAGTCAACACTTGCTGCCGTGTCATTGGGGTTCAGTAACGTCAGCTGTTCCCCTGCTGTGCGGACGGCAATTTCTCCTGCTCTGTCCACATTCTCACCACTACAGATTTTAAAGTTGCTCCAATTACACCTCTGGCTCCTCTGTTTTCAGTATTATCCCTGAGCTCCAACACCGCCAGTTGGCGCTCGGAAGTGCCGTCTGCACAGTCAACACTTGCTGCCGTGTCATTGGGGTTCAGTAACGTCAGCTGTTCCCCTGCTGTGCGGACGGCAATTTCTCCTGCTCTGTCCACATTCTCACTACTACAGATTTTAAAGTTGCTCCAATTACACCTCTGGCTCCTCTGTTTTCAGTATTATCCCTGAGCTCCAACACCGCCAGTTGGCGCTCGGAAGTGCCGTCTGCACAGTCAACACTTGCTGCCGTGTTATTGGGGTTCAGTAACATCAGCTGTTCCTCTGCTGTGCGGACGGCAATTTCTCCTGCTCTGTCCACATCCACTGTACTACTGATTTAAAACCTCCTCCAAATACACCTCTGGCTCCTCTGTTTTCAGTATTATCCCTGAGCTCCAGCACCGCCAGTTGGCGCTCGGAAGTGCCGTCTGCACAGTCAACACTTGCTGCCATGTTATTGGGATTCGGTAACATCAGCTTTTCCCCTGCTGTGCGGACGGCAATTTCTCCTGCTCTGTTCACATTCTCACTACTACAGATTTTAAAGTTGCTCCAATTACACCTCTGGCTCCTCTGTTTTCAGTATTATCCCGGAGCTCCAACACCGCCAGTTGGCGCTCGGAAGTGCCGTCTGCACAGTCAACACTTGCTGCCGTGTTATTGGGGTTCAGTAACATCAGCCGTTCCCCTGCTGTGCGGACGGCAATTTCTCCTGCTCTGTCCACATCCACTGTACTACTGATTTAAAACCTCCTCCAAATACACTTCTGGCTCCTCTGTTTTCAGTATTATCCCTGAGCTCCAACACCGCCAGTTGGCGCTCGGAAGTGCCGTCTGCACAGTCAACACTTGCTGCCATGTTATTGGGGTTCAGTAACGTCAGCTGTTCCCCTGCTGTGCAGACGGCAATTTCTCCTGCTCTGTCCACATTCTCACTACTACAGATTTTAAAGTTGCTCCAATTACACCTCTGGCTCCTCTGTTTTCAGTATTATCCCTGAGCTCCAACACCGCCAGTTGGCGCTCGGAAGTGCCGTCTGCACAGTCAACACTTGATGCCGTGTTATTGGGGTTCAGTAACGTCAACTGTTCCCCTGCTGTGCGGACGGCAATTTCTCCTGCTCTGTCCACATTCTCACCACTACAGATTTTAAAGTTGCTCCAATTACACCTCTGGCTCCTCTGTTTTCAGTATTATCCCTGAGCTCCAACACCGCCAGTTGGCGCTCGGAAGTGCCGTCTGCACAGTCAACACTTGCTGCCGTGTCATTGGGGTTCAGTAACGTCAGCTGTTCCCCTGCTGTGCGGACGGCAATTTCTCCTGCTCTGTCCACATTCTCACTACTACAGATTTTAAAGTTGCTCCAATTACACCTCTGGCTCCTCTGTTTTCAGTATTATCCCTGAGCTCCAACACCGCCAGTTGGCGCTCGGAAGTGCCGTCTGCACAGTCAACACTTGCTGCCATGTTATTGGGGTTCAGTAACATCAGCTGTTCCTCTGCTGTGCGGACGGCAATTTCTCCTGCTCTGTCCACATCCACTGTACTACTGATTTAAAACCTCCTCCAAATACACCTCTGGCTCCTCTGTTTTCAGTATTATCCCTGAGCTCCAGCACCGCCAGTTGGCGCTCGGAAGTGCCGTCTGCACAGTCAACACTTGCTGCCATGTTATTGGGATTCGGTAACATCAGCTTTTCCCCTGCTGTGCGGACGGCAATTTCTCCTGCTCTGTCCACATTCTCACTACTACAGATTTTAAAGTTGCTCCAATTACACCTCTGGCTCCTCTGTTTTCAGTATTATCCCGGAGCTCCAACACCGCCAGTTGGCGCTCGGAAGTGCCGTCTGCACAGTCAACACTTGCTGCCGTGTTATTGGGGTTCAGTAACATCAGCCGTTCCCCTGCTGTGCGGACGGCAATTTCTCCTGCTCTGTCCACATCCACTGTACTACTGATTTAAAACCTCCTCCAAATACACTTCTGGCTCCTCTGTTTTCAGTATTATCCCTGAGCTCCAACACCGCCAGTTGGCGCTCGGAAGTGCCGTCTGCACAGTCAACACTTGCTGCCATGTTATTGGGGTTCAGTAACGTCAGCTGTTCCCCTGCTGTGCAGACGGCAATTTCTCCTGCTCTGTCCACATTCTCACTACTACAGATTTTAAAGTTGCTCCAATTACACCTCTGGCTCCTCTGTTTTCAGTATTATCCCTGAGCTCCAACACCGCCAGTTGGCGCTCGGAAGTGCCGTCTGCACAGTCAACACTTGATGCCGTGTTATTGGGGTTCAGTAACGTCAACTGTTCCCCTGCTGTGCGGACGGCAATTTCTCCTGCTCTGTCCACATCCACTGTACTACTGATTTAAAACCTCCTCCAAATACACCTCTGGCTCCTCTGTTTTCAGTATTATCCCTGAGCTCCAACACCGCCAGTTGGCGCTCGGAAGTGCCGTCTGCACAGTCAACACTTGCCGCCATGTTATTGGGGTTCGGTAACGTCAGCTGTTCCCCTGCTGTGCGGACGGCAATTTCTCCTGCTCTGTCCACATTCTCACTACTACAGATTTTAAAGTTGCTACAATTACACCTCTGGCTCCTCTGTTTTCAATATTATCCCTGAGCTCCAACACCGCCAGTTGGCGCTCGGAAGTGCCGTCTGCACAGTCAACACTTGCTGCCGTGTCATTGGGGTTCAGTAACGTCAGCTGTTCCCCTGCTGTGCGGACGGCAATTTCTCCTGCTCTGTCCACATTCTCACTACTACAGTTGCTCCAATTACACCTCTGGCTCCTCTGTTTTCAGTATTATCCCTGAGCTCCAACACCGCCAGTTGGCGCTCGGAAGTGCCGTCTGCACAGTCAACACTTGCTGCCGTGTTATTGGGGTTCAGTAACATCAGCCGTTCCCCCGCTGTGCGGACGGCAATTTTTCCTGCTCTGTCCACATCCACTGTACTACTGATTTAAAACCTCCTCCAAATACACTTCTGGCTCCTCTGTTTTCAGTATTATCCCTGAGCTCCAACACCGCCAGTTGGCGCTCGGAAGTGCCGTCTGCACAGTCAACACTTGCTGCCGTGTCATTGGGGTTCAGTAACGTCAGCTGTTCCCCTGCTGTGCGGACGGCAAGTTCTCCTGCTCTGTCCACATTCTCACCACTACAGATTTTAAAATTGCTCCAATTACACCTCTGGCTCCTCTGTTTTCAGTATTATCCCTGAGCTCCAACACCGCCAGTTAGCGCTCGGAAGTGCCGTCTGCACAGTCAACACTTGCTGCCGTGTCATTAGGGTTCAGTAACGTCAGCTGTTCCTCTGCTGTGCGGACGGCAATTTCTCCTGCTCTGTCCACATTCTCACTACTACAGATTTTAAAGTTGCTCCAATTACACCTCTGGCTTCTCTGTTTTCAGTATTATCCCGGAGCTCCAACACCGCCAGTTGGCGCTCGGAAGTGCCGTCTGCACAGTCAACACTTGCTGCCGTGTTATTGGGGTTCAGTAACATCAGCTGTTCCTCTGCTGTGCGGACGGCAATTTCTCCTGCTCTGTCCACATCCACTGTACTACTGATTTAAAACCTCCTCCAAATACACCTCTGGCTCCTCTGTTTTCAGTATTATCCCTGAGCTCCATCACCGCCAGTTGGCGCTCGGAAGTGCCGTCTGCACAGTCAACACTTGCTGCCATGTTATTGGGGTTCGGTAACATCAGCTTTTCCCCTGCTGTGCGGACGGCAAATTCTCCTGCTCTGTCCACATTCTCACTACTACAGATTTTAAAGTTGCTCCAATTACACCTCTGGCTCCTCTGTTTTCAGTATTATCCCTGAGCTCCAACACCGCCAGTTGGCGCTCGGAAGTGCCGTCTGCACAGTCAACACTTGATGCCGTGTTATTGGGGTTCAGTAACGTCAACTGTTCCCCTGCTGTGCGGACGGCAATTTCTCCTGCTCTGTCCACATCCACTGTACTACTGATTTAAAACCTCCTCCAAATACACCTCTGGCTCCTCTGTTTTCAGTATTATCCCTGAGCTCCAACACCGCCAGTTGGCGCTCGGAAGTGCCGTCTGCACAGTCAACACTTGCCGCCATGTTATTGGGGTTCGGTAACGTCAGCTGTTCCCCTGCTGTGCGGACGGCAATTTCTCCTGCTCTGTCCACATTCTCACTACTACAGATTTTAAAGTTGCTACAATTACACCTCTGGCTCCTCTGTTTTCAATATTATCCCTGAGCTCCAACACCGCCAGTTGGCGCTCGGAAGTGCCGTCTGCACAGTCAACACTTGCTGCCGTGTCATTGGGGTTCAGTAACGTCAGCTGTTCCCCTGCTGTGCGGACGGCAATTTCTCCTGCTCTGTCCACATTCTCACTACTACAGTTGCTCCAATTACACCTCTGGCTCCTCTGTTTTCAGTATTATCCCTGAGCTCCAACACCGCCAGTTGGCGCTCGGAAGTGCCGTCTGCACAGTCAGCACTTGCTGCCCTGTCATTGGGGTTCAGTAACGTCAGCTGTTCCCCTGCTGTGCGGACGGCAATTTCTCCTGCTCTGTCCACATTCTCACCACTACAGATTTTAAAGTTGCTCCAATTACACCTCTGGCTCCTCTGTTTTCAGTATTATCCCTGAGCTCCAACACCGCCAGTTGGCGCTCGGAAGTGCCGTCTGCACAGTCAACACTTGCTGCCGTGTTATTGGGGTTCAGTAACATCAGCTGTTCCTCTGCTGTGTGGACGGCAATTTCTCCTGCTCTGTCCACATCCACTGTACTACTGATTTAAAACCTCCTCCAAATACACCTCTGGCTCCTCTGTTTTCAGTATTATCCCTGAGCTCCAGCACCGCCAGTTGGCGCTCGGAAGTGCCGTCTGCACAGTCAACACTTGCTGCCATGTTATTGGGGTTCGGTAACATCAGCTTTTCCCCTGCTGTGCGGACGGCAAATTCTCCTGCTCTGTCCACATTCTCACTACTACAGATTTTAAAGTTGCTCCAATTACACCTCTGGCTCCTCTGTTTTCAGTATTATCCCTGAGCTCCAACACCGCCAATTGGCGCTCGGAAGTGCCGTCTGCACAGTCAACACTTGCTGCCGTGTTATTGGGGTTCAGTAACGTCAGCTGTTCCCCTGCTGTGCGGATGGCAATTTCTCCTGCTCTGTCCACATCCACTGTACTACTGATTTAAAATCTCCTCCAAATACACCTCTGGCTCCTCTGTTTTCAGTATTATCCCTGAGCTCCAACACCGCCAGTTGGCGCTCGGAAGTGCCGTCTGCACAGTCAACACTTGCTGCCATGTTATTGGGGTTCGGTAACGTCAGCTGTTCCCCTGCTGTGCGGACGGCAATTTCTCCTGCTCTGTCCACATTCTCACTACTACAGATTTTAAAGTTGCTCCAATTACACCTCTGGCTCCTCTGTTTGCAGTATTATCCCTGAGCTCCAACACCGCCAGTTGGCGCTCGGAAGTGCCGTCTGCACAGTCAACACTTGCTGCCATGTTATTGGGGTTCGGTAACGTCAGCTGTTCCCCTGCTGTGCGGACGGCAATTTCTCCTGCTCTGTCCACATTCTCACTACTACAGATTTTAAAGTTGCTCCAATTACACCTCTGGCTCCTCTATTTGCAGTATTATCCCTGAGCTCCAACACCGCCAGTTGGCGCTCGGAAGTGCCGTCTGCACAGTCAACACTTGCTGCCGTGTCATTGGGGTTCAGTAACGTCAGCTGTTCCCCTGCTGTGCGGACGGCAATTTCTCCTGCTCTGTCCACATTCTCACTACTACAGATTTTAAAGTTGCTCCAATTACACCTCTGGCTCCTCTGTTTTCAGTATTATCCCTGAGCTCCAACACCGCCAGTTGGCGCTCAGAAGTGCCGTCTGCACAGTCAGCACTTGCTGCCCTGTCATTGGGGTTCAGTAACGTCAGCTGTTCCCCTGCTGTGCGGACGGCAATTTCTCCTGCTCTGTCCACATTCTCACTACTTCAGATTTTAAAGTTGCTCCAATTACACCTCTGGCTCCTCTGTTTTCAGTATTATCCCTGAGCTCCAACACCGCCAGTTGGCGCTCGGAAGTGCCGTCTACACAGTCAACACTTGCTGCCGTGTCATTGGGGTTCAGTAACGTCAGCTGTTCCCCTGCTGTGCGGACGGCAATTTCTCCTGCTCTGTCCACATCCATTGTACTACTGATTTAAAACCTCCTCCAAATACACCTCTGGCTCCTCTGTTTTCAGTATTATCCCTGAGCTCCAACACCGCCAGTTGGCGCTTGGAAGTGCCGTCTGCACAGTCAACACTTGCTGCCATGTTATTGGGGTTCGGTAACGTCAGCTGTTCCCCTGCTGTGCGGACGGCAATTTCTCCTGCTCTGTCCACATTCTCACTACTACAGATTTTAAAGTTGCTCCAATTACACCTCTGGCTCCTCTGTTTTCAGTATTATCCCTGAGCTCCAACACCGCCAGTTGGCGCTCGGAAGTGCCGTCTGCACAGTCAACACTTGCTGCCATGTTATTGGGGTTCGGTAACGTCAGCTGTTCCCCTGCTGTGCGGACGGCAATTTCTCCTGCTCTGTCCACATTCTCACTACTACAGATTTTAAAGTTGCTCCAATTACACCTCTGGCTCCTCTATTTGCAGTATTATCCCTGAGCTCCAACACCGCCAGTTGGCGCTCGGAAGTGCCGTCTGCACAGTCAACACTTGCTGCCGTGTCATTGGGGTTCAGTAACGTCAGCTGTTCCCCTGCTGTGCGGACGGCAATTTCTCCTGCTCTGTCCACATTCTCACTACTACAGATTTTAAAGTTGCTCCAATTACACCTCTGGCTCCTCTGTTTTCAGTATTATCCCTGAGCTCCAACACCGCCAGTTGGCGCTCAGAAGTGCCGTCTGCACAGTCAGCACTTGCTGCCCTGTCATTGGGGTTCAGTAACGTCAGCTGTTCCCCTGCTGTGCGGACGGCAATTTCTCCTGCTCTGTCCACATTCTCACTACTTCAGATTTTAAAGTTGCTCCAATTACACCTCTGGCTCCTCTGTTTTCAGTATTATCCCTGAGCTCCAACACCGCCAGTTGGCGCTCGGAAGTGCCGTCTACACAGTCAACACTTGCTGCCGTGTCATTGGGGTTCAGTAACGTCAGCTGTTCCCCTGCTGTGCGGACGGCAATTTCTCCTGCTCTGTCCACATCCATTGTACTACTGATTTAAAACCTCCTCCAAATACACCTCTGGCTCCTCTGTTTTCAGTATTATCCCTGAGCTCCAACACCGCCAGTTGGCGCTTGGAAGTGCCGTCTGCACAGTCAACACTTGCTGCCATGTTATTGGGGTTCGGTAACGTCAGCTGTTCCCCTGCTGTGCGGACGGCAATTTCTCCTGCTCTGTCCACATTCTCACTACTACAGATTTTAAAGTTGCTCCAATTACACCTCTGGCTCCTCTGTTTTCAGTATTATCCCTGAGCTCCAACACCGCCAGTTGGCGCTCGGAAGTGCCGTCTGCACAGTCAACACTTGCTGCCGTGTTATTGGGGTTCAGTAACGTCAGCTGTTCCCCTGCTGTGCGGACGGCAATTTCTTCTGCTCTGTCCACATCCACTGTACTACTGATTTAAAACCTCCTCCAAATACACCTCTGGCTCCTCTGTTTTTAGTATTTACCCTGGGCTCCAATACCGCTAGTTGCTGCTCAGAAGTGCCGTCTGCACAGTCAACGCTTGCTCCAGTGTTATTGGGGTTCAGTAACGTCAGCTGTTCCCCTGCTGTGTGTACCGCAAATTCTCCTGCTTTGTCCACATCCACTGTACTACTGATTTAAAACTTGCTCCAATTACACCTCTGGCTCCACTCTGTTTTTAGTATTTACCCTGGGTTCCAGCACCGCCAGCTGGTTCTCGGTAGTTCCATTTGCTCTTGTACCTTCTAGTACCCATCCGGGTTCCAGTACCGTCAGCTTGTTCTCGGCAGTGCCTTTGGATTAGGTGCCTCCTTCTCGGTATCCAAGTTCCACCAACGTCTGCTGGTTCTTGGTAGTGCTTTCTGGCACAGGTACCTCCTGCTTAGTAACCGAGTTCCAGTACCGTCAGCTGGTCTTCGGCAGTTCCATTGGCTCTTGTACCTTCTGCTACCCATCCGGGTTCCAGTACCGTCAGCTGGTCCTCGGTAGTTCAATTTGCTCTTGTACCTTCTACTACCCATCCGGGTTCCAGTACCGTCAGCTGGTTCTCGGCAGTGACTTTGGCACGGGTACTCCCTCCTGCCCAGCCTGGTTCCAGCACGCCAGCTGTTTCCGGGTAATGTCAACGTCACTTTGCCTCCAATGCGTTGTCCTGTCGTGTTGCGGTCGGGTTAGCCGACTCTATGGTGCCTGCAGTTTAGGTGACTCCTATGTGGGCTGCGGGATCTGGCAATGAAGGCTGGTTCCATAGTGCCAATAGGACAAGCACCCCCTGTAGGACTGTGGGTTTTGGTAACTGCGGCCGGCTCGCGGCCTTGAACTTTTTTTTACATGGGTACCTTCTGCTACCCATCCGGGTTCCAGTACCGTCAGCTGGTTCTCGGCAGTGCCTTTGGATTAGGTGCCTCCTTCTCGGTATCCAAGTTCCACCAACGTCTGCTGGTCCTTGGTAGTGCTTTCTGGCACAGGTACCTCCTGCTTAGTAACCGAGTTCCAGTACCGTCAGCTGGTCTTCGGCAGTTCCATTGGCTCTTGTACCTTCTACTACCCATCCGAGTTCCAGTACCGTCAGCTGGTTCTCGGCAGTGTCTTTGGCACGGGTACTCCCTCCTGCCCAGCCTGGTTCCAGCACGCCAGCTGTTTCCGGGTAGTGTCAACGTCACTTTGCCTCCAATGCGTTGTCCTGTCGTGTTGCGGTCGGGTTAGCCGACTCTATGGTGCCTGCAGTTTAGGTGACTCCTATGTGGGCTGCGGGATCAGGCAATGAAGGCTGGTTCCATAGTGCCAATAGGACAAGCACCCCCTGTAGGACTGTGGGTTTTGGTAACTGCGGCCGGCTCGCGGCCTTGAACTTTTTTTTACATGGGTACCTTCTGCTACCCATCCGGGTTCCAGTACCGTCAGCTGGTTCTCGGCAGTGCCTTTGGATTAGGTGCCTCCTTCTCGGTATCCAAGTTCCACCAACGTCTGCTGGTCCTTGGTAGTGCTTTCTGGCACAGGTACCTCCTGCTTAGTAACCGAGTTCCAGTACCGTCAGCTGGTCTTCGGCAGTTCCATTGGCTCTTGTACCTTCTACTACCCATCCGAGTTCCAGTACCGTCAGCTGGTTCTCGGCAGTGTCTTTGGCACGGGTACTCCCTCCTGCCCAGCCTGGTTCCAGCACGCCAGCTGTTTCCGGGTAGTGTCAACGTCACTTTGCCTCCAATGCGTTGTCCTGTCGTGTTGCGGTCGGGTTAGCCGACTCTATGGTGCCTGCAGTTTAGGTGACTCCTATGTGGGCTGCGGGATCAGGCAATGAAGGCTGGTTCCATAGTGCCAATAGGACAAGCACCCCCTGTAGGACTGTGGGTTTTGGTAACTGCGGCCGGCTCGCGGCCTTGAACTTTTTTTTACATGGGTACCTTCTACTACCCATCCGGGTTCCAGTACCGTCAGCTGGTTCTCGGCAGTGCCTTTGGATTAGGTGCCTCCTTCTCGGTATCCAAGTTCCACCAACGTCTGCTGGTCCTTGGTAGTGCTTTCTGGCACAGGTACCTCCTGCTTAGTAACCGAGTTCCAGTACCGTCAGCAGGTCTTCGGCAGTTCCATTGGTTCTTGTACCTTCTACTACCCATCCGGGTTCCAGTACCGTCAGCTGGTTCTCGGCAGTGTCTTTGGCACGGGTACTCCCTCCTGCCCAGCCTGGTTCCAGCACGCCAGCTGTTTCCGGGTAGTGTCAACGTCACTTTGCCTCCAATGCGTTGTCCTGTCGTGTTGCGGTCGGGTTAGCCGACTCTATGGTGCCTGCAGTTTAGGTGACTCCTATGTGGGCTGCGGGATCTGGCAATGAAGGCTGGTTCCATAGTGCCTATAGGACAAGCACCCCCTGTAGGACTGTGGGTTTTGGTAACTGCGGCCGGCTCGCGGCCTTGATCTTTTTTTTACATGGGTACCTTCTGCTACCCATCCGGGTTCCAGTACCGTCAGCTGGTTCTCGGCAGTGCCTTTGGATTAGGTGCCTCCTTCTCGGTATCCAAGTTCCACCAACGTCTGCTGGTCCTTGGTAGTGCTTTCTGGCACAGGTACCTCCTGCTTAGTAACCGAGTTCCAGTACCGTCAGCTGGTCTTCGGCAGTTCCATTGGCTCTTGTACATTCTGCTACCCATCCGGGTTCCAGTACCGTCAGCTGGTCCTCGGTAGTTCCATTTGCTCTTGTACCTTCTACTACCCATCCAGGTTCCAGTACCGTCAGCTGGTTCTCGGCAGTGACTTTGGCTCGGTTACTCCCTCCTGCCCAGCCTGGTTCCAGCACGCCAGCTGTTTCCGGGTAGTGTCAACGTCACTTTGCCTCCAATGCGTTGTCCTGTCGTGTTGCGGTCGGGTTAGCCGACTCTATGGTGCCTGCAGTTTAGGTGACTCCTATGTGGGCTGCGGGATTTGGCAATGAAGGCTGGTTCCATAGTGCCAATAGGACAAGCACCCCCTGTAGGACTGTGGGTTTTGGTAACTGCGGCCAGCTCGCGGCCTTGAACTTTTTTTTACATGGGTACCTTCTGCTACTCATCCGGGTTCCAGTACCGTCAGCTGGTTCTCGGCAGTGCCTTTGGATTAGGTGCCTCCTTCTCGGTATCCAAGTTCCACCAACGTCTGCTGGTCCTTGGTAGTGCTTTCTGGCACAGGTACCTCCTGCTTAGTAACCGAGTTCCAGTACTGTCAGCTGGTCTTCGGCAGTTCCATTGGCTCTTGTACCTTCTGCTACCCATCCGGGTTCCAGTACCGTCAGCAGGTCCTCGGTAGTTCCATTTGCTCTTGTACCTTCTACTACCCATCCGGGTTCCAGTACCGTCAGCTTGTTCTCGGCAGTGCCTTTGGATTAGGTGCCTCCTTCTCGGTATCCAAGTTCCACCAACGTCTGCTGGTTCTTGGTAGTGCTTTCTGGCACAGGTACCTCCTGCTTAGTAACCGAGTTCCAGTACCATCAGCTGGTCTTCGGCAGTTCCATTGGCTCTTGTACCTTCTGCTACCCATCCGGGTTCCAGTACCGTCAGCTGGTCCTCGGTAGTTCAATTTGCTCTTGTACCTTCTACTACCCATCCGGGTTCCAGTACCGTCAGCTGGTTCTCGGCAGTGACTTTGGCACGGGTACTCCCTCCTGCCCAGCCTGGTTCCAGCACGCCAGCTGTTTCCGGGTAATGTCAACGTCACTTTGCCTCCAATGCGTTGTCATGTCGTGTTGCGGTCGGGTTAGCCGACTCTATGGTGCCTGCAGTTTAGGTGACTCCTATGTGGGCTGCGGGATCTGGCAATGAAGGCTGGTTCCATAGTGCCAATAGGACAAGCACCCCCTGTAGGACTGTGGGTTTTGGTAACTGCGGCCGGCTCGCGGCCTTGAACTTTTTTTTACATGGGTACCTTCTGCTACCCATCCGGGTTCCAGTACCGTCAGCTGGTTCTCGGCAGTGCCTTTGGATTAGGTGCCTCCTTCTCGGTATCCAAGTTCCACCAACGTCTGCTGGTCCTTGGTAGTGCTTTCTGGCACAGGTACCTCCTGCTTAGTAACCGAGTTCCAGTACCGTCAGCTGGTCTTCGGCAGTTCCATTGGCTCTTGTACCTTCTACTACCCATCCGAGTTCCAGTACCGTCAGCTGGTTCTCGGCAGTGTCTTTGGCACGGGTACTCCCTCCTGCCCAGCCTGGTTCCAGCACGCCAGCTGTTTCCGGGTAGTGTCAACGTCACTTTGCCTCCAATGCGTTGTCCTGTCGTGTTGCGGTCGGGTTAGCCGACTCTATGGTGCCTGCAGTTTAGGTGACTCCTATGTGGGCTGCGGGATCAGGCAATGAAGGCTGGTTCCATAGTGCCAATAGGACAAGCACCCCCTGTAGGACTGTGGATTTTGGTAACTGCGGCCGGCTCGCGGCCTTGAACTTTTTTTTACATGGGTACCTTCTGCTACCCATCCGGGTTCCAGTACCGTCAGCTGGTTCTCGGCAGTGCCTTTGGATTAGGTGCCTCCTTCTCGGTATCCAAGTTCCACCAACGTCTGCTGGTCCTTGGTAGTGCTTTCTGGCACAGGTACCTCCTGCTTAGTAACCGAGTTCCAGTACTGTCAGCTGGTCTTCGGCAGTTCCATTGGCTCTTGTACCTTCTGCTACCCATCCGGGTTCCAGTACCGTCAGCAGGTCCTCGGTAGTTCCATTTGCTCTTGTACCTTCTACTACCCATCCGGGTTCCAGTACCGTCAGCTTGTTCTCGGCAGTGCCTTTGGATTAGGTGCCTCCTTCTCGGTATCCAAGTTCCACCAACGTCTGCTGGTTCTTGGTAGTGCTTCTGGCACAGGTACCTCCTGCTTAGTAACCGAGTTCCAGTACCGTCAGCTGGTCTTCGGCAGTTCCATTGGCTCTTGTACCTTCTGCTACCCATCCGGGTTCCAGTACCGTCAGCTGGTCCTCGGTAGTTCAATTTGCTCTTGTACCTTCTACTACCCATCCGGGTTCCAGTACCGTCAGCTGGTTCTCGGCAGTGACTTTGGCACGGGTACTCCCTCCTGCCCAGCCTGGTTCCAGCACGCCAGCTGTTTCCGGGTAATGTCAACGTCACTTTGCCTCCAATGCGTTGTCATGTCGTGTTGCGGTCGGGTTAGCCGACTCTATGGTGCCTGCAGTTTAGGTGACTCCTATGTGGGCTGCGGGATCTGGCAATGAAGGCTGGTTCCATAGTGCCAATAGGACAAGCACCCCCTGTAGGACTGTGGGTTTTGGTAACGGCGGCCAGCTCGCGGCCTTGAACTTTTTTTTACATGGGTACCTTCTGCTACCCATCCGGGTTCCAGTACCGTCAGCTGGTTCTCGGCAGTGCCTTTGGATTAGGTGCCTCCTTCTCGGTATCCAAGTTCCACCAACGTCTGCTGGTCCTTGGTAGTGCTTTCTGGCACAGGTACCTCCTGCTTAGTAACCGAGTTCCAGTACCGTCAGCTGGTCTTCGGCAGTTCCATTGGCTCTTGTACCTTCTACTACCCATCCGAGTTCCAGTACCGTCAGCTGGTTCTCGGCAGTGTCTTTGGCACGGGTACTCCCTCCTGCCCAGCCTGGTTCCAGCACGCCAGCTGTTTCCGGGTAGTGTCAACGTCACTTTGCCTCCAATGCGTTGTCCTGTCGTGTTGCGGTCGGGTTAGCCGACTCTATGGTGCCTGCAGTTTAGGTGACTCCTATGTGGGCTGCGGGATCAGGCAATGAAGGCTGGTTCCATAGTGCCAATAGGACAAGCACCCCCTGTAGGACTGTGGATTTTGGTAACTGCGGCCGGCTCGCGGCCTTGAACTTTTTTTTACATGGGTACCTTCTGCTACCCATCCGGGTTCCAGTACCGTCAGCTGGTTCTCGGCAGTGCCTTTGGATTAGGTGCCTCCTTCTCGGTATCCAAGTTCCACCAACGTCTGCTGGTCCTTGGTAGTGCTTTCTGGCACAGGTACCTCCTGCTTAGTAACCGAGTTCCAGTACCGTCAGCTGGTCTTCGGCAGTTCCATTGGCTCTTGTACCTTCTACTACCCATCCGAGTTCCAGTACCGTCAGCTGGTTCTCGGCAGTGTCTTTGGCACGGGTACTCCCTCCTGCCCAGCCTGGTTCCAGCACGCCAGCTGTTTCCGGGTAGTGTCAACGTCACTTTGCCTCCAATACGTTGTCCTGTCGTGTTGCGGTCGGGTTAGCCGACTCTATGGTGCCTGCAGTTTAGGTGACTCCTATGTGGGCTGCGGGATCAGGCAATGAAGGCTGGTTCCATAGTGCCAATAGGACAAGCACCCCCTGTAGGACTGTGGGTTTTGGTAACTGCGGCCGGCTCGCGGCCTTGAACTTTTTTTTACATGGGTACCTTCTACTACCCATCCGGGTTCCAGTACCGTCAGCTGGTTCTCGGCAGTGCCTTTGGATTAGGTGCCTCCTTCTCGGTATCCAAGTTCCACCAACATCTGCTGGTCCTTGGTAGTGCTTTCTGGCACAGGTACCTCCTGCTTAGTAACCGAGTTCCAGTACCGTCAGCAGGTCTTCGGCAGTTCCATTGGTTCTTGTACCTTCTACTACCCATCCGGGTTCCAGTACCGTCAGCTGGTTCTCGGCAGTGTCTTTGGCACGGGTACTCCCTCCTGCCCAGCCTGGTTCCAGCACGCCAGCTGTTTCCGGGTAGTGTCAACGTCACTTTGCCTCCAATGCGTTGTCCTGTCGTGTTGCGGTCGGGTTAGCCGACTCTATGGTGCCTGCAGTTTAGGTGACTCCTATGTGGGCTGCGGGATCTGGCAATGAAGGCTGGTTCCATAGTGCCTATAGGACAAGCACCCCCTGTAGGACTGTGGGTTTTGGTAACTGCGGCCGGCTCGCGGCCTTGAACTTTTTTTTACATGGGTACCTTCTGCTACCCATCCGGGTTCCAGTACCGTCAGCTGGTTCTCGGCAGTGCCTTTGGATTAGGTGCCTCCTTCTCGGTATCCAAGTTCCACCAACGTCTGCTGGTCCTTGGTAGTGCTTTCTGGCACAGGTACCTCCTGCTTAGTAATCGAGTTCCAGTACCGTCAGCTGGTCTTCGGCAGTTCCATTGGCTCTTGTACATTCTGCTACCCATCCGGGTTCCAGTACCGTCAGCTGGTCCTCCGTAGTTCCATTTGCTCTTGTACCTTCTACTACCCATCCAGGTTCCAGTACCGTCAGCTGGTTCTCGGCAGTGACTTTGGCACGGGTACTCCCTCCTGCCCAGCCTGGTTCCAGCACGCCAGCTGTTTCCGGGTAGTGTCAACGTCACTTTGCCTCCAATGCGTTGTCCTGTCGTGTTGCGGTCGGGTTAGCCGACTCTATGGTGCCTGCAGTTTAGGTGACTCCTATGTGGGCTGCGGGATTTGGCAATGAAGGCTGGTTCCATAGTGCCAATAGGACAAGCACCCCCTGTAGGACTGTGGGTTTTGGTAACTGCGGCCAGCTCGCGGCCTTGAACTTTTTTTTACATGGGTACCTTCTGCTACTCATCCGGGTTCCAGTACCGTCAGCTGGTTCTCGGCAGTGCCTTTGGATTAGGTGCCTCCTTCTCGGTATCCAAGTTCCACCAACGTCTGCTGGTCCTTGGTAGTGCTTTCTGGCACAGGTACCTCCTACTTAGTAACCGAGTTCCAGTACTGTCAGCTGGTCTTCGGCAGTTCCATTGGCTCTTGTACCTTCTGCTACCCATCCGGGTTCCAGTACCGTCAGCAGGTCCTCGGTAGTTCCATTTGCTCTTGTACCTTCTACTACCCATCCGGGTTCCAGTACCGTCAGCTGGTTCTCGGCAGTGACTTTGGCACGGGTACTCCCTCCTGCCCAGCCTGGTTCCAGCACGCCAGCTGTTTCCGGGTAGTGTCAACGTCACTTTGCCTCCAATGCGTTGTCCTGTCGTGTTGCGGTCGGGTTAGCCGACTCTATGGTGCCTGCAGTTTAGGTGACTCCTATGTGGGCTGCGGGATCTGGCAATGAAGGCTGGTTCCATAGTGCCAATAGGACAAGCACCCCCTGTAGGACTGTTGGTTTTGGTAACTGCAGCCGGCTCGCGGCCTTGAACTTTTTTTTACATGGGTACCTTCTGCTACCCATCCGGGTTCCAGTACCGTCAGCTGGTTCTCGGCAGTGCCTTTGGATTAGGTGCCTCCTTCTCGGTATCCAAGTTCCACCAACGTCTGCTGGTCCTTGGTAGTGCTTTTTGGCACAGGTACCTCCTGCTTAGTAACCGAGTTCCAGTACCGTCAGCTGGTCTTTGGCAGTTCCATTGGCTCTTGTACCTTCTGCTACCCATCCGGGTTCCAGAACTGTCAGCTGGTTCTCGGTAGTTCCTCAGCTTTCTTGTACCTTCTGCTACATTTCCAAGTTCAACCTTTTT
Organism: Phyllobates terribilis; assembly: GCF_046119375.1. NCBI lineage: Eukaryota > Metazoa > Chordata > Amphibia > Anura > Dendrobatidae > Phyllobates > Phyllobates terribilis. The sequence goes on along the minus strand of NW_027362768.1, from coordinate 110,990,854 downwards.
GAAATGGTTCTTGGTAATCACTCTGGATCTCCCTGACGAGGACCCTGAAGACGAGGACCCTGAAGACCAACCCTAAGAAGACGAGGACCCCGAAGACAATGACCCTGAAGACGAGGACCCTGAAGACCACCCCGAAGAAGACGAGGACCCTGAAGACCACCCCAAAGAAGACAAGGACCCTGAAGACCACCCCGAAGAAGACGAGGACCCCGAAGACGAGGACCCAGAAGACCAACCCGAAGAAGACGAGGACCCCGAAGACGAGGACCCCCGAAGACGACTCTGAAGACCACCCCGAAGAAGACCAAGAAGATGACCCTGAAGAAGTTGACCAAGAGGACAAAGAAGAGAAGACAAGCACCAAGATACAGAAGAACAAGAGACAGAAAACCAAGAAGCAGAAATACAAGAAGCTGCAGAACAAAAAGCGGAAGAACATTAAGCATAAGACTAAAAATCAGAGCAAAAGATAATATCTAAATTATAAGCAGAAGATGACTAAGCATTGTATGGGGGTGAGTCCGTTCCTCCTCTTGGTGCCCCTGGAAAAGACCTGCTGCTGCAGGCCAAACTGAACGCGGACAAATCCTGTTGTAAATCTTTTGTGACGGGCAGAACGAAAGGTGTAATGTCCAACCTTTTATAGATAACAACTACAGGAATGCCTGTCACAAATAAGAATATGATGAAGAAGAAGAATATGAAGAAGATGAAGAAGTAGAATATGAAGAATGTAAAAAAAAAGAATAATACGAAGAAGGTGAAGAAGAAGAAGATGAAGAAGGTGAAGAAGAAGAGGATGAAAAAGATGCTGAGGATGATGAAGGAGAAAGTGTGGGAGAAGTAAAAAAGAAGGTGAAGAGCATGGAAGTAGTGAAACATAAATATCTGACAAAATATAAAAATACTTAACATAGTCAATATTTCCGTAACTCAGAACGTCTTAAAAAAAATATTAATTCCTGCTATTCCATTTGATTGGGCTAAACCTCTATGCCTTTATTGTCTCCCCCACCTCCCCCAATACATTCTACATTATTCTTAGTTGTTTTCCTTCATGTAGAATTAACCTACAAGGAAAGAAAGGGTTTATTTTCATTCCGATATTTCTGTCCCATTGACTTGCATTGGTTTCCGGTATCGGAATCGGCGATATCCGATACTTTTTCGGTATCGGTCCGATCCAATCCGATCCGATATTTCCCGATATCGGAAGGTATCGCTCAACACTACTCACAACATAACCTTTTCCCATGGTCTCTTCTGTTTACGTCTCTGATGGTTTGCTATTGGACACAAAAGACATTACAACAAATTGCCGGAATGTTGGATGGTGCCAGGGAACATAAAATTGTCTACTTTAGTCATTATCGGTCTTTACTCCTCTTTGGTCAGACCTCATCTGGAATACTGTGTACAGTTTTGGGCACCACATTTTAAAAAAGACATAGACAAACTGGAGCAAGTTCAGAGAAGAGCGACCAGAATGGTGACTGGTCTGCAAAACATGTCCTATGAGGAACGGTTACAGGATCTGGGAATGTTTAGCTTGCGAAAAAGAAGACTGAGAGGAGACTTAATAGCTGTCTACAAATATGTCAAGGGCTGTCACATTGTAGAAGGATCATCTTTATTCTCATTTGCACAAGGAAAGACTAGAAGCAATGGGATGAAACTAAATGGGAGGAGACACAGATTAGATATTAGAAAAAACTTTTTGACAGTTAGGGTGATTAATGAGCGGAACAGGCTGCCACGAGAGGTGGTGAGTTCCCCTTCAATGGACGTCTTCAAACAGAGGCTGGACAGACATCTGTCTGAGATGATCTAGTGAATCCTGCTTTGAGCAGGGGGTTGGACCAGATGACCCAGGAGGTCCCTTCCAACTCTACCATTCTATGATTCTATGATTCTATGATTCATTATCATGGCAACGTACTTTATTGTAATCACTGAAGACATAAAAAAGAATACTGCACATTTTGGCAGAAATTGAGATTATGAGCTAAACCAAGATAAAATTCAAGATTTTCCAAGAAAAATGACAATATTTATTGATACTGATAAGTTAGGCTGCACAAGAGTATGGCACAAGGACATGTGGTTCAAACCACTAAAGAATTGTATCTAATGGTGCAACACTGAACCCGTGCTTAGTGGTCAGTCATACATTTCAATGTTAACTCTTTCTAGTTCTGAATTATACATAGTTTTAAAATAGAGATACCTTTTTGGGGGTGATATTTACTTTGGTATGAGATCTATGTAATAGATAGGCAGAGGAAACTGCATGAGCCATCTCCATGAAGGCTAGACATTGACTTTATAACAAGAGAATTTGCTGCCAAATACTCACTAATTTTCTCAAATATTGATTATTTTTCATTTTATAAAAAGAATATGGCTTTATTTTCAGTAAGTCCTTTGCTTTCTGCAACTTTGTTGGAAAAAAAAAAGTCTGAAAGCATACCTGCCCATTCACACAAACCATGCAGGAAAACATGATCTTGTAGCCCTCAACCCCAACCGTTACCAGTCGGTCATAAGACTGCCCATAGAGCGCTCACTTTTGCAAGCAGTAGTGCTTAGCTCCTGCATGAGCACATGAGCAGACCTATAGACTTTTTATTGAGCACCTAAAACTTTTTGACCATGGGAGTATTAGTTCCTGGACACTCGCCAATCTATAGCATGTTTAATGGGAAAAAATGTTATAAAAAAATTTAAGTGATAGGTGCACTATAAGATGAGATGGCCAAAAGCTTGTTTGATCTGATTACTCCGAAAACATTCACACTCATGGAGATGGTAAGAAGCTGCTGCCAGCGATGTAGATTTTCTGCACCATTTCTACACTCATTAAAATAGGTTTCTTGCATTTTTTCAAAAAATATGCAGCTTAAAAAACGAACCAAAAACTCATCATGGGAATGTAACTTTACTAGTTCCCTGACCTCTGTTATTAAGAGGTCTGGAGTTCCAGTCCTGCCATAATCACTTTGTCTTATGTGTATGGCCAGCACTATTTTTCCTTCTAATCTATTGATGCCCTAATTTAAAATGAATTAACTACTTAACCATGAACTACCTAGTGCAGTCTACATTTGCCCAATCACATGGTGAGATTTTTAACTAAAATATATGGCAACAAACCATCTGCAGACTATCTCCAATGCTCCCTTTGCAGTATGATCTGATGTCATGGCTTCTTTGGCTTCCATAGATCGCACTTCCATCATTTGTCATTTACTAAACATCCTCATGTCACCCATTAATCTATTCCAGAACATCAGATTTATCTCTTATTTCTTTGGTTTTCGGGAGATCTTAGCAGACCCATGGGAATAAGGGACAGTTTAATTCTCTGTTGCTTGACGAGATCTATTTCCTATTAAGTAATACCACAATTAGCTATTCCGTAGATGTAATGCATGGGAAAGCGCAGTATAATGCACATACTATGGAGTAATTAGTTCCATGCTAGGCATCACGTATATATGTCTGGTATTTTTACACAGTACAAATTTCCATAGTAAAAGAATATTATAGTGGTTTTCTGCTTTTAAGGGAATGTCTGTGATCCATTTTATTAAGGCATGACATGAAAATAGAAAACTAAGCACATTGAATATTTGGGGTAAATAACTTCATATGTAGCAATATACATGTGATATTTCAGTTTTTCTTTTTTAATAAATTTGCAAAAATTTCTACATTTGTGGGTTTTTTTCAGTCAAGATGGGGTGCAGAGTGTACTTTAATGAGAAAAAAATGAACTTTTTAGAATTTACCAAATGGCTGCAATGAAACAAAGAGTGAAACATTTAAAGGAGTCTGAATACTTTCCGTACCCACTGTACATATACTAACCCTCTGTCTTATCTCTATGCTACATGACAAATGCTGTACATCATGTTTGATCTTTGCCTTCCAACCTTCCCATTGGTAATCACGATTAATATCACAATAATATCACAAAACTTTGATAAAAATGTATTTTCATGTTTTTTTTCTAAATTAATTATTCTAAGTACATGGTATCCTCAGTGAAACATGGTGGTGGCAGTGTCCTTATGTGGGGCAGCATGAGCGCTGCTGGTGTCAGGGAGCTACATGTCATTGATGGTAACATGAATTCACAGATATTCTGCTCTATATTGAGCCAGAAAGTTATTATCATCACTCTTGCCCTTGGTAGACTTGCACTTTTCCAATATGCCAATGATGCAAAATACACATTTGTTGTATTTCTGAAGAAGAACAGGGTGAAAGTGGCCAAGTGTCTCCTGATTAGTGTTGAGTGATACCTTCCGATATAGGAAAACATCGGATTGGATTGGATCCGACCGATACCCAAAAAAGATCAGATATCGCTGATTCCGATACCGGAAACCAATGCAAGTCAATGGGACACAAATATCGGAATGAAAATAAACCCTTTCTTTCCTTGTAGGTTAATTCTACATGAAGGAAAACAACTAAGAATAATGTAGAATGTATTGGGGGAGGTGGGGGAGAAAATAAAGGCATAGAGGTTTAGCCCAATCAAATGGAATAGCAGGAATTAATTTTTTTTTTAATACGTTCTGAGTTACAAAAATATTGACTATGTTAAGTTTTTTATATTTTGTCAGATATTTATTTTTTACTACTTCCATGCTCTTCACCTTCTTTTTTACTTCTCCCACACTTTCTCCTTCATCATCCTCAGCATCAGCATCTTTTTCATCAACTTCTTCACCTTCTTCATCTTCTTCTTCTTCGCCTTCTTCATATTATTCTTTTTTTTTACATTCTTCATATTCTTCTTATTCAACTATTATTCTTCTTCATATTCTACTTCTTCAGCTTCTTCATATTCTTCTTCTTCATCATATTCTTATTTGTGACAGGCATTCCTGTAGTTGTTATCTATAAAAGGTTGGACATTACACCTTTCGTTCTGCCCGTCACAAAAGATTTACAACAGGATTTGTCCACGTTCAGTTTGGCCTGCAGCAGCGGGTCTTTTCCAGGGGCACCACGAGGAGGAACGGACTCACCCCCATACACTGTTTAGTCTTCTTTTGCTTATAATTTAGATAATATCTTTTGCTCTGATTTTTAGTCTTATGCTTAATGTTCTTCCGCTTTTTGTTCTGCAGCTTCTTGTTCTTCTGCTTCTTGGTTTTCTGTCTCTTGTTCTTCTGTATCTTGGTGGTTGTCTTCTTGTTCTTTGTCCTCTTGATCATCTTCTTCAGGGTCATCTTCTTGGTCTTCTTCGGGGTGGTCTTCAGGGTCGTCTTCAGGGTTGTCGTCTTTAGGGTCCTCGTCTTCTTCGGGGTTGTCTTCAGGGTCCTCGTCTTCAGGGTCCTCGTCTTTGGGGTCCTCGTCTTCTTTGGGGTGGTCTTCAGGGTCGTCATCTTCGGGGTCCTCGTCTTCTTCGGGGTGGTATTCAGGGTCCTCGTCTTCAGGGTCCTCGTCTTCGGGGTCATCGTCATCGGGGTCCTCGTCTTCTTCGGGGTGGTCTTCAGGGTCCTCGTCTTCAGGGTCGTCATCTTCAGGGTCCTCGTCTTCTTCGGGGTGGTCTTCAGAGTCCTCGTCTTCAGGGTCGTCATCTTTGGGGTGGTCTTCAGGGTCCTCGTCTTCAGGGTCGTCGTCTTATGGGTCCTCGTCTTCTTCGGGGTGGTCTTCAGGGTCCTTGTCTTCAGGGTCGTCGTCAGGGAGATTCAGAGTGATTACCAAGAACCATTTCAGAAAGCTTGAACTTGGAAATGTAGCAGTATGTACAAGAAGGCTGAGGAACTGCCGAGAACCAGCTGAAGGTACTGGAACCCGGATGGGTAGCAGAAGGTACAAGAGCCAATGGAACTACCGAGGACCAGCTGACGGTACTGGAACTCGGTTACTAAGCAGGAGGTACCTGTGCCAGAAAGCACTACCAAGGACCAGCAGACGTTGGTGGAACTTGGATACCAAGAAGGAGGCACCTAAGCCAAAGGCACTGCCGAGAACCAGCTGACGGTACTGGAACCCGGATGGGTAGCAGAAGGTACAAGAGCAAATGGAACTACCGAGAACCAGCTGACGGTACTGGACCCCGGATGGGTAGCAGAAGGTACAAGAGCCAATGGAACTACCGAGGACCAGCTGACGGTACTGGAACTTGGTTACTAAGCAGGAGGTACCTGTGCCAAAAAGCACTACCAAGGACCAGCAGACATTGGTGGAACTTGGATACTGAGAAGGAGGCACCTAAGCCAAAGGTACTGCCGAGAAGCAGCTGACGGTACTGGAACCCGGATGGGTAGCAGAAGGTACAAGAGCCAATGGAACTACCGAGGACCAGCTGACGGTACTGGAACTTGGTTACTAAGCAGGAGGTACCTGTGCCAGAAAGCACTACCAAGGACCAGCAGACGTTGGTGGAACTTGGATACCGAGAAGGAGGCACCTAAGCCAAAGGCACTGCCGAGAACCAGCTGACGGTACTGGAACCCGGATGAGTAGCAGAAGGTACAAGAGCAAATGGAACTACTGAGAACCAGCTAACGGTACTGGAACCCGGATGGGTAGCAGAAGGTACAAGAGCCAATGGAACTACCGAGGACCAGCTGACGGTACTGGAACTCGGTTACTAAGCAGGAGGTACCTGTGCCAGAAAGCACTACCAAGGACCAGCAGAGGTTGTTGGGACTTGGATACCGAGAAGGAGGCACCTAAGCCAAAGGCACTGCCGAGAACCAGCTGACAGTACTGGAACCCGGATGGGTAGCAGAAGGTACACATGAAAAAAAAAGTTGCAAGGCCGCGAGCCGGCCTGAGTTACCAAAACCCACAGTCTCACAGGGGGTGCTTGTCCTATTGGCACTATGGAACCAGGCTTCATTGCCAGATCCTGCAGCCCACATAGGAGTCACCTAAACTGCAGGCACCATAGAGTCGGCTAACTCGACCGCAACATGACAGGACAACGTATTGGAGGCAAAGTGACGTTGACACTACCTGGAAACAGCTGGCGTGCTGGAACCAGGCTGGGCAGGAGGGAATACCCGTGCCAAAGACACTGCCGGGAAACAGCTGGCGGGGCTGTAACCCAGAGTAAATACTGAAAAAAGAGTGGAGCCAGAGGTGTAATTGGAGCAAGTTTTAAATCTGTAGTAGTAGTGAGAATGTGGACAGAGCAGGAGAATTTGCTGGACACACAGCTGGGGATCAGCTGACGTTACTGAACCCCAATAACACGGCAGCAAGTGTTGACTGTGCAGACGGCACTTCTGAGCGGCAACTGGCGGTGTTGGAGCTCAGGGATAATACCGAAAACAGAGAGGAGCCAAACGTGTAATTGGAGGAAGTTTTAAATCTGTAGTAGTAGTGAGAATGTGGACAGAGCAGGAGAATTTGCCGGACACACAGCAGGGGATCAGCTGACGTTACTGAACCCCAATAACATGGTAGCAAGTGTTGACTGTGCAGACGGCACTTCTGAGCGGCAACTGGCGGTGTTGGAGCTCAGGGATAATACCAATAACAGAGAGGAGCCAGAGGTGTAATTGGAGCAAGTTTTAAATCTGTAGTACAGTGGATGTGGACAGAGCAGGAGAATTTGCCGGACACACAGCTAGGGATCAGCTGACGTTACTGAACCCCAATAACACTGGACCAAGTGTTGACTGTGCAGATGGCACTTCTGAGCGGCAACTGGCAGTGTTGGAGCTCAGGGATAATACTGAAAACAGAGAGGAGCCAGAGGTGTAATTGGAGCAAGTTTTAAATCTGTAATTGTAGTGAGAATGTGGACAGAGCAGGAGAATTTGCCGGACACACAGCAGGGGATCAGCTGATGTTACTGAACCCCAATAACACTGGACCAAGTGTTGACGAAGGCTTCAGGAGAAACGCGCGTCGGGGTGGGCGCCTTCGCAGAGCAGCAGTCCATCATCCACGTGTGAGTATGCTCACCTCTTAGCAACACGTAAGTTCCAAACATTGCATGGGATTTGTCTTTATGTACCATTAGTGCCCCACAGATAAGCATGTTCAGTTTGTGAACTTTCTGGGTTACTTAGAACCATGATCATATCCACTTATATACACCTGTCAAAAACAGCAATGTGAACATTGTTTTACATCAGCACTGTGCTGTTTATTTTCTTCTTCTGGCATATCGTACAATTTTAGGCTATTATACAGGCCAGATACGCCAAATGGATATTGAATGGGCTTGGTTTTTCACATACTATTAGTGCCTCAGTGGTAAGCTTGTCCGGCTTATTTATTTTAGGTTGCTTAGAACCATGTTTACATTTATGCACATTTCTCAGAAACAAGAATGTGATTTTTCATACTAGCACTGTGCCGCTTACTCTTTTTCCAGGCACATTGTACATTTCTGGTCATTATATATGCCAGATACGTTAAACAAATATTTGACTGTCATCCATACCTAGATGGGTCTGCTGTGGCGCCCCCTTTTTGTATGTTGTTTTTACTCCCTTGTCCGCGTGCCACACTTTGTCGTTCATGTCAGCACTTTGAACAAATAAAATTTGCTTCATTTATATTGGATCGGTATTCAAAGTTTTTTTCCTTGGTTTTTGTTAATTTATCTCATTCGATGGTCCGTTTTCTACATAAGTCCATACGTGGGTTATATAATAAATGGTACATAAATAGGTACCTACAAAAATATTTACTTACCTTTGTATATCTCTTGTCTATATGGTTTTTCCTAAGTGTTGACTGTGCAGACGGCACTTCTGAGCGGCAACTGGCGGTGTTGGAGCTCAGGGATAATACTGAAAACAGAGAGGAGCCAGAGGTGTAATTGGAGCAAGTTTTAAATCTGTAGTAGTAGTGAGAATGTGGACAGAGCAGAGAATTTGCCGGACACACAGCTGGGGATCAGCTGACGTTACTGAAACCCAATAACACTAGACCAAGTGTTGACTGTGCAGACGGCACTTCTGAGCGGCAACTGGCGGTGTTGGAGCTCAGGGATAATACCGAAACAGAGAGGAGCCAGAGGTGTAATTGGAGCAAGTTTAAAATCTGTAGTACAGTGGATGTGGACAGAGCAGGAGAATTTGCCGGACACACAGCTGGGGATCAGCTGACGTTACTGAACCCCAATAACACTGGACCAAGTGTTGACTCTGCAGACGGCACTTCTGAGCGGCAACTGGCGGTGTTGGAGCTCAGGGATAATACCGAAAACAGAGAGGAGCCAGAGGTGTAATTGGAGCAACTTTTAAATCTGTAGTAGTAGTGAGAATGTGGACAGAGCAGGAGAATTTGCCGGACACACAGCTGGGGATCAGCTGACATTACTGAACCCCAATAACACGGCAGCAAGTGTTGACTGTGCAGACGGCACTTCTGAGCGGCAACTGGCGGTGTTGGAGCTCAGGGATAATACTGAAAATAGAGAGGAGCCAGAGGTATAATTGGAGCAAGTTTTAAATCTGTAGTAGTAGTGAGAATGTGGACAGAGCAGGAGAATTTGCCGGACACACAGCAGGGGATCAGCTGACGTTACTGAACCCCAATAACACGGCAGCAAGTGTTGACTGCGCAGACGGCACTTCTCAGCGGCAACTGGCGGTGTTGGAGCTCAGGGATAATACATAAAACAGAGAGAAGCCAGAGGTGTAATTGGAGCAAGTTTTAAATCTGTAGTACAGTGGATGTGGACAGAGCAAGAGAATTTGCCGGACACACAGCTGGGGATCAGCTGACGTTAATGAACCCCAATAACAATGGACCAAGTGTTGACTGTGCAGACGGCACTTCTGAGCGGCAACTGGCGGTGTTGGAACTCAGGGATAATACCAAAAACAGAGAGGAGCCAGAGGTGTAATTGGAGCAAGTTTTAAATCTGTAGTACAGTGGATGTGGACAGAGCAGGAGAATTTGCCGGACACACAGCTGGGGATCAGCTGACGTTGCTGAACCCCAATAACATGGCAGCAAGTGTTGACTGTGCAGACGGCACTTCTGAGCAGCAACTGGCAGTGTTGGAGCCCAGGGTAAATAGTGAAAACAGAGAGGAGCCAGAGGCCTAATTGGAGCACGTTTAAAATCAGTAGTAGTGTGAATGTGGACAGAGCAGGAGAAATTGTCGGGCACACAGCAGGGGAACAGCTGACGTTACTGAACCCCAATAACACGGCAGCAAGTGTTGACTGTGCAGACGGCACTTCTGAGCAGCAACTGGCGGTGTTGGAGCCCAGGGATTACAGTTCAGGTGGTAGAAACATGAACATAACAGGAGACCTGGATACTGTTGCCAACCAATTATTTAATCTGGAAGAGGACTGGCAAATTCATGCGAGATCCAGCCCTTGTTCATTTTCAGAAAAGTAATCCGGTCAACGTTATCGGAGGATAGTCGGATGCGACGGTCTGTTAGTACACCACCTGCGGCACTAAAGACGCGTTCCGATAATACACTAGCAGCAGGGCAAGCCAGCACCTCCAATGCATACTGGCTAAGCTCTGGCCATATATCCAGCTTAGAGACCCAAAACTTGAAAGGGGAATAGCCGTCTGGGAGTACACTGAGAGGGCAAGACATGTAGTCTGTCACCATCTGACGGAAATGTTGCCTCCTGCTGACGGGAGCCGTCTGTGATGGTGTAGACATTTGTGGCGGGGACACAAAACTTTGCCACATTTGGGCCATACTGGTCTTGCCCTGTGCTGAGGCCATGCTTCTGCTCCCTCTTTGTGCAGAGCTTCCTCCACTGCCTCGACGCACTGAGATGCACTTCTCTCGGGTGGAATGGAGAACATGATGGAATGCACCAGTGCGTCTTGGTACTCCCGCATTTTACGCTCCCGGTTCAACGGTGTTATGAGCCTTTGTAAGTTGTCCCAGTAGCGAGGATCTAGGAGGGTGGACACCCAATAATCAGCCGTGTTGAGAATGTGGGCGATGCGGCGGTCGTTTCTCAGGCATTGCAGCATGAAATCAACCATGTGCTACAGACTGCCAACTGGCCAAGAAACGCTGTCCCCTGCTTGAGGCGTGATCTCTGCCTGCTCTGCATCACCCTACCCTCACTCTAGATACTGACTACTAGAGCATTGTGTACCTCCCTCCTCTGGACAGATGTCTTCCTCCTCCATTGACTCCTCCTCATCCTCCTCACAAAGTGTCCCCTGCCTAGGCCTTTGTGAGGAACCACGTTGCGCAGACTGTACAGAAGCAGATGGCATTTGTGACTCCTCATCCTCCACCTCTTCCAAAACCTCCTCCCTTAGTGCTTGCAGTGTTTTTTCAAGCAGGCAGATAAGGGGGATAGTCATGCTGACTAGTGCATCATCTGTACTCGCCATCCACGTGGAATAATTGAAGGCAAGCAAAACGTGGCAAATGTCCTTCATAGAGGCCCACTCAGTGGTGGTGAAGTGTGAACGGCGCGCACTGCGACTTGTTTGCGCCTGCTGCAGCTAGTACTCCATTACTGCTGCCTGCTGCTCACACAACCTCTCCAACATATGTAACGTTGAATTCCACCTGGTGGGTAGGTCACATATGATGCGATGTTCCGGAAGACGTAATTGGCGCTGCAGAGCTGCAATGCGCGATCTTGCATTGCTGGAACGCCGCAAGTGAGCGCACTCTATGCGGACCTTGTGCAGCAGTGCATCAAGATCCGGATAGTCCCTCAAAAAACTCTGCACAACCAAGTTGAGCACATGTGCCAGACATGGGATGTGAGTGAGTTTGCCTAGGCCCAGAGCTGCCACCAGATTTCGGCCATTGTCACACACTACCATGCCTGGCTGGCGATTCGCTGGCACAAACCACATGTCGCTCTGCTGCTTGATGGCATTCCAGAGCTCCTGCGCTATGTGGCTTTGATTCCCCAGATAAATTAATTTTAATACGGCCTGTTGACGTTTGGCCACGGCTGTGCTCATATCGGTCGTAACAGGTAACCAACCGTTCACGAGTCGATGTGGAGGTAGACCGTGACGGCTCCTGCAGCGCTGATTCAGAGGAACTGGAGTATGAAGAGGAGTCAATGTGTACAGACTGGATTCCTGCAATCCTTGGAGTTGGCAGAACACGTACAGCGCCACACTCAAGATCTGTACCCGGCTCCACGACATTTACCCAATGGGCAGTGAGGGAACGGTATTGTCCCTGTCCAAGCTTACTGGTCCACGCATCGGTGGTCAGGTGGACCTTGCTACTGACGGAGTTTTGTAGCGCATGTTTAATTTTTCCCCTCCACATGCTGTTGCAGGGCAGGGACGGCTTGCCTGCTGAAATAAAAGCGACTGGGCACGTTGTATTGTCAGACTGCCAATGCCATCAAGTTACGGAAGGTGTCAGTCTGCACCAGCCTGAATGATAGCATTTCAAGGGCCAGTAGTTTAGCAATGCCAGCATTCAGAGCCTGTGCTCGGGGGTGGTTTGCCGAGTATGGGCGCCTTTTCTCCCATGCCTGTGCTAATGATGGCTGTAGACTGGCCTGGGAGTGTGAGGATGACAGAGAACGTGGTGCTGTGGGTGGAATTACACTGTGTCTCTGTACAACAGTGCCAGAGGTTCTTCCATGGCGATCCTGTCAGGAAGCCGAACCAGCTGTGTGTGAGCTGGAGGAAGAGGCTACAACACGAGCTGAAGAGGTGGTAGGTGGCGCTGTAGGTTGGCCTAAGTCTTCAGTGTGTCTTTGTAACTCCACCACGTGCTTGGTCCGCTCATGTTTCCACATATTTGTGGTATTGAGGTTGCTGACACTTTTCGCTCTTTTCACCTTCTGATTACACAGCTTGCATTTAACAAAGCAAATGTCATCTGCAACTGGACCAGGCACTGCAAGTCTTGGGAGTGCCCGCTTTGGGTTTTGGAAGAGCCATGCTCCTAATGGGTGCCAAAGTGGAGGCTACAGGCAACCAAGTCTACCCCTCCCTCTCCCTCCTTTTGGGGCTTTTCGGGGAATCTCTTCCTCAGAGCTGCTCCCACCACCTTCCTGTCCCTCACGCCATGATGGGTCAAGGACCTCATCATCTACACCACCCTCTTCAAACAACTGCTTCTACTGGGTAGTCTCGACAACACAGTATGCACCAGAAAGTGGCACCTGAGTCTCATCATCAGATGCATACTGAGGTGTGCTGCTGACCATAGGCACTGGCCCACCCGCCTCTTCAGATTCAGAGAGACAAAACAGTTGTGCATCACTACATACTACCTCTTCTTCAAATTCTCGAATTCTGCTTGGCTGGCCCCCTCTTTCCAAGCCAAGAGATTCAGAGAACAGAAGTAGAGATGGCTCCTGTCCAGGGCTCTCTGACTGCCTGGGCAATTTGGCAGGTGGTGAAGAGACAGATGGGTGCTCTCCAGTGCTCAGGACCTGAGAGGATCTGGAACTAATTGAAGTCGATGCGTTAGCTGCCATCCATCTAACAACGGCTTCAATTTGGTCCTCCCGCAGCAGTGGGGTATGGCTAGCTCCTACAAAGCTGCGCATAAAGGACTGTTCCCTGGTAAAACTGGGGGATGCTGAGTCACTGGTGCCCGCAGCAGGCACAGAATACCCACGTCCTCTGCCTGCAGAAACTCCACGCCCACGACCACGACCACATGCCTTACTCCCTGCCTTCTTCATCTTGGTAGACTGATAAAGATAGGCAGAAAAGTACTAAGGGCTTAGTGTGCTTATTCCTGAACAGCTGTTAACAGGTATAAGAAACACTAATTTTATAAAGTGTGGACTAGACTTTAATATGAGATAATGTGGCCTACACAACTGTAAAGTAGAGTGTTTGGTGAACTTTATTTAGGTTTTTTTTGTCACAAAAAGACACTGGATGTGCCCAAAGATGTAATACCGATAGTATCACAAACTTTTTCCTTACAATGCAGGAAGGTAACCTACAATGCAATAGATGAGGCTACAAAAAAATAGGCTAATACTAATCTGGCTGGGGCTGCAGGGCACAATGCTGCAGAAAGGCTCCTCTATCTACAACTATATAGTGTGTTTGCAACCAATGTAGCTGAATACGGATGGAACCACCACACTAATAGGAGAAATCAGGAAAAATGATCAATTAGCAAAAAAGGACAATGTATGAGGCAGTGACGCACGCTGAGCGCACTACAACCAGACGTGGCTGAAGCACACACTACAGCGTGAGCTGCACTCACACACAGAGACCTTGCAGCCAGGCGTGAACAGTGCAGATGCAGAGCACTGTGCACTAGCGCTGCAAGACAAAATAAAACTTCTCTATCTACTCCTATATAGTGTGTTTGGAACCAATCTGCCTGGATACAGATGGAACTACCACACTAATATGAGAAATCAGGAAAAATGATCAATTAGCAAAAAAGGACAATGTATGAGGCAGTGACACACACTGAGTGCACTATAACCAGACGTGGCTGAAGCACACACTACAGCGTGAGCTGCACTCACACACAGAGACCTTGCAGACAGCGGTGAACAGCACAGAGAACTGTGCACTAGCGCTGCAAGGCACAGCGGTTTACAAAGTAGCTTAAGTAAAGCAGAATAGAGCAAATAGGTAGCTAAAACTGTTCCTCAGAACAGCAGCGTCCTATCCCTAACTGAATTCACAGCAGAGTGAGCTCAAAATGGCGGCGGCGGCTTTTATAGTGCATCATGACATCATTTCCGCTGCCAATAACAGCCATGCCATTAGTTAACATGCCTACATGCCTAACAGGATGTGCCCACACTTCTTAGGATCCTCATTGGCTGAATAAAATGAAACTGGCTCATTGCATTATGGGAACTTCCGATTCCGGTATCCGATATTCTAAAAGTATCGGAACTAAGTATCGGAATTCCGATGCCACGAATATCGGCCGATACCCGATATTTCAGTATCGGAATGCTCAACACAACTCCTGATCTGAACCCAATAGAACACCTATGGGGAATTCTGAAGAGACAAGTCGAGCATTACTCTCCATCCAGCATCCAGGCTCTGAAAGAGGTTGTTCTCGGAGAATGTGAGAAGATAGATGTTGCAATATGTCGCCAACTTGTTCATTCCATGCCTAGAAGACTTGGTGCTGTCCTTAAAAATCATGGAGGTCATACAAAATACTAGATCTAGTAGTTTATGATGTGCGATGTACTCATTTTTGTATCAACTACTTTGAGTGAATCTGAACATTTTGTAATGAAAGCTATATTATTACCTTACTTTCATATCATGGGTTAAAAAAAACTTAGTCTTCTCAAAATTTTGGAAATAACTCTTGTATTCAGTGAAATATTGATTCAAATTTTACTTTAAATGGGGTGTACTCATTTATGCTGAGCACTGTATATTTTTATCCCCAATGCTGGGCTATTTTTTAAAATTTGGCATATACTGTAGGAAATGCAATGCACTTAGTGTGTCTGGGAGAAGTTGTGTTCACCAACAGAAGAGTAAAGCTGAAAACCTGGATGTAAGTAAGACGCAAAGGAAATAATTATTGAAAGGAATTTGTCACCATGTTTTTGCAACCCCATCTGAGAGCAGCAGTGTGTAGGGGCAGAGACTCTGAATTTAGCAATGTATAACTTACTGGGTTGCTTGCTGCAGTTTTGATATGAGCTCTGATTTCTCAGCTTCAGATCTACTAGTTCTCTGAAATCGGAGCTTTGTATAACCCTACCCACATCATTGATTGGCTTCTTTCTGTGTACACTGTGCATAGGCAGAAAGCTGCCAACCAGTGTTAGGAGGCGGGGTTATACAGAGCTTATGAATATAGAGGACTACCTTGCAGCAGGTTTACTCTTCCTCTAGTGATAATCTTCTGCTGATAAAACTGTGATTTTAATGAAAACTACATTAAGCAGCCCAGTAAGTGACACATCGCTGGAATCAGGGTCTCTGTCTCTACATTATGCTGCTCTCAGATTAGGCTTGGTCATAAATAGAAGCTTTGACACTGGTGTGAACTGATCCCAAGACCCATATGTACACATTCGGTCATGTTTCACTTGCAAGTTTTTTGATTACAGTGAGATAAGGTTAAAACATCTATTATCTAAAAAATGCATTATCTCGTCTCTATATCAACATTATTGAGAAACTCGGCTGAAGTAATGCTTTATTAAGAATTAAGAGGAATTCTGAAACTGAAAATCTCCTTAAAAAACAAGGATTTACCGAAAAGCAAATCTTTACTTATCAATCAGAAATCTGAATTGTCCTTAAATAATGGAATGATTCTGATAAATGCAACCACATCCCATGGATTTATTCTAATGGACATTTTGCAATCTAAAATTTATAACATTATATGACATGACAAAGACTGATAAAAGGTTATTTTAGAGAAAATATTTGTGGAATATCAGATAAACCAATTTTATTCTATGGGAACATTTATTTCGTATAGAGAACTGCACAATATTACAGTAGTTCTAGAAGAATAACAACAATTAAAAACAATTGTAACAATTTCACCCCTCAGTGCTGAGCTCTCTGTGCAGTGATTGACAACTCAGTTGTCCAGTCTGGTGCAAGGGCATGATGAGCTGTCTGTGCAGTGATTGACAGCTCAGTTGTCCAGTCTGGTGCAGGGGCGTGCTGAGCTGTCTGTGCAGTGATTGACAGCTCAGTTGTCCAGTCTGGTGCAGGGGCGTGCTAAGCTATCTGTGCAGTGATTGACAGCTCAGTTGTCCAGTCTGGTGCAGGGGCGTGCTAAGCTATCTGTGCAGTGATTGACAGCTCAGTTGTCCAGTCTGGTGCAGGGGCGTGCTAAGCTATCTGTGCAGTGATTGACAGCTCAGTTGTCCAGTCTGGTGCAAGGGCATGCTGAGCTGTCTGTGCAGTGATTGACAGCTCAGTTGTCCAGTCTGGTGCAGGGGCGTGCTAAGCTATCTGTGCAGTGATTGACAGCTCAGTTGTCCAGTCTGGTGCAGGGGCGTGCTGAGCTGTCTGTGCAGTGATTGACAGCTCAGTTGTCCAGTCTGGTGCAGGGGCGTGCTGAGTTCTCTGTGCAGTGATTGACAGCTCAGTTGTCCAGTCTGGTGCAGGGGCGTGCTAAGCTATCTGTGCAGTGATTGACAGCTCAGTTGTCCAGTCTGGTGCAGGGGCGTGCTAAGCTATCTGTGCAGTAATTGACAGCTCAGTTGTCCAGTCTGGTGCAAGGGCATGCTGAGCTGTCTGTGCAGTGATTGACAGCTCAGTTGTCCAGTCTGGTGCAGAGGCGTGCTAAGCTATCTGTGCAGTGATTGACAGCTCAGTTGTCCAGTCTGGTGCAGGGGCGTGCTGAGCTGTCTGTGCAGTGATTGACAGCTCAGTTGTCCAGTCTGGTGCAGGGGCATGCTGAGCTGTCTGTGCAGTGATTGAGAGCTCAGTTGTCCAGTCTGTTGCAGGGGCGTGCTAAGCTGTCTGTGCAGTGATTGACAGCTTGGCTGTCCAATGTGAGACCGGGAGGTGCTGAGCTCTCATTAGTTCCCATTATTTCTCAGCTATTTAACTGAGCTGGCAGTCCCAGATAGCTGTCAGCCATAGCTTCAGCTAAACATGTTGGTTTACTCTGTGCCTTATATTTTGCTCATTGATCTATTTCTGCCTGACCTTGGACCTCGTGCTGACCATCCCTCTGTTTAACCCCTTTGCTCTGATCCGCTATCCTCCTGGTATTTTGACCTCAGACCGTTACCTGACTACGACTTTGTCTCTTCTCTCTGTTTATGATGTACCCTCCTGGTTATTGACCTTGGACTCCTCGACTATCCCGACTCACGATTTGTCCGTGAGATGTGACTCAATGTCACAGTAATCAATTACGAGACTCCATAAAGTAAAACAATGGGACCTTTCTACTGTTACATGTACCATTTGTATACTCTTCAAAGGTCATTCTATAATCTGAAACATTTGATAATCTTTCACCTATCTGTTCATATTAATTCTGGATAAAAATTGGTAAAAATAACAATATTTTTTAGCTTAACGATAGGAAAAAGGTAACAAACAATTAGTGAGCATCCTATTGGGATCTTCGTTTTCCATGTGTTCTATTAGGGCATGTGGATAATATTGAGAGCAGGCACTTGGGACCCTCTCTATAACACAGAGCTGCTCAGAAGAATTTGGTGCGACTACAAGTTATATGGTCAGCCACTAATTGTAGCTTCTCCAGGCAACAACAGATGACAATTGTGGGGTTCCGCAGCCAGAACCCCTTTGATAAGCTGATTACAAAGAGGTTGTTTTTATGGTGGGATGTAAAATGCAAGGGAAAAACTAAAGGGGTTGTCCACACCTGGAAAAAAAATACAGGCCAGAAATGTGTAAGATAAAAAAAATAGATATGTATACTCACCTATTGATCCGCCATGGCTCCTTTCTACCGGAATATGACTGCTTCAGTCAATTACTGCCTTGGTCACTTCTGCAGCTATTGACTGGCTACATCAAGCATATGTTTTACAGATAGAATAGTATATACAGAGACCGGCTGTGTACATCTTGTTATGACCACTGCTGCCAATCACTGCCCACAGCGGTGAGCAATATGTCAGCCACTGATTGACTGCAGCAATCATACGCCCATCTCCTCCGGAAGGGAAAGCACAGATACCGTTGTGGGATCCGTGCAGCACTAGGAGAGGAGCAGTGGGGGATTGGTAGGTGACTACATTTTATTTTTATGTTGCAAAATGCTGGGACATTTAAAGAAAATAATAATAGTAACACAGTAAGGCTATGTGCCCACGATGCAGAAATGCTGCATATTTTTTCCGCTTCTCCCTGGCAGGAAAAATGCATGCGGTTTTTACATGCGTTTTTCCCGCCAGGTAGAAGCGTTTGTCAAGCGTTTTTGCAGATTATACTCACCTTCCGATGTCCTCCCGGTGTTTTCTCCGCTGCGTCCGGTGTCTTGGGTGGCTCGCGGTGGTGTGAAGGACCTGTGGTGACGTCATTGAGTTATGTGACAGGTCACATGACTCAATGACGTCATGGCAGGTCCTTCACAACACCGCGACCCATACAGCAGACCAGACGGAGGGGAGAAAACACCGGGAGGACATCAGAAGGTTAGTATATTCTTTAATTTTTATATTAAATTCTTTTTTTACAGTTTCTATGGTACCCAGGTCTGGATGAGAGTCTCCTCTCCTCCAGACCCGGGTACCATCCGCACATTGAACCGTGTGATATCCGCATGTGCAGATGCAGTGATGCGGATGTCACGCGGTCCAATGCAAGTCAATGGCGGCGATTATGCTGCGTGTCTGCAAAATTAATGGACATGCTGCGTATTTTTCCGCAATGATAATCCGCAGCGGAAATTTCCGCAGCATGTGCACAGCACATGCGGATTATCATTGGGGACCATGGGGCACGTATTACCAAGCTTTTTTTAAGCGTTTTCGTTGCGGAAATTCCGCGGCAAAAACGCTTGAAAAATGCATAGTGGGCACGCAGCCTAACATAGTTTTTAAGGTTGAAGGAAGACTAAGTCCATCTAGTTCAACCCATAGCCTAAGATGTTAATGGGGTGGACAATCCCTTTTAATGTTTGCATGAGTTAACCTAGTGCAAAAAAAACTATTTCTCAGGAAAGTTAATCATTATCTCTTCATTGCTACTGACACAGCTTTGTTATTTCTACCGAGAAACTTTGTCACATAGAAATGTTTGTTTCTGCGGGCTGCGATTATTTGTTCTCTGTTGAGAGCAGAAATGAATGCCAGCAGAAACTATCAATGTAATTGACGCGCCCCCTGGGCCATATTCTTTAGGGGGAATATCCGGAGCCGGATCAGATGGGAGTTGTAGTCTTCCGAGTGGCTGTGACCCGGTCCGTGCCCAGGGTGTCAAACTCAGTTGTATGTGGCAGTCCTACAGATGTTAATAAGTTCTTAATGTCGACTACGCCACCCGTTGTATTGCGGTCACTACGGCCGCCGCTGCAGCAGGGTCCGCTGAGGCTGATGGTGTAGGTGCAGCTTTGGTGATATAACCCCCAACGGGTAGGGTATAGCCTCAGGGGGATCAGGTGCAGAGGATGGGGGTTGTGGTGATGCAGTGTGGACGGCAATCAGAGACAGAGTCGGGTTATGCAGTTTAGGATGTTTACTCACTGCTGATGTTCCGGTCACTCCAGCTTCGAGTGACCTCCCGAGCCGTGCTGCGTCCACCAGGTTCTGGATCCAGCCAACCCCCAAATAAGTCCGGAGCGTGACCCTGAGCTCTCCTTCTGTCCTTTCTCTGGCCGTCCCCACTATTGATCCACCCAGGTCCAGCTCCCTCGGGCCTTCTGTTGGGAGACCCTTGGCCTTGGGTTCCCTGACCCTCCACGTGGTATGCCTTCGTGGTGGATGTGGTGGGTGGCCGTGGCAGACGCTGCCCACGGCCTCCGGTCTCTGGCTGGGGTGTGTTTTTGCCCCCACCAGCTTGGGTTCCGGTACCCTGATGCCGACTCTTCACCCGGGGATTTAATTTGGGTTCTTAGAGTCCTCTCTTCTGTTTCCCCCTCTGGGTCTCTCTTTCTCCTCTCTCACTCTGGGTCTCTCTTCTCCTCTGCTCGCTGACTTTCTCTCTGCAACTGACCCTGTTCTTAGTTGGTGCCCACCTTATATATCCCTCTATGTGTGAGCTCAGGTGACCAGCACCCAATGAGCTCCTATCTTTACCCAGGCTGCTCCCCCTATCTGCCCCTACACTACTTGGGATGTACCACCCCCCTCCCACTCCAGCCAGGAACAGACTCGGTCGTACCTGCACATTTCTAAGTGGGAGTACCGTCGGTCTGCTCCTCGGAAATGGGATGTATGTAGTGCATGCAGCCTACCGAGCTCCGTTCCACACTCCATCCTTACCCGGGAGTGGAATATCACACCTCTGGGTTGAGGTGCAATACCCCTGTAGCAGCCGAATCCTCAGGGTGCTACATAATTCCTCTATAAATCTAACCTGGTATTTATAACCTAAAAACAATGTGGACTTTGTAATCCAAGATGATTAAAATCTTTACAAAAATCACCAATCTGGAACATAATGTGGGTATTTGGAAGCTTCTCATATCAGCAAAGCCGGGAACAAGAATGCTACAAAGAAATGTGGGACTGATACTCTATCAGCCAAAGGCAATTAACAATCCAGAGGGACAGACTTCTATCGAGGAGCATTAGGAATTGCATGCATAGTGATAACCAGGGGTTGTTCCCTATCAGATCATTTCTGTCCATGCTGCATTTTGCTAGAACATAACAAACCGCTCTATACTCACCGTCCCCCTAGTCTACCGCCGAGTGTCCACCGCTGCTGCTGATGTCTGACATTGGCTGCAGCGCTTACATCATGGCGACAGCACTGCAGTCAATCCATACGCTCAGCGGCTCAGAAGGGGACGCTCCATCTATACAAGCAGAGCCGCTGATGTTGGCTGCCACGCTGTTGACCTGATGTCAGTGCCACAGCCAATGCTCGATTACTGGTTCCAGTAGATAACATCGTCTTTAACCATGAGATATTTCAGGCAGTTTACACTATGCGTTTATAGACATAGCTACAATGTGGATGAAATGCTAATTAACCATAGAATCACTGTTTATTAGTATCCATTAAAAAATTGCAAAAAACAAACAAAAGGCAATTCCCTCAAAAAATTTGACCATGTCCAATATAAAGATAAAAATAAAAAATGAGGTACTGTGAGAGTAGGGGCCAGTCACCGTAAAATGACCACTGACCTTGTGGAGATTGGCACCCTCTTGGACCAAAATGGCGCTCCCACTCCACTGCGGCTCTCCCTTATAGTCCCTAGAAGACCCTAGTCTAATAAGAAATCATTGGGCCAATACACAATCTAATTACAAATGATCAAAAGAGATAGGATTGAAAATGTTGAGATGAGTGAATCACTTCGAGGTAAACTGAATTCACATCAAATTTTACAAAAAAGTTTGTGTTCTCACAAATTTGAATTTTTCGTGATTCACTTCCAAAAAAATAGCGTCCGTGAAAGGGATGAAGAAAAGTAATACCTTGCTGCTCACCTGTCTCGCCACCACAGCCTCCTGTCAGGTCCTCTGTGTAGCTCCTTCTGGTCTCCTCTTTGTCTACTTCTCTCCGACAAATGGGCATGCAACATCTACTTCCTCCATCTTTACACTGTGCTGGAGCTTCTGGGGTCCTCCGGTGTCATAATGCATGGCCTACTGGAAGCCTACTCGGTGCTGGAAGCTGTGGTGGAGATTAAAGATGGTAGAAGAGCATATTTCATTCCACGGAGAACCAAAGAAGAGGCCAGAAGGAGCTTTGTGGTGAGTGGATGGGGGGCAGGGTGGTTGGACTGGTGCTTGGCCAGGTGAATATACGTTTTTTTTTTCATCCCTTTCCCAATCGTTTGCAAATCAGCAAACTAACAGCCAGCTGGCCTCTTTGCTCCCCACTCTCATACTTGGTAATTCCCGTACACTGGCTATTTGAATACTGATGTTTACTGATCAGAAGGTGTAAGAATTTTCTTAAGAATCATGAACAGGGCATTGTAACAGTACTTCAGCTTGGTATTTAGGAGGGGGGATGCAAAATAAGGTAATGAAGTATATTATAAAAAAAATCATCACTTTGCGATGTCTTGAGGATAATAAAACAAAAAAAAAATTGTAAAGTTAAGTTACTCAGTAAGCTTAAAAGTATTCACGGAAATCAATAGGATGTTTGTCTACTGCAGAAATGTTGGTTCTTCCAGAGTAAGAGATGATCTTTGTAGCCATTTTCTGCTCAAACTATTTGACTGCTGTATTAAATGTTGTAATTAATAATGCCCTAATACAATGGCAACTTAATAAATGGGTTTTCTAAACCCCACAATCCCGTCAATAAGTGTATAAGTGACTGTATAATGCATATAAACATTTCCAAACATTGCTCTGTCCTTATACACGCTAGCTCCCTATAGGTGGCAGTAAAGACACAGTGTTCTTCTGGTGGCGAGCTATCTTCTAGCACACTTTTCCAATCACGATGCAATAAATGATTTTGCAAGGAACTGAAGCAAACTTTGAGAAGTAGTCCTTTTCATTATGTCAGTGCCTTGTAACTAGGAGCAAAACTGAATATAAAAAGAAATCTAAAACATTAAAGGGGTTGTCTCTAATTCATAAATTAAAATGTAAAAAACAAGCAACTTTGTAATTTGCCCCTTATCAAGAATACTCTCTGTTCTCAAAAACAGAGTTTTTTATTTTAAATGTTATAGTGCACAGTTCATTGCCTAGTTTGCTGGCCACTCACAGTTCCAGCCTGGCCAGTCTCTTAGGTAAGTAGGCTATATGCCTTAATGCCTGTTCACACAACACGCTGAAGATAGCCGGATCGATGAATTTGACCAGCCTCAGTCCCCTGCTGTGAAGCCTCTGCTAGCAACTTGGGAGAGAGCACACTTCGGACCAGAGAGCACTCTGTCCCCATCAAAGAAGGAAGCTTGGGGCTGTTAGCGGTGTGTAATGAGGTGGACAAGAGAGAAGACGAGTACAGTTGATGCCTAGCTGAGTAACTGCAAGTGAACACCGCCATCTGCTGGTCAAAGGTGAAAGTAAAGAATGAATTATAGTAGTAGGAACCACAAGAGTGGAAGTGAATGTTGCCGGGGAAGAGATTGAAGACGATACCGGGTCCGGTGACACCTGTGTCACAGTTACTAATTCTAAAAGGCCTGACCGGGCCAAGAAGGTGGCATTTGAACCTATACCAGCCATCATCGCAACAGCAGGGTCCGAGAGCAGTCAGATGCCGGAGAAGGCCTGAGTTGTGAGGAAGACTGTGACCCGCGCCAGTTAAAGACTGTAAGCAGCGCCAGTAGAAGTCCATAAGCAGCACCAATAGAAGACCATGACCAGATCTGAACCAGGCTCGGGAGACTGTAACAGAGGACCGTTCCTGTGGGCCGATACTTCCAGCATAGATGCACGGTACAGGGTCGTCTTCAAAGGAAGTCGGGGCCGTGCTTCAAAGAATTGAGACAGCCAATGCAATGAACACACTGTATATCTAGTGATTCGCATATCTAGGACTTGCAGCCTAGCAGGAAACACCGCTGACCCCCGTTAGGTCCAGTGTAACGATCAGAGGAGCTTACAGAGACTACGACAGAGACGGGCCTAGTACTGAGAGTGACGCCTGTTAAGCTGAGACATAAAGGCATTAATAGTCCTTTAACTGCTAGATAATAAGAACTGTTAGAACTCTCCTGTTAGGTTTTTTCTATCTTGCTGGTCACATGACCTTTTTTGCCTATTTAATCCTGCTCCGCCCTCCTGGCCGTGCTGGACTTCATTGTAATTTCTACTCTTTAGCTAGCCTGGTGCTTAGTTACCTTTCTCAGTCAGTTTTGCTAGGTCTTCGGACCTTTATGTTCTATGTTGTGTGTTTGTCTTTTACTGCTACAATTTCTGCTAGGAGGTGTCCAACTTTATCCCAGTCCCTAGTTCTTGTAGGGATCCCTCCCTTGCATCTATAGGTCTTCGTACAGACTAGCCGAGGACTTTAGCGGGTCTGATCGCAGGATCAGGTTCCCCGTTACATCGTAGGGATCTAGCTTAGTTCTATTGTAGGGACAGATCTCCTTTCTTTCCTTAGTGCTTGTAGCAGATCATAACAGTAAGTCCAGCATTTTTTCAGAATCTTATTAATGACATCCTTAGACCTTTGATCGGCAAAAATGTGGTTGTGTATTTGGATGACATTTTGATTTATTCACCGGATCTGGAGTCTCATTGGCGGAGCGTACTTGAGGTATTACAGTTATTAATTGACAATTCGCTTTTTGCTAAGCTGGAGAAATGTGAGTTCGCTGTACAGAGAATTCGTTTTTTGGGCTACATTATCTCCACCGAGAGCTTTGAGATGGACCCTGTGAAAGTTCAAGCTGTGCAGGAATGGCCTAGGCCTATTGGTTTGAAATCGATACAGAGGTTTTTGGGTTTCGCCAATTATTGCAGAAAATTCATTAAAAGTTTTTCTATTATTGTCAAACCACTGACCGATCTCACCAGGAAAGGTGCTAATGCGGTTCAGTGGACTACTGAGGCCATTGATGCTTTTGTGTTTCTAAAGGAGAGGTTCAGCTCTGCTCCCATCCTTATGCAGCCTGATGTGACTAAGCCATTTTTGGTTGAGGTTGATGCTTCTTCGGTGGGGGTCGGTGCGGTGTTGTCTCAGAAAAACAAGGATGGAGTACATCCCTGTGCTTTTTTTTCAAAAAAATTTTCTGAGACTGAACTTAATTACGATATTGGTAATCGGGAATTGCTGGCTATTAAACTCGCATTTGAACACTGGCGTCATCTCTTGGAAGGTGCTGAATTTCC
This sequence comes from Phyllobates terribilis, assembly GCF_046119375.1. Taxonomy (NCBI): domain Eukaryota; kingdom Metazoa; phylum Chordata; class Amphibia; order Anura; family Dendrobatidae; genus Phyllobates; species Phyllobates terribilis. The sequence continues at coordinate 110,965,550 of NW_027362768.1, read as the reverse complement.
CATTCAGGTTTTCACTGATCATAAAAATCTGATCTATCTTGATGCTGCCAAGCGCTTGAATGCCCGTCAGGCTAGGTGGGCACTTTTTTTCTCGCGGTTTAATTTTTCCGTTACTTACATCCCGGGTACCAAGAATGTTAAAGCTGATGCTTTGTCTCGCAGCTTTTCTCCCATGGTCGGTGCTGAGGAGGAGGGGAGCATTTTACAAGAAGGTGTTATGATTGCTGCATTGGACTCCGTTTTGGAAGATGAGATTCTTAAAGCACAGGAGAATGCCCCATCTAACACTCCCCATGGGAGGTTGTTTGTGTCTAGGACCTTTAGGAGAGATTTGTTTGTTGAGTGTTATGAGTCTCGGTTGGCAGGTCATCCAGGAATTTCTGAGACCAAGAGACTTGTGGGTCGCAGTTTTAAGTGGCCTGGATGGCAGAAGGAAGTCATTAAGTGGGTGCGTCAATGTACGGTGTATGCTAGATCTAAGTCTTCACATACTCCTGCAGCGGGGTTGCTTTGCCCTCTGGAGGTTCCTAGTGCACCTTGGACACATCTGGCTATGGACTTTATTACTGACCTTCCCCCCTCTGAGGGTTTCACAGTCATCTGGGTGGTCTTTGACCGTTTTAGCAAGATGTGTCACTTGGTTCCTTTCATCAAACTGCCCTGCGCTAAGACACTCGCTAAGGCCTTTGTCAAGGAAATTGTCAGACTACATGGCATTCATACTGACATTGTTTCGGATAGGGGACCTCAGTTCGTGGCTCGTTTTTGGCGTGCTTTTTGTGACAGGTTGGGAGTTCATTTGTCGTTTTCATCCGGATATCATCCTGAGTCTAATGGCCAGACAGAAAGGAAGAATCAGGATTTTGAGCAGTTCTTGCGTTGTTTTGTGGCAGACAATCAGGAGGGGTGGTCTGAGTTTCTGCCACTTGCTGAGTTTGCTCTTAACAACCATACATCCTCTTCTGCTGGTTGTTCGCCTTTTTTTTGATGTTCTGGGAGACATCCGTCTTTTGGGTCATTCTCCAAATTGGTATCGGCTGTGCCTGAGGAGGAGAGTTTTTCCGGTGATTTGGAGCGAGTTTGGACGGATGTGCGTGGTAATCTTCAGGAGGCTAACAAAAAATCTAAGAGGTACTTTGATAGGAAACGGCAAGAGGTTTTGTTTGCTATTGGTGACATGGTATGGTTGTCCTCTAAGAATCTGCGGTTGAGGATTCCTTCTAAAAAATTGGGTCCCAAGTTTGTAGGGCCCTTTAAGGTGCTTCAGGTAGTTAACCAATCTGCTGTTAGGTTGGAGGTTCCTACCTCCTGGAAGATTAATCCGGTGTTTCATGTTTCTCTGTTGAAAAGAGCTTATGTGTCGGATGGAGACGCCTCTGCCACTGTTCCTCCGGTGGTGGAGGACGGGGAATACGAAATTTCCCGCATCCTAAATTCTAGACGGTATAGAGGGAGTTTGCAGTATCTCGTCGCTTGGAAGGGTTTCGGACCCGAGGATAACTCATGGGTGAGGGCGGATGATGTTTCTGCTTCCAGACTTGTCAGAGCGTTTCACAAGAGGTTTCCTGATAAGCCTGGGCCTAGGGGATCCGGAGGATCCTCATAGAAGAGGGGGTACTGTTAGAACTCTCCTGTTAGGTTTTTTCTATCTTGCTGGTCACATGACCTTTTTTGCCTATTTAATCCTCCTCCGCCCTCCTGGCCTTGCTGGACTTCATTGTAATTTCTACTCTTTAGCTAGCCTGGTGCTTAGTTACCTTTCTCAGTCAGTTTTGCTAGGTCTTCGGACCTTTATGTTCTATGTTGTGTGTTTGTCTTTTACTGCTACAATTTCTGCTAGGAGGTGTCCAACTTTATCCCAGTCCCTTGTAGGGATCCCTCCCTTGCATCTATAGGACTTCGTACAGACTAGCCAAGGACTTTAGCGGGTCTGATCGCAGGATCAGGTTCCCCGTTACATCGTAGGGATCTAGCTTAGTTCTATTGTAGGGACAGATCTCCTTTCTTTCCTTAGTGCTTGTAGCAGATCATAACAAGAACATTAAGAACAGTATATACAATAGAACGTTGCATAGATATTATATTTAGTCGCATCGCTGTGTTCTGATAGTGTCATAACATACTGTATTAACCTTGCTACTGTTACCCATAATACAGTGCTTACTTGTATGTACCATATTTTTCGGATTATAAGATGCACTTTTTGCCCCCCCAATTTGTGAGGAAAAAGGGGGTTTGTTTTATAATGGAAAGATACGGTATTTTACCTAGGAGGCAGCGTTGGTGGAGCGGGGTCACAGATTCAGGAGGTTGGCGTTGTCTGTGGCAGGAGTGGGGTGATGCTGCAGACCCTGTGCTCTCAGAAGAAGTTGGCGGTGAGCTGAGGTCCCCTCTCCAGTACATATATAATGAAGAACTTGAAGCTCAAATAGCTGAAATAACCTTGAAAATTTAATGGTGAGAAGGTAGCACATAGGCACAAACGTTTTGGTCAAATGTGACCTTCATCAGTGTAAGAGATGTTAGATAGAGGACGTATAGGGGAAGTATAGTATCCAGCCTCTGTATTAACCAGTAACCGGTTCCTATGTGTGTGAGATACGGGGGTGAGAACGAGGCGTCCACCACTTGTTCTGGGAAGCGCTCCCAGGTAAAATACTGTAACTTCGAATTATAAGACGAACCCCCTTTTTCCTCCCAAATTTGGGGGGAAAAAAGTGCGTCTAGGACGCACGGCCCCGACCCACACCCTGTACCGGGTAGCGCTACCCAGAACAAGTGGCGGACATCACGTTCTCACCGCCGTATCCCTCACACATAGGAACCGGTTACTGGTTACTACAGAGGCTGGATACTATACTTCCCATATACATCCTCTATCTAACATCTCGCACACTGATGAAGGTCACATTTGACCGAAAGGTTTGTGCCTATGTACTACCTTCTCCCCATTAAATTTTCAAGATTATTTGAGTCATTTGAGCGTCAAGTTCTTCATTATATATTATTGGCATTGGACTCTACTTGTGCACCAACCATTTCCAGGAATGCGGTAGTTTGTCTTATTATCCCTCTCCCGTCCATAGTCCTGTGGTGGACGGAGCATGAGCAGATTGAGTTCTCGGGAGACGAGATCTCGGGAGACGAGATCTCGATCTGCGTTTGAAATTTGTACAAGAAATACCCAAAATACTGTATATAAATAATAACACCATACAGTGCATAAATATTACCAAACAGTATACAAATAATGCCACCATACCGTCTATAAAAAAATACCATTATACAGAGTAGAAGTTAAACTATCTTACAGTGTATAAATAATACTGCCAAACAGTTCAGATATAACACCTCTCCTAAATAGCTATGTATTCATGATTAATATTGTACAAATGCTGCAGATTACATATCATGTCATTTTGCATATGGTTATATTTTCTACATCTAATATATAGATTAATTTTCCATCGAATATAAAGCTCGAGCCATTTATGGGACGTGAAGCTGAAACAGAAATGTCGGTTGGCGTCAAGTATCTGTAATCACGACCCATGTGTAATCTCTGATTCATTGCCAGACAAAGCACTCAACAGCTTATTGTTTTCTGGAACAGATCATACAGCCGCTGGCCCATGTAGAGATCAGCAACCTCTCCACCAGGATGACAAGGTCAGCTCATTCTGTAAATGGGATTAATTTACTGAAAACCGACTTCCGAAACTCCTCATCAGATCTTTGTCTCGTTGACGTGTAAAAGTTACTGGGGACATGGTAATGGAGTATTAGCCCAGTATAGCCAATGTTAAATAGTCACGATTTATGTTACATTTGTGAACATTGGTCAGGCTTTATTACACGAGGACCTCAATAAGCCAATTTTATAATAAAGTAATAAAACTTCAATTTTTTAGTTATTATTTTCCCATCATAGCCCTTTTAATACTGGTTATATCTTTGTGCTTTTAGCTTTGTCTTTTTTGTGAAAATTTAAGAACGATTTCACAAAAAGTTCCTACTTTATTTTGTGTTTTTTGTTCAGTTGTGTTTTTTATACAGGTAAATGCACTTTTATACAGGTAAAAGTCAAAGGTCCTGATTCATCAAAGTGATTACGCCAGAATTCTGACATAAATCTATTTGGAAAGTCACAAAATTTGCACAAAAAAGTAGCGACTTTTGGAATTTTCACGCCAGTTTCACCCAGCTCCTCCTGTATACAGGGGAAGCTGCGATGGGGCTGTGACGCCACAGGTCAGAGGCGTATTCAGGGGAGGGCAGCGGGGGCATGTGCCCAGGGCACAGCCTGCAGGTGGGGCACAGTCGGGTGCCCCCGGCAGCAGCATTGTGACTGAGAGTCGGCCGTTCTCTGAGCCGGGTGTCAAGCTGACAACCTCCTCACAGAACGTGCAGCGCGCCAGCTCCCAGTGATTGTACTCGCGGCTGAAAGATGAGAGTACAATTGAAGCTCTGACCGAAGGGTCAGAGCGATGCCAGCAGCGTGATCAGGTCATGTGATCACGCTGCTGACGTTACTTGTCGGCGCTGCAGACAGGGGTGCGCATTGATGGTAAGTGCTCCACACTGGAGCTGAAGACACCAGAGACTTAGTGTAACGTGGGGGGAATTCAATGTGTGTTGGTGGGGGGGGGGATTTTTGATGGGGGTATTCAATGTGCATGGAGGTTTTTATGATTGGGGTATTCAATGTTCTTAGGGGGTGATTTAGGATGTGGGCATTTAGTGTTTGGGAGGAGATTTGAGATGAGCGTATTCTATGTGCGTGGGGGGTATTTAGTGTGTGGGGAGATTCGGGATGGGGGTATTTAGTGTGTGGGGGTGATTAATTTAGTGTAATGGGGGAGGGGTTGGGGAGATTTGAGGACACTAGTTTGAGGAGCAAGGAAGGGAAAGGTGCAGACACAATATGGGAAGCGAGATAAATTTGAAGACACAATATGAAGAACAAAGGGCGGTGATGGGGGGCATGTATGAGGAAACGGTATCGGGGGATGGGTGTGAACACAGTATGGTGAATGGGGGGATGATGCGGACACAGTATGAGGAGTCTGGAGGCGGGGTTAGTAAGAGTTAGAGAGAGGAGTTGAAGACAGGACAGCGATGAGGAAAGACCTGGGGAGTAGAGCTGTGAGTCAGCTCACCCCAGAGGGAAGCGCAGAAGAACCGGACACCGGAGTCCGAGGTTGTGGGGCACTGAAGGCCCAGCAGCAGAAACCGGAGGGCAGGAGACTGCAGTTCTCCTGGCCCCATCAGACTCCCGGAGGCTCAGCAGCACATAGGGCCCAGCACCGCCATGTGGAAGAGACACTCCAGGAAAGTCCGAGCTGCCTGCCATACGGGTGAGGAACAGACATTTTACTCAGGCATGAGGGCCGCAGCACAGCTATAAGCAGCAGGGCTAAAGAGATTAGCGCAAAGGGAAGGCCTACAACTCCACCCGGCTAGGTGGATCCCCCAACTTGCTTCCAGGCCACCCGGACCTCTACTACCAGCTAGTTCCCGTACCCCGGTCTGCTTAACAACCGCAAGTAAAGATAAGAGGAAACAGCCATTAAGTTGTGGACTGGTCATTATCTGCTCCATCACCTGCATTACACCGCACCAACCACATCTACCCTATAGTACCGCTACATCCTGCCCTGGTGCTTAGCTCTGCCTGTGGAGAGCTGAACCAACTCTGCTGCGTCACCATCAGCTCCAGAGGATCTGCGCCGCAGCGGCGGCTCCATATAGCCGCATACCACAGGTGGCGTCACGAACAATATATATAAAAAACTTTATTCCCCTTCTACCTTTCCCTTTTAATGACTGCCCTGGGTCACGGACTGGGTCACCGCCACTGTGATATCCCCCAGCATCGACCGGCCCGGCTACCGAGTACCCCACGGCCCAGGGGGTGCGTCACATGCATGGCCTTACTCAATGACAATGAATTGAGGCTGGACACGTCTAGTCAGAATGTGGCCAGAAGTATACAAATCGCATACTTGTGCTGACATGAGCATCCACTCTTGCCACCGGCAAGGAAGAATCCTAAAAGTGTGTGTGGCGTCCTGCTGCGCACTGGTGCCACAGAACCCAGAAGGGTGCATGGATGGACTTCTCCACAAGAGGCCCTCACACATTCACACACCTCCACCCTACCACCTCAGACCAGCAGAGGGAGCCCGTTAGGGATATATATATGGAGGGTGGAGCTAGGCAGTTAGTCAGTCTCTCAGTCAGAGAGAGAGTGTGCTGACACTTAGACCAGTGAAGAGGCAGCACGCTGGCTGCTGTGCTTAGGCGAGCCAAGGCCTACAGCATGAGTGAAAGCCTAGTGAGGGCCCTGAGTTTGGCCGAAAGCGAGAGGAGAAAGAAGAAGTAGCGAGGGGGCAGAGGAGCATACCAGGCTCACCCCGAGATATATACCGGACACCGGTTCCGCGCCTACAGGGTCCCCTTATACCCAGTAGGGACCACCGGAACCCCAGGAGGACTACAGGTCCCAGGTTTACCAAACGCTGACTACAGTACCAGGGCTAGGAGTTACGGAGGCCCCAGCATCCAGGGAGAGTGATCTCCAAGAGAAGGCCCTACCACCAGGTCAGCAGGTGCAAGAGAGAGACAGTAATCAAGCTAGGCCTAGCTCCAGTCAGGTCAGAAGCTTAGCGAGTAAAGCCACGGATCAGGATGCCCTATACCCGCTCACTGGGGAGAGTCCAAAAGTGCACCCTTCGTCCGGAGGACCCTGGACCGTGCCTGCATCATCACCAGTAAAGGTACTGAAGCTTACCCCCATGTGAGTGTCCGTCTTTCCTCCGGGACCGTCCTGCCGTCTCTCACCAGCATCCACCATCTGCCCCTACACTGCCCTGAGGCCCGCTTCACCTGTGGGGAGCCGTCCTAACAAAGCTGCCAAAACACCTGCCTCAGAGGACTGTCGCAGCGCTGGTAATCCACACAGGTGGTGTCACGAACTTATTACAAACACTATAAACCCCCTATAAAAACCCCCCTTTTTATTGACCGCCCTGGGTCACGGACCGGGCCAGCCACCGTGATATCCCCCACCAGCATCCATAGGGCAGGCTGCCGAGTACCCCCACGGCCCAGGGGGCGCGTCATGTGCAGTGCATGCTCTGTGAGAATTCAGAAGCTTCAGTTACCTAGAGTGACTGCAGTCTTTCATCTCAAACTTGGACAAGCCCTTTAATTATAAAATAAAGCCCTGCAGCATGCCGATCCTAACAGCGTGTAACTGAATGGACTGGCCGGCACCTTTCCTGACCTGAGCATAACAGCGTGATGGATTTCTATGCAGCTGTCAAGCTCCGGTAAGGAGGACAGAGAGCCAGTACGAGGTTTATGATGCGATCCTCGCACAAGTTGTACGGACGTCTGTCTCTGCCCTTAGGATCCAGCTCTGCTTGCAGGTTTCAGCAGTCATCACATGGCCCCTTCACTCATATGTGATTTTCATACTTACGGTCACGTGATAATGAGCTATCTTTTTGCTTCTGTCAGTTTTTCACTGAACATTTAATTAGGGAGAGCAGCTTGTCGGCACATGACTAAGTGTACAAATCGCATATGTGCTTGGGGTTGTGGGGGGTTGGGGGTGGCCGCCAAATTGAATTCTTGCCCTGGGTGCCAGAAAACTTAGATACACCTCTGCCACAGGTTGTGTAATTCATGACACCAGAAATTGTATTCCAGTCACGGACTGGAATTAGATTTGCGACGAGGCACACACCACTTGTCAGACTTTCTGATTCATTAAGAGGTCTGCCCATCTTAAAGAAGCACTCCTCCCATCAAAGTTTTTATCTTCTTAATACTACTGCAGTCATCATATTATACAGCACTGTGTACTTACAATTGCTCATTTTGCCTTTCTATCTAGTTAATTATTTTCTTTTCACTGCTCTACGTAGAAACAGGAAGTCTCTTTTGCCTGCATTTATCATTTCCCTCTTTAACTACTGACCCAGCTGCTCCTCCTCCCCTACCTGTGACTATTGCAGTCACTCATGACTTGTGCAAAGAAAATTGACCTCCTGCTTCTACATTGAGCTTAGAAGGATTCAGCTAGTCAGTTTTTAATCACGTGATGTCATAAACCTAATGGAAAAGAGAAGAATTAACTGGGTAGAAAGGCAAAATGAGCAATTGTAAGTACACAGTGCTATATGATATGATGATTGCAATATTTTAAGAAGATAAAAACTTTGATAGGAGGAGGAAGAGGGCTTCTTTAATGAATCAGGAGCACCTGACTCCAGCATACCACCTCATCGAGAACGATATGAACACCGCTGGTCTTGATCAATCGAAGCCAAATATTTTTTCAATGGTCCAAAATGGGATGTTCTCCAGCAACAAAGGAAAGTCGTTAACACTTTATGAGCACATATTAAAAAAGAGATCCCATAATGTTTACGCATTTCCAGCTATGAATAAGGGTTTTTCTACCAGAAACGCATCTGTATTATGGGTTTTCTTTTTTAATATGTGCACACTCTACCCTTTTTTTTTCTTACATGATTAAAGGCTAAGTTTCAACTACTTTCCTTTGGTGCTGGAGAACATCCTCTTTTGGAATAGTGAAAAACTCTTTGGCGGTGTTCATGTCATTCTTGATGAGGTAGTATGCTGGAGTCAGTCACTCCTGCTTCATTAAGAGGCTTAAGCCTCTTAATGAATCAGGAGTATCTGACAAGTAGTAGATCTCTGTGCCCCTCGCCACAAATCTAACTCCGGTTAGGGACTGGAATAAGATTTCTGGTGTAAGGAATGCTACAGCTCGTCATGAATTACACAAGCTCTGGCATCACACCATTTAGGAGGGGGCTGACCACAGGGCCAAAAATTACTAAAATGAAGGAGATGGGCAGATCTTTTGTCTCTTTAGTCCTTTAACTTAAAGGAAGTCTTAAAGGGGTTATTCACTACTTTTACATTGATGCCCTATCCGTAGGACAGGGCATCAATGTATGATCAGCCAGGGTCCCGCACGTGGCACCCCCGCCAATCAGCTGATATCAGTGCCGATGGTGGCTGGCACCAGCCGGATGTCCTTACCTGCGGGGCTCGGCAGTCCATGTATAGTGGCCGCTGCTTGTTACTGCACATCCGCCTGCTATTCAATTGAATGGGAGGCGGATATGCAGTACACCGGCACCAATAACAGCTGATCGGCTGATAGGGCATCAATGTAAAAGTAGTGGACAACTCCTTTAAAGTCAATTCATGCTGCTCAAACTACAGGCAACATGAATCAGATCCTGGTTGCATGATTGTACCAAGTTTATTTATCTCATAAACACTCAGGCATTTCGGAGAAAATTTAGTTAAAAGCTCCAGACGGGGTCCATAGTTGGCTTTTTCCAGTACCGCTCCAGATGATTGACAGGTGTTTCAATATGAGAGAGACCTGTCAATCATCTTTAGCAGTGCTGGGAAAACCAGACAGGGACTCATCTCCGGCTATGGTCCTCGTCTAGATATTCTAACTATATTTTCAGTTAAACGCTGGAGAGATATATCCAAGTTTGCAGCCAGGCTCTGATTCATGCAGCTTATGGTTTGGGCAGCATAAATTAGCTGAGCAGTTCAATTTAACATGACTGCACACTTTATAGGATGCAATTCACAGGAAAACAATTCATCTTCCAGATTTTAGATCTGTGGGGAATCAGTTTGTTGCAAAAATCTTGTAGCATTTTCCCATTAAACCGAGTGCAACAAGGCTGCATTACTGGGCACCACTATGACTAAGTATACAGATCCCCTTTGACCTCTACAATTACCAGTACCATTATTAGCTACAATAATTGCAACTAAATGTTCCCTAGAATTTTTATTGATCTTTTACATCACAAGTGAGGAATTTTACTGGAATTTTACTGCACTGCCTTCATTCAGACACATTAGTGGGTTTTTATAAATGAACTACTTATTTCAGGACCCCCCCATGACATCTCTATTGAGTTCCATTCAAGAATGTGTCTAGTTCACTCTGAAACGTTAGTCCCAAACCTCAGACTTTTGTATTTTGATCACTGCATTGTTGTGTATGCCAATTAAGTCTTCTGCTTTAGTTTAAAGACAGATGACCAGATAATCTCCTGAAAAAGTTTTTAGCACTTCATTGTATTTTTCAACAATGACAAACTGGCCAGGTCAGGAGACAGAAAAGCATCAGCACACGGTCACACTACCGGCCTTTCATTGTGGAATGCAGACATTGTGGAATTTGACCCATGGAGGCCAGAAAAAATGATGGGGCTTGAAGTTTCCTCTTCTTGGCAAATATGGTCTATCAGGAGCTGTTACTTAAAAGGGTTGTCTGAGCTTCTGATAAGTCTGCAGTCACTCTATATGACGGCATACTTCTGAAACCTGACAGTGTATGGTGCGCACGCTGTAAGGATTCACTGATATTGCCAGCAAGATCAGGCTATCGGCTCATGGCAATTATACAATTTGCATACACGCAGTCTTGTGCTGACTTGACGTTCTCGGTTTCTCTTACCTAACTTGTCTTCAGAGAAGTGTTATGCGCTGTGTAGAGGGACCCAGCAAGACTGACACCAAACCAGCAAAGGCGCAGCCACAGACGCACTTGGCACAAGCTGCCCATCTAGGCGAGCCCTTGAGGGCCCGGAATATTCTTCACCCAGCTTCCAGTAAATGGAAGGGGGACTTTGGCAGAGCCCTTCCCAGGCCCACTGTCGCCGGACAGCTGGCGTCTGGTGATGCAGCTGGTGCCCAGTCATGAACCAGTTGAGTACCGCTGCAAGAACCCCAGAAAGTGAAACCAGAAGAGAAAATGAGAAAACCCCTGAAAAGACAGCAAGACTAATGCTAGCACCTCTCACCACCAATCACATAGGGAACTGCAATAAACAGCAATTGACTGAGCAGGGAGCAGGATTATATAGCCCGTCTAATGATCAGGTGTTGATTACCTCCCAATCATCCCCAGATAGCCACTCACTGCTAGCTTCAACAGCAGACCGGACAACATCCCACCACTGCATAGTACCAGACAAAACAGACTCCTGCATTGCCTGGCAACCAGGGAAGACAGCATCCCATCTTCCCTGGACAGAGAAATCAGTGATAAACACGGCGTCCAGTGTCCTCATACATCCCACAACACCAGAACGCGATGCTCCACAAGAATGAGACAGTTTCCCTGCATGTGTAGTAACTCTACCTCCAGGGTAAGGACAATGGCAGCGCTTGCAACTGGAGCAGCATAGCACTGGACCTGCTCCATTCCCAGGTGGGAGCACAGAGCCACGATTCGTAACAAGAAGCCAGGCATGTCTAGTGTCTAGTTGGAATGTGTCTGGGAGTATGCAAATCGCATACTTGTGGTCACGTGACTTCCCGCTCTCACGGCAATGCCAGTGAATTGTGACAGTGTGCACACCACATGCAGTCAGATTCAGAAGTCTGCAGTCACGCAGAAGATTGGACAACCCCTTTAAGGAATTTATTTGTAATGTGGCCTTGTAGAAATGGTAGTGAAACATCTTCAGTGTCATAATAAAGGTGCCCCTATACATTAGATAGCACAATCCCAGATCCCCCGATGTCAGCAGGATCAGTATGCAATCTAATTTGCATTGAGCCCTCCCGATTCTCCTCTGATAAGAGATACCTAGAGACAAAAAAAAAGCATTTAATATGTTAGATTTTAATATTCCCAATCTTTTGGATCCAGAGAAATTAATCCATTGCCAGTGATGGCTGGCAGTAACTTATTTTCCTCTCTTCATCGAATGAAACATGCAGAGCGTTCATATTTATGGAGGAGTCTCTGGGAAAATGACTAGCTATGCTGATAGTATGTAAAGAAGGCCTGTTACCACCAGGTCAAAAGAGGACATTTTTTGCTGATATTTTTTCCTATTGCTCCCATCAGAATTCCAATTTTTTTATTTTTAAAATCCACCATACAATACCAAAGATATAGACCTTTTTATTTAGTAATGACTTTGATGGTTTTTTACCAAGTGGGCATGGCTCACAGGATCCTCTAGGGCGTGTCATTAGACTGATTTCTACACCCCATTGTAAAACCATAAAAGTTAGCACTAAATAAAAAGGCCCATATTTCTGGAAATGTATGGCGGATTCTATGCTGCCATTATTTGTATGATTGCCTGCCAGGTAGAGGAAAGACAAGAGATCATTGACACAACACCAACCTTATTTATTTTATTTCCTAACAATAAATGCATTATGGATTACCCATATTCTCTTTCTATAAAAATAGGTAGTACAATTATTATTAATTCTTGATTAAAAGCAATAAAGTATATCCCACTAATCACTGAACAATCAATGATACAATAAAATGGTTGGAGGAAATCACTTTGAAATCTTAATGTAAAACACACAACATAGAAATTGCCATCTGACTACATAAGGATCAGACTGACACTGACTTCACTAACACATGGTGACAACCACTGGATATTGCTTTCTGTTTAGATTATTCACCTCCTGAAAGAGCCGGTAGCTAAGGCTGGATCTAATATACAGCCACATAAGTGCTTACTCTGTCTGCACAGGGGAAAACATGGAGCGTTTTACCAGACTGGATGTTCCATAAGTCAGCAAGACTGCAAAAATGTGAGTCATCCGCAGAGTTACCTTGTGAGTCAGTGCTCACATCATTTATGGCAGACGGCTCCATGTGTCAGAGCAGGAATGCAGAAAAGTGTATGGAAGGTGCTACACTCGCCAATGTTGACCGTCTTTTTACATTGTATATCACATACAGTAGAAGTGCTGAAGCCTTAAAATTCCCTGGTATTGTATGTAAGGCACCACTCCAGCATTTTTCTTTTATTTCAGCGTTGGAGTGGTGCTATTAATCTAAGTTCCCTGCCCCTAATATTACACTTACCAGCTGCCATCTTCAGCTCTTCCCAGTGCCACTCTGGTCCCGATCAACCATCTTGTGACCGCAGCTCCTAACTGACCGGAAATCAGAGGTAACAGTCACAAGCTCTCAATGTAAGTCTATAAAAACCTGGTTCTCATAGATTTACATTGAGCTTCGGCTTGCCCAGCAAATACTGGAGCAATTTGACAGGTCACAAACAGCAGAAGACCCTTCCCGTATCATGGACCGAATCTGGAATTAAAAAACTCAAAAGATATTCATAACGGAAAAATAATTTCTTAACATTCAAAGACCTCAAATCAAAATTCGGCCTATTATCCTCAGAATTCATATTCTTTACCATTTTAAAAGAACACGTCCATTTCTCTCTAACAAATCACCAAAATCTGAAATAATCTGTTCCCTCCTAAGTAACGTTGAGCACAGTATTTTTTGGAGTACCAAAGTCTATATAATTGTTTTAACAAAGACAATACTTTTAATAAAAATATCTACATGTCTAGATGGGAGGCCGATCTGAAAATTACATTACATCCTGAACAATGGGAAAATGCCATCAATTATTCCTACGCCTCAAATATTTCTATGAGGCTCCACGACTCCTTTTACAAACTTCTAGTTAGATGGTATTACACCCATTCCAGATTAGCGCATGTGTGGCGCCCCTGAGGGTTCAGTCGCCACAGAGGTACTGCATCTCACCCAGAGGTGTGGTATCCCACTCTCAGGTAAGGATAGAGTGCTGCCTGGGACCCTAATGACGCGCCCCCAGGGCCGTGGGGTACTCGGCAGCCGGGACACTGGTTGCTCGGGGGATATCACGGTGGCTGGCCCGGTCCATGGCTCAGGGCGGTCACCCAAAAGAGGGGTGTTTGTTATAGGCAATTTAAGTGTTCGTGACGCCACCCGTGGATCGCGGCTAGAGGGAGCCGCCGCTGCGGAGCAGTCCTCTGGAGCTGGTGTTACGGCAGCAGGGGTGGTGTGGCTCTCCACAGGTAGAGCTAGCTCCAGGGCAGTGTAAGGTGGTGTGGTCGTTGCGCTGGGCGTTATAGTGCAGGGAGGGAATGATTGTGCAGACGAAATAACTGGACACAGGCGGTGCGGTGCAGTCATCCGTGTCTTTACTCACAGATCCTTAGTTTCACAGGATGCACTGTCAGATTACAGCCTCCCACGTCGCGCTGCGTTCACCAGACAGGGGTCCAGCTCTTCCTCAGGGGATTTAGGAATGCCTGACAGAACCCCACTTTCTCATGTTCCTTTCTAGACCGACTTCACACTGGGTCTTTCGCTCTCCTGCCCTGCGCTGCCCACTCTCAATCCCACTCGGGTGCTCCGAAGTCCTTCCTGTACGTCAGATCCCGGACCTGCTTGACCCTCCTGGGGATTAGAATGCGGCTTACGATCCTTCTGTCTTCTGGCAGATGCGGGGCGTACGGGTGCCTTCCTGCACTCGCCGTACCCCCTAGGATCCCTTCTCAGAACGGAGTCTACTCCCTGCTCCCCTCCTGGGCCTCCGGACTTGGCCCTACTTGTGGAGCAGAGCTCCTTATGAGACTCTGCTCCCAGACTGTTCTTCTGAACTGTCCCGAGCTGTTCTTCTGAACTGCTCTCCTCACTGAACCTAACTCTGATCTCTCCTGCCACCCTAAGATGGCTTCCCTATATATACTCCTACTAAAGTGCTCCCTCTAACTACTTCCTCCTCCCACACCCACTACTGGTTCCCCCTACCTTTGGGTTCCCCCCACTCCAGCCAGGGTCAGGACTCAGCAGCTGCGCTCTGCATGTTGCCCCTCCTGCCGGCCTGGAGCAGTGTAGTGTTGGATGCAGGTGTAGGGGTTCTGGGCAGCACTCCTTCCTTACCTGAGAGAAGAGAGACACCACACCTCTGGGTGAGGTGCAGTACCTCTGTGGCGACTGAACCCTGAGGGGCGCCACACTAACACCTGCATCCAACACTTCCACTTCAGTAGGGCAGGGCGAGATTGCTCCTAAGGGAGAGCACAGTCCCTGGTCCCTGGCTGGAGTGGAGGGGAAGCAAGTGAGGGGGAACCATGTAGTGGGTGTGGGTGGAGGAAGAAGATTAGGGGAGCATGAAAGGAAGTGATATAAAAGAGGGAACCATCTTGGGAAGTGAGCTCAGTCAGATCAGTCAGAGGAGGAGAAGTGAAAGGAGAAGAGGCTCTGCAGGAGCTCTGCTCGGGAGGCGGGCCTAGCCCGAGAGGCCCAGGACTGAGAGAGGAGAGGGAGCAGGAGAAAGGCTCCAGGAACAGAAGGGATCCCAGGGGTACGGGAAGAGCTGGAGGGCACCCGTACGCCCGAATCTGACAGGCGGTGGAGGGATCGAGCCGCAGAGGGGACCGACCCCTAAACTAGTGGAGAACTCCAAGGCTCAGCTAGGAACCGGAGGCTTCTGTACTTGCAAGGTGCAGTGGCCATAACCACAATTATATCACCGAAAAGGTGGCCACAGTGGGTCCAGGGGACTGCAGGTCGCCCGACAAGACCCAAGGCTACCGGATTGGGACACTGATTGTGAGGAAGGCACATAGAAAGGGTTCCTGTCAGGCACTCTTGAACTACCTGAGGGATTGCCGAACCCCTGCCTGGTGAACGCAGCACGACGTGGTAGGTTGTAGTCCGGAACCTGTAACCTGAGGAATTTAACAACTGTGAGTAAACTCGGAAGACTGCACCCCACTGTCTCTGTGATTATTGCTGTGCCATCAAACCCTGCACTACAACGCCCACCATCACCTATAACATCTACACTGCCCTGGAGCTAAGCTCTACCTGTGGAGAGCCACGTCAGCTTTGCTGCACTAACATCAGCTCCAGAGGACCTGCTCCGCAGCGGCGGCTCCCTTTAGCCGCATACCACAGGTGGTGTCACGAACTTTGTACATAAAAGCTATAAAATTCCCTTTTTACTGACCGCCTTGGGTCACGGACCAGGTCACCGCCACTGTGACATCTCCCCTAGCAATGACCGGCCCAGCACCGAGTACCCCACGGCCCAGGGGGCGTGTCACATGTAAACCCTGAAAATTCCCCATTATGCTAGAGGAACTGTGGTTTTCCTGGCAACCTACTCCACATCTTTTGGAGCTGCCCAAAAATAAAGAATTTATGGAAACAAACTTCACTTATCATAAATAGACTCCTTGGTAGAACGCTCCTAATTACTCCTCAGATGGCTCTCCTTTCCATAGACCTTGAAGACTTAGGCTGTGTGCCCACGATGCGTTTTTCAAGCGTTTACGCTGCGGAATTTCCGCAGCATAAACGCTTGGGAAACGCTTGGTAAACCTTCCCCCATGGTCTCCAATGCAATTCCGCACTTTCAATGCCCATGCTGCGGATTTCTCCGCAGCGTTTATGCTGCGCTCAAAAATCCGCAGCATGTCCATTAATTTTGCGGAAGGGCTACGTTTTCGCCGCCATTGACTTGCATTAGAACGCGCCAGTTCTGCAAGACTGCATCTGTACTTGTGTAATTGGCACGTTCTAATGTGCGGATGGTACCCGGGTGTGGAGGACAGGAGACTCTCATCCACACCCAGGTACCATTAAAAGATGTTAAAAAAAGAATAAAATAAAAAATAGAGATTATATTCACCTTCCGACGGCCCCCGGACTCCATCCCTGTGCTGGCTGCTGGCAATCGCGCAGGACTGAAGGACCTGCGGTGATGTCACAGTCATGTGATGGTAGGTCTTTCAGTACAGCGTACCGCGATCTGCCGGCAGCCAGCACAGGAGCGCAGCAAGTCTCAGGGGCCATCGGAAGGTAAGTAAAGGGTTTATTTTTTTATTTTTAACCATTCTCTCGGGTCACGCTATATAAATCCTTGCCGGTTGCATGGATTTATATAGTGTGACCTAGTTGTCACAAGCACTTTCCAAGTGATGCTAAAATAGCTTGGAAAGCGCTTGTCAACCAGCATGTGACGTGCCCAGGAGATGGGGACGACTACTCGGCACCCGGGCCTTGCTGTTAGCTTTGGGGGGATGCCGCGGTGGCCGGCTCCCGGGCCCGTACCCTGGGGTCACTCTTAAAAGGCAAGGAATAATGGGGGGAAAGGTGTATGGGATAGGAAAAGTTCGTGACGCCACCCGTGGTGTCTGGTGAGGATCAACAGCGCTGCTACAGTCCTCTGAGGCCGGTGGTCAGGCAGCTTAGTTGGTGCGGCTCCCCACAGGTGGAGCGGGGCCTCAGGGCAGCGTAGGAAAAGGAATGCAGGACTGAGGGGACCCAGCCGGGTCAGGAGAAGAATAGGCACACTCACAACAGTTCACTTCAGTACCTTTACTGGTGGTGTTTCAGGCACGATCCAGGGCACTGTAGGGTGAAGGGTGCATTTCAGGACTCTCCCCAGTGAGTGGGTGTGGGGCCTTTTGTTTCTTGCCTTTTCCTTGTAAGTTTATGACCTGCCTGGAGCTAGGCCTAGCTTGGTCTCTGTCTGGCACCTGCTGACCTGGTGGTAGGTCCTTCTGTTGGAGATCACACTCCCTGGTCTCTTGGGCCTCAGTGATTCCTGACCTTGGGATAACGGTCATCTTTTGGTGTTCCTGGGACATGTAGTTCGCCAGGGGTTCTGGTTGTTTCTGCGGGTCCTAGAGATCCGTGCAGACACGGACCCGGTGTCCGGTATATGGTCTTGGGGTGAGCTGGCTAAGCTCCTCTGCCCCCTATGTAGCTCGCTTACTCCACTTGCCTTCGGCCACGCTCGGGGCCCTCACTAGGCTTCACACTGGCAGTGGGCCTCACTACTCTTCACCGCTCTTATGGCGTCGGCACGCCTTGGGCTCACTGACCTGAGCTCCCTGAATCTGGGCTGGACTGACAACCTCTCTGGCTGCAGCAGACTGACTTTAGACTGTGTCTCCAGGCTGTAGATTCCAGACTCGACCGACTGCCTAGCTCCACCTTCCCTATTTATATCCATATCCGGGCTCCCTCTGGTGGTCTGAGGTGGAAGGTGGAGGTGTGTGAATGCTATGAGGGCCTCTTATGGAGGAATCCGTCCATGCACCCCTCTAGGATCTGTGGCACCAATGTGCAGCAGGGCGCCACATTCCCCCCTAGCAAAGCTCAGTACTCCCGGACTGAAGTACTTTTTATAACAACAATAACAATAACTCTTCCCTTTATGGGAGGCACTTTGCTTAAACATTACATATACAGCATTATAAATAATAAATAGATATATACAATTCAATAAGCAACCCCAGAATTCAAGTCTCTTCCGGTGAGGTTCCCCGACAGGATGACCATCTCACAGGGTAGAGTACAGTCATGGCCAAAAGTATTGAGAATGAGACAAATAGTAATTTTTCCAAAGTTTACTGCTTCATTTTTTGTAATGGCAATTTGCATATACTCCTGAATGTCAAAGAGTGATCAGCTTAACAGCAATTACTGTACTTGCAAAGTCAATATTTGCCCAGAAAATGAACTTTAACCCCCAAAACACATTTCAACATCATTGCAGTCCTGCCTTAAAAGGCGCAGCTAACATCGTTTTAGTGATTGATCCATTAACACAGTTGTGGGTGTTGATGAGGACAGGGCTGGCGATCAATCAGTCATGATTAAGTAAGAATGACATCACTGGACACTTTAAAAGGAGGCTGGTTCTTGGTATCATTGTTTCTCTTCAGTTAACCATGGTTATCTCTAAAGAAACACGTGCAGCCTTCATTGCACTGCACAAAAATGGCCTAACAGGGAAGAGTATCGCAGCTACAAAGATTGCACCTCAGTCAACAATCTATCGTATAATCAAGAACTTCAAGGAGAGAGCTTCCATTGTTGTCAAAAAGGCTCCAGGGCGCCCAAGAAAGACCAGCAAGCGCCAGGACCGTATCTTAAAACTGTTTCAGCTGCGGGATCGGACTACCAGCAGTGCCGAGCTTGCTCAGGAATGGCAGCAGGCTGGTGTGAGTGCTTCTGCACGCACTGTGAGGCGGAGACTCTTTGAGCAAGGGCTGGTTTCAAGGAGGGCAGCTAAGAAGCCACTTCTCTCCAGAAAAAACATCAGGGACCGACTGATATTCTGCAAAAGGTACAGGGAGTGGACTGCTGAGGACTGGGGCAAAGTCATTTTCTCTGATGAATCCCCTTTTCGATTGTTTGGGACATCTGGAAAACAGCTTATTCGGAGAAGAAGAGGTGAGCGCTACCACCAGTCTTGTCTCATGCCAACTGTAAAGCATCCTGAAACCATTCATGTGTGGGGTTGCTTCTCAGCCAAGGGAATCGGCTCACTCACAGTCTTGCCTAAAAACACAGCCATGAATAAAGAATGGTACCAGAATGTCCTCCAAGAGCAACTTCTCCCAACCGTCCAAGAGCAGTTTGGCGCCCAAAAATGCCTTTTCCAGCATGATGGAGCACCTTGCCATAAAGCAAAGGTGATAACAAAATGGCTCATGGAACAAAACATAGAGATTTTGGGTCCATGGCCTGGAAACTCCCCAGATCTTAATCCCATTGAGAACTTGTGGTCAATCATCAAGAGACGGGTGGACAAACAAAAACCAACAAATTCTGGCAAAATGCAAGCATTGATTATGCAAGAATGGACTGCTATCAGTCAGGATTTGGTCCAAAAGTTGATTGAGAGCATGCCAGGGAGAATTACAGAGGTCTTGAAGAAGAAGGGGCAACACTGCAAATATTGACTTGCTGCATTAACTCATTCTAACTGTCAATATAACCTATTGGTACTCATAATATGATCGCAATTATATTTCTGTATGTGATATAAACATCAGACAAACACTAATAAAAACCAGAGGCCAGCAGATCATGTGAAAATATAATTTTGGTGTCATTCTCAAAACTTTTGGCCATGACTGTACTTGGTAGCTTGAGGGACCCGTCCAAAGCAAACCCTCCACGTAGGCCCTGAGGTGGCTGCAGGGCATGGCGATCCTGAGTTGGACCTTCGCTTGTGCCACCCAGACAGGTTTTTCTTCTGAGGTCACCTAAAGGGGCACTCCAGGGAGTGCAATTATTTACAGCAAATAGTTTTTGGGCTGCACACAGTCCTCAGCCACAAAGTTCTTTATGTACCCTGACAGGTAACTAGAGGTCACAAGGGAAGTGTCCATATCACTTAAATTGTCCATCATAAGGCAAAACACAAGTTAATAAATACATATACATGAAGATACACAATATAATACCCCAGGGGCAACTATTTACACTGTCAGAGTTTCTTTCTCTACTCTCTGTATCTGACAGGGGTCTGACCTCGGGTGCTACGTGTCGACCTACGTGGTACTGGGATACGTGAGGCACTAGTATTTGCACTACCTCCCATTCTGTCAGTTCTAAGTGTTGGGGGACTGCAGGGTTGCCTTAACCTCGCTACAGGACTGGCAAGTATACCATTGGCTGGGCCTTCTAGCTCTGCTCCAACCGGGGATTCTTCTTGAGCAGGCTCTTCTGAAGCACTTACAGGCTCTACTTGCTGTGGAGGGTCTTCTGGCTGTTGAAAGAAGTGGATCACAGGTATTATTACTGCTCCTCCTAGTTGAGGCCAATCTGCCGGGAAATCTCCTAAGTCAGTATGGAGTACTGCTTCTTTAGGCTCCTCCGGTACGGTGAGAGGCACTTCTCCTTGGGGCTTTAGCAGGTCTGGACACAACTTCAGATGGTCTCTAGATACCGTTGCAGTCGTTATTCCTCCGTCTTTACTAATCAAACAGGTCTTCTTGTTATCAAATCTTGAATTTAACACAGTGTAGGGTTCTCTCTCCCACTGGTCATCAAGTTTGTGGTTTCTCCTTTTCCTCTTTAACACCACTTCTCCTGGTGTGAAGGGTTCTGCGGGCGCACTTTTATTGTAGTGGGCTTCCTGCTTGTCCCTCACCCGAGTGAGACTGTCTTCGACACAGGCCTGTACGCTTCTGTACTGCTCCTGTCTAGTCGTGTCCCAGTCCTCAGTGGACATATCTGCTTCTGGTTCTACTACACCAAGCTCCAGGTCCATGGGCAACTTCCCGGGTCTGGCTCGCATGAGATATGCTGGAGTACAATTGGTGGAACCTGGTATGTGGTTGTACAGATCTACCAGGTCAGGTAGTAGGTCTGGCCACTGATTTCTCTCCTCTAGTGGTAAGGTCTTCAGCACGTCGATGATGATGTAATTCATCTTTTCACAGAGACCGTTGGTTTGGGGGTGGTACGGTGTAGGCCGGATCTTTTTACACCCGTACAGATGGCAGAACTCCTTGAACAGTTCAGCTTCAAAGGCTGAGCCTTGATCCGTCAGCACCTGCTCCGGGTATCCGTGGGGCCTGCAGAAGTACGCCTGGAATGTCCTCGCTTCTGTCTCTGCCAGCAGATCCTTGACGGGGGCGACCACCAGGAACCGGGAGTAGTGATCCACCATGGTCAAGGCATAGAAATATCCTGACCTGCTGGGTGACAGCTTGACATGATCTAGGGCCACGATCTCCAAGGGTCGAGTTGTCTTGATGGGTTGCAGGGGTGCCTTCTGGCTGCTGTAGTCTTTTCTTCTGAGGCTACAGGGTCCACAATTCCGGCACCACCTCTCAATGGAACTGCACATTCCTACCCAATAAAACCGACCCTTCAGCAGGGTTTCTAGCTTCTTCCAGCCAAAGTGCCCCGCCTGAACATGGTAGGCCTCCAACACCATCTGGATGTCTGTCTTGGGCACCACTATCTGCCATACCATCTCATGGGTTTTGGGGTTGACGTACCTCCGGCACAGCTTCTCTCTATAGATGAACAGCCGGCTCTTCTCATTCCACAGCTGCTTGGCTTGGAGAGACGCTTCCTTCTCCAGGGAGGAACCTTCCTGGGTTTATCAGTTCTTTGATACGGCTGACAACCAGGTCGCTACCCTGGGTCTCCTTCCAGCTGTGGTGAGGCAGGGGGTTTAACGTCTTACCACGTTGCCTCCTGGAGGCTCGTTGCTCATGGACCATTCCATTCCGATGAAAGGCAGGTAGTTCAATCTCCTCCAGGTCGTCCACTTCTTCTTCAGTGTCCGACTGGTGGGGCATCCTGGACAGGGCATCGGCGTTGGCGTTCTTGCGGCCCGCCCGGTACTTAATAGTGAATTGGTAGTTTGACAGCCGAGCAATCCATCGTTGTTCCATGGCTCCTAGCTTGGCTGTCTCCCGATGTGTCAAGGGTTTGCTATCAGTGAAGGCAGTGAATTTACTGGAGGCTAGGTAGTGCTTGAACCTCTTGGTGATGGCCCAGACCAGGGCCAGGAACTCCAACTTACTTGAAGCTGCTATAGTTCTCTGGGTTCCTCTCGGACGAGCGGAGCTTCCTGCTTGCATAGGCGATCACCTTCTCTCGGTCATTCTGCTTCTGACTCAGTACAGCTTCTAATCATTCATTGCTGGCATCAGTGTACAGCAGGAATGGTTGGCTGTAGTCAGGGTAGGCTAGGATCTCTTCGCCGGTCAGGATCTCCTTCATCACCTTAAAGGATTCAGCTTGCTCCTTACCCCACTGGAACAGGGGGTTTCTGCCTCTGGGGGACTGTCCTACCAGGAGGTCTTGCAGAGGCGCCGCTTTCTTGGTATAGTCCTTCACAAACCTCCGGTAATACCCGACTAGTCCCAGGAACTGACGGACCTCCTTGAGGCTCTTCGGCTCCGGCCATTTCTGGATGGCAGTGACCTTCTCCGGGTCTGGTGCTACTCTCTCTGGACTAACGATGTGCCCCAGGTACTGTACCTTTCTCTTGAGCAGGTGGCACTTTGAGGGCTTCAGCTTCATCTCATACCGGGACAGCGACTCAAATACCTCCGCCAGGTGCTTCAAGTGGTCCTCATACGTTTTGGAGTACACTATCACGTCGTCCAGGTATAGTAGCACAGTCTCGAAGTTGCGGTGTCCCAGGCAGCACTCCATCAATCTCTGGAACGTTCCAGGGGCGTTGCAGAGTCCAAACGGCATACTATTGAACTCGCAGAGTCCCATCGGGGTGGTGAAGGCCGTCTTCTCCCGATCCTCCTCAGCAACAGCTACTTACCAGTACCCACTAGTGAGGTCAAGGGTGGAGAAGTAATTTGCAGACTTTAAGGCAGCCAGGGATTCCTCTATACGTGGTAAAAGGTATGCATCTTTATGTGTAATGCGATTTACTTGTCTGTAATCTACACACATTTTCATGCTTCCGTCCTTTTTCCTGACTAGAACTAGGGGAGCTGCCCAGGGACTACAACTATCCCTTACTACTCCTGCCTTCTTACTATCGTGCAACATCTCCTTTGCCTTCTGGTAGTGTGCTGGTGGTATAGGCCTGTAACGTTCTTTGATGGGTGGATGGTCACCTGTGGGGATATGGTGTTGAACCCCCTTAATCCTCCCAAAGTCAAGTGGGTGCTTACTGAATACCTGCTCGTATTCCTGAACCACCCGGTGTACACCCTGCTTCTGATGGGCAGGAGTGGTGTCTGTCCCAACATGGAGCTGTTGACACCAATCCTCCACCTGCGTTCCCGGGTCATTATCCTCCACTTCGTCTGGTGAGGTTAAGGACTCCGCCGTGTGTATAGAGTTGTTATTTACGGTGTACAGTTTGGCAACAGTGGCGTAGCGTGGTAATCTAACCTCGTCCTCCCCATAGTTTAGGAGGCATACGGGCACTCTCCCATTGCGTATATCCACTACCCCTCTGGCAGTTAAGAGTGTAGGTCTATTCTCTGAGCTAAGGGGCTCTACTACCGCCTGGTAGCTCCGTCCTTTGAGACCTATTGCTGCTTTACACCAAATCAGCATTTTACTCATCGGGGGAATCACAATGGGTACCGGGTCTGTCACCCGTACATTACCAATTTCACCGCTTGTTAGCTTTACCTGTTGCTGGTACATAAGGGCTCAGATCTCTTTCTGGAGCACCCTTCTCTGCCCTGGTCTGGCAGTGTCAGCTATCTGTTGGAGCAAGAACAACACTTCTCCCAAACAGTTACTAACAATATTAGTGCCAAGTACCATATACAAGTCTGTATCATCAGGATTAGTCTCTACTACAATTAGTCCCTGGTCCTTCAGTTCCACTCTTCCCACCTTTACTGCCACATCCTTAACCCCGACTAGGTTAAGGGGGAGGCCGTTTGAGGCATACACGGAAAGATTTGGATCTGGTGGGTGAAGTTCGTCTATGGACCAGAACCTTTTGTAGAGGACATCAAGCATGATGGTTACCTGAGATCCTGTGTCCAGCAGAGCGAGTGTCGCGATGCCGTCCAGCACAATGGACAGGAAAGGTCTTCCTCCCACGAACCTGCGGTACCAGTTTGATGGGCCTGGGGGGTCTACTCCTGGGTTTCAGCCCTCGGCCCCAGGGTTTTCTCGTTTATAGGACAGTTCTGGACAGCGTGACCTGTCTTGTGGCAGCGGTGGCAGACAAGGTCCCTCGGCGGGCGGCGTTGGTCGCTGGTCCTCCCAGGGGATGGCGTTGTCCTCTTCCTCCTTCTCATCCAGGGGACATCCTCAGGGCTGTCGGCTAGCAGGATCCTTCCTTCTGCCTCGGGCTCCGTCCTCAGCTGCAGGGCATTCAGTACAGTAAGTAGTCTGAGTTTTGTCCAACTGACGCACTTCAGAGCGCAGGCTGTCCAGCTTACTAGGGGACATTGCTTGCACTTTGGCTTCAGCAGCCACCGGGGAAAAGGTGCATGCTGCAGGCACTGGGGTGGCCCCACCCTGGTAACAATGGATAGCTGTTGTTTCCAGAGGCTGCAGTCCTTTTATAGCCATGTCCTTAAGGGTGTCAAAGGTGGCATCTGGATGATCCAGGGACCACCAACGCACAGTCCTGCTCTCCTCTTGGGACCTCAGTTCCCAGATAAACTGTTCCTTCAGCATTTTATTTTCATTATCGATGCTGGTTGGACTGACCTGTTTCAGAGCTCGCAGGGCCCCTTGTAAACACCAGGCATAGTCCCGAACACTGTCCTCCGGTTGCTGAGAGAAGTTGTAGAACCTCATCCGGAGGTCTGTCTCAGTACGATTCTCAAAGACAGTCTGTAACTTTTTAAAGATGGCGGAGACTGACTCCTGGTCTGCGGCCGACCAGGTTTCCACTTCTCGCTCCGCAGCACCAGTCAATTGTCCCAATACAACAGCGGCTCTTTGCTTGCCTGTCATAGAGTACATGTCCACTATACCGCATATTTTCCTTTTGAATCCAGACAGGGTATCTGGTTTGCCGCTGTACTGGAGGAGCCACTTCGCTCCAGGGATGTACGGTAGGGCCATGGGTATGACAGGGGTTACAAGCCCTGCTGGTGGAGCGGCTGCTTCGGCCTGCTCGGCGCCGAGCGCGGGTTGAACTTCAGGGCGGTTAACTGGTACTCCGGCGTTGTGCTGCTCTTTGGACATTCTGGCACCCCCCTAGCGAACCGTGGCCTACCTTCTTTTCTTTTCTTCCGGTAGGCCGCAGCTCCGCAGGTGACGGTCTTCCTTCAGGACCTTGCGTCGCTTGCGTCCTACGTTAGAGCTTTCACCGGCGCTCCTTCCAGGACCTGGCGCTTCCTTGTTTGACGTCGAGACGTGGGGCGTGTCCGGGACTTCGCGTGCTTCAGCAGGTACGCCTCTCAGTTTTCCCGCGGTTACACCCTTCTTCCCGCTCGGCTGCACAACAATGGCGGCGATCTTCGCCACAGTTAAATACACAGTTCTGATTAAAGGCTAACAGTACCCGGTGGCAACGGGCACAACACTCCGTCGTTGCAGCGGGCACGGAATCCTGTTCGTGACGCCAGGAAGAGATGACACGCCCAGGGGATGAGGACGACTACTCGGCACCCGGGCCTTGCTGTTAGTTTTGGGGGGATGCTGCGGTGGCCAGCTCCCGGGCCCGTACCCTGGGGTCACTCTTAAAAGGCAAGGAATAATGGGGGGAAAGGTGTATGGGATAGGAAAAGTTTGTGACGCCACCCGTGGTGTCTGGTGAGGATCAACAGCGCTGCTACAGTCCTCTGAGGCCGGTGGTCAGGCAGCTTAGTTGGTGCGGCTCCCCACAGGTGGAGTGGGGCCTCAGGGCAGCGTAGGAAAAGGGATGCAGGACAGAGGGGACCCAGCCGGGTCAGGAGAAGAATAGGCACACTCACAACAGTTCACTTCCGTACCTTTACTGTTGGTGTTTCAGGCATGATCCAGGGCACTGTAGGGTGAGGGTGCATTTCAGGACTCTCCCCAGTGAGTGGGTGTGGGGCCTCCTGTTTCTTGCCTTTTCCTGGTAAGTTTATGACCTGCCTGGAGCTAGGCCTAACTTGGTCTCTGTCTGGCACCTGCTGACCTGGTGGTAAGGCCTTCTGTTGGAGATCACACTCCCTGGTCTCTTGGGCCTCAGTGATTCCTGACCCTGGGATAACGGTCAGCTTTTGGTGTTCCTGGGACATGTAGTTCGCCAGGGGTTCTGGTTGTTTCTGCTGGTCCTAGAGATCCATGCAGACACGGACCCGGTGTCCGGTATATGGTCTTGGGGTGAGCTGGCTAAGCTCCTCTGCCCCCTATGTAGCTCGCTTACTCCACTTGCCTTCGACCACGCTCGGGGCCCTCGCTAGGCTTCACACTGGCAGTAGGCCTCGCTACTCTTCACTGCTCTGATGGCGTCGGCACGCCTTGGGCTCACTAACCTGAGCTCCCTGAGTCTGGGCTGGACTAACAACCTCTCTGGCTGCAGCAGACTGACTTTAGACTGTGTCTCCAGGCTGTAGATTCCAGACTCGACCGACTGCCTAGCTCCACCTTCCCTATTTATATCCCTATCCGGGCTCCCTCTGGTGGTCTGAGGTGGAAGGTGGAGGTGTGTGAATGCTATGAGGGCCTCTTGTGGAGGAATCCGTCCATGCACCCCTCTAGGATCTGTGGCACCAATGCGCAGCAGGGCGCCACACATGCGGAAATGCAAGTGAAGAACGCTTCATTTCCGCATGTCCCTGGCAGGAAAACGCATGTACAATCTGCATGTGCTTTTTTCTGCCAGGGAGATGCAGAAACGGTCAGGAAAAAATCCTGAGCATTTCTGCACCGTGGGCACATAGTCTTAGACCCCTCAGTTATACATGTTGTGATTCATGTCTTTCTGGTGGCAAAAAACACAATAGCTCATTTTTGGAAAAAAACAAACGTACCTAGCTTATCTGATGTTTTAGAAAAGATGTCATTACATAATTCACTAGATCTCAATTTTGCTACCTATAATAATTGCCTGCTAAAATATTCAAAGAAATGGGATCGTTGGAATTCCACATTCCCCAACTCTTAGTTTCATTCTAACATTTTTTCTTCTTTTTCTTCTAGTCTTATTCTCTCTAATGGCTTAAATCAATATACTATTATGTTTATCTATTCCATAGTATGCTTGTGATAGGTTTTTGTTATGATATTGTATGTTTATACATAGGATACGATAATTAAGTTGTTAACATGTTATATTTACACTTGTAATTGAGTATCCGGGTTCTCTCTTTTCCCCCTTCATGCCTATCTTCCTGTACCCCCTTTTACACCCCATCTCCCCCCACCCCTTGTTACTTTATCTTTAACCCCCTTTACCACACTTTTTGAAAAATGTAATAAAAATTATTGAAACACAAACAGCAGAAGACACAGAGGAGCGACACCAATAAAAGAAGAAGTCCGAGGCTGGTAAGTATAAGACCGGGTGCAGGAAATTTAGATTAATGGCACCACTCCAGTGGTAAAATTAGAAGAAAAAAAAACGCTAGAATGGTGCTTTAATAACACTGGGTTAAAAAGTAAATGGCATATAATGGTATTTAAAACAGGCCTATAATTGTGGGCTAGCTCATTATAACATTTATGGATTGATACTTCTTGGTGGTTACCTCCACTTGACCCTTTGCAGGTTAATGAATGACATATGTGAAGTGGATAAACCAGTTTTTCTGCATTTTCTACAGTATTTCTTCAACACACAATAATGGTTAATTCTACTTTCTTATCACATTTTCTTTTCTACACTGATCTTGTAGTTCACAGTCCATTTTTCATGCCTGAAGTTCTATTCAATTTCTCCGCAGACATTATACCAGTTCAAGAGAAAGTAAGTAAAAGTTGTCTACAATTGTATATCTTTAGAGATCAAATGGGTATTTGAGTGAATAGGCGACTGCTCAATCCCTGGAAGCTGGTAAAGTCTTTAGAAAAGTTTCTCATGTCTGAAGTTGGACCTATCTTTAATAGTTGTCAACGTCATGACCACCCTAAATGCATGCACATTTAGTTTGGCTGAGAGTCCATGTGTTCTCATTGGGAAAGGAGACTAAGTCACTGCCAGGAATTTCTGGCTGCAGCGTATCCTCCTTGAGAACAAATGATCGGAGATCTAACATAATCCATCCTTCTTCTGGCTAACACGGTACCAAAACCTTTTTTTCTTGTGACAACTCGAAGGCAAGTTGTCATAGAAAACAGGTAGAAGACTACAATTAGAAAAATAATGGGGTACATTATTTCATATTAAATATAGCTCATGTGCTGAAACCCCTAAATATCCACAAAAAATGGGAGCATTATGTCAATGTGTCCTGTATGTGATATGCAAAACTTCCCACAAATACTGGCCACAGGCATAGCCCCATCATGCCCCCAAGTTCCAGCCACGAGGTCATAAATAGAACAGACAGGGCCACTTAGCAAACTTTTAAATTGGGCCAACACCTATTCGCCTCTGCCATCTGCCTTTGGTGCTGCCCACTCTGACACCTACCCCCTCACATTTAGAATTGCAGGCGGACCCGGCGGAAATTAACAAGGGTTGTGTCTCACTGGGTGGCCTTCAGAAAGGTTTGGTGATGTGCCCACATGTTTTCTTCTTGCCTACTAGTGTCCCGGGTCTAGAAACCACTAAGGCTATAGTTCTGCTCCTGGGAGGAATGCAACGATTGTGGTCGCAGAGGGTGCAACCACATCCAGGCCCATGCTGCAGGGGGGCCCAACAATGCCAGTGCCAACTTTAACTGGATGAACATTCAAGGATGCACATTCAGCTAAAATGTATTGTAGTGTCGAGATCCGTCGGGTCCCTGCAGCGTAATACACGCTGCTGGGCAATCAGAAGCCAGCATGCCAAGCATTGGCATCACATAATAGTGATGTCATGCGTCGCCATAGCAGGCATGTCAATGTCAGCTGCCAGCCTCTGCACCGGTTACAGAAGAGGCAGCCGTGTGCCGTGGGAGCGGAGAAAAGTGAGAAGAATGGGGGATTTATGCCTTAGAGAGCAGTTGCAGAACCAGGGACATATATACCAGGGAGGGACCCAGGATGTGGGACATATATACCAGGAAGGGACCCATTATGGGTGACATATATATCAGGAAGGGACCCAATATGTGGTGCCCCTGCGGGTCCAGTTGCCACAGAGGTACTGCATCTCATCCAGAGGTGTGGTACCCCACTCTCAGTTAAGGAGGGAGCACTACACGGGACCCACACATTCACATCCAACACACACCACTCCTGAGGGAAGGGCGAGATTGCTCCCGAGGGAGAGCACAGTCCCTGTCCCTGTCAGGAGGGTAGAACTAAGTGGAGAAGGTGGGTGGAGGAAGGAGTTTAGGGGAGCACTGACAGAGCAGTATATAAGGAAGGTGGAAACTTCTAGAAGGGGAGAGTCTCCTGTTCCAGTGCTTGGAGCAGGAGCACGGTTCAGTGGAAAGTGAGGAGTAGGGCCCAGCCAGAGAGGGCCAGGAGGAAAGTGACGAGAGGAACCAGAGCAGTGAGGAGGGCTCCAGAGAGAGAAGGGATCCCAGGGGCACGGCGAGTGCAGAGGCCACCCATGCACCCGAATTCACGCTGACGTGGAGGGATCAGGCCGCAGTAGGGGACCGGCCCCAGCCTAGTGGAGTACTTTAGGGCTCAGCTAGCAAACCGGAGGTTGCAGTATTTCATGTGCTGTAACCACATTCCACACACAATCGCCGAAAAGGTGGCCATATAGGACCAAGGAGACAGACCAGACGTCGCATGACAAGGCCCGCGGCCACTGGCTTGTGACACTGAGTGTGAGGCGCAGGGCAGGAGGGCGAAAGCCAGCACAGTGAGACGACCTGGAGAGGTGCACAGAAAGGGGTCCCATTCAAGTGCTTCCAAGATATCTGAGAGTTGGCTGGATCACTTCTCCGGAGGATACAGGATGACGTGGGCAGTTACAGACCGGCAACTGTAACCTGGAGAACTTAACAACTGTGAGTAAAACCTGAAGACTGCAAACCACTGTGTCCTTGAATAATTGCTGCGCCATCACCTGCCTTGCACTACACAATCTATCTCATCAATCCCCATATACTGCCCTGGAGCTAAGCTTTACCCGTGGAGAGCTGAACCAACTCTGCTGTGTCACCATCAGCCCCAGTGGATCTGCACTGCAGCGGCGGCCTCATATAGCCGCATACCACGGGTGGCGTCACGAACATTATCCCCAAATCTTTATTTCCCCAAGTTGACTGTTCTTTATTTAACTGCCCGGGGCCACGGACCGGGTCACTGCCACCGTGACATCCCCAGCACCGACCGGCCCGGCTACCGAGTACCCCACGGCCCCTGGTGGTGCGTCACATATATATCAGGAAGGGGACAAAATTGGGGACATATATACAAGGAAGTGGCCTAGGATGGGGGACATATATACCTGGATGGGGGGCATATATACCAGGAAGGGGCCCATGATGGAGGACATAAATACCAAGAAGGGACCCAGAATAGGGGACATATATACCAGAACGGGGACATATATACAAAGAAGGGTCCCAGGATGGGGGACATATATACCTGGAAGAGGCACAGGATGAAAGACATATATACCTGGAAGGGGCCTAGGATGGAAGACATATATACCTGGAAGGGGCCCAGGATGGGGGACATTCGTACAAGATGGGGGACATTACTACATAATGAAGAGGGGCAACACGCACTGTATGTCTTTATAGGATTTAGAACGCTACAAGGGCCCATTAATCTGACCAACGTTCTGGGGTTTGCCCAGGTCCAAATTTTGCATTAGGGCCCATCGGACTCCGATGACAATTATGACACTGGCTCCTTTCATTGGCAGCCTGTATATACGCATTTGTGGCACCCCTGAGGGTTCAGTCGCCACAGGGGTACTGCACCTCATAATGAGGTGTGGTATCTCCTCTCCAAGGTAAGGATGGAGCACCACGCAGGACCCCACCACACACTCAACACTACACCACTCCATTTCTGTAGGGGACGTAAAAGCACCATAGTGCTGCCCTGGGCCTGAATGGAGGAGTTGGGGGGAACCAAAGTTATGGGGAACCAAGTAGTGAGTGAGGGTGGAGGAAGTACTTTACTTTAGCACTTAATAGAATCATATATAACTGGAGGCCATTTTAATAACCGGGTCTTTAGTCGTGGGTCTTTGGGACGGCAAGTTAGCACAAGGCTGCTGCCGGCTGGAGGGTCCACGGTTCCCGGTCTCAGGCCTCGAGACAGGGGACTGGGGCCGAGTTAAAATCGGCTCTGTCCCCTGTCAGAGTCCAACCAAGAAGGCCCAAGAGGGGAGCAGAGGAGTTAGGCTCCACAGGCGAAAGGATCTCAGGGGGTGCGGACGGAGCGGAGTCGCCACCTGCATACCTTATTCTGGCCCTGCCAGAGAGACCCTGCCGCAAGAGTGGGTACCGGTCTCCGATTATCTGACTTTGCACTTCACGTCTCTGTCGGAAAAGTCCGGAGGCTTATGTGGATCCCAGGGGGATACGGACGGAGCGGAGTCGCCACCTGAATTCCTTAATGTGAGTTAATCCAGAGTGACCCGGCCTTTCGACAAGTTCTCACCACTAGTAACTAAGAAGGGCACCCAGTCGGTCCAGGAGCTACAAACTACCCATCAAGGACATCGCAGTACCCGTACGGGACGCAGTGGGGGACACAAGGCGGGAAAAGCTTCACAAGGAGAGGAACACTTTACAAGCGGGGGGTCCTGTCAAGCGCTCCTGAACTACCTGGAGTGTGCTGAAGCCCACCCTGGCGGTCGCAGCTCGCGGTGTGACAGCAGAGAGAAGCTCTGAGCTGAGAAAGCACTACCGTGAGTAAAGACTTGGATGACTTCAAATCCTGCCTCTGTCTGTTCTTTCCTCCGCGGCTCTGCACTCGCCAGCGCTCTGTTCTGCATCCCTTCTCCTACGCTGCCCTGAGGCCCCGCTCCACCTGTGGGGAGCCGCACCAACTAAGCTGCCTGATCACCGGCCTCAGAGGACTGTAGCAGCGCTGGTGATCTTCACCAGATACCACGGGTGGCGTCACGAACTTTCCCCTATCCCATAAACCTTTTCCCCATTCCTTCTTGCTTTCAAGAGTGACCCCAGGGCACAGGCCCGGGAGCCGGCCACCGCGGCATCCCCCAAAACTAACAGCAAGGCCCGGGCGCCGAGTCCCCATCCCTTGGGCGCATCACATTTGCATGATCTTTATTAGACTGTGTTTGCCAGTAGACAGATGATTGACACCTACATACTGTAGCATCGTTCATCCTCGTATGATTGGCTCACTCTAATCTCAGAGCACAAATATTGTACAAATACAAATATCCTTGCACATTGATATATTATAGATGCATTTTGCAGACTACACAGCTCGATTTAGTATTATTACACAATATCTTAAATAATATATATTAAATAAAACAGCATTCATTAGCCAATCCACCTATATTTTATTACTGCAAAGTAAAGAATAAAGAATGAGCTGTATATTTGTGTCTGTTTTTGAGTTGCTACGAGCTTCTCAGTAGGAGTCCACACTACTACATTTTGAGGTTATATGCTCTAAAGTAAAAGGAAAAATGCTGCAGGTAGTAAAAAATGACTCATACAAACCCCGCAGACCGCTGCGTGTAATATAAGTCACATTGAGTTTCCATGTTAAGCCGTAGCCACAGATGCGTCCGTCTGCACTTCTCATTATATGTGAGTGAAAGTTATGAATAACAAATATCTCCAAACCACCGGAAGCATCGGAGAGATGAAGAATTGTATGAATGGAATTACAGTGTCATTTATAAGAGGCTTTCTTGTCTGAGTAACATGGTGCTGAGGTCATTCATTCATTGCTGGTAGTAGGAGACCTGGCTGCAGTCTGCGGCTGATTGCATGCCGCTGCTATGTAGGGCACAAGCCAGAAGTGCGGCTGCATTATGCAATGTACAGCAGTGATGTCATCGCACAGCTACTTATATATACACATAGTTCTGCTGAATGGTAATGACAGGTGGATTAGAAATAAAGAAAGTTCTTTACTATTTAATGGACTGCTAATAGGCTGTAATGACTCAGCCTGACTTCTCAACTCTTGGACGTATCAATCATACAAGGATATGTCACTCACCGCTAATAATCTATTGTCCAAAATGTGGGAAAAATAGCAACATTTATTGTAATAATACCATAACTATAATAATTCCATAACTATAATGATGCCATAACGTCTCTTTTGTCAAATACTATATACAAATTGTTGAAAAACTATATTCTATATTGACTCACCCCCATATCACAACATACACACATCAGCTATGAATATGTTTTTTGTTAATGGTGTTCTTCACTTTGGACAATCCCTACAGGATTTATTAAAAATAAACTGATCCCAAAATGTTCCCCTGTTGGGACCCACAGGGATCAGTTCTTATCCCTGGGGACCCCTCGGAATAAGGATTCAATTTCTCTGCAGCGCTATTGCAGAGGAAATGAAGTATTACACTGTGACTATTCAAATCTTTGGGTTATTTGTGTAATGCCGTTCCACCAGAGACACACTTTGTAACCACTTTATACTCTGGCCAAAATATAAAGATCTAGAACAATGGATCCAACTTTATATTAATCCAGAGTTTCTAACAGGTTAGAGGAAAATGGGTTTTCTAAACTGGAAACATCCCTTTAAGAAAATAGATGGCAAGTGACTAATATGGTGATTTTTATCTAATAGAAGATAAAGCATTTGTAGCAACATTTTCAGTGTTTCTGAAGCAGAGACAGGTGACTGAAACATGAGTGACCTGTCACTCAGAGACAGGAGGCAGGCAGCGGGTGGGGAATATTGAGAGAAGCAGAAGAGCTGTAAGTGCAGCGCTCGCCCACTGCATTTACAACTCATTAGCATATCATTTCAACTATGGATTTCTCTAAAACCAATTTCTACAAGCAAGGTGAGGATTTACTCAGTATTAAAGCACCTTTACATACACATCATTATTTTGGGGTAAAAAATCCTTATAGCAAATTCTCTTCAAATCCTGATTTGTGTTTCACTTTTACAGTGGTTATATTTGAGTGAAATTATAGCCTGGTAAATAATTCTAGGGTGTTTTACCCACCCCTGCATCAAGTTATTATTTACTTATTTTTTTTATTAAATACAGAATTGGTATTAGGGGTTCCCCAA
Source organism: Phyllobates terribilis (assembly GCF_046119375.1). Lineage (NCBI taxonomy): Eukaryota > Metazoa > Chordata > Amphibia > Anura > Dendrobatidae > Phyllobates > Phyllobates terribilis. The sequence goes on along the minus strand of NW_027362768.1, from coordinate 110,931,184 downwards.
GAGTAGAAACTATTTTTGACGAGTTTCCCTGCAGCAATACTATAAATATTGCAATTTTTTTGCAATTATTCGTTTCTATAATAATGCAATTACTGTTTGAGTGCTTTCCCTTTTAAAAAACAGAGACCGACTAAATAGTTTTTAAGAATAATTTACCTCCTTTCCTTTTTCATAATACAGGGGTACAACACCACCTGATGGTTATAGTTCTCATATGAGGCACAGAAAAGCACAAACACACTTGAATCATTTATAGAATTTATCACGTACCTGTTGACTTTCCATTGGCCTACAGGTCAGTATTTTAGTAAGTTGTGATGGCCACCACCTTCATTTTAAATACTGCGGCAACTTTATCTCTAAAGTGGCAAATAGCTTAACGGGTTCACATCAACATAAACAGTTCTGTTAAACATCAATTAATGAACATTCGAATTACAACCCCAAAACAAAGCTCAAAGCCCTAATTCCCCTCAGACTGACTTATTGCATTCACTCAGTCTCACGCTTCAGCGACAGCCCACACAGGCTTATACAAGTTGCTACTTCTCGGACTAAGACTTTCCTAGCCCTTTACTCAACAATGGTACTGATCTCCCCCAGGTCATCTCACTATCTGCTTATTACTCTCCTGGCATCACTCGGTAATGCCAGTGATCACTTATGGTTCTCCCAGGCCTCCTGTCAGTAGAGCTAAGCAAACCTTTACCAGGTAGAACAATGCATGTTCACCTCCTTAACGTGCCTACTACTGCTGCAGTCCCTTGGTAAAAAAAAAAATGTTTGCTGGCAGCCTCCACTAGAGGGAGCTCGTTGTATACAGATTTGGACAATGTAAAGGGGTAGTCCAGCCTAAAACGTCAAGTCTGCAGTCACTCTATGTGACTGCAGACTTGTTAATCCTCACAGCGCATGCACTGCGTGTCAGCACTGGGAACGGCGGTCACGTGACCGCAAGTATGCGATATGCAAACTCCCAGCCAGAATCCAACTAGACGCGCTAATTGCAAGGCTGGATACAGTCTGGTCGGATTTTGCCCGGGAGTTTGCATATCGCATACTTGCGGCCACATGACCGCTGTTCCCGGCGCTGACACCGGAGAATCCTCACCGCATGCAGTGTGTTCGCTGTGAGGTCACAAGTTTGCAGTCACATCGAGTGACTGCGTTTTTTTCGTTTTAGACCGGACAACCCCATTTAAAACAGTTTTCCTCTTTCTGTAAACTTTTTGCCATGTTCTGAGTTATTTAAAAAGATAAACACAACTGAGTATTACTCATCATCCCCAGGATCCAGAGCCGTCTCTCCGCCTGGTGTCTGTTGTTTTGCTGCAGTGGTAATGTCAAATCAACATTGCTACGGCTCATCGGATAGTGCCATCCACATGGACAGAGCTGCTGAACTCAGTGATTGGCTGCAGTGCTGTTCACATGATGTTACCACTGCAGCCAATCAACAGAGATAGGGACAGTGACGGAGAATCAGCACCGGACCCGGGGAGGGTAAATAATAGTCAGTTTGATTTTTTTTATTACTAACTCAGTGTATGGCATAAAGTTTTCGGGAAAGAGAACAAATCCATGTTCAGCATAACCACAGAAGTTGTGTCTATGAGACTCATATAAGAAGCAGTACCTTCAAAGTTTCTTTTTCCCAAATACTCCACTGTGGTTTCCTTCTGGCCATAGACTCTTTTTCCACATTTTTTATTTTTCTTTAAACATACAATATGAAGCCAATATTCCTTTATGTGCTGGTTTACAGCTCGGAAATTCTTACTTCATACTCATTAAGCCTATTATTCAGCAATTCGGTGAAAGTCAGCTATTTGAACTTGTTATGAATGACTCTTACTGTGCTTCATAGCTAAAAATGAACTAAGGAAACTTTGTGCAGTAATAGACAGTCTCCCTAAAAGAAAAGCTGCATGACCAGTCTTCTGTAGCCAATATATATATATATATACCTGTCATTCAAAAGAATGTGATCTCATTCGCAGAATCAAACAGGTCCAATGTGCTGTATGTTTGGATGTATGGCTTAAAATCACAGACCACTAGCATTTTACCAAGTTTCTTCCTTACTGATATTACTCACTTCAAATTCCCCACTATGAACATCACATATGGTGCGTTCATCATAGATGTGAAATACAGTGGTGGCCAAAAGTATTGGCACCCCTGCAATTCTGTCAGATAATACTCAGTTTCTTCCTGAAAATGATTGAAATCACAAATTCTTTGGTATTATTATCTTCATTTAATTTGTCTTCAATGAAAAAACACAAAAAGAATTGTCCTAAAGCCAAATTGGATATAATTCCACACCAAACCTAAAAAATGGGGTGGACAAAAGTATTGGCACTGTTTGAAAAATCATGTGATGCTTCTCTAATTCGTGTAATTAACAGCACCTGTAACTTACCTGTGGCACCTAACAGGTGTTGGCAATAACTAAATCACACTTGCAGCCAGTTAACATGGATTAAAGTTGACTCAACCTCTGTCCTGTGTCCTTGTATGTACCACATTGAGCATGGAGAAAAGAAAGAAGACCAAAGAACTGTCTGAGGACTTGAGAAACCAAATTGTGAGGAAGCATGAGCAATCTCAAGGCTACAAGTCCACCTCCAAAGACCTGAATGTTCCTGTGTCTTCCGTGCGCAGTGTCATCAAGAAGTTTAAAGCCCATGGCACTGTGGCTAACCTCCCTAGATGTGGACGGACAAGAAAAATAGACGAGAGATTTCAACGCAAGATTGTGCGGATGGTGGATAAAGAACCTTGACTAACATCCAAACAAGTTCAAGCTATCCTGCAGTCCGAGGGTACAACACTGTCAACCCGTACTATCCGTCGGCGTCTGAATGAAAAGGGACTGTATGGTAGGATACCCTAGGATACCCAGGAAGACCCCACTTCTTACCCCGAGACATAAAAAAGCCAGGCTGGAGTTTGCCAAAACTTACCTGAAAAAGCCTAAAACATTTTGGAAGAATGTTCTCTGTTCAGATGAGACAAAAGTAGAGCTTTTTGGGAAAAAGCATCAACATAGAGTGTACAGGAATAAAAAAGAGGCATTCAAAGAAAAGAACACGGTCCCTACAGTCAAACATGGCCGAGGTTCCCTGATGTTTTGGGGTTGCTTTGCTGCCTCTGGCACTGGACTGCTTGACCGTGTGCATGGCATTATGAAGTCTGAAGACTACCAACAAATTTTGCAGCATAATGTAGGGCCCAGTGTGAGAAAGCTGGGTCTCTCTCAGAGGCCATGGGTCTTCCAGCAGGACAATGACCCAAAACACACTTCCAAAAGCACTATAAATGGTTTTAGAGAAAGCACTGGAGACTTCTAAGGTGGCCAGCAATGAGTCCAGACCTGAATCCCATAGAACACCTGTGGAGAGATCTCAAAATGGCAGTTTGGAGAAGGCACCCGTCAAATATCAGGGACCTGGAGCAGTTTGCCAAAGAAGAATGGTCTACAATTTCAGCAGAGCATTGTAAGAAACTCATTGATGGTTACTGGAAGAGGTTGTTCACAGTTATTTTGGCTAAAGGTTGTGCAACCAAGTATTAGGCTGAGGGTGCCAATACTTTTGTCCGGCCCTTTTTTGGAGTTTTGTGTGAAATGATCAATGATTTGACTTTTGCTTCATTCTCTTTTGTGTTTTTTCCTTGCAAGCAAATTAAATGAAGATAATAATACCAAAGAATTTGTGATTGCAATCATTTTCAGGAAGAAACTGAGTATTATCTGACATAACTGCATACTTTTGGCCACCACTGTACATTGTCTAATTTTATTTTTAATTGGAATGTATTAATCTACCAACTTTAAAAATTAAGAATAAATTTAGTGTGCACTCTAGTTAAAAACAGATTTAATATAAAGCCAATTGTAGCAATTGTAATATAATATACAGTATACCCTTTGATACGCTTTCATGCTTTACCCAGATTTAGTGGGCACCCTTGGAGAAGGGTGGACCACCTTGAACCCTCCAGAGAAAATGAAAGTGATTGGACAGAACAATGAAAAGTCCCCTTTAATTACATCATAAACTCTGTGGATCTCAAAAGTCCTGTTGGGTCAAGGGATCATGTGCCCCCATAGGATTCTACTGTCCTCCTATATTGAACCTTGTGAAGAAGGACAGAGACATGTCTTTAAGTGCCATCTATAATATTCACTTGGTGGGACCTTGTTAAAGAGTAAAATATCCTGATTTATACACAACATAAAGATCATTATTGATCTTGATTGTTATTGCTAATTTTATGGATCCATTGGCATTTTACTATGTGGTAAGATGGTTCATGAGATTATATAAATCACCCCAAATAGGATCCCAGTTGATTTTAATGTCCATCACAGTCCAAATCTTGTCATGTACCTGCGATTGTTCTTTTTTCTTGGGATGGTGATCACACATGACGCTGCTCTATGCAAAGTTTATGGAATTAGAACTGTCTCTCTTCGCCATTCCCATAGAGATTGAATGAACTGTTAGGACACATGGATGACCATCATTCTCTTTTTTGGGAACCTGTCTTTTGATTCATGCTTCACAAACCACGGGCAGCATGAATGAGAGCCTGACTGCATGATTGCAACCAGGTATGGTTCTTCGAGGTCGCTGCAGTATTTTGCAAAAACAGGCTGAAAAGACAACCGGGGACAATAGCGATGAGACTAGTCTGGCTTCACCCCTCGTCACTGTAGTTGACAGGTTTTTCCCATGTATATACATAGGGAAACATCTGTTAATTAACTGGAGCATAGCCAGAAGGAGCAATCTACCTGACTGCAATCAGGCTGCCTATGGTTTAGGCAGTATGAATTGAGTTCCCTTTAAACTCCTCTTTGGTTCCCCATCGATAATACATTTATCACATCCTCTACATCAGTGTTCCCCAACTCAAGTCATCACGGCCCCCCACAGGTCATGTTTTCAGGATCTCCTTAGCATTGCACAGGTGAGAGAATTCCTGATGCCTTGATGATACTTCAATCACCTGAGTATTACTAAGGAGATCCTGAAAACATGACCTGTGGGGGGCCGTGTTGATGGGGTTTGGGAAACACTGCTCTAGATGGATGCTCAATTCTTATTCTTGTGGGACAACCCCTTTAAGGGATTTAAATAATGAGTTCAAGTCTAGTAAAACCCCATTTCTCATCATTCTGCGCACCAGGACCCCATTTACCTCTTCAACCCCACAGAGCTGTACCCCTGTAACATATCCTTAATTTTAGTTCATATAAGCTTCAAAGGAAACCCTGGATTGTAAAAAAAAAAAAAAAAAAAAAAAGAAGACATACGTAATTATTACAGAAGCAGCTGGTTTCTAACAGACTGGAAAGCAATTAGAAGGATTTCCAAGTGAGTAGCAGAGCAGCCGGCTCGGCAGCACACTGTGCCACTGTTACGGGGGGCTCTCTGATGAGGTTATCCGAATCTACCATGGTGATGACCAACTACACTGTCCTCAGATTCAGAAGGGATTCTATGACAATGACTAATGATAGAGCAGTGGAAAACCTTCCGTAGATCCTTATCCAGCTTGTGGAGTTCCTGGAAATATACAGTACGTGCCTCTGAGAAGATCTCAATGCACGTTGCTTCATTTTTCAGCTACATGTAGTACTAGGCTGTGAGTCTGCACAATACCAAATTATGTCTATATCAAACACAAGATACAGGCACATTGTTTAAAAGGCTATATAGACATTTCTGTCCATATCTTTCTTATAAAAACATTTTGTGTCTACAACTCCTTTGCAGACTTGTGTGTCTCCATGATTACGGACTGCAAACAAATCTTGCCTAGTCTGACCGTGTAGCCATACTCCAGACCAGTAGTGTTTTGATCATGGAATTAGGGATTTAATTTCTTGTCACAAGACTAAGGCCTCCAACATACACTACATTAATGTCGGCCTGAACACGCCGATATTGACAGGCTCGGCGGTCAGTCTAATGTGTATACGGGCCCTGGACAATTGATTTCCAAGGAAGTTAGAGGGGTGGTCCAGAAGTAAAAATTATTTTAATCCTAAATGTCTATCTACTAGATAAATTAACCTATGGTAGATAAATTATATATCTATATATATCTTGTATATATGTATAATTGCATATCTACTACGGACACTTAGTGGTTCCCTGTCCAAAAATTCGCTGCCTTTGATAGTGAGTAGCCTAATAGCGCCTCCTACACCTACAACACTAAATGTCTATCTATTTAATGCCATAATCTAATCTCTTTTCTAATTTACTTTCATTAAAAAGTCTATCGCCCCCCTGTTCTCTGAGGAAATTTTTTTTACTACATCCTCTTTGATGACATTCTTTTGAGAATCCCAGTGCATTCTGGGATAGTCAAAGGAGTCATTATCAGGGGGCAGAGGCTGTGGTCACTGCTGGAACCTCTGCCCTCTTTCTGAAAGCGTCATCAGTGGCGTCACTTTCAGGGGTTGAGCTTGTCCCTGCTCTACTAAGCATGTGTCGGTTTTCGATTCCGACATATGCTCAATTGATTCTTGTTACTGTGCAACATGTACAGTGACAGTGCGCTCGCTCGCCAGCTCTGATCAGAAGTAAGGAGCCAGAAAGAGAGCGCACTGTCAGTGTGCATTGTAAAAAGAATACCCGGAGTGCAGAAAAATCAGAGACAAGAAGGACAGCTGTAATTGCAGGGCCCACCCACTGCACTTGTGACTCATTAGCATACAATTTCAAATATGGATTTTTCTAAAACAGCAAAACTTTTTTTGCAACAAAGGTGAGGATTTAATCAGCATTAAAACCCTTTACATGCATGGCATTAGTTTGGAGTATAAAATCCTGATGACAGGTTCTCTTTAAAGATCCGGCATGTTCGATTTTGGACTACAGATCCTTTTGTACTCCTGAAGCCTAGATGCCTCCAGAGATGTCTGTCGGTGGCTTTCTCATAGAGAACACAGGAGCGCTCGGCTGAGCGCGTGCTCCTGTGTATATGACTCGCCCCCTGGGCCGTGGGGCACTCGGATCCGGGCAATTAGGGAAACGATGGGAGTAGTAGTGGCAACCCGGTTCCGTGGCTCAGGGTGGTCAGGCCAGTGGTAGTCCGTTATATTGATTATGTCCGACTACGCCACCCGTGGATTGCGGTTATTAAGAACCGCCGCTGCATGCAGACCGCTGGGGCTGATGAGGTGTGCAGCTAGGGTAGTGTGACTCCCCACGGGAAGAGTGCGGCCCCAGGGCAGTATAGTGGATGGTGGGAGTGATGGTAGTGAGAGTCCCAGTGATGACAGTGCTGGAGGAGCAAGGAGCACACAGACAACAGGTTGCAGTCCAGGGTCTTTACTAAACAGGTAAACTGACCCACAAACAGTCCCAGCTAGGAGGGGACCTGGATGTCTGAGAGCAACGGGGAAATTGGCCCTGGCCAGGGTGAGGGTGTAGGCCTACCGTGCTTTCTGCGCTCCTTCTGGCTATCTCCTCCTGATAGGATAACAGCCCACGTTTCAGAGCTTTCCGTGTACTCTCGCCTGTATGGCCTGCGACGTGGGTTCCTTTCTGCTCCCAGCCTTGTACGGCTTTACTGGTCCCTTCGGTTGTGGCAGGGCCTCCAGGCTTCTTAGGCCAAGGAATGTACAGTCCCTTGCGAACTGGTTCTCTGCTGGGGGATGTGGAATCCTTCCAGCCTCAGACACCAAAGTCTGGTAAAATGAAGTCTTTTCTCTGCCAAGACAGGCTCTCTTCGCCTCTTGTCTCTGGCTTGTGGCTCTCTCCTCCTGCCACACTTCCTCTTAGGTGCAATCAACTTTCTGTCCCTGCTCTGGGACACGTCTCAAAGCTGAGACAGGCAATCCAGTTCTCTCTAACCCTGTCCCCAGTACCAGCTTTTATAGGGGCAGCCTGCTCCCCCTACTGGCCTGAGACAGGAGGCATTGCATGCTAATGTTCCCCTGACCAGAGAACCTCCCCCTTGCTCTCAGACACAGCTTTATTACACTTGTGGCATCCAGGTAGGGTGACACATTCCCCCCTAGTGAAATTTAGTACTCCGGGACTAAACAATAAACAAGGATAATATACATAACCATAAAACATTAATAGACAGACGGCGCACAAATTGAGTTCTTTAGGTCACAGTGTGGTCTGTGACCGGGTGTCCATATCACCAAAACAACGGGGAGCCTTAACCAGGTGGGGGTCTGTCCTACCCCAAGTCCTTCACAGTCTTAGTTCATTCCTGGGTTAGGCTCAGAATGCAGTCCACACAAGGTCCCGGTTATAAAAAGTCCATAACCTGTGAGTCCTTACGGTTGCTGCAAGAGACTGAAACACACTATCAATAAATATGCAGTTAACTTTGGCAAACAATTCAACATTTGGCAACAAGGTTATTTACAATTTAGTACACTCTGTATTCTCCAGCGAGCGGGTATCTGTCCCTTTGTGCTCCTGGTTGACCTACGTAGCCCACTGTCTGGTGGTGGACCAACCTGGCTTTCCTCACTAGCGTTAGGGGTACAGCTACCAGCTGGGTGTACAGGTAGGGCAGGCAGCTGTCTGCAGGTTCTTTGGCTCACCGCAGGCATGGCAGGCTCACTGTCAGCAGAGGGTTGACTCTCCTGGGCTGCTGGTACAGGCTCTTCTGCCTCTGGAACCGCTTGCTCCACTTCACCTTCCGGCTCTGGTGTTGGTTGTTGCTGGGCCGGTTGCAGGAAATGCAGGACAGGTACCACTATGGCATCATTTATGCGAGTCCAGGACTGAGGAAACTCTCCAAGAACGGTGCTGATCATTTCTTCCTTGTCCTCTGCGGGTTCAAGGTCACTCTGATCCTCTTCTGCACTACGGAGTTGCTCGGGGCATCTTTTGAGGTGGTCCCTGGAGACGACACTAGTGGTTTCTCCTCCGTCCTTGGTGATTACGCACACCTTTGGGTTGTCGTGGTCAGACTGCAGTACGGTGTAGGGTTCCCTTTCCCATTGGTCGTCCAACTTATGTAGCCTTCTTTTTCGCTTTAGGACTTGTTCACCAGGTTCTAGGGGACTAGCAGGGGCGTGTTGATTGAAGAGTCTTTCTTGCTTCTCTCTCACCTGGGCCAGGCTCTTCTCCACACTCTCCTGTACCTTCTTGTACTGCAGTTGCCTATCCGCATCCCAGTCCGCATCCGGGGAGGTGTCCTCAGGTATTAGGACTCCCATCTCCAGGTCTACGGGCAGCTTACCTGGTCTAGCTCGCATCAGGTAAGCCGGGGTGCAGTTTGTAGCGTTCACCGGGATGTTGTTGTACATGTCTACCAGGTCCGGCAATTTTTCTGGCCACAGGCTGCGTTCCTCCAGGGGCAACGTCTTCAGGAGATCAATGACTATATTGTTCATCTTCTCACACATCCCGTTGGTTTGGGGGTGGTAAGGCGTTGTCCGAATCTTCTTACAGCCATAGAGGTTGCAGAACTCCTGGAAGATTTCAGCTTCGAACGCTGGACCCTGGTCTGTCAGGACCTGTTCCGGATACCCGTGTGGACGGCAGAAGTATTGCTGGAAGGTTCTGGCCGCTGTTTGGGCTGTCAAGTCCTTTACCGGGACCACCACTAGAAAACGGGAATAGTGGTCCACGATTGTCAGGGCATAGATGTATCCGGACCGGCTTGGAGCCAATTTGACGTGGTCCAGAGCTACCAGCTCAAGAGGCTGCGTGCTGACGATGGGCCTCAAGGGTGTCTTCTGGCTGGTGCGGTCCTTCCTCCTCAGGTGACAAGGGCCACAGTCTCTGCACCATTTTTCTACAGCTCCTCTCATGCCGACCCAAAAGAATCTTCCTCTTAGCAGGAACTCCAGTTTCTTCCAACCAAAGTGTCCCGCTCTGTCATGGTAAGCCCCCAGGACCATAGCTGCATCCCGCCTTGGGACCACGACTTGCCAGGTCAGCTCGTGCGTCCGGTGGTTGACAATCCTTCTGCACAACTTGCCTTCATAGAGGAACAGCTTGCTCTTCTCCTTCCATAGCTGCTTGGCTTCCTCTGGGGCATCTGGATCTAGGCGGGCGTCTTCCCGGGTCAGCAGATCTTTCACCAGGCGGACTGCAGGGTCACTATCTTGGGTCTCGGCCCAGCTGTGGTGAGTTAGGGGATTCATCATCACAGTTGTTAGATCCTCCTCCTTCACGCGGTGAGAGTGTTGAGCGGCTCCATACCGGTGAAACGCGGGGAGTTCTACCTCTTCCAGCTCTTCTGGGTCTTCGTCACCTTCAGGTAAGTGAGGCATTCTTGATAGGGCGTCCGCGTTGACGTTGGTTTTGCCTGCCCGGTACTTGATCACGAAGTCATAGTTGGAGAGACGGGCCATCCACCGCTGTTCCAGGGCACCCAGTCTTGCATTGTCCAGGTGTGTCAACGGGTTGTTGTCCGTGTACACGGTGAACTTTGCAGAGGCCAGGTAATGCTTGAAGCGTTCCGTCACGGCCCACACCACCGCCAAGAATTCTAGCTTGAAGGAGCTGTAATTCTCCGGGTTCCTCTCGGTGGGCCTCAGCTTCCGGCTGGCGTATGCGATCACCCGTTCTCTGCCCTGTTGGTTTTGGGACAGTACGGCTCCCAGTCCCACATTACTGGCATCTGTGTGGAGAATGAAAGGCTGGCCGTAATCAGGGTAGGCCAGGATCTCATCCCCCGTGAGGGCCAACTTTAGCTGGCGGAAGGACTCCTCTTCCGGTTTATCCCACTTGAAGGGTGGCTTTTGACTTCTGGACTTGGACTGTCCGATCAGGAGGTCCTGCATAGGAGCTGCCATCTTAGTGAACCCGGGGATGAACCTTCGGTAGTAGCCTACCAAACTGTCTCACCTCTTTGATGTTCGAGGGGCTTGGCCAGCTCTTGATTGCCGTGACCTTGTCAGGGTCGGGGGCCACTCCTTCCGCGCTTACCACGTGCCCTAGGTACTGGACCTTTGGTTTCAGCAGGTTACACTTCGATGGTTTCACCTTCAGGCCATAGCCTGCCAGGGCTTCGAACACCTCAGCCAGGTGCTTGAGATGGTCCTCGTAGGTCTTCGAATAGACGATCACGTCGTCCAGGTAAAGGAGGACCGTCTCGAAGTTTCGGTGCCCTAGACAGCATTCCATCAGCCGCTGGAAGGTCCCTGGTGCGTTGCAGAGCCCGAAGGGCATACAGTTGAACTCACTCAGTCCCATCGGGGTGGTGAAGGCGGTCTTCTCCTTGTCAGCCTCTGCCACAGGAACCTGCCAGTACCCGCTAGTAAGGTCCAAAGTAGAAAAGAAGTTAGCAGATTTTAGTGCGGCTAAAGACTCTTCTATTCTAGGCAGCGGATATGCGTCTTTGTGGGTGATACGGTTGATTTGTCTATAGTCCACGCACATTCTCATGGTGCCGTCTTTCTTTTTGACCAGAACCAAGGGGGCTGCCCAGGGGCTACAGCTGTCTCTAATGACCCCAGCTTCTTTCATCTCCCTTAGCATACCCTTGGCGTTCTGATAATGTGCAGGGGGTACAGGCCTGTGTCTCTCTTTTATTGGTGGGTCGCTCCCTGTGGGGATGTGGTGTTCTATCCCCTTTACTCTGCCGAAGTCTAGCGGGTGCTTACTAAAGACTCTCTCGTACTCCTGTACCACCCGGTAGACTCCTTGTTTTTGGTGCAGGGGAGTGGAGTCAGCACCCACATGGAGTTTCTGGCACCAGTCCTCCTTTTGTTTCTGGGAGCCATTACCCTCCGCCTGTGGAGATGGAGGCAAGGGTTCCACGGCCCTGATAGCTTGGTGTTCGACGACAAACAGTTTGGCGAGTGTAGCGTACCTGGGTAAGTGTACTTCCCTCTCCCCAATGTTGAGGATGCGGACGGGCACCCTCCCATGACGGACATCAACCACCCCCCGGGCTGTCAAAATGGTGGGCCTGCTGTCTGAGTACACGGGTTCTACCATGGCTTGGTAGTCTCTACCTCTCAACCCGATTGCAGTCCGACACCAGATCATCATTTCACTTTTGGGAGGCATGGAAATGGGGAATGGATCACTGAGTCTTATGCTACCGATCTCACCACCAGACAGTTCTACCTGCTGCCGTCTCATCAGGGCTTTTATCTCCTTGTTGAGGACTCTCTGTTGGCTGGAACTAGCATTCACCGCCACCTGTTGTAGAATTACAATTACTTCTGAAAGACAATTTTCAATTATGTTAGTACCCACAGTTATTTTAGGGTGACTTTCATGACGGTCAATGTCCACAATAATCACTCCCTGTGCCGGCAGTTCAACTTTACCAATTTTAATGGTCATCTCCTTGAACCCCATCTGCTGCACGGGTAAGCCATTACTGGCGATGATGCTCAAGTTACTGTCTGGATACCGTGTGATATCAGCATCAGTCCAATACTGCTTAAAAAGTACATAAGGGATTGTGGTTACTTGCGACCCAGTATCCAGCAAGGCGCTCATGGGGATACCGTCCAGCACCACGGGTAAAACCGGGCGCCCCCCAACGTACTTATCACGCCAATTATAAGGGCCTGGTGATCTTATGCCTGGGGGTCGGCCCTCTGCCCCAGGTTGGACCCGTTTAAATTACAGTACCTGGAAATGTGTCCGGGCTGGTTGCATCGACGGCAAATGGGCTGTCCATCCTCTGCGTAGCGGTCTGTGGGCCTCCCTCGGAACGACGGGATCCTCCTCTGTCGACGCCACGGGACATCCTCCGGACTTGAAGCCAGCTTGATGGGTCTTGACGGGTCCACTTGCAATGCCTGGACGGTCCTGGTCAACGCCGCGACGCTCCTGGTCAGCTCCTGGACTTGGTGGTGCAGGCCTTTCGACGGGGCTTGGTTCAGGGCCTGTGCATCAGCCTCCACGGAGTCCATAGAGGAGGGCGCCGCCTCCTGGTGGTAGGTGATAGCAGGGCGCTGGGGGTTTATAGCGCCACTGGTTGTAGATTCACGGAGCACCCTTATGGCCCTGTCCTTAAATTGGGCAAAGGTCAGGTCGGGGTTCTGGAAGAACATGAGGCGCAGCTGGGCCCTGTGGGCGCTGGACAGCAGACCCTCTATGAATTGTTCTGTTAGCAGCTTATCGGTTTCCTGCACACTGCCAGGGTCAGTTTGTTGAATAGCCCTCAAGGCTTCCTGCAGATTTAGGGCATAGTCTCTGATGCTGTCCTGTGCCCGCTGCTTACATCCATAGAACCTCATTTTAATTTCAGCGGAGGTACGTGTATCAAAGGTACCCCGCAGCCGGGCCAGAAAACCCTTCACAGTCCCTTTCTCCTCAATGGGCCATGATTTTACCTCCCTTTGGGCTGCGCCAGTTAACTGCCCTGTCAATATGCTGACCTTCTGTTCCTCTGTCAGGGGGTAAACTTGGAACAAACTATACAGTCTTTCCTTGAAGTCAGTTAGGGCATGGGGCTCCCCTGAGTATTTGGGCAGCCAGGCCGCTCCAGGGATGTAGGGCAAGGAAAAGGGCATCACCGCTGCTGCAGCTGTGTTGGTGGTAGTGGGCGCCTCTGTGTCCGACATCTTCCTCCCCCCCTAGTGAAGTGTGGCCTACCTTCCGACGATCCTCTTCTGTAGGCCGCGGCTCCGCTGCTGCTCTGGACGAGGACCTGGCATCGCACTCCGATGACGTCAGCGTCGCTCTCTCTCCCTTCCAGGACCTTGCGCAGCGTCGGTGCGTGGGGCAGAGCTTCGGATCTCGCGCGGTTTTGACGTCCACGCCCCTTTTCTTCCTGCGCGGCGTCCTGAAGATGGCGTCCGATGGCGGGAAACAGCTGCGGATGGCGGGAAGACGGCAGAAGACGGCGGGAAAAGGTCCAAGATGGCGTCTGATGGCGGGAATCGGCTCCGGACGGCGGGAAACTTCGCCACAGGTAAGTTTACAACAGTCTTTTTCAGGCACGCAGTACCCGGTGGTTGCGGGCACGAGATCCTGCCGACTACGCCAAAGCTGACTCGCCCCCTGGGCCGTGGGGCACTCGGATCCGGGCAATTAGGGAAACGATGGGAGTAGTAGTGGCAACCCGGTTCCGTGGCTCAGGGTGGTCAGGCCAGTGGTAGTCCGTTATATTGATTATGTCCGACTACGCCACCCGTGGATTGCGGTTATTAAGAACCGCCGCTGCATGCAGACCGCTGGGGCTGATGAGGTGTGCAGCTAGGGTAGTGTGACTCCCCACGGGAAGAGTGCGGCCCCAGGGCAGTATAGTGGATGGTGGGAGTGATGGTAGTGAGAGTCCCAGTGATGACAGTGCTGGAGGAGCAAGGAGCACACAGACAACAGGTTGCAGTCCAGGGTCTTTACTAAACAGGTAAACTGACCCACAAACAGTCCCAGCTAGGAGGGGACCTGGATGTCTGAGAGCAACGGGGAAATTGGCCCTGGCCAGGGTGAGGGTGTAGGCCTACCGTGCTTTCTGCGCTCCTTCTGGCTATCTCCTCCTGATAGGATAACAGCCCACGTTTCAGAGCTTTCCGTGTACTCTCGCCTGTATGGCCTGCGACGTGGGTTCCTTTCTGCTCCCAGCCTTGTACGGCTTTACTGGTCCCTTCGGTTGTGGCAGGGCCTCCAGGCTTCTTAGGCCAAGGAATGTACAGTCCCTTGCGAACTGGTTCTCTGCTGGGGGATGTGGAATCCTTCCAGCCTCAGACACCAAAGTCTGGTAAAATGAAGTCTTTTCTCTGCCAAGACAGGCTCTCTTCGCCTCTTGTCTCTGGCTTGTGGCTCTCTCCTCCTGCCACACTTCCTCTTAGGTGCAATCAACTTTCTGTCCCTGCTCTGGGACACGTCTCAAAGCTGAGACAGGCAATCCAGTTCTCTCTAACCCTGTCCCCAGTACCAGCTTTTATAGGGGCAGCCTGCTCCCCCTACTGGCCTGAGACAGGAGGCATTGCATGCTAATGTTCCCCTGACCAGAGAACCTCCCCCTTGCTCTCAGACACAGCTTTATTACACTTGTGGCATCCAGGTAGGGTGACACATATAGGAGAGACAACTGAGGTGGCTGCTGGTCAAATGATCTTCCGAATCATCATTCAGCCATCATTCATCTAATGTGTATAGTGGGCTTAAGGAGCCCCATATAAAATAGATAGCCGTTGGACATACAATGGCTTGGCCAATTGTTTATGTGGCAGCTATCTCTCCTGACTCCTCCATACATAGGAGCGCTTGGCCATGTTGACTAAGAAAAAATCGCTGGCAGACTCCTCTGGCGGCAGCTTATCTCACCAAGAACAAAAAGATTGACAGTCTGAAATCAGATTCTTACCTTCCCTGGCATCATTTGTCATGTGGGTGACGCGCCCCCTGGGCCATGTTCAAGGGATACCCGGAGCCGGATCTGCATGGGGGTAGTAGTCCTTGTGGCGGTGACCCGGTCCGTGCCCAGGGTGTCAAACTAAGTGGCAGTCTAAGGCAGTAGATGTTGTTAAGTGTCGACTACGCCACCCGTTGAGTGCGGCTTTGAAGCCGCCGCTGCAGAGCAGTCCGCTGAGGCCGGTGGTATATGTGCAGCAGTGATGGTATAACCCCCAACGGGAGGGGTATGGCCTCAGGGCAGCAGGTGTAGATGATGGGGGTTGTGATGGTGTAGTAAGAAGACTCAGAGTCGGGAGATGCAGTTCAGGGTTTTTACTTACTGGTGTCCTTTTAGTCACTCTGGCCTTGATTGACCACCCGAGCCGTGCTGCGTCCACCAGGTCCTGGACTCGGCCAACCCCCAGGCAATTCCGGAGCGTGGTCCTGAGCTCCTTTCTGACTCTCCCTTCCTCTGGCCGTTCCCACCAGGGATCCACTTTTGGCCGGCTCCCTCGGGTCTCTTGGTGGTCAAGCCTCCTCTGGGCTCCCTGACCCTATACTTGGTGTGCCTTTCTAGTGGATTTGGTGAGGGTCGCGGCAGATCCTGACCACGACCTCCGGTTCCTGGCTAAGGTTTACTTCTGCCTCTGCCAGCTTGGGTTCCGGTACCCGTGTCCGCCAACCCTTCACCCTTTCTGGTCTGTTTCTGGGTTCTTGGAGTTCCTTCTGTTTCCTCTCTGGGTCCTTCTGACTCCTCTCTCTCTCTGCAGGCTCTGTTCTGGAGCTGGGCCCAGCCGGAGCCACAGCTCCCTGTCAGCCCTCCTGGCTGAGCTCCTCTGCTCTGCTTCTCCTCAGGCTGAACTCACCCTGATCTAAGATGGTGCCCACCTTTTATACTCCCTCTATGTGTGAGCCCAGGTGACCAGCACCCAATGAGCTCCTAGCTTTACCCAGACTGCTCCCCCTATCTGCCCCTACACTACTGGGATGTTCCACCCCCCTCCCACTCCAGCCAGGGACAGACGCTGTCGTACCTGCACATATACTGGTGGGAGTACCGTTGTTCTGTCCCCCGGAAATGGGATGTATGTAGTGCATGCAGCCTACTAAGCTCAGTTCCACACTCCATCCTTACCCGGGAGTGGAATACCACACCTCTGGGTTGAGGTGCAATACCCCTGTAGCAGCCGAATCCTCAGGGTGCTACATGGGCATCAGGGAATCCCCTTACATATTAGACTGTTGTCTAAGCCTAACAGCATCAGTGAGTTTGGCCAATGTTAGAATAATGTGTATTTTTCCTATTTTGTAACATCACCGTGAGCAGTATTTTTATAATAACCATTTCCTATGATATCACAGGGTTGATTAGCAAAGAACTTTGAACTCACTGTGTTTATTATCCATGTTCTGTGACATCACTGTGTGCATTATAGTGTTTGCTTAATCATTATGTTTATTACTGCTGTATTTGATGAGAAATACTAATTCGAGACGGGCCCTCAATGCTGACCTCCGTATAACTGCACAATAACCATTTATGGAACATCCTGGTTCATAACGAACATGTCCTCTCTGCCAACAAATGCTTTATTCACCCTTGATACACCTGAATTAAAAGAGGGTTAATATATGAACTATATAAAGAACTGACATAATTGATTACATTTGGAAAAAAAATATTGGTTGAGATCAGGTTTTATTACTTGAAGATAAACAGATGACGCCAACAATGGTGATACATCGTCACGGCTTGTTCTACAATCCTCTTGTTTGAAGGGAATGAGAATTGTGTCATTGGTTTCTGCCTGAAGAACAATGCTTCACCAATGACAAAGTGTTTCATTAAATAGGAATCTTTCCTTATAGGGACTAAGATGTAGCACGGAAGTAGGCTTGGCTTCTACTTTTCAGAGGACGCATGCTCCCTGCTCCCGGTATTTGTTCTTGTTCTCCTATTCGGTGGGTGGGGTAGTGAATAACACTTTAAAAATGTAGAGTTCTGTGACAATGATCAGTGTAAAGTTTCTTTATAACTCTTGCTTCACTTTCTGCAGCCGAGAGAAGAATGTCGTGTAAAATTAGAAAGCCATATTGCATTTTTACTCTAAGTATGGAAATGGCATATTTAATGAGAAAGCTGTTTTAAAGTTTGTTTATCTGTACTGAATGTAAGACCAAGCAGGATACATCTAGGTGCACAATGAGGATATCCATTTTTCTTTCTTGCTTAAATATCCTCCCTTGAGGAGCCCACTGACCAAATCGGATCATCCCCATCTCCTGTATATCATGGCCTGCAGGTACAGTTTACAGTAGCTATGCTATGTATGCACTTGTTTATTATATAAGTCATTCTGACATGCCACCATCCATCCTTCTTCTGCACTCATTAAAGCCTACCTGTAGTTTCAGATAATTTTTCAGAAAAAAAACTGTCAAGTCTGTACAGGAGAAATAACACCATTTCTGGCCATTATATGACTTGTGTCCTGCATTTGTCAACAGTTGTCTCATCTTCAGGTTCTACTTCTAATTTTCAGCTGTCTCTGAGCTAGTGAGTGGAGACTAGTAGCTATGATGCCTCCCATACACAGCACATACAGTTGTGAGGGATTCCTACTCTCCTCTCTCTATGTAGCATATGCTCAGAAGCTGCAACCGCAGCATAAAGAACATTATACAGCAGTTCTGAGCAGTTTAGCTGTGAAATCAGTTCTGGGGTGAAACATAACACTTACTAGAAAGCAGCAGCACCATGTGTGAGTCTATCTCACACTGCCAGTTTCACATATCAACATTTAAAATCTGTGTGATAAATGTGTCTTCAGAACCAGATGCTAGTCTTTAGACCAAAATTTAACAGCCTCATATATACCTATGAGTTTCTTGAGTTCAAACCAAAAGACCCATAGCCAGCCAGACCCAGACCATTAAAGGGTTATTCCCATCTCCAATATCCTATACCAATATGTTGTAGGTGTAATAATAATAATACTAGAAAATACCTTCAATTAGAAAAGTAATATAGTTCTTCTGATAAGCTATGATGTTGCTTACCCCATGTGCAGGCCATTGCGGTAGCTTAGGTATCCATGGTCACAACCACTCATATAGTGACAGTTAGTTAGTAGTCAGTGGTCGTAACCATGGATACCTAAGCTACTGCAAAGCCCAGCATATGTGTTAAATGTGATAGCTAATCTGAAGAACTTTCTAATTGGAGGTATTTGCTAATTTTATTTTTATTACACCTACTACATATTGGGATAGGGTCTTGGAGATGGGACTACCCCTTTAATATCAGATTTGTTAAACCAGTCTTATTGGAAAAGTAGGATTGGAACCTCTCTTGCATACAGGTGACTTATAAAAAGTCAATATCCCATGGGTCCATCAGTCATTAAGCAAAGTATTAAAGGGAATCTGTCACTACTTTGGAGTTATCAGACCTCTACTATAGGCATACAGGTTATAGAAAAGTAAATCTATACACACCTGTATGGCCCATAGTAGAGGTCTGATTACAGAGAAATCTGTTTTTATAAACTCCATTTTGCATAGGCTTGGTGTCCCCCAGACGCCAAGAAATCCCCGCCTGTCTGTTTATTATTCACCCAAATCCCCGTCTATATGCTTAATTATCATATTCCCCCCCTCCCCTGCACATCACAGGGCCCTATGACGTGCACTGTGCTCCCTGACTTCCGGGAATGCGCAAAGCACCGCTCACATAGAGCTCACATAGAGCGCACTTTCCATCCTCCCGGACAGTCTCTGTGCACTGCGCCGCAGGGTTCTATTGCGCAGGCGCCGGGAAATGACAGTGACTCCCCGGCGCCTGCGCAATAGAAACCTGCAGCGCAGAGCAAAGGCAGACGGGGCCGGGATGAAGCAAAGCACGCTCTATGTGAGCTCTATGTGAGCGGTGCTTTGCGCATTCCCGGAAGTCAGGGAGCACAGGGCCCTGTGACGTGCAGGGGCAGGGGGGATATGATAATTAAGCATATAGGTGGGGATTTGGGGGAATAATAAACAGATAGGCGAGGATTTCTTTGCATCCGGGGGACGCCAAGCCTATGCAAAATGGAGTTTATAAAAACAGATTTCTCTGCAATCAGACCTCTACTATGGGCCATACAGGTGTGTATAGATTTACTTTTCTATAACCTGCATGCCCATAGTAGAGGTCTGATATCTCCAAAGTGGTGACAGATTCCCTTTAAATGGAGAACCTGTCTATGAACTAACTGATCTCTGCAAGCCTGACTTCATGAATCTTGGATTATAACAGGTGATCTCTGTGGGTTTCTAAAGTGACAGGAGAAATGTAATATTGGTTGCACTTGGAAGTCTCCCTCTAAGGGCTCATGCAGACGTCCATGATACTCGGTCCGAACATGGACCACAATCCACAGACTGGCCTCGGGTCTGGTGACCATATATGCCTATGAGGCTGTTAGGTTCGGGCCATGAGACCCGCGGCCAGTCCATGCATTATGGTCCATGCTCGGACCGAGTATCATGGACGTCTGCATGAGCCTTACGACTGAGCTCACGTGCCAGCAATCATCTGCTTGAAACGGATCCTCCATTAATCAGTTATCATAGCAGGATCAATAAGTTGAGCAGACACAACTTATTTGTCTGAAAAATAAAGCGGATTTTAACTTGATCGGATTTTTCTTTTTTTAGCTTTGAAGCCTATGGCAAATGGATCCATTAAATATCCATCCATTTTTCTTCCCTTTGAAACTGACGTTTTTGGGTTTTTTTTGCTTTCTGGATCTGTTTTACACAGGTGATTACTGGACATATGAGCTTCGCCTAATATATTTATGACGCGACTTGAAAAAAATTGCAGTGAATTTGTACAAGTTTAAAAGTTTTTTTTCTCTTGTCAGTTTGGATTCAGGCTTAATTTGCAGGTGACGTACTGTACTATGCTAATGAACACACCTTTGTTGAACATTCAGTTGAAGATTTATAGACATAAAGGCTCTCAGACTTGCAGGTCAATAGTTAGGTAAATAGTCCACGTACAAAGATGCTCACTTCACTTATTGTGGTTTCGCAACAGGAGTGTCTGAGGTACATTATTCATTATTCGTGCTTTTTTAAAAAGAATAAATAAAATATGTTGGGTTTTTTTCCAATTTTATAAGGTATTTATTTTGTCTTGTGATAATATGAGTTTGAATTAGGCCATACATTTATTAGGAGGGTTTCTAAAACTTATAAAACTTTTTATATAAAACTTCTGTTTGTTTTCATGACTATGCACTGCACTCAGGGTATAAGGAGTGTCTGGCAAAATCTAATTATTTCTTCAAATTATGTCATGTAACATAAAATGTTTTAGTATTCACGAGGTTTACATCCGTGTGTCCATGAGATAAGGTTTAGTCCTCTTCACACGTCCGTGTTTCCGGTACGTGTGGCATCGATTTTTTTTCACAGATACCACACGTACCTATTATAACCTATGGGGCTGCTCACATGTCCATTTTTTACTGGCAGCACCGATGACAAGGGCCAATACAAGTCTATGGGTCTGTGTAAAGGCGTACAGCACACGGATGGCATCAGTATACAGTCCGTGTGCCTTACGTATTTAGCATTGCAAAATATAGGAGAAGCTTTGTAATTTCTTTTTCTTTAGCCATACCGGAAAAACACTGATCCAAAACACTGATGGCACACTGACCTAAAACACTGATGGCACACTGATCTAAAAGACTGATGGCATACTGATCCAAAACACTGATCCAAAACACTGATGGCACACTGCTCTAAAACACTGATGGCACACTGATCTAAAAGACTGATGGCATACTGATCCAAAACACTGATCCAAACCACTGATGGCACACTGCTCTAAAACACTGATGGCACACTGCTCTAAAACACTGATGGCACACTG
The DNA here is from genome assembly GCF_046119375.1 of Phyllobates terribilis. Lineage (NCBI taxonomy): Eukaryota > Metazoa > Chordata > Amphibia > Anura > Dendrobatidae > Phyllobates > Phyllobates terribilis. The sequence continues at coordinate 110,909,953 of NW_027362768.1, read as the reverse complement.
ATCCAAAACACTGATGGCACATTGATCTAAAACACTGATGGCACACGGATTTAAAACACTGATGGCACACTGATCTAAAATACTGATGGCACACTGATCCAAAAATCCAAAAAACTGATGGCACACTGATCTAAAACACGATGGCACACGAATTTAAAACACTGATGGCACACTGATCTAAAAGACTGATGGCACACTGATCTAAAACACTGATGGCACATTGATTTAAAACACTGATGGCACACTGATACTGATGGCACACTGATACTGATCTAAAACACTGATGGCAAACTAATCTAAAACACTGATGGCACACTGATCTAAAACACTGATGCCACACAGATATAAAACACTGATGGCACACTGATCTAAAAGACTGATGGCATACTGATCCAAAACACTGATCCAAACCACTGATGGCACACTGCTCTAAAACACTGATGGCACACTGCTCTAAAACACTGATGGCACACTGATCCAAAACACTGATGGCACATTGATCTAAAACACTGATGGCACACGGATTTAAAACACTGATGGCACACTGATCTAAAATACTGATGGCACACTGATCCAAAAATCCAAAAAACTGATGGCACACTGATCTAAAACACGATGGCACACGAATTTAAAACACTGATGGCACACTGATCTAAAAGACTGATGGCACACTGATCTAAAACACTGATGGCACATTGATTTAAAACACTGATGGCACACTGATACTGATGGCACACTGATACTGATCTAAAACACTGATGGCAAACTAATCTAAAACACTGATGGCACACTGATCTAAAACACTGATGCCACACAGATATAAAACACTGATGGCACACTGATCTAAAACACTGATGCCACACAGATCTAAAACACTGAGGGTATGTGCCCACGTAGCCATTTACAAGCGTATATGCTGCGGAATTTCCGCAGCGTAAACGCTTGTGAAATGCTAGGCAATCCGCCCCCCATGGTCCCCAAGGGGAATCCGCAAGTTCAATGCCCATGCTGCGGATTTTTCCGCAGCGTTTCTGATGCGCGCAAAAATCCGCAGCATGTCAATTAATTTTGCGTTTCTGCAAGCGGAATTGCCTTGGCAATGCAATAAAAAACGCACGGCAATTCCCCATGTCGAAAACTCGTGCGATAAATGCACGATAAACACGTGCGGAATTCAGCATGCGTTTTTCCGGGAGAGGACATGCGGAAATGAAGTGTGGCGCCCCTGAGGGTTCGACCGCCACAGGGATGCTGCACTTCTTTAATGGAGTGTAGTGTTCCTCCTCTGAGGTAAGAACAGTGTGATGGTCGGGACCCAACCTTGGCATCCAACACCACATTTCTCCACCAGAGGGGGCTAGTATGCACCAGGTGCTGCCCTCCTGGTTACAGGGAGACTGGGGAACCAAGAGTGAGGGGAACCAGTTAGTGGGTGAGGGTGTAGGACTCACATTTTAGTGACACTGTAAATTTCATATTTAATAAAAAGCCATCTTTGGTTTTGGTCTTTTCTGCTGTCAATTACTGAGTGGTACTGAGATCTCCCACCCTGAATGCGGATCCTGTGTGGGCCTGCATTGGATGGGGACACAGCCCTCGTACCCCGGCCTTGGGACGAGGGGCAGGTTGTAGACGAGGAATGTCTCAACCCGGTCAAAGACCATGACCAAGAAAGCCCGGAGCTCAGGAGTGTAGCTCCACAGCAAATGGATCCCAGGGAGGATGCAGACGGAGCGGTGTACGCCACCTGTCCTCACCACCTGATATATTCAGAGGGAGTCCGGCTGCAAAAGGGGTACTGGCCCCCGACACCCGACCTTGCTACTCCATGTCCTGGTCAGGAAAGCCCGGTAGGCCCTGAGGATCCCACCGGGTATCGGAAGGAGCGGAGCTGCCACCCGTGCCCTTGTTCTGAGAGGAGCTCAGAGGGAGACCCGGCCTATTCACACACACAGACAGGAGAGGATACGGTCTGTAGTTCAGGAACACTCTGGTGGATGGTCCAGATTGAATGCTGGACTTGCTCGGAGGTTGTCGGATCCCCGTGCCTGGTGACCGCAGGACTGCGCGGGGAGCAGGGAGTCGCCTTCCTTCTGCCATCTCTAATGTGAGTAAAGCCTTGGAAGTTCACCCCTATGGCCTCCGGACTGTTTATTCTGCGCTACACCGCACGACGCGGCACCCGTACTCCTCTACTACTACCCTCTCCATCCTGTCCCTCTGCCCTGAGGCCTCGCTCCGCCTGTGGGGAGTAGTAATAACTTTGGCCGCCATAACACCATGCATGACAGTGTCGTGCAGGGCCGATGGCGCAGGCAATGAACAGAAAACACATTAATGGCGGTTTCCTCTTATCGTTACTTGTGGTTTGTCAGAGCACACCGGGGCATGGGTACTATCTGGTAGTGGAGGTCCGGGCGGCCTAGAAGCAAGTTGGGGATCCACCTCGCCAGGTGGAGTTGTAGGCCTTCCCTCTGCGCTATTCTCTTTGGCCCTGCTGCTTGAAGCTATGCTGCGGCCTTCGTCCCTGAGTAAAACGTCTTTTTCCTCACCCGTATGGCAGGCAGCTCGGGCCTTCCTCAATTATCACTCCCACGTGGCGGTGCAGGGCCCTAGCGTGCTGCTGTGCCGCCGGGCGTCTGGTGGGGCCAGGAGACCTACAGTCTCCTGCCCTCCGGATTCTGCTGCTGGGCCTTCAGTGCCCCACAACCACGGACTCCGGTGTCCAGTTCACTTGCGCTTCTCTCCTCTGGGGCGAGCTTGTACACAGCTCCCTTCCCCAGGTCATTCCTCATCGCTGCCTTGTCTCCAACTCCTTTCCACTCACTCTTACTAACCCCACCTCCAGATTCCAGTGTGTAGGGGAGGAGCTCCCCTTTCTGTTCTGGAGCCAGGAAAGTGTTGTATGCTGGTATACCTGATTAGGGGACCCCTCCTTGCTTCCAGGCATGGCATCACCCCTTGTGAGGGAGGCAATGCCACTGTGGCAACCGGACCCCTGGGGTGCCACATTTCTCCCCCAGGGAAGAGCAGAGGGGCTAGAAGAGCAATATTGATTGTCTGTTATTTGTAATTCTTTCACAGGTATAAATTATTTATGCCAAAATGATGCATATACAATCCATATAAAGCATGAATAATGAAACAGCACATGGCAGCAGTATTTAACAAACAACAGTAGATTCACTTGGACTATATGCAATTTTACATTTCTAATAAATTAGGATGTTGGAACTGAATAGTAAGCATGCATTTCACATGGGAATAAATTATCTGCAGGGATAATTGTGTTTAATATAGTTGCAGTTTGTAAAAGGCTCAACCATGCCATGATATGGGCGCTCCATGCTCGGTCTCGACAGTTGCTATGGTCTAAGGCAGTGTTCTCCAATTCCAGTCCTCAAGAGCCACCGACAGGTCATGTTTTCAGGATTTCCTTGGTATTGCACAGATGATGGAACTATTATCTGGGCAATACTAAGGAAATCGTAAAAGCATGACTTCTTGGTGGTTCTTGAGGACTGGAGTTAGAAACACTGGTCTAAGTCATATCTTGTGGTTACAATTTCTACTGGTCATCACTTATAGTCATCACTGATCTACATTCTCTACTTTACTCATAAATGAGTATTATACATTCTGACCATTCATGAATAATCCATAGGGGACATCAATAATCTGATGGGTTGTGTGCGCTCATGTCTTTGCTACAAAGTTGGGCTACAGTCCCACAAATTCAATGTGACATTGGAGTAGGTCTTCTACAGTGCAACTATTAAAGAGGAGATATCACTTGCCATAAATACAGGTATGTTGTTATTTTTTAACCTGGTGTAAATGCTGCTGTTCTCCTGAATCCGTCATTATTCTTCTTTTGTCCCCATGGTTCTCCATTCCTCAGATATATCTCCTTCTTTTCTATATATAATTCTATTTTTTTAGCCAAATAGGCATGTTTATTGAGAAGACTCCCATGCAGAAGAGTTAAAGGTAACACCTACTTGGCTATAAAGACTACATGCAGGGAAGAGAGGACCATATCTCAGGAAGAGATAGGCATAGAAACAAAAGAAAAATAACACCAAATTCAGGAGAAAAGCAGCATTTACATCAGTTTAAAAAACATATTTATGGTAAATTACAGGTCTTTTATAAGTAACAATTAGTGACCTTAGTATAATCTCTATTGTTTTAGAAATGTTGGCGCCTAAAGTTAAGTTGAGGAACATTTATCCACTTAAGGAAACAAGTAAGGCTGTCACCATCTAACCCAAGTCATGTCCGGTAATGTCCATAGGCAAGGATGACATCTGGGAAAACTCACATGGACCACAGCCTGCTTAAACCAGACAAATCACAGAAGCCTTGGCTTCTAGCTATACAGTGTTATGGTCCAAATTTTTGTTAACAGAACAAGTGACCCGAGAGTGAACTCCACAAGGACCCTGTTTGCGAAATAAAAACCTTTTTTTGTCTTTTTTTTTTTTCATATAGTCTGGAACCAGATAACTATTCCCAAAGACTTTGGAAATTGCACAAAATTGTATTAATATATAAAAATATTGTGAGCGAGCTTCTGAAAGGATCAATTAGCATTCATCATGCTTTACAATAAACAGCCAGACCACCAGAGGTATTGGCACCCGTCCCCTTCACGTCTCTGGACCACCTAGTATTTTGGAGTTATTTATTCTGATTGTAGACCACCAGGGAAACGACACTAAATTGTACTTGATGTGGGAACTCTGGGCAGAATAGGGTTACACTAGTGGTACCATCTCCATGAAAAGCATGAAAACTTAGAAGAGCTAAAAAGTTGGTGGAAACAAAAATAGAAGCAGATCGTAAACAGCTAGATTATAACTTTATTGAGTTAGTGAAATCTTTTAGCAAATATGTAAAAGTGAGGCAGATGATGAAGGCGAGTCCTTCCCACTAAATAAACAAGATAGCATTAGTGTTATCAAATATTAAAAGTTCCCTGACTCATTTCCCTTAACAAGGCTCTCGCTGCACCCGATGCCTACTAATATGACATCCTGGAACAACAAATTCTAGAATGTGATCGTTTACAAGGTTCTTTTTACTTCTCACCTTAATTTATGGATCAGTATGGATCCAGCAATCAACAAAAATAAGGCAACATTTTTTTTACTGGGTCAATAATTGTGGGGTTTTTTTGTGCTAAATCTAAAATTTGCTTAGAATACTTTAATTTTCCATTGGCAAATTCAATCCAATCCAATGAGAGGACAATTTAATGCATATTTTAAAGGAATTGTCTCAACAAAGATATTGGCAACATATTACTCGAATATGCAAGTAATATACCAACAATGTCTCTTCCAAGACAATGCCTCTAAGGTGAAGAGTTCTGTTAATTAAGAAATACAGATTGCATGACTGAGGATATGTCTCTGTGTTTTAACTGATCTTAAAACTTTAGGAAAGTGCATAGAGGCCATGCTTCAATATATGGACTGGGTTACTAAAAAAACAGAACTCTTTCTTTTTGAAGGAAACAATACTCCGTTGGCTGTGCATAGACGATGTCCATGTTCATTGCTACGTTCACATTTTCATGAAAGAAACACAATCAGCGTAACAAGACCTCACACCAACCTGCAATTTTTGGATCATGAAGTGTCTGTTGGTGCAGCTTATGTGAATTTTTTTGTGTGCCAATAATTAAAGGAGTGTTCTCATCTTCTGTCTTCAGGAGCTCATCGCTCCTCTGCCTCTCGGCTTCCAGAAAACAGTGGCGATGTGCTCCTGATGATTGGTAGTTCAGACCAGCAGCGTTGTCGTCCTGCTGGTCCTGAATACTCTCACATGCTGCTAGTAGTGGTAACGTTATGTCTTCGGCATGGTAAAGGTTTCAGAGGAGCATGTGCAGGCTTTAAAGCATAGTTCCTACAAGAGGGTTGTGCTCCTTGCCTAGGAAACTGGCCACTTTGAGAAAGCAGAGGTGACTGGTAATCTTGGCAAGTCAAGATTTTTGACTCGCACTTGGCAGTGTAAATTCCACAGTCTGACTTCACTCACAGGGGAGATTGTGTTACACTTAGAAGAATTCTCAAAGAATGTTTCCTTGTCATCTGCTTGGAGTAAGAAAAATTTCCATTCTACAACCTGTACGGTAACTAAATCCCCAGCAAAGGACATTTAGGAGCAGGAGTCTTGTGCAATGCAGGAAACATGCATTTTTTTCCATTCTGCATACGCAACAACTTTAACATCTTTAACGTTTTCCCTGCAGTGTTTATTGGACAGGTAGATAAATATCCCAAGAAGAAATATTGGTGACAGGAAATTGTTAGGTTATGTGCACACAGTGCATTTTTTATGCGGTAATTCCGCACGAAATTGGCCTCAAAAACGTATTGCAAACCTTATCCCAGCATTTTCTATGTGATTTTGCCAGATCTGTACACATGATCAGGATTTTTCCTTACAGAATTTTATGTGCGTTAAAAGAAGCAACATGTCAATACTTTTTGCGTTTTTGCCTTCATTTTTCCTATACAATATATTGTAAAAAACGCATGGCAAATCGACAGGCAAAAATGCATCGAAAATGCTGCAGATTTTCCACAGTGTTTTTGCCGCCAAGAGGTGCAGAACCTTGCAGAAACGCTGCAGAAATTTCGGCAAGCAAATCCTGATAGTGCGCACAAAACCTTAGGCTATTAGCAGCAGTGTGCTACAAATGTGTGGCTATAGGTAGATAATTTAGTCATGCAGATTAAGTTTAAAGTGTCCCAACCCGATAAAAAATTATATTTTTATATTACAAATATATCAATTTCTTGTATGTGCGTGCCGGTATTTCTGAGAATCTGGTTAAACTGAAAGACAAATGCTTGTACGAAGGATCTTTAATTGTAGCCATATTGATTGTTACAAAGTGTCACAACGAAGAGATGTAACCAAGACATGTTTAAAATTCCGTCTTTAGAGCAAGACACTTTAGAATAGCCTTTAATGATTTTTACGTTTTACAATGAAATGTGCTTTAACATGAAGGAGCATCTGAAATGGACAACACGATAATGAACAATGGGAATATATATGATTTCACCTACAACATGACCATATGAATGCCCTTGAGACAAATCATAACATATACAGAAATAGACCTTTCAGATTTACCACAAACTCTTCTCTGGAGGCATGCACTTTGTCCTGTGTATGACATTGACCAATCATAAGCAGATAGCGTCATATAGGGGAAAAAATAACATGCCCTGCTCTTAGCCCGTATTTGTACAGCTACTGTACTGCCATACATCCACTTGTTCACTGAAGCCAATCACTGGCCTCAGGAGTGAAGTTTGTATGTACGACTGGCTGCAGCGGTCATGTGGATGTATGTGATATCTTTGCTAGAATGGCAGGGATTAGGCAGATAAGTATTGGGTTTGTATTGTTTTTTTATTTTTAAACCTTTTCCTGTTGCTCGTTTTGTGTGTGTGTGTTTTTTTTAACTATGGGCACCCTTTTTAATAAATGCTGCCTACAGTACACACATAGAAACAAATGTACCAAATATACAGTACAGACCAAAAGTTTGGACACACCTTCTCATTTAAAGATTTTTCTGTATTTTCATGACTATGGAAATTGTACATTCACACTGAAGGCATCAAAACTATGAATTAACACATGTGGAATTATATACTTAACAAAAAAGTGTGAAACAACTGAAAATATGTCTTATATTCTTGGTTCTTCAAAGTAGCCACCTTTTGCTTTGATGACTGTTTTGCACACTCTTGGCTTGATGAGCTCCAAGAGGTAGTCACCGGAAATGGTTTTCAGTTCACAGGTGTGCCCTGTCAGGTTTAATAAGTGTGATTTCTTGCCTTATAAATGGGGTTGGGACCATCAGTTGTGTTGTGTCTGGTGAATACACAGCTGATAGTCCTACTGACTAGACTGTTAGAGTTTGTATTATGGCAAGAAAAAAGCAGCTAAGTAAAGAAAAACGAGTGGACATCATTACTTTAAGAAATGAAGGTCAGTCAGTGCGAAAAATTGGGCAAACTTAGAAAGTGTCCCCAAGTGCAGTTGCAAAAACCATCAAGCGCTACAAAGAAACTGGCTCACATGAGGACTTCCCCAGGAAAGGAAGACCAAGAGTCACCTCTGCTTCTGAGGATAAGTTTATCCGAGTCACCAGCCTCAGAAATCGCAGGTTAACAGCAGCTCCGATTAGAGACCAGGTCAATGCCACACAGAGTTCAAGGAGCAGACACATCTCTACAACAACTGTTAAGAGGAGACTTGATGCAGCAGGCCTTCATGGTAAAATAGCTGCTAGGAAACCACTGCTAAGGACAGGCAACAAGCAGAAGAGACTTGTTTGGACTAAAGAACACAAGGAATGGACATTAGACCAGTAGAAATCTGTGCTTTGGTCTAATGAGTCCAAATTTGAGATCTTTGGTTCCAACCACCGTGACTTTGTGCGATGCAGAAAAGGTGAACGGATGGACTCTACATGCCTGATTCCCACCGTGATGCATGGAGGAGGAGGTGAGATGGTGTGGGGGTGCTTTGCTGGTGACATTGTTGGGGATTTATTCAAAATTGAAGGCATACTGAACCAGCATAGCTACCATAGCATCTTGCAACGGCATGCTATTCCATCCGGTTTGCGTTTAGTTGGACCATCATTTATTTTTCAACAGGACAATGACCCCAAACACACCTCCAGGCTGTGTAAGGGCTATTTGACCAAGAGAGAGAGTGATGGGGTGCTACGCCAGATGACCTGGCCTCCACAGTCACCAGACCTGAACCCAATCGAGATGGTTTGGGGTGAGCTGGACCCCAGAGTGAAGGCAAAAGTGCCAACAAGTGCTAAGCATCTCTGGGAGCTCTTTCAAGATTGTTGGAAGACCATTTCCGGTGACTACCTCTTGAAGCTCATCAAGAGAATGTCAAGAGTGTGCAAATCAGTCATCAAAGCAAAAGGTGGCTACTTTGAAGAACATAGAATATAAGACATATTTTCAGTTGTTTCACACTTTTTTGTTAAGTATATAATTCCACATGTGTTAATTCATAGTTTTGATGCCTTCAGTGTGAATATACAATTTTCATAGTCATGAAAATACAGAAAAATCTTTAAATGAGAAGGTGTGTCCAAACTTTTGGTCTGTACTGTATATGCACATATAAATTGACACCTGGAAGAAGTGAACGCTGTGGCTGCACTCTGGCGTCATCCGGGTGTCAGTTACATCCAAAGTAAGTGAGAGGGAATATGCTGCTGATTGGCTGCAGGGTTCATGTGACATAACAATGTTACCCAGCCCCTGAGAGACCAGTTGCCAACATCATAGGAACAGCATTGCCACCAGAGGTGAGTATAGGTGTTTCTATCTCTAGAAATCCCATGTCCACTATGCATGCATCAGACGCTGCAAATCACCCGTGGACACTGACATACGGCGCGTCTTTCAGGACCGCAGCATGTCAAATTCTCTTGCGGAGTCGCTAGTGTCCATAGCAGAAATTTGACCACTAGAAGGTCTAGAATGTGGTAAATACGCATGGTTCAGTGTGGATTTCCCTGCGTTCAATAGAATGAAACGTTTTGGACGCAGCAAAAAATATGCGTCCAAAGCGCTGCTACATGCGGATCATGTTCGCAGAGCCTAAATGAAAAAAATGAAATGGCATGGGCTCATTTTTATAACCAGCAGAGGGAAGCCTGGCAGTACAGTACCTGCGGTGACTTGAGAGATCAGCTGATCGCTATGTCACCGCAGGTCCTGGCAGTATAGTACATTTCTGGGAGCCAGCTCGCTCCCGTCAGTGTACCGCCTGCCACCGGGAGGAGAGGATCGCCGCCGGGGACCAGGAGCACACCGGGGGGTACAGGGCAGGTGAGTATAAGGTTTTTTTTTATTTTTACTTTTTCTTTTCTTTAACTACCGTGGGCACGCAGGCTGGGCAGATCAGACTACTGCTCCTCCCAGTCACGCCGCGCTCGCTGTTATCAGTGGGAGCGACGGTTGGATGAGAGGAGTAGTAGTCCTCTCCTGATCCGGGCACCACCCGCAGCGTGTTTCCGGCGCGAATTTGCGCCCATTGGCTTTAATTGAAATGCAGCAAATCCGCAGGTACAGATATTATACCTGCGGGTTTGCTACGATTCAATGTAAGTCAATGGGTGCAGATTCGCGGCGGAAACGCCCAAACAATGGCCATGCTGCGGGTTTGTTCCGCAATGGTAATCCTGAGCGGAAATTTCCGCATCTTGTGCACAGCACATCAGGATTACCATTGCTATAGCTGGCAGACCTATTAACAAGCGTTTCCGTGGCGGGAAAACCGTCGCGAAAACGCATCACAAACGCTCCCTGTGCACATAGCCTAAAAGGGGTTGAGGAAAGGAGTGATCTTTTTGGGGTCACAAACCAAAGAGAAGTCAAAGACTGAGCGCTACAGAACATAAACCACAGCAGTAGGAAATTAACACATTATTCCAGCTTTATTTCTGAGCCTAAACAAACTTGTTCTTATCTAGACAAAAACAACAGCAGCAGGATGGACAAAGCAATATACAGCATGTGTACTTAAAGCCTACCAGCCATGTCAGTCTTCTTTTCAGAATAAGCTATTATATGTGTATACATGAGGAATAATACTATTTCTGGCCATTATATGACTTGCATCCTGAATTTTGCATCAATTTTTCCCTCTGAAGGCTCTGTCTCTAATTTTCAGTTGTCTCTGAGCTGCTTAATGAAGACAAGCTCCTATGATGTCTATCATAAACATGTCACTGATGGATTCCTGCTCTTCTTTCCCTGTAGCACCACTAATAATAATACGCTCTCCGATAACCGCTTGGCATTTGCAAGCCGCTGACATGGAGCGCTGATTTATAGTGGTCGGTTTAGTTACCCTGGAGTCCCCTTATGCACCTCATATTGGAGGGACAGAATGGGATAGTGCAATGCTACTGAACTCTCAGATGAATATATATCTCATAGGATGTTAATACACTATTTCATACATATTCGTTTGTTTGGACCATTCTATATTTAATACTTTATATCAGTTATTTATGGGTGTTTGGCGCCCAATCATGGGCAGCACGATTCAGAGTCTGGCTGCATGATTGCCTATTCCAAAGCCCCTCAACTGGCTTCTATCCTCCCCGCTCCGGATGACTGACAGGTCTCTCCCTATATACACATTGGAGATAGTGATGAGTGAGTATGTTCTGTTAACCCTTTCGGCAAGCATGCTCGGGTGCTCGCCGAGTATCTTCAGCGTGCTCGGGTGTTATATTTTAGTTACGCCATGCACATGATTTGCGACTGACAGCTTTAATATATGTGAGGAATTCCTAAGAAACAGGCATTCCTCACATGTATTAAAGCTATCAAACAGTCGCAAATCATGTGCACGGAGCGACTAAAATATAACACCTGAGCACGCTGAAGATACTCGGCGAGCACCCGAGCATGCTTGTAAATCTCAAGTAACGAGAATGCTCACTCATCACTAATTGGAGAGATCTGTCATTCAACTGGAGCGAGATGGGTTGAAGATGGACTGGGGCACACCAGACGAGTCACATCTATTCCTATGGTCCCTGGTCAGCTTTTCAAACTATGTTTTCTCGGAAACACAAGAGCGTTTAGGAGTAAAATATACCTGGATGCAATCATGGAGTCAGTTTCTGATTCATGCTGCCCATGGTTTATACAGCATTAGTTGAGCAACAAGTTCTCTTTAATGCATATCTAATAAAATTAGTATTTTCAGACGGCGTTTTCATGTACTTTATAATAGTTTATATACTTTTATATAGTTTTATATTTTATAGTTGTTTGTGCTACTGCCCCTCACTCCTCCTCTCTTCCCATCTCCATAGAGTATAGTGAGAGATGTAACCTGATACCTCACCGGGTTGGCATAGTAAGTTTAGGAGGCATAGGGGAGGGGAAGAAGTGGCTCATAAGTGGAGAAAGAAACAGATTTCTCTGATAAGGTATATTACAAAGTTCTTATATTTTCTTGATTTATGCAAAGATTGTGGACACAACAATGACCACTTAAAGAAATACTTCCATATAACCAATAGATGCAGTATCTATGGTCAACAGTATGGTCAGAGCACTTTCACTGTTCCTTTAGAGTAGTGTTATTTATGAAACATAAAATAAGGGGTGTTACAGTACACTTAGGCTGTAAATATATTCCAGTCTACCATTCAGTGACACGCTATCTGGTTGCATTCATGCACAAACAAATAAAGTGAAAATGCAGACATCATTTTTTTTAAAGAATGGTTCACAGTTTGTTCCACAAAGGCTTCAGACAGGAACAAGTTTTGGGATTTCTCCAGCAAGGAATTAACCTTTTAACTTTGCTCAGTGTTTATTGCATGCAGTCTGTGATTTAAATTCCATATTAATGATGTTCTTACACCGAGCGCTGGTTAATGTTTGTTATGTATCTTGTGGACTGATATAACGACCTATGTGACTTTGTATGCTGTAATATAAATATGCAGAATAGTTTTAAAGGGCTCGAGGGACTTCTAAACTCAAAGGTTTCATTACAAAAACAACATACTGACTATATTACATGAGCCAAAGTCTCTGGATACTAAAAAGATTTTAGACCACCATATGCATGTGGATGCCAAAATGGGATTATTGAAATTACAAAAATAATATCACATATTCTGCTCACATTTACTAAAAGCAACTTCCCGTACAAATAGATACATTATGATTTATATTCAGATTTGCATGCCATTAATGTTTAATAATAATAAAACAACATTCATTGCCCTAAACAATCAGATACATTGGCACCAGGCTGACCTTGTGGGGGGGGAATGCAGATTTTTATTAGCATTCTTTCTTCTAGGTAAAAAAAATAAGAAAGGAAATATATAAGTATTATACACTGTAAAGTCATTAGAAATATGCATTATTATGTGTCTTTGATATTTAGATTGCAGCTGTCATGTATGAAGAAACCTGATTGGGTGATATTACCAACTCTTCTCCTTTGCACCAATTTTTCTCAGTGCACAGTGACAGTGCGCTCCCTCTGCGGCTATAATCAGAAGTGTAAGGCCGAAACAGAGAGCACTGTCAGTGTGCATTGTATAGAAATAAGGAACACGGTGAGACCAGTTTCCCCCCCAAAAGTGATGTCTTTTTTGGGGGCGTGGCTGGTCACTGCTCACCAGGTTATTTCCTTAGGCCACTGCCCCACTATCAGTATTTGATCAGTATTCGGTCAGTATCTTTTCTTAGGAGTGGGAGCAAAACCAGGTGAGAAACAATTCAGAGAAAAGGTATAATAGAAACAAGTGCACCAATTCTGCATTTATCACCCACTTCTGGTTTTGGCTCCCACTCCTGAGAAAAAATACTGACCGAATACTGACCAAATACTGATAGTGGGGCTGTGGCCTTCCAATGCAAACTGACAGTGCGCTCTGTTGCCGCCTCATTACTCCTAATTAGAGTTGGCTATGGAGCGAACTGTCACTGTGCACTGAGAAGAATATTGCATAGTACTAAGGGAGCTCATACCCCTCATCAGTGCAAAGCAGGAATTCTGATTTGGCTGGGTGAGAGGACTCTGGCTTGATGCTTAAGGGCAACATTTCTCTTTGTGGAGAGTGCCAAGTCAGAGTAAGGAGACTTACAGGTCATGCAATGCTTTTCTGGAAATTTAAATAAGACAATATCCTCTTCAATGAAGAAGAGGACTTGAAGTCTATTTGCATATTAAAATTCCCAAAGGAGTATTGCATGGCCTATAAGTCTCCTTACGCCAGCTTGGTACTATCCACAAGGAGAAACGTTCCCCCTTAGACCGCATGTCTATAAGGCAACATGCTTCAGCAGACACCTTTCCCCACCTTATGCAATAGAACAGTCACAAATTATTCAGACTTAGTCTTTGTTCACACAGTTTTCTGAACAGTTTTTTTAGATTCAGTCTAAAGGCTGCTTTAGAACAGTTTGGTAAGCTCTTCTTATTGACCTCTATTCACTTTGCTGCTCAAATGAGGAGATTTTTAAGCTTTTTAACTGAAGAAGTTTTGAAAAATGTCTGGTGGGACAAAAAATTTCATGTCACTTCTTTGAAGCAGATGTTGATTAAATCTAATTCGAGCTACTGTAAGCCCTGGCAAATCGAATAGCTGCAAAAAAAAAAAAAAAAAAAAAATTCAGTCATTTTTTTTTCCAAAGCTCTTACGGAAACAAGTAAGGAAAGAGACTTTGTTAGAAACTCCCCAAAGAGAAGTGTTTCTTGAAGACATTTTTGCTTAAAAAAATAGTGAATAGTTCCCTGTGAACATAGCCTAAAAAAATGTACAATATTTTTCTTATGTTAACTTGCATTATTCACTTTACCATTCATTTCCTTCATCAATTCTGAAATGTTTTCTGCGCAAACAAAGTTTATTTAGCCATAAATTGGAGTTAATCCTTGAGTGTAAGAATTACCCACCTGTATGCCAGGGGATTCACCTTTCCATATTCACACCAGATGTACTGTAAGGCTGTGTGCCCACGATGCGTTTTTCAAGCGTTTATGCTGCGGAATTTCCGCAGCATAAACGCTTCAAAAACGCATGGTAATCCACCCTGTAATGCACGCGCCCGGACTGACTGGCGTGTGCGTGTTTATGTAGTGATTCCACTGTGCCATGAACCGGAGAGTGCCTGGAGGGGCGTAACTAAGTCTCTGCCCGATCCGACCAAGGTCGCACGACGGCATACGACACCAGTGCACCAGGGAGGAACCGAGCAGAGGGACCAGGGTCTACTCCAGGTCAGACTCCGGACACGGCTGTTGACCCACACCGGGGAATACAGGAACAGGCAGACTAGAGCGCAGGCTGGGTAGGGTCCAGTAGAGACTGGGAGACAAATTCGAAACCGCAGACGCGGTGGACAGGGCAGAGCAAAGCTAAACCGCAGAAGCGGTGGACAGGGCTGGGCAAAGCGAAACCGCAGACGCGGTGGACAGGGCAGAGCAAAGCAAAACCGCAGACGCGGTGGACAGGGCTGAGCAAAGCGAAACCGCAGACGCGGTGGACAGGGCTGAGCAAAGCGAAACCGCAGACGCGGTGGACAGGGCTGAGCAAAGCGAAACCGCAGACGCGGTGGACAGGGCTGAGCAAAGCGAAACCGCAGACGCGGTGGACAGGGCTGAGCAAAGCGAAACCGCAGACGCGGTGGACAGGGCTGAGCAAAGCGAAACCGCAGACGCGGTGGACAGAGCTGAGCAAAGCGAAACCGCAGACGCGGTGGACAGGGCTGAGCAAAGCGAAACCGCAGACGCGGTGGACAGGGCTGAGCAAAGCGAAACCGCAGACGCGGTGGACAGGGTTGAGCAAAGCGAAACCGCAGTCGCGGTGGACAGGACTGAGCAAAGCGAAACCGCAGACGCGGTGGACAGGGCTGAGCAAAGCGAAACTGCAGACGCGGTGGACAGGGCTGAGCAAAGCGAAACCGCAGACGCGGTGGACAGGGCTGAGCAAAGCGAAATCGCAGTCACGGTGGGCAGGGCTGAGCAAAGCGAAACCGCAGACGTGGACAGGGCAGAGCAAAGCGAAACCGCAGACGCGGTGGACAGAGTTGAGCAAAGCGAAACCACAGACGGGGTGGACAGGGCTGAGCAAAGCGAAACCGCAGATGCGGTGGACAGGGCAGAGCAAATGGAAACCGCAGACGCGGTGGACAGAGTTGAGCAAAGCAAAACCGCAGACGCGGTGGACAGAGCTGAGCAAAGCGAAACCGCAGATGCAGTGGACAGAGCTGAGCAAAGCGAAACCGCAGACGCGGAGGGGACAGGGCTCTGTTCAGACGGAACAGACTAGAAGGGAAAGGCAGAACCAGATACCCACAGGGTACTTGCAGAGAAGTAGCGAGTGGACCACAAACTCACAAACGGAAGTACAGTGACAACGAGCAGGAGTTAGGTACGAGTTCAGACTCTGCAGAAAAAGGGAAGGTACGGACATAGAGAAAAACAAAACAGGCTAGGAGAGTATTCAGACAAGAACAGACACAGCAGCAAGATACAGGAGCGGGTCTAGGTATGCGGCCCCTAGAAGGCGGAATGAACAGGCAGGAGCGAGTTCACACAGGCCTGGAAATACAGCCTCCAGGATAGGCAGAAGACAACAGGCTAGAAGATAATACAGACAGGACACAGTTCAGACACGGGAACTGATACCGAAGGCAGGAAACATAAACGGGACCTGGCATATCAGTGACCAAAGGCCAACTGACAGAACACAATGCTCAGGTAGGGATTCATTGGAGCAGCTGGGTTAAATACCAGATGACAGACAGCAATAGGCTGAGGACGCACAAGGGGTGTGCCTGCAGCAGGTACAAAAAATCAGGAAGTGATCGGGCGCTGCCCTTAAGCAGCAGACACAGAGACAAACAGACAGCATGGAGGGAAGCCAGGCTAGCAGACTGGACTGGAGATCAAGTGCGCGCTCTTGCACAGTGGGAGATGGACCACTATGCAAGGATGCCGCCAGGTATGTTACACACCCCCCATGGTCCCCAATGACAAGCCGCACTGTCAATGCCCATGCTGCGGATTTTTCCGCAGCGTTTATGCTGCGCTCAAAAATCCACAGCATGTCCATTAATTTTGCGGAAGCACGGCGTAATCGCCGCCATTGACTTGCATTGAGACGCACATAATCCGTGTCAGTACATTTGTACTCACGGATTATATGCGTTTCAATGTGCGGATGGTACCCAGGTCTGGAGGAGACCTCATCCAGACCTGGGTACGATTGTACCTGTAAAAAAAAGAATAAAATAAAAAAAAAAGATTATATTCACCTTCCGACGGCCCCCGGTCTCCTCCTCTGTGCTTGCGGGCAGGACTGAAGGACCTGCGGTGACGTCACAGTCATGTGACCGCAGGCCCTTCAGTGCAGTGTCCCGCGATCAGCTGGCAGTCAGGAAGGAGCGCAGCTACACACCCCGGGCCATCGGAAGGTAAGTATATATTTACTTTTTTATTTTTAAACATTCTTACGGTCACACTATATAAATCCATGCTGTTTGCATGGATTTATATAGTGTGACCTAGTTGTCAAGCACTTTCCAAGTGATGCTAAAATCGCCTGGAAAGTGCTTGTCAATCCGCATGCAGAAACGCATGTGAATAAGCTTCAAATCCGCATGTATTTGGCAGGAAAAACGCATGCACAATCTGCATGCGTTTTTTCTGCCAGGGAGATGCAGAAATGCTGCAGAAATTTTCTGCTTCATTTCTGCATCGTGGGCACATAGCCTAAGTGGAACATTATTCTTTCCTAGGAGGTTATAAATATTGCTGATGATCTCCAATCATTTTTTTGGACTCCACACATATTTCTGGATGAACATTTAAGGTCATGAGATCAACTGCAGATACATCAATTATGCATTTTGCAGGCTGCAGCCCAAGTACTCATGGAAAGGTGCAGAAGTGTTAAATATACTGCTATATAAGTACATTCCGGTCTAGAAAGCATTCCTATATAGATCATAGCAAAGCCATCACCGGCTGGTACCCCTGCTTATCGGTAGCTGGACTGAGTGGACTTGTCTAACATCTGTTTTCATTAGCTATGCCCGGAGTATGGAAACTTGCCAGCAAACCTGCTTTATGTCAGAATATATACATCACAGCCACCTGACCAGCTACCCATTTGCTGTGGTATTACAGCAGCTCCAGGTTCCCACACTGAGGAATTCCCAGCCTTGTGTTAATAAAGAAGACCACAAACCACTCTGCCGAACACCCTCTGATTATTATTGTTCTTCACTTCTAAGGGGAATGAGCAATTAACTTGGTGGGTGATAAGTGTATGAAATGTTCTACAAATCTAATATCCCACAGTTTATCAAAGCATTACCCTGATGAGTCAACTGTTACCTCCCGAAAATACTTTCCTCCTCCGAGATTTCTTCCTCTTTCAGCGGTTCTAATACAGATATACTAAAACAATGTAACTCCAGTATAAACATGAATACGATGGTTTAAATTTTTTTTTTTTGCATGTTTGTTCTTTCCTCCCCCTCAACACCCCCAATAACATTTGTTCTTTCCTCCCCTTTCCTCCACCTATGTCCACATTTTCATTTTTCTGAGAACATAGCCAAATGAAGACTTGTTTTTTTTGCAGAACAAGTTAAAGTTTTGAGTAATACCATTCATTTTTTGAAAAAAAATCTAAATGGTGTGATATTGTGGAAAAAACGCACTTCTATTGTGTTTCAGGTTTTAAGTCGTTCACTGTGCAGTAAAAATGAGCCAATAACATCATTACAGTTACACAAAACTTAATATTTTTTTTTATTTTAGTGGTTTAAAAAAATACAGAACTTTGTAAAAAAAAAAAACATTTTATTTTTGTCTTTATACACTGCTCAAAAAATAAAGGGAACACTTAAACAACAGAATATAACTCCAAGTAAATCAATCTTCTGTGAAATCAAACTGTCCACTTAGGAAGCAACTGTAGCGTTGGCGTCCCTGCCTCCTGCTAGGCAGGGACGCCGTTCCCCTCACCTCTCCGCTCCGTGCCCGGCGTCCTCCTCCCGCTCTGCTGGCAGCGCGCGCTGCTTCCCGGTCACTGTGCTTAGGGCGCGCGCGCACTCCCTCTCTCTTAAAGGGGACGCGCGTGCCGTCCTAAGGAGTCCCCGGCCAATGGCCGGAGGATCTCACCATATATAAGGCACCTCCTCCAAAATGGAGGTGCCCGAGCAATGTTGTTGCAAAGCCTTTCAACTCTGCTTCAGCCCTCAGGTCCCGTTGCCAGCTTGTTTTCCAGTGCTGTTTACCTGTTTGCAATCCTGCGGTCCGACAGTCTGCCTACCAGCATCTGCCAGTCTGTCTATGGATCAGTCCGCCTGCGGACCAGGAAGCACCTGCCAGATACCTGCCTGATACCTGCCTGATACCTGTCTACCTGCTTGCAATCCTGCGGTCCGACAGTCTGCCTACCAGCACCTGCCAGTCTGTCTATGGATCAGTCCGCCCGCGGACCAGGAAGCACCTGCCAGATACCTGCCTGATACCTGCCTGCCTGCCAGCCTGTCCAGAGACTCTTACCCGCGCACCTGGGAGCGCTCACCTGCTACCCGCCTGCTAGCCTACCTGGAGGCTTAGCCGTCACTTGCTGTGACCACCTGCCTGTCCAGAGACTCTTACCCTGCTGTCACTTGCCGTGACCACCTGCCTGTCCAGAGACTCTTATCCTGCTGTCACTTGCCGTGACCACCTGCCTGTCGAGAGACTCTTACCCTGCTGTCACTTGCCGTGACCACCCGCCTGTCTAGAGACTCTTATCCTGCTGTCACTTGCCGTGACCACCCGCCTATCAAGAGACTGTCCCCGTCACTCGCCGTGACCTCCTGCCCTTCTACCCAGAGAATATCCCTGTCACTTGACGTGACTGCCTGCCCGCTTTCCCTGGGAGCCACCCGCTTCCTTACAAGGACTGCCCCTTTGTATAGTAGCTCAGAGGTTCCACCTCCCAGACCCGTTACAGCAACACTGATTGACAATCAATTTCGCATGCTGTTGTGCAAATGGAATAGACAATAGATGGAAACTATTGGCAATTATCAAGACACATTCAATAAAGGAGTGGTTCTGCAGGTGGGGACCACAGACCACATCTCAGTACCAATGCTTTCTGGCTGATGTTTTGGTCACTTTTGAATGTTGGCTGTGCTTTCACACTCGTGGTAGCATGAGACGGACTCTACAATCCACAGAAGTTGCTCAGGTAGTACAGCTCATCCAGGATGGCACATCAATGCGAGCTGTGGCAAGAAGGTTTGCTGTGTCTGTCAGCGTAGTGTCCAGAGGCTGGAGGCGCTACCAGGAGACAGGCCAGTACACCAGGAGACGTGGAGGGGGCTGTAGGAGGGCAACAACCTAGCAGCACGACCGCTACCTCCTCCTTTGTGCAAGGAGGAACAGGAGGAGCACTGCCAGAGCCCTGCAAAATGACCTCCAGCAGGCCACAAATGTGCATGTGTCTGCACAAACGGATAGAAACAGACTCCATGAGGGTGGTATGAGGGCCCGACGTCCACAGATGGGGGTTGTGCTCACAGCCCAACACAGTGCAGGACACTTGGCATTTGCCACAGAACACCAGGATTGGCAAAGTCGCCCCTGGCATCCTGTGCTCTTCACAGATGAAAGCAGGTTCACACTGAGCACATGTGACAGACGTGACAGAGTCTGGAGACACCGTGGAGAGCGATCTGCTGCCTGCAACATACTTCGGCATGACCGGTTTGGCAGTGGGTCAGTAATGGTGTGGGGTGGCATTTCTTTGGAGGGCCACACAGCCCTCCATGTGCTCGCCAGAGGTAGCCTGACTGCCATTAGGTACCGAGATGAGATCCTCAGACCCCTTGTGAGACCATATGCTTGTGCAGTTGGCCCTGGGTTCCTCCTAATGCAGGACAATGCCAGACCTCATGTGGCTGGAGTGTGTCAGCAGTTCCTGCAAGATGAAGGCATTGAAGCTATGGACTGGCCCGCCCGTTCCCCAGACCTGAATTAGATTGAGCACATATGGGACATCATGTCTCCCTCCATCCACCAACGCTGTCCACCACAGACTGTCCAGGAGTTGGCGGATGCTTTAGTCCAGGTCTGGGAGGAGATCCCACAGGAGACCATCCGCAGCCTCATCAGGAGCATGCCCAGGCATTGTAGGGAGGTCATACAGGCACGTGGAGGCCACACACAATACTGAGCCTCATTTTGACTTGTTTTAAGGACATTACATTGAAGTTGGATCAGCCTGTAGTGTGCTTTTCCACTTTAATTTTGGGGGAGACTCCAAATCCAGGCCTCTATTGGTTAATAAATTTGATTTCCATTGATGATTTTTGTGTGATTTTATTGTCAGCCCATTCAACTTTGTACAGAACAAAGTATTCAATGAGAATATTTCATTCATTCACATCTAGGATGTGTTATTTGTGTGTTCCCTTTATTTTTTTGAGCAGTGTATATTGAGACCTGTAATTTTTTTGTTTTTTCCATTGAGGAAACTGTTAGTTAGGACTTGTTTATTGGGCAGAGTTGATGTTTTTATTGATACCAACTGGGGTACATATTGTCGCAGAGTGCATCTTCTTACAGTCACCACTGTACTTACAAGAGCTTCAATCAGCAAGATATCTTGAGTAAACAGTATTTACTTCATACTGGTTAAACATGAGATACAATTCAGTGTCACACAGTCCGTGTGCTGCTGACATAACACATTCAGGAAAAGAAAGAAAAACACAGGGAGTAAAAACAACCAACAATTGAGAGCTTTTCTCCCACATTTACAGCAAGCATATAACTTTACACACTATCGCCATCTGCTGTCTGGTTAGCATAAAGTCCTCCTTTCACTTATAATAAGTCCTAATCTGTTGTGTATGCCAACACATATAACATTTTGATAGCTTTTTATTGCATTTTTGGGGAAAGTGCTGCAACTGAAATTCTGTAAATCTAGTGTTTTGATTTTTTTTTTCTTTTTGGGTTTTAATATATGGTTTAAATGTATGGTTTAAATACTTTTATATTTTGATAGATCGGACTTTTATAGACACAAGACCAAACATTTTTTTTTCTTTATTTTAAAAACTGGGAAAAGGGTAGTTATATAAACTTTTATAATTTTTTATTTTAGATTTTTAATATAATATTTTATTCAATATTTTTAAAACTTTTTATTTTGCAGCACTTTATTTTTGGTCCCCGTAGGGGACTTGAACCTGCAATCATTTGGTTGCTTACATTATTTATTACCAGACTGCAGTATTGCAGTATATAGTTAAATTTACATCTTCTTAAAAAGGCCAGCTATAGACTGGGCTTTATGTGATGACTGGAATGGGAGAGATGGGGACCTTCAATATGCTGCTGGCTTCCAAAATAATCCATCGAAACCTTGAGATTGAGTCGCGGTAGGGCCGACCACAGCTGGTCCATGAGTGCACTCGCGAGATTGTGCCATTTAATCGCTACTGTGCATGATTGACAGCAAGATTTGTAAAGTTAAACAGAAGCACTCGGAGCTACATTTACAGGGAGATGTCGACTGTGTTACACAGCCGGAATTTGCCCACTGTAGAGCGGGCTCATCTTCCATACACGCATACCATTACTGTGGTGAATGGTTACATTAGGGTGTGCAAAAGGGTTAAAAGCACGGGACAAGGGCTCTAATCTTATATTTACCTATACTAGTAATTACAATTTGTTAGCTTGTTTTTAAATGATTGAAACAATTACTGTCTAATCTTAATACATTAGATCAGACTGGCTGCCCAGCACTATATAAGTGCACTTGTCATGGACAGACACCCCAAATCCCCCCACCAACGGCATAGGGCATGAATGTACCCTACAAAACATGGAAAAAATACATGACCTATTGGTTGGTATTTTGACCAAAGTGCGCAAACTCGCAACCCAACAAGGGTCCTCACTATCTTGTGAGCCGCTACATTAAAATGAAAGGCAATTCACTGAAAAGGACCTGAAATCCCCAAAATATTACAGAAAAAAAAAAGCAGCCATCATTTCCCAGCAGATGATGGCAGAATTATTCAGCCATCATCTGCTTTTGACAGCTGCGGGTGGAGCAGAGTTCCACCTGTGGCTGTTAAAATTTTCAATGCCGCTAACACCAGCATTAAACATGTGCCAGCAGGGGCGGCGGGTTATTCCATGAAGCCATTGGCGTGCCTGTGATGTGATTGAGGTGCACCAATGGGTTGCATTACAGCCAGGGTTTGCTGAAGACTTCTGAGCTTGTTATGACTATTCTCTTGTGAAAACCAGCCTGCAGCTGACGTTCATAGGAGACCATAATTTTCTCTATACATTGCAGTGCTGTAGTACTGCTGTGAATAGTACAAGCGATCAGACGACTGCAGGTTCCAGTCCCCTAAGGGGACTAATAAGTAGAGTAAAAAGTGAGAAAAGTGTTTTTAAAAATATAAAAAATACAATAAAAGACAATGAAAACATTGTATCAACTCAAAAATGGTATCAGTAAAAAACGTCAACTCAGGGCACAAAAAATAAGCCATCACATGGACCCATATCCCGAAAAATGAAAACGTTAGGGGTCTTGGAAAATGACAACACAAGCAAAAAATTTTTTTTTACAACTTCCTGAATTTTTTTCACTACTTCAATAAACAAAAACTATACCTGTTTAGTATCTCATAGTGACTTGGAGAACCATATTGCCAGGTCAGTGTTACTGTATAGTGAAAATGGTAAATAAAAAACCCAAAAACAATTGTGGAAATGTACTTTTTTTGCAATTTCATCGCACTTGGAATTTTTTTCCCACTTTCCAGTGCATCACATGATAAAATGAATGGTGTCATTCAAAAGTACTACTCTTCCCTCAAAAAACAAGTCCTCATACGGCTTATGTGTACGGAAAAATAAAAAAGTTATGACACTTAGAAAAGAGGAGGAAAAATCGAAAACGAAATAAATGGAAAATGGCCCGGTCATGAAGGGGTTAAATGATGTTAATATTATGAAGAATGCCTAAGTATTAAAAAAATATTAAGAGATTTCTGATTAATATTTTTAATCTACGTATATTTTTGGATAGCTTTAGGATCATCTCACTAATTATGCAAACTCAGTTTTAAAAAGGAACCAAAAGTTTGTCTAAGTTTATTAAAGTTTGGCAAGAAAATATATTGTTAGCTTAGCATTATGATAATATTATTATATAATGGGTATTTTACTAGGCTCTTTCTGTAGACATAATATCACTTACCTTTTATAGTCAAGCTGTTCATATGATGATGGGTTCACTACTTATCACACAGATAAATCTTTCGAAAAGATTGGAAGCTGTTGAAATGTGATACTTAATAAAATCTCCAGCTGCAGACACAGTGAGCATTTCCATGGGATGACATTACATTAATAACACAGATATATTCATAAGATAAAAATATTACAGACGTGTTAGATCCTTTCTTAGATAAATTCATAAACTGCAACAAAGATGTTTTTTCCTGTGTGATTTTGTGTCCTTTCTATTTAAATTGAATGTCTCATGTATTTAATCCTATTGTACTCCATTAGATAATGAGAAGAAACAAAATAAAATATATTTCTTTAGCTATTTATTTTTATTTATAAAATCCTCATTGGGTGGCTGTATTGGAGACATAATTTTTCTGTATGGTCTGCATAGACAATACTGTAAGGAGTGTGCTTTGTTGCAGCTGACGATTGGGAGTCATAAATCATCAGTCGCCAAAAAGTTATGGAGTACAGCCACCTCTCCTGGAGACCAGGGAAGATGGATAAGTCTTTCTATATGTGTCAAGGATTTAGGCTGTGTGCCCACGATGCATTTTTTAAGCGTTTCCGCAGTGGCAAAAACGCTGCAGAAACGCTTAAAAAACGCTTGGTAGAAGGTCTGCCGTGTTCCCCAATGATAATCCGCATGTGCCGTGCACATCCTGCGGAAATTTCCGCTGCGGATTATCATTGCGATAAAAAACGCAGCACTACCAATTATTTTGCGGAAGCGCTGCGTTTTGCCGCCATTGACTTGCATTGGAACGCATGGATTACGCATCACTATGACTCGCCCCCAGGGCCGTGGGGTACTCGGCAGCCGGGCCTCCGGTAGCCGGGGGATATCACGGTGGCTGGCCTGGTCCGTGGCCCAGGGCGGTCACTGAAAAGGGAAATTATTGGTTGGGGAAATTGTCGTGACGCCACCTGTGGTGTCTGGTGAGGATCACCAGCACTGCGACAGTCCTCTAAGACAGATGATAGGGCAACTTGAGATGGAACGGCTCCCCACAGGTGGAGCAGGCCTCAGGGCAGTGTAGAGAATATGGAGGAGGTGCGCTGGGCGTTGTAGTGCAGGGAGGGAAATGGTACCGGCAAAATGAAGGAGCGGAGGCAGTTCAGTGCAGTCATCCGAGTTTACTCACAGTTCTGTTCAAATTCCTCAGGTGCACAGTACTGGTGCAAGCCTCCCGCGTCGCACTGCGTTCACTGGGCAGGGGTTCAGTCCTTCCTCAGGCAGCTCGGGTGTACCTGGCAGAACCCCACTTTCATATATACCTTCCTAGACCGACTTCACGCTGGGTCTTTACTCCCTCCTGCCCTGCGCTTCTCACTGTGAATCCTGTTCGGGTGCTGCGAGGTCCCCCCTGTCCGTCGGAGTTGCACAGATCTGCTCGACCTTACTTGGATTGTAGTGAGAGTTTGGCTTCTGGCTATAGAAGTGAGAAGTCTCCGTTTTTTCCAGCCGAGGCTTGAAGCTGCACGACTGGGCCAGGGGCCGGTCCCCTTCTTGCGGCCTAGATCCTCCTGACACTTGGCAGGTTCGGGGTGTACGGGTGCCGCCTGCACTCGCCGTACCCCCTAGGATCCCTTCTGTAGAACGGAGCCTACTCCCTGCTCCCCTCCTGGGCCTCAGTCCTGGGCCCTTGTACTGGAGCAGAGCTCCTAGAGAGACTCTGCTCCCGAACTGTTCTCCAACTACTAGTCCACCGCCCCAAGATGGCTTCCTTATTTTATATCTTTACTGAAGGAGTCCTCCCATGAACTACTTCCTCCACCCACACCCACTACTGGTTCCCTCTAACTTTGGGTTCCCCCCGCCCCAGCCAGGGTCAGGGCTCAGCAGAAAACTACATTGCATCTTGCCCCTCCTGCTGACCAGGGGTAGTGTAGTGTTGGATGTAGGTGTTGGGGTTCCGTGCAGCACTCCCTCCTTACCTGAGAGAAGGGAGACACCACACCTCTGGGTGAGGTGCAGTACCTCTGTGGCGACCAAACCCTCAGGGGCGCCACAACTGCATCTGTACATGCGGATTCCATGCGCTTTAATGTGCGGATGGTACCCGGGTCTGGAGGACAGGAGACTCTCCTCCGGACCCGGGTACCATAGTGCCTGTAAAAAAAAGAATAAAATAAAAAATAAATATTATATTTACCTTCTGATAGCCCCCGGTGTGCTTGTCTTCGCTTGCCGGCAGATTGCGGTGGACTGAAGGACCTGCACTGACGTCATTTAGTCATGTGACGGCAGGTCCTTCAATGTACCGCGAGCTGCCGGCAAGCCAGGACGGATGGAATAAAGACACCGGGGGCCATCAGAAGGTAAGTATACATTTTTTTTTTTTTTTTTTACCATTCTTTAAGGTCACACTATATAAATCCATGCCGTTTGCATGGATTTATATAGTGTGACCAAGTTGTCAAGCACTTTCCAAGTGATGCTAAAATCGCTTGGAAAGCGCTTGTCAACCCGCATGCGGAAATGCATGTGAAGAACGCTTCACATCCGCTTGTCCCTGGCAGGAAAAACGCATGTACAATCCACATGCGTTTTTTCTGCCAGGGAGATGCAGAAATGCTCAGGAAAAAATCCGGAGCATTTCTGCATCATGGGCACATAGCCTTAGTGTTGCTATCTTTTCTTATCTAAGGCTCCAGCTGGAAAACAGAGCTGTGATAAAATCATCAATACAGTAATTATACTGAGAAGACTCTGCTAATTCTGACCCAGTCTACAAAGCAAAGCTGAAACATCGACTGCAAAAAAATAATATATAAAAATGTAAAAAATACATTTTCATGAAAGCCTTAACTAAAAAAAGGCATTTTTTTATTGTAAAGGTAATTTACATCTTCTCAACCAATTCACAGGACAATTTATTCTTAAACAAAAAAAAATAATAATAGGCACCAGAAATAAAAGTCAAATAAATTGCAAATTAGACTGAATCTTTTTTCCATAAAACTATATATAAATCTACTCAACAAATATAACATGCAAAAGCAGATGAAACTATATGTTCAATGTAACTGGTTCAGTATAAATGTAGCGCCCTGAGGGTTCGGCCGCTACAGGGGTATTGCACCTCTGCCAGAGGTGTGATATTCATCTCCCGGGTAAGGATGGAGTGTGGACCAGGGCCCAGTTAGCTGCATGCATCACACACACCCCATTTCCGGGGGACAGCTCAACGGTGCTCCCATTAGTACAGTAATGCAGGCACGACAGACCATGTCCCTGGCTGGAGTGGGGAGGGGGGAGGAAAACCCAGTGATGTAGGAGCAGAAGGGGACGGTTTCTGAGCATAGGTAGGAGCTCATTGGTTGCTGGTCACCTGAGCTCACACACTAGGGAAGGGTATATAAGGTGGGCACCATCTTAGTTCTGGGTTGTGGAGTTCAGTGAGAGAAGGAATTCAGCCAGAGAGGGCTGACAGGGGGCTGTGGCTCAGTCTGGGCCCAGCTCCACGAGGCAGGCCTAGGGTGAAGGCCGGAGCCAGAAGGAAGGAACAGAAACAGCAAGGAACAGTAACAGAAAGGAACAGCAAAGAAAAGAGAAGTACCCAAAGTGTAGAAGGGCTCAGAAACAAGAAGGCAGAAGGGACCCTAAGAGCCCATGAGAATACCGGGTGAAGGGTCAGGCAGATTAACGGTACTGGATCCCAAGTTGGTGGAGGAGAAACTACCCTCAGCCAAAGACCGGAGGTCGTGATCATTTATTGGTGCGACACCTCACCAAACCTGCTAGGAAGGCACCATATAGGACAGCGGGGAACGGGGCCCACGTTTACCAGCACAGATCCGCGGTAGCTGGACAAAAGTTGGTCACTGGTGGGGCAGGCCAGAGAAAGGATGGAATTGGGTCCTGTGCCATATTCCTGAACTGCCTGGAGGTTGACCGAGCCCCTCACTTGGTGGACGCAGCACGGCTCGGGCGGTCATTGCTGACAGAAGTGACTGGGAATATATGAACTGTGAGTAAAAGACCCTGGACTGCAACACGTTGTCTTTGTGCTTTTTGCTTCGCCAGCACTAACGGTACTGGGACTCCCTGCACCATCACCCCCACCATCCACTACATTGCCCCGAGGCTATACTCCTCCCGTGGGGAGTTATACCATCTCAGCTGCACGCACCATCAGCCTGCAGCGGCGGTTCATAGTAGCCGCAATCCACGGGTGGCATAGTCGGACATTACCTAAACACATAGTAGACTACCACTGGTCTGACCACCCTGTGCCACGGAACTGGGTCGCCACTACTACTTCCAGCATTGCCCGGAAGCCCGGTTCCGATTGCCCCACGGCCCAGGGGGCGAGTCATAAACACTAGACTTTGAAGATCTCAATAGAAACAGAGGACTGTCGTTAAGGTAATAATGTAAGATCCTGAGCTGGTGTGTAAAGACTCCCCATACACATTAGACTTATGTTGTCTCATATCGACAGGTTTGGTTGACACTCTGGGGCAGATGTCAATCAGGTATGTCCAATTTCGGACTGCCAATCGCTTGTTCTCAGGGAGATTAACCTGCCGACAGAAATGTCTGTCGGCAGCTTTCGCATAGAGAATGGCCAAACCAATTTTATGGGTCAGCTTAACACTTTGTCTTTGACTAATGCACAGTTCAATGGTAACTGTTGTTTTTTTTGGCTGGAGAAAGGCCATTGTGTGGCCTAAATGATGCTGTTGTTTTTGCCATATCTTTAATGAAATTAAGATTGAATTGAGGTGAAGTTCCACTGACTAGTGCACAGAAAGTATGAACAATGTGGGCTGCAGTAGAGTAATTTATTCTCAAAAAGTAGATCATGATTGTCCGGCTAAGCTCTGATTTTACACTTTAAGTCTATAGAACAGCAGATGATGCGGCAGAGCACGCACAGGACTTCAGAGTCCCAGGGCAGTGACAACATTGTACAGCACCGAGACTCTGATGTCCTGTGCGTGGGATGACAGCGCGCCGATCAGCCAGCTCTTTGCCAGAGAACTCATCAGGATCCTGGATTAGGTAAATATAGGATGTTTTTTATTTTATTTAAAACGTGTGAGGTGAGACTGTGGGGGCATCATAAAGTATGGGACCTAAAGTGTGGGGCATTATACAGCATGGGAGCTAATCCGGGGCCCTTATACAGCATGGGAGCTAGTCTGGGAGCCCTTATACAGTGTGGGAGATAATCTATGGGCCCTTATACTGCGTCTGAGCTAATCCAGGGTCCCTTAGTTAATCCAGGGGCCCATATAAAATGTAGGAGCTAATGCAAGGGCCATTATACAGTGTAGTAGCTAATGCTGGGGCCCTTATACAGCGTGAGAGCTAATGTCAGGACCCTTATACAGAGTGGGAGCTAATCCAGGGGCCCTTATACAATGTGGTAGCTAATACCAGGGCCATTATACACTGTGGGAGCTAATGTGAGGAAATTATACAGTTTGAAGGCTACTGTGGGAGCACTTATACAGTGTGGGGGCCCTTAAAGTGTGAGGGCTACTGTGAGGGCCATTACACAGTGTGGGGGCTACTGTGGGGACCATTAAACAGTGTGGAGGCTACTGTGGGGACTATTGTGCAATGGGGGGCCATTATACAGTGTGTGGACCATTATGCTGTGTTTTGGAGAGGCTGTGGTGACAACATACTGTTTATAGGGGAGCTGTAGGCCCATCATACTGTAAATAGGGTAGCTGTGGGCCCACTATACTGTGTGTAAAGGTGCTGTGGGTCTATCATGCTGTCAAGAGGGGAGCTGTGGGGGCATTATAATGTGTATAGGGGATCTATAGGGCATTATACTGTGCATAGGGGAGCTGTGGGGGCATTATACTGTGTATAGGTGAGCCGTGGGGTTATTATTCTGCATAGAGGAGCTGTGGGCCCATCATACCGTGTATAGGAGAGCTGTGAAACTATCACACTGTATATAGAGGAGCTGTGGGACCATCTTACTGTGTATAGGAGAGGTATAGAGGCATCATACTGTGTATAGGGGAGCTGTACATGGGGGGACTCAGGGGACATTATTAAAAGTTAACTGGACACTTAAGAAGCATTACTGTTATAGGGGCACTCAGAGTATTGTGACCGTCAAAGGTGCACAAGGGGCATTATCACTTTCTAGGGCATTTGCACAGGGCATTAATATTTTCTAGGGGGCAATTTTACCATTTAGAGGGCACAAAGGAGGTATTTTACTATGTAAGCGGAACAGTGGTGGCATTATTATGTAGGGCACTAAGAGGAGCGCTGTTTTTGTACCACACAGCAGGTGCAGTAATTGGGGTATCATAAGGATGAGGAGTTTGTGCAGGTTGGGAATAGATGAGGACGGTGCAGGATATGTGAGAAGTCAGATATGTGTTTGTTGCAATCTCTGCCAACGAGACCTGGCTGGAGAAGTTGTCATGTCAGACTGAACAGATGGAAAAGGCGGATGAAATGAACGACTCCATCAGAAAGAACATCAGCTATAAATCACCATTTATAACTTTACTGTGATCTCTTATATGTTCTGCAGGACTGATATCTACCACTATATGGTCACCATATTTATTTTTATTTATTTTACTCACTTATATAGCACCATTAATTTCACAGAGCTTTACAGACATTATCGTCATTGTCACCATTGGGGTTCACAATCTAAATTCCCTATCATTATGTCTTTGGAATATGGGAGGAAACCAGAGAACCCGGAGGAAACCCACACAAACACGGGGAGAACATACAAACTCCTTGCAGATGTTGTCCTTGGTGGGATTCGAACCTAGGACCCCAGTGCTGCAAGGCTGCAGTGCTAACCATTGAGCCACCGTGCTGCCCTATATGGCAATAATATCAGTGTTGGTCTTTTTGTAGAGATTTATTTTCGGCAACAGCGAGGTCAACTGCTGAGGTTCTCCTACACCAACTATTAGGGTGCGCCACCGTAGTTGTAATCAGGGTTACCTGGTTAGGGGCCCACTCAGATCTTTCGCCCCCCTTAGCTGAACCTCTAGCTATGCCCATGGACCCAAAAACTCCAAAAGAAGGCAACCAGATATGGAGTTGATTTTGGGGCCATTCATTTGCCATTCGGGTCTTTTTCAAACGGGTGATTCACAAACAAGCGATTGAGCTTATTTATATGTCCTACGTGTTCAATGACTACAAGAAAGATGATAATTAAATAAAAGTGGACGTTCTGTATAGTTAAAGGTGGACTCACAAAATCCATGTCCTGTGGACAGAAGGACTTTAAATGGCAAATAAAATTTGGGGGACCCTAGTACAGGTTTTGTATGTTTGTGGCTTCTTTGGCCACCATTCAGCTCTGGCCCCATTAACCACATAGGTATGTTCATTCTTTTTCTCCTCCTGGCCATAAATTTCCAGACCCATCTGTACTTTATACTGTATATTATATTAATGTCATCATACCAAATATATAATAACTAGGTTCAGGCTCAGCTACGAGGAAAAAGTTGCTCGAGGCATTTATTGAAATGTTGTTACCATTGATAAATTTGTTTTGTAAATTAGGCAGGTCGATGAACTTCTACATTCTTTGTCATGATCAGACATGAACGTGGTAAACTTGAGTCAGCTAAGAAGATAAATAATGAATAAAGAATATACAGGGTTATGCAAGAAATCCAGACAAGTTCATGTTCACACATTCTGTACAATGAAACTGGGAAAGAGTCAAAGTAAAACTCAGAAATAACCTGATATCGCTCCAATAAGAATTGACATCCCAGAGGCTTCACCACCAAGTTCTCTATCCAGCATCTATCAACATAGGTCACTTCATGACCACCACACGACCATTTACATCAGGTTCATAAGTATGACCAAACATTTCTATCTGTTCCATGTATGCTCTTTTTCATTAGTTGTAGGGTTTCCCGACGAATCTGACACATGGACAGTGGAAACATATTACAACTTGCTTAAAGCAGGATTCTACCAGATGTAGAGTAATAAAATACATACATTCAGTCATGGCCAAAAGTGCTGGCACCCTTGAAATTGTTCCAGAAAATGAAGTATTTCACGAATAAAATTATTATAATTACACATGTTTTGATATACACATGTATATTTGTGTGTATTAGAACAACACAAAAAAAGAGAAAAAAGGCAAATTGCACAGACAAAACCCCCAAAATGGGCCGGACAAAATTATCGACACCTTTAAGAAATTGTGGGTAATCAACTTTGTTTCAAGCATACGATGCTCATTCAAATTCACCTGTGGCAAGTAACAGGTGTGGGCAATATAAAAATCACACCTGAAACCACATAAAAAGGGGAGAAGTTGACTCAATTGTTGCATTGTGTGTCTGTGTGCGCCACGCTAAGCATGGAGAACAGAAAGAGGAGAAGAGAACTGTCTGAGGACTTAAGAACCAAAATTGTTGAAAAATATCAAAATCTCAAGGTTACAAGTCCATCTCAAGAGATCTTGATGTTCCTTTGTCCACGGTGTGCAACACAATAAAGACGTTTACAACTCATGGCACTGTAGCTAATCTCCATGGAGGTGGACAGCAGAGAGAGTTTGATGAAAGGTTGCAATGCAGGATAGTCTGGATGGTGGATAAGCAGCCCCAATCAAGTTCCAAAGAAATTCAAGCTTTCCTGCATCAGTGTCAGCGCAAACTATATCTTGACATTTAGCTGAGGCTCCACTATACTAGGTGAGTAGTTGACACTGACCTGTGGTGGGGATGATGAAAGTACAATGATGCTTTATCTCGCTACTTGTAAGCTTGTTGCTATAATTGATGTGGTGCTCCATGCTGGTAGGTCGTGGCACCATGATTCAGACGGCATCCCAGCCGGTGGGTTGCATCTGAGGTCGGATCAAGTTCTGCGTCTGGATTCTAAGATGATTCCCCGATGCTCGGTGAACTCCTGCAGTCTTGTTAGTGACGTCACAGTGATGGTTATAAGGATTTTAGGACCAATTCCTAAAACTACTCACCTAGTATAGTGGAGCATCGGCTAACTTTGACAGCTATATTCACAATATACGGGAAATAGAGAGAGGGATAAGGAGACAATCTTCTCTCAGTGCACAGACACATACGCTGTATGCCTATGTACTGATCAATTTGCGCAGCATTGGGACAGAGTATTAATGACTTTCCTTTATAATTTAAATTATCTGAAGTCTATATAACTGCATCATTGTCTAACTACAAATAACAATAGTAGGACAGAGTATACCTCCCCTCTTAGTATCACCATCTACCAGGATCATTTGCTATTTTAATACTTTTTAGAGATGTGGAAGATATTAACCTAGAAAATATTCCTATATAGGAACAGTGACCTTCCTGATAAATAAAGCCCTTATTGTCACGGGTGTGTCAGGTGTGACAGACAGTCGCTCTGGAGCCGGCTGTAGAAGGTCACTGCGCTTGGCATTGCAGACGCCTTCTTGATTCCCTCATCTCTGTAGTACAGGTATATCCTTCTTCCTTTAGGACCCAGCGGAGACCTCCACCTTCTGTTGCTGATTGGCACACCCTTGCTGGGTAGTTAAATAGTTTAAGTTTCTCCAGAGAATCGCCGGTGATAATTCTATGTACCTCTGTGAAGGCTTGGAGAACTAGCAGTCAGCTAGTTTCTTCTGTGGTGCCCTTGGAGGACAGTTGGCATTATCTCTCTGGTGTTTGCTCAAGCTAATTGTATCCCCTTTGTTTGTCTACCTTGTTGTATTTGTTTGTAGTGGGGCCTGACTAATGCTCACCCTGTCCCCTCCCTATCTAGGGCCAAGCTCTAGGGATATTCAGGGCTTACGTTTCTGCTTGTAGATAGGCGTGGAACCTATATAGAAACGATAGGGTAGGCAGGGTATTATTAGATCTGCCTAGGGGTCTCCACTCCCCCTAGTGTTTGGGCTTCCTCCCCCTCTTCCCTTCATGTTGCACTTAGTCTTTCCCTCATCTTGGGTGACACTTATGTACCGCTAACCACCAGTGCTAATTGGGTACAATTTACTTGTTTTCATTTTTACCGTATAGCAATATGTGGAAGTTGTCATTCCAATAAAGCAGCGGGGGAAAGTTTTTGTAAAAGCTTCTGGAAACGATCAGTGAAACCGAGCGCCAGTGCTACCATTTTCTAATATAAATCTGTTGACATTTGAATGAAATTAAACGCTATGGCAGGAGGCCCAGGAGGACCCTACTGCTGACACAGAGACATAAAAGAGCTAGATTGCAGTTAGCCAAAATGTACATGAGTCCAGATCAGGGATAAGCAGCCCTCCTGTTATCTCTCCTGTAAATTTTATAAATAAACTCACAACTAAGTTGTTACCAATTTTTTTGTCAAAGGGTGTGACCCGACACAGTCCGATAATGACATAAAAAAATTGGACAATGTCAGTGTGTAGGGTCATACCTCATGTGGTAACACCTAGCTGTGAATTAATTCATTAAATTCAATAACAGTAGAACAGCACAATGTATATATCTAAGAAATGATGCTCCAGAATAGTTATTTCTTGGGGAATAAATGTAAAAAATAAAAAAGTCATGAGAGTTAATAGGTCCTATTGGTCCAAATTGAACCCATAGGGGGGAAAATAAGTCCCTGGGTGCATCTCACGTTCTCCTCCATTGCTAGCGCACATGAATGTGAAACGTTCAGTCATATTTACTGAAGCTATCTAATATTGGGACACCATAAACTTTTCAAACATTTGAAATGTGAGTTTACATCTAGTT
This sequence comes from Phyllobates terribilis, assembly GCF_046119375.1. Classification (NCBI taxonomy): domain Eukaryota; kingdom Metazoa; phylum Chordata; class Amphibia; order Anura; family Dendrobatidae; genus Phyllobates; species Phyllobates terribilis. The sequence goes on along the minus strand of NW_027362768.1, from coordinate 110,875,339 downwards.
TACATCTAGGTGCATTTCCAGTGTAAATTGTTGCATCTTAATTGAGATGCTCTTGCTGAGCCAGAAAATCTAGACAATTGAGCAAGTGGATTATTTTTTGGTGCATTTGTTTCTTCAATAAGTTGAAAACACAATCCAATATTATATGCCAGAAATTTGCCAAATTTTGGTGAATTTCATGTCAAGGTTTTGGCCTCAGGTTGGGTGATGATACGTTTAACTTATTTCCCTGCCTATTCCCCTGACTTCTGTATTGTCATCTGACTCTGACTCTGGTTCTGTCCCATCAGTTCCTGACCCAGCTGGTTTGACTATCCTAGCCTTAGGCTCTCTCCTTTCTCGAGCAGCTAATCCATGAACGCAACCAAGGTCCCCGTTGAAAGTCCAGATACCTAAGAAGTCGAGGGTTCCTCTGAGACGAAGTGGCAAGCGCCACGTCTGTCCAAGGTAGCCCTTTTCAGCTGCTGGCATATGACAAAGCTCACATGGATACAGACTACTTTAAAAGAAAAACATGCCATGTTGCAATATACAGTACAGACCAAAAGTTTGGAAACATCTTCTCATTTAAAGATTTTTCTGTATTTTTAGGACTATGAAAATTGTACATTCACACTGAAGGCATCAAAACAATGAATTAACACATGTGGAATTATATACTTAACAAAAAAGTGTGAAACAACTGAAAATATGTCTTGTCTTATATTCTAGGTTCTTCAAAGTAGCCACCTTTTGCTTTGATGACTGCTTTGCACACTCTTGGCATTCTCTTGATGAGCTTCAAGAGGTAGTCACCGGAAATGGTTTTCACTTCACAGATGTGCCCAGTCAGGTTTAATAAGTGGGATTTCTTGCCTTTTAAATGGGGTTGGGACCATCAGTTGTGTTGTGCAGAAGTCTGGTGGATACACAGCTGATAGTCCTACTGAATAGACTGTTAGAATTTGTATTATGGCAAGAAAAAAGCAGCTAAGTAAAGAAAAACAAGTGGCCATCATTACTTTAAGAAATGAAGGTCAGTCAGTGCGAAAAATTGGGCAAACTTTGAAAGTGTCCCCAAGTGCAGTTGCAAAAACCATCAAGCGCTACAAAGAAACTGGCTCACATGAGGACCGCCCCAGGAAAGGAAGACCAAGAGTCACCTCTGCTTCTGAGGATAAGTTTATCCGAGTCACCAGCCTCAGAAATCGCAGGTTAACAGCAGCTCAGATTAGAGACCAGGTCAATGCCACACAGAGTTCTAGCAGCTTACACAGCTCTACAACAACTGTTAAGAGGAGACTTTGTGTAGCAGGCCTTCATGGTAAAGTAGCTGCTAGGAAACCACTGCTAAGGACAGGCAACAAGCAGAAGAGACTTGTTTGGGCTAAAGAACACAAGGAATGGACATTAGACCCGTGGAAATCTGTGCTTTGGTCTGATGAGTCCAAATTTGAGATCTTTGGTTCCAACCACCGTGTCTTTCTGCGACGCAGAAAAGGTGAACGGATGGACTCTACATGCCTGGTTCCCACCGTGAAGCATGGAGGAGGAGGTGTGATGGTGTCGGGGTGCTTTGCTGGTGACACTGTTGGGGATTTATTCAAAATTGAAGGCATACTGAACAAGCATGGCTACCACAGCATCTTGCAGCGGCATGCTATTCCATACGGTTTGCGTTTAGTTGGACCATCATTTATTTTTCAACAGGACAATGACCCCAAACACACCTCCAGGCTGTGTAAGGGCTATTTGACCAAGAAGGAGAGTGATGGGGTGCTATGCCAGATGACCTGGCCTCCACAGTCACCAGACCTGAACCCAATCGAGATGGTTTGGGGTGAGCTGGACCACAGAGTGAAGGCAACAGGGCCAACAAGTGCTAAGCATCTCTGGGAACTCCTTCAAGATTGTTGGAAGACCATTTCCGGTGACTACCTCTTGAAGCTCATCAAGAGAATGCCAAGAGTGTGCAAAGCAGTCATCAAAGCAAAAGGTGGCTACTTTGAAGAACCTAGAATATAAGACATATTTTCAGTTGTTTCACACTTTTTTGTTAAGTATATAATTCCACATGTGTTAATTCATAGCTGTTATGCTCGCGCCTGGACTGACTGGTGTGAGCGTGATTAGTGATCCCACTGTACCATGAACCGAGGAGTGCCTGGAGGGGCGTAACTAAGTATCAACCCGATCCGACCAAGGTTGCACGGCGGCTCAGTCGACTCCGTGAACCAAGGAGGAACCGAGCAGAGGGACCAGGTGCTACTCCAGGTCAGACCCCGGTCACAGCTGTTGACCCACACCGAGGAATGCAGGAACAGGCAGGTAGACTGGCATGCAGACAGGTGGGTATTGGCAGGCACAGCTGGTATGCAGACAGGTGGGTACTGGTAAGCACGGCTGGTATGCAGACAGGTGGGTACTGGCAAGCACAGCTGGTATTCAGACGGGTGGGTCCTGGCAAGCACGGCTGGTATGCAGACAGGTGGGTACTGGCAAGCACGGCTGGTAAGCAGACAGGTGGGTACTGGCAAGCATGGCTGGAGTACAGACAGGGAGGTACGAGCAGGCTGGAGCGCAGGCTGGATAGGGTCCAGTACAGACTGGGAGACAGGAACAGAGCCACAGATGCGGTAGACAAGCAGAGTAAAGCGAAACCGCCAGAGCGGAGGACAAGGCAGAGCAAAGCGGAACCGCCGGAGCGGTGGACAAGGCAGAGCAGAGCAAAACCGTCGGTGCAGTGAGCATGCAGAGCAGAGCGAAACCGCAGGTGCGGTGGACAAGGCAGAGCAGAGCGAAACCGCTGGAGCGGTGGACAAGGCAGGGCAGAGAGGAGCCGCCGTAGCGGTGGACAAGGCAGAGCAGAGAGGAACTGCAGGTGCGGTAAACAAGGCAGAGCAGAGAGAAACCACCGGTGCGGTGAGCAAGCAGAGCAGAGCAAAACCGCAGGTGCGGTGGGCAAGGCAGAGCAGAGCGAAACCGCAGTTGCGGTGAGCAAGCAGAGCGAAACCGCAGGTGCGGTGGGCAAGGCAGAGCAGAGCGAAACCGCAGGTGCGGTGAACAAGGCAGAGCAGAGCGAAACCGCAGGTGCGGTGAGCAGGCAGAGCAGAACAGGGCTGAAGGTGCAGGCAGAGAGGACAGGGCTCTGTTCACATGGAACACACTGGAAGATACAGGAAGAAGGCTAGAACACAGGAGGTAGATACGGAGGAAGGGAAAAGGGACAAGCAGAACCAGATACACACAAGGTACTTACAATGAAGTAGCGAGTGGACACAAAACTCACAAACAGAAGTACAGAGACAACGAGTTGGAGTTAGGTGCAGGTTCAGACACTGCAGGAAAAGGGAGGGTACGGACATAGAGACAGAGGGGTAACAGGCTAGGAGACAGTTCTAACAGGAACTGATACTGAAACAAGATACAGGAACGAGCCTGGGTATACGACCCCCAGAGGCGGAAACAGACTAGAAGTCACAGGTAAGAGGCCTGGGTATACAGCCCCCAGGGTGGCAGAAACAGACTAGAAGTCAGAGATAACAGGCCTGGGTATGCAGCCCCCAGGGTGGCAGAAACAGACAAGATACAGGACAAGACCTGGCAACTCAGAGGCAGAGAGCACACTGATAGTTAGTGTTGCTCAGGCACCTCCTTCTGGGTGGAGGGGGTTTAAATATCCAGTGACTCACAGCAATAGCCTGGAGACGCATTAGGAGTGCGCCCACAGCAACTATAAGAATCAGGAAGTAACCGGGCCGCCGCCCTAAGCAGTCAGACAAGAGACATGCACACAACATGAACTGGAGCAAGGTTTGCAGGCTGGACTGGTGGGTAAGATTGCGGTCTTGCATAGTGGGAGGTGGTGCACTATGCAAGCATGCCACCAGGGATGTTACAGTACCACCCCCCCTTTACGCCCCCTCTTCTTCAAGCCTGCAAGGGTCTTCTGCAGAGAATTTGGAGGCCAATCCTTCTCTTCAAGAGGATTACCTTTTCTGTCCACTAGAGGAAACGAAACTGGTCTCATCATCTTGGTGACTAGGATGCTTCCTCCTATCAAGCCATCCTCAGCAACAGATGAAGTGGGTGAAGTACCAGGAACAGCACACAGGAAAGTCTCTCTCCATTTGTTATCAGGTAGCACCCTGGTGGATTTAGGAGACAACTGAAGGTCCTCCGCCTGGTTGGAGGAGTGCAGAGACTCGGGGGTAACCACCGCCTTGACGAACACTTTGCCAAGCTTACTGGATGAAGTGGGCGGCGTACCAGGTACCGGGTGTAGGAAAGTCTCTCTCCGTTTATCAGGTAGCACCCCAGGGAATTCAGGAGACAACTGGAGGTCCTCCGCCTGGTTGGAGGGGTGCAGAGACTCAGGGGTAATCACTGCTTCGAAGTACACTTTGCCAAGCTTACTGGATGAAGTGGGCGAAGTACCAGGTACAGGGTTTAGGAAAGTCTCTCCATTTGTTATCAGGTAGCACCCCGGAGGATTCAGGAGACAACAGGAGGTTCTCCGCCTTGTTGGAGGGGTGCAGAGACTAGGGGGTAAACACCGCCTTGATGGACGTAAGGCCAGATTTATTAGAGATGGAGGGTCCTTGCTTTGGGACCATCTTCAATCTAGTTTCAGAGATGACATGTCTGTGAGGTGGGACGGTACCTGAAGCCAGATCATTGGTACAATCGTCGAGACTGTGTGGGGACATCGCCTCCCCTTCTCTTCCTTTGGAGACTTCAGCGCACAGCGAGTCAGCGACTAGCAGATCTGATGAAGAAGAAGAAGAAACTGCTGACTGTCCTGAAGATATGAGGATTGGACACCCCTTGTACCTTAGCAGTCCCCCAGGATACACCATGCAGGATCTCCAGACCTGAGTGGGCACTAGATCTCTCGGCTCTGGACGACCTGTGGGTAAACCAGTCAGCACCTGGAATGTGAACTTCTTCATGTGTAATGCTCCAATCTGGAGCTTAATTTGTACAGACATATTTTGACTGTTTCTGAGTAGGGCCCGTCCTTCCACTGACAATGCCCAAACCGGCTTCTGGAGTTTTCGGACCGGAATCAAACACTGACTCTTCAAGGCTTTAAGCCCGAAACTTCCGGTTAATCCGAGGCCTTCACTTGCCACGGAGACAGTCATGGTCATCTGTGGAGAGGAAACACTAATGCCAAAGGCAGCCTCTCCTACAGGCCTAATGTCTTGGGATTCTCCAACCTTCGCTGGACAAAGACCGTCAGGGGGTCCCAAACAACAAGTTTCGGCCTCTGCTTTGCCTGACGAACATGGTCCGCCTTCATGGATTCAGTGCGGATAGCTAACTTTACAGGCTGGGGAACAGGAGGTCTTTGGGAGGACAGAACCTGGCGTAATGGTTTACCTCTACGCCTTTGTGGCGCCCTGCTGCGCACTGGTGCCACAGATCTCAGAGGGGTGCATGGATGGAATTCTCCCCAGTGGCCTCAATACATACAGACACCTCCACCCAAGTCCACTAGAGGGAGCCCTGTCAGGTATATAAATACTGGGGGGTGGAGTTCAGGGAGTCAGTCAGTGGGAAGCAGACAGTGTGACACCATGCTGCAGCTCCAGACAAGCTGAAGTCTGTGTGGCTGAAGGCCAGGCTAGGCCCAAGCTGCGGGCTAGTCTGGCCAGTGAGAGCCTGGAGTGGGCTAGAAGGCAAGTGAGAGTTCCGGTCAGGCACATACAGGGACAGAACTCAGAGAGTCTGCTCAGGGAGGCTGCATGAGAGAGTCTGCAGACTGAGGAGAAGAAGGAGAAATGCATAGGGGGCAGAGGAGCATAACAGGCTCACCCCGAACCAAATACCGGACACCGGGTCCGAGCCTACAGGGATCTTTATGACCAGTAGGAACAACCGGAATCCCTGGAGAACTACAAGTCCCAAGTTAACCAACCGCTGACCACAGCAACAGGGTTAGGTACCACTAAGGCTCCAGCGACCAGGAATAGTGGGAACCAGGAGAAAACCCTACCGCCAGGTCAGTAGGTACAAGAAGCAAGCAGTAACCAAGCTAGGCCTAGCTCCAGGCAGGCCCGAAGCTTAGAGCGTAAAAGACACAGATCAGGAGACCTTACACCCGCTCACTGGGGAGAGTCCAGAAATGTACCCTTTGCCCTGAGTGCCCTGGACCGTACCTGCATCACCACCAGTAAAGGTATTGAAGTTTACCCTTGTGTGTGTGCCTGTACTTCCTCTGGAACCGTCCTGCCGTCTCCCTCCTGCTTCCACCATCTTTCTACACCTCTACACTGCCCTGAGGCCTGCTCCACCTGTGAGGAGCCGTTCCATCATAGCTGCCCCTAACATAAGCCTCAGTGGACTGTCGCAGCGCTGATGATCCTCACAAGACACCACAGGTGGCGTCACGATAAATCCCCTATAAATATTCTTCCCCCCATTTAACTGACTGCCCTGGGTTACGGACCGGGCCAGCCACCGTGATATCCCCCGGCAACCAGAGGCCCGGCTGCCGAGTACGGGGCGAGTCACCTTGCACATCTGGACTGCCTCTTGAGGTTGGGAAGAGAAGTATTCTGTAGAGCATAGTCATCCTGTGTGGATTCTGGGTGGGCAGCATTCTCTTCGGGCTGGAGAACTGGTAGGCTACCTACACACATTACCCATCAGGGCTGCTCCGGGATATTGGGAAGGGAAGCTTTAGCAGAGGCTTCAGGATTAGGGTCATCGAAGACCATTAGAAAGGCCACCAGGAAGGCCTGCAGGTCAAAAACGATAGGATCCCATGCTTCCCATAGGGGGGTGATCCATTTCAAGGCATCACCTGCTAGGTAGGACATCATAAATGCCACTTTAACCCGATCGGTAGGAAAATAGTGAGCATAGAACTTGAAATACAGCATGCATTGCTCCACAAATGCACGGCTTCGTTTTGGATCCCCATAGTACCGTGGTGGATCAGCAGGAACGAGTGCTGATAGATCCATTTGAGCTGGTGCGTAAATCGCCGGGACCTCGGCTTGCGAAAAAAAAAAATTTCTTGGTGCACGTATTCGCCAGACAAGGATTCAAAATGTCTCTGAGAGCGAAGGGCCGTGGGGCTCAACGGGAACCATGGCCTGAGCAAATTGTTACGCTCGCGCCTGGACTGACTGCCGTGAGCGTGATTAGTGATCCCACTGTACCATGAACCGAGGAGTGCCTGGAGGGGCATAACTAAGTATCAACCCGATCCGACCAAGGTCGCACAGTGGCTCAATCGACTCCGTGAACCAAGGAGGAACCGAGCAGAGGGACCAGGTGCTACTCCAGGTCAGACCACGGTCACAGCTGTTGACCCACACCAGGGAATGCAGGAACAGGCAGGTAGACTGGCATACAGACAGGTGGGTATTGGCAGGCATGGCTGGTATGCAGACAGGTGGGTACTGGTAAGCACGGCTGGAATGCAGACAGGTGGGTACTAGCAAGCACGGCTGGTATTCAGACAGGTGGGTACTGGCAAGTACGGCTGGTATGCAGACAGGTGGGTACTGGCAAGCACGGCTGGAGTGCACACAGGGAGATACTGGCAAGCACGGCTGGAGTACAGACAGGGAGGTACTAGCAGGTTGGAGCGTATGCTGGATAGAGTCCAGTACAGACTGGGAGACAGGAACAGAGCCGCAGATGCGGTAGACAAGCAGAGTAAAGCGAAACTGCTGGAGCGGAGGATAAAGCAGAGCAGAGGGGAACCGCCGGAGCGGTGGACAAGGCAGAGCAGAGCGAAACCGCCGGTACGGTGAGCAAGCAGAGCAGAGCGAAACCGCCAGAGCAGTGGACAAGGCAGAACAGAGCGAAACTGCCGGAGCGGTGGACAAGGCAGAGCAGAGAGGAACCGCCGGAGCAGTGGACAAGGCAGAGCAGAGAGGAACTGCAGGTGCGGTAAACAAGGCAGAGCAGAGCGAAACCGCCGATGCGGTGAGCAAGCAGAGCAGAGCGAAACTGCAGTTGCGGTGGGCAAGGCAGAGCAGAGCGAAACCGCAGGTGCGGTGAACAAGGCAGAGCAGAGCGAAACCGCCGGTGCGGTGAACAAGGCAGAGCAGAGCGAAACCGCCGGTGCGGTGAGCAAGCAGAGCAGAGCGAAACCGCAGGTGCGGTGGGCAAGGCAGAGCAGAGCGAAACCGCTGGTGCGGTGAACAAGGCAGAGCAGAGCGAAACCGCAGGTGCAGTAAGCAAGGCAGAGCAGAACAGGGCTGAACGTGCAGGCAGAGAGGACAGGGCTCTGTTCACATGGGACAGACTGGAAGATACAGGAAGAAGGCTAGAACACAGGAGGTAGATACGGAGGAAGGGAAAAGGGACAAGCAGAACCAGATACACACAAGGTACTTACAATGAAGTAGCGAGTGGACACAAAACTCACAAACAGAAGTACAGAGACAACGAGTTGGAGTTAGGTGCAGGTTCAGACACTGCAGGAAAAGGGAGGGTATGGACATAGAGACAGACAGGTAACAGGCTAGGAGACAGTTCAGACAGGAACTGATACTGAAACAAGATACAGGAACGAGCCTGGGTATACGGCCCCCAGAGGCAGAAACAGATTAGAAGCTAGAGATAACAGGCCTGGTTATGCAGCCCCAGGGTGGCAGAAACAGACTAGAAGTCAGAGATAACAGGCCTGGGTATGCAGCCCCCAGGGTGGCAGAAACAGACAAGATACAGGACAAAGAACCTCGGCACTCAATCGTCCTTTGCAAGAGAAAATTTATTGATTTTGTGGAACAAATCTGCACACAGAAATAACACCAAAACGTTTCGGTCTTAACGACCTTCTTCAGTTGACTGTAGAAAATAGGACAATGTCATAAAAGATGAAATACAAAAAGGTCAGAATATCTCTCCTAGATAACATAGTGAAATAGAACAGTATATTCCAAAAAGTGAAAAAAACAAAACGAAAACATTTTTTTCCTTTCTATATACAAGTGTGCACAATAATGCATAAGTGAAAAACCCAATAATAATTGAGAAGTATATAAGTTAGTAATATGCAGAGGGATTACTAGGGGGGGGGGAGGGGAGAAGGACTGGGAGAAGGGGACACAGGGATGGAACAAATGGGCTAGAGGGGAAGGGGAAGAAAAAACAAAATCGCTGACAATAGTGGGTAGGCACATACCGGATAGATCTGCGGGAGGTGTGAGCAACAAATGATTCCCAATGGGGCTGCCTAGAGGTGAAAGGGTAAAAGGAATGAGAGGCTAAGACCTCACAAAGAACTCAAGAGTAGCGCGCTGAGCCAAAAGTTACCTGCTGAGAAGCGCGTAGGGGCATGGACATCGCAACGCGGTCTCCACCGCTAGTTGGAGTAGCTCCCAGAGCAAGGAGAGAGGTTTATAAAGGGCCTATATGGGCAAATACGAAAAAAAAAACGTGGCGCCCGACCACGCATGACCGGAAGCGCCAAATGACGCAACCGGAAATGATGATTGCGGGTCACCGTATGTGTTCCACGTGAAGGAGAACGCATACCGGAAGTTCCGGTGTGACACGAACAGGAAGTGACGAAAGCCGGTGCGTTCCACGGAGAGATCTTTGCGTTCCAGGAAGATGCACGCAGCCAGGAGAGGGAAACAACGAGAGGTACAGATGGATAACGAAGGGGAGGTGGGAGAGGACCACAGTACAAGGTGAATCTGCAACAAAAGAGACAGAAGTTAAAACGTACATAGGATCTTACACAACAACAACTGTCAAAATAGTAATGATGGATTGGCTATAGGGTCACAGTGTGTCAAACAAGTAATAAATAACAGACTCAATATTTGATAATATACAACAACGGACCGGAAGGACAAAAGTACCTTGGGCCTAAATGTATGGAATGGTCTACCTAGATAGAGAACCCAGATGATAGTGTACCAAGAGGTGTATCACAACAACCCTGCATACAACCAGATGGAGGAGCAAGGAAGACTTTAGTTAAAGGAGAGGAGATTGTATCCCCTATTTAGTCCCCTGGGAGAAAGGGTGTCCAACGTGTGGATCCAGAAGGCTTCCCTCTGTTTAAGGAGCAGGGTTCTGTCTCCACCGCGGCGCGGTGGTGCCACTTGTTCCAGAACCTGGAACCTCAGCTGGGAAATGTTGTGACCTGAGGTAATGAAATGGTGGGGGATGGGTAAGAGTAGATTTTTACATCTGACCTTAGACTTGTGCTTTGAAATTCTGTCACGAATCGGTTGTGTGGTTTCGCCTACGTAAAGAAGGCCGCATGGACATTTAATGAGGTAGACGACAAACGAGCTGTCACACGTGAAGTACCCTTTGATAGTATATTTCCTGCCGGTGTGTGGATGGTAAATTAAATTCCCTTTAGTGACGTTGTTACACTGTCTACAGTGAAGGCAAGGGAAGGTACCAGTTTTGGGTTGTTGAAGGAAGCGTTGTGTCGAGAGAGATCTATTAGTACCAATGTCAGCTCTGACAAGTGAGTCTCTCAAGTTTGGGGCACGTTTGAAGCAGGGCATAAAAGGTCTTTGAAAGCCAGTAATAGAGGGATAGCCAGTGCATAATATACCCCAATGCCTACGGATGGTTTTGTGCAATACATAGGCAAATGGGTGGAAAGTGTGGACAAAAGGGATACGACAAGAGTTATCAGGGCGTGTACGGGAAGAATCACTAGGGGATTGGAGAAGCGCTGGTAGATAGCCCCTATTAATGAATTTGCGATTCATTTCATGAAGTCTGTGTTGGCGGGTGACAGGATCGGACACTATGCGTTCCACCCTTTTGAACTGGGATTTGGGTATGGATTTTTTGACATGCACAGGATGGTTGCTGGTATAGTGCAACAGTCCGTTGCGGTCCGTGGGCTTGGAATACAGGTCTGTAGTGAGTAAGCCATTTTCGTCTTTGATGACCAGTGTATCAAGGAAGCTAATCTGGTTTAGATCGTATGTAATAGTAAACATAAGGTCGAGCCATGCAGAGTTAAGGTCGGTGAAGAATGATTCAAGTGTAGATAAAGGACCATCCCAGATGCAAAAAATGTCGTCAATAAATCTCTTCCAGACAACGGAATGTGACTGGAAGAGGGGATGGGTGTAGACAATGTGGTCCTTGAAAGCCGCCATATAGCAATTAGCGTAAGGTGGTGCCACATTAGAGCCCATTACAGTGCCTTTTGTTTGTAGAAAGTATCTGTCTTGAAAAAGAAAATAATTTTTGTGAAGTATGATGGATAATAAGTCTATCACTAAGTCAGTAATCTGTGGGTCTGTATGGGACTGGGTCAAGAGAGATTTGACTGTATGGATGCCCATGTCATGTGGAATAGACGTATAGAGACTCTTCACATCAAATGAAACCAAAAAGGCAGATGTAGAAATCTGTCTGTGATCAGCCAGAACCTTGAGAAAAGAGCCCGTGTCGAGTAGGAAAGAGGGGCTTTTTTGGATGAGAGGAGTGATTATTTTTTCTACAAAGATAGAAAGAGGGGAGAACAATGAGTCTGTAGAAGCTACAATGGGACGACCCGGGGGTTCTATAAGGCTCTTGTGTATCTTTGGTAGGATGTGGAACACTGGGGTAATGGGGTTTGTTTTAGTAAGGTATTCACTTGTTTTGGCATCGATAGTCCCTGCTCTAAGGTGACGCTCAATGGTATCGCGTATCAGATCCCTGAATTCGGGGGTGGGGTCCCGAGGTAGCTGATGGTAAGTCGTGGTGTCACTCAGTTGGCGTTCCACCTCCCTAGTATATTGGGCTTTGTCCATAACGACAATAGCACCCCCCTTGTCCGCCGGTTTTATAATCAAGTCATTGTCATCACGCAGGCTGCGTAGTGCCTGTTGGTCTAAAGCGGATAGGTTGGGTTCGAAGTGTAATTTCCCTCTATCCATATTGGACCGTAATCCTCTAAAAGCTGAATCAATAAAACCTATGAATGTTTCGAGAGCATGAGAGTTGTGGGGGGGCCTGTATGTGCTCTTGGTATAAAGACCCAAACTTTTAGCAGTGATGGCTACATTAGTGTTAGATGTCTGAGTTTGTTGTGTAGCACCGGAGGGTATAGGGCTTTGATCGAAATGGACCTTGAGCCTGAGGGAACGATAGAATCGTTGTAACTCCATGTCCAACTTAAAGGTATTAAACCTCATTGTTGGACAGAAAGTAAGACCTTTCTTCAATACAGATAGCTGGGCCATGTTCAGAGTCTTTGAAGAAATATTTACCACCAAGTGGGGCGCGTCTGGGACCTGGTCACTCTGCCGTAGTCTGTGCTGTCTCCGATGCCAGCCGCCCCTCCTCGTTTTCTTCGTGACGGATATCTCCGCGGATGAACTAAAAAACTAGAGGGATTTATGAGCCCGTCCCGTCTCTCAGGTTCGGAGCCAGAGGAGGACGCGTCAGTCGAAAGGTGGGTGAACCGTGATGAATGGCCACCTGGTGGATATCGCTCCTGCCACCAGTACACCCTATTCGCCTCGTAGTCCTCTGTGTCGCGTTGGAACTTGGCCCTTTTCTTGGATTCAGTATCTCTCTTATGTTGGTCAACGTTGGATTGGATTCTGGTTTTCAGGTTGGACCAATCATCCGGTTACAGATGTTTCTCCCGCTCAGGTTTTGACTCCTGTACTACTATAACATTGCTGACCAATAGCCAGTATTAACATCTTCCAATAACAGACACCAGGAGAAGTGGAGGAGACTCAACACGTGGGTTACAAGGGGATTCTGAAACTGGAAAACCCCTTTAATGCAAAAAAAAGACTCATTTATTTAAGTATCTCTAAAACTGATCATAGACATAGGACAATCACTGGCTGGAGCATGATAATACTGCCTATTGGTCAGCAATGTTATTGTAGAACTGAAGTCAAAACCTGACCCAGGGAAACATCTGCACAGAGCTTTCTGTTCTCCCTGTGTTTTACCTAGATATCCTTTTTTCATAGGCTCCAAAAACATACTGGTAGGTTAACTGGCTTCCTATTAAAATTATAATGATATAATGATATTATAGTGTGCAGGGACAGGGATAAAGGATAAAGATGACAACCTTTGTACAGAGCTGCAGAATATGTTGCAACTATGTAAGAAATGGAAAATAAATACATTATTAGGTACCATTGCCAACCTCCTATTAACATGTTCACTTGGTTGAAAACACACATCAGTTTTAATCTAATCAGGTAGGGTGTTAAGAGCTGGACAACCTTGGACTAGATAGATAGATAGATAGATAGATAGATAGATAGATAGATAGATAGATAGATAATAGATAGATAATAGCTAGATTGATAGATAGATAGATAGATAGATAGATGATAGATAGATAGATAGATAGATAGATGATAGATAGATAGATAGATAGATAGATAGATAGATAGATAGATAGATAGATAGATAAGATACATAAAGAGTTGTAGATAGATAATGGATGGATAGATAGATAGATAATGGAGAGAGAGATGATAGAATAAATAAATGGATAGATAGATGGCTAGATAGATGGATGGATGGATAGATAGATCTATATTAATAATAATATTTTTATAAATAAATTTATTATTATTATTATTATAGTTTGATAATGGAGAGAGATGATAGAATATATACATAGATGATTGATAGATAGATAGGACTATATTCTGAGAGATAATAGATAGGTATCAGATAATAACTAGACTGCTCTGAGTACTAATAAATCTGCAGACCAGCCATGTGATCCGCACTTTATCACCAGTGACCACTGTCTGTCCTGATTACAGAACTTCTGGCTCCAGGAGACTCCGAACTTCTGCAATTTGTAGAAGTAATTAGCGCAGAGAGCGGCCTCTGGCGGCACAGGGCGGTAATGACAGGAAGAGCTGTGCAGTGAGTCAGGCAGAACTCCCCTCCCAGTCAGGTGAGTATAAAGGCAGCTGCAGGCAGGACAAGGCACACAGACAAGGCAAACACAGCTCTTCATACAGCAGCATAGCCGGGGAGGACTGACAGTATCATCTACTCTGCAGTGTCAGCGTCTGCTCCCCGGATTATCAGAACTACTGCCATAATCTCACCCCCCCGGATTATATCACATCATGCGCTGTCTACAGACTCTGCTGCTTGTGGCTGTCTTCTGCTGGCGGGGGACCTCAACACAAGGTAAGACCACCAGCCTGTAATCACAGTATGCCATTCTACCATTAAACCCCCTATAAATGTCATATAAAGTGATGAGCCAAAAAGGGACACTGGACATTTCTTCTAAAACACTTTGCCCTGCTTAAACTGTATTCTTGGTCACTGAATATTTAGTATTTCCAATGGCAAATCCCACTGTTGGTCACAGTGAAATCCAGTACGTGTATCAGTTATCTAAACATTGTGTTATTCAGAGTATAAACTCTTATTATATTGTTGTAAATATTTATAGTTCTAATGTTCTGAAGATTCTAAGAATATTACAAATTCCTTGCCCATATAAGGACATGACACTGAAGGTCAAGTACAGGATGACACCTAGATCAAGGCAGAGATTCATCTAATATTCTGATATCATCATAAAAAGTGTTAACTAATATATTATATTACAATGCATGTTATATTCACACTGTCTCATACTATATTACGATGTTAGTCTACAAGTGATTTTTCAATAAAAAATAACAGTGGGCTGCAACATGAAATATGTAAAGCTTATGTTCACATGGAGTTTTTTTAGGCAAGTTTTTCAAGTGGAAACTTCTTCAGGGAACGCTCCTTTATGGAGATGTTTTCTTTACCTGAAGGTTATGTAGAAATGGAAGGTCTGTGTGTGGGGTGTTATTTATTTATTTATATATATATATATATATATATATATATATATATATATATACATACATACATACATACATATTTTGAACCAGACCAACTTCAAAATCCATATATAAAATCTCTCTTCAATGCAGTTTTTGAAATGAATCTGCATGGGGAAAAAAAACAGTTTGATCATACCTGAAGGGTTTCCTAAAGATTTTTTGAAAAAGGGTTGTTTTTGTTTTTTGATTTGACAATGACTAGTGTGGAGTAGATTTCAACAGGATCCACTTCAAAGAAGCAATGTGCACTTTTCTTTTTTTTATTTATTCCAAACTTCTGCAGGAAAAAAAATGCTTAAAAACCTCAATTCCCTATAGAAATTAATAGGAAGTGTTTTGAAGGGTCTAATCTCAGGATTACCGCAAGAGTTTGGTTTAACTGACACCCCACATGGGATACATCATTTCCAGACAGCTCTAATGTTATCTGAAGCATCTGCAGTAAAGCAAGGTGAACAGATCTGGTTTGGAATTTTGTACACTCCTACTTCCTCCAGCCTATAGGACATCAAGCAAGGAAGGGTATGGGGTTGCATGTGTCTCCTCCTAATTGGCTCCACCCAGATGACTCTTCAGGGAGTTATTCTCATATAGCGCATCCTTGTCCCTGTATGCACCTGTCAAGGTAGAGCCTCTCTTTGTATATAAATAATCCTAAAAAGCTCCATCCTGAGCAAGGAAGACATGGCTGCAGGAGATCTAGGCTTTCTCCACATTTCACATCCTTTTTTCCCCATTCTGGTATATGCTGCATACCATAGTATCAGTACCTTGTGTTCTCACATTCTGTAGCCCTGGGTATTATTGGGTGTACAGCCCTTTAATCTTCACATCACAGGAAGAACATATGGGTGCATTCTACACAACCAGGAGGTCACAGAACTTCTGTGATTGCAGAACTCCGACTAAATGACAGTGTCCAATGTTAAACATATGTTCATGGGATAAAATAATTTACAGGGATCTTCTGAAGTCAGAGCCGCACTCTCAGGAGGACTTCGTTTTATTGTGACCCCTAATTAACTCCGTATGTTTTACATTTACAAGCGGAAGATAAATCCATGGAGAGAATTGTGAAACAAGTCATGTTTTAAGGATCAGTTATCCCAAAGTCTTGCACAATGAATGCAAAAATAATATCTTCACACATAATTTTTGTCTTGTGACATTTCACATGATACTAACACATTTGTGGGACGGCATCAGGCACCATATTGTTCTGTATTGGCCATTCCAGATTGGGGAAAGGCTGGGTACAACTTTCATTGGTGGGATTACTGGGCAGGAAGTCTAGAACATCATATCATGTATCATTGGGATTAATTAGATAAAGACTGTGTATGTGCAGCAATCAGGAAAGAAAAAATAGTTTGTCATCTAAAAATATTTTTGTGCTTTTTGTTTTGTTTTTTACCTGAGATTTTTTAAGGCCCCGTCACACTTAGCGACGCTACAGCGATCCCGACAACGATACGACCTGTCAGGGATCGTTGCTGCGTCGCTATGTGATCGCTGGTGAGCTGTTAAACAGGCAGGCTCACCAACGATCAGGGGAGCAGCGACATCGTGGGAAGAATCTTTCCACGATGTCCTGCTCCTGGTTACCAGCCTGCTGAAGCAGGAGCAGGCTGGTAACCATGATAAACAGCGGGTTACCAGGGGCACACCCGCACCTAGTAACCCGCTGTTTATCATGGTTACGAGCCTGCTACGATGAGCGGGAGGTTACCGCTCACCGTAGCAGAGTGGTAACCATGATAAACAGCGGGTTACTAAGTGCGCGTGTGCCCCTAGTAACCCGCTGTTTATCATGGTTACCAGCCTGATCGCTGCTCCCGCTGGTCACACACAGCGATGTGTGCTGACCAGCGGGAGGGCAAAGACCGAAAAATGGTCCAGGACATTTTGCAGCAATCAGCGACCTCACAGCAGGGGCCTGATCGCTGCAAAGTGTCACATATAGCGACATCGCTGGTGAGGTCATTGTTGCGTCACCAAAACCTTGACTCAGCAGCGATCTCGCTAGTGATCTCGCTATGTGAGACGGGGGCTTTAGGTATTTATTATCACTGCTCATTGTTTGTTTGGCAAGAGACATTGTTTTAGTTAGGTGGTCAACTGGCCATGCATGGTCTCTATATTGTAATGTATGCTGGGGGTGAACTACTGTAGAATAATATTGCTCCCTTGAATATGGTGAGACACCTAATTTTGCATCTTTAAGTGTTTATAGAATTTGTCTTGGTCATGTATAAATCTATGGAAGCATTCTCTTTATTACATTTTCCTGGTTGCTGCTTATATTTTCTCTTGTTATATTGTACTTGCTTTGTAGCATCAAGTCTCATATACTGTAGTCAGTGCCAGTCTTTTCTCTTTTTTTTTCTTTTTTTTTTTTTTTTTTTCAGTGGGTTTAATTGTTAATATTAATGTTTCAGAATAAATTTTCTTATCTGTTATTCTCCTTTTAAATTCCACTGTTAGGCTATGTTCACACATGTTGGGTTTTGCAGCGTATTTTTATGCAAATTTTCAGCTGTTTACACATAATTTTTTTTTTTTTTTTGGGCTGCGTATTTTGTGGCTTGTTTTTGGAGAATAGAGCATGTCACTATTTTCAGTGTTTTTGCAGCAGAAAACACACTTGTGTTTTTGCAGCGTTTTTTCACCCATAGGAAGTAATGGGTGGTCAAAAAAAATGCACCAAACCCTGCGTTTTTAATGCAGCTGTTTTCCTGCCAGAGAAAAGTTAGCACCAGATTTGCAGCAGAAAAAAACACAACGTGTGTGAACATAGCCTTACTGTAACCCATGTGTTCTTCAGACATACTTTGTTCTCAGCAGCCTGGTCACGCTTTATGGCCATATAGGATGTGGACATGCAATATCTGAACAATTTAAAAAAGGTTTCCCACTTTCTATTACCTCATTTAGATGATCGATTTTTCACATACGTGTTCTACCTGTGTTTTTCATGGATAACACATGTACCTATTAGGCTCTCTGTTTGCTGAATGTTCTCCCTTTTCAACTAGTTAATCGGTAGGAGAAGCTTGGAATTATTATTTTATTTTATTTTTGCATTTTAGACACAGATGACACACTGATAGTAAAAACTGATAGACCGACCATACGCTGATGATCCAGCACACTAAAAGAAATCGGTCCTTTTTTATTTTTTTTCACATACATGAAAAAAAAATGGACATCTGAATGAAGCCTTAGACAGCATCAGAAGTTTTGATTTACTGTTCTGCTTTTGCTAATAATGTGATCCCACAGACAAGTTTTCCGACCTTTGCCGTATAAAAAGCTGCATTTACTATGTTTTCATAGCAAAAATCAATATGACGATATTTTGTGTTGCCTTTTGTATATTTTGTGAACTTTTAGAAAGTAGCAATGACTAGAAATTAAGTTTAATTTGGAAGTACATGATCAGAACTCTTCGAACAATATCATTCAATTAGAAATCGTATTGCCCCATCATCTTTATGCCTCCTTCAGTTTGATGGTATTTAACACTTGAAAAGGGATACAGAACATTGTGCAGCCGGAGCTCATGCAAGTTGATGTCTATTGTCGACTTTCCTTGTTGCTCACCATTATACCTCCATATGCTATAATGCACAGCCCATAGACATCCATGTAGTAGCAGGGCCACCGTGTACTCACTGATTTTATTTATTTTTTTTAAATAAATACATAAATGAATAAATGCTCCCTTGCCGCGTGGAGTCCTCTTCTGATGCCGGCCACGGACTCCAGCGTGGAAGGGACGAGAGAACATGACATCTCTTTCATGAGCCCCCGGTAATGTGCACGCCAACGTCAGCTGCTGGTCTCTGATTGGCCGGCAGAATGTATTGTGGTGCAGGAACCCGATGGGTCTGTGCACTGCAATACACTTCAGCTGGATTTGCATCCAAGGACGGACATCCAGCTGAAGTATTTGCAGGCGCCTTACCTGCCGGACCTGGTCTCAACCTGAAAAAAAGACATACCCTAAGTGGCAGAGCAACCACGTAAACCTCTAATATCACTTACTTTTGAGTTGTAGAATTAAAAGCGAAGTATCTTTGAAACAGAAGCTTGTTAACCCTTGAAATGCCATTCTTATTTTGTAGATGTGAACTTTCCCACAGCAACAGACATCATGTGGTCTTCCATCAACTTTAAAACCATTTTAGACTGGAACCCCAAACCTATAAACTATACGTACTCTGTTTTGTTGAGAAGGTGAGTCGTAAAGGACTGTCATCATTTTATAGATGGTGGCTTAGACTTTAAAGTTATAAAAAAAAAAAAAATATGTATATAAATATATTTAACAAGTTATATTGTTTTTTTGGTAAAGATAGGTGGCACCCCCTGCGGGTAGGCATTGGTTTTAATATTGGCCACCGCATTGTGGCACCCCCAGAGGCACAGCAAATTATTCATTAATCACAGCTATTGCTTTACTTTGCTGGTAGAATTATCTGACAATACTTGTCTGCCAATGATTTACTGGAATAGCTGGATGGAAGTTGCTTTGTCAGGATCTTTGCCTTTTACCTTTTTTGTTTTTTGAGGTGTGGAACATTTATTCTAGATTACTTGTACCTGCCGAATTGCTGATAGTGGAGGTATTAACATTCTGTAGGGGTAGTCTTAATGTGGGCTTGTTCCTGCATGTTATGTTACAAGTACTTGTGAAGTTTTACATTAGAAGGAATGAGAAGAGCTGCAAGGTAATACGATAACGTGCATTCCACATTTATTTATGACTCAAAGGATCAGTAAACCTGGTTCATAAGCTACAGAATAGGTGTAGGAATAACAACGCACAGTGCTGTGCAAAAGTTTAAGGCAAGTGTTGCAAAAATGCTGCGAAGAATGCTTTCAAAAAATGGTTACAATTTTATTTCTAACAAAATGTAAAGTGACTGAACAAAAGTGCAAGCTTTCTTTTCTTTTCATTTTTTTTTAAATCATTCTTGCATGGCATTTTTTTTTCCACACCTGCCTAAAACTTTTGCTCAAATCGGTATACATTAGACAATCTGGATTATAGGATGATGAGAGTATATAAAATGTACTTGCTGATAATGGAGAACTGCTAGAAGTAGAATTGTAACTTTAAATATGTTGCTACCACCCGATTACACACTGGTGGTCCCCCTAATTGGATATCTTTGATCTGTCCTCTACTTCTGGGCTTGTGAGATTTCAGTTTGTTGGATCTATCTTCCCAGAAGAAAAGAGTAAATTGTTTCTTCAGAGAGGAGAGGACTAGAACTTTACTGCCACCTATTGGAGGTAGCAATCCTAAAAGTCAATATCGACTCTCTAACAAGCCTTGTCACATGACTTAGGATAAAAGCCAAACCACAGCGTCTGCAAATTGAGATTCTGGTTCTGGCTTTTATCCTAAGTCATGTGGCAAGGCTTGTTAGAGAGTCGATATTGACTTTTAGGATGGCTACCTCCAATAGGTGGCGCTATAGAGTTCTAGTCCTCTCCTTTCTGAAGAGATAATTTGCATATTTCCAAGAGGAGCACAACAAGGTTAAAAAGTCTCCTCACTTTGGCATGTCAGGCTTGAAATGTCACTATCCGCAGGGAGAAACATTACCCCTTGGATCCAGGAGAAAAGAGAAATTTTGTCCTCTTTGCTGCTGTTGGGTTGAATGAGAGCTGATAAACAACCATATATATATTATGTGCAAATTATTATTTTTTTCACCAATTCAGAGGGACCATTAATTGTGCATGATATCATACCCATTGATTTAGCATTTTTAGGATATCTGTCTTCTCTTTACGTTTTTACGTACGTCTCAGGTTGCTCACGGGAATCTGGCAGCCATCTTATACACAGAGATAAAGAAATGTCAACTAATATCTTCAATAAACAGTTGAATTATGAAATTGAAATCTGTGTTTGTCTTTCTAGTTCACTTTCTCCAGACTGGAAGAAGAAGTGTCCGTACATCATGGACACCACATGCGATGTGTCAGATCTTATGCGGGATATTAACAGCACTTATGAAGTTCGGATTGTTTCAGAAATCAAATCATCAGAAATTCTTGCCGAGGAGTTTCCTTATGCGGATGGACCAACTTTATTACCTTATTTGCAAAGTATGTGTTCTTTATATTCTAATAATAAAAACTTTGTGGGGGGGTCAAGAAATCTGTAATGAATATATGAGGATGAAACCTTATTACTATAATTGCACTGTTCTCATAAAATTATTGAAGGATCTCTGTTTATTTTCTATTGAGTTGTTGCAGGGGTTTTTTCCCGTTTTTAGTCCTTATGTATTGAATATTGAATATCTGAATCAATTGACTGTTGGATGTCACGCACAACTGGGCATTTAAAGGGTTTTTCAGCCTAATTTCCATTGTTAGGATCCACTTTGAAAGCAAATGATTTTGCTTCTGGCACCAGCAGTTGACATGTTGGAAATTTGGGGTTTCTCTTCGACTGTATTGACTTCCATGCTTTTCAGTCTTTAAAGTATTTATGCTGTAAATCATTCTTGACAATAACTGATAGGGCCATTTTTGATGTTTGGATCAAAACATACCCTAAAAATTTAGGCAAGCCCTTAAGTTGTGTCATCCGTCAGTATCAGCGGATCCATATCTTTGGCATAGAGTTGAATTATCGAAACATGAACTATGTGTTTTTGTTTTGGGTTTTTTTGGGCAAATATTCCTGCTTTTTGTTCTAGAATATTACTTTGTTGCCATTGCTTACATGATCTTATTTCTTTTTTTGTTGTAGCAAGAATTGGAAGGCCGATAATTCAAAACTACACATTTGATAAAGACCACAGCCGTCTCACTGTAGTTGTCAGAGATACCCCGACACCCTACAGAAATGCTGATAACACTCCGATCACAGTTCGGGATATGTTTAAAGATGACTTTGCCTATACTTTATACTACAGGAAGGCTTCGAGCACAGGAAAGGTAAGCAGAGGTCCTTATATCATTATCATGTCCTACTGGAAGAGATGAGAAATTCAGACTACCCACCCTGGTACAGCATTCTTCATACTTCATGGCAGCCCGACCTTTCTTGGCCATCACCTAAATACCTGAACCCTGGGAACCTCTTCATTACTAGGTCTCTGATGTCATTACATGTGGCGCAATATCATGACATCACAGGTACCTAGTAATCGTAAGAGGCACTCAAGATGCCGACATTTGAGTGTGGGCCAAGAAAGTTCACTCTGGTCTAGTCCAGCTGGAATATTGATGTGGAATCCGGACCAGGTTAATTCAAATCTTTTTGCTCTTTTCTAACTATTGGTATGAAACCCTTTTGTATTTTTGGGCTGATCTAGACTATATTGGACCCTTTTTTTTATAGTAAATGTCAAAATTCAATGCCATCCTGAAGAAGCACTCCTCCCATCAAAATTATTATCCTCTTAATATATTGTAGTCATCATATTATACAGCACTGTGTACTTACAATTGCTCATTTTGCATTTCTACCCAGTCAGTTCTTCTCTTTTTTTCCATCACGTCTATAACATCACATGATTAGAAACAGACTAGCTGAATCCTTCTAAGCTCTATGTAGAAACAGGAAGTCTCTTTTTCCTTGCATGAGTCATCATTAGAACTACAATTCTACATCTCTGTGGGGAAGGAGTGGAGAAGCTGGGTCAGTAGTTAAGGAGGGGGTGACTCATGCAGGGAAAAGAGACTTCCTGCTTCTACAGACAGTAGAGAAAAGAAAAGAATTGACTGGGTAGAAACTGGCAAAATGAGCAATTGTAAGTACACAGTGCTATAAAATGATGACTGCGATATATTAAGAGGCTAAAAACTGATCGGAGGAGTGCTTCTTTAATATGAAATCTCCTACTGATCCAATATTACCACATGTATAATAGACGAGCATAGTTTACAATTTTAATGGGTTCAGAGCTGAAATATCTCACTGTTCCTTACATTTTTTCCTGCATAGAGCCTGCTTTGATCTGCATTCTGGCAAGTGCTTGCTTTACATATGGCACTGTACAATCTGATAAAGGACAAGTAGTCTGCAATGTTGCTGATTGTCTGCAATTATTATTTTTTTTTTTATTATTGTCTTCGCAGAAGTCACAATCATCCGCCACCAATGAGATTGTCATAAATACAGAGAAAGGTGAAGGTTACTGCTTCTATGTCCAGGCATCTGTTCCATCTCGAACGAAGAACCGTGTGAGCCAAAACTCTGAGGAACTGTGCACCCCATCAAATGGAAATGGTGGAGGTATGTGTCCAAAAAAAAGTTTTTTGTGTGTATGTTTTGATGGAAAAAAAATACAATTCTGCTCAAAAATGTAAGAAAGAATGTGGAAGAACAAACTGGCTGTAAAACGAGAAAGGGGAGATTTTTCTGCCGCTCTGATAGATATTGCCTATGGCAAGGTCATTATGCTTCCATCTAGCTGTTGGAAAGAATCAGGTCCCATGACGGTGAAAGTGATCCGTAATGGAATGTGCCATAGATAACAAGGCGCCTGTGTACTACGGTATGAGGATCTTTTCCTAGACCTACAGGTGAAGCAGCATTTTTCTGTTTCGCCGTCTGCACAGTATCTGATCTATTGATTCAATTAAATCTCCACCTGTAAAGAGTGATTTTGTCAAGGATTTGTTTAAAACAAATTCTTAAAGCCCCTAATAAAAAAGATATATATGTAGTTGGTCAATATTTGGGAATGGTGTCACTTGCCTTACAAGCAGAGAAGACTCATGGGATGTGTTCTAGACAGCCATAACCCACCATGTCATGCCTTCATATGGCATCACACTAGCGCCGTGCATTCCACCACTCCATTCATGGTCTATGGGATTGTCAGTATTCAGCTTTCTCCCTCAGTCCCATAGATAATAAAGTAGTTTCGCTCATGTGCCAGCCACCGCTTCATTTCAATGATCCTTTTTTGGAAGCCCTTTCTTGGGATTAATGGGAGTCGCAGCAGTGATCAAAAAGTTATCACCTATCCTGTCGATAGCTACTAACTTTCAAAGTTGGGAATAGCGCTCTAAGTAAAAAAAAAAAAAAATACATTGTAATTCCTGAAAAGTTTTAGTTTCTACAAATTCTATGGGTCCTTGGAGAAGCCTTTCTACTTTTAATGTCTAAGCCAATGTAAATGTCATCGACTCTGAATTTGCTTTTGCTTTCCAACTGCCAGTGGGTATTTACCCTCCACTGGAGTTTTGTGCCTCATTGTAAGTTGACTCCTCTCGTATGACCTCGGTACACATGTGGGAGTTGGGTCCTATTGCATAACACTTTTATTAATTCTTCGCAGTCCGTTCCCACCACGCAATTAGGTCAATAAGTCAAATGTGCTTCCATGTAGACTCCTCTCTGTTCCCACGAGTTCTGCTATTTTTCTGCCCCCTCTTTTTAACCAACACATTACGTGCAATGTGTTGTGGCTTCCTATCTTACTAATTAGGGGACTTGTACAGGGCGGTGTGTATGAAGCTGAAGCAACAACTATGGGTCCAAAATTGGATTTTACCATTTCAGACATTCATGACCTATCCCCAGGATCTGCTGTTAATACCTTGTAGGTGGAGATGCCACCTCGGGAAGCCACTGTCCAGAAGATGGGGGTATCCTCTACCACGCATGGCAGCCACATCCAGACAGTGTGAATGGCAGGATGACTCTACATGTGCTTGGCAATTTCCATCCAAGTCTTTAGAATTTTATTTTTTGTCAGAAACTGAGCAGAATCTCCAGTGTTTTGAGTTTGAGGAGGATTAGGAGTTTCTGCTCCAAAACCTCCCGAAAAAAGAAAAATTGTGTGCACACAGACCCTTAGACATGAATGAAAAATTGCCACACATGCACAACCACTTCTGCATTAAGTTTGGATTTGTCTGACCAGATGGGCATCAGTGGACCCCACTTTTTTTTCAGTAGGTGGGGATCCCTAAGTTAGCACATCTATGGCAAATCCATATGGTGTTTGAGATGGGAAAACCCTCTTCAATGGGCCGTACATCACTTATGTCCTGAAATGTGGTAGCTACATAATGCATTCAGGTACTGCTCTTGCTACAAAGTTTCTGCCTCTCGTGAATATAATAAATCCCCTAGAACTATTTTAACTGCTGCAATACATGGAATATTTTACTAATAGGAGGTGGAGCTTTGGTGAAGAAGGGAATAACCCCCATATGTATCTTGCCAGTATATGAGATACATATTTTATTTCATGCTATATTTAATGCATGCTTATATAAAGTTAATTATTTAGTGTTTTTGACTTCCTCTAACCCACCTTTTGTCTCGCTTTTCTCTTTCCAGATGTGGATATTACTATATTAGTTGCTGTGGGAATAGCAGTGGCTCTCATCGTGTTAATAATAGTGCTGTCAGTCGTCCTCTGCAAATGCGGGAAAGGGCAAAAACAAAACACAAAGGAGACAACGCCGCTGAATTCTGTATAGACGAGGGTTGCTGTGAACCCACTTCATGCGGATTGACTACTGCTCTCATGGACTTCTCAGTGCACACTACCTGCTGCTCTCCGAGCAGCACAGGACTTTCCTGGTTTCTGTGAAACTTATAATTTTATATTTCTTGATCACGTCAACATTTGACAGGGTACAAATTCCGGATGCATTCCTATATATGTAACACTATATGATGATGGATGCTTTGTGTGTCGTCGGTTGAGGCCGTTGGGCATTATCAGCGTTACTGGACTTGGTGCTGAATGAGGAATTTCTAAGGATAATAATAGTAAAATAAATAATATGTTACTTTCAAAGCACTACCAGCAAAAAGGTACAATAATATTCAGTCTATTGTGTATGACTTTCCATTAGATGCTTCCTAAAATGGGAAATGCAGTGCTACGCTGCCCATAGAAGTCTATGGAGGTGGCAAAATAAGGAGCTCAGTCATGATTGGCGATGCTCTTCAGGATTCCAAATCCTACAAAATCTGACCTTCCTTTGGTGGATGAGCAGTGACTAATTCCTGTTTTTCAGTGACGGTCAAACTAATCATTTTAACTTAAAGGAACATTATAGGAAATGCATAGATACTGTGCTATGCCTATTGCAGGCACTTAAAGGGGTGGTGCATGACCCCCAAAAAAAAAACGTAAAGGGTTGTTGTCACATGTAATTTTCCCAAGTTTACCTCTCCCCTGCCCCCTGGCTTCCTGCTTGCTGATTGGGAGGCAATACTAAAAATTAACCGTTTGGATCAGTGGCATGGCCATTAGACCAATCTATGCACTCTCCAATGCTGCAACAGTGAGGGATGGCAGGGGTCAGCTCATGCACGCCAGCTTTAGATCAGAATTTTCAACTTCTATTAAAACAATTTGTAAACAATATGCATATTCAGCATATTTTTTTTTACAAGTACTTTGCAGTTTTAACTATTAGGACTATTGCGACTAACCTTTTAAAAGCATCCAGGGAAGCTTATTCAGGCACCAGTCCCAACTTTTAGCGGTGTGTGTATACCTTTAAAACCCTCACTTACAGAGCAACATGCTGTGTATCACAAATATATATAGGTTATGCTCACATTAGAGTTCCAAGAAAATTGAAGAAAAGCAGCACTCACCAGTTATGTGATTCAAGAATCCTTAATTTCTAGTACATTGGAACAGGATCCAACTGAGCGGAGGGCAGGGAGTGTGCAGGGGAAGGAAGGAGAACTCCCTGCCCTCCGCTCAGTTAGATCCTGCTCTAATGTACTGGAAATTAAGGACTCTTGAGTCGCATACCTGGTGAGTGCTGCTTTTCTTCAATTTTCTTGGATGCATTATAACCTTTTAAAAGATTACCAGAAAGTATGCTTGTAACATGCACAGCCCCCTCGGACCCTGCACTGGGCTTACCACAGTTTTTGACATCACTCAGATGCCATCCATGTGGTGGTCAATTTACTGACTGCTAGGAGAAGCTTGAGGAATCCCTCCCCCCCCAATACACCCAATACACCCAATACACCCAATACAAGAAAAACTGACCAAACTCCAATGAGAATTGGACTTTTTTTTTTTTTTTTTTTTTCCCCCCCATGCAAGAAAAATCGCTGCCGCCTGAATGAGCCCTTACTCATTAGGTACTAATGGTGAAACCTATTAATGGATATTACAAAGCTGCTTCTCTACTTGTGAAACCATATAGATGCCTTAAGGTTAACACTACTGTAAAAGTATACTGCTCCTATCACATAGATCTAAGAAACACTACCTGCAAATCACTGCAGGACCGCACCCTGCACGAGAGATGTAGATACGTGTCCATGCCAGACACACAGCACTTATCAGGACAATATTGTATTTTTATAAAGGGACTTGCATAGGATATTGTTGTGTTTGGTGATAACTTTTCTACATTGACAATCATGGGTACTATTTATATAATATATGATTTTTTTATGGATATGGTTATTATGAGATGAATTTATTTCTATTTGTAAAAGGATATAGCTTATTTTTATAGGATTTATTTTCAAAATAAAGGTGAATGGGAAATTTAATGGAGTCTTGTAATGATTGATGCTACATCTATTGGATTGCGCTTTATTTTCAGCGTCCTTTGTTTTCTCTACTTTGTCAGGTTATAACAATGAGAAACTTTTAACGTTTCTCTCTCCTCAGACAATCGGCGGTAATCTCCAGCAGTAAGTGTTCAGTTTCCCTGCAGCGCCACCACAGGGGCAAACTAAGCACTACACAGCGCCCATTCAAATCAGTGGACTGTATGTGTTATGCTGGGTTGGTCATCCACAGATGTTCTTTGTAACTCTTTTCCCTGGCCAGGGGATCGGGGTCCCAAATAGATGGTCGCCTTCTTTTTTAACTCATTTGCAAATGTTTTTGAGGATCTTTAAGTCCCAACATGGGAATGCCCCCAAATCCTCTCAGTAATACCCCAAGTCAGTCTCAGAACACCCACTTTGGGGCAGTTTGTATATTGAGAAATCTGGGACCATTGGTAAGTATGTTAGTTCTAAGAGTGTGTTCACACTGAGGTTTTTTTTTTTTGTGGGGTTTTTTTTTGGAGTGGAAACTCTCCAAGTTCTTAAACTTTTAGTTTCCACTCCAAAACTCAGCAAGGAGATTCCAAGTGAACACACCACTAAGTTTTTGTTTTGGAGCAGAAACATAACCAGATCCATCAACTGCTTCCCATTATAGGGGTTGTCCCAAAAGGATAGCTCTTTCTATATGTCCCGTAAGAGCCCATGTGTGCCATAAATGGGGTCCACAGCTTGGCGGGCTACCATATCTGAACACATATAATCGCAAGTATGGACACATAAGATTGGTGGGGTGCTGGACCCCAAACCAGATACTTGCAGCTCTGGATGTTGTACATTGCTGATATAGTGCAGCTCCATACACTGTACAGTGGACATTTTCCGGTACCCGCAGTACCTGTGAACAGCCACTGAGCAGTGTATGGCGCTGTTATTCTTGCTACATACATCTGCTCCCCACAAAAGCCGCAAGCAGCTGATGGGTGGGAGTGCCAGTTTTTGTACCCCAACCGATCTTATATTAATGGCCTATCCTGAGGATATATCATAAATATCTAAGTAGTGGGCAACCCCTCTAATGGGTAAATTAGCTACATGATGTGGAACTTCACCTTTGAACACTATTTGCCAGTTTACATATTGATAGAATTTATTCCAGTCAATATTTTATTACTTTTATCTTATCTGTACCGGATGTAAAGACTACACCTCACACAAAATAAAGAGATAAATGGTGAGCAGATGCCCTACTAGAGAATACACATAAACTGTCCATACAAGAGGCTGAGAAAGCCAACAGCTGCTTCTCACAACTCGCCCATAATTGTGCACATTCACCAGAGGGTGCAAGACCTGCGCAACAAAGTTATGAAATCCAAAATAACAGATCCATTTTTTTCCCCAACAGGTCCTAGAGGATGAAACCGGAGACTTCGGGGCTCGTGTGATCATCGGTAGGTTACTCTTGTAGACAGAGGTAGTGTAGAGAAAAAGGTGCATGTATCATATGGAGACAACTTATCTAGCTGCTATGGGACCTCTGGAGAGAGGGAGAAGGAGTCCAGCTCATGTTGGCTGAGTCCCTTATTCCAATGGATGGGAAGAGCCTGTGCAGGAATTCCCTCTACACAGGTACTAAAATGCATAAAACTGTGAATTAAGCCATGGATGAAACAAAATAAATAATTGGCAAACAAGTATTAAGTCTTGCACTCAGGAGTGTTAGGCAGCACAAGAAGAGCCCCAGTATTTTGTATGAGGCCTTTTTACCTATAAATGCTCCTGGTCAGACCTACTGTAAGGAATATTGATGAAAAATATGAGAAAGTGGTTAACAATTCAGGCACTGTATGCCCCTGCCAGGAACACATTGATGGAATATCCTAGGGATATGCCACATATGTTTAAAGGTCATAAAACTATTTGTACAAATGAGAGAATAAAAGCAATTCTACCTTTTTAACTTCCATGGTGGTCATAGATTAAGATGTTGGTTTAAAACCTTTTCAACATTTTTATATTTATTGTTATGGCTGTAAGTATATGGCGTCAACTGTTATGTTCAATCATGATAGTTGTATGGATTCACCCTCTCTGGTAGATATTATGCCTTAGGTATAGAGATGAGCGGTGTTCGACTCGAACTGTTCGCCAATCTCAAATTCGAGCTGTTTTGGGCGGTGTTCGAGCCGTTCGGCGAACACGAACAATTTGAAAAAAATTCGGCTGTTCGAGGTTATGTTCGATAACTGTTCGTGCACCAAAATCACAACTGGATTTTTTCTCAGTAATGATGAAAATTAATGTTAATACGCAGTTTGAGTGTACAGCGGGGCGGGGGGAGGGGCAGGGGATGGATCTCTGCAGGAATAATGAAGATCTCCATTTTTTTTTCTCTTTCCCGCATTTACAGTGGGGAGGTGCAATCTGTCAGCCTATCAGCAGCGCACACACGGAGCGAAGTGCTTTTTATCACACAAGCAAGGGCATGTGTCATTGGCAGTGTATGTCACATGTCCTTGCCCTATAAGACCAAGCCATTTTCCCCGTCGCCACCATTTTCTCACTGCTGCAGCTGCGTGTTAGACGGCACCGCTGTTGCTGTGTGCGCTATACCATGTTAATTTCAAGCCAATTTTCGCACAAATCTACAGATAGCTTGGGAGTAGGGAATAGTTGTGATTGCAGTCCTTTTAAGGACTAGGTTACAGCATTTCCTACGACTTTTATCAGGCAGGTCTGTGCTCTTAAATAGATAGGTTGTGGGAGTAAAGACTAATTGTAATTGCAGTCCTTTTCAGGACTAAGTTACTTCAGTTCCTATCAGTTTTTGCCAGGCAGGTCTGTGCCAGTGCTGTGCAAGTTTTTTTCACAGCATTTGGCTAAATCTAGCAAAGCAAATCCTTTTTGGCCTCTTGCAATGTGTGTTAGACAGTGGTGAAGCCTATCTGTATAGCAAGCTACACCACCTGTGTATAGAATACAAATTTTTTTTTACTGCACCTAGTGAAGTAAAACCTTTTGGGCATAGCATCATTCTATTAGTCCATCTATACTGACCTCCACCAGGTTGCAAATTCAAAATAATTTTTATCTGCATCTAACCCAGCCAATACTTTTGGGCTAATACCACAGTTTGGCCACTCAGCTCTGCTCGGTTCCCATCCATTGTTTTTTGTGCAAACAACTCCAGAGTTGTCAAATAGTTAACCACCAAAATGAGTAGAAATAGGCCTGCTGCTGGTGGAAAAGGGAATAGGCGTGTTGGGAAGGGAAAAAAAGGTTGTGTCCGTGGGGTAGGTGTTAAAGCAACAGTAACATCTGTAGAAGAAAGACCATCTTCCAGCCAAACTAAGATGTCAACTTCTTTTAGCGGACAATGTGATAAGATCCCTTTCTTACGGCCACGCCAATCGCTACAAATTCCAGATGAGGCACAAAAACAGCAGGTGCTTCAACGGATATCAAGTGTTCCTTTAAGTGGGCTCTCCTCCACATCAACTTCAACATCACAAATACTCCAGTCCTCAAAGGTGTCACCCCAATCGCACTTGCTTCCTCACAGCTCCCAAGTCTCCAGCTGCCCATCTGAGTATGGGGTAGAACAGATGGTTGAGTCTGCAGAGCTGTTTACTCATACTATAGCCTGGGAATCAGAGGTCGGCTCCAGAGCTTCTGTGAATCCTGACGAGGAAATGATCTGCACTGATGCCCAGAATCTTTATGAGTCGGATCCAGGACCAGACGCAGAAGGTTCTGACTATAATGTAGACCCTCGTTCCCAAACTGTAACTCCTGTTGGTGGAGACAATGAGGAAGACGATGATGAGACTCAAATACCTGATTGGAGCGATAACTTTAGTTTTTTGTCAGGGCAGGAAGAGGTTGGCTCTGAGGACGACGGGTGTGATAACACACAGGGTGATGATGACGAGGTTGGAGTTCCAACTTACTGTCAACCCACAGTCAGCCAGTCGATGAGGTCAGCAGAGGAGGTGGAGGAGGATGCTAGTGACGACAAGGTCAAGTTGCGCTTTCCTGGACAGAGACGTAGTACTGGAAGCACGTCAACAACTGCATCCTCAAACACAACTCTGCCTCTGACCACAAGTCATGGTGGCTCTTCAGGTCGCATGGGTGCTAAGCCTTGCATAGCCTGGGCATTTTTTCAGATCGATAAGGATGACCCAACTCGTGTTATCTGTAACATTTGTCAGCAAAAGCTAAGTAGAGGCCAAAAAATACATAGTTTGAGTACTTCATGCATGAACCGGCACATGGATATGAAGCATAAGTTGCAGTGGGAAGCTCACTGTGCTACAATGCGGCCTAGCCGGCCGGGCCAACCACCGTCTGCCACATCTTATGCATCTGCGGCCTCTTCATCCTCTGTGACTGGGGGGACAGCAGTCACACCTGTTTTGGGACGCAGACCTGCAACCTCTTTACCCGCAACAGCCAGCGTGATTGGCAGGTCATCATTTTCTTTGGAGGTGGAAACACCAGCTGGTGTTCAGCGCTGTCTGACATCGATAGCACCACCTTTGGATCAAGGCAACCTAACATGTCCGCCTGCATCTTCCTCACAGACCGGCAGTTTGCCGGGGACACCCTTCTCAACCCAGTCTAAGCACAACAGCCAGCCCTCGGTCCCTCAGATGTGGACAAGTAAAAGACCATTTCCTCCTAGCCATGAGAAAGCTAAGAGGTTGAATTTCACCATCTGCAAGCTCTTGGCTACAGAAATGCTGCCTTTCCGCCTGGTGGACACAGAGGATTTTCGAGACCTTATGTCCATCGCAGTGCCCCAGTACCAGATGCCCAGTCGGCACTACTTCTCAAAGAAAGTTGTGCCTGCACTGCACCAGCATGTCGCACACAACATCACCGCTTCTTTGAGAAACTCTGTGTGTGTCAGGGTGTATTTCACCACAGACACTTGGACGAGTAGGCATGGACAGGGGCGTTACAAGGGGCTGCTGTCCAAGTCTTGCCGTCCCCACGAGTTGTGCATCAATCCTCTTTATCTCGAAGTTCCTCCACTGCTTCTACCTCCTCAACCTCCTCTCGGTCCTCCACCTGCACCCAAAGCCTGTCTGGTCATGCTACAAGCTTTCTAACTGCGCAGAAGGGATCCTGCACACCTCCTTACTATGCTGGCAGCAGGGCTCAACGTCATCAGGCGGTTTTTACTTTGAAATGTCTGGGAAATGTGAGTCACACAGCTGAGGAGTTGTGGTCAGCTCTGGAGAACCAGTTTCATGAATGGTTGTCTCCACTGGACCTGAAACCAGGGAAGGCCGTGTGCGACAATGCTGCAAACCTGGGTGCGGCCCTTCGCCGGGGCAATGTCACACACGTGCCTTGTATGGCTCACGTGTTGAACCTGGTTGTCCAGCAATTTTTAGCCATTATCCCGGACTAGATGGCCTTCTGCAGAGGGCACGGTTGCTGTGTGCTCACTTCCGCCGTTCGCATCCTGCAGCTCAGCGACATACATCTCTACAGAAGTCGTTGGGCCTGCCACTTCACCGGCTAAAATGCGATGTGCCTACCCCGTGGAATTCAACTCTGCACATGTTGCAGAGACTGTGGCAGCACCGACAAGCCCTGGTGCAATACGTTCTGACGTATAGCCTGGGGCAAATCACGCTGGAGGAGTGGTCTCAGATCAGGGACCTATGCACCCTTCTGCACAGTTTTGAAATGGCGACAAAGATGTTTAGTGCTGACGATGCCATTATCAGCATGACTATTCCGGTGATTTACATGCAGGAGCACATGTTAAACAGAATTCGGAGTCAGGTGGTGACACAAGAGGAGGTGGAGGAAGTAGAGGAGGAGGAGTTGTATGCGGAAGGGCTAACATTTGCAAGGTCCAGACGGTCGGCAGCACCAAGGCGGCAGGCATGTGAGGGTGGGGGAGATGGTTTTACGAGGACGCATGGTAGCAGCCAAACTAGTGAGGAAGGTGCAGGAGCCCAGGAAGGAGTGGAGGACGAACTGATGGAAGACTCATCAGATGAGGGAGACCTTGATCACACTTCTGTTGTGCGAGGTTGGGGGGAGAGGGCAGAGGAAGGAAGCATGATTGTTACCTCGCTACCAACACAACAGGGACTTGGTGCTCCTGGATGCGCAAGACACATGAGTGCCTTCTTGCTGCACTACCTGCAACATGACCCTCGAATTGTGAGAATTAGAAATAATCCTGACTACTGGGTTGCCACACTGTTAGATCCCCGGTACAAAAGTAAATTTGCAGAAATTATTCCTGCCATAGAAAGGGATGCACGCATGCAGGAGTATCAGCAGAGACTGTTGCAGAATCTTACATGTGCTTTTCCACAAAACACTAGTGGTGAATCTCCCAGTTCCAACTTGCCAACCGTGGTACCGTCGAGTGTTCAGCACTCAAAACGTAACAGAAACACAGTATCTGCTGGTAACATCAATTTTGTGGAATCATTTCACCACTTTTTTAGCCCATCCTTTGCAAGGCCACAGGAGACAAGAAGTCTGACACATAGTCAACGCCTAGAGACGATGGTAAATGAGTATCTCCAAGTAAACATTGAAGCCATGACTGTGTCACTGGACCCTTGCTCTTTTTGGGCTTCCAATCTGGATAAATGGCCGGAGCTTGCCACTTACGCCTTGGAGATCTTGTCATGCCTCGCAGCCAGCGTTCTGTCTGAACGTGTGTTCAGCGCTGCTGGTGGTGTGCTGACAGATAAGCGCACGCAGCTCTCCACTGATAATGTAGACAGACTCACGTTCATAAAGATGAACAAATCATGGATCCGAAACAACTTTTCTACCCCTGTGTCATCCTGGGGAGAGTAAAAGCTTGATGATTTGTTAAAATCACCTCACCAACCGTTTTACGCTTTCAAATTACGAATCATGTTTATCTGTATCTTGGCTGGAAAATAATTTGGGCCTTGTAGCAGTGTGCAGTACTGATTCTATTAGGCCATCTAAATGTCACGCTGTCTCTGTATACTGGAGGTAGGGGGCCTAAGCTGACCCTAAGCTGGGGCCCTGACTAATCCCTCAACCTGGAGGTACTGTTAAAGGTACAGAGGTCCAGGCCGCCAGCGTAACCCCTACCTCCTGAGGATCCCTGCACCTAAGTAATCTAGTCCTGAGAAGGACCCCGATCACAACAAAAGAGGACAAGTAAAAATATGCCCACACACAGTACTTAGACGAACGAGACAGT
Source organism: Phyllobates terribilis (assembly GCF_046119375.1). Classification (NCBI taxonomy): domain Eukaryota; kingdom Metazoa; phylum Chordata; class Amphibia; order Anura; family Dendrobatidae; genus Phyllobates; species Phyllobates terribilis. The sequence goes on along the minus strand of NW_027362768.1, from coordinate 110,840,775 downwards.
ACAAGGGAAAAACCAAAACCACCTTGCATACAAAAACTACACAACTACAACAGAGGGAACACCAACGGGAAAGGAGATAAATGATAAAGCGAGGAAGGGAAAAACCACTCCAAATACACTTATCTCAGAAACTCCAAATACCACGATCCGCTCTGTAAGTCTGTATGAAATGCTTTCACCGACACTTCCCAAACAGACCAGCAGGCATTTGAAGGAGACTCACTACAGCAGCATTGATTGCAGCTGGGCGAGGCTGGACCTCGTCTAGCACAGAGAGAGAGAGAATTAACTCCCTCACTGCCGAAAACACAAAGCACCAAAAAGTCAGCTGCGAGAAGTCAGGCTGTGTAATCGTGACGATCTTCGTGGCGACACACCCGTGACAGTACCCCCCCTTCTACGAGGGGCCTCCGGACCCTCAGGGCCAGGTTTATCCGGGTGAGTCGTGTGGAAGGCCCGAACTAATCGGTCTGCGTTAATATCCGACGCAGGAACCCACATCCTCTCCTCAGGACCATACCCTTTCCAATGAACCAGGTACTGAAGGGACCGGCGATTAAAACGTGAATCGATGACCCTTGATACCTGGAACTCCAAGTTACCATTGACCACCACTGGAGGGGGAGGTAAAGGTGACGGTACCACCGGCGCCACATACCTCTTAAGCAACGATCTGTGGAACACGTTGTGAATTTTAAACGTAGGGGGGAGGTCAAGACGGAATGCCACCGGATTAATAATAGAGCTGATTCTGTACGGCCCGATGAACCTGGGACCCAGTTTCCAGGAGGGAACCTTAAGTTTAATATTCCTGGTAGACAACCATACCAGATCGTTCACACTTAGGTCCGGACCAGACACTCTCCTCCGATCAGCCATACGTTTGTATCGGTTCCCCATAGTATTCAGATTCTTCAGCACCCCTCTCCATACTGAAGCGAGTGATGAGGAAAATCGTTCCTCCTCAGGAACCCCCGAAGAGCCCCCCCTACTGAAAGTACAAAACTGGGGGTGAAAACCATATGCCCCAAAAAACGGGGACTTACCAGTGGACTCGCTCCGCCTATTATTAAGAGCAAACTCTGCCAGAGGTAAGAAAGAAGCCCAGTCCTCCTGGTTCTCTGACACAAAACACCGGAGATATGTCTCCAAGCTCTGGTTCATACGTTCCGTCTGACCATTGGTCTGAGGGTGAAAAGCCGATGAGAATGACAAATGCATCCCCCGCCGTGCACAAAACGCCTTCCAGAACTTGGACACAAACTGAGACCCCCGATCAGACACCACATCGGAGGGTACCCCGTGAAGCCTCACAATCTCCCCAATGAACACCTGCGCAAGAGTTTTAGCATTAGGGAGAGCCGGAAGAGCGATAAAATGTGCCATCTTGCTGAACCTGTCCACTACAACGAGTATGACCGTTTTACCCGAAGACGGAGGGAGGTCCGTAATAAAGTCCATAGACAGATGAGTCCAAGGACGCTCCGGGATCTTCAAAGGTAAGAGGGCCCCAGACGGACGGGTATGTGAGGTCTTAGAGCGCGCACAAACCCCACAGGACGCGACAAAAGTTACCACCTCCTTATGTAAGTTAGGCCACCAAAACCGACGCGAGAGGAGATCCACAGTTGCTTTACTCCCCGGGTGTCCTGCCAAAACTGAGTTATGGTGTGCCTCGATCACCTTTTGTCGCAACTGATCTGGAACAAACAGTCTCCCCGGAGGTCCAACAGGGGCGTCCCCCTGAGCCTCCAATACCTCCTCCTCCAGCTCAGAGCATACTGCCGAAACCACCACCCCCTCCTGAAGGATAGGAATCGGGTCGTCCGTATTCCCGGCCCCAGGGAAACTGCGAGATAAGGCATCCGCCTTTACATTTTTTGACCCAGGACGATATGTAACGACAAAATTAAACCTGGTAAAAAACAATGACCACCTAGCTTGTCTGGGATTCAGACGTTTCGCGGACTCCAGATATAGCAGGTTCTTGTGATCGGTGATGACGGTGAACGGATGGACTGCCCCCTCCAAAAAATGGCGCCACTCCTCAAAAGCTAACTTAATGGCCAAGAGTTCCCTATTGCCGACATCGTAATTCCTCTCAGCGGACGACAATTTTTTAGAGAAAAAGGCGCACGGATGCCACTTACCAGGGGACGAACCTTGTGACAATACTGCTCCCACCCCTACCTCAGAAGCGTCTACCTCTACAATGAATGGCTGTGACGCATCAGGTTGAATGAGTATGGGTGCCGAGGCAAAACATTTTTTCAAGCAGGAGAATGCTTGACAAGCCTTGTCAGACCACCTAGAAAAATCCGTCCCCTTTTTAGTCATGTCTGTGAGAGGCTTAACCATGGACGAGAAATTACGAATGAACTTCCGGTAATAATTAGCAAACCCCAGGAAACGTTGTAGTGCCTTAAGATTCTCTGGCCGATCCCACTCAAGAACTGCCCGCACTTTCCCAGGGTCCATACGAAAACCGGAAGCCTAAAAACTGGAGTTCCTGTACGGCGAACACACACTTTTCCCATTTGGCATACAGTTTATTATCCCGCAAGATCTGTAACACCTGCCTAACGTGCTCCTGATGAGACACCAGATCCGGCGAGTAAATTAAGATATCATCCAGATATATGACAACAAACTGTCCCACCAGGCGGCGAAAAATGTCATTAACAAAGTGTTGGAACACCGCCGGGGCATTAGTCAGACCGAATGGCATGACAAGGTTCTCATAATGCCCCTCCGGAGTGTTAAACGCCGTCTTCCACTCATCCCCCTCCTTCATCCTAATCAGATTGTACGCCCCCCTGAGATCCAACTTAGAGAACCATTTGGCGCCCACGATCTGATTAAAGAGATCGGGAATAAGTGGGAGTGGGTACGGATCTCGGACCGTAATCCGATTAAGTTCACGGAAATCCAGGCAAGGGCGTAGGCCTCCATCTTTCTTCTTAACAAAGAAGAACCCCGCAGCCACCGGTGAAGATGAAGGTCTAATATGCCCCTTAGCCAGACTTTCTGAAATATAATCCTTCATGGCCTGCCTCTCAGGACCAGAAAGGTTATACAACCTAGCTTTAGGTAACTTGGCCTCAGGGAGCAGTTTTACAGAACAGTCATACTCGCGATGAGGAGGTAGTTCCTGACACCCTTTCTCCGAGAATACATCCTCAAAGTCCGCCAGAAATGGAGGTAAGACCCAAGGAGTAACCGCACCGATGACCGTGTTCATGCAGTTTTTATTACAGAATTTACTCCATTGGCTTATCTCTCTGGTTTGCCAATTAATAACCGGGTTATGCTTAGTTAACCAAGGAAGGCCCAACACTATAGGAGTGGGAAGACCCTCCAACACGTAGCAAGACAACAGTTCTTTATGTATCGCCCCCACTTGAAGTTTTACGTCATGCACAGCTTGCAGAAAACTTCCCTGACCGAGAGGCCTGGCATCGATCGAGAATATGGGGATGGGTTTAGCCAACTCACTCAATCGCATACCTTGAACCCGGGCAAACCGAGCATCAACCAGATTAGCCCCGGCCCCACTATCCAGAAGAACAGATATCCTCTCAGTTCTCGTACCCACCACCACCTCCGCCGGTACGAGAAACTGAGACGAACCTAGGGACGAAATACCTACTCCCAGATTGCCGTCCACCACACAACCTGGGATCAACAGTTTTCCGACGACTCTTCACTCTGCAAGGGACGGGATGGACACCCCCCAATAAAATGTCCCTTTCTCCCGCAGAAGAAACACCTTCCTGTCTTATGGCGCACCACCGGTCCCCTCCCCCGAAATGATGTCCCTCCTAATTGCATAGGCTCCTCTGGACTGACCAGGGGAACCACCATATGAGGGGACCTTGTAGGAGGTGGAGTCATCACAGGGGGTCGAGTTATCCCGCACCTCTCCCGAAGCCGTCTGTCAACGCCAATAGCCAGGGCCATAGCGGCTTCCAGTGACGCGGGAGAGTCATACTGTGCCAACACATCCTGTAATTTGTCTGATAAATCTTGACAAAACTGGCTCCTAAGAGCCGGGTCATTCCACTGGGTGTCCGTGGCCCACCTACGGAACTCCGAACAGAATTCCTCCGCCGGACGATCTCCCTGCTGGATCCTACGTAACTTAGACTCAGCAAGGGAGATCCGATCTGGGTCATCATATACGAGTCCCAGAGCAGCGAAAAACCTATCCACTGACTGGAGAGCCGGGGAGCCCGGGGGAAGAGAGAACGCCCAAGATTGTGGGTCCCCTTGTAGGAGCGAGATGACAATTCCCACCCTTTGTTCTTCACTCCCCGATGACCGAGGCCGCAGCCGAAAGTACAATTTGCATGCCTCCCGGAAAACAAAAAACTTGTCCCGCCCCCCAGTGAACCTGTCAGGGAGAGCTACTTTAGGTTCTGGTCCGGCTTGCTCCTGAGGATGCAAAACCTTGGACCTAACGTCCGCCAGCTCCATGGACAAACTCTGCAACTGCCGAGCTAGACCGGCTACTGGATCCATGGTAGCTGGAGAAAAACTAAGTGGGTCAGTGAAAATGTCACGCTGTCTCTGTATACTGGAGGTAGGGGGCCTAAGCTGACCCTAAGCTGGGGCCCTGACTAATCCCTCAACCTGGAGGTACTGTTAAAGGTACAGAGGTCCAGGCCGCCAGCGTAACCCCTACCTCCTGAGGATCCCTGCACCTAAGTAATCTAGTCCTGAGAAGGACCCCGATCACAACAAAAGAGGACAAGTAAAAATATGCCCACACACAGTACTTAGACGAACGAGACAGTACAAGGGAAAAACCAAAACCACCTTGCATACAAAAACTACACAACTACAACAGAGGGAACACCAACGGGAAAGGAGATAAATGATAAAGCGAGGAAGGGAAAAACTACTCCAAATACACTTATCTCAGAAACTCCAAATACCACGATCCGCTCTGTAAGTCTGTATGAAATGCTTTCACCGACACTTCCCAAACAGACCAGCAGGCATTTGAAGGAGACTCACTACAGCAGCATTGATTGCAGCTGGGCGAGGCTGGACCTCGTCTAGCACAGAGAGAGAGATAATTAACTCCCTCACTGCCGAAAACACAAAGCACCAAAAAGTCAGCTGCGAGAAGTCAGGCTGTGTAATCGTGACGATCTTCGTGGCGACACACCCGTGACACTATACTAAACTCCACCAGATTTAAAATTACTAATCATGTTTATCTGTATCTTGGCAGGAAAATAATTTGGGCCTTGTAGGAGTTTGCAGTACTGATTCTACTAGGCCATCTATACTAAACTCCACCAGATTTAAAATTACTAATCATGTTTATCTGTATCCTGGCTGGAAAATAATTTGGGCCTTGTAGCAGTTTTCAGTACTGTTTCTATTAGGCCATCTATACTAAGCTCCACCAGCTTTCAAATTAATAATAATTTTTAGCTGCATCTAGCCCGGAAAATAATTTTGGGGCTCCTAGATGTGCAAGACACATGAGTGCCATCTTGCTGCACTACCTGCAGCATGACCCTCAGATTGTCAGAATTCGAAATAATCCTGACTACTGGGTTGCCACACTCTTAGATCCCCCACACTCTTCGATCAACCTTTTCATATTAATAAAGAACAAAAAAATGGTCATTTTTGAAATTATAAGCATTAGCAGGTTATTAGAAACTGAAATCAAACAGTTTTCAACTCAAAACTTTATTCTAGGTGATGTTACATTTGCACATAGGACCCCTTGTTTGAAAGGAGCTTCTGAACTCTCTCGTCCATTGAATTTGTCAGGTTTTGGATGGTTTCTGCTTCAATTGTTTTGCATGAAGACAGAATACCCTCCCAGAGCTGTTGCTTAGATGTGAACTGCCTCCAGCCATCATAGACACTCCTTTTGATGATGCTCCAGAGGTTCTCAATGGGGTTGAGGTCAGGGGAGCATGGGGGTCACACCATAAGTTTGTCCCCTTTTATGCCCATATCAGCCAGAGATGCAGGTGTGTTATGTGCAGCATGAGATGGTGCATTATCATGCATGAAAATGATCTTGCTGCGGAATGCACGGTTCTTCTTCTTGAACCATGGCAGGAAGTGCTGTTTGAGAAACTCCACATACATAATGCAGTTCATCTTTACCCCTTCAGGGATCCTAAAGGGGCCGACAATCTCTCTCCCCATGATTCCAGCCCAAAACATTACTCCACCTCCTCCTTGTTGGCGCCGTAGCCGTGTTTGCATGGGATGTCCATCAACCAGCCATCCTCCACTCCATCCATCTGGACCATCGAGCGTTGCACGGCACTCATCGGTGAACAAAACAGTTTTGAAGTCAGTCTTCATGTATTGTTTGGCCCACTGGAGCCGTTTCTGCTTGTGTGCAGTGGATAGAGGAGGTCGACAGGATGGCTTACGAACAGCTGCAAACCTCTGAAGGACCCTGCATCTTGTTGTTCGGGGGACGTTGGAGGCACCAGCAGCTTCAAAAACTTGTCTGCTGATATGACAAGGCTTTTTTGCCGCTGCTCTTTTAACCTAACGTAATTGCCTGTAGGAAAGAGTCCTCAATTTTCCCTTATCAGCACGCACACGTGTGTACTGTGAATCAGCTACATACTTCTTGATTGATCAGGATGAAGTGTCTTGGCAATGTTGATTGTAGTCATGCCTTGACCTAAACACTCCACAATTTGTTGCTTCTCAGCAGCTGACACATCCTTTTTCTTTCCCATTTTGGCAGAAAATGTAGGCTGCTTAATAATGTGGGACAGCCTTCTTAAGTAGTTTTGCCTTTCATTGGACACACCTGCCAAACTAATTAGCACAGGTGTCTGCAATTGCTTACAGTGATATAAAGAGCCCTGACACACATCACCATCAATGAGTTTAACTGACAAACAAAAAAATTCTTACCTTATCACTCCTAAACACTTTTTGCATAATAATTTGGAACACAGTGTACATGTGCTTTTCCACAAAACACCAGTGGTTCACGTAGTGAATCTTACAGTTCTAACTTGCCAACCGTGGTCTGTATGGAGTTGTTCAATAAAGGACCCAAAATTAAGATAACATAGACGGGAGAGGTCTCTATGAATACGAATTCCTAAGTATTTGATACCCTGTGAGGGCCAGGCAAAGGGAAAGTTGGACTGGATGGAATCCTGTATGGATTTGGGGAGGGAGACATCGAGGACCTCAGACTTCACTGCATTGATTTTAAAATTTGACCATGTAACAAAGTGATCTATTTCAGCCATAACAGCAGGGATGGATATATGTGATTGAGTGATATATACTAGGACATCATCAGCAAATGCAGAGCACTTGTACTCGGTGCCTCCCACCTCAATCCATCTAATATTGGGGTTATGGCGAATTGATGAGAGCAGGTGCTCCATCACTAGGATGTATAAGAAGGGGACAGAGGACATCCCTGCCTTGTCCCATTGGTGATTATGAAAGGTGATGAAAATGTTCCATTTATCTTCAGCCTAGGTGACGTATTGCGATACAGGGCCGTGATTTTGCCTATAAAAGGGTCCCCTAGACCCCTACCCCAAGCTTTTTAAGAGAATAATATATGGCGTGCCAGGAGACTCTATGGAATGCTTTCTCAGCATCCAACGAGAGTATCTAATTACAAATTTTTAACTGCATCTAGCCCAGGAAATACTTTGTGCCTAGTAGCAGTGTCTGCTAGTCAGCGGATTATCCCAGCTGTTAAGCAAGCTACACCACCTGTAATTTGGACACTTAATTTTTTCAAAGGAAATGGTTCGGGCCCCCGGGACACTCAGTGAAGAGCATCGGGGAGGCACCCCAAGGCACAGGGGCTGGGACTGGCGGTAGGACGCCTTGCGGTGGACCACCAAGCTCGATCCTTATGAAAGCTTTTTAACTGCAGCAGCTTTAGTGGACGCTACTGGAGCTTGAATTATCGCAGCTGCTGGCATGAGACTTGCCCTCCAATAGATCCTTGTAAAAGGATTTAAAGTGTACTCATTCAAATTAGAGAGACAATTTAAATTAAAAAGATTAGACCTGCCTCCACCGCAGGGGGGCTCGCTCGACCCACCAGCGGACAGGCGCCAGTATTGGGAGAGAGGGGCTGGCCATCAGGGTCCACTGCAGCTCTGGCACAAACCCGGCGACATGGAGGTCGCACGGGCAGGAACGGACTGGCCGTGTTGGCTTCGCACTTTTTTGGTTTTAGAAGGGCATGACATGCCTATATCTGTGTCTCCCCCTCCTTTTACTCCTCCACCTCTTTTCTTTTCGCATGACTATATGTACTTGTCACTTTTCCATGTGTTAGTTGTGTCTTCTGAGCAGTTTGTCAGCTTTTGGACACCTTTGAAGGTGTTTTCTATGTGTTTCTATGTGTTTTTGTTTGCCTGCCATTGGTTTTAATGGTGTTCGAAGGTGTTCGACGAACAGTTCGGCGAACATACGGGTGTTCGACGAACCGAACTCGAACACTAAGGGGGTGGCTCAACACTACTTAGGTAGCGTTCATAAAGGCAATACAATTTTGGTCCAAAAACGTGCAGTTTTTATTGCTTTCCACAGGTTGCACAGCACCAACATAAACTAATAAACATAGCCTTGTCCAGTCGCTAACTAAACAGAACAGACCCTAGTTACTCATACACAGCTGAGCTAGCCCCAGCTCGGTCAAACAAAACAGCTATGGTCCATAGCAACCAATGATACCTGCAGTTCTCTGCACAAGGCCTGTGCAGACTCTTCTCAGAGAGGGATTCTGTCCTGTCTCTCTCTTGAGATCCAAGACACATCCAGTCTGGTCAGCTTCCCTGAGCTGACTGACTAAGGAGAACAGCTAACCTAGTTATATGCAGGTGATCTAATCAGAACCTGTACAGCTAGGATTTAACCCTAGCCTAGCTGCTTTTGCTACATACCTCCCGTCCTGCCCAAAGCCAAACTGGGAACCATCTGCCAACACATAGAGCCTACAGGGCTTTAAATTGACCTGGACGTGAGGCTTATGCTTGATGACACGAGGGTGACCTAGTAACTCCAAGAACCTGCCCCTATTTTGGGTACCGATTTTCAGCAGTGCTAATTCTTGGAAGGTGGCAAAGTTCCTGCCACTTTGACAACCGCAAGGTTGGCTTCTGAACGGGCCAACCAGCAAGGGATTTTGAGCGGATCCCTACCTTTCCTGGGTTTTAGTAGATTGCCATAATATATGGGAAAGGCCTTCCTTTTCCTCGATCGGTGTACTGTATAGTTGACCTCTCCCACTTTTTCCACCACCCTATAGTGCCCCTGCCACTGGTAAGAAACTTGCTCTCTCCTGTGGGCACTAACACAGGTAACCGATCCCCAGTCTTAAATTGTCTCACTTGAGCCAATCGATTATACCCCCTGGAATTTCCCTCTTGGCCCTTGAGGAGACGCTCTTCTACCTCTCCCTTCACTTTGTTCCCATGGCAAAACAAATCATTAGGCCTGGCCCCTTGTGAAAACTGACTATTGGCTCCCGTCTCCTGGGAAACATCATTTACATTTTTCAGAGTAACTTTTACTGCTAAGTCCCTGAGCTGGGCAATGCCATTGTTGTCCTGGGACTCTTCCAGGTCAGGGATATTGGCTTCAATAGAGGCTTCCTCATCTTCTTTTCTAGCCACTACAGTGAGTGGAAATTCACCATTAAAGTGCTGTGCTTTTGATACTACAGCTGATTTCTGGCGACATACTGGACTACTGTGTCCCACAGCTTTAGCCCATAAGTCCCAGAACAAAGGAAAATCTCGACCTATAACAATAGCATACAACAAGTTCTTCACCACTCCCACTTGGTGGGACAGGGGACCACAGTCATATGCAGACCTGGGCCATGGATAGTTCATGACCACCAAAAGCATTCATGGAATCAGTGTAGGATATCAACATATTATGTGCAAATTGCCATAGGCAAATAAGTCCCTAATAAAGGTTTCTAAATATAAAAATTAACTTTTAATAATTCTCTTAATAGATATATGTAAAAAAAAGTGCTCAATTAAAATGTCATTTGACGTGTATCTCCTCCATTACGGGAGAACGTGACCATCACATTATATGCGATTTTAATTGAGCACTATTTTTTCCATATATAAAGAGAATTATTAAAAGTTAATTTTTACATTTAGGAATCTTTAGTTAGGAATTATTTGCCTATTGCAAATTGTAAATAATGGGCCAGTTCTTGGCATTTCCATTGATACACCTTAGCCCCATCCCCTTCCCAAGGATTAGCACAGGGTCACAAAACTCCTTGAGTCCAGAAGTCCCGTCACTTGGACACCGTTCACATTCACCTGGCATTTCTGAGGCCCCTCGCAAGGATGAGGAACAGCACTGCACGCTGGGTAGGCAAAGTAGGAGTGGTGCAGCCTACGCTTCAGTCCATCGGCTTCGAGGTCAAGGGACAAATGGCAACTATATGACTTGGGACTCGACACCCCAACAGATAATGGTACGAGATGTAACCTTTGAACCCAGCCCTGACCTTAGGTTCCCTTGATTGCTCCAAGGCCAAGTATCTTTCCACGAGGGTCACAAGGTCATCTGCATTCTGTGGATCTCATTGGGCAACCCAGCTTTGCACGGATTTGGGTAGGGAGAGGATATATTGGTCTACCACCACTGACCGAATCGGTATGGGAATAAAATCTCAGCATGCACTAGTTTCTTCTGTAAATCTGATGAAACTCACCCATTCAAGTCTAAGGGTGAGTATAAAAAAATTGGATGCTATGCGAAGCCACAATATCTGATTTTTATGGATACATTGCAATTTTATAACGCAGGAAACTGTAAATTGTCTTGTAAATGATTTATAGCTGCTGCTGTAAAAACAGAAATTGCACACGGATGTCAAAGGAGAAAAAAAAATTGTCCCACTTTTCTAGATGAAACTCACATTTTTTTTTATACTCATATGAACTTACCCTAACAGAAATACAAAAATGACAGAACTGCCGGACTCCCTGTATAGCAACACCAGATAGATCCCATTAACTATAGAGTCTATCTAGTTTCCATCATGGTGTCCAGCATTTAAAGGGACTCTGTCAGCACAGAGTGACTTCTCAAACCAAGCACAAGCGCTTGGTGCACCCTTGGCACGACCAAACAGATCAGTGCAACTTTGCACCTACTTGTTTTCCACCTATTGCCCCCATCCTCTACTTTGATTGACAGCTCTGACATTACAAGTGACTCGCCCCCTGGGCCGTGGGGCACCCGGAATTGGGCTTCAGTGCGATGATGGGGGTACTAGTGGCAACCCGATCCCGTTGCTCAGGGTGGTCAGACCAAATGCTGTGGCAGTCTATTTGTAGAGTTATGAATGTCCGACTACGCCACCCGAGAATTGCGGTCAGGGATGACTGCCGCTGCAAGGCACACCGCTGAGGCTGATGTTGGTGTGCAGCACATGGGATAGGATAACTCCCCACGGGAAGAGTGTAGGCTCAGGGCAGCGTATGTGAATGCTGGGGGTGATAGTGCAGGCTGCAATAATAAGAGTTCAGAGTCCGCTTCAAACAGTCCAGGGTCTTTATTGTAGGTATTACTAATGACCCAACAGGAGTACCGGGTAGGAATGGGCCTGGTGTCTGAGAGCATTCAGGCGAGCCCCACTGGTCAGGGTGAGTGTGAAGGCCTACCGTTCTCTCTCTGCCCTTGCTGACTATCTCCCTTTTCGCGGTGTAATAGCCCACGTCCCTGAGCTGGCCGTGTACTTCGCCTGTATGGCTTGCGACTCGGGCCTTAGGTACCTTTTGCTTCTCCGTGCTGTACTGGTCCCGCTGTGTGGCGGAGCCTCCAGGCTTCTTAGGCCAAGGGACCTGAAATCCCTCGCGGGTTGGTTCTCTGCTGCTGGGCTTGCAACCCTGACAGCCTCGGACCCCAATGTCCGGTAGTGTAGTTCTCTAGGCCAGGACCGGCTCTCGTCGCCTCTGTCCCTGTCTCGCAGCTTCTCCTCTGCCTCCCGGACTCCTCAGCTACAGCTGAACTGTCCCTCCTTCTCTGGGACTAGTCTCAGTCCTGAGCTAGGTCATCCAGTTCTCTCTAACCCTGCCCTCAGTTCCAGCTTTTATAGGGGCAGCCAGCTCCCCCTACTGGCCTGGGACAGGAGGTGCTGTATGCTAATTGTCCCTGACCAGGGAACCTCCCTCCTGCTCTCAGACACAGCCTTTAATATTTGTGGCATCCAGGCCTGGGGTGACACATTCCCCCCTAGTAAAATTTAGTACTCCGGGACTAACAGGAATCACAAATACAAGGTATAAACAATAACATATTTACAAGTGCATTTTGTCCTTAAGGTCACGGCGCTTCCGTGACCGGGTGTCCACATCACCCACCTAGGTGTAGTTTTCCACAATATGGGGACCTGTCCCTATAAACCCCAAGATCCTGGCCTTGGGCGTGGCGGCAAGGTAAAAGGTAACTACTTTGGACCACAAGGGAGCCACTCCGGACAGGTTTTTCTTCCGTGGTCATCTTCGAAAGAGGGCACCAGGTGCAACTATCTACATGGTAGTTCCGGTTATTCACTGTCCATAATCTGTCAGTCCATTGTATCTAGGAAAACTGGAAAAACATTATTAATAACCAGGGTACAAACATAAAACATTAAATATATACACTGTGCATTTAGATCTTCCAGCGAGCTGGTGTTTGACCCCTAGTGCTCCGGGTTGACCTGCGTAACCCACTGTCTGGTGGCGGTCTAACCTGGCTTTCCCCACTATCATTAAGGGTACAGCTACTAGCTGGGATCACAGGCAGGGCAGGCAGCTGTCTGCAGGTCCTTTGGCTTACCGCAGGCATGGCAGGCTCACTGTCAGCAGAGGGTTGACTCTCCTGGGCTGCTGACATGGGTTCTTCTGCCTCCGGGGCTGCTTGTTCCTCTTGTTCTTCCTGCTCTCCTGTAGGCTCCTGCTGGGTAGGTTGAAGGAAGTGTAGGACGGGTACCACTATCGCGTCATTTATCCGAGTCCAGGTCCGGGGGAACTCTCCGAGAACGGTGCTGACCATTTCTTCCTTGTCCTCTGAGGGTTCAAGGTCATCTTGATCTTCACTTGGACTCTGTAGTTGCTCGGGGCACCGTTTTAGGTGGTCTCTGGAGACGGTGCTAGTGGTTTCTCCTCCATCCTTGGTAATTACACATACCTTCGGGTTGTTGTGGTCGGACTGCAGTACTGTGTACGAGTCTCTCTCCCACTGGTCGTCCAGCTTGTGAAGCCTTCTCTTCCGCTTCAGGACCTGCTCATCAGGTTCCAGGGGACCAGCAGGGGCATGATGGTTGAAGAGCCTCTCTTGCTTTTCTCTCGCTTGAGCCAGACTCCTCTCCAGTCTTCTTCTCCTTCAGGTAGGTGGGGCATTCTTGATAGGTCGTCTGCGTTGGCGTTGGTTCTGCCTGCCCGGTACTTGATTGTGAAGTCATAATTGGATAGCCGAGCCATCCACTGCTGTTCTAGGGCACCTAGTCTTGCATTGTCCAGGTGTGTCAGCGGGTTGTTGTCTGTGTACACAGTGAACTTTGCGGAGGCCAGGTAATGCTTAAACCGTTCTGTGATGGCCCACACCACTGCCAAGAATTCTAGCTTGAAGGAGCTGTAATTCTCTGGGTTTCTTTCAGTGGGCCTCAGCTTCCGGCTGGCGTACGCAATCACCCTTTCTCTGCCCTGTTGGTTCTGTGACAGTACTGCTCCCAGCCCCACATTACTGGCGTCTGTGTGGAGGATAAAAGGCTGGCCATAATCGGGGTAGGCCAGGATCTCATCCCCCGTGAGGGCCATCTTCATCTGGCGGAAGGACTCCTCTTCCGGCTTGTCCCACTTGAAGGGTGGCTTTTGGCTTCTGGATTTAGACTGGCCTATCAGGAGGTCCTGCATTGGAGCTGCCATCTTTGTGAACCCGGGGATGAACCTTCGGTAGTAGCCTACCAACCCGAGGAACTGTCTCACTTCTTTGATGTTTGAGGGGCTTGGCCAGCTCTTGATGGCTGTAACTTTGTCGGGGTCGGGGGCTACTCCCTCTGCACTCACCACGTGTCCTAGGTACTGGACCTTCGGTTTCAACAGGTGACACTTTGAGGGTTTCACCTTCAGGCCATAGCCTGCCAGGGCTTCGAACACCTCGGCCAGGTGCTTTAGATGGTCCTCGTAGGTCTTCGAATAGACAATAACATCGTCCAGGTAGAGTAGGACCGTCTCAAAGTTTCGGTGCCCTAGACAGCATTCCATCAGCCTCTGGAAGGTCCCAGGTGCGTTACAGAGCCCGAATGGCATACAGTTGAATTCGCTCAATCCCATTGGGGTGGTGAGGGCGGTGTTCTCCTTGTCAGTCTCTGCCACAGGAACCTGCCAGTACCCGCTAGTAAGATCCAAAGTAGAGAAGAAGTTAGCTGATTTTAGTGCGGCTAAAGACTCCTCTATCCTAGGTAACGGGTATGCGTCTTTATGGGTGATACGATTGACCTTTCTATAGTCCACACACATTCTCATGGTACCGTCTTTCTTTTTTTACCAAAACTAAGGGAGATGCCCAGGGGCTACAGCTATCTCTAATGACCCCAGCTTCTTTCATTTCTCTCAGCATGCCCTTTGCGTTCTGATAATGTGCGGGAGGTACAGGTCTGTGTCTCTCTTTTATTGGTGGGTGGCTCCCCGTGGGGATATGGTGTTCCTCTCCCTTTACTCGCCCAAAGTCTAGCGGGTGCTTACTAAAGATTCTCTCGTACTCCTGAACCACCCGGTAGACTCCTTGTTTTATGTGCAGGGGAGTAGAGTCAGTACCCACATGGAGTTTCTGGCACCAGTCCTCCTTGTGTTTCTGGGAGCCATTACCCTCCACCGGGGGAGATGGAGGCAAGGGTTCCACGACCCTGATAGCATTGTGTTCGACGGCAAACAATTTGGCTAGTGTAGCGTACCGGGGCAAGTGTACTTCCCTTTCCCCGATGTTTAAGATCCGGACGGGCACCCTTCCATGGCGGACATCAACCACCACCCGGGCTGTCAAAATGGTGGGCTTGCTGTCTGAGTACGCGGGTTCTACCATGGCTTGGTAGTCTCTCCCTCTTAACCCGATTGCAGTCCGACACCAGATCATCATTTCGCTTTTGGGAGGCATGGCAATGGGGAACGGGTCGCTCATCCTCACGCTACCGATCTCACCACCAGACAGTTCTACCTGTTGCCGTCTCATCAGGGCTCTTATCTCTTTCTAGAGGACCCTCTGTTGGCTGGCGCTGGCATTCATCGCCACCTGCTGCAAAATCACAATTACTTCTGAAAGACAGTTTTCAATCACATTAGTACTCAAGGTTATTTTAGGGTGACTTTCACGACGGTCAATGTCCACAATGATCACTCCCTGTGCCGGCAGTTCAACCTTACCAATCTTGATGGTCATCTCTCTGAACCCCACCTGCGGCACGGGTTGGCCATTGCTGGCGATGATGCTTAAGTCATCGTCTGGATAGCGGGTTATGTCAGCGTCACTCCAGTACCGCTTGAAAAGTACGTAGGGGATGGTAGTCACTTGAGGCCCGGTGTCCAGCAGTGCACTCATAGGGATACCGTCCAGCACCACGGGTAAAACCGGGCATCCCCCCACGTACTTATCGCGCCAATTAGACGGGCCTTGTGACCTTATGCCTGGGGGTTGGCCCTCTGCCCTAGGTCGGACCCATTTAAAGTACAGTACCTGGCTATGTGTCCTGGCTGGCTGCAACGGCGGCAAATCGGCTGTCCATCCTCAGTGTAACGGTCGGCGGGCCTCCCTCTGAACGACGGGATCCTCCTCTGTCGACGCCACAGGACATCCTCCGGGCTGGAAGCCAGCTTGATTGGTCCTGACGGTTCCACCTGCAACGACTGTACGGTCCTGGTCAATGCAGCCACACTCTTTGTTAGTTCTTGGACCTGATTGTGCAGGTTTGCAGGCTGGGATGGATTTAGGGCCTGTGCATCAGCCCCCACAAGGTCTGCGGGGTAGGGCGCCACCCCCTGGTGGTAAGTGATGGCAGGGCGCCGGGAAGCTACAGCGCCACCTGGTGCGGGTTCTCGGAGCACCCGGATTGCCCTATCTTTGAACTGTGCAAAAGTCAAATCGGGGTTCTGTAGGGCCATCAGGCGCAGCTGGGTTCTGTGGGCGCTGGACAGCAGACCTTCTATGAACTGGTCAGTCAACAGCTTATCGGTGTCCTGCACGCTGCCAGGGTTAGCTTGTTTGATTGCTCCCAGAGCTTCTTGCAGGTTTAAGGCATAGTCTCTGACACTATCTTGGGCCCGCTGCTTACATCCATAGAACCGCATTTTGATTTCTGCTGAGGTACGGGTATCAAAGGTGTTCCGTAGACAGGTCAGAACCCCCTTTACAGTCCTTTTCTCCTCAGCTGTCCAAGACTTTACCTCCCGCTGGGCCGCACCAGTTAACTGCCCTATTAGTATGCTTACTTTCTGTTCTTCTGTCAGGGGATAAACTTTGAATAAGCTATACAGTCTTTCTTTGAAGTCGCCCAAGGTATGCGACTCGCCGGCATACTGTGGCAGCCAGGCCCGCTCCGGGGATATAGGGCATGGAGAACGTCATCACAGCTGCAGCGGCTACGCTGGTGGTAGAGGGTCCCTCCACGTCCGACATCCTCCTCCCCACTAGTTAACCGTGGCCTACCTTCCGATGATCCTCTTCTGCAGGCCGCGGCTCCGCTCGCGCTGCTCTGGGCGAGGACCTTGCGTCACGTCCTAGTGATGTCAGCATCACTCTCTCTCCTTCAAGGAGCTTGCGCAGCGTCTCAGCGTAGGGCGGAGCTTCAGGTCTCGCGCGTTTTTGACGTCCACGCCCCTCTTCTTCCCGCGCGGCGTCCCGAAGATGGCGTCCGATGGCGGGAAAACGGCTGAAGATGGCGGGAAACGGCTCCGGATGGCGGGAAATGGCCCCGAATGGCGGGAAATCTCTTTTTAAGGTACGTATACAGTCTTTTCAGGCGCGCAATACCCGTTTGTGGCGGGTTGGTCACAATCCTGCCGACTACGCCAAAGCTGACTCACCCCCTGGGCCGTGGGGCACCCGGAACCGGGCTTCAGTGCGATGATGGGGGTACTAGTGGCAACCCGATCCCGTGGCTCAGGGTGGTCAGGCCAAATGCTGTGGCAGTCTATTTGTAGAGTTATGAATGTCCGACTACGCCACACGTGGATTGCGGTCAGGGATAACCGCCGCTGCAAGGCAGACCGCTGAGGCTGATGTTGGTGTGCAGCACAGGGATAGGATAACTCCCCACGGGAAGAGTGTAGGCTCAGGGCAGCGTATGTGAATGCTGGGGGTGATAGTGCAGGCTGCAATAATAAGAGTTCAGAGTCTGCTTCAAACAGTCCAGGGTCTTTATTGTAGGTATTACTAATGACCCAACAGGAGTACCGGGTAGGAATGGGCCTGGGTGTCTGAGAGCATTCGGGCGAGCCCCACTAGTCAGGGTGAGTGTGAAGGCCTATCGTTCTCTCTCTGCCCTTGCTGACTATCCCCCTTTTCGTGGTGTAATAGCCCACGTCCCTGAGCTGGCCGTGTACTTCGCCTGTATGGCTTGCGACTCGGGCCTTAGGTACCTTTTGCTTCTCCGTGCTGTTCTGGTCCCGCTGTGTGGCGGAGCCTCCAGGCTTCTTAGGCCAAGGGACCTGAAATCCCTCGCGGGTTGGTTCTCTGCTGCTGGGCTTGCAACCCTGACAGCCTCGGACCCCAATGTCCGGTAGTGTAGTTCTCTAGGCCAGGACCGGCTCTCGTCGCCTCTGTCCCTGGCTCGCAGCTTCTCCTCTGCCTCCCGGACTCCTCAGCTACAGCTGAACTGTCCCTCCTTCTCTGGGACTAGTCTCAGTCCTGAGCTAGGTCGTCCAGTTCTCTCTAACCCTGCCCTCAGTTCCAGCTTTTATAGGGGCAGCCAGCTCCCCCTACTGGCCTGGGACAGGAGGTGCTGTATGCTAATTGTCCCCGACCAGGGAACCTCCCTCCTGCTCTCAGACACAGCCTTTAATATTTGTGTCATCCAGGCCTGGGGTGACACACAAGAGCCAAAGAAGAGCAGAGATAGATAATAAGTAGGTGCGAAGGTGCACTAAACTGCTCAGCTCAGCCACACCAAGAGTGCACCGAGTGCCTGCGCTTGTTTTCACCAGTCAATAGTCTCCCTTAATCCAGACAAAAAAGCTAAGTATGGTATTTTTGGACAGATCTGCAATGATGGCTTCAACGTAGGGGTGAGCAAAGCCTACATTATGATGTTAAAACTGGAAAGCTGCGGTGTGGCCTGCAAGACAAGGTGGCAGCAGCTTAACTGCATAGCTCCAGCCAGCCAGGATTAAAACCAGCTAAAAGCAGCACACAGCATCGTCCTACAGCCTATTACCTAACACCCAGTGGCAGCAGAATACCCAGGGCCCATGATGACCAGGGGAAGGTCTCAAAAAAGAGGATCCCCGGCGAGATTGGAGGCTTTCTTTCAAAGGGGACAAACAACCAGAACAGTGAGTAAGATGGCACCTGCCTCTCCTGCAACTTCTTCACACTCCTCAGGGGGAGGGGAAGCAGAGAATGTGAAACACAGCAGCAGGGATAATGAGCCCACAGCACCAATGACAAGGGGAGATATGCAAGAATTTCTGGCTGCAATTCGCTGCTCCATGAAGGAAAATATGCAGGCAATGTTACTGGAGATGAAAGGGGAGATTACTTCCATAGGGGATCGTACTTCCCACATTGAAAACAAGATGGAAGAATATGCCAGAACGATCAATGCCTTGGTAGATGAAAATGAGGTACTCAGGGAAGAGATGTCTCGAGTCACTGATAAAGTTTATGACTTAGAAGATAGATCCAGACGTAACAATGTGAGGCGTAGGGGAATCCCTGAAGAAGTGCCAGATAAGGATCTCTCTGAGTTCATGCGACGCTTCCTGGTGGCTGTATTACCTGAGGTTGCCCCTAATGAATTAATGGTGGACAGGATTCACAGAACACCGAAGCCCAGACACGTAGATCCTACCCCGCCTAGAGATACCTTGGAACACATTCATTTCTTCACTACGAAGGACATGTTCCTATACCAACTAAGGAAAACCCCCAGGCTGCCTGAGGAATTTCAAAATCTGCAGGTCTTTCCAGATCTTTCTGCGGCTACCCTGGCAAAGAGAAGAGAATTTGCCCATTTGTGCAGGGCATTGAGAGAGGCCGGCATATGGTATAGATGGGGATTCAACCCAGTAAAAATTGGATTTTTGTATGCGGCTCATAACAATTTCCTCCTTTATGTGTAACTATGAGTATACAATTTTTCTCGTTGAAATGGTTAAATTCACCTGCCAAACGCTCTATGTTGTGGAGGGAGGTGAGGAAATCGAAGGCAGATATTGTGTGTCTGCAGGAGACGCATTTATTGGCAGCTGATAATCATAGATTGCATCAGGCACAATTCCCCCATATATTCTTTGCAAATGCCCAGACTAAGACAGCAGGAATCTGTATTATGATAAAAAATTCAGTGGCCTTCCAGAACATTCAGATGTGTACAGACCCCATGGGTAGATACTTGGTGTTGGTGTGTACATTGAATGGGACCCCTCATACGATTTCAGCACTATACGCCCCAAATTCTGCCCAGCTCCCATTTGTGCGAAAAGTCCTCTCTACCATTTCAACACTTAAACAAGGGGAGGTTATTGTATGCGGGGATTTCAACATGCCAATGGATGGTACTTTAGGCTGCTCATCTAGATCAGGTCGCCCTCGGAGAGAATTGGGCAAGTTGGTCCATGAATTTGGTCTGCACGATTTTTGGAGATACTCTCATGCCAGTGAAAGGGACTATACTTTTCATTCTCTCCGACATGGGTCATATAGTAGGATTGACTTATTCCTAGTAGACAATAGAGCTCTCAATAGATGTATATCTGCGGAGGTTGGAACGCTTACGTGGTCTGACCATGCACCGATCTACCTACGTGTACATCTTGCGCACCAATTCAACCCAACACCACACTGGCGACTAAACACCTCTTTATTATTGAATGACTCTATAATGACAAAAGCAACAGCAGAATTGACATCTTATTTTGAATTAAACGACAATGGCACAGTTTCCGACGAGACTTTATGGACAGCGCACAAAGCGGTGATACGGGGAGTCTTCTTACAACAAGCGTCACAATTGAAAAGAAAGAGGGAGCAACACAGGACTGACCTCCTGACTGAGTTGAAAAAGCTAGAAATATTAAATAAAACCTCCCCCTCCCCAGCTACCACTGAGGCCATATATCAGCTCAGATTTAAACTGCGTTCTGATCTGCTGGCAGTATATGAATATAACCTCCGCAAGTTCCAACTTAGTCACTACGCCATGGGAGATAGGCCTGGAGCCGTTTTGGCCAGGCGGGTCAAGAAAAGG
Source organism: Phyllobates terribilis (assembly GCF_046119375.1). Taxonomy (NCBI): domain Eukaryota; kingdom Metazoa; phylum Chordata; class Amphibia; order Anura; family Dendrobatidae; genus Phyllobates; species Phyllobates terribilis. The sequence goes on along the minus strand of NW_027362768.1, from coordinate 110,820,314 downwards.
GCTGCAAAATCCAGAATAGATCATCTACGGGACTCAAAAGGGTTGATAGCCAGAAGTCCGAAGGACATAGCTGCAGTCTTTGCTGCATACTATAAATCTTTATATAACCTAAAAGATGATGTTGATACCCCACAGCCACAACAGTCAGATATTGATCAATATTTGAGTGATTTGAAGCTCCCGAAGGTTTCCCGGGAACAGTTACAAATATTGAATGCCCCCTTCACAGAAGTGAAAGATGTTATTAATTCATCCAAATGTCACAAGACCCCTGGCCCAGACGGCATGGCTAATGAGTACTATCGTGGTTTCCAAAAAATTCTTACCCCATACCTTATCAGGTTATATAATACCTGGAGAGACTCGGAAAAGGTAGCAGTACCTAATTTGGAGGCTACGATCGTCACATTGCCTAAGCCTGGAAAGACCCCTGATTCTCTCTTGGCTGTTAGACTAAATTGTGTCATTCCTTCCCTGATATCCTCGGATCAAGTTGGTTTTGTAGCTGGTAGGGAAGCTAAAGATGGTACGAGGAGGATGTTGGATCTGATCAGAGTGGCAGAGTTGAGCGGCCTCCCCAGTGCACTCCTGTCGCTAGATGCTGAGAAAGCGTTTGATAGGGTGCACTGGGGATACCTTAAAAGTCTTTTGCTTAAATTTGGACTAAAAGGACCTATTCTGTCTGCGATTAACGCATTGTACTCCACTCCTTCCGCTGAGGTTTTGACGTCTGGTTTCCTCTCTGAATCCTTCCCCATAACAAATGGAACACGGCAGGGCTGCCCCTTATCTCCAGTCATATTTGCTTTATGTATGGAGCCCTTGGCTGAAAAGATTAGAAATAACTCAGAGATTTCAGGCATCTCGGTGGGGGGGGTCCTCCCACAAAATCGGTCTTTATGCAGACGATGTGGTTATCCCATGCACTGATCTGGACAGGTCCTTCTCTGCCATTATGTCCGATCTCAAAACGTTTACAAACATCTCGTATTATAAACTGAATGCAGCTAAGACGGTTGTCCTGCCGATTCTTGTTCCGTTGTCACTTAGGCAAAGACTGGAAGGGGCATACCCTTTTCAGTGGGCGCAGGAAGGAATGACGTATTTGGGTATCACCTTAACCCTTTCAAAACAATTGGTGGAAGTAAATTTTACTAGACTGATAAATACGGTGCGGGAGGAGCTGGCGGTATTACAAAACGTTGTTGCATCGTGGATAGCCAGGATAAGTATTTTTAAAATGAAGGTCCTTCCAAAAATGTTATACTATTTTAGGTGCATCCCAATTAAAATCCCTTCTAAAATCATAAATACCCTTCAAAGACTGGCTAATAATTACGTTTGGGACAATAGGAGACCGATGGTGTCTGGTAGACTTCTGTATTATCCATATGACATGGGAGGGATGGGCATGCCCAATCTCATAGCCTACTATAGAGCGGCGGTCTTGATGGGAATCAGGGACTGGTGGAACATGGACAACGGCCACAAATGGTTGCAAATAGAGTTCTTACTTGCCCAAAACCATTCTACCAGATTGATATTGGAGACAGAAGTAGTGAAGCGAAACACTATGGTCGCCGTGTTACCAACATCGGAGGCTACTATGCATTGTTGGAGGAATTTGGCATCCAAACTGCTGTTACTCCCCAGGACTGAGATCTCTTTACGAGCTCTAGAATATCATATTCCATATATTAACCTTCAACGTTGGGTGTCAGCTGGAGTTCAATCGCTAGCAGACCTGTTGGAGGACAATGTAATAATTCCTTTTGATAAACTAGTTATGAGATTCCCGGACCTACGGCCCTTGTTTTACCAGTATTTGCAAGTAAGGCATTTACTTCACTCTACACAGACATCCCCCTTTTTTATTCTACCTAAGGATAAAAGAGCTATGGGTTATTTTCTCCACTCTAAGACCGGTTCTAAGGGGGTTTCTATACTTTATAGGGCTCTAAACGACCCAGATCTGGACGATAAATTGACGTATATGACTCATTGGGAACGGGATCTAAGAATTTCTACGAACCCTCAGGACTGGCGGGATGGTTTGGATGAGGTCCAGCGAGTTTCGTCGCGTTTAAACCACCTAGAGCAGCTTAAAAAGACGCACATGAAATGGTACTACTACCCGGCACAGATGGTACACTTCGGGTCTGAATCATCATCTTTATGTTGGAGAGGATGCAATGGGGAAGGCTCGTTGGGCCACATGTGGTGGTTTTGTCCAAAACTTCAATCACTATGGAGGGCATTGGATAGTTTGATATGGGATCTACTGGGGACTCACCTGGAGATAACACCTAGTATGGGAATACTTCATATAGGATTAATGGATGTCCCCTGGGAAATTAGAGGAATTTTGTCACATATCCTGATCGCAGTTAGATCAGCTATCGCGGCTAAATGGAAAGGAGTGGGCATCCCTGCGGTGGGGGAGATAGTGACCAGACTAAACACGAACTGTCAATATGAAAGGGCTCTGGCACACACACTCAAGGCAAAGAAGAAAACTGATAAAATATGGGAACCTTGGTTAAACAGCCCATTGTTTATACATGGGGAACGCTGAGGAAGCGGGATATTTTGTGTGCCGTTCTGAGTTTGGGTGACGCGCGGGACGATTCTGGGCCCCTCTCCCTACCTTGCACCTCCGATCTTGCAATAGAGAAAATATGAGCCATGCGACATTCACAGCACTTACGGATATAAATTATTTCTCACAACCATCTAATATATGGGGAATTTAATGTAATTAATCCATTGTTTTTTCTTTTGTTTTCTTTTATGTATATGTATTTTCCTTTCATTTTATTTTTATACTGTTCATTTTATACATTTTGCAAGCCCAGAGGTTGGGGCACAGTTTTGGGCATCTGTTGGCCCTATAGATTGTATGTTCTGATTTTTGTGCAAAATTCAATAAACACATTGTTTAAAAAAAAAAACTGGAAAGCTGAGAATATTGGGAAACTCTGTTTCCATCAGAACAAGTGCTACGCATTTATGGTATACTGCATGACATCATAAGGGGGTGATTAGTATCTCCCACTATGAACCACAGTAAGGAGCCACTAACAAGAAGTTCTCTATGGCGGTCTTGGTTCTTCCATGCCAATAACCGTATGCAGTTTAATCCTTTTAGTCGAAAGCAGGAGGATATTCCGATTTGCAATATGAAATGACATGACGACAACCTCATTGGAATCACAGCGCTCCCTAAAGTCTCTCGGCCCTCACATGTTATAAAGCTGTTTTATGTATATCTCCCTTCGGCCACTTCTTCTTGCTTACAGTGACAGTTCACTGCTTTTTGCTGAAATCTTTCCGACACGGGTGGTTGCACTTATCCTAACAATTTCACAAGGACAGGTTTATGCAGTTTGTACCTTTGCTGCCTGGGTGCTTGTCCTGTCATGTACCTCTTGTACTAAAAAACAACAGAGGAATGGGACAGACTCTCCGGGAGAGCTCACAATGTGTAATAGAGGCTACAGGATGGGCGGCATTCATTAGAGGACTTTGTATCCATGTATTAGCAGATGTTTGTACATTTTGTATCTCTATGATATCCTGTACATTCCTATCATTTCTCTTACCACCAGACTGCATGTAAAAATTTTCCCATGATTTGTACTAGATTTAATCCCATACATCTGTGTGTAAACAGCTAGAAGTTATATTTTGCCTGATTAATACATGAACATTGCTATATCCAATGCCTTGAAAAAGTATTCATACCCTGTGAACTTGTCCACATTTTTTCACTTTGAGACTATTAGGGATCAAACAGTATCATGAAGAAAAGGAATACACCAGACAGGTCAAGGATAAAGTTGTGGAGAAGAGTAAAGCAGGGTTAGGGTATAAAAAAAATGGCCCAAGCTCTGAACGTCTCATGGAGCACTGTTCAAGCCATTACCCAAAAATGGAAGGCATATGGCTCAGTAATTCTACATTTTTGGGGTTTTCCGGTGGGTACATAGCGGCCTTTGTACACACATTTCATCTTGCAGAACATAAGATAAAAACAAAATAAGAAAATACCCTTTAGTAAGCAAATAAATAGTAATAGTACATTTAAATAACATGAGTTACTTAGTTCACATTGTTTTAATAAAAAAAAAAAGTTAAATCAGTTTTTTTTTAGGTTTCATTTTTGTTTTTTGTACCTTGTACAAACAGGGTCGTGTCTCCTCCTTTTTGGGCTGTTCATTTTATTTATATAGCTATCCATAGGCCGGTGTCTGAACAGTCGGGATCCAGGTCTTGCTCTGCCTTTATATATTTTTACGTCTGCTGACACATCGTGAGGTGAACTACAAGAGTTAGGTACAGTCCCAATAATTTATTTAGACATTAATCTTCATCTTATAAGGAACAGCAAAATAAAACACGGTATCTGTGGAGCACACGGATGAGGTTTCTATGGTCCCGGTTGCATGTTATGATGGAAGAATTACTGCTGGAGGAAGAATTACTGCTGGAGGCTTTGCTACCGTGCACTTGTATAGAATACATAGATTCCATTATATGGTTGACTTTACAGTATATGTTATCATTACAAGGTTCATCACGTAATCTGGCTGGTGTCCTGTACCAGTGTAACCCAATACAGCTTTTCTCAAAAACTTTTTAACTCTCAGTTCCAAAATAAAATGACTAATTGTTACGGCATGGCAAGCAGTCACCCCTGTAGTATTTTATCTGCTGCTATTGAGATAGCAGTAGTAATTGCACAGCTTTATACTGCTGAAAGACATAACACTTGTGTGATCCTAGTGGGAGAAATGCAACCAAGTGCAATAAAAGTGAAGAACATAATGACATTTCCCTGATTTACCTTGATTACTTTACTTTTTACCATTATTTAAAGCAAAAACAATTGCACTTAGGCAGGATTGAGTCTTTTTCTGCTTTTAGTAGATTTGAGCTATCCCTACAGGAGTATTAATTTTGATTAGATCACATATCCCTAACCCTAAAGTAAAGATCCACTTTTATTGTTATGTAAAAGAGTAGCCATTGTTTTGATTTTTTTTTCCATAAATCCACAGAACATGTGAAAATAAGCAACTGTGTAATATATCTTATCAGAAAAATCTGCGTTTTTTTTCTCGTCCTGGACTGAACTTTCATTCTCAGTTCATGGGTAAAATCTCTATTCAGTGAAAACAGATGTTCACATTACTGAGATCAGAGACGAAAGTTGGTGCTCATAAAGTTCTATGGAGATGGGAGGAGCTAGATGCAGACACAGACATTCTGCTGCAAGTCCTCCTTAAAAAACAGTTACAGTTCTACATAGGAGATGAGAGTTGTTGCATGCAAAGTTCTATCACAGTAATGGGAAAATCTGTATTTACTGAAAGCAGATTTTACCAGTGAATTGAGAATTTTGAGAATAAATGATATACAGTTAGGTCCATATATATTTGGACAGAGACAACATTTTTCTAATTTTGGTTCTAGACATTACCACAATGAATTTTAAACAAAACATTTCAGATGCAGTTGAAGTTCAGACTTTCAGCTTTCATTTGAGGGTATCCACATTAAAATTGGATGAAGGGTTTAGGAGTTTCAGCTCCTTAACATGTGCCACCCTGTTTTTAAAGGGACCAAAAGTAATTGGACAATTGACTCCAAGGCTATTTCATGGACAGGTGTGGGCAATCCCTTCGTTATGTCATTCTCGATTAAGCAGATAAAAGGCATGGAGTTGATTTGAGGTGTGGTGCTTGCATTTGGAAGGTTTTGCTGTGAAGTAAACATGCGGTTAAAGGAGCTCTCCATGCAGGTGAAACAAGCCATCCTTAAGCTGCAAAAACAGAAAAAAAAACATCCGAGAAATTTCTACAATATTAGGATTGGCAAAATCTACAGTTTGGTACATCCTGAGAAAGAAATAAAGCACTGGTGGTGAACTCATCAATGCAAAAAGACCTGGGCACCCACGGAAGACAACAGTGGTGGATGATCGCAGAATAATCTTCATGGTGAAGAGAACTAAGTGAACAACACTCTCCAGGAGGTAGGCGTATCAATATCCAAATCTACCATAAAGAGAAGACTGCATGAAAGTAAATACAGAGGGTTCACTGCACGGTGCAAGCCACTCATAAGCATCAAGAATAAAAAGGCTAAACTGGACTTTGCTAAAAACATCTAAAAAAGCCAGCACCGTTCTGGAAGAACATTCTTTGGACAGATGAAACCAAGATCAACCTCTACCAGAACGATGGAAAGAGAAAAGTATGGCGAAGGCGTGGTACAGCTCATGATCCAAAGCATACCACATCATCTGTAAAACACGGCGGAGGCAGTGTGATGGCTTGGGCATGCATGGCTGCCAGTGGCACTGGGTCACTAGTGTTTATTGATGATGTGACACAGGACAGAAGCAGCCGAATGAATTCTGATGTATTCAGAGCTATACTGTGTGCTCAGATCCAGCCAAGTGCAGCCAAACTGATTGGTCGTCGTTTCATACTACAGATGGACAATGTCACAAAACATAAAGCCAAAGCAACCCAGGAGTTTATTAAAGCAAAGAAGTGGAATATTCTTGAATGGCCAAGTCAGTCACCTGATCTCAACCCAATTGAGCATGCATTTCACTTGTTAAAGACTAAACTTGAGACAGAAAGGCCCACAAACAAACAGCAACTGAAAACCACCGCAGTGAAGGCCTGGCAGAGCATCAAAAAGGAGGAAACACAGCGTCTGGTGATGTCCATGAGTTCAAGACTTCAGGCAGTCATTGCCAACAAAGGGTTTTCAACCAAGTACTAGAAATGAACATTTTATTTACAATTATTTAATCTGTCCAATTACTTTTGGTCCCTTTAAAAACAGGGTGGCACATGTTAAGGAGCTGAAACTCCTAAACCCTTCATTCAATTTTAATGTGGATACCCTCAAATGAAAGCTGAAAGTCTGAACTTCAACTGCATCTGAATTGTTTTGTTTAAAATTCATTGTGGTAATGTCTAGAACCAAAATTAGAAAATGTTGTCTCTGTCCAAATATATATGGACCTAACTGTATTCAGGAGGAGAAAAAATGGATTTCTCTAATAATGTGAAAATAACCAACTTTGTAATGTATCTTATTAGCAAAAACCATTTTTTTCTCCTCCTGAATTGATCATTGATTCTCAAAATTTTCAATTTACTGGTAAAATCTGCCGTCAGTAAATACAGATTTCCCCATTAATGAGATAGGAGATGAGAGTTGTTATATGCAAAGTTCTATGTAGGACTGTAACTTAAGGAGGACTTGCAGCAGAATGTCTGTGTCTGCCTCTAGCTCCTCCCATCTCCATACAACTTTATGAGCAGCAACTGTCATCTCCAATCTCAGTAATGGGAAAGTCTGTATTCACTGAATATAGATTTTACCAGTAAATTGAGAATTTTGAGAATAAAAGATAAGTTCAGGAGAAGACAGAAGCACATTTCCCTGATAAGATATATTACAAAGTTTCTTATTTTCAGATTTACTATTGATTGCTGGAAAAAAATTAAAATTGACGGTTATTCTTTAAGGCCTGGCCACCGCAGACAATAAAGGTATATATGTAGACTATGCTATCATTACACCATCAGTGGGAGGGCTGACACCTTCAGGCTTTGAACCTTTCAGCTTTCATAAAGGCACTAAGGGGCCGATTCATCAAATGGATTTCACCAAAATTTTGGCATAAAACTGTTGAAAATGTTGTAAAATTTTTGCTTAACACATAGTTGCCAATGCCATTAACTATCTTCAGTGTAAAAAGAAGAAAGAGTCCTGGAAGTAATTATATGGCCCCCCACAGAACCGTGATCTAAACATCATTGGGTCTATGTGGGATTACAAGGAGAGAAAGAAGGATATTTGCAAGCCTAGTCTGGTCTTTTCTGCAGTAACATATGGATGCGAAACCTGGATGATGAAGAAACAAGACAGAAGAATCAATGCCTTTGAAATGTGGTGCTGGAGAAGGATGTTATCAATACCATGGACGGCATGAAGAACAAACAAATCAATTTTGGAACAAATCAAGCCAGACGTGTCACTCGAAGCAAGTATCATCAAGCTACGACAGGCCTACTTTGGACACATCATACGAAGATAGCAATCACTGGAGAAGGACATCATGGTCAGAAGAATAGAAGGAATAAGGTGAAAAGGAAGACCAGCAACCCAATCACTTGATACTATCAAGATAACGGCAGAGAAGACCCTGGTGGACCTATCTAGGCTTGCACAAAATCGATTTTCCTACAGAGCGTTCATCCATCAAGTTGCCGTGGCTCGAGATCAAGCTGAAAGCCGCTAATTATAATAATACATCTACAGAAGATCTGTAGTTAGCTCTCCAAGGTGTTTGGAGCAACCATTCTGTCGAGTTCCTACAAAAACTATGTGCAAGTGTATCGAGAATTGATGCTGTTTTGAAGTCAAAGAATGATCACTAGATATGGGCAGATCAATTTGCGGGACTTTAGTCCATCAATTAGGTCACAGTTCTGGTACGGGATATCTGGAAACCTCTTACTTTATTCTGGGCTTTTGATTTGCCAGGCTGGCACAACGTCATCTGTGCGTCATATAGCAATGATGACAGTGATCCAGCCTGGCTAATCAAAAGCCATGCCGGGAATCTCATAAGAGACTCACGAGCCTCCTGCCCAGCGGCCAGAGACTACAAACCTGACAAAGGGACCGGCGTTCTGGACGTCAATCCATATCTAGTGATCACACTAAATATTGATTTGATGATTTCTCTTTTGCTATTTGATAAAAATAAGCAGAACACCTCTATTTTTGAAAATATTACTTTCCAGAATTTGTTCCACATCTTTCTAAAACCATGGCACATTACGGAATGTTTTTTCTCGCTTTGGCTTTCCTTTCCGTGCTGATGTTCAATATTCGAAAGATCAAAGCTGGACATAAAAAGTCTATTGTACTCACAGAAACTGAAAAACAGAGCACAGAAACTGGCTGGTTCAGATACAATGGGGTTTGGAGTTACACATTACCACTCAGCTATTCATACGTTAATGTAGATTATGGTTTGGACTGCAGGGAGTTAAAAGTTATCCAGGGAAAAGGGGTATATAAAACTCATTCTCTCATCACTTCCCATGGCACTTCTGTACCGCTGGAATCTCAGGAATCCCAAACAAGTTGAGCTTTTATCTTCTTTTGTTATCAAAAAGATTAGAAGGAAACTTCTGCCCACCACATCAAAACACATTTCCTCCAGATGCATTCATGAATTTTCTGTTTGGGAGAAGGAACGAATACAGTGGGCTAACAGCTGAGCTATCATCAGAAAAGTTACACTATATATAGATCAAGGCGAGAGTGGAGCAATGCAAATGTTATCAGCGACCTAGAGTCCTGATTGCTACAGTAATCTAGTAATGCGGAGAGGAGGGAGTGTTGGATTTATCGCTCTACACCTTGTTCATTAAGAAGCAAAACTAGTAATGCTGATGTAGGAAGTTTCTGGATTGTGACTCATATAATAACTTTTTTTTATTCATCAGGGAAACCAGGAATAAATATGGACCTGGGAAAAAAATATAATCTTGGCCAATGTCTTGCAAGTAAAACTAATACATTAAATGTTGTATAGACAGATATAAGTGATAAGATGGTAGCTATTTCAGATATGTCTAGATGAAAGCCATGACTGGGTATTCAGTGTGCAGGTGTCACGGGTGTATCAAGTGTCACAGACAGTCACTCTGGATCCGACTGTAGAAGGTCACTGCACTTGGCATTGCAGACGCTTTCTTGATCCTCTTATCTCTGTGGTGTAGTGATAGCCTTCTCCCTTTAGAACCCAGCAGCGACCTCCACCTTCTGCTGCTAATTGACACACCCTTGCTTGGGAGTTAAAAACTCTCAGTGTCTCCATAAAGTCACAGGTGATAGTTCTATGTTCCTCTCTCCATGCCTGGAGTGCTAGTAGTCGGCTAGTTTCTTCTTGGAGTTCCCTTGGATGACAGTTGGCGTAATCTCTCTGGTGTCTTCTCAAGCTAAGTGTATACCCTTTACTTGTTTACCTTGTTATCTTTAGTTTCAGTGAGGCCTGACTAGTGTTTAACCCGTCCCCTTCCTACCTAGTGCCTAGCTCTAGAAACATTCAGGGATTAGGTTTCCTGCTTGGCGATAGGTGCGGAACCTACACTGCTCAAAAAAAATAAAGGGAACACTTAAATAACACATCCTAGATCTGAATGAATGAAATATTCTTATTTAATACTTTGTGCTGTACAAAGTTGAATGTGCTGACAACAAAATCACACAAAAATCATCAATGGAAATCAAAGTTATTAACCAATGGAGGCCTGGATTTGGAGTCACCCCCAAAATTAAAGTGGAAGAACACACTACAGGCTGATCCAACTTTGATGTAATGTCCTTAAAACAAGTCAAAATGAGGCTCAGTATTGTGTGTGGCCCCCACATGCCTGTATGACCTCCCTACAACGCCTGGGCATGCTCTTGATGAGGTTGCGGATGGTCTCCTGTGGGATCTCCTCCCAGACCTGGACTAAAGCATCCGCCAACTCCTGGACAGTCTGTGGTGCACCGTGACGTTGGTGGATGGAGCGAGACATGATGTCCCAGATGTGCTCAATCGGATTCAGGTCTAGGGAACGGGCGGGCCAGTCCATAGCTTCAATGCCTTCATCTTGTAGGAACTGCTGACACACTCTAGCCACATGAGGTCTGGCATTGTCCTGCATTAGGAGAAACCCAGGGCCAACCGCACCAGCATATGGTCTCACAAGGGGTCTGAGGATCTCATCTCGGTACCTAATGGCAGTCAGGCTACCTCTGGCAAGCACATGGAGGGCTGTGCAGCCCTCCAAAGAAATGCCACTCCACACCATTACTGACCCACTGCCAAACCGGTCATGCTGAAGGATGTTGCAGGCAGCAGATCGCTCTCCACTGCATTTCCAGACTCTGTCATGTCTGTCACATGTGCTCAGTGTGAACCTGCTTTCATCTGTGAAGAGCACACAGGGCGCCAATGGCGACTTTGCCAATCCTGGTGTTCTGTGGCAAATGCCAAGCGTCCTGCACGGTGTTGAGCTGTGAGCACAACCCCTATCTGTGGACGTCGGGCCCTCATACCACCCTCATGGAGTCGGTTTCTAACCGTTTGTGCAGACACATGCACATTTGTGGCCTGCTGGAGGTCATTTTGCAGGGCTCTGGCAGTGCTCCTCCTGTTCCTCCTTGCACAAAGGCAGAGGTAGCGGTCCTGCTGCTGGGTTGTTGCCCACCTACGGCCCCCTCCACGTCTCCTGGTGTACTGGCCTGTCTCCTGGTAACGCCTCCATCCTCTGGACACTACGCTGATAGGCACAACAAACCTTCTTGCCGCAGCTCGCATTGATGTGCCATCCTGGATGAGCTGCAATACCTGAGCAACTTCCGTGGGTTGTAGAGTCCGTCTCATGCTACCACGAGTGTGAAAGCACAACCAACATTCAAAAGTGACCAAAACATCAGCCTGAAAGCATTGGTACTGAGATGTGGTCTGTGGTCCCCACCTGCAGCACCACTCCTTTATTGAGTGTTTCTTGATATGTGCCAATAATTTCCATCTATTGTCTATTCCATTTGCACAACAGCATGTGAAATTGATTGTCAATCAGTGTTGCTTGCTAAGTGGACGATTTGATTTCACAGAAGTTTGATTTACTTGAAGCTATATTCTGTTGTTTAAGTGTTCCCTTTATTTTTTTGAGCAGTGTATTTAGGGATGATAAGATAGTCAAGGTGATATTAGTTCTGCCTAGGGGTCTCCACTCCCTAGTTGTTGGGCGCCCTTCCCCCTCTTCCCGTTGTTGTACACTTGTTCCTTCCCTCACCTTGCTTGAGAGCAGGGCTACATCTTGCTTGTATAAGGTTAAAAAAAATAAAAAAGGAGGAGAGGCTTGTATGTTCCTAAAATCTTGAGATGCTCTTGACAAAGCCGGAAGGGTGAAACCCTTTGGGCAAGAAATATGAAGTGTGCTGTTTTATGGAGTTTTAAATGATCTTAAAACACTGTTTTATCTATGCGAGTAAAATACATTGGCCCTAATAAATCAGTCCTTACTGTTTTACTCTATTAGTTGGATTGTTTGTTTGTCCTATAGAAGTAGCGCTGAAGGATTATTCCCCTGGATGCTGTGTAATGTGGAGGAGCTGATAAAGATCCACTGTCATCTTTGAAACCACTAAATAGACTATCAGTACATCTGACGCTGGTTGTGAGTAAATATTGAATCTGTATTACCTTATGTTTTGAGTGATCCAAAATTATATTTATTATGATGTTTCAAAAATCCAGCTTTTCAGGCTCTAATCACTTCTGTATGGAGAGGTGAGTGCCGCTGATGACATTACGTCAGCTCATAAAAAAACTAAATGTCTGCTAAATTAAATAGGTAATCCCCTATATGAAAAATATGAAAAATAAATATCTATAACCTACAAGAAGGGTAAGAAAGCCAAGAATAGTTACAAATTTAAAAAAATATATATATGTTCAATATAGATTTAATAAAATACTAAGCATAAGGTATAAGAGGAGGCAAAAAGGGACCCCAATAAGGATCTAGGGACCACTGTATGACACAAAGATAAAGATATAAAGGTCTCTCACATATGTCAATAATACTGCTACATAGTAAAATAGAAATGTCAATATGCACACAAATAAGCAAAATATTTCATGGAGAAGCTATATCTATTAACACTAGTGTTGAGCGAGTATGTTCTATTAACCCTTTCACCGAGTATGCTCGTGCCGAGCTCCGAGTATTTACAGCTGCTCGGTGATATGTTTGAATCGCTCCCGTGTGCATGATTTGCAACTGTTTGACAGTTTTATTACATGTGAGGAATGTCTATTTCTTACACATTCCTCACATGTAATAAAGCTGCCAAACAGTTGCAAATCATGCACATGGGAGCGATTCAACCTTATCACCGAGCAGCTGTAAATACTCGGAGCTCGGCCCGAGCATACTCGGACAGAACATACTCGCTCAACCCTAATTAACACACAAATGGGTAATATATTGCACAAAAAGGTATATCACTATATTAGTTATTGCCTATAATATGACAATATATTATAGAAATACCTCAGAGCCCCGTTTTGACATGCATTTCACCGCCACCTGCGGTTTTGTCAGGAATAATTATTACAATTTGTGCTGCTCACTAGTGTTGAGCGAGTATGTTCTGTTAACCCTTTCGCCGAGTACGCTCGGGCCGAGCTCCGAGTATTTATAGCTGCTCGGTGATATGTTTGAATCGCTCCCGTGTGCATGATTTGCGACTGTTTGACAGTTTTATTACATGGGAGGAATGTCTATTTCTTACACATTCCTCACATGTAATAAAGCTGCCAAACAGTTGCAAATCATCCACACGGGAGCGATTTAACCATATCACCAAGCAGCTATAAATACTCGGAGCTCGGCCCGAGCATACTCAGACAGAACATACTCGCTCAACACTAGTGCTCACCCATCATTTTTTTTCTTGTATTTAAGGATCAGCCATCTCCAGGGAACCGCTATGGGGGTGGTGTGCACACCCTCATATGCTAATTTATTCCTAGGGTTGTGGGAGAGAGAGGTGGTCCAAAATATGTGTGAATTTGATGTGGCGGTCTCGTGGTCTAGATATATTGATGATCTTCTATTCATATGGATATACCTTCTCTATGAAATATTTTGCTTGTGTGCATATTAATACTTGTATTTTACGATGTAGCAGTATCATTGACATATGTGAAACACCTCCACATCTTTATCTTTGTGTCATACAGTGGTTAGGTCAGCACATACCTGCAGAGATGGCGGGCGCAATTAGCAAGTATTATGCATGTGTATGCATGTGGAAACTTAATGTCATCAGTGCCGCTCACTTCTATATCAAGAGCTGAGTGACATAGGAGAAATCAATGTTGAATGAAGAAGTTGTGATGGTGGTCCGGGCCAGATGGGGAACGTGAAGAACTTTAACTGCGTCTAAACATCGGTGTATTTAATTCTCCATTTCTAATGCGTGATGCTAACTTAGAGGTAATATTGGTCTTCATGTAGTGTTTTTTGTTTTTTCTTATTCAGCAAGTGTGCAAAGATGAGAGAATTATAACAATACTCATCCAGTGTAGCTTTTAATGGGGCAGTTTAAACTAGTGCCTAGGATAGCATGAGCTGTAAGAACAGCCCTCGGGAAGGGGAAATAGAAGAATTATCCTCATCTAATTTCAGAAGTATTTAAGAAAATTATGTTTGTTCTTTTGTACTAAATGGATCAAGGTACTGCTTATTTCTAGATTTACTGGGCATTATGATAACATTATCAGTATACAATTGTCTTTCGATAAAAAGTTAAAATAGGTTAGTGATGTGATAGGCCTGCCTAAAAATATTTATTTTGGGGCATGCTTTAAACTGTGGACATTGGGAATTTACCATATTGTCTGGGGTAAAGTATTACAGACAACTGGTCCAGCGCAATAAAAGTCTTGGAGATGAGAGTGGCAGATTCAGATACTGGAATATGTTAGGATCATTAGCAGAATGGAGAACACAAATAATGAGTGATACATTTATATTCTATAGCAGAATGGCAACCAGTTTAATGACTGGCACAGGGTGGAGGCATCGCTGTAGCAGTTGGATAGAAACATGAGCCTGGCTACTGCATTTGGGAAAAGTTGGAGAGGGAAGAGTTTAGTGAGAAGAAGGAGCTGCAGTAGCTTAGACGAGAATGAATTAGAGAACTCATATGCAGCCAACAAGTTATACAGAAGCATGGGAAATATTGGTTTGAACTTGTGCCATAAATCTAGTAATGCCAAAGGCAAATGCTTATTTGCTTATTCTGCTTCTCCCAAAGTCTTTACCTATGAGTTGAGAGTTAGCTATTTCCCATGGATATCAAGTGTTTTTTTTATATATGAGCAAAGACATGCTGAGAACAGAAGGTTTCACCTTCTCTATATTTATCAAGGACTTAATATACTACTCTGTGGCTGCAACACTATATGAAGGCGTGATCAGTGATTAGAAGATTAATCAGCTACATGGATTAGTACTTTTAGTTTAAAAATGAAGTTGCCTTCCAATACAAATCTGTAATATCTGTAGATGCTCCAAAAGTTATAAAGAAGTGAATGCTCATACTAAAGTCCACTAGCCTGTAAAGGGCCTAGCCCCTCTGTGGACCTTTTCAGCCATCCAAGATTACTTATAGTAGAAATAACAGAAAGGTGTTCAGACCAATTGATACTTAGAGGTTATCTGTCAGCAGGTTTCTGCTATTTAGGCCAGTGCCCCACTATCAGTATTCGGTCAGTATTTTTTCTCAGGAGTGGGAGCCAAAACCAGGTGAGGAACAATCAGAGAAAAGATATAATAGAAACAAGTCACCAATTCTGCATTTATCACCCACTCCTGGTTTTGGCTCCCAATCCTGAGAAAAAATACTGGCCTAATACTGACCAAATACTGATAGTGGAGCCGTGGCCTCAGGCCGGTTTCATGGATCTGTATATATCCATGTCCCATGTGTCCGCGTGTGTCATATGTGTGGCAACCGTGTGCCAGGGAATCAGTGGTTCATTTAGCGCTGTTCCCAAGCACCGGGTGCTGAACACTGCCCTCATTATTATCCCCTGCCGGCACTGCGATCAACACCAGCAGGGACAGTGATGAGGGTAGTAGTCTGTTCCTGCAGTGTCCACCTGTGTAAAAATAAGATTAAAATAATAAAATCCTTATACTCACCTGTCCTAAGTGTCAACAGTTGTAATCCATGCGACCGCTCAGCAGAGGAGCCGGGGAGAATAACTCCTGCAGCGAGGGGCCCCGATCCTCCACTGAGCTCAAGAGAAGTGTCCTGTCTCTCACTGAGCGCTGCTCCAGGGCCGCTCGCTGCAGCGCTTCATTCTCCCCAGCTCCTCTGCTGAGCGGTCGCATAGATTACAGTGAGGGACACTTAGGACAGGTGAGTATATGGATTTTTTTATTTTATTCTTATTTTTACACAGGTGGACACTGCAGGAGAAGACTACTACCCTCATCACTGTCCCTGCTGGTGTTGATCGCAGTGCCGGCAGGGGATAATAATGAGGGCAGTGTTTCAGTGTGTGAAAACACACTGAGATGTGCACAGACCCATTCATTTGAATGGATCTGCGTGTGTCAATGTCTCCGGCACGTGTGGAAACTGACACCACTCATACCAGAGATACTGACATGTAAAAGAGCCTTTAATATGAGAACAGCATAATATAGGGTAAGAACTAGATCCCAGCGATGTGCCTCTAGCTCAGCAGCTTGCTATAGTTTCAATAAAATCAGTGTTTTATCAGCCAGAGATTATCACAGAAGGACTAGGTGTCATGTGCCAGGCAGTCCAGCTAATCTGTGTAACTCTGCTTCCACCACTGATTGGCTGATAATGTCCAGTGTATATAGCAAGCTGCCAACCATTGGGGTTATACACAGATCAGCATTTATAGAGCTGCTATATCTACAGCAGAGGAAACATGGATTTTATCAAAACTGCCGCAAGCAACCGAGTAAGTGATACACTGCTGGAATCAGGGTCTCAGCCTCTACATTATGCTGCTCTCTGATTCCACAACAAGAACCTGCTGACAGATTCCCTTTAAAAAAGATTGCAGTATTATGACTGCAGCTGTCTCCTCTGATTGGGAATCCACATAGGGGATGGTGCATCAGGGGTGCAATGAAGATAGAAAAGATGAGAAAAGATGAGAAACTCAATCTTCATAAGATGGTTACACAACTGTGTAGCCATATGATGAAAGTCCCTTCCCAGGGTTGAAACACATTAATTGGATAATATTTCACGTTTCCAAACGTATTCTTGGGTGTCAGAGCTCATTACAGGTTATTCATGTTTCCTAACTTCATTACAATCCAGGGCTACATGACATGACATGTTTCACCCTGAGGATGATTTTTGGTTAGTTTCAAAAGAGAAATTGGAAGCTGAAAGTATTGAAGGCAAAACTGTGGAGCAAGTGCAGTAAGTAATTAAAGGAGTTGTCTCAAGTTCTTAAATGGTTAAAATGGCAAAGTGCATGCAAAAACAAGCAAGTGTGCAATTTACCTCTTATTAATACTCCTTTCCAGAAGAATTTTTCATTCTATAGGGTACAGTTTGTTGGCTACGATACAAGCCACCTGCAGTGTCAGAGTGCTCAATTAACTAAATAAGGAGTGCACGCCGCTAGCAGGCTCAGTGCTTTACAGCTTGCAAATGGTGCTCTGAATTGGATCAGATCGCAGCCTCGGTACCCCTGCGCCTCTCCAATAATGCAGAGACAAAACTGGCTCTGCTAGCTGCTTTGCAGAGTGAAAAATTTGGGCCAGGAACGCAGCCATGCCGCTGGTCCGAAATGCCAATCTTCAGGAGTGCATTGCTCCCAGGAACAGGAGAAGTCTGGGAGGCAGAGGAGCGTCGTGCTCCTGAAGAAACATGAGAGCTCTCCTTAAACTGCATAAGTCAGCAGTATTTTGGGGAATATGAAAAAAAGTTAAAAAAAAAATTTCTCTGTACCATGTGTCCTTTCCCAGGTGTCAGATAGATGACTTAACTCAGGATCCACAAACAGTAGATGCTATACTAAAACAATGGCCACTTCTACAAAAAGGGGCTATTAGCCATAACCTTTTCTGAAAGTTGAGCTGAACTTTGAGATGAGCTTAAAAGAAGGAAGTTAAGAATTATAAATTGTCCCATCAGAACAAGCTCACTGATTATGCTCAGTTAACTCATTCTGCAGCCAGCATTAGACAATGCAAAACAGAGGCTGTAGAAGACAAAATGAATATTGACACCCAATTGCAAAAGTGATTTTTAGGCAAAAATGTATGCATTTCAAATACAATGTCAGGAGAGGGTTGGTAATAATGATACCATCATTGACTCTTAAAAAGTTTACCCTCTTATGTGGTATTTAGTTCCTGGACGCCGTCTTCAGTGTGACTGCTTCCTATCTCTCATCACTGAATGACGTTAAATAAAACATGTACATGTAATTCCATGATGTAGTAATATCTAGTTTTAATATAATAATGTGGCAATCTCAGTACTATTATGTGAACCTACAATATAACATGGTGTATTATGAGATACATTTCAAGACCTCAATTATAAAGTGCGGCAGAGTATGTTGGAGCAATAGAAATAAATTTATCATATCAGACCCAATATCGTATTTAGGGCAACCAGTATATACCAATACAAAATATGGATTCAGATTTTTTTGTTCCTACCTTGCAAATTGCTTCTTCAGAGAGAGGAAGAGGACTAGAACTCTACTGCCACCTATTGGAAGCAGCAATCCTAAAAGTCAATATCGACCCTTTAACAAGTCCTGCCATATGACTTGGGACAAAAGCCCAATTAGAATCTCAATTTGCAGACATGGTGTTTTGGGATATTCTCCCTCGCCAGTTCAAAGTATGAGATCTGATTTGGCTGTATTAAGACTGGGACCTAAGGGGCAATGTCTCACCTTGTGGAGAGTGACAAGTCAGGCCTGGCATGTCAGAGTGAGGAGACTTATACAGCATGCATGCTCCTCTGGGAAATTAAATATTCAAAATGTCTCTTCAGAGAAGTAGAGGACTAGAACTCTGGTAATTTCCCAGAAGAGTATGCATTGTGTTTAAGTCTTCTCATCCTGACATGCCAGGCCTGGCTTGTCACTCTACACAAGGAGAAACGTTACCCCTTAGATCCCAGTCTTAACCCTCTCACCTAGCCAAATCGGATCTCATACTTTGCACTGACGAGGGTCAAAACCCCAAAACAAATTGAAATTCTGGTTTGGTTCTTATACTAAGTCACATGGCAAGACTTGTTAAAGAGTCGATATTGACTTTTAGGATTGCTGCTTCCAATAGGTGGCGCTAGAATTCTAGTCCTCTTCCTCTCTGAAGAGACAATTTGCATATTTAATTTCCCGGAGTAGCATGCATGGCTTATAAGTCTCTTCACTTTGACATGCCAGGCTTGGCTTGTCTCTCTCCACAAGGAGAAACGCTACCCCTTAAATCCCTGTTCCTACCATGTAATTCATTTTAAATCTGTCCTAAACACTCTAACATAATGCAATGTATAAATCAGCAAGAAAATCCTTGTATAATGTGTTGACAAGACCTATAAGGGTATGTGCACACAGCATCTTTTAGAAACCGATGTACCCACTGAGTTTTTTTTTGAAGCAGGAGATGTTTCGGGAAAATGTTGGCAGCATACTTTGGACCCATCTTGTCCGCTTTGCTGCCAGCATCCTTTTTTTAACGGCATATCTATAAACTCCAGTGAGCAATGGTCAGATTACATCTTTTAGCCGCTTCGCAACTTTCAAAGTTTGGTTAAAAGAAGCTCAAAAAGATGGACCGTATGCACAGCAAGTCATTTTTACACTGTAGTTCATATGTTAATTCTTCACTACATTTTTTTTTTTACACATATTTCAGGTGGAATTTGCCTAAAAATTTGTTGTGTACACAAACCATAGATGCATAAAAAGTTTTCAAACCATTAAAAAATGCTATACAAATTTGTCATATAGAGTACATACCTACACGGCCATCATCTGTACCCCAAATGAGTACGTTCTGATATTAATGCAGCTGAAGGCAGGAAAATAAACTCGGGAAAAGCCGGGATTTGGAAGCCACTTACTTAGAATTTTTTTTTTTTTTTTTTTTACAAGAATGAAGACAATTTCCGTGATCAAGAGATTTGCAAAGTTTCAAAACTTTCCATGCTGGACAAAATGATTAAAACAGAAAGAAAGTTTAGTTTCTCTTTCACTCATATGTTTCCTGTTCAGCTGTAGAAAAAGAAAAACAATACAGTGATCTCGACATTAATAAGCGTGTCCTAGTTACTGGCTGAAAAATAAACCATGAATAAACCCTGTGTACTTATGCCCCGGACAATCTGCCATAGTTCGGGTAAACCATATCAAAACAGTTTACGCAGCTTGTGATTAAATTTTGTGTCTTCTTTAGAACTTTAAAGCCTTTGACCCAGTCCTAGCAATCTCTTGCATAGTTCAGAATGCCTGTCCATCTGTGAAATACTCTGGAAATAGATGGCTACAGTGAGGAATGCAGCCAATAAGTCACTGTCCAATAACTCGGGCAAAAATGATTTATTCCATTTGGTTTCCCTGTGAGAAGACTTTCTGAATCTGCATAAAACGAAATATTAGAGCAACTCCAGCTACGAGTTATAAGTGACCGTAAAAAGAAAGTAACACCATCGTATTCAGTCATTGTTCATCAATCCTAGTATTTAGAAAAGAATATTAACCCCTTTGGCCCTTACAACAGATTTTTTATCTGTTTTCTACTTGTGGCTTTCTAGCAGCCATAACTTTTTTATTTGTTCATTTATTTCAACAACAGTTATTTGAGGGCTTTTCTCTTTCTATTACTTTTATTTCTTTATTACATAAGTAATACACTCTTTGTAAAAAAATAAATAATTTCTATTTTGAGCTTTAAGCTTTACAATTTTCCTCTAGCATAGCTGTATAGAGGCTTATTTTTTGTGAGACAAGCTGTCATTTTCATTTGTGCCATTTTGCGGTAGATACAACTTTTTGATCACTTTTTATTACACTCTTTGGGACACAAAGAACCAAAAACAGCTATTATTGTTATATATAAAAAAAAATAGTATTTTTTTTTTTTTACACACATGGTTAGGTTTAATTGATGTTATCTTTACTCTGTGAGTTGAAATGATCTGAACAGTGACAACTTTATAAAAGGTTGTTTATAGGTTTTCTTAGTTTTGCACAAGAAATGATCATACTTTAAAAAAAAACATGTTCTTTTTTGGTTACCATATTCTGATACCATAACTTTCTTAATTTTCCATAGATGGAGTTATGGCATTTTTTATTTATTTTTTTTGTGGTACAAAGTTGTACTTTTACTGGTACCATTTTTGGGTTTATACAACTTTTTAGTTCTTTTTTTTGGTTGTAGACATGAACAAAAAGCATTAAAACCAGAAGCGTTTTGACATTTTATCACTTTTTGCAAAGTTCATGGTGGAGTATAATCGACATGTTAACTTTACTCTTTGATTTAATATGATTACTACTCTTGTTTTTATGTTTCACTACTTTTTCAGAAGAAAAAGAACTTAAAAAAAAAAGTTTTTTTTTTAATCTTCATATTTTAAGAGCCGTAACTTTTTCACTTTTCTGTCTGCAAAGCTGTATGAAGGCTTGTTGTTTTGTGTAAGGAACTGTAGTTTTTATTGCTAACATTTGGAGTACATACGACTGTTTGATCACTTTTTTGATTAGTTGACATTAACCAAAACAGCAATTATGGCATCATATTTTTTTTTTTTTTTTCCCATTTGAGAGAGATGAAATATAATATAGTCTGATAGTATGGGTCATTACGAACGTGGCAATACCAAACATGTTTAGTGTTTGCAGAAGGTTGTTTTTTTCCATAGATAAGGCATTTAATGTCTTTTTCTGGTGGATTCTGATCAGAAAACGATCAAAAGAATGAACGCACGCATTTCTATGTAAAAACATCTTGCTGTGCATATGGTCAGGCTTTTGAACATATTTTAACCACTTCATGTATCTAAAAATGCCAAGCAGTTAAAAGAAGTGACCAGTCCATTCTTTTGGCGTTTTTTGCTCAGCAGACGCTCTGTGCTTTACAGTCAAAGGGAAAACTCAAAAGACAACAGGACTTTTTTGGAGCATTTTTTTTATTATTGTTTTTGCTTTAAAAACGCTAGCGGTTTCTTTGTTATTTAATGGAGCGGAAAAAAAAATACGTATCAGAAAACAACAGTAAAAAAGACATTACAAAAATCATAGGAAAACACTATATACACTGCTCAAAAAAATAAAGGGAACACTTAAACAACAGAATATAACTCCAAGTAAATCAAACTTCTGTGAAATCAAACTGTCCACTTAAGAAGCAACACTGATTGACAATCAATGTCACATGCTGTTGTGCAAATGGAACAGACAATAGATGGAAATTATTGGCAATTATCAAGAACCCCTCAATAAAGGAGTGGTTCTGCAGGTGGGGACCACAGACCACATCTCAGTACCAATGCTTTCTGGCTGATGTTTTGGTCACTTTTGAATGTTGGTTGTGCTTTCACACTCGTGGTAGCATGAGACGGACTCTACAACCCACAGAAGTTGCTCAGATAGTGCAGCTCGTCCAGGATGGCACATCAATGCGAGCTGTGGCAAGAAGGTTTGCTGTGTCTGTCAGCGTAGTGTCCAGAGGCTGGAGGCGTTACCAGGAGACAGGCCAGTACACCAGGAGATGTGGAGGGGGCCGTAGAAGGGCAACAACCTAGCAGCAGAACCACAACCTCCGCCTTTGTGCCAGGAGGAACAGGAGGAGCACTGCCAGAGCCCTGAAAAATGACCTCCAGCAGGCCACAAATGTGCATGTGTCTGCACAAACGGTTAGAAACTGACTCCATGAGGGCGGTATGAGGGCCCGACGTCCACAGATGGGGGTTGTGCTCACAGCCCAACACCGTGCAGGACGCTTGGCATTTGCTACAGAACACCAGAATTGGCAAAGTTGCCACTGGCGCCCTGTGCTCTTTACAGATGAAAGCAGGTTCACACTGAGCACATGTGACAGACGTGACAGAGTCTGGAGACGCCGTGGAGAGCGATCTGCTGCCTGAAACATCCTTCAGCATGACCGGTTTGGCAGTGGGTCAGTAATGGTGTGAGGTGGCATTTCTTTGGAGGGCCGCACAGCCCTCCATGTGCTCGCCAGATGTAGCCTGACTGCCATTAGGTACCGAGATGAGATCCTCAGACCCCTTGTGAGACCATATGCTGGTGCGGTTGGCTCTGGGTTCCTCCTAATGCAGGATTATGCCAGACCTCATGTGGCTGGAGTGTGTCAGCAGTTCCTGCAAGATGAAGGCATTGAAGCTATGGACTGGCCCGCCAGTTCCCCAGACCTGAATCCGATTGAGCACATCTGGGACATCATGTCTCGCTCCATCCACCAACGTCACGTTGCACCACAGACTGTCCAGGAGTTGGCGGATGCTTTAGTGCAGGTCTGGGATGAGATCCCACAGGAGACCATTTGCAACCTCACCAGGAGCATGCCCAGGCATTGTAGGGAGGTCATACAGGCACGTGGAGGCCACACACAATACGGAGCCTCATTTTGACTTGTTTTAAGGACATTACATGAAAGTTGGATCAGCCTGTAGTGTGTTTTTCCACTTTAATTTTGGGGGTGACTCCAAATCCAGGCCTCCATTGGTTAATAAATTTGATTTTCATTGATGATATTTGTGTGATTTTGTTGTCAGCACATTCAACCTTGTACAGCACAAAGTATTCAATGAGAATATTTCATTCATTCAGATCTAGGATGTGTTATTTGAGTGTTTCCTTTATTTTTTTGAGCAGTGTATATATATATATATATATATATCAAAAAATCACCGATGTCCATAGGAGACATGCTCAGGAAATGACTTGAAAAAAATGTCACAAAAAAACACTACAATAAGAAAAAAACTAAGAAGTCTTCTCCTTGAAATACTAGACCGGTTCATCTGAGTTTAAAAGACATCATGTGCACATACCCGCAACCATTTCCTTTTATTATTATTAACATTTAAAAACTTTTTTTCCTTTTACAGTGCTTACTAGTTGCACTAGGAGACTTGAACATGTGATCATTTGATCCCATTGATTATACACTATACAACCTATATTGTATCTAACCTATCAGTGTTTGGCTGACAGCCAATCAGACAAGGAGACCATTATTAGGCCTCAGGTTGCCATAGCAACTCATTGGCATTCCACAATCGCACTGCGGTGGTGACAATGGGCTGAAAGAGACAGTCATTTCTAACGCCTCACGTCGCGGTCACTACACTGTGTGCAGAATTATTAGGCAAGTTGTATTTTAGAGGATTACTTTTATTATTAATCAACAAATATGTTCTCAATCAACCCAAAAGACACATAAATATCCAAGCTTAAAATTTTTGGAAGTCGGAGTGGTTTTTTTTAGATTTGGCTATCTTAGGAGGATATCGGTTTGTGCAGGTAACTATTACTGTGCAGAATTATTAGGCAACGTAATAAAAACCATCTCACTTGTTTATTTTCACCAGATAAACCAATATCAGTGCACAAAATTTAGAAATAAACATTTCTGACATGCAAAAACAAAAAAATTAGTGACCAATATAGCCACCTTTCTTTATGATGACACTCAACAGCCTTCCATCCATAGATTCTGTCAGTTGCTTGATCTGTTTTCGATCAACATTGCGTGCAGCAGCCACCACAGCCTCCCAGACACTGTTCCGAGAGGTGTACTGTTTTCCCTCCCTGTAGATCTCACATTTTATGATGGACCTGAGGTTCTCTATGGGGTTCAGATCAAGTGAACAAGGGGGCCATATCATTATTTTTTCTTCTTTTAGACCTTTACTGGCCAGCCACGCTGTGGAGTAGTTGGATGCATGTGATGGAGCATTGTTCTGCATGGAAATCTTGTTTTTCTTGAACGATACCGACTTCTTCCTGTACCACTGCTTGAAGAAGTTGTCTTCCAGAAACTGGCAGTAGGTCTGGGAGTTGAGCTTCACTCCATCCTCAACCTGAAAAGGTCCCACAAGTTCATCTTTGATGATACCAGCCCATACCAGTACCCCACCTCCACCTTGCTGGGGTCTGAGTCGGAATGGAGCTCTCTGCCCTTTACTGATCCAGCCTCTGGCCCATCAAGTGTCACTCTCATTTTATCAGTCCATAAAACCTTTGAAAAATCAGCCTTAAGATATTTCTTGGCCTATTCTTGATGTTTTATCTTATGTTTCTTGTTCAAAGGTGGTCGTTTTTCAGCCTTCCTTACCTTGGCCATGTCCCTGAGTATCGCACACCTTGTGCTTTTTGATACTCCAGTAATGTTGCAGCTCTGAAATATGGGAAAACTGGTGGCGAATGGCATCTTGGCAGCTTCACGCATGATTTTCCTCAATTCATGGGCAGCTATTTTGCGCCTTTTTTGGCCAACGCGCTTCTTGCGACCCTGTTGGCTATTTGCCATGAAACGCTTGATTGTTCGGTGATCACGCTTCAAAAGTTTTGAAATTTCAAGACTGCTGCATCCCTCTGCAAGACATCTCACAATTTTGGACTTTTCAGAGCCCGTCAAATCTCTCTTCTGACCCATTTTGCCAAAGGAAAGGAAGTTGCCTAATAATTAAGCACACCTTATATAGGGTGTTGATGTCATTAGTCAACACCCCTCCTCATTACAGAGATACACATCACCAGATTTACTTAATTAGTAGTTGGCTCTCAAGCCTATGCAGCTTGGAGTAGGACAACATGTATAAAAAGTATCATGTGAGCAAAATACTCATTTGCCTAATAATTCTGCACACAGTGTATTGACAGCTGCCTCAGAGGGGTTAAAATGCTGAAATCATAACTTTGTCCAGTCCCAAGTTAGTTGTGTGTAACAGCAGATGCATGGGGCATTTCCGCTGCCCGCGCCATCTATCCAGTGATTACTTCTGGCTACTACCAGGGCAAATAACAGCAGATAATCCAAAGTACTAGTCCCAGCTATGAGTGCCCGAGTATGGCAGCCATCTTTTCGTGACTATACAGAGATCTGGGCAGTAGGAAGTCCCAAAGTCACAAAGCCTGGTGTAGTCACCATCTGACAGTTTACAGCAGATGAGCAAGATTTGGCCAAAGATGGTGGCAAGTCATAAACAGTAGTCAGGCAGGAGGAAAACATATCAGGGGTCAAACAGTAGCACTAGTTACAAAACATCAGGATGAGGTTACAAGCTGCATCACGCCCAAGTGTCAATGCTCACTATCAAAGAATGGAAACAGACACAAAATGAAAGAACAAATCCTGGCACCAACCTTTGCACACGAGTGCAGCTCGGCAAAAAGATTTGTGGTGCTCTAGTCCAGCATCCAGTCCGGTACACTACGGTCCTCCATGGCAGCCAGGGAGTCTTCACTTCTCCAGCCAGAAAACATATAGCACTTATTAGATCCCATGACATTGTGGGGTTTAGTGGGCGAAAGAGCCCAGCATGATGGCTGCAAAAGCAAAGACTGCCCTGCTCAGAGTACTAGACTGTATGCCAGACCAGGACAGGGGACATCTTTTTGCTCGACACTACACCTGAGGCATTCATGTAGAGCTGTCTTATGCTACAATTGTCTGATCATCCGGGCACAGATGGCTTGGCCGACATGTGCATTGGGCACGTGGCATAGCGTCTCCACCATAAGCCCTGTTTCAGCAGCCGGTTACCGGTGGGCACTCTGCACTTGTAATGATTTATATGTAGGCATTGTCCAAGAACTACCTCCCGCTGATGATGACTATAATGCGACGGAACAAGGTAGCTAACAATGTTCCTGTAAATTTCACAGGCAGCAGCACATGGGAAGAGGGAGAATAGCACGCCCCCAGAACATGCTTAGAACAGGCTCAATGTGGGACATTTACTGACAAACAGTCTCCTCTCCTCACTGCAGAGTGATGATGTGCTGGAGAACAGCAGACCTGAGTGTGATAAACTAACAGGCATCAGCTGTCATCTCTGGCAGTCTTATTACAAACACTTCTTTTCACTAAATAGGCCTGTAAATGTGCCCTATATATGGTACCAAGCATAGAACCAGATTTGGCATTATGAAACAAGGAAAGATTCCTTTGGGAAGTAAGAATCCACTGGTGACCACAGCCAGTTACTGAAGTCACATCTAAATGTTTTAGTATTCAGTGCAGTAAGAATAAGGCTCAGGCTTAAAGGGGTTGTCCACTACCAGGACAACCCCTTCTTGATCTGAATGTTTTCCCTCGTGAAAATAAAGAGGTTTGTTTATAGTGTGCAAGTTACAGTGATAATAAATTCTTAGTCTTAAAGGGGTTTTCCGGTCTAAATAGATAAGCTTGCACTCTGTGTGACTGCGGACTTGTGAATCCCAACCAGAGCATGCACTGTGCACTGCGAGGATTCACCGGTTTCTGAGCCAAGAGCGGCGGGTACATAAGCGTTATGCACACTCCCGGCCAGAGCCCGTCCAGTGGGCGCGGCCTCGCTCCATACACTTGTATTGAGAGACCACACCCCATTTAGTGACATGGGCATGGCCAACTAGTGGGCACGACCTCATTCAATACAAGTGTATGGAGCGAGCCAGAGCCCACTAATCAGGCTCTGGCCGGGAGTATTTATAACGCATACATACCCGCCAGTCCCAGCTAAGAAACAGGCAAATCCCCATAGTACGTGAGCTGGGGGGATTCATAAGTCTGCAGTCAAACAGAGTGACTATAGACTTATTGATTTAGACCTGACAACCCCTTTAAAGATGTTATCAGACTACTATGAAAAAAATATACAGAGGGTACGGAAAGTATTCAGACTCCTTTAAATTTTTCACTCTTTGTTTCATTGCAGTCATTTGGTAAATTCTAAAAAGTTCTTTTTTTTCTCATTAAAGTACACTCTACACCCCATCTTGACTGAAAAAAAACAGAAATGTAGAAATTTTTGCAAATTAAAAAAAAAAACTGAAATATCACATGGTCATAAGTATTCAGATCTTTTGCTCAGACACTCATATTTAAGTCACATGCTGTCCATTTCCTTGTGATCCACCTTGAGATGGTTCTACTCCTTCATTGGAGTCCAGCTGTGTTTAATTAAACTGATAGGACTTGATTTGGAAAGGCACACACCTGTCTATATAAGACCTCACAGCACAAATGAGAATCATGAGCTCAATAGGAACTGCCCAAGGAGCTCAGAGACAGAATTGTGGCAAGGCACAGATCTGGCCAAGGTTATAAAATAATTTCTACATTACTCAAGGTTCCAAAGAGCACAATAGCCTCCATAATCCTTAAATGGAAGAAGTTTGGGACCACCAGAAGTCTTCCTAGACCTGGCCGTCCAGCCAAACTGAGCAATCGTGGGAGAAGAGCCTTGGTAAGAGAGGTAAAGAAGAACCCCAAGATCACTGTGGCTGAGCTCCAGAGATGCAGTAGGAAGATGGGAGAAAGTTCCACAAAGTCAACTATCACTGCAGCCCTCCACCAGTGGGGCCTTTATGGCAGAGTGGCCCGACAGAAGCCTCTCCTCAGTGCAAGGACTCCCAGACAATGAGAAATAAGATTCTCTGGTCTGATGAGACAAAAAACTTTTTGGTGATAATTCTAAGCGGTATGTGTGAAGAAAACCAGGCACTGCTCATCACCTGCCCAATAGAATCCCAACAGTGAAACATGGTGGTGGCAGCATCATGCTATGGGGGTGTTTTTCAGCTGCAGGGACAGGACGACTGGTTGCAATTGAAGGAAACATGAATGAGGCTAAGTACAGAGATATTCTGGATGAAAACCTCTTCCAGAGTGTTCTGGACCTCAAACTTGGCCGAAGGTTCACCCTCCAAGACAATGACCCTAAGCACACAGCTAAAATAACAAAGGAGTGGCTTCAGAACAACTCTGTGATCATTCTTGACTGGCCCAGCCAGAGCCCTGACCTAAACCCAATTGAACATCTCTGGAGAGACCTGAAAATGGCTGTCCACCAACGTTCACCATCCAACCTGATGGAACTGGAGAGGATCTGCAAGGAAAAATGGCAGAGGATTCCCAAATCCAGGTGTGAAAAATTTGTTTCATCATTTCCTAGAAAACTAATGGCTGTACTAGCTCAAAAGGATGCTTCTACTCAATACTGAGCAAAGGGTCTGAATACTTATGACCATGTGATATTTCAGTTTTTCTTTAATAAATTTGCAAAAATGTCTACATTTCTGTTTTTTTTTCAGTCAAGATGGGGTGCAGAGTGTACTTTAAAGAGAAAAAAAAATGAACTTTTTATAATTTACCAAATGGCTGCAATGAAACAAAGAGTGAAAAATTTAAAGGGGTCTGAATACTTTCCGTATTCACTGCATATATGTACATATACACTTTTCCACAAACACTTATTGCATCTGCGTATCTGGTACAGTCCAGGCCATTTTAAGAGAACCAGAGCGCAAAATAAAATTTGCTTAGGATAATGGCACCATCTAGAGGCAGTAAAATTATATAACATATTCAGACCTACTTAGTAACATCATTGCTTTTTTAGGCCTGATTCATCATTTGCAGGTTTTATTTTTTTTTTCTTTCTAATTGTGGCAATAGTGAGGCGCCCCCTGGGCCATGGGGTGCTCGCTGCCGGGCCGGTCATTGCTAGGGGTGATGTCACAGTGGCGGTGACCTGGTCCGTGACCCAGGGCGGTCAATCAAAAGAGGAATATTTACAGGGGATTTAAAGTTTTTATATATATATATATATATATATATATATATATATATATATATATATATATATATATATATATATATATATATATATATATATAGTTCGTGACGCCACCTGTGGTATGCGGCTATGTGGAGCCGCCGCTGCGGTGCAGATCCTCTGGAGCTGTTGTTGTTGCAGCAGAGTTGGTTTAGCTCTCCACAGGTAGAGCTTAGCTCCAGGGCAGTGTAGATGTTGCTGGGCGTTGTAGTGCAGTGAGTGATGGCACAGCAGTAATTCACAGAGATAGTGGGGTGCAGTCTTCAGAGTTTACTCACAGTTGTTAAGTTCCTCAGGTTGCACTCTCCAGCTTACAGCCTCCCACGTCGCGCTGCGTTCACCAGGCAGGGGTTCAGCAATCCCTCAGGTAGTTCAAGAGTGCCTGACAGGACCCCGTTCTATGTGCCTTTCTCACTCGTCTTCCAGCGCTGGCTCTCACCCTCCTGCCCTGCGCCTCACAATCAGTGTCCCAATCCGGTAGCCCCGTGTCTCGTCGGGCGACCTGCAGTCCCCTGGGCCCTCTGTGGCCACCTTTTCGGCGATGTAATTGTGGCTGTGGCAACTGCACCCTAAAAGTACAGAAGCCTCCGGTTTCTAGCTGAGCCTTGTAGTTCTCCACTAGTTTAGGGGCCGGTCCCCTCTGTGGCTTGATCCTTCCACACCTGGTAGATTCAGGCATACGGGTGGCCTCCAGCACTGCCCGTACCCCCTAGGATCCCCTCGTTCCTCCTGGAGCCTTCCTTCCTTCCTGCTCCTCTCTCTCTCTCCTGGGCCTCTCACTAGGCCCACTCTGGAGCTGAGCTCATGCAGAGCCCCTGCTCCCCTCACTTTCCTCCTCCAACTGACCTGTTCTTTCAAGATGGCTTCCCATTTTATACAACTCCTTCACAAGTGCTCCCCTGATCTTCTTCCTCCACCCACACCCACTACATGGTTCCCCCTCACTTGGTTCCCCTCCACTCCAGCCAGGGACCAGGGACTGTGCTCTCCCTTAGGAGCAATCTCGCCCTGCTCTACTGAAGTGGATGTGTTGGATGCAGGTGTTAGGGTCCCAGGCAGCATTCTATCCTTACCTGAGAGTGGGATACCACATCTCTGGGTGAGATGCAGTACCTCTGTGGCGACTGAACCCTCAGGGATGCCACAATAGCATCTTCAGAAAGAAGACTACTTCACCTCTATTTTTTTTTTAAGTTTTTCTTTTTTTTTTTGTCTTGTAATTGTTGACATTCTTTACTCCAAATTCTTCCCAATGGTGGTTCATTCATTTTATGGAAAATCAAAAGCGTTTATATATATTTTTTCATTAACCTTTTTGGTATCTTTTTAACATAAAAAGTAGCTTGTTCCACTAAAATGTCATATAAAAGTTATAATTGACAAGTCAGTCAAAATCATTTGGAAACCCCAAAGCCTACACATGATGGGCAAAAATAAATTGGTAATAGACTATAAAAAAGCTGTAAATGAAATAAAGCACAAAAACAAGCAAAATACCAAAAATGTGATTAAAAAAAAGGTGTAATAGCTGTAACGAATCTGGCACTGTCTTTCTCTTTTTTTTTACTTTAAACAAAAGATTTTTGCTTATTGCTTGTTTCGCTGGTACCAAATCAACCCCTTTAGGACCAGCCCTTAGAACAGAGCTTTATTTTGTATATATTTTTATTGTTGCGTTCCAAGAGCCACAACTTTTATTTTTCGTCATCTCATTAGTGACTGGCTGATTTTTCATTTTTTGCACGTCACTTTTCCCCCCTCTTTCTTATGAGAACAAGGTCTTTTTTTTTATTATTTTTTTTGTATTGGGCTTATTTTTTGCAGGAAGAGTTGTAGCTTTGAATGACACTATTCAATTTACCATACAATGTACTGAAAAAAAGGATATTTTTTTTTTCTTTTTAGCATTTAACACATGGTTTAAGTAATTTTATATTTGTGTTAGACTTTACTTTTTACGAACATAACGACAGCAAATATATATTTTATATTATGGAAAAGGGGGCAAGTTAAACTTTTAGAATTACATTTTTAAAACATTTTTTTACTTTATTTTTTTTAGTTTGATTAAAGGATCAGAGGTTCAAGTTGCCCGAGTACTTATACTACATAGAGCAAAACTGCAATATTTAAATTGACACTTTCCTATAAAAATCAGGACAATTTTTTTTGTTATATACGTTTTGTGACTTTTGCACACAAAGAAATTCAGTTTAAAAAAAATAAATAAAAAAAAATAAAATCACTTTTTGGTTGCCGTATTCTTAGAAATTGTTTTGTTTTCTGTAGAGGCAGCTGTATTGTCTTTTTTGTGGGACTAGATGTACTTTTCACCAGTACCATTGACGAGGTTATACATGAACTTTTGATCACTTTTTATTATTTTTTTGGGAAGTAAAAATGAACAAACAACAAATCTGGATTTTTTTTTCATGCTGTAGAACTGACATGTTAAAATGTATTCTCCGAGCTCGCTACAATTAAGGTGATACCCAAGTGACATTTTTTTTTACTACTTATGCACAAGAAAATCACTTTTTAAATTAAAATAAATTTTAGCTTTTCTGAGAGCCACAACTTTTCATTTGTCTTTTTACAATGTTTTTTTTTTTATTGCAGGAAAAAGTAAAAGGTTTTATCAGCACGATTTTTGGGGATACATAGCGTAATTAGACTGATTTTCACAGATGTGGAAAAAACGGTTGTGTGACCCTATCCTTATACTGAAAAGCAGTCTGTCAGGTCTAATAGGTTGCCATTGTAAAGCATGTGGGTGGTTGCATTGCAGGAAGGATGGGAACACTTTCCATATGTCAGACTTCTTGGATGCTGCAACCGTTATTAATTGCAGCATCTAAGGTGTTAACAGCCTGAACTGCACATAGCTGCAATCTTAGTTGTTGGAGTGGGAGCCCTGCTGTATGTTGAAGTTGTATTCCCATCTCCAAGATCCTATCCTAATATGTAGTAGGTGTAATAATAATAATATTAGCAAATACCTCCAAATAGATGTGTAGTATATCAGCAGCAGCATAAAGAACATTATACAGCAGTTCTGAGCAGTGTAGCTGTGAAACCAGCTCTGGGGTAAAACATAACACTTACTAGAAAGCAGCAGCACCATGTGTGTGTCTTTCTCACACTGCCAGTTTCACACATCAACATTCAAAGTCTGTGTAAGAAACGTGACTTCGGAGCCAGTCGCTAGTTTTTAGACTAAAACTGAACAGCCTCATATATGCCTATGAGTTTCTTTAGTTCAAACCAGAAGATCCATAGTCAGCCGGACCCAGACCATTAAAGGGGTATTCCCATTTCCAATATGTAGTAGGTGTAATAATAATATTAGCAAATACCTCCAATTAGAAATGTAGTATAGTTCTGATTCGCTATGATGTCGCTTATCCTATGTGCAGGGCATTGCAGTAGCTTGGGTATCCATGGTTGCGACCACTCATATAATGACAGTTGTTAGTGGTCGTAACCATGGATACCTAAAGCTACTGCAATGCCCTGCACATAGGATAAGCGACATAGCGAATCAGAAGAACTATACTACATATCTTATTGGCGGTATTTGCTGATATTATTACACCTACTACATATTGGGATAGGATCTTGGAGATAGGAATACCCCTTTGACATTGAAGTATGAGTAGTGGAATCCGGCTTAAACCCAAAACTTAGAGGAGAATATCCAGGACAAAATGTAAATGTAATTAAAAAATAAGAATAAAAACGTCAGAAGACACAGTGAAAAGGATTTACACAGATCCCATTTATTGCATTACTCAGTGCATGCCTTTATGTATCATATTCCAATGTTGAACATATCCAGTTAATGCCCTTACCTTCCCAGTCCTGTGTACAATAAATGGTCTATTACCCTGCTCAGTGGTCTCCTGATAAAGAGCTTACAATTCATCCACTTAACTACTATCTTAAGTTAATAGGTTACAATAAATCACATGGAAAGTATCGGAAAAATACACTGAAATCTGCACGTGGGACGTGTAAATCTGTTACATATAAAATTGGAGACAGAAAGCATCAGTGTAGACATACTC
The DNA here is from genome assembly GCF_046119375.1 of Phyllobates terribilis. Classification (NCBI taxonomy): domain Eukaryota; kingdom Metazoa; phylum Chordata; class Amphibia; order Anura; family Dendrobatidae; genus Phyllobates; species Phyllobates terribilis. Next base: position 110,786,757 of record NW_027362768.1, on the reverse strand, counting down.
GGTGGAATACAAGTATTCTACGCCTGCCTGCCTTCTCGTGGATGCTGGCCGAGTTCTCCGGGGTTTGCATAGCCTGCCTAGCAGACATTACAACCTGCCAAAGCAATAGCCACTCAGTGTTTTCTTGTTGGAATCCCTATCCGGTGTTTTTTTGGCATCATAATAACAAGAAATATAGTAAATCCTACAATTAAGTGCATGTTGTCCATTTATATCTGCATTATCTCAAAATATAACCTGAGATCAGTTTTAAACAAAATAATAATTAAAAAAAAAAAAAAAAAAAAGGACGCTAAACGTGTTTTACTGCGATCACCAGAAACCCTTCCAGTCCCGGGCCACAGTGCAGTCAATACTTAGAGAGGAGGCGCAGAAGCAGGCCGACTCTCTCCTAGTCATGAAGGATAGGACAAGCTAAGCGGACAGATCGCTCACTCCTTCCTGGAAATTAGACGCATTTGTCACTAGCCAAGAAAGTCTGGAGTAATTTATTTTTAGAAAGACTATTCAGATCCACTGATTTGAACCTCATGGAGGACTTCATTGTACAGTAGTGTTAATTATATTAACGTATTAGACTTCAATTGTGTAAAATTAGGCAAAAAAAAAAAAATAAATTGCTAAGAGAAAAGTAAACTAGGTGATAGTTTTGTTTTCCCATGAGTTGGCGCCGGATTACGAGCTCTAAGATCCAAACTCAATTGTTTCATCTGTAATTGGCTTGAAATCGTAGTTGCCTCGTCCGTCCATGTGCAGGTAGTACTGCAAAGAGAAGGGAGAAAAATACCCAAACACGTTACTTCATCGTGACTAGCCATTGAAAAATACCAGCACACAAGATGTATAGTAAGGGCTAGAGATGAGCGGTGTTCGACTAGAACTGTTCGCCAATCTCAAATTCGAGCTGTTTTGGGCGGTGTTCGAGTTGTTCGACGAACCCGAACGATTTGCAAAAAATTCGGCTGTTCGAGGTTATGTTCGATAACTGTTCGTGCACCAAAAGCGTGTCCTGCATGTCTGGCGCTATTTAGAGCACCAATCATGCAGGGATTGTCTGCCACTCACTGTAATGCCACAGCCATGGTGGTTGTGGCATTACAGTGATTGCCCAAATCGATGGGAACAGTGCCAACAGTGAAACATGAAAAGCCGGCAATTCAGCAGCGGCATACACCGGTACCCGACAATTTAGAACCGAAAGAATAGAGCTTCACACATAGATTAGATAGATAGAAACATGTCAGCCACATATATATGAAGTACAGTGAAAGTGTTGCTTACTGTACTTGTCATTTAGTGTAAAGGATTTATCAAAAAAAAAAATAGTGTTTTCATGCACCGTCTCTTTAAAAAAGCCGACCGGCAATTCAGCATCTGTACCCGACAATTTAGAATAGAAGGAATAGAGCATCACACATAGATTAGATAGATGGAAACATGTCAGTCATATATATAAGAAGTACAGTGATAGTGTTGATTACTGTACTTGTCATTTAGTGTTAAAATAAAGGATTTATTTAAAAAAAAATTGGCGTGGGGTTCCCCGTAATTTTAGGCTCTAGCGGAGGTTAAGCAGACGGCTGGGGCAGATGTTTGAAGCCTGAGAAGGGGGTAATACCCACGGAGCTTCCCAGGCTACTAATATCAGCCCCCAGTGGAATACCTAGCCTTTACTAGCTATTAAAATGGGGGACCCCCCCAAAAAAAATGACGTGGGGTCCCCCCTATTTTAATAGCTAGCAAAGGCTAGGCAGACAGCTGGGGGCTGATATTAATAGCCCAGGAAGGGTGCCATGAATATTGGCCCCCTCCCAGGCTAGAAACACCAGCCGTCAGCCGCCCCAGAAATGGCGCATCCATGGGATGTGCCAATTCTGGCACTTAGCCTCGCTCTTCCCACTGCCCTGTAGCGGTGGCAGTGGGGTAATAGGGCTGGGGTTGATGTCAGCTTATAATGCCAGCTGACATCAAGCCCAGGTTAGTAATGGAGAGGCGTCTATAAGACACCCCCATTACTAACCCCATAGTCAAAGTTAAAAGAAAACACAAACACCCAGAATAAAGTCCTTTAATTGAAATAAAGACACAATCCTTTATTGTTCTAAATTAAACCATACTTACCACCACGCCCATTCCAGCTGAAGCCAACGATCTCCTGCAATAAAAGTAAAATAATAAAGCAACCTCATCCTTACCTTTCCATGGTTCCCAGGACAGCTTCAGCTCTGCTACATCGAGATGACAGGCTGGACCGCTGCCATCCAGCCTGTCATCCCGCGGACACTGAGAAGCGCAGGCATGCTTGCGCTCCTCAGTGTCTCGCTGTGACGGCATCCAGATGAGCCGACAATGAACTCGGCTCACCTCATGCACGTCACTGACAGCGTGGGAAAATTCTCCTGCACTCAGCGCTTCAGCGTGAGAATTTTCCCACGCTGTCAGTGACGTGCATGAGGTGAGCTCATTCATGTCCATTGAACTCAGCTGACCTCATGTACGTCACTGACAGCGTGGGAGAATTCTCACGCTGAAGCGCTGAGTGCAGGAGAATTCTTCCACGCTGTCAGTGATGTGCATGAGGTGAGCCGAGTTCATTGGACATGACCTCGGCTCATCTGGATGCCGTCACAGCCAGACACTGAGGAGCGCAAGCAAGCCTGCGCTTCTCAGTGTCTGCGGGATGACAGGCTGGATGGCAGCGTTCTGCTGCGGTCCAGCCTGTCATCTCGATGTAGCAGAGCTGAAGCTGTCGTGGGAACCATGGAAAGGTAAGGATGAGGTTGCTTTATTATTTTACTTTTATTGCAGGAGATCGTTGGCTTCAGCTGGAATAGGCGTGACGGTAAGTATGGTTTAATTTAGAACAATAAAGAATTGTGTGTTTATTTCAATTAAAGGACTTTTTCTGGGTGTTGTGTTTTTTTTAAATACTTTACTAGAAATTCATAGTGGTCATGTCTAATATTGGCGTGACCCCATGAATTTCGGGCTTAGGGCCAGCTGATAATGCCAAGCTGGCCCTAACCCCTTTATTACCCAGTGAGCCACCGCACCAGGGCCCTGGATGAGTTGGGTACAGCGCCAGAAGATGGCGCTTCTATGAATGCGCCATTTTCCGGGGTGGCTGCGGACTGCAATTTGCAGCTGGGGGGACCCAGAAAGCTTGGGCCTCCCTGCGCTGCAGATTCCATCCCCCAGCTGCCTAGTTGTACCTGGCTGGACACACAAATAGGGACAAGCCCCACGTATTTTTTTTTTTAATTATTTCATGAAATTCATGAAATAATTAAGAAAAAAAGGGCTTCCCTATATTGTTGTGTCCGGCCAGGTACAAATAGGCAGCTGGTGGTTGGGGGCAGCCCGTTCCTGCATGCTGTACCTGGCTGGACACAAATATAGTGCGAAGCCCCACGTCAATTTTTTTTTAAATTATTTCATGAACCTAGATGGTGGCCCGATTCTAACGCATCGGGTATTCTAGAATATGTATGCGGCAGACCCGGCGCAATCAGCAGAGCGGTGTTTAAATTTGGCGCCAAAATCGCTGACTTGTCGCGGCCAGCAACCGCGACCAATCAGCAAAGCGGTGTTGAAATTTGGCAACTATATCACTGATTGGTCACGGCCGGCGGTCGCGACTAATCAGCAGAGCAGGGTTTAAATTTTGCGCCAATAATGCTGATAGGTTGTGGTTGCGACCAATCAGCAAAGCGGTGTTTAAATTTGGCGCCAATAATGGTGATTGGTCACGACCTCGACCATTCAGCAGAGCGGTGTTTAAATTTGGCGGCAACAATGTTGATTAGTCGCGGCCGGCATCGCGACCAATCAGCAGAGCGGGGTTTAAATTTGGCGCCACTAATGCTGATTGGTCGCAATCGCCAGCCGCGACCAATCAGCAGAGCGGTGTTTAAATTTGGCGTCAAAATCGCTGATTGGTCACAGTTGCCTTCCGCGACCAATCAGCAGAGCGGGGTTTAAATTTGGCACCAATACTGCTGATTGGTCACGGTTGCCGGCCGCGACCAATCAGCCGAGCAGGGTTTAAATTTGGCGCCAATACTACTGATTGGTCGCGGACGGCGACCGCGATCAATCAGCAGAGCGGGGTTTAAATTTGGCGCCAATCTCGCTGATTGGACGCGGACGCCAGCCGCGACCAATCAGCAGAGCGTTGTTTAAATTTGGCGCCAAGCTCGCTGATTGGTCGCGGCCGCTATTTAAATGTGGCGCCCAAATCGGTGATTGGTCGCGGGCAGCGTCCGCGACCAATCAGCAGAGCGGTGTTTAACTTTAGCGCCAAGATCACTGATTGGTCGCGTGCGGAGAGCGCGACCAATCAGCTAATCGTATTGGTGAGGACCGGGGAGCGCCGCTGCCTAGTCGGATACTTCCGTTGCGAGAAGCCGGGAGATGAGCGACTGCTCGCAGCAGAAGTATCTCGACCCGCAGCGCCGCTCCCCGGTCCTCCCTTGACACCCTACCCGCTGATGTCCCCACAGTATCCGCATGGTGTTACAAAGATCCGGACATTTGTGTTAAAAATCGCTGATTGGTCACTGGCGCTGCCCGCGACCAATCACCGATTTGGGCGCCAAATTTAAATATCGGCCGCAACCAATCACCAATCTTGGCTCCACATTTAAACACCGCTGTGCTGTGCCACATTTCAATAGCGTCCGCGACCAATCAGTACAGCGGTGTTTAAATGTGGAGCCAAGATGGGTGATTGGTCGCGGAGGATATTTAAATTTGGCGCCCAAATCGGTGATTGGTCGTGGGCAGCGCCAGCGACCAATCAGCGATTTTTAACACAAATGTCCGGACCTTTGTAACACCATGTGGATACTGTGGGGACATCAGCGGCTAGGGTGTGAAGGGAGGACCGGGGAGCGGCGCTGACATCCAATTGGTCGCGGCCGCTATTTAAATGTGCCGCACAAATCGGTGATTGGTCGCCGTCTTGACCGCGACCAATCACTGATCTTGCCGCCAAAGTTACACACTACTGTGCTGATTGGTCGCGGACGCTGCCCGCGACCAATCACAGATTTGTGCGCCAATTTAAATATAGGCCGCGACCAATCACCGATCTTGGATCCACATTTAAACAACGCTGTGCTGATTGGTCGCGGCCGATATTTAAATGTGGCGCCCAAATCGGTGATTGGTCGCGGTCTTGGCGCGCGACCAATCACTGATCTTGCCGCCAAAGTTAAACACTACCGTGCTGATTGGTCGCGGACGCTGCCCGCGACCAATCACCGATTTGTGCGCCAAATTTAAATATCAGCCTCATGCACGTCACCGACAGCGTGGGAAAATTCTCCTGCACTCAGCGCTTCAGCGTGAGAATTCTCCCACGCTGTCAGTGACGTACATGAGGTGAGCTGAGTTCATTGGACATATGCTCACCTCATGCACGTCACTGACAGCGTGGGAGAATTCTCACGCTGAAGCGCTGAGTGCAGGAGAATTTTCCCACGCTGTCAGTGACGTGCATGAGGTGAGCCGAGTTCATTGGACATGAACTCGGCTCATCTTTATGCTGTCACAGAGAGACACTGAGGAGCGCAAGCATGCCTGCGCTTCTCAGTGTCTGCGGGATGACAGGCTGGATGGCAGCGTTCTGCTGCGGTCCAGCCTGTCATCTCGATGTAGCAGAGCTGGAGCCATCGTGGGAACCATGGAAAGGTAAGGATGAGGTTGCTTTATTATTTTTCTTTTATTGCAGGAGATCGTTGGCTTCAGCTGGAATGGGCGTGATGGTAAGTAGAGTTTAATTTAGAACAATAAAGGATTGTGTCTTTATTTCAATTAAAGGACTTTATTCTGGGTGTTTGTGTTTTCTTTTAACTTTGACTATGGGGTTAGTAATGGGGGTGTCTTATAGACGCCTCTCCATTACTAACCTGGGCTTGATGTCAGCTGGCATTATAAGCTGACATCAACCCCAGCCCTATTACCCCCTGCCACCGCATCAGGGCAGCGTGGAAGAGCGAGGCCAAGTGCCAGAATTGGCGCATCCTATGGATGCGCCATTTCTGGGGCGGCTGACGGCTGGTGTTTCTAGCCAGGGAGGGGGCCAATATTCATGGTACCCTTCCTGGGCTATTAATATCAGCCCCCAGCTGTCTGCCTAGCCTTTGCTAGCTATTAAAAAAGGGGGGACCCCACGTCATTTTTTTGGGGGGGTCCCCCATTTATATAGCTAGTAAAGGCTAGGTATTCAGCTGGGGGCTGATATTAGTAGCCTGGGAAGCTCCATGAGTATTACCCCCTTCCCAGGCTTCAAACATCTGCCCCAGCCGTCTGCTTAACCTCCGCTAGAGCCTAAAATTAAGGGGAACCCCACGCCAATTTTTTTTTAATAAATCCTTTATTTTAACACTAAATGACAAGTACAGGAACCAACACTGTCACTGTACTTCTTATATATGTGACTGACATGTTTCTATCTATCTAATCTATGTGTGATGCTCTATCTTTCTGTTCTAAATTGTCGGGTACCGCTGCTGAATTGCCGGCCGGCTTTTTTAAAGAGACGGTGCATGAAAACACTATTATTTTTTTAAATAAATCCTTTACACTAAATGACAAGTACAGTAAGCAACACTGTCACTGTACTTATTATATATGTGATTGGCATGTTTATATCTATCTATGTGTGAAGCTCTATTCTTTCTGTTATAAATTGTCGGGTACCGCTGCTGAATTGCCGGCTGGCTTTCTTAAAGAGACGGTGCATGAAAACACTATTATTTTTTTAAATAAATGCTTTACACTAAATGACAAGTACAGTAAGCAACACTGTCACTGTGCTTCTTATATGTGTGACTGACATGTTTCTATGTATCTAATCTATGTGCGATGCTCTATTACTCTTGTCTAAATTGTCGGGTACCGGTGTATGCCGCTGATGAATTGCCGGCCGGCTTTTTTAAAGAGAGCGTCTTCTGAGCAGTTTGTCAGCTTTTGGACACCTTTGAAGGTGTTTTCTATGTGTTTCTATGTGTTTTTGTTTGCCTGCCATTGGTTTTAACGGTGTTCGACGGTGTTCTAAGGTGTTCGACGAACAGTTCCTCGAACATCCCGGTGTTCGACGAACTGAACCGAACCCGAACACTACGGGGGTGGCTCAACACTAGTAAGGGCTCATTCAGACGTCCGTTTTGTCGAATAGGAGATAAACAGTCCTCATTTCAGCACTGTTTTGATAAGAGTGCCAGCAGAGTGCCAGCACAGGGCCAGCAGAGTGCCAGCACAGGGCCAGCAGAGTGCCAGCACAGAGCCAGCACAGAGCCAGCACAGAGCCAGCACAGAGCGGTCTGAGTTTCATCAGTTTTTCTTTGATTAGACAAAAAAAAATAGATTTGCATTGCTGAATTTGATCCAACAGTCAGACTACGATTTTGCATGGACCACCTGGTCCGCAGATAAATTATAAAGAAAAAAAAAAAAAAAGTGGACGTGTGAACAGCCTTATTGATTATAAGACTTTACTATATACAAGTTATATCCGTGAAAAACACAGATAGAACTCATATGCGGAAAAACGCTAGTCTGAATGAGCCCTAAAGCTTCTCAGGTATTAGACAGAACATATCAAGGCACCACAAGCAGCATGAATCAGAGACCAGCTCCTTTATTGCAGCCATAAATGTTTCACTCTGACTCTACATTTTAGAAAAAAAACTGCTTGGAACAGCAGCCAGGGTCCCTGCGACTAGGACAGGCTAGTCCCCGCTGCGCCTTCTTACAAGCGCCGGCATGGAAGGGGAGTATAAGCTTTTTTATTTTATCGGGGCCAAGAGTGGGGTATGAGAAGGAGTTGTCCTAGTAGTGGACAACTTCCTTCAGTTTGCAGCCAGATGGACGCCACATCTCCAGCTCTGAGCCAATAGTCATCTTGTCAGTCGCAGGTGCGGCTAGCTAGATATTTCCCTTATACAAGCAAATTAAGAACAGACTGATCAGATACATGGCCATCCATGTATGTTACAGAGGTGCCATACCAGGCGTGCAGCCCCACTCATCAAAAGACAGCCATTTAGTGATAATAGCACATTATATGATGGGCTGCCGATATTGAGGAGGCTCAAGGACAAATATGCCATTTGCTTTCCTAGAATTCAGGACTGTACATTCTGCTAGATTCAGGCCATTTTTTATGCCATGAGATATCACTGATGAATAAAGTTGATGCCACATATTACCCGCACTTACCTCATGGTGTTTCCACAGGGACTTTCTGTGTGACACAGTGAAAAGGGTGATTCCAACCTAGGAAGAAATAGGTCTGGTTTATTGCAAACTAAAAAATTCAACAATAAGATGCTTCACTTTTTAAAGTTAATGTCACACAAAGACAACTGTTAATACGGCATAAATCCGCCACGAGCTGTGATGCCACGTGGGTGTAAGCCACCGTGTGAGTGATTGATGTGACCACTGCGACATCCTCCCAGCTCAAATCACCATTGTAGTAATTATAGCAGAACTCCAATGGATCCATTTAAGCCAGGAGATCGATAATCCGCTCTCTGATGACCCAAAAGCCTAATCCATGTAATCCTTCATCTTGTATGAAAAATGGAGAAAATAAAAAAGCAGCAAGGAAGCCATGACAAATCCTGACTAATACACTGAATCACAGCAGGTTCATCATGGACAAAAAATTAGTAAAGTTAATGACATGCTGTAAATCCATGTGCAGAATATCTCCCAACTACAGGATAATACACTGAAATTGCTTATAATGGTTTTAAAATAAAGGGTACAAAGAGAGTTCCTCTTTATTAAGTATTAGAATAAGGATGCTTTCACACTGCGCTCAGGCACCAGTTCGGTGGCTCCGTTGGGGCTTGCATCCGAACTCCCCCCTGCAAAACAGGACTCACACGTATGTGCTGATGGGGCCATGCTATAATGGTGCCGGCAGAGCGAACGGGCGCCCTGCTGTGCATCATTTTCAAGCGTGTACGCCTAGTGGAGGTGGATGCTGAGACATAGTAGACTGCACCTGGGTGTCCGCTTCCAGTAGGCATATACACCCGAAAATGATGAACAGCAGAGCGCACATTCGCCGCCTCAACCAATGGCCCCTTTTGGCGCATACGTCCGAATCCTGTTTTGCAAGGGGTTCAGACATAAGCCCTGAGGGGGCCACCAAACAGGTGCCGGAGCGCAGTGTGAAAGTACCCCAAGAGGTAATTTGGTAATATAATAAGAAATAACTATGAAAGAGTCACTCTCCATTTACATCTTATTTAGTATCTGAATTATAGGTCATTCCTCTTTATTTAAACACACAGATTGCCAAAGGCAAAGAGGGTTCCCTAATAAAGACCTAAAAATAAAACACAACTGTTATTTCACTTCTCAAGTATAACGGAAGGATACACACACTTTAAAAACACATAGTGCTGGATAATGATAGTCCTTCAGCGAAGGTTTGCATAACCCGTAACTACTAAAGTGCTTGTGCTTATAAGTTGGTACTTGTATCTGTTACTTATTGTAATTCTTAGGACATCAACACTGGAAATCAGTCTTCAGTCCAATTTTACTAAGTGCATTCTGATCATCTACTAGTGAGATTTAATTTATCCAGGACTAGGATACAAGATGTTATGCCATACAAAACCGACAAAAACTGCTTTGAATGGATCTTACTGATTCTATAATTAATCAGCAGTCTACAGTTTCCATATATGAGGAAACTATTTAGATCACAGTTGGTAACCGTTTATATCCTCGTTAGTCCTATAGGACTTCCAGCATATCCTTCCTTAACCAGCAGCTAGCATCTGCTCATACTGTCGCCACTGAAGCAGATCTCACAGCCTTATGATCTGTAGCACTTATTGATCATTGTTTTTAGGTCTTCATTAGGGATCTCTATTTGCCTTTGGCAATCTGTGTGTTTATTAAGTAAAACCCTAAGCTGGTCTCTGAACAGATTTTTTCTAGTGCACATTCCTCTTTATTTGGCATTAGGTTAAGAGCTAAAATAGAGATCCTCCTTACTTGTTCAGTGAAGAGCATTAAAAACAGATGAATACTACACTCTATACTTCTAATATCAGCCTGGATGACTGCAGGGTAAAAATAAATGCCTTTCAGATATAGTGGTCAAAAAGGGTCTTCTGAAACCAATCTACACATTTCCTTTATTAAGTGGATGATCTGTGACATCAATACTGCGGTATAATATGGGCTCAGTAATAAGTGGCTCAGTCATGAGACTAAGCTGCCACATCTACTCTCCTTTTAGACAAAACGGCACAACAAATATGCCATTTGGCTAATAGAAGGAATCGGAGAATACATCAGACAGTTTATGGATCCACTATAGTCCTGATGGGAGCGCTGACTCCCATCCCCCCCCCCCTCCCCCAGGGAATTAGGGCAGTGAATGGCAGCTGTATTGGCACCCACACAGCAAATAGCACTTTATAGGAGAATGGATCAGTCGCCATACCGTGCTGACCTTAGGGAAGCACAGCCTTATATAATGGATCCACTTTAAATGGGTATACAGAAAGGGATTATCTATCATTTACAAAAATTGCTTGTCATCCTCTACCATGACAAGAACAGCGGAGGTAAAGGCATAAGGTATTATTATTTATTATACTTTGCTTATATAGCGCCATTAATTTTACAGACATTATCGGCACTGTTCCCATTGGAGCTCATAATCTAGATTCCTTATCAGTATGTCTTTAGAGTGTGATAGGAAACCCACACAAACAAACTCCTTGCAGATGTTTCCTTGGTGGGATTTGAACCCAGGACCCAAGCGCTGAAAAGCCACAGTGCTCCTAACCACTGAGCCACTGTGCTGCCCAGGTAACAGGGGTTCAATGAAGGTGCACATATTCAGCCTCTGCCAATCTGATTTATAGCCTGTGGTTCAGGGATAAAGGTTTCCCATCAGAATATCCCTGTGTGCCTCTATGGTCACTCACCTTCCTACAGTGGCTGTAAATGTAACCTTCAACATCCACGCTGACCGCGCTCGTGCACTCATCCAATATGGCAAACTGAGGTTTGTGGTAAAATAACCGAGCCATCTGAAAGGACAATACGATTAATATAGTAAAAGTGTTAGATATTACCATGTCCTTTACTTCATACAAGTAATGGACATCCGGACTGGCAGTAATGGAATATCAGCATTCAGGGGTGACAGGAGTATATAGCGTTACTTAGGTTCATGGTAAATTAGATATCTTTGCAAGGTCATAATGATCTTACATACATCCTTGGTTGCACTGACTAATAAGACGAGCAGTTATTTTAGTTAATGATCATATAAATACATATTTGATTGTAGATCCATCCAACAAATACAAAATGAATATGGCCACCTCTTCAGCCTAATGATTTGGTCTGGCCAACTTTCCTCTAAAGGTCAGAGAATCCGGTGAAATGCAGCAGATGCTCTGATCCCAAACGTGAATGTTGTCTATGATCATTATCACCCTTTAACATAAAATGCATCGCAAGGACACATTTATTACATACCGCCATCCTTTGCTTCTCTCCTCCACTGAGAACATCCATCCAGTCCTGGACACTGTCCCAGCCGCCCTCACGGTCCAGGATCTGCCCTAGCTGGACATTATCCAGGTATTCTTTCAGGACCTGTGTTGAGATGTAAACAAAGAAAACACTTTAGTTAAAAATAAGGTTGTAAATTAATAAAAAAATAATTGAGGGCTCAGAAACCTAAACGACCAGTCCTAGTTCTTCTTACCTTATCAGATATGCCTCTGCGTTTCTGATCTTCTTGGGTGTCTGGATAGATGACTTGGTCCCGTAATGTCCCGAGAGTCATATATGGCCTCTATGGTATGTAAATTATGGAGATAAAAATCACCACTCGTCTAGATCGAAAATTATCACACAAAGTATTAAATCACATCAGAGAGTAAACCTTTACCTGAGGAACATAAAATAATTTTCCCCGATCAGGTTTTGTAAGAGATCCACCAAAAAGCGGCCATAACTATAAGAGAAAAAAGAAACACAATTTGAAAAAACTAAAAAAAGAAATCAAGCAATAATGTGCTGTATTTCTTACGGCTTCTTAAAGGTTACTTATTTTTTAATGAGAACACATAGAAAAATGACATTAAAGACCCATTAGTCCATATAAATGTGTGTAATTCTTGAGAAAGGCCCCACTTGCTGTCACTGTGCAGTGTTATCACAGGGATAAAGTGACTGAATAGCTAATAGACGAGTAAGAAGAAAGGTAATAGATTGCTACAGAGGTGCAGAAGAAACATTGTAATGACATATGTAAAGTTCATCTAACTAGCAGCCTGTAACAAAAAAGGTTAATAATTTTCAGTAACCAATCACTTTAAAAATGAGATACTCGCTTCCCGCACGAGTGCCCCTCCAGTCATTTCAGCCCCGGGGCTGGCGTAACATTATTATGTAGCAAGAGCCCTGCAGCCAATAAGCGGTCGATTCGGTCCCATTTCTTCTGGTTGTCCAAAGTTCATTTGAGGGAATTATTTTGGAGAAAGATATAACTGCCCAATCATGCAGTCAGACCCCGATTCAAGCTGCCAGAAGTTTGGGCAGCATGAAACAGGTGACAAGTTCCCTTTAAGATTATCAATAATAGTGTTATTAAAACTAAGAACATGTGAGGAATGTACTGGTGTGAGCATGTATTTCATCCAGAACCATAAACTAAAACCTCAATTAGGTGGAAACTTACCTCTCCTAATACACGGAATAGGGAACTCTTCCCGCATCCATTTGGCCCACAGACAAGAACATTGGTACCGGACTTCACCTATACAGAGGAATACGAGAAATTCAACCTTTTTCATGTAACTAAATATGAATAATAATATTATGTCATATTAAAACTACCAACACAAAAGCTAAGTGAATCAACACATAACATGATACCAATTACAAAAGAGCAGCAGGGTGTAGTGCCTGCAGAGAAGGAGGAAATCGAAAAGGTGCCAGTACAGCTTAGATACATGCTCTCTCTAATCCCCAGCATATACATACACATTGGGCTCAGCAGAGCATATACGTATATGTATTTTCAACAGGGAGAGTGAAGTAAGACGCAGGACACCTTTAGTGGCAGCTTATCTCAAAATATTTGGGCTTTCTAATGTAACAGGCCTAATTCTTTTCTTACCTAAAATTCTGTTGAAGGAGTCATGAGGCCAATGTAGACATAAGATGGTTGGCAAGTGTGGCCAATTATAATGGGTTAAAGGATCTTAACCTCTATCCGACATACTATTACATCCCATGTTTGGTGTGGACACATGGAGTGAGCTCTGGAGCCAGGGCCCCTCCGCAGAAATCGGGTGCCAGCTGTGCAATACAGCCAGCATCCATCTCTGACAGCAGCTACCAGACCAATTTTTGATCTCAGCAGTTTCATCCCTTAAATGCCATTGTCAATCTATGAGAGTAGGTTTTAAGTGGCATGATCCTGGACTGTCTGCGTTTTGGGCAACAATTTACCCCCCACCCCTACGCGATGGGTAGCAATGGTACCTGGTGGCCCTATGAAGGGCCCCATCTTCATACACCTGTAAAGCTCAGCCATAAAACAAAGAATGATACAACTGCAGGTCCAAATCCCCCAAGTAAAGAAAAAATGCTTTTATGTTTTTAAAAGATATAAAAAATAAAGCATGATTCACCCTCCTTTTCTCAGTTTAAAAATACACACAAAAAATACACATATTTGGCATCGCCGTGTCTGTAAAAATCTGATGTATAAAAATATTAGATTAACAGTAAGGTAAAAACCATAAAATAAAAACACTAAAAATTGCCAGCTCCCTAAAAAACAATCAAACATAGTATGTATGCAAAACAGTATCAATGAAAACGAGAGCTCGCCATGCAAAAAATCAAGCCCTCAACTAAAAAATAAAGTGAAAAAGTATCAGAAATTGGTGAGTCTATCCACCCCCCCCCCCCCAAAAAATGTTGATTTACCTTTTTCCTCCTACTAATAAAAAAAAGAAAACACTATACAAGTTTGGCATCACTGTAATCGTACTGAAGAACCAGGTCATTTTTAACGTACAATAAACACCGCAAAAACATATACAACAACGTCGAAAGAAAAATTTTAAAAAAGCTATGATTCTTGGAAAATTGGGAGTAAATAATGGAAGCGCAGAAATAAAAATTGCGTGGACATGAAAGGGTAAACATACTAGATACAGACATTCAATTCTAATGTCCAGGAGGATCAAAACATTAAAAAACATGGATATACTGTACAAGTAACAAGGTAGCCGGAAGAAAAGCTCAATCTTATTTACCTCGAAAGTCAGGTCTCTGATGAGCATATCTCCATTTGGTGTTGCAAGGGGGACATGATCAAACCTAAAAAGGCAAAAAAAATGTGCAAATAGATAAGTGCAACAATCTGATAAAACAGAATACTACTGCAGGATACAGGACAATTCATCTTGTCCCTTTAACTGGATTTATGTTCCCTTGAGAAACACTCAACAAGAATTTTCTCACTTTTATGGGGTTGCAAAAAGTTACGATCTATCCACAGGACTGATCAGTAGGGGTCCCACCATTGGGACCTGCACCAATTGGCAGATCGGGGAATTTTTATCCCCATAACAAAAGGGAGCAAGCAGTAGGTCAGACGTTCGACCACCACTCCATTCATTCAAAAAAGCCAAGCACAGCTCTAAGCAGTCCCATAGGGAAGGTATGGAGCAGTGGTCAAGCATGTGCACTGCGGCTTCATTGTGCCCTGCGATCAGCGCCCCACCAATCAATAAGTTATCACATATCTTGTGGATAGATGCAAACTTTATTTCACTGGAGAACCCAGTGAAATACTATTGCTGATGGGAATATGTTGTTTGGCTTCCAGCAATTCCTAAATTAATACAGCTGTACCAAGAGAGGGATGTAAATGATTAAAACTCCCAACACTACATAGTTTATAGTGGTGAGGTAACTTTAACAAGAATTATTCTGCAATGGAGGTGACGGATCAGTTTTCCAAGACCAGTATAGTGTAAAACAAAAAAAAAAGTCAGATTTTTCCAGTAAAATAACACTGCCATTTCCTGTGATGATTATGAAATTTTGGCTTTTCCCACCATTGGTTTATAATGCGGTCAATCAACACGCCACACCACTAATAAAATCGTAGCTATGAAGCCAGCTTCAGAAAAGAATTCCCAAACTTACTTTATGATGTTGTCAGTGTTGATAACTTTTCCACTTCCAGGTATTAAGGGAATGCTGGGAAGACATTCTGTCTCTGCAATGTCAGAGGAGATTTGGTATTAATACATGTGTGTGTACATGTGAGGCTGTGCACCCATTACCACAATGCTAGCGTCACCTTTTTCCTGTTGAGAAACCATGGTTCGTTCATATTTCCCTTGATTTAAGTCTTTCAGCACTTGCATCAGTTCTGTGATCCGGGCTGTGAATCTATAAAGGATGACACATAATAGGATTACAGTTCAAATTATGCAGCAAGTTCGTTCCTAAATGCAATTCACAGAGCTGCGGTATTATTCAGAATTACTGTAGGTCCATGTACCCGCAATGCTGTAAAGAAAATTTGCAAAATTTGACTCAATCATTTCTGTTGCAAACTTAATCACACATCGGTCAATAAGCTGCCAGACTAAACGTCCGCTTACAAGGACCGACAAGCGGCACTAAACGACCGCTGATCGGTAAAGATTTTCTTGACCGGCGGTCATTTTATAGCAAAAGCTACAGGCAAACCGCACCAAACAACAAAACTGGATGATCTGCAATACATCGCTCAGTGTGTGCAGGCTGCCATGTTCTCAACAGAGCAAGTCCTGTTAACACAGGATTATGAGCGGCCGAGAACGATGATCTTTATGCAGCACACCAGCTCATTGCACTAGACAGACGAGCATTTTGCTCATCGATCAAGTGATCAGCAGCCTGTTTACACTGCAAGAATATTGTGAAGTGAGAGTCCAGGGTACTGAATATGTAAAGGTTTGCTCCAAGATTATATACCAATTTACTCTTTTAGATCAAGCTAATCATAAGTTCCTAATTAGAATGTTCCTTTTTTCTTTTAAATGCCAGGTAATACATACTTGCATTCTTTGGATTCCCGTCCAGAGAGTACATCCAAGGTGTCCTGTGCTGGGGTAAAGCAGACACAACAGCGCAAAATAACCGTACTACCCAAGTACAAGATGAGCCGGATGGTGGAACCGAGCTACTGAGTCACATTACCAATGGAAAAAAAGAACAGCAGGGGGCGCCATATCACAAATGCCACAGCAAAATATACACCCAGGAGCATTATTTTTTTCAATGATCCAAATTATAAACCTGTGTTTTGCATGATCCAAGTGTAAAATCATGATTTAGGCTATGTGCCCACAATGCAGAAATGCTCCGGATTTTTTCCTGAGCGTTTCTGCATCTCCCTGGCAGAAAAAACGCATGCGGATTGTACATGCGTTTTCCTGCCAGGGACATGCGGAAATGGAGCGTTCTTCACATGCATTTCTGCATGCGGGTTGTCAAGCGCTTTCCAAGCAATTTTAGCATCACTTGGAAAGTGCTTGACAACTTGGTCACACTATATAAATCCATGCAAACAGCATGGATTTATATACTGTGACCCGAGAGAATGTAAAATAATAAAAAAATAAATATATATACTTACCCTCTGATGGCCCCTGCAGTCTTGCTTCACCGTCCTGGCTGCCGGCACATCGCGGTACACTGAAGGACCTGCCGACGTCAGCGTCACGTGACCCATCACATGAGTATGACGTCAGCGCAGGTCCTTCATTCCATCGCGAACTGCTGCCAAGCAAGGAGGAGCGCACCGCGGGCCGCCAGAAGGTAAGTATATATTTATTTTTTATTTTATTCTTTTTTTTTTTTTTTTTTTTTTTTTTACAGTTTTCTATGGTCCTCCGGACCTGTAATGAACGCTGCATCTAATAAGACTTAGTGGCACTCCTATTCACACACACATCAATAGCAGTTGTATGCACAGTCATATTTAAGGAGACAGCTCCCAACATTTCTTCACAATGTTTTTTTCTTTCATATCTCTAAATCTTTATTAAAAAAAAATTCTTACAAATTTCTGAAAGTTTTTTCACCACTTAAATAAAACCAAAACCTATAAATGTTTGGTATCTGCGTACTCGTACTGATTATGAGAATCATATTGCCAGGTTAGTTTTACCATATAGTGAACATTATAAATAAATAAAAAAAATAAAAACAATTGCGGAATTGAACTTTTTTTGCTATTTCACCGCACTTGCAATAGTTTCCCCGTTTTCCCCTACACTATGTGGTAAATTAAACTAAGTCATTCAAAAGTAAAACTCGTCCTGCAAAAAACAAGCCCTCATACGGCTATATTAATGGAAAAATAAAAAAAAAAGTTATGCTTCATGGAAAAATGGGAGGAAAAACGAAAGTAAAAAAAAAAAAATCACAAGGTCATGAAAGGGTTAAACAATGGTTCATTTTCTGATTCCAAACTTTAGAGGTAATATATCACAGTTAGTTTTTATCATTAATAAACTTATTTTTAAAACAGTGTAACAATGGTTTTAAATGTTTTATTTACTGGTGTGTAAATATTAGAGCAGGACACTTACTGCAAACATGGCAGGCAAGGTCATAGAAGACTGCTGCCATCAGATACCACCCGCATCACCTATACCGTGGCTGCATCAGACATGAATTATGCACTCCCCCCCGTCATGCGCAGTTCACACCTATGGGGGAAGCCAGGTGCCATCTCTTATTGTAGCCCAGCGCTGAGCTGCAATACCCCAGTCACTATTAGTTACAGCAGTGAGCGGCGACAGCAGGTTTGGGCAGCAGCGGTGACAGGAGGTGTGGACACGGTGCAGCAGCTGTAGGAACATGTCGGGAAGCCCGACACTGGATTACAAATGCCAGGCTATTGACCTGTTTTCACTGCTAGAGGAATGTCACCGCCACTGCCCTCATCGCTGTAAAAAGTAGTGAGAGCATGGCAGCAACGGTAACTTCTTCCAACAGTGAGAACAGGTTGGTAGCCTGGCATTTATAGTCCAATGTCAGGCTGTCTAATGTGTTCTCACCGCCACTGCCACTGTGTGTTCCAGGCACAGCAGCGTAATCATCACGCTGCAATGCTGATCACTGACTCAGCTCTTCTCAATAAGTGTAAAGCCTCAATCAGATGTCCCTCATACACAGACGTCTGAATGAGTCTTGACTGCTGCCTGTGCAAAGCACATTACATGAGATGACTGTTGCTGGCTACAGTGCACTCTGCACGTTCAACTTCACTGTGCACAGAGCAATAACCAGTGACAAAGTCATCTCATCTGCGGAGCTGGACATCTAAATGGGGCTTTACACTCACTGAGCACAGCAGAGTCAGTGTGCAGCAGCAGTGAAGATTTAACTACCGTACTCTACATAGTTATTAAAAAAGAAAGATTAATATAATGTAAAAAAGTAAATTCAAATCATCCCTTTCTCACAAATTAAAAATAAATTAAAAAAAAAAAACATATATTTGGTATCTCAGAATCCGTGTATCTGCATTCTTTTGTGTATACACACACACACGTGTATGTGCATTCTTTTGTGTATACACACACCTGTATGTGGATTCTTTTGTGTATACACACACCTGTATGTGCATTCTTTTGTGTATACAAACACACACACGTGTATGTGCATTCTTTTGTGTATACACACACCTGTATGTGCATTCTTTTGTGTATACACACACCTGTATGTGCATTCTTTTGTGTATACACACACCTGTATGTGCATTCTTTTGTGTATACACACACCTGTATGTGCATTCTTTTGTGTATACACACACCTGTATGTGCATTCTTTTGTGTATACACACACCTGTATGTGCATTCTTTTGTGTATACACACACCTGTATGTGCATTCTTTTGTGTATACACACACCTGTATGTGCATTCTTTTGTGTATACACACACACCTGTATATGCATTTTTGTGTATACACTCACGTGTATGTGCATTTTTGTGTATTTGTATTTTTTTTTTTTGTTCAAGAATGAATGTGGATTGTTATTCATGGAAAAAAATAAGAAAACCCCTGAAAATAAGCCCTAACACATCTTTCGGAACAAAAAATAGTATAAGACGCTTGTCTTACTTTTGGGGAAACACAGTAGTCACCTGTATTAAAAGTAGGATGAAAAAGATTTGAAAATCTTTATTGGGCCAAATGAAAACATAAAATTGGACTTCTTAATATCACCTACAAGAATACTTTTCGAGTAGCTTTGTGAAGTGCAGCTTTTTCTATAGCTGTACATGTTCTTACCCTGCCAGCCTGGTCATTTCACGGCCTGCTAGGACAATCCTTCCAAGTGCTTGAGACATCCTTAGTAACATCCTTCCACTCTGGTAGTAATCCTTCCAGAGAAAGACAAGTGATCGGTCAGAGGAATAATGACACAGATGGAAAAGTCGGCATGTACTAAAAACTCTCATCTCACCTCCAGGAGCTCGGCGTGGCTGCTGTTCAGATGTCGTGGGTGATTTATTGCAAGGAAAGGACGGCTGACAACCAGATAACCGACAACTGTCGCAAGATCTGAAATAACAATTTGTTACACAAGTGTATAGAATGAGGTCAGTAAATGGGACGCGGTTGTGACTTATTTTCATTAATTTTAAAGCTAAAAGAAAAAAAAGAGCAGAAACTCTGCTGCGGTGCGCAGAAATCTTCTGTACTCCAGCTGTTGTGAGACTACTACTCCCAGTTTTTCCTGACGGCCACATGGAGTCAGATGGTTGTCAGGGCAAGTTGGAAGTTCCAGCTATAAAACACCTAGATAGAGGGCCACAGTTTGCAGTTCCCGGCTATAATGTACACACAAGTAGAGTACATTGACTATTAAAGGAAGACTGTCACCACAAAGTGACTGCTCTAACCACACACCCCGATGCACCATTGGCACAGCCACACAGTTCAGAGCATCATCCACCTACTTGTTTTCCTGTCTTTTTATGCCACCTCTAGATTGAAAGCGCTCACTTTACAGGCGCAAGAGGAGGGCAGAGGCAGACAGAAAACAAGTAGGTGGCCACGACAAGAGTGCCTGGGCTTGGGCCGAACAGTCATTCCCCTTTAAAGGGCTTCTAGCCCCATCAGCTTTCTGTAGTTGAAAATAAAATCAGTGTTACTTGCCTTTTTTACAGGCTGACAACTACAGTGCAAGTGGCCTCCGCAGCCAATCAGAGCATAAGCCGCTGAGCTCACTGACAGACTGCAGCGGTCACGGGCGCTGTAGTTGAGAGATCACCGCTGCAGCCTTTAACCACTTTGCGCCAGAGCCTGTTTTTGCCTTCGTGACCGGGCCAATTTTTACAATTCTGACCACTGTCACTTTATGAGGTAATTACTCTGGAACGCTTCAACGGATCCCCCTGATTCTGAGACTGTTTTTTTCGTGACATATTGTACCTCATGATAGTGGTAAAATTTCTTCGATATAACTTGCGTTTATTTGTGAAAAAAATCGGAAATTTGGCGAAAATTTTGAAAATTTTGCAATTTTCAAACTTTGAATTTTCATGCCCTTAAATCAGAGAGATATGTCACACAAAATAGTTAATAAATAACATTTCCCACATGTCTACTTTACATCAGCACAATTTTGGAAACAAATTTTTTTTTTGTTAGGAAGCTATAAGGGTTAAAAGTTGACCAGCGATTTCTCATTTTTCCAACAAAATTTACAAAAACATTTTTTTTTAGGGACCACATCTTATTTAAAGTGACTTTGAGGGGCCTTTATGACAGAAAATACCCAAAAGTGACACCATTCTAAAAACTGCACCCCTCAAGGTGCTCAAAACCACATTCAAGAAGTTTATTAACCCTTCAGGTGTTTCACGGGAATTTTTGGAATGTGGAAGAAAACAATGAACATTTACATTTTTTTCACAAAAATGTTACTTTAGACCCAATTTTTTTATTTTCACAAGGGTAACAGGAAAAAATGGAATACACAATTTGTAGTGCAATTTCTCATGAGCGCGCTGATACCCCATATGTGAGGGAAAACCACTGTTTGGGCGCACGGCAGGGATCGGAAGGGAAGGAGCGCCATTTGACTTTTTGAATGTAAAATTTGTTTGAATAATTAGCGGACGCCATGTCGCATTTGGGGAGCCCCTGATGTGCCTAAACAGTGGAAACCCCCCACAAGTGACACCATTTTGGAAACTAGACCCCTTAGGGAACTTATCTACATGTGTGGTGAGCACCTTGCACCCCCAGGTGCTTCACAGAAGTTTATAATATTGAGCCGTAAAAATAAAATTTTCACATTTTTCTCACAAAAAATGTTTTTCATTCCCTAATTTTGCATTATCTTAAGGATAACAAGAGAAATTGCACCATGAAATTTGTTGTGCAATTTCTCCTGAGCACGCCGATACCCCATATGTGGGGGAAAACCACTGCTTTGGTGTACGGCAGGGTTCGAAAGAGAAAGGAGCGCTATGTTGGCTGGGATAGGTTGCAGACACCATGTCACATTTGAAGAGTCGCTGACATGCCGAAACAGCAGAAACCCCCACAAGTGACCCCATTTTGTAAACTACACCTCTCAAGGAATTCATCTAGGGAAGTAGTGAGTATTTTTTAATTTTTTAATTTATACCAATGGGCAGTGAAGAAAACAATTATATTTTTACCACAAAAAAATGTTTTACCCTCAGATTTTATATTTTCACACAGGGCAATGGGTAAAAATGGTGCCGAAATGTGTCACACAATTTCTTCTAAAAGTGGCAATACCCCATATGTGGCTGTATCGTACCGCTCAGCCATACGGCGAGATCTGGGGGGGACGGAGTGCTATTTGACAATTGGAGAACAAATTATTGTAGTAACTTGGAATATTTTTAACAGATGACGGACCTGAGTGGGGACTAGCTTTTTTTGAGGACTGAGTTGAAGCTTTTATTGGGAACAATTTACGTAACATTTATCCGGCGCTCTAGGCTGAGCACTTACATCGGGATTTCCAAGTGATGTAATTCAGATGAAACCCCTGCGGGATCCATTCACTGTAATGAGGCAGCAGAGTTACTCTGGACTCCGTCTGGCCTGTGTTTAGCGGTGTCCTTTTTTTCTGAAGTGCACAAAACTGTGGCCAACCGCACTTTTATGCACGCCTAAAAAAACTGACACCATGGGATCACAGGCCAGACTGCATCCACAGTGGCCTATATCTGCCTCATTACAGGGAATCTTCCGTCATGGGTTCCGGTTGAATCACGTATTTCAGAGATTTACACGGAAACTCTGGTGTAAGTGCTCAGCGCAGAGCGCAGGATAAATGTGAGCAGAGCCTTACTGCGATCTTTGGGAGACATAATAAACAAATCAGTAGCAGGTGAAGAATTGGTTTTATTTATTTTTTACGCCGTTCCTCGTGCAGTATAAGTGATGAGATTACTTTATTCTTCGGGTCGGTGCGATTACAGAGATACCAGATTTATATCAGGTTTTTATGACTGACAGCTGTCACACACTAAGACACTTTTTTTTGCAAAATCTAGTTTTTGCATCGCCATATTTTGAGAGCTATAATTTTTCCATATTTCGGCCGACAGTCATGTGACGGCTTGTTTTTTGCAGGACAAGTTGACATTTTTATTGGTACCATTTTGGGGTACGTGACATTTTTTGATCGCTTTCTATTCCGTTTTTTGGGAGGTAAAATTAACAAAAACCAACAATTCAGGAATTGTTTTTTGAGGGTTTTTTTTATGCCGTTCTGCGTGTGGTAAAAGTGATAAGGCAGCGTTATTCTTCGGGTCAGTATGTTTACAGCGATACTACACTTACTGTATATTTTTTTGTGTTTTGGCGCTTTTACACAATAAAACAATTTTATAGAAAAAATATTTTTTTTTGCATCGCTTTATTCTGAGAGCTATGACTTTTTTATTTTTCGGCTGTTTTTTTGCGGAACAAGATGACGTTTTCAGCGGTACCATTTTTATTTACATTTTGCTTTTTGATCGCATTTTTTTCCACTTTTTGTTTGGCGATATGATGAAAAAGCATAGTTTTTTTGCTCTGTTTTTTATTTATTTTTATTACGGTGTGCACAGAAGGAGTTAATTAGTGTGACAGTTTTATAGATTGGGTTGTTTCGGACGCGGCGATACCAAATGTGTACTTTTTTTGTTTTTGCATAAATATACGGATTTATTGGTTTAATATTTTAATTTATTTATTTATTTTTATTTATTTTGTGATTTTTTTTTAACAGTTTGAAAACATTTTTTTTTTACATTTTTTACTTAGTCCCTGTATGGGACATTAATTTTTATTTTTCTAATCACTGATCTCATCCAATGTAATAGACATGTACACTGTCTGTCTCCTGCTAGAGTTCAGCTGCAGGCTGAGCCTAGCAGGACACCATATATGGCAGATCTGGAGGCGGTCATGTGACCTCCAGCTGCCATAACAACGGCAGGTCCTGGAAGGCATCAGGGGGCCGTCGGAGAGGTAAGTTGACGACCCCCTCTCCTCTCACCATCTTCTATATGCCGCGATCACTATAGATCGCGGCATATAGAAGATAGAAAAGGGTTAACATCATTGGGACCTGATCCCATCAGGTCCCGATGATGTCCCCTGTCAGAGCTATCGCTCTGCACCGGAACCGCAGTACTTGCAGGACCCTGGGGGTCCTGAGGGCTGCGGGACCACCCACCGTTTTTAAACGTCGGCGCTGCACAGAGCCCAGGCGGCGCCGACGTGTATGTACAGTGGGCGGTCCTGAACCGGTTAAACAAGCACAGAGAAAAGAGCCAGCGTTGGAGCAGGGAAAGGAGAGTACAGACGATTTTATATTTTTAACTACAGAAAGCTGATGGGGGTTAAAAAACAATTATAGGAAAACCCCTTTAAAATATTTGCAGATTATATAAATCTCAACCCACCCACATGTGAGCATTCAATAAACTGTGCAAGCTTCGCTGCACAGTGCTCTGGGAGTTACCCATTCATCACAATACATAACCAAGAGCAGATTAGTACTTACATTTGGCGACAATGTTGTCTACAAAGCCCATGGAAAAGCGGAAAACAATAAACTTATGTAAGTGCTCCACCTGTGGAATACAAAGTAACAGTAATCCGATTATGAAGCATGTGACAATCCGCCAGCCTTCACTGAGAGCACACAAATCTGCACCA
This sequence comes from Phyllobates terribilis, assembly GCF_046119375.1. Taxonomy (NCBI): domain Eukaryota; kingdom Metazoa; phylum Chordata; class Amphibia; order Anura; family Dendrobatidae; genus Phyllobates; species Phyllobates terribilis. The sequence goes on along the minus strand of NW_027362768.1, from coordinate 110,762,468 downwards.
AACGAATGGAAGGTGTCAGTTTCCACTGAACTTATGCAAACATTTCATTTTTAACACTTATACATACAAGTCTAAAGCTGGAACTATGGATTTTTATAGCCATTATCATCACTGAACTTGTTCTGAAGCCAGTAATGTGCAATTTTTTCTTTTCACAAAAATCAGCAATCAAATTTGCAAATTCTCTCTAAATCTATGACTACAGTGATCCCAGAACTGGTTTTCTTACCAATTTGTTAAATGCAGAATGAATGGTTAGTTTTTCCCTTTTGTTTCCATTGTAGAAGGCAATTTCTTCACTAAAAAAAAAAAAAAGTCAAATAAAAGATTTCACTGATGGAAGGTATGTACAAGCCAGGTCCTTCAAAGCACCTCGATTGATCAATTGTTATTTAAAAGGGGTTGTCTGCTGCCTGGACAACCCCTATTAAAATGAAAATACCACATACTCACCTCCCATACCAGCGACACTCTGGCATTATTATACCACGTGAGCCCTGCAGTCAATCAGTGACTGTATTAGGCTGCTGCAATCTTCCTACTTCCACTTGTCCAAATAAGTAATCCTCGGACAAGCGGAAGAAGTGAAAGCACTGCAGTCAATAGCGGCCATTGACAGGCGGCAGGGGTCACATAGCATAACAATTTCACATGAGCCCCGGCATTGAAATCGCTGGACTGACGCCGGTATGGGAGGGGAGTATATGGTGGTTTTATTTGACAAGGAAGACTACTACAGGCAGTGGACAGCTCCTTTAACAGCCTGTTAACACAGGTTAGCTGTGAATTCGATGCACACAGACCGATCAGTAATAAATCGCTCAGTGCGCATAAGCGGTCATTGTTCTTGGCAACACAGGGAGTTTTTACTCAGAGCGACGCACTGGCAAGAACGATGATTTTTATTTCACCCGACGAACAAGTGTTTTTTTTCTCTTTTGTCAAGTGATTGGCATCCTTTTTAGACAGAACCATCATTCCCAGGTACTCGCATTTCCTGATAATACTCAGGATACTGCTGCAAATACTGTGTTGGTAGTTAAGACGCTGCCAATAATTGCCGCATTTTTGGTGCGTATTTTCCCCTACTCATTAGTGTGGGTGCAATACGCTGCAAGAATTGACATGCTGTAGATTTGTATCTGCAAGGAAAAAGTAAGCAGAGTGTGTGCGAGATTTCAGCACTCTCATTCACTTTGTTGGTACTGTAAAACACTGCATACTTTCCACAACAAATGCGGGCAGGAAAAAAAAAAGAAAAAAAAAAAAAAACGCAACGTGTGCACATACCCTGATGGTGCCCATAATTATCAGAGCAACTCAGCCTCCAGACAATCCCCTGAAAGATGATGCCAGACCAAATAAGGATTGGGCATGTTTAATTTCAACAAGCCCAATCCTTTTCTTATTACAGAGTGGCTTACTTCTCTGTCCTTACTGAGAACATGAGCCAAGCATGCAAGTATATGGAGGGGGGAGGAATAGCTGGCAGCGAAATGAGTATTCAGCCAACTGCTACTGAATATGTACGGCCGCCATTAAGCACAAAACCCAGTTTGGTGGTCGGAAATCCTGGAAATAAGTACTTTCAAAGTATACATTATTAGTAAGGACCACCACCCCAGATATGCAAGTTCTTGAGGCTAAACTTCCAATAAAAGTAATCAATAAACTAAAAGGAAAGAGGTCAGACAAAAAAAAAAATCACGAGTAAACGCAATAGCTTTCATAATACGAATACTGGAAGTCTTTACAGGGTTAACTATAAAAATAGCTTTTCCTGGAAACAAAAATGATCATTACCTATTGGTAATGAGCCGTGAGTTGACATATCTGTATTCGCCTTCATATCTCTGCTCAGTAATAGTCATTTTACCAATAGGTCTCCTGAGGCGTGTAAGGAAAAGTCCTGAGACCAGCAGATAAGCCATCATGCTCGCTGGCCCCTGGGGAAAGAGAACAGCAATGGTTAGTAAGAGAGCGTGAGGAGCGGGGAGGTGGGACACAAGTGGGCATTATTACCTGAGCTCCAATGGCACTTGTTAGCTTGAAGATGTACAAGACTATATCCAGAAATGGCTGCAACACAGAACGATGTATGCATGAATATTAAAGCGTGTAAAAAAAAATATATACGGCATTAAATTTTAAAGGATTAACCGCCATTTTAATCTTCATTCCATAAATCAATAGTACACATAAAACAAGCAACTTTGTAATATATCTTATCAGAGAAAAATCAGCTTCTTACTCCTCCTGGACTGATTTTTCACTCACAAGTCAGGGGTAGAATTTGTATTCAGTGAAGACAGATTTCCCAACTATGGAGATAGGAAATGACAGTTGGTGCTTATAAGATTCTATAGAGCGGGAAGGGGGAGGAGCTAGAGCAGACACATTCTGCTGCAAGTTCTCCTGATATGACAGTTATAGCTCTCCATAGGAGATGACACTTGGAGCTGATAAAGTTGTATGGAGAACTGTAACTGTCCTTTCAGGAGAACTTGCAGCAGAATGTCCGTGTCTGCCTCTAGCTTCACCTTCCTCCCAACCTTCCCTCACCATAGAATCGTATAAGCACCAACTGTCAACTCTTATATCAGTAACAGGAAATTCTGAATTCGCTGAAGAGAGATTTATCGCATGAATTGAGAATTTTGAGAACAGCTGATTAGCTCAGGAGGATAAAGAAGCAAATTTCTCTAATATGACCTATTACAAAATTTCCCATTTTCTGTGTACTATTGATTTAAGAAACAAAAATTAAAACGATTACTCCAAATTCTTACTTACATGCTGTATACAATGAACAAATCATTAATTGCATCCTAACAGAGGATTCATGTTGTTTATCCCAAGACATATTCAAGAATATCAGACTATCCTTCTAAGCTGCTTATTAAGATTATACCATAGCCTCCTCTACTTTTATAATATCACTGCAAAGTGGCCCCACTGAGCACATCACAGCTGACAGGTCTGACATGGACAGTCTAAAAGATGACATTTCACCAGTCTGAGCATGAACTGGCCACATCATGGAATAGTTAATGCAAAGTTAAGTAAAACCTTTCCCAATTTTTTTTTCCATCTCCATTGCGAAGATTTTATCGTGTAAAATTTATATGCTAATTTCAACTACAACAAAGGTGATTTTAGCCTCTGGGGGCGTGTATTTTTTTCCCATGCATGATGTTGACCAATCATAAGCAGGAGGAGTCATGCAGGGGAAAAAAAACAAAACTCCCCCAGAGAAGGTAAGCCCTGGATTTCTCTATGTGATATGGTAAGACACGTAATAACCCTCAGCTCTGCTCTCCTCCTCAGGTTATACAGATCTCACTGCTGGCACCTACCATGATTACAAGTGAAGTAGAAGTGGAAGAGAGCAGAGTTGTCTGTCATTAAAAACACCTCTCTACATCTTTTCAAGGCATCACAAAATACTGTCCTGGTGGCTGGCACAGATCCAGAGTTGTGTATATGACACGCTTCAGCACTCATCTCACAGGACTGTCAGCTTTGTTCTTCTCCTTATCTCCCACACACTGACAGTTCTGTGAAATAAGAGCTGCAGTGTATCACATACACCACTTTAAATTTATTCCAGATTTCATAACATTATTCCTCGATGCCTGAAGCCATTGTCCCCTGTAAAAAAAAATAAAAAATAAAAAAACAACCATAATACTCATTTGTCCGACATACTGTCCCACGCTGTAATCCATCTGACTGACAATTCTGCATTAGCGTCTGCGGTAGCTTGAGGCAACCACACACGCTGAGGAGCAGCGGAGAATGACTCGCTGCAGCGAGCTGACCCCTGACCTGCGCTGATCTCACTGAGTGAAAGGACACTGCTCAATGAGCTCATCGCAGGTCAGGGGCCTACAGGTCATTCTCCTCAGCGTGTGCGGTCAGATGGATTACAGCGTAACACTTGTTTAATCTTTGGACAGGTGAGAATAAGAATTTTTTTTATTCTTATTTTTACACTAGGAGACAGTGGGAGCAGACTACTACTCTACACATTGTCCCCTGCTAGTGCTGATCGCAGTACCCAGAGGGGATAATGATGAGGGAAGCATTCAGCACCTGGCGCTTGGGAACAGCGCTAACTGTAACGCTGATTCCCAGGCACCGGTATGTGCGATAATGATGCGGCACACAGTTGCCACACATATCATACACACGGGCATCTCCAGTACTGTTTTTTCCAGTACCAGAAATATCCAAATGTGTGAAAGAGCCCTTAGAGAGTGCATAGTCCGGAGCAGAGATTTAATCATGCAGCTCTTCTGACCTGTCAATCATCAGGTGCGCCCTCTTCCCCCACGACAAGCAAGAAAACCTATAAAGAACATTTTTTTCTGCACCTCTAAGACTCACCTTGCTCAGGTTGGAGTACAAGTCCACCACACTGTTACAGAACTTCTCCACATCCTGTGTGAGAAGCTGGTCAGCATTTGCTATCCGATTATCCAGGTTGCCCATTTTGTAATAAGTAAAGGATCTAATGCAAAAAAATATATTATACCGATATAGTATTTCACTAATATATAATAAATATCATACTCCTTCATACTCTTCTGTTTATAAGGCTCCTCACAGTGTGTGGTGTCAGGATATATGGGCAGAAAATGTTTCCCCTGATGAAACAATAGATTTTTGCATTCTAGACTGGGCATCTAGAAAAGTGACGTACAAATACAATGCTGAATCGTTCCCAACACCGGATCCATTTCTTGTTTTTGCAGTGATACACAAAGTAAGATCACAACACAAGCTCCATACTACGTAGCAGAGGTGGATATATGGCTGGTGCAGACGGATCAACACCACAAGGGACCAGATGGGAAGAGGAGCCAACACCGGGAGCGTACAGACCAGTGATCGACATAAAGCAGCACTGCCAATATGTGAAGAGGGCCCTGTAAAATGCTACACAGCCCCGTAGTGAGAGGGGGGGCTTAGCGGTAAAAAGGTGGGGCTTAACAGGGATGAAGGAGGAGCTAAGTTGTGCCATGGTCTGCTACCAACTAAGATTTTTTTTTCTTTATTATTTTTTAAACATTAAAGTCGATCAAATCTTTCGATTTTGGCGGGACCAGCTGATCTGTATGGGGGCTCTCGACTCTCCCCTGATAGAGGATGTTGGGAGAGAGAAGAATCGGGCTGACTTGCTTTCCACAACCAATCATTTTGTTTTCAGAGGTAACAGAGTCTGACAGTAGATTTTCCTCTGTCCCCATTGAAAAAACAAACAATTTTGATGACAAAAAAATATAGTGTTGCGCGCTGAACACACTTTTTGCATGTGTGAAAAATTACAAAAACTGCAATGGCAGCATGTGTGCATTGTGTGTAGCGTGGGAAGAGTGTCTGAAGAAGCACATAATGCTATTGATAGGGAATTTAGATTGTGAGCCCCAATGGGGACAGTGATGATAATGTATGTAAAGTGTCGCAAAATATGATGGCGCTATATAAGCAAAGCATAATATTATTATTATTATTATTATTAATACTGTTTAAAGCACAGTTCTAAAAATTAAAGGGAATCTTTCACTCACCCTGGGTGATATCAGACCTCTACTATGGCCATACAGGGTATAGAAAAGTAAGTTTATACTTTACCTGTATGGCCAATAGTAGTGGTCTGACTGCGGAGAAATCTTCTTTAATAAAAAAAAAGGCCCTGTGATGTTCCCTGTACCGACACCCATCCCGCGCATCCTCCCTTGGAGCCACACTTTGCTTCCCTCCGGCCCTGTTTGGCTGCACACTTGTGGTGACATTGACGCAGCCTCGCATTGCGCAAGCGCCGGGGTGTCATCCTGCACATGCGCGGGATGGATGTCAGCGCAGGGAACGTCACAGGGCCTGTCACAGCGACCTGTGTCGGGGAGGGGGAGAATATGTTAATTTCCAAAAGAGGCGTCGAATTACGTGTATAATAAGCAGATAGGAGGGGTTGGCTTGGCATCCCCCGGACGCCAAGCCTCTGCAAAACGGATTTTATTAAAGAAGATTTCTCAGCAATCAGACCTCTACTATGGGCCATACAGGTATGTATAGATTTACTTTTCTATACCCTGTATGCCCATAGTAGTGGTCTGATTTTGCCCAGGGGAGGGTGACAGATTCCCTTTAAAAGTGACAAGACCCGTTAATATTTGCTTCGCGGCTTTTTTCCTGTTCTGGGTACTTTGGAATATGCATTTTTCCACTGATTTATACACACAATTTATACAACTGGCCACCTCTAGTTGCCTTCTTGCAAATGTTTGATTATCATATAATATATTTTAGAGCTGAAAACAAAAAAAAAGGTTTGCAGGACACTGGTCCAGCAGCCACGTTGACAGTCTATGGCTGTCAGACTATATCTCCTCCACCTATCTTGCCAGCGCCTCTGTTGATTAGTAGGCCGGGCACACCGCCATAAGAGCATGACACGGCAATGATAACATTGCCGCTAGGCATACAAATCAAAACGGGGAGGTTTGCAGGGTTCTAATCTGGCAACCATGGACATTGCCACCAGATAAGGCCAGAGTCCTGTGGATCTTTTCGCTCAATTCTAATGTTACACCTTATATACTATGCATGTGTGTTATGGAGTAATAGATATTGAATTGTCAGCTTGTGTTGTGTGCATTTTATGAAAGGAGTAGTGGTGTGATATTTGGGCATACAATTCTATGTATCGGTGTCTCCATGTAAGTAATCGATAAAGTAAAGTTAATGTAAAAGGGTTACAGAATGTAGGCAACGCACATTTTAAATACAGGACCCTTCTAACAAATAGCAATCTACGTAAGTGTGTGTTATTCCACTTCATCGCTGCCCTAGAAATGAATTCAAGTTGGTACTTACTTCAGATACTCATCATAAAGGTGCTTGGTCAGCCGTTCTCGGAAACACAGCTTCAGCTCATTCAGACCAAATTTTAAGAAGTTATTCACTAATGAGATCTGCAAACAAGCAGCACATGCATCAGTACACGGCATCAGTACACGGCATCAGTACACGGCATCAGTACACGGCAAACCCAGCAGGTTACAACAAGGCACATTTAAGAGTAAATTCACACCTTGCTTATTTGTTGCAGAAATCTCCATGGCTGAACCAATCATATGAATGGGTATTGCCGAAATGTATGTGTCTGATCCACATATAACCCATCCCATTCAGACGTAGAAATGGAATTTCAGTTAAATATTTTTTTGCAATGAATGGACCACGTATGAATAAATCTTTCACATGCTCAATTTTAGTAGCACAGCTGTTTTAGTCACGTGTTTTAAGTCACATTTTCTTTTATATCCGCATTGGATTCTGCCATTTATGCCCAGACACCGTGTGATTCTTTGTTCTTGTAATATCATATTCATGCAATGTCATGACAGTCGTCAGACCGCATAGTTCCGGCTCAGTATACGGTAATACATGTGCAGAGACTATAAGCCAGGAAGATACTTTAGAAGGACAGACGTAAAAGAGGTGTACAGTTACTTAGGAGGAACATACAGGCAAACAGCATCTATATTCTCATTATACCATCTTAGCGACATTGCTAGCCTATAAATTCCTTGTAAAAGGGGCCAAACAAATGTAAAAAAATATTCTGTACATTGCAGTTTAAAGGGAACATATTCCCTGACAGGGAATATATGCTGCCTGATTCACGGGCAGCATGTTTCCAGCACTGGGTGTATGATTTCAGCCAGGTACGTTTTACAAAAACATACATTTAAAGCCGGCCAGACTGAGCTGCACGGGAGCCTAGTCAGACAGGCGGGTCCCTGGCAGCTTATCCCCACCCGATCCCCTGGAAATACAGGTTTCTCAGTGCATAGGTATATAGGAAGAGACCTGTCACTCCAGGAAGAGGGCGGGGAAAGGGCACTGAGGACTGGCCTTCTCGACTAGTCTCCAGTTGAACTTGGTCTCCAGCAACTTCTAAAGTATGCTTTACTCTGATATACTGCAGCGTTTCAGAGTCAAACATAAATGGCTGAAATGATACATGTATCACCAGTCAGGTTCCCTTCAGCTGGGACTTTTTCCTACACACAACCCTTTAGCATGTGAGAGTTGAACTCTGTCTATATAGTGATCACAATTACTGTCAGTGATATTAGTGCAAGTTAAAGGGTTATTCTGGCTCTTCTCACATCTGTGTCAGGCGGTGAGCGGTGTCAGTGACGTCACATCTGACACAGGTACAATCTGCAGGTATCGTGTGTCTGCCCCATTCACAAAGAGGAAAAGTGCACGATATCTGCCACGCTCCTATACAGAAGTGAGCAAAGCCAGAATAAACTTTTAAGGCAGGCACGAGGATTTCCACACGTCCCATCCTGGATTATGCAAAGGAGCCATGTACTAATGTAATGCTTTGTGAGCAGGAGAACGGTTATAAACATATAGGGACATTTTATCACATCCTAATTGCTGGGGGTTTGACAGGTGGGGCCCTCTATGAGAACGATAGGACCACAGAGCAGTTCTTTGAGATCCTAAAAAGTTTGGACTTTTATTAAAAATAATAGAAGGACCATTGTCTTGATTAGCGATGATATCCCATCTTCCCACATGACAGCAGCAGCCAATCACTAGCCTCAGTGATGTAAGGCATGAGATAACGGAGGCCAGCGATTGGCTGCAGGAGGGGATGTCACTGCTGTGGCACAGTGGTAAAGGCTGATTGGTGCATTGCAGCGGTGCTGCAGAGGGCGATTTATCAGGTTATTTAATAAGTGACTTTATGTCATCCCCTTCCTCTGGACACTATTTTAATGATTTTTGAAAACCCATTTAAGTGATGTGGACACTTTAGCCCTTTAGTCAAACGGATGTTCCTCATTTACAAGAATGGAAAAAGATCAAGATCTAAAAGTGTCCAAGAAATCCCTGTTGATCATAAAGTTGTGACATATCTCTAGGATATGGCATAACATTAGAAAATAACATCAAACTTTACATATCAATTTTTGTGCAATAAAATCAATACTAAAAAGTAAAAGCAGACTTACGGCAGGCATGGCGGCGATAAAGTTGAAAAGATATTTCTTAAAATCTTTTGTGGAGCGACCAATGATTGCACTAGAAACCATCACATGCACAGTGTTAATAACATACATATCACAAAATACAACAGCGAGAGCTCTACATTCATAGAATTGGCACAATGTAGCATTTAGCAGGTTAAGATCGTGACTAGATGACGTATCACTGTCCTATATGGATCATAACATGTGGCATACTTTATTGTTTAGTGAAGTTTTACAAGAGTTTTTAGGCTCCAGTTCATCAAGATGGGAGATTTTCTTGCCTGTCTCGATGAGGGTGTGTGCTGGAGACAGATGCTCCCGATTCATTTAGAGGAGCACGTCTCAATGAATCAAAAAAAGTGGAGTGTGCCTGCGTGCACCTCACCAGACGTCTTCCTCCAGTCGGAGTTATACAAACTTTAGTGTCCTAGTCTCACCTCATATCTGACCATTTTGGAGGAGATGGGAGAACTTGGTGTGAAGACACTATGTTCACACATGTTGGGTTTTTCAGCGTCACAAATCTGCAGCAAAACCTAATATCTGGCAGGAAATCAGCTGCGTTTTCAGCGTTTTTTTTCACTGTCCTTCTGTCTCTATGCATGTAAATAAAGTTCTGTGAAAAAAAATAAGAACCCCATTGTATTTTGCCATCAAAAACACAGAAAAAACGCTGATGCAAATTTTGGTGCACTTTTCAGCATTTTTTTCACCACCCATTACTACCTATGGGTGAAAAAACGCTGAAAGAAGTGACATGCTCTATTTTCCAAAAACCCAGCCAAGGCACAACATTCTGGTTTCTCATAGACTTTGCTGGTACTGCAAAATGCAGCTAAAAATTTGAATAAAAATCTGCAGCAAAAAACGCTGAAAAACCTAACGTGTGAACATAGCCTAAAAGCTGCACAATTTTTGCGCAACTACAAAATGTGCAAATATTATGCAACTTTTCAAAGACATTTATACCAGAGTTCTGGTGAAATTGCTTTGATGAATCAGGACCATTGTGACAATTGCATAAAAAAAAAAAAAAACACTGTTAAAAGGTTACAAAAAATAATGACCGTGTTCATTGACCTTTGGGATATTTACACAATTATTTTATTAGACATGTTAATATTTAATAAATCAGAAAAGCAATGAATCATTAAAAAACACAATTGTTTTTCGACACTTTACATGCTGCGTGCAGTTTTGCAGCAGGTCACAAATCATGTGCCATGTTCTCAAAGCCGGGGGAGTATTTCCACAAAGTGTTACCAGTGGAATTGCCGCTATATACTGGAAAAAGTACGTCTTGAAAACGTCTCTATTCCTGCTAATGATTCCGCTGCAACAAAAGCAACAGAAATATTTTACAGGTTGAGAGAGAAAATGCCGTCAGAAAAGGACTTATTATTAGGTTTATAACCATTTTAAATCACAAACTAAAAATAAATTGGTACAGAAATTATTAGTACCTGTAATATAAAAAAATATAGGTGTTAGGTTTCCTTTAAGAGGTAAAAAAAAAGCAAAAATGAGAAGTATACAATTAGTGGTCTAAGGGATTATTTCCAGCATTTAAAGGTAACACCGATCCTTTTGATAAGTCATAACTGGTGGATCTGACCACTGGGATCCCACTGATCCTAAGAGCAGGGCTCTGAAAAGCCTCGACCAAAACAAAAGATGGCTGCGCAGGCTTAGCATCCATTTATTTATGATTTATGGGAGATAACCGGCTGATCGGTGGTGGTGCTAGGTGTCGCACCCCCACCGATCTGATATTAATGACCTATCCCATGGGTAGGTCAACAATAAAAAAAAAAAGTCATGGACAACCCCATTAACACCCTCCTGAGAAAAACCATGAAGAGAATAATGTTGGTTCAGAAATACTGTACCTTTCAATAAAAGTGCCATTCTGAATCATCCAAATGTCACAGTATGTGCGTGCGACCAGCATGACCGCTATCAGCGTCAGATATCCACCCTGTAACACGTCAAAAACACGAATATAGTGATCAGCACAGTACAACGTAACCTGAAGCAATGGTAACAGCACAAATGGAAGATATTAAGGCACATCAAATGCTCACTTCTTTAGAGAAAGTTTTGGGAACCAATATTCTCAGGATGCGGCCAATCCTGGCAAAGAAGACTCGGTCCACCACGGCTTTTTCTTTTTTTCCATCTTTCTGTAAAAACAGGAGATTGAAGAAGAAATTAAAGTAAACCGGTCACAAGGTTCGCTGCCTGCAGGCAGAATAATACTAAAGATGAGCAGATTGTTATATAGTTTTCTGAGAAAAGGGTCAGTAACGTCTCATTTACTGAGGTCTATGTCAGCAAACACAACGTTACGGACAGCATCTTGTGCCTGTTCAGGCGGAGATCACCGTCAATCACTGACTAAGAGTGGCCAGTGGACCAATAAGCCAAGATGGCAAGTAGATCGAAACCATCAGAACTATATAGCGAAGACCACAAAAAACGGCATAGAATAGAGGCCTCCGAGAAGAGTGGGCAAACTACCAGTATGGACAATATATGCTGTACCTGAAAACCCTTCATAATAAATCGAGTATTCTTAAACAGGTCGTTTTTAGGAGGTTTCCCTGTATATCAATCTCCTCCCCCTGCACAAAAACATGATCCCCAAAGATAGTAAGGCAAGGTCAACGTGACAGGTTCTTGGTCAACGTGACAGGTTCTTGGTCAACGTGACAGGTTCTTGGTCAACGTGACAGGTTCTTGGTCAACGTGACAGGTTCTTGGTCAACGTGACAGGTTCTTGGTCAAACAGGGGCACGGCAGTATCATCCCCCTACAATCACACAAGCGACATTTATTGCAAACGGTGCCTAGGGGTTTAAATACCTTAAAAGATTTTTTTTTGCCCCATCCACGTTTGTGTGGAGTCAAGGGTCAGCGATCTGATGTATATGACTATAGGGTATATCCTGATTTTTCCGCCTCCGGGCGCAGACAGAAAGAGGCAGAACAACAAAGAGGCAGCAACAAGTCAGACATTGGACGTTACCTCATTGTTCTGGGCTGGTGTCCTTCCACTTCTCTTCCTATAAAAGAAAGAGCAAAGATTAATACACGAGCAGCGTACATATCCGTGTTAATATGCATTTAAATGAAGCAAAACCCTAATGACTCATTGGCTTTCTGATATTTGCAGCTGCCTATTCACACGCGGAGAATTTTTGTTAAGATGAAAGCAAAACCAGTCTCCATCATAGGAAGATAAAAACATCATAAATATAACTACTACTCAAAACCACAAGCACATAAGCATCGCTGCCCTCTCAGACCCTACCTGCCCTAGAAATAAAGCGTCTGCATTGGTTCTTTTGGACAATGCAGGGATTCACATCTGCCATGAAGACTTAGGAGGATGATGTACAGGGTCTGTATACAAGGCTTTATGGACAGTATTCTAGATAACGTGCCCTGCAAAGCGACTGTTGAAAAAATCGTGCAGCAAAACCTTCTGCAATTTGTTGCAGACACAGACGCTTCTTGTATGGGCTCCTTAAGTCACTATTGCTATAATCATCCATGTTGGTTGGATCAGTGAGTCACCCTGCAAATAAGGTTAAAAGGGTTATCCGGGACCATTTTATTTATTTTTTTTCTCATGGGGCTAAGAATTTACAGGCAATTAGTTACTAACTGCCCGACGCCTGCTCTCAGCAGTCACTAAACACTCCTGCTGGCAATTCTGCTGCTTAATTTGATCTCAAGCCAACAGAGTAGCTCTTAAGGCCCCGTCACACATAACGAGATCGCTAGCGAGATCGCCAATGAGTCACGGTTTTGGTGACGCAATAGCGATCTCGCTAGCGATCTCTTTATGGCTGACAGGTAGCAACGATCAGGCCCCTGCTGTGAGATCGCTGATCGTTACAAAGCTTCCTGGACCATTCCTGGGTCGTTGCGCTTCTGCTGGGCAGTGTGCATTGCTGTATTTGACACCTTATCAACGACCTCGTTAGCGATTCAGAACTGACACACGTAGGCGTGCATAAATTGGACTTTTCTGCGCTCCTCGTCCCCCATTGGTGGTCGCTACTGCATCCTTGTTTTTCAGATCCCACCAGCGCTCTCCGGCTGTGAATCCATTTGAAGAAATCAGGCATCTTTAGCGAGGTGGGTATTGTTTGGGGTCTCAAATGACTTTCCATTTTTAATGGAGAAGCAGTAGAAATCCGATCTGACCGGAGACGCAGTGTTAAACCAAGGCCACCTAATCAGAATGCAGTAGCGTCCACCAATTGGAGATGAGGGGGCGCGGAAAAGTAATTTTATGCACGCCTTTCTGACACAGTACAGTTCCTATTAAGGTGTGGATCGTTGAAATAGCTGCTGTGTGAAAGTGTCCCAACGACCGCCGAGATCATTGGTTAGATCGCTGGGGCGGCAGAGATCGTTGGGAAGTTATGCATGTTTGACATCTCCCCAGCGACCACAAAACGACTTAACAGCGATCCCAAAACCGTGACGCAATAACGATCTCGCTAGCGATCTCGTTATGTGTGACGGGGCCTTTAGTCTTTGGCTCTGCTCTGTCGTCAGGGCATGACTGTTGACGTTATGCTGATTAACAGCTAGCTCCCTGCAGTTAGGCAGCGGAGAGCTAGGTATCAATCAGCATGATATTGGCAGAAATGCCCTATTCACAGAGCAGAGCAAAAAAAAAAAAAAGCTGCTCTGTTGACGCAATATCATTATAAGGCCACAGCCCCACTATCAGTATTTGGTCAGTATTCGGTCAGTATTTTTTCTCAGGAGTGGGAGCCAAAACCAGATGAGGAACAATCAGGGAAAAGGTATAATAGAAACAAGTCACCAATTCTGCATTTATCACCCACTCCTGGTTTTGGCTCCCACTCCTGAGAAAAAATACTGACCGAATACTGACCAAATACTGATAGTAGGCTATGGCCTAAGATGCAGAAACACTCGCAGAAGTGGTCTGTGACCAGACAACAGGCAGGCCAACCATTTAATTAGCAACTACCTGCCTGTAAATTCTTAGGTCCATAGGAAAAAAATAAAATAGTCCCAAATAAACCCTTTAAATTATTATTTATTCATATAGCACCATTGATTCCATGGTGCTGTACATAAGAAGGTTTTACATACAAAATACAGATATCACTTACAGTAAACAAACTAACAATGATAGACAGGTACAGAGGGGAGAGGAGCCTGCAATTGCGGTTTTACATTCTACAGGAAATCTGTAATTACTATACATACTGTGGATAAATCTGCACAGATTTATTTTTTATGTGTTTTTTGGAGTAAAAAGAAAAAAAAAAGCAGCCGGTCACTCAATATATTATAAGTGCAGCTTATATGACAGTAGTGTGGCTTAATATTAACGTCTTCAGTATTTGCATACATCTCGGTGGACAGCGTGCCGCTGCACTTTTTTCTATGCATATATTGCAGTCACTATAGCTTGCACCTGTTCACATTTGCATCACTTTGTTAGGATGAGCCGGACAGTTTAGTTTTGTTTTAGGCACTTTAAAGTAGTGGGAAAAATGCTGCATAGATGACACAAACAGGTCACCAAAAAAAGCTAAGAAAGATGGCATGCCATGTGCGCTCTAGGAAACACGGTAATCACCTCCAGGGCAAGTTCTTTCACCTAGTCTCACACAGACATGTCGCAGAACCTTTGGCCTACTCCGACACACCCGTCACGGATCAAAGTTTACCCAACATGATGAAGATTGTACTAAAACTGCTGCCGCGTCCAACTCTAGTGCAGCCATCCAAGGGGACACAATGGATATGTTCCACTTTGTTTAAAAAGACCTGTCACCAGGTAAAAGTGGGCAGCTTTTGGTCTTATTTTACTCCCACTACTCCCCTTAGTGTGCCTCGTACCTCTAATTTCATATAGAAGGTATTTTTGTTGGTTTCTGTGCCTGGCATTCTCTATCACATGCGTTATGTACACAGCTTCTAGCATTGCTTCCAAGAGAACGGCAGCTGTGATGGCGGCTGTACAGCAGCATTATGCCCGGGCACTGGAGTATTGGTTCTATGCAAACAGCTCTGCCATGTGCATAATGCCTTAGGGTCCTGACACTGAACACAGCTTAGTCACAAGTGACTTTCTTTCCCTGATTAAAAGGGCTTTCCCATAAAGGAATTGTATCATTTAACCACAGGATAAAGGTCTGCTCCCTCTGACCCCCATTAGAATGGTTGTGCGGAGCCCCTTGTACCTCCACACTGCATAACGGCAGTGCTGGCATGGAGCAAGGGTCTAGCATGCCTCCTGCTTCTCCATTTAACGCCAATGGGGCTAAAGAAAAAGTGCTGCAGTCTCCACCAGTCCCATAGACTTGGATAAGAGAAGCAGGGTGCACGCTCCAATGCTCGGGGGTGGTCCGAGAAATCAGACACGTATATAAAATTAAGGCTATGTTCACACTAGGCATTTTTTCAGTTGTGTTTTTTATGGAAATTTTCAGCTGCGTTTTACAGTACCAGCTAAGTCTATCAGAGTTCAGAAATTTCATGCACACAGCTGGTTGTTTTTGTCCTCTGTATTTTGTGCATTGCACAATAGAGCATGTCACTTCTTTCACAGCGTTTTCACCCATCGAAAGCAATGGGCAGTTGAAAAACGCTGAAAAAAACGCAGGTATCAGGTTTTGCTGCGTTTTTAGTGAAAAAAGCAAGTACAGCAGTATGTGAAACCCCTTTATTCTTGCGATTTTCCCAAGTTTAAACCATCTTGTCTTGGCCACCTGAGATGACAGTTTTGATTAATGTAGTTTAATTAAATTAGTGATGTGCAAAACGTAAACATTCGCCGACCAAGGTGTGAGATTGAACAATACCTGTGGCCGACCAAGGCGTGAAATTGAACAATGCCTGAGCAACTCAAATAGCAGACTAAACTGTGAAAGTAAAAACAGTGTCCTACAAACTCAATGCTCTTCGAATGTCTTCGGTAAACTATTCCAGACCAGTTCCCCTCCCCCCACTGATACATTTGTAATTCTCGTTACACTGCTCAAAAAAATAAAGGGAACACTCAAATAACACATCCTAGATCTGAATGAATGAAATATTCTCATTGAATACTTTGTTCTGTACAAAGTTGAATGTGCTGACAACAAAATCACACAAAAATCATCAATGGAAATCAAATTTATTAACCAATGGAGGCCTGGATTTGGAGTCACCCCCAAAATTAAAGTGGAAAAACACACTACAGGCTGATCCAACTTTGATGTAATGTCCTTAAAACAAGTCAAAATGAGGCTCAGTATTGTGTGTGGCCTCCACGTGCCTGTATGACCTCCCTACAACGCCTGGGCATGCTCCTGATGAGGTTGCGGATGGTCTCCCGTGGGATCTCCTCCCAGACCTGGACTAAAGCATCCGCCAACTCCAGGACAGTCTGTGGTGCAACGTGACGTTGGTGGATGGATCGAGACATGATGTCCCAGATGTGCTCAATCGGATTCAGGTCTGGGAAACGGACTGGCCAGTCCATAGGTTCAATGCCTTCATTTTGCAGGAACTGCTGACACACTCCAGCCACATGAGGTCTGGCATTGTCCTGCATTAGGAGGAACTTAGGGCCAACCGCACCAGCATATGGTCTCACAAGGGGTCTGAGGATCTCATCTCGGTACCTAATGGCAGTCAGGCTACCTCTGGCAAGCACATGGAGGGCTGTGCGGCCCTCCAAAGAAATGCCAACCCACACCATTACTGACCTACTGCCAAACCGGTCATGCTGAAGGATGTTGCAGGCAGCAGATCGCTCTCCACGGCGTCTCCAGACTCTGTCACGTCTGTCTCATGTGCTCATTGTGAACCTGCTTTCATCTGTAAAGAGCACAGGGTGCCAGTGGCAACTTTGCCAATCCTGGTGTTCTGCGGCAAATGCCAAGCGTCCAGCAAGATGTTGGGCTGCAAGCACAACTCCCATCTGTGGACGTTGGGCCCTCATACCACCCTCATGGAGTCGGTTTCTAACCGTTTGTGCAGACACGTACACATTTGTGGCCTGCAGGAGGTCATTTTGCAGGGCTCTGGCAGTGCTCCTCCTGATCCTCCTTGCACAAAGGAGGAGCTAGCGGTCCTGCTGATGCGTTGTTGCCCTCCTATGGCCCCCTCCACATCTCCTGGTGTACTGGCCTGTCTCCTGGTAGCGCCTCCAGCCTCTGGACACTACGCTGACAGACTCAGCAAACCTTCTTGCCACAGCTCGCATTGATGTGCCATCCTGGATGAGCTGCACTACCTGAGCAACTTCTGTGGGTTGTAGAGTCCATCTCATGCTACCACGAGTGTGAAAGCACAACCAACATTCAGAAGTGACCAAAACATCAGCCAGAAAGCGTTGGTACTGAGATGTGGTCTGTGGTCCCCACCTGCAGAACCACTCCTTTATTGAGGGTGTCTTGATAATTGCCAATAATTTCCATCTATTGTCTATTCCATTTGCACAACAGCATGTGAAATTGATTGTCAATCAGTGTTGCTTCCTAAGTGGACAGTTTGATTTCACAGAAGTTTGATTTACTTGGAGTTATATTCTGTTGTTTAAGTGTTCCCTTTATTTTTTTGAGCAGTGTAGTTTCACATGTCGTGCATTGGTGACCTGTGTTCATGCTCCTGTGTTGGAAGCAAAGCTGAACTTTGGGATCCTGAAAAAGGCAGCAAAAATTGCACCAAAACCTGCGTTTTAGACGCTGCTTCTTTTCTGCCAAGAGAGCAGGTTTTCCTGCAGAAAAAAAAAATGCATCAAAAACGCCCTGTGTGAAAATAGCCTAACAGGGTCCTTGCAGAGTCAGAAATAGACATATTTGAGCTTTCAAATCAGCAGTTCCGGACATCCAGGGTTAACTGCAGACACCAATGATTTATCAGTAATGAGAAATGTAATCCTTCAGTATTAGGTGTGGCTCAGAAATACAGGTTTACTGTAGACGAATCGAACAACTTCCAAAGTAAGCTCCAAAATGCACGTCACCCCTCCTGGAAGGACGGATCGATGCCTCGTGAATCAGCTCTATACTGTAAGTGATATGTGCGGTTTACTAGGGAAACCACGAGGTTGGAGAAGTTAAGGTGTTTTCAAGCCACTGAAATTTGCATAGTAAATGAAGAGGTGAGTGAGGTGCCATAGTGAGGGCAAGGTGGCAGGAAACCAGGCAATCACTATATACAACTAAGGCTACAGCCAGCCCACGTTACCCAGTAATAAGAGCCAAGAGGGAAGCCACACCCTACAGCGATTCACATATAATCAGATGGTTATACACTTACATGGAATGGATCTACAGAATAACAAGTACATGTACTTCATCACATGGGAGACAGGTGTCTGACTGCTGAAGGGTATGTGCACTGCCGCACCATTCAAAGTCTATGGGACTGATAGAGATAACAGTACAGCGCTCCATTATCATCATCATCAGTCCCATAATCATGTGCGGCCATCGCTCAAAGTGGGGGGGCTACAAGACCCTTGTTCTCATGATCGCTGGGATCAGGAGCCTATCCTGTAGACAGAACCTAGAATAAAAACAAAATGAGCAAATACCCTGCAGCAAGTAAGTAAATAAATAGTAATAGTACATGGAAATAACATAGGGGACTTAGCTGACACTGTTTTGATCAAAAAAGCGTAAAAGTCATCCCACTGCAACAAGGTGTACCCAATCAGGATGGACCCTAACTCTTGTAGTTCACCTTGAAAAATATAAGAGGGCAGAGCAGGGGCATAGTTGTCCCTTTTTGGGCACGTGCAGGTGTTGAAAAAAGTGACATGCTCTATTTTCCAAAAACCCAACCAAGGCACAAAATACACAGCAACAAAAAAGAACATGCGTGAACAGAGAATACTGGTTTCACATAGACTTTGCTGGTACTGGAAAACGCAGCTGAAAATGTGCAAAAAAATCTGCTGCAAAATACGCTGAAAAACCCAACGTGTGTGAACATAGCCTAAAGGGGTCTGTAATCACTATATGACTGCAGCTGCCGAATCGTGACAGTCTACAATGTGCACACAATAACAATTCCACAGTATTCCCAGTGTAAGTGGGAGATCGAATGGATGCCATTTGCATCTCCAGTGTTTTTAACAAAAAAAATACCCCAAAATATCAGATAATAGTTTTACCGGTAACTTAATTTCCATGCTATTATTTAAATCAGAAGATCTGGATCACGCTGTCATTGATCAGGAAGTTAAAACAATAAATAAATAACGTTACAATTTACTCTTTTCTGAATTGTAGATTTCTTATTCTTCAATAAAAGACTTTAAAAGTAAGCACAGTAAATTGTCTTATGTGTATTGCACCTGTTATCTGGGCAGATTGCAGGTAAAAGGTCCTGAATTATTAATGTGTAAGTGCGGGGTGACAAAACAGTGACATATGCTACCAATGAATCATCAGGCTCCTTCCATAAAGCTGTAGATCAGGGGCCGAGGTCAAAGATTTATCTCCAGCTCCTTCCTAAGGAATAAAATTACTTAAATGACAGATTCACGGTATATTTGGTGACCATTCAAAAACATATTGGGGTAATAACAATTCCCCTTTGGAAACTGGAACATTCCTTTAAAGTGTCATTCGCCCTACAAATCCTTTTAAATTCTATAATCGGGGTAACGTTAAGATGGTTAGGCTCGGTCCAAATCTGCAATATGAGATTGTGCGGACTAACATTGCATCACTGCTGATCCCAGTGATTGGCTGCAGCGGTCATGTGTGCTGTAGTCGTGATATCTCTGCATCAGCATGTAAACAATCACCGGAAGCAGCGGCAGAGAGGCAGCGCTAAACAGGGAAAGGCAAAGGGAGTTAAAATATTTATAGGAGGAACAACCCATTAATAAATGTGGGCTGAACGCTGCACAAGTCAGGTGAACTAGCAAAGTGACAGCGTACGTCAGTGCCATCTTTACATCCATAGTGTGATCCAAACAAACCCTATGATTGTCATCTCACCTTTATACACACTACGGCGGTAAAGAAACTTTATGAACGCTCGTGCGGTTGTAACCTTTGCCTTACTGAGGCCATGCCGCATCCTCCGTCACACCTAGTTAATAATATAAGGAGACATCAGCACATTGAACAGTCTGAGATAAAAAGGACTTGATAACGTCTTGTCCCCAGTTATGAAATTATGTAACAGGAGGCTCCTTCTGCTCTGTGAAGGTTTCGACCGTCACCTCCTCACTGTGTGGTTTATAACTACTGGTCCCATACCAGTGACTTGGGAGAGCCGTGGGGCTCCCATATATTTTTTGGGGAAAAAAAGCAATTCTGGCCTTGTATTTGAGCTTTATTTTACAGCATTCACCAAGCAGTATAAATGACTATTCTGCAGGTGGATACCATGGCAGAGATTACAAATGTATGGTTTTCTTTTACGATTTTGGAAGCACTCAAAGACTTGGGGAGGATTGGAGCAGCTGGGTCAGGAGTTGAAGAGGGGAATGATAAATGCAGGGACAAGTGACTTCCTGTTTCTAAATAGAGCAGAGAAAAGAGAAGAATTAACTAAGCAGAAATGAAAATGAGCAATTGTAAGTACACAGTGCTATATAATATGATGATTGCAATATATTAAGAGGATAAAAACTTTGACAGAAGGAGTATTTCTTTAATCAATAGCTCTTGGAATAATAATTTCCACAATTGGAAGTGTTTTAAAAAAATAAAAAAAATAGTTCTTCTGCTGCGATAATCTTATAAATGTGCCCCTGCTATGTATTGTGTAATGGCTGTGTCCGGCCATAAAGAGCTGCTCCAGTTTATAGTCGGCACTACCGCAGCCCTGGGAAGATAGCGTAAATCACTTCTGGTAAGTGACTATATGGACAACAAAGCAGGGACTCGCAGCTGCTGCTGAGGTAACACATTTCCCTGCCTGTTTGATCATAGGAGTGAGTGTTTCTGCCGCATGACCAGCCCTGTGAGCTCATCATAAATCAAGCTGGTGACGTAGAATCTTTAGCAGTTGCGGAGCTTATAGTCATATACAGTTAGTGTATATGTCACTAACTTGATTTAGAATGAGCTCACAGGGCTGGTGGTGCAGCGGAAACAATCACTCCTGTGATAAAACAGGCAGGGAAATGTGTTACCTCAAAGCTGTATAATATACTTACTTATATGTGACTTATGCCATCTCCCTTGGCCAGGAGCTGTAGTATATGCCAATCATGAACTTCTGCAGCTCTGCATGGTCCAACACAGCCCTACACAGTACATAGGAACACATTTATAAGATTCCCAGGACAGGAACATTATTTCACACATCAAATTGTGGAACTTATTATTCCAAAATCTATTAATTAAAATGTACTTAATTTTTAGGACAACCCCTTTAATTCCTTAATAACCAGGCCTAAAACAGCCCAGAGGGGCTTTACATTATTAAAAAAAAAATTAGCTTCAATCACTTGGGTGTAGCCACACCGGTACTCCCCATCATTCTCTATTTGCTTTTCTTCAGAAGTAGTGCTGTCTAAGCACAGAACCAATAACAGCCGACTAAAAAGAAAACCACTTCAAACAAAGTTTATCACTAAAGTTAAAAATTACATGATAGAATAAAAAACATTATAAAATACTTAAGGTGGTAGTTATGTCAATGCAACCCATGTTATTGGGGGTAACCTGTACCTATAATCAAGTCCAATAAATCCTGAAACTTTCAGAGACAGAAGTACTTGTGAACAATTGGCGAGTCCTCAGATTTCACGTCTCCAAAACACAATTGTAACTGTTCTTTTTCACACAGTGGATCCTTTGTCCTATTCTCCAGCATTGGGTTAGGAATTCTACTTTTTGTAAATCAGCTTATTATTTCTTAAAAGGACATGAATGACTAATTATCCACAATGCAAAGTAAAAATCCAACACCATGCTATATAATCCAAAGGAAGAAAAAAAACTTTGATTTCACTTTTTATCTACGAGTTTCCAGGTCCTAACAAATTATCTATTTTTTCGGATCAACTTTAAAATGTTTGTTATACGCTGTTATAGATATACCGTAATATACACAAAAATACATCAAACACCTATCAAGAAATGAAGTGAAATCCCAGTCAGCAGAAAAATACCATGATCTTACTCAAAACAGAATTAAAGTACATATATGAAAACAGTGATGTCTATCAGGAAAGATACCTGATCGCTACATTCTATGGGACATAGAATGTGAAGAGAATTAGAAATTGCACCAACTCTCGTGTCGAAGCATTAATAATAATAAAAAAAAAAATGTATAATCATGTACGATAAACATCCAAGAGGAAACACAACTATCAGCAAAAATCTACGTATATAATACACCTATTATACCACAGTCAGGTAGACTGAACAATAGCCCCAAAAAATAAAGTGAAAGTCTCAGCACCATCTAATGTGTTTCGCTTTAGCTTCCTCAAGGGCGCTTATGTATCCAGAGTTAGAGCTTTTACTCTAGTACGGAGCTGCATTCACAACTATTGGAAACATCATATGACTGATCTGTACAGACATTAGGCCAACAAGGTACGATGTCAGAGTTCCAAAGCTGAAGCCAGCAGAATTATGCATTCAACTCAATAGAAAACACCGGATGTAAATTGGCATAATTACAAGATAAGCAACAGAATGTAGATGAAGTGATATTGTTGTATCACACGACTGTTGTAGCCTCTAATATTTCAGCAGCACGGACGTCTGCTCAGACAGAATACTGATGATCAGTAAGTGGTTGTCCAGTAGTGGACAATCTTTTAAAATAACCAAGGACAGGTCCTGACAAAGTTTGTCTATATAGTCTTCTTGTGGAAGTATACCTTCCACTTTGGAGGGTGCAGTTTTGGGCACCTTTGGCTCATTGTGGTCCACAACTTGTGGGCCTACAGCTTTTGCAAAACTACAACTCAGCAGGTTGTACCAAAAAAAAAAAAATACAGGTCAAGACGAAGTAGGAACTGGATATGTATCCATCATAGCGTTGCCTAATTTTAAAACTAGTTAAAAAAAAAGGGATCAATGTTTAGGAAACCCATATACCAGCTTATGTTTATTTATGGTGCTAAGACTTCTTTAAAATACAATCAAGTTCTTTTTAACCCAAAAAAGCCTGCATCACCCCTTTCATACATGCCTTCATGGTTTCACAATCCAACAGAAGCATTACCATACAATTCCTGTTACACCACATGGTGGTCTGTACAGTGACGGCTACTCATGGCTGTCAGCACAGGAAACAGAGGAGCGAGTGCATCATATAACGTCCCTATTGTGAGGTCCGGAGTACGGAGGTGCTGTACATTATTTGCACATGTAATCCCATAATTACAATTTATGGGATGGCTGTATAAACAGGCAGAAACACAGTGATAATGAGCTTGTAAGAGCAGGTATGTCCTATAAAGGTTCCCAGGGAGGTCAGGAAATAGGCAGATTTCAGCAGGATAAATGACATGCTGCGGATCTCACAGCCGCAGTGCTGGTCACTTTATGCTGCAGATACATGTCACAGCGGCTGCAAGAGATTTCTTAACATGTTCACTGCTGGTTCTGTAAAATGCAGTGGATTTTTAATGCAGCAGATCTTCCGCCTAGAAAATCCGCTGAAGTCGCACTCTATGGGAATGTACCTTTAAGTTGTCGTTATGATCAGCTGATCCCTATGGGGGTCACTACCGGCAGGTGAAATGTGGTATTACATGGTGGCCATTTAAATTAATGAATATCTATTAAAAGGGATTTCTGGTTTCAATTTTTTTTATGGCAAAGGCTTCCGGTACATAAAAATATAGTCAGATACACAACCCCCTGCTGCACCAAATCTTTTTTTTTTTTATATGGCTGCAAAAGGTGAAGATGCAACAGCATTGCATGACCAGTGCAGCCAATCAACTGAGCTTGGTGATTGGCTGCAGCAGTCACATGATATCATTATGACATCACTGCTGCAGCCATATTGAAAAATACTGGGGAGGGGAGAGATGCAGTGGAAAACCAGAGCTGGAGTGACAGGGGTTAAAAGCAGCTAACTTACTTATTTTCACATGCAGCAAATCTGCCAAAAAAAAGAATAAAATCATTGATACAAGGAATAACCCTGAAAACACTGCAACATTCTCTGTAATGTGTAAATGTAGCTCAAGGCTGTTGTGTCTGGATCCAAAACAAAATTATATATCCAACCGAAACAGGGGATGGGCCAAGCCTGGTCACAGGTGTCTATTCACTGACAGCAAGCAGAGATGGAACACATAAATTACAAAGTGGAATTGCTGATTGTACAATGCTTACGTCTTATTTAGGTAGCGCCAGAAATCCTTTTCAGGCTAAGTTCAGATACTGAATTATGGGCATTTAAAGCACCACTCCAGCAGGTTTTTTTATTGCAATGCTGGAGTGGAGTCATAGTAGCGTATGGCACCGGATGTGATATGCTAATGACATTCAACTCCAGCTCGTGAGCTAAGTGTCAGTGCTCTGTGCTCAGATCCTCTCTCATCAGAGAATCCCAGCACAGGTGCGGGGGAGACAGAGAAATTAATTTCTCCATTGCCAGTGTCCGCAGGAATCACAATGCACTTGGATGACATCCGAGTGCAGTGCGATGTTTCACACGCACCCATAGACTTCTATGAGTGCGTGCGATCCAAACAGATGAAGATGGCAACTGGTGAGAAAGACAAGGGGCAGGGAACTTAGATTGGTAGCACCACTCCAGCTCTGCAATACAAAAAATGATGGATTGCTACTTCTATGGCTGATCCCTATAGCACAGGGTTCCCCAACTCCAGTCCTCAAGGCCCACCAACAGGTCATGTTTTCAGGATTTCCTTAGTATTACACAGGTGATAATTGCATCACCTGCACAGGCAATAATTCCATCACCTGTGCAATACTAAGGAAATCCTGAAAACATGACCTGTTGGTGGGCCTTGAGGACTGGAGTAGGGGAACCCTGCTATAGCAGACAGGTGCAGGAGCGGCCTGATATTTACATGTGCTATAGAAGCCTACAAGCTAGCTCAAAATTAATGCATCCTTCCCAATGTTAAGAAACACACACAATAAAATATGCAGAAACCCCCCTAAAACCACTGTAGGGGACCCCAGAAAACACCTGCTCATACCACATAAGTAATCTACAAAGGAGTCCACAGGACAATGGAGAATCCACTACGCAGATCACAAGCTGCATCCCACCACATAATAGTTATGCAGTCAGAGTCCTCAATGATTCTAGCCCCTGTAGATGTGAAGAGGCAGGAGAGATCTGCCGGCTGAGCGAGTCTCATCTACTTTTCAAAAAAAGCAGAAATGAAAAAACAACAGCAAACACAGTACATGTGAACACGGCCTAAAACTGCTTTGGTTTGGATACTTCCTGTTACTTAACTTTGCTTAAACTTTACTAATAATGTCAGGTGCGGATTACAAACGTTTTCGCTATAGAAATGCAAATGCATTTTATTTTTTTATCTGTGGATTTTCCACTTCTCCTTCAAGTCTATGGAGAAAATCCACATAAATAAATCGCACATTTACCCAAAGAGAAATTGTCATTTTACGGAATGCAAAATCTCTCGCAGGTCAGATTCTGCAGCTGAAAACAAAAGCCCCAATGAGCAGAACTACATTACATTTTTTTGCACAACGAAAATATGCAGCGGAGAAAAAAAAGCAGCAAATACCGGTCCTCAGGGTGAGACTATGGCTTTAGGGTATGTGCACAGGCTGCGTATTTGCTGCGGAGCTTCAGTGCAGATTTGTAAGTATATAATCTGCAGGGTGACACAGCGCCGGATTACACCGAACACGGTTCATCTACAGGCTGCAAAAACTGTAAAGTGTAGAAGCGGATGTGGGAGCAGCAGGGGGCAATGTGCAGAGATTATCATACGACACCCGGATATCACTCACATGATACAAAGGTTACAATAATGAATTCATCAGGATTCCTCTTATCAGGGGAGAATCTCTCCAGCCCTGTCCTATAAATACACTATACAGCCATCCCCCGCTAGATGCCCCCTACATGGCAGCTGTCAGTGCCAGCGCCACCCATCCCCTATTTACATGCTGTCAGTGCCACCACCACCCGCCCCCTATATACCCACTGTCAGGACCGCCACCACCCGCCCCCTATGTGCCCGCTGTCAGTGCCGCCACCACCCGCCCCCTATGTGCCCGCTGTCAGTGCCGCCACCACCCAGCCCCCTATGTGCCCGCTGTCAGTGCCGCCACCACCCGCCCCCTATGTGCCCGCTGTCAGTGCCGCCACCACCGAGCCCCCTATGTGCCCGCTGTCAGTGCCGCCACCACCCGCCCCCTATGTGCCCGCTGTCAGTGCCGCCACCACCCGCCCCCTATGTGCCCGCTGTCAGTGCCGCCACCACCCAGCCCCTATGTGCCCGCTGTCAGTGCCACCACCACCCGCCCCCTATGTGCCCGCTGTCAGTGCCACCACCAGCCCTCTATATACCCGCTGTCAGTGCCACCACCTGCCCCCTATATACCCGCTGTCAGTGCCACCACCTGCCCCCTATATACCCGCTGTCAGTGCCACCACCTGCCCTCTATATACCCGCTGTCAGTGCCACCACTGGCTCCCTATATATCCGCTGTCAGTGCCACCACCACCAGCCCTCTATATACCCGCTGTCAGTGCCACAACCCGCCCTCTATATACCGGCTGTCAGTGCCACCACCACCTGCCCTCTATATACGCGCTGTCAGTGCCACCACCACCTGCCCTCTATATACCGCTGTCAGTGCCACCACCACCTGCCCTCTATATACCGCTGTCAGTGCCACCACCACCTGCACTCTATATACCCGCTGTCAGTGCCACCACCACCTGCCCTCTATATACCCGCTGTCAGTGCCACCACCACCACCTGCCCTCTATATACCCGCTGTCAGTGCCACCACCACCACCTGCCCTCTATATACCCGCTGTCAGTGCCACCACCACCTGCCCTCTATATACCCGCTGTCAGTGCCACCACTGGCCCCTTATATACCCGCTGTCAGTGCCACCACCACCAGCCCTCTATATACCCACTGTCAGTGCCACCACCACCAGCCCTCTATATACCCGCTGTCAGTGCCACCACCACCTGCCCTCTATATACCCACTGTCAGTGCCACCACCACCTGCCCTCTATATACCCACTGTCAGTGCCACCACCACCTGCCCCCTATATACCCACTGTCAGTGCCACCACCATCTGCCCTCTATATACCCGCTGTCACTGCCACCACCACCTGCCCTCTATATACCCGCTGTCAGTGCCGCCACCACCACCTGCCCTCTATATACCCGCTGTCAGTGCCGCCACCACCACCACCTGCCCTCTATATACCCGCTGTCAGTGCCACCACCACCACCACCTGCCCTCTATATACCCGCTGTCAGTGCCACCACCACCACCACCTGCCCTCTATATACCCGCTGTCAGTGCCACCACCACCACCTGCCCTCTATATACCCGCTGTCAGTGCCACCACCACCTGCCCTCTATATACCCGCTGTCAGTGCCACCACCACCTGCCCTCTATATACCCGCTGTCAGTGCCACCACCACCTGCCCTCTATATACCTGCTGTCAGTGCCACCACCTGCCCTCTATATACCTGCTGTCAGTGCCACCACCACCTGCCCTCTATATACCTGCTGTCAGTGCCACCACCTGCCCTCTATATACCCGCTGTCAGTGCAGCCACCACCTGCTCCCTATATACCCGCTGTCAGTGCCACCACCACCTGCCCCCTATATACCCACTGTCAGTGCCACCACCACCTGCCCCCTATATACCCACTGTCAGTGCCACCACCACCTGCCCCCTATATACCCACTGTCAGTGCCACCACCACCTGCCCCCTATATACCCACTGTCAGTGCCACCACCACCTGCCCCTATATACCCACTGTCAGTGCCACCACCACCTGCCCCTATATACCCGCTGTCAGTGCCACCACCACCTGCCCTCTATATACCCGCTGTCAGTGCCGCCACCACCACCTGCCCCCTATATACCCGCTGTTAGTGCCACCACCACCTGCCCTCTATATACCCGCTGTCAGTGCCGCCACCACCTGCCCTCTATATACCCGCTGTCAGTGCCACCACCACCTGCCCTCTATATACCCGCTGTCAGTGCCACCACCACCTGCCCTCTATATACCGCTGTCAGTGCCACCACCACCTGCCCTCTATATACCCGCTGTCAGTGCCACCACCACCTGCCCTCTATATACCCGCTGTCAGTGCCGCCACCACCTGCCCTCTATATACCCGCTGTCAGTGCCGCCACCACCTGCCCTCTATATACCCGCTGTCAGTGCCGCCACCACCACCTGCCCCCTATATACCCACTGTCAGTGCCGCCACCACCTGCCCCCTATATACCCGCTGTCAGTGCCGCCACCACCACCTGCCCCCTATATACCCGCTGTCAGTGCCACCACCCGCCCTCTATATACCCCGTGCAGGTTACTCCTTATGGCTCTGACAACTCATAACTAGCTCCGCCAGTCCCCAGGTTGTCAGTTCCTTTCCCCGTGCAGCAGGTGTGAGGTGACGGCTGCACAGAATCACTGACATATTAATAAGGACATTTCTGGGGGCTTCTGGCAATTCAGGGGGGTAATACAGTCTTAGAGGAGGAGCATGAGGAGAACTAGAAGTCCCAGCAATCCGTTGCAGGAGCAGCCGGGGGCTCAGGTGTCTCAATGACACAGGCAGGTGACAGAGTCCTCGGCCTGATCTCCGTGCCCGCAGCCGTCAGTCTCAATCCCGCCTCAGGCCTCCCCCCGCCACTCTCACCCGTTCGCTCCCCGCCGCTTGCTCAGCAGGTACAGCAGGACGAGAGCCGCCCCGGCCGCGGAGGAGTTGCGGACAGTCAGGTACTTGCTGTACACCGGCGCCATGGTCACTGTCAGAAGAGGAGGCGGGGCCGCCGGCCAAGGAGCATGCCGGGAACGTCGGGTGGCTCCACCCACAGTGCCATCACCATGGTAACGGCGTCTTTTACCGTGCCGGTCGGGCCTGTGCAGCCTGGTGTGCTGTTTGTTATAGTCAGTTCTAGCCCTATACACGATAAGCACTGTGTAGGGGAGAGCGCTGGGACCTGCGCCACTTGTGGGACTACAGATCCCAGACAGACAGGAAAGAGGGGCGTGTATTACCCATTACACCAGGGAAAGACAGCTATAGTGCCCCTTGTGATCCCATTAGTGTCCCCACCTACTACTGTACCACCAAAATGCCCCTCCCCACAGTATGATACCCTCTCAGTGCCCCCACACAGTATATGATACCCTCTCAGTGCCCCCACACAGTATATGATACCCTCTCAGTGCTCCCACACAGTATATGATACCCTCTCAGTGCCCCCACACAGTATATGATGCCCTCTCAGTGCCCCCACACAGTATGATGCCCTCTCAGTGCCCCCACACAGTATATGATACCCTCTCAGTGCTCCCACACAGTATATGATACCCTCTCAGTGCTCCCACACAGTATATGATACCCTCTCAGTGCTCCCACACAGTATATGATACCCTCTCAGTGCTCCCACACAGTATATGATACCCTCTCAGTGCCCCCACACAGTATATGATGCCCTCTCAGTGCCCCCACACAGTATGATGCCCTCTCAGTGCCCCCACACAGTATATGATACCCTCTCAGTGCTCCCACACAGTATATGATACCCTCTCAGTGCTCCCACACAGTATATGATACCCTCTCAGTGCTCCCACACAGTATATGATACCCTCTCAGTGCTCCCACACAGTATATGATACCCTCTCAGTGCTCCCACACAGTATATGATACCCTCTCAGTGCCCCCACACAGTATATGATACCCTCTCAGTGCCCCCCACACAGTATGATGCCCTCTCAGTGCCCCCACACAGTATATGATACCCTCTCAGTGCCCCCACACAGTATGATGCCCTCTCAGTGCCCCCACACAGTATATATGATACCCTCTCAGTGCCCCCACACATTATATATGATACCCTCTCAGTGCCCCCACACAGTATGATACCCTCTCAGTGCCCCCCACACAGTATGATGCCCTCTCAGTGCCCCCACACAGTATATGATACCCTCTCAGTGCCCCCCACACAGTATAATGCCCTCTCAGTGCCTCCACACAGTATATGATACCCTCTCAGTGCCCCCCACACAGTAGGATACCCTCTCAGTGCCCCCACACAGTATATGATACCCTCTCAGTGCCCCCACACAGTATATGATACCCTCTCAGTGCCTCCACACAGTATATGATGCCCTCTCAGTGCCCCCACACAGTATATGATACCCTCTCAGTGCCCCCACACAGTATATGATACCCTCTCAGTGCCCCCACACAGTATGATGCCCTCTCAGTGCCCCCACACAGTATGATGCCCTCTCAGTGCTCCCACACAGTATATGATACCCTCTCAGTTCCTCCACACAGTATGATACGATGCTGAAGTTGGTTTCTTATTCAGGTTTAATTACAAAAAATAGATAAATGAATGAAAAAATATATTACAGCGAGGTGCCCTGATGTGAAAACGCTTAATGTCATAAAACTGGCACAAAAATGGGCATCAAAGTGGGCACTGAAGGGCGTTACTGAAAGCGTTAAATGACTTTGGGCCACTGATCTCATACCAGTATTTCATACATAGCGATGACCCACATAATATTCTGGTTCCTCCAGCCTGGCCCAAATGGGTTATGGGCATCAAAATGGGCATCAAAGTGGGCAAATAGCCACTTTTCACAGATTTGAATAAGTAACTGGTGTTTTTCAGGGATTAAATTACTTTGGGCCACTGATCTCACACCGTCACTACAAACAGAATGATGGCCCACATCAAATTCAGGTCACTCCAGCCTGGCCCAAATGGGTTCTGGGCATCAAAATGGGCATCAAAGCAGGCAAACAGCCACTTTTCACAGATTTCAATAAGTAACTGGTGTTTTTCATTGGTTAAATGACTTTGGGCCACTAATCTCACACCACCACTACATACATAGTGATGGCCCACATAATATTCAGGTCACTCCAGCCTGGCCTAAATGGGTTCTGGGCATCAAAGCGGGCAAATAACCACTTTTCACAGATTTGAATAAGTAACTGGTGTTTTTCAGGGGTTAAATTACTTTGGGCCACTGATCTCATACCGCCACTACAAACACAATGATGGCCCACATCAAATTCAGGTCACTCCAGCCTGGCCCAAATGGGTTCTGGGCATCAAAATGGGCATCAAAGCAGGCAAATAGTCACTTTTCACAGATTTGAATAAGTGTTACTTATCGGCCACTGATCTCATGAGTGCATTATACTATATAGGGGTGCATTGTACTGTATGGACTATGGAGTGCATTATACTATATGGGAGTGCATTATACTGTATGGACTATGGGGGTGCATTATGCTGTATGGACTATGGGGGTGCATTATGCAGTATGGACTATGGGGGTGCATTATGCTGTATGGACTATGGGGGTGCATTATGCTGTATGGACTATGGGGGTGCATTATACTGTATGGACTATGGGGGTGCATTATACTGTATGGACTATGGATGCATTATACTGTATGGACTATGGGGGTGCATTATACTGTATGGACTATGGGGGTGCATTATACTGTATGGACAATGTGAAGGTTTGTGTGGGGTCCATCATGCTGTGTGGGGGCCATTATATAGTGTGGAGAGGTGGGGGGCCATTATATTGTATGTAGGCCCATTATACTGCATGGAGTGCTGTGTGGGGGCACAGTTGCGGGATCATACTGTGTTGGGGTCACCATACTCTTCCGGGACAGTTGAGGGGTGGGGTTCAGTAGGAGAGCACACATTACCAGTAGTATGGACACATATGACAGCGGCTCAGTATTGGGGTATCAGCAGGATAAGGCGTTTGTGCAGCTTGGAGATAAATGGAGACGCTGCCTGAAATGTGAGAAGTCAGGTGTCATGTCGGTTTTGGCCAGAAAATATGGAAAAAGTGAACAACTCCACCAGAAAGAACATCAGCTGTAAGTCACTATATATAACTGAGCTTTAACCCTTTTATGACATGTTCCGTAATAGTACGACACACGTCATAACCCCCTGTTTGGTGCACCTTTTGAGTCGTACCTTTACAGGCAATTGTCAGCTGATCTATACAGCTGACATGTGCCCGCAACATCCGCGGGTGGAATCGCGATCCACCAGCGGCTGTTAAAATGTTAAATGCCAATGTCAATCTCTGACAGCGGCATTTATCTTCTGCTTCCGGGAAGCGCGTCATAGGCTCCACCCATCGGTGAACCAGTCACATGATCACGGGTCACCGATGGGTTATTATTGCAAGTGAGTAAATCTGCTACACACAGGCCATCTGTTCATCGTCTGTATATAGCAGAGCCAATCAAGCAACTGCTGCTTCTAGTCTCCCATGGAGACTATAGAATCAAACAAAAAGTGTAAAAAATGTTTTTAAAAATATAAAAGTTTAAATCACCTCCCTTTTGCCCCAAACAAAATAAAACATGTACATATTTGGTTTCGCCTAGTTCAGAATTGCCCGATCTATCAATATAAATAATTAATCCAATCGATAAACGGCGTAACGAGAGAAAAAATCGAAACGCCAGAATTAAATTTTTTTGGTCGCCGCAACATTGCAATAAAATGCAATAATGGGCGATCAAAACATCAAATCTACCCCAAAATGGTATCAATAAAAACGTCACCTCAGCGCGCAAAAAATAAGCCCTTACCGGCCTCAGATCCCGAAAATGGAGAAGCTACAGGTCTCGGAAAATGGCGCAATTTTTTTTATGTTATGCAAACTTTTTTTTTTTTTCTCCACTTAAATAAAAAATTAACTACACATGTTTGGTGTCTACAAACTCGTTAAGACCTGGGGAATCATAATGGCTGGTTAGTTTTAGCATTCAGTGAACGTGGTAAAAAAAAAATCAGCTGTGGAATTGCACTTTTTTTGCAATTTCACCACACTTGGAATTTTTTTCCCAATTTTCTAGTACACAAAATGCTAAAATCATTGATGTAGTTCAAAAGTACAACTTGTCCCACAAATAATAAGCCCTCACATGGCCATATTGACCAAAAAAAAAAAAGTTATGGCTAAGGGAAGAAAGGGATCAAATCTGTGAAAAGTGGCTATTTACCCACTTTGATGCCCATTTTGATGCACAGAACCCATGTGAGCCAGGCTGGAGGAACCTGAATTTGATGTGGGCCATCACTATGTATGTAGTGGCAGTGTGAGATCAGTGGCACAAAGTCATTTAACCCCTGAAAAACACCAGTTAGGCTATGTGCCCACGATGCAGAAATGAAGCAGAAAATTTCTGCAGCATTTCTGCATCTCCCTGGCAGAAAAAACGCATGCAGATTGACAAGCGCTTTCCAGGCGATAGCATCACTTGGAAAGTGCTTGACAACCAGGTCACACTGTATAAATCCATGCAAACTGCATGGATTTATACAGTGTTAACCGTAAAAATAAAATAAAATAAAGGTATACTCACCCTCGATGCTCCGGCGTGGCTGCAGCGCTGCTTCCTGTCTGGTTCCCGGCTGCCGGCATATCGCGAGACAGAGCGGTGAAGGGCCTGCGGTCACATGACTGTGACGTCACCGAAGGTCCTTCAGCGATGCCGGCATGCAGAGAAGCCTTCGGAAAGGTGAATATAACTTTATTTGTTATTTTATTTTTTTTTACAGGTAGAATGGTACCCAGGTCTAGATGAGAGTCTTCTCTCCTCCAGAACTGGGTACCATCCGCACATTGAAACGCATATAGAATCCGCTTGTCAAATGTACAGACGCGCATTCTATGCGTCTCAATGCAAGTCAATGGCGGGAGTTCCGCTGCGCTTCCGCAAAATTAAATGACATGCTGTGGATTTTTGTACGCAGCATAAACGCTGCGGAAAAATCCGCAGCATGTGCATAGAACATGCGGAATCCGCTTGGGGACCATGGGGTGCGGATTACCTAGCGTTTCACAAGCGTTTACGCTGCGGAAGTTCCGCAGCATAAACGCTTGAAAAACGCTACGTGGGCACCCAGCCTTACTTATTCAAATCTGTGAAAAGTGGCTGTTTGCCCAATTTGATGCCCATTCTGATGCCCAGAACCCATTTGGGCCAGGTTGGAAGGAACTGAATTTGATGTGGGCCATCACTATTTATGAAATACTGGTATGAGATCAGGGGCCCAAAGTCATTTAACCAATATAAAACACCAGTTACTTATTGAAATGTGTAAAAAGTGGCTATTTGCCCAATTTGATGCCCATTTTGATGCCCAGAACCCATTTGGGCCAGGCTGGAGGAACCTGAATTTGATGTGGGCCTTCATTCTGTTTGTAGTGGCGGTTGTGACATCAGTGGCCCAAAGTCATTTAACCCCTGAAAAACACCAGTTACTTATTCAAATCTGTGAAAAGTGGCTGTTTGCCCAATTTGATGCCCATTCTGATGCCCAGAACCCATTTGGGCCAGGCTGGAAGGAACTGAATTTGATGTGGGCCATCACTATATATGAAATACTGGTATGAGATCAGGGGCCCAAAGTCATTTAACCAATGAAAAACACCAGTTACTTATTGAAATGTGTGAAAAGTGGCTATTTGCCAACTTTGATGCCCATTTTGATGCCCAGCACCCATTTGGGCCAGGCTGGAGTGACCTGAATATTATGTGGGCAATCACTATGTATGAAATACTGGTATGAGATTAGTGGCCCAAAGTCATTTAACCCTTTCAGTAACGCCCTTCAGTGCCCACTTTGATGCCCACTTGTGTGCCAGTTTTATGACATTTGTAGCTGCTTTTAAGCGTTTTCACATCAGGGCACCTCGCTGCAATAAATTTTTTCATTTATTTATCTATTTTTTGTAATTTAACAGCAAAACAGAAATTGACGAATAAGAAACCAACTTCAGCCCCGAATAAGAAACCAACTTCAGCCCCGAATAATAAACTGGCCGAATAAGAAACCAACTTCAGCATCGTCAGTATGATGCCCTCTCAGTGCCTCCACACAGTATGATGCCCTCTCAGTGCCCCCACACAGTGTGATGCCCTCTCAGTGCCCCCACACAGTATATGATTCCCTCTCAGTGCCCCCACACAGTATATGATTCCCTCTCAGTGCCCCCACACAGTATATGATTCCCTCTCAGTGCCCCCACACAGTATATGATAACCTCTTAGTGCCCCCCACACAATATATGATACCCTCTCAGTGCCCCCACACAGTATGATGCCCTCTCAGTGCTCCCACACAGTATATGATGCCCTCTCAGTGTCCCCAACACAGTATGCTACCCTCTCAGTGCCCCCCACACAGTATGATGCCCTCTCAGTGCCCCCACACAGTATATAATGCCCTCTCTGTGCCCCACACAGTATATGATGCTCTCTCAGTGCCCCCACACAGTATATGATACCCTCTCAGTGCTCCCACACAGTATGATGCCCTCTCAGTGCTCCCACACAGTATATGATGCCCTCTCAGTGCTCCCACACAGTATGATGCCCTCTCGTGCCCCCCACACAGTGTATGATACCCTCTCAGTGCCCCCACACAGTATGATGCCCTCTTAGTGCCCCCCACAGTATGATGCCCTCTCAGTGCTCCCACACAGTATATGATGCCCTCTCAGTGCTCCCACACCGTATATGATGTCCTCTCAGTGCCCCAACACAGTATATGATGCCCTCTCAGTGCTTCCACACAGTATATGATGCCCTCTCAGTGCTCCCACACAGTATATGATACCCTCTCAGTGCCCCCACACAGTATATGTTGCCCTCTCAGTGCCCCCACACAGTATATGATACCCTCTCAGTGCCCCCACACAATATATGATACCCTCTCAGTGCCCCCACACAGTATATGATGCCCTCTCAGTGCTCCCACACAGTATATGATGCCCTCTCAGTGCCCTCACACAGTATATGATGCTCTCTCAGTGCCCCCACACAGTATATGATACCATCTCAGTGCTCCCACACAGTATATGATGCCCTCTCAGTGCCCCCACACAGTATGATGCCCTCTCAGTGCCTCCACATAGTATGATACCCTCTCAGTGCCCCCACACAGTATGATGTCCTCTCAGTGCCCCCACACAGTTTGATGCCCTCTCAGTGCCCCCACACAGTATGATGCCCTCTCAGTGCCCCCACACAGTATATGATGCCCTCTCAGTGCCCCCCACACAGTATGATACCCACTCAGTGCCCTCACACAGTATATGATGCCCTCTCAGTGCTCCCACACAGTATATGATACCCTCTCAGTGCCCCCCACACAGTATGATGCCCTCTCAGTGCCCTCACACAGTATATGATGCCCTCTCAGTGCCCCCACTCAGTATATGATACCCTCTCAGTGCCCCCCACACAGTATGATACCCTCTCAGTGCCCCCACACAGTATATGATACCCTCTCAGTGTCCCCCACACAGTATGATGTCCTCTCAGTGCCCCCACACAATATATTATACTCTCTCAGTGCCCCCATACAGTATGATGCCCTCTCAGTGCCCCCACACGGTATATGATACCCTCTCAGTGCTCCCACACAGTATATGATGCCCTCTCAGTGCCCCCCACACAGTATGCTAACCTCTCAGTGCCCCCCACACAGTATGATGCTCTCTCAGTGCCCTCACACAGTATATGATGCCCTCTCATTGCTCCCACACAGAATATAATGCCCTCTCAGTGCTCCCACACAGTATATGATACCCTCTCAGTGCTCCCACACAGTATATGATGCCCTCTCAGTGCCCCCACACAGTATGCTACCCTCTCAGTGCCCCCCACACAGTATGATGCCCTCTCAGTGCCCCCACACAGTATATGATGCCCTCAGTGCTCCCACACAGTATATGATGCCCTCTCAGTGCCCTCCACACAGTACGCTACCCTCTCAGTGCCCCCCACACAGTATGATGCCCTCTCAGTGCCCCCACACAGTATATGATGCCCTCTCAGTGCTCCCACACAGTATATGATGCCCTCTCAGTGCCCTCACACAGTATATGATGCCCTCTCAGTGCTTCCACACAGTATATGATGCCCTCTCAGTGCCCCACACAGTATATGATGCCCTCTCAGTGCCCCCACACAGTATGATGCCCTCTCAGTGACCCCACTCAGTATGATACCCTCTCAGTGCCCCCACACAGTATGATGCCCTCTCAGTGCCCCCACACAGTATGATGCCCTGTCAGTGCCCCCACACAGTATGATGCACTCTCAGTGCTCCCCGCACAGTATATGATGCCCTCTCAGTGCCTCCACACAATATGATACCCTCTCTGTGTCCCCCACATAGTATATGATACCCTCTCAGTGACCCCGCACAGTATCATGCCCTCTCAGTGCCCCCACACAGTATGATGCCCTCTCAGTGCCCCCCACACAGTATGATGCCCTCTCAGTGCCCCCCACACAGTATATGATACCCTCTAAGTGCCCCCACACAGTATATGATGTGGGGCTGAAGCTTTACCATTTAGCCATAATGTCAAGTGATAATGACTGGCAGCTTTTCTTGTCTTATGGGATCAACCATGAAAATACTCAGGATGTCTAAAAGTCATTGTGATTGTGATATTTGAAGAAAGTCAGATATCAGACTCACATATGAAAGTTACTCATCATTTGAATTTGGCTTGCTTGAAGTCTGTGTGAAAGTCCCAATGAGTTTCTGACAGGTTTGCACTGAAAAATCACGTAACCAAATAGAATGCCTAAGTTTCTTCAACTGAGTGTATAGCTCAATGGTAAGTGTACTCAGGGCCGGCTCCAGGTTTTTCTGGGCCCCGGGCGAAAGAGTCTCAGTGGGCCCTTTTAACACATACACGATTCATGATGCACAGATACGGCGGAGAAATAAATATATATATATTTATTTATTACACATGGCCCAGCCTGCCCCCTCATCCTTCACATACGCAGACATATGCGCGCGCACACACGGTACGCAGACATATGCACACGCACACACGGTACGCAGACATATGCGTGCGCACACACGGTACGCAGACATATGCACGCACACACGGTACGCAGACATATGCGTGTGCACACACGGTACGCAGACATATGTACACATACAGACATACACATAGATAAAACAGACAAATATATATACACAGTCATATACACTGACATTCACATACATGCACTCACACAGACCCATTACTAATATTTTTAATATGGGGATTGGGGAAGCCTCACTCACCTGTCCCCGGTCCAGTGTCCTGTCCAGCAGCTCCTCGGGTATGGGGCAGTGCAGGGCCCCCGGCGTGTCACAGACTTCATGGCCCTGGAACATCAGAGGGGCCCACTTGCGGTCGGGTCCGGGCCGCTCCCCCCCCCATCTGTGCAGGACCTCCGCTCCGACGGTGTTTGATTGCCGGCACTCCCCCAGACATGGCTGCGCGCTGTGCGGCTGTGTCTGCTAGTAATGACGCGGCAGGAGCGACACACAAGCACAATTAAAGGTGCAGTGCCGTCAACCCTGCCGTGTCATTACTAGCAGACACAGCCAGACAGCGCGCGGCCATGTCTGGGGGAAGTGCCGGCAATCAAGCAGCGTCTGCGTCCCTGAACAGGTGCCGAGGAAGCGGCCAGGGCCCCGACAGTGAGTGAGTGGGTGTGTGGGCCCGGCCCCGACAGTGAGTGGGCGGGTGGGTGTGTGGGCCCGGCCCCGACAGTGTGTGGGCCCGGCCCCGACAGTGAGTGGGCGGGTGGGTGTGTGGGCCCGGGCCCCGACAGTGAGTGGGCGGCTGGGCCCCTCTGATTTTCCAGGGCCCCGGCACTTGCCCGGGTACGCCGGGTGCTGACGCCGGCCCTGAGTGTACTGGCTTCCAGACAAAGTTTTGGGTTCAAGTCCAAGAAGTGTACAGTGAACTTTTTTTATTATTATTATCTGTTGTAAAAGTCACATATCAAAGTCAGCTCTCAGACAGTGTATTTAGCCTCAAACTGACATTATTCTGATGTTTGACTTTGATTTGTGATCCTGTCCTAAAATGGACACTGTAGTACACTGTACTGTGCATTGTGAAGGAGTTTGCTTTGGAACCACATATAAAAAACTTATTGTGAACAAAAAGGTGGTTGGCAGTAAAACTTCGCCACCTGGTGGTCAACAACACAGTATAACAAATTTTTACATTGCAAAGTAAAGGTTTCCTTTAAAATAAGTTATCCATGTCTTTTGTTTTTACAAAAAAGGGAAAATCATCCCTGTAGATAGGAAAAGAAAAACATTCTCTAGTATTGTGTGTGCAATGACAAAAAGATGAATGATAGCACACTTCTTCAGCAAACAGTCATTTAAGTCATAATATGCAAAAGTACTAAATGCTTAAAGGGAAACAGTCACTTCCAGAAACACTATTTACCTGCATATATTGTGGTAATCTGCAGGTAAATAGTATTAACCCCTTTCTGACATTTGTGGTCATAGCACGTCCTTGTGCCCTGGGCCTATTGGGCCAGTGACGTACCATTATGCAGTATGTGATCACGCCCGCACACAAGCTGTGCAGGGCGATCGCCGCCAGATGTCAGCTGATTGTCACAGCTGACACTCGGTATTTTGTGCCAAGAGTGGTCCCGCACCGCTCTCAGCAAATTAACCCCCGAAATACTGCGATCAAAGTTGATTGCAGCATTCCGGTGGCAAGGGGGGGTAAGCGGCGATACTTACCTCCTCTCCGGCATCCAGCGCTGTCTCTGCCGGGTCCCAGAAGTTGTCATGGTGACCCGATGTCGTCATGACGACATCCGGCTCACCAGACAGCAGGAAGTTAGGTATACCGTGCTCAGTGGCGGTCTAACTAACTTGTGTGCGCAGGGTTGCAACATTTCTATGCTATGCAAGCGATCTGGGTGAAAAAAAATGAAAGTCTCATAGTGGGACAAAGTGTAAAAGTTGAAAAAGTATCAGAAAGTGAATAAAAAATTACAAAAATCTTAAAAAAAAATTAAAAATATCCCCAAAAATAAAAATATATTGTACCCATGAATAAATATTATTCTGAAAAAAAACAATAAAAGTACACATATTTGGTATCGCCACATCCGGAATGACCTGACCTATAAAACTGTCTCACTAGTTAACCTCTTTAGTGAACACGGTAAAAAAAAAATAATAAAAAACGAAGCAAAAAACAATGGTTTATCATCATACTGCCAAACAAAAAATGGAATAAAACACAATCAAAAATACGAATGTAAATAAAAATGGTACTGCTGAAAACGTCATCTTATCCTGCAAAAACAAGCCGCCATAGAGCTCCATCAGCCGAAAAATAAAAAAGTTATAGCTCTCAGAATAAAGCGATGCAAAAAAATTATTTTTTCTATAAAATAGCTTTTATTGTGTAAAAGTGCCAAAACATTAAAAAAACTATATAAATGTGGTACCTCTGTGAATGTACTGACCCAAAGAATAAAGCTGTTTTGTCAATCTTAACACATGCAGAAGAATGGCATAAAAAAAAAAAAAAAAAACAATTCCTGAATTGTTGGTTTTTGTTTATTCTGCCTCCCAAAAATCGGAATAGAAAGCGATAAAAAAATGTCACATGCCTGAAAATGGTACCAATAAAAACATCAACTTGTCCCGCAAAAAACGAGCCGTCACATGACTCTGTCGGCCGAAATATGGAAAAATTATAGTTCTCAAAATATGGCAAAACAAAAATTAGTCTTTGCAAAAAAAAAGCGTCTTTTAGTGTGTGAGAGCTGTCAATCATAAAAAACATATATGAATCTGGCGTCTCTGTAATCGCACCGACCCGAAGAATAAAATCGTCTAATAACTTATACCACATGAGGAAAGGTGTAAAAAATAAACTCTAGGGTTGTGCTAGGGTTAGGGATAGGGTTATGCTAGGGTTAGGGTTGTGCTAGGGTTAGGATTGTGCTCTGGTTAGGGTTGTGCTAGGGTTAGGGTTGTGTTAGGGTTAGGGTTGTGCTAGGGTTAGGGTTGTGCTAGGGTTAGTGCTAGAGTTAGGGCTAGGGTTATGGCTAGTGCTAGGGTTAGGGTTGTGCTAGGGTTAGGGTTGGGATTATTTCAAAAGTAAAGAAAAAGAAATGATGACGATATGGCGACTAGTGTTGAGCGCAAGTGCTCGCTACTTGAGTTTGCATCAGGTGCTCGGGTATAAACTGAGTATCGCAGGTGCTCGAGTGACATGCTCGAGTCTTCGCCCCATATGCTTTGCGCCCCAAAAAAACTCACGGTGATTGCCTGCCATGCACGAGCGATCTCCGCATGTTTTTTTTTGGGTGTCTAACAACCGTGAAACATGCGGGGCGGGGACTCAAGCATGTCACTCAATCACGCGCGATATATGGTGCATACCTGAGTACCCAATGCAAACTCAAGTAGCGAAAACTTGCACTCAAGACTAATGATAACTTATTCAATATGATGACCTAATGTTATCAATTTCTGTGTCTTACCTCTGGGTTCAAAATGTTCACTCTACCCCTTGATAAAATCCTTGAGGGGTCTAGTTTCCAAAATAGGGTCACTTGTAGGGGGGGTCCACTATTTCAGCTGTATCAGGGGCTCTCCGAATGCGACATGGTTTCCGCTCTCAATTCCAGCCAATTTTGCGTTCAAAAAGTCACGCAGTGCTCCTTCCCTTCTGAACCCTGCTGTGCGCCCAAACATTGTATTTTCCCCACATATGGGGAATCAGCTTACTCAGGAGAAATTGCTCAAAAGTTTTTGGGGTCCAATTTCTCTTCTTACCGTTGTGAAAATAAAAAAATTGGGGTTAAAACATCAATTTGTGGAAAAAGTTTGATTTTTTTATTTTCACGGCGCCATGTTATAAACTTCTGTGAAGTACCTGTTGATTCAGGGTGCTCGCCACACATCTTAACATAACTTCCCTAAGGGTCTAGTTTCCAAAATAATGTCATTTGTGGGGGGTTTTCACTGTTTAGGCACATCGTGGGCTCCCCAAACACAACATGGCGTCCGCTAACTATTCAAGCTAATTTTACATTCAAAAAGTCAAATGGCGCGCTCCTTCATTTCCAAACCCTGCCGTGCGCCCAAAAAGTGGTTTTCCCCCACATATGGGGTATCGACGTGCTCAGGAGAAATTGCACAACAAATTTTGGGGTCCATTTTTTCCTGTTACCCTTGCAAAAATAAAAAAATGGGGTCTAAAGTAACATTTTTGTGAAAAAAAATAAATGTTAATTTTTTCTTCCACATTCCAAAAATTCCTGTGAATAAACTTCTTGAATGTGGTTTTGAGCACCTTGAGGGGTGCAGTTTTTAGAATGGTGTCACTTTTGGGTATTTTCTGTCATAAAGGCCCCTCAAAGTCACTTCAAATGTGACGTGGACCCTAAAAAAATGGTTTTGGAAATTTTGTTGGAAAAATGAGAAATCGCTGGTCAACTTTTAATCCTTATAACTTCCTAATTAAAAAAAAATGTTGGTTCCAAAATCGTGCTGATGTAAAGTAGACATGTGGGAAATGTTATGTATGAACTATTTTGTGTGACATATCTCCCTGATTTAAGGGCATGAAAATTCAAAGTTTGAAATTGCGAAATTTTCTACATTTTCACCAAATTTCAGATTTTTTCACAAATAAACGCAAGTGATATCGAATAAATTTTACCACTATCATGAAGTACAATATGTCACGAAAAAACAATCTCAGAATCAGTGGGATCCATTGAAGCGTTTCAGAGTTATTCCTCATAAAGTGACAGTGGTTAGAAT
This sequence comes from Phyllobates terribilis, assembly GCF_046119375.1. Lineage (NCBI taxonomy): Eukaryota > Metazoa > Chordata > Amphibia > Anura > Dendrobatidae > Phyllobates > Phyllobates terribilis. Next base: position 110,719,545 of record NW_027362768.1, on the reverse strand, counting down.
TGTAAAAATTGGCCTGGTCATTAACGTGCAAACCACCCGAGGGGGTAAAGGGGTTAAACCATGCCTTGTCGACATAGTGGAGCAATGGCTACAGGGAGAATATAAAGTTATATTCTCCCTGCAGCCGCTTGCTTCCAATCATCAGGTGGTGCAGGGTACTGGTATAGTTACCGCTTACTATGCAGCCTGCACATTGATTGACAGCCTCCTCTGCACATATGCTGCACACACACACTGTAGCGCAGCTGTCAATCAATTTGTAAGGGAGGGATTACAGTGCACTCACTGTGTAGAGAGCAGTGACTGAAACCACTCCCTGCACCGCCCTGATAAAAATACCCCTTTATAGATCCCGTCACAATAACAGACCTACTAAAATTGGGAAATCAGTGTGATACCCTAATAGAGATACTGTACACTAGTTATTGCATGTTAGGTATGTGCTCTAGTTACTGAATTCACATGCCAAGAATTTTAATCTATGCGCAGCCTATAAATATACAGTATCTTTCTTCTAAGATGATTGGAAGAGACAGCTCAGATGCAGGTTTCTCTTGGTTTAAAAAACATTGTGGCAGATTTCCCAAAACTGTTGAAGAAAAGAACGCTTTGTCCCTCATAGCAACCAATCACATCAAAGCTTTCATTTTACCAGTACAATTTAAGAAATAAAACCTTGATTGTATGAAGTCATCAAATTTAAGGTCTTCCTCTTCACCTTGTTCTATTCTTCTGACCATGATGTCCTTCTCCAGTGATTGCTCTCTCCGTATGATGTGTCCAAAGTAGACAAGTCGTAGCTTGGTAATCTTGACTTCGAGTGACACGTCTGGCTTGATTTGTTTCAAGATTGATTTGTTTGTTCTTCTTGCCATCTATTTGGTAACTTTAGTTAATATAGAGGGGGACCTTCATGCATTAATGAACTGCAGATAAAAAGTCTCTTATATGGATAGCTCATTATAAGGTTCTTGCTGTCAGAATGTTTGCTTACAGATTCCCCCACAGACTCCGTGATTTGCTTGTTTTCTGGGCAATCTTCTAATAAAAATAAGTATTGTCCCAGCTAATCAGGTAACTAATAAAAAAAAAAGGATTCACTTAGTCTCTGTTCACCGGCTTTGCCCAAAAGCAGTCTTGGACTGGCCCACAGGAGAAAAGGTGAATCCCCCGGAGGGCCCCGTGTAGTATATGAGCAGTAATTGGTCCAATACACCTGATTTATCAAACTAGCCAGTTAAGGATAACTGTGGATAAGGGTAATGTAATATTTGCATGTTGCTGAACAGTGGGAAAAAGCGACGGAAAACCACCACGAACAATGACTGTAGTGCACAGCAATGTCAAAATGACATTGCTGTGCACATGTTCCATCATATGTCACTTCTTTTAACCACTCAGAGTTCTGAAACCATCAAGCGGTTAGAAGAAGTAAATATTCATTCTTTGGGTGGCACAGTTGAAAGCCGTCCGCTCTATACACTTAAAAGTACAGAGCAAATAACTGAAGAGACACTGGCGAAGAGGCTCCAGGAAAACGATCGCCATTCTTATCCTGAAATGTTTTTGCAATGGAAAACTCAGTGGTTCCGCCAGCATCTTAAAGACACAATAGGAACATTCCCTAAGGCTGTGTGCACACAATGCGGATTTGGTGCGTTTTTTGTGCGTTTTTTTCCGTGCGGAAATGCAGCAGAAACACATTGCACATCTTATCCCATAACATCCTATGACATTTTGCAAGTTCTGTGCACATGGTCAGGATTTTTTCTGCGCGGATTTTAGGTGCGGGAAAAAAACGCAGCATGACCATTTCTTGTGCGTTTCCACATGCGGATTTGCCTATACAATGCATTGGAAAAACGCATACGTTTTTTTCTGCCAAGGACATGCAGAAATGCTCCGGAAAATTTCTGCTTCATTTCTGCATCGTGGGCACATAGCCTTAGGGTGTAGTCACACTGTTATTTTTCCTGAGTTTTCAGAGCAGAAACTCTCCAATTCTCTAATCAAAACTCTGGGGTTTTTAACTCCTTGTGTTTTTTGGGGAAGTTCTGTTCCAAGAACTCAGCAAAAAACCTTAGTACGGGCAAACCCTGGGGGTATGTGCACACATGATCATGTAGACAATGGTGCGGCCTCTGAATTTTCCCTGGTGAAGTCGCTTCAGAAAAACGCCAGAGGTCATTTTCCAGAAACGGTAATGCCAGTGGCTTTGCGGTCGTTCTTGCAACGTCTCCACCACCTGCATCTTTCTCTCTATACTGTGAAGCAGGGGTGGGGAACCTCAGGCTTACGGCCTTGATGACCTTTTATCCGGCCCCCCAAGCAGATTCCTGGGAACTGTAGTGCTTGAGCCGGCAGCTCTATTTTGATGGCCCATTACTTTCTTCTTGCTCTCTGAGCTAACGCACACAGGGTTCACTACTGAACGCTAAGGCGCGTACAGTGACAGATCATGTCCTGACACTAGTGCCAGCGTCAGGACGTACTTTGTGGGTGAAGTTAGGGCACAATTTGTACGGCCCCCAAAAGATGGTATAAATATCCAAATGGCTCTTGGCAGAGTTCCAAACCTTGAAGCAGTTAAAAGAAGTGACATAAGGCAAAACATGTGCACAGCAATGTCGTTCTGACATTGCAGTATGGTCATTCTATGGGGCACTTTTATGGTGCTTATTCAGGAGAATACACCTGAAGAAGACGTATGCACATACTCTGAAAAAGTTTTTTCCAGAAGCGTTTTTTTTTTACCCGATTGCAAAGTGTTTTGTTTGGGGTGGAGACGATTAGGAAACACTCCAAAGAAATGACCTGCACTTTCTTTTTCCTTGAAGTTGGAAAAAATGCTCAAAATACTGAACATATGAACAGCAAAATGGTTTCACAATAGAAATAAATAGGAATGGTCCTTCAAGCATTTTTCAAGTGATTTTTCAGGTGTTTTTTTTTGGAGTGGACCTGCTAAAAAAAAACAAAATTCAAATAACTCCTTAAAAAACTCAGTATGCACTTAGCCTTATAGACAACGGCGCAACCCAAGGCTTCAGCTTCTACCCATGTTGCCACTAGAGGGCAGCAGTGGTCTGTAATGCTATCAGGAATGTGGCATTGGCTAATTAGTGCTGCTGCAATCCTGGAAGAAAAGCAATTTCCCGGCTGAACATACTGCAACTAATGAGCCCTAACATCATATCTAAAGCAACTTACCTTGATTTACTTCTTATTTCTAGCTCATAGGTCATGTTCACTGCTATATAGGAGTCTCCCTTTGTCGCTGATTCCACTGCACTTCATGGAAAAAAATGCCGCAGCAAAATTTTCCTAGTCAAATGGGCAGACAATCACTCCATAACCCAACCACTTCTGCTATGACTAGAGGCACAACACTAATGTGCGCTGAGCCTTAATTATTTTCTTTTTTTATATGTGTTTAGAAGAGATAAAGAAATGTGAATGAGGTTGTTTTTAATGGCTTATAATTTCTATGGTTTGTACATAAATTATGTTTTTCTGTGCTATTTCAGGTAAACAATATATTATGTTTTATATCATATTTCGTAGAGAAAATATTGCAATATTATATGATACAGTGTGAAAAAATATGTTTCTATTCTGCAAAAAAAAACACGTGGTTGAAAGGGAACCTGTCACCAGCATTTTACTATCCCAACAAATGCCACCACCTTTTCCTGCTGTTGTTATGCATTTCACAAATGATTACATTGCCTGCTGATTCCCCCTGTACAGCTCAAAAATACCATTTGATTTGGTCGCGCGCTGTATTTAAATTAGGCTGGTCCGATGGGCACCCTCCTTGCGGCGTTTCTTCCTCCTCTCTGCTTGTAAGATCCATCCTCTTGCTCTGATGTGTATGACGTGTCCTACATCATCCAGATAGCTGAAAGAAGTCTTGTGCTTGCGCAGTAGCATCGCCGGCCGCACAGGCGGGCTTTGCGCTTCTCTACTGCGGGCATATGAATTGATGTCTTCTGCACTGCTGTCACGACAGGTGTGAGTGAAACACAGAGGGGAAAGGAAGCCCAGACAATAGGGAAAGGGGGAAGAGGTGACCTCCTAATCTGGACTAGCGTCACCCTGTCTCCCCCTAACGTCCTCCGCAGCTGTCGCCGATCACGTGCCTCACCCTACTATCCCTGGCATAAGGCTAAAGCAGGTGGGGGGAAGGAGATGAGCACTAGTCAACCTTCGCTAGCACTCTAAAGACAAAAGGGAAAGACAACACAGGGAAATAATAACTTATCTTTAGAAGAACTCCAACAGGGCACTGTTATGATCTGCAACATAAACTAAGGAAAGAATGGGAAAAGCTGTCCCTACAGTAAGACTAAGCTGAATCCCTACGATGTAGCGGGCAGCCTGTTCCTTGTGAACAGACCCGCCTTCGTCCTCGGCTAGTCTGAATGGAGACCTATAGAATAAATTGAGGGGTCTCTAAAAGAACTAAGGACTGGGACAAAAATGGGACACCTCCTATCAGAAGTTGTTGCAGAGCAAAAGACAAACTGACAAAAAGTACTAGAGGTCCCAGAGGACCAAGCAAACTAGACAGAGATAGGCACAAAAGCACCTGGCTAGAGAGACAGGCAAATAACACTGAAGTCCAGCAAAGCCTGAAGGGCGGAGCTGGAATATATAGGCAGCTGGTCACGTGACCGCAAAACACAAGATAGCAAAAACTAACAGTACCCCCTCTTCTATGAGGATCCTCTGGATCCTCCAGGCCCAGGCCTATCAGGAAACCTCCTGTGGAAAGCTTTAACAAGCCAAGGAGCAGAGACATCATCCGCCCTTACCCAGGAGTTGTCTTCGGGACCGAAACCATTCCAGGAGACAAGATACTGTAATATCCCTCTATGCCATCTTGAATTCAAAATACGAGAAATTTCATATTCACCGTCTTCCACCACAGGAGGAACTGTGACAGTGGCGTTCCTATTAGAAACGTCAGCCTTTTTCAACAAGGAAACATGAAACACAGAATTAATCTTCCAGGAAGTAGGGACATCCAACCTGACAGCAGATGGGTTAACAACCTGAAGCACTTTAAATGGACCCACAAACTTAGGACTAGTTTTTTAGAGGGAATCCTCAACCTCAAGTTCTTCGAGGACAACCAAACCATGTCACCCACAGTAAACAAAACCTCTTTACTTTTCCTGTCAAAATATTTCTTGGACTTCTTGTTAGCCTCTTGCAGGTTACAACGTACATTAGTCCAAACTCTCTCCAAATCACCGGAAAAATTCTCCTCCTCCGGCACCGCCGACCCCAATTTGGAGAACGAACCAAAAGACGGATGTCTCCCAGTGCAACAAAAAAAAGGAGAACACCCAGCAGAGGAGGATGTATGATTGTTAAGAGCAAATTCTGCGAGAGGCAGAAACTCCGACCACACCTCTTGATTGTCCGCCACAAAACAACGCAAAAACTGTTCAACATCCTGGTTCTTTCTTTCAGTCTGTCCATTAGACTCAGGATGATAACCAGACGAAAATGACAAATGAACTCCCAACCTGTCACAAAAAGCACGCCAAAAGCGAGCCACAAACTGAGGTCCTCTATCAGAAACAATATCCGTGGGAACGCCATGGAGCTTGACAATCTCCTTAACAACCGCCTTAGCGAGTGTCTTGGCGCAGGGATAGTAAGATTAAACAAGCGACTTTTGGGAAGAGTAGCACCTGGAACAAACTCAATGGCGCAATCATAATCCCTATGAGGAGGTAAAACTTGCGACTCCTCCTCCGAAAAAACCCTCCAAAAATCTTGAATAGGTACTGGTAATTCCCCTTTTTCCACAGCCGCAATGCGACCATTACAACATTTATCATAGCACTTCGGACTCCAAGACTTAATCACAGTAGTAGACCAGTCCAACAAAGGATTGTGCAGTTTTAACCAAGGCAATCCTAGAACAACTGGAGAGGGCAAATTATCCAAAACAACCAAGTCCAAAATTTCTTGGTGAACACCATTGATAGTGAGAGGAAATGCAGCAGTTTTGTGAGTAATACATTTCAAAGGAGTGTTATCAATTGCAACCACAGAAATAGGAGATGACAAAGGTTTGGATTTCAATTTAAGTTTTTCCAAAAACCCTTTATCAATCACATTAAGTGTTGAACCACAATCCACAAATACCTGAAATTCAATCAAATCTCCCCGCAGAGTAGTACACCCAGAAAGGAACACTCCTGCAGAGCGTAAACAAAGCTATATGGGCGTAACTGACCTTTTTTTTTTTTTAACTTAAACGACGCTCACAATACTTAATCAAATGATCAGCTTTACCACAATAAAGACACAAACCTTCGGCGAATCTCCGATCTCTTTGTTGAGAGCGGAGTGACATCGCCCCAACCTCCATTGGTTCTCCTTTGTCAGAGCAGATTTTCTGGAAACTAGGACCTGAAGTTACAGGAGTTTTTACATCATTGACCCTGGACCTTATTCTCCTGTCCACACGAACAGCTAACTGCATAGCTTCCTGCAGAGTCTCAGGTGCAGGGAATGCAATTAGCAAATCCTTAACCCATTCACTCAGACCAGCAAGAAATAAACTTTTCAGCGCCGAATCATTCCACTTAACTTCTGAAGCCCATCTCCTGAAGTGTGTGCAATAAATTTCAACATCATCTGACCCCTGATTCAAACGTCTAAGTTCTGATTCAGCAGATGAGATTCGATCAGGATCGTCATATAATAGCCCCATAGCAGAAAAAAATTCCACAACAGAACTTAAACACGGATCATTAGGTTGGAGAGAAAAGGCCCAACCCTGTGGTTCTTTGCGCAAAAGTGACATAATAAAACCAATGCGCTGTGATTCATTCCCAGAGGACCTCGGTCTCAAACGAAAATATAACAAACAAGCATTTTTAAAGGAAAAAAAATCTTGCCGTTACCATAAAAAATATCAGGCAGTCCTACCTTCGGTTCCACAAAATGCGCTCCAGGACAGCTACTCACGTGTTGCTGAAGCTCGGCCACCTCCAGAGACAATCCCTGCAGGCGTTGAGCCAACTACTGGACGGAAACCATATTGATCCCCGAATTTCTTTCCTTTTAGTTTTTTTTTGGGCTGGACTTACTGTTATGATCTGCTACATAAACTAAGGAAAGAATGGGAAAAGCTGTCCCTACAGTAAGACTAAGCTGAATCCCTACGATGTAGCGGGCAGCCTGTTCCTTGTGAACAGACCCGCCTTCGTCCTCGGCTAGTCTGAACGGAGACCTATAGAATAAAGGGAGGGGTCCCTTAAAGAACTAAGGACTGGGACAAAAATGGGACACCTAACAGAAGTTGTTGCAGAGCAAAAGACAAACTGACAAAAAGTACTAGAGGTCCCAGAGGACCAAGCAAACTAGACAGAGATAGGCACAAAAGCACCTGGCTAGAGAGACAGGCAAATAACACTGAAGTCCAGCAAAGCCAGAAGGGCGGAGCTGGAATATATAGGCAGCTGGTCACGTGACCGCAAAACACAAGATAGCAAAAACTAACAGGAGGGTTCTAACAGGCACATGGCTTCAAGACTCCAAAGAGGACGTGATGCTGCTTCAGCCAAGTTCCAAGTAGAAATGAGTATAACCGGCGACGCCCACCTAGACACACCAGGTATATATACACCCAGACTAATGGGAGGTAGTCGCTGGGTCCTAAACACAGCCTCCTATCTAGGCAGCTGTCTGCATTGCCAAACGTGGAGATCTCCTGCAAACCACTGCAGGGCGACTGTTTGTCACTTCTGACACCTCCTTGACACCTGCCCCCATACACATCACGCTAACATCAGCTGAAGTGACAGCCTAATGTATGTGGGGGCCTACTGACTCCCCCCAGATGATGTCAGAGGAGGGCATGTTAAGAATCTGGCATGTCTGGTTTCAGACTGCCAATCCTTCTATTCTCTAGGGATAAGATGTTGCCAAAGATGTCTCTCATAGGGAACATAGGAGCGCTCGGCTGATCGAGCGATCCTGGGCATGGGACAGTTGGGAAACGTACTAGCCTTCAGAATGATTGGCCAAACTATCCTTTAGCCAACAGCTCTCTAATGTGTATGGAGGGCTCTATTGTATAAAACCCTAGGTGTTGGTGGCCTGACAATTTCCCTTTAAATTTATAAAAATGTTATACCCATAGTCCACTCTTGAGGGCGATGTGCTGCAAAACAAATGGCAGTAAATTCATTTATGCTTTATTTTCTTTTACTGGAAGGTTTTTATGTTTTTTAAACAAACTATTATCATTAGGTAATAACCTAAAAAGCAAGTCACCATAAGGTGAGATGCTATCTCCAAATAACAAAACAAAAACCCAACTTAGAGTCTAATAGGTATCATAAAGGTAGTCATATCAACAATAACATAACAGGGAAGAATAAATAAATACCTAAGACACATAGGAGATATATAGAATATATTATAGTTTTATTAGATACAAAAATATTTCTTTATATGAAACATCACATACTCGGTGTTGGGAAAAGAACAGCTAAAACAATAGGGGATACAAAGTTCAGAATCCCAATAAGTGACAGGGAAAAGACTGCACTAACAGTCCCAGGTTATTACAGACCCTCCATAGGCTGTTACATAGGTATATCTAATATAGCTAATACAATAAAAATCCAGATGATCCGGATAATATGGTAATACAAATCAATAGATATCCGAAATAGATGAACATCACTTGATAGCTCAATCCACTATACATCAATTAATGTCGGTTAAATACAAAAAGGGTATTTGTGCTATAATAGTGCATGTAAGATGATAGCTGGCATGTCATTTAATCATCTAATGGTAATAGTGCGGCATGCTAACCAGTGGAGTGAATGTCAGCTCAGTATAGATACCTTGAGTCATGGTGGGGGACCTGAGACTTGTAGTGACAGTCAACCAAACGCCTCAACGCGCGTTTCATCTCGGCTTCGTCAGGAGGCGTGATTATGGTAAGAGGTGGGTCCTATTTATATGAATAAGGTGTGCTAGTCACCAATCGGCGCGCAGTCCCTCACAATGCTGCGCCCCTCGTGATGACGCGGCCCGGCGCGCAGCCCGCGAGATGAGGAGGAACGACGTCATCCCCCCCGTCACCCGGGCGACGATGCACAGACCACAACGCCACCGGGGCGCCGCAGTGCCCGAGCGAAAGCGCGTCCCTATGTAGGAAATGAAAGGCTGCGGGCAGAAATTACGTTGTTTCCTGAGTGGCATCATTGCGGACGGGGGGTGGCCAGTCCCCCACCATCAACGAGGGCAGGTCAGGATAGATGATAATGATGGGCATAACATGATATCTAATCAAAATGGTAGAAATTTCTACCTTACTGCTCGCCAGATATAGCATACACTAGTTATCTCCCATAAAATAATCATATTCTATCCCCAGATAATATTCGGAGGTGTACCGCATTATTAGCAATAAGCCAGTAAAAAGAGCAAAAGGGAGTAATCATCATATATAATATAACTGCATAAACGACAATTACAAACAAAACTACATTATAATAAATGCAGAAATAGATACTGATCATCAAATAAAGATCTTGACAGAAGAAATCATGCTGGTGTTATTCCCTCAGATGATGCATGACACATTTTCTAGGACTTGATAGAACATCAGATCTCCATATAGGAATAGGTGGTCATAACAGCAAAATAGCAGCCAATAAATGACAAAATGCTAGAGATATCAAAGAGCATTTCATTAGTGACAATATTAGTATAATAACACAGGAAGAGAAATAAGAAACGGAAACAAAAAAATAATAAAAAGAATAAAAAACACACATATAGGAACCCATCATTAAAATAGCGCTGATATTCGAAAGATTATAGGAAAGACTTCAAGCTAACAGACTCGTTCAGGCCAGAGGGCATGACCATATCCAACACAGTGATCCAACATGTCTCCTTTTGGAGCAGTTTTTGTTTAATGTTACCTCCCCTTATACCCATATACACTCTATCGATGCCCCGAACCGAAAGACCCTTGGGGCTACAGTTGTGGGCATCGAAAAAGTGTCTAGGGATAGTTTTGAGCTGTTGAGGATCCGGACAGGTAGTGGCTTTTTTAATGTCCCTAATATGCTCTTGAATGCGGATTTTAAGAAGTCTTGTGGTCGTGCCTATGTAGACAAGACCGCAGGGGCATCTAATATGATAAATAACCGCTTCTGTTTCGCATGTGATATGATGCAGAATTTTAACATTTTTCTCTTTGCCGGAGTCCGAAAATTCAACTGTTCTAGTAATATATTTACATATTGAGTATCTACCACAGGGGAAACAACCCCATGGTGGGCCCTTACTGCCAAAAAGAAATTGTTTTTTAGGGGGGGACATAATGACTTCTGGAGACTATGTCTCCAAGAGTCTTGGCTCCACGCCCCGTTATCAATGGTTGTTTAGTAAGTTGATAACGTAGGTCACGATCCGTGAGCAAAATAGGCCAATGTTTAGAGAAAATCTTTCTGATGTTAATCCAATTGGCATTAAATGTTGTGATGAATCTTGGTGCTGTGTCAGTAGTACTTGACTTGTTTTTGGGGCCAGATAATAGATGTTGTCTATTGGTAGTTTTGGCTCTCAGGAAACCACGTTTGATATCCTGATTGGGATAGCCCCTATCTTGAAACCTACGAGATAGGTCATATGCTTGTTGATGAAATTTATCATCATTGGAGCCGATGCGTCGTGCTCGTAAGAATAGGCCTACAGGGATAGAACTTTTAAGTTTAGGTGGATGTGAGGAAGAATAATGTAACAAGGCATTAGTGGAGATTTTGTTAGAACCCTCCTGTTAGTTTTTTCTATTTTGCTGGTCACATGACTTTTTGCCTATATAATCCAGCTCTGCCCTCCTGGCCTTGCTGGACTTCAGTGTTTCATTTACTCTTAAGCTAGCCAGGTGCCTTGTACCTTACTCTGTAGTTTGCTTGGTCTTTTGACCACTAGTATTTCTGTTTGTTTGTTTGTCTTTGCTCTGCTACAGGGGGTGTCCAACTATATCCCAGTCCTTAGTTCTTGTAGGGACCCCTCCCTTATATCTATAGGTCTGCGTTCAGACTAGCCGAGGACTTAGGCGGGTCTGTTCACAAGGAACAGGTCCCCCGCTGCATTGTAGGGAATCAGCTTAGTCCTATTGTAGGGACAGTTTTCCTATCTTTCCTTAGTGTTTGTAGCAGTTCATAACAGTAAGTCCAGCCTAAATATACTCTAAGGAAAGAAATCCTGATTTCAGCATGGTGTCGGTTCAGGAGTTGGCTCAACGCCTGCAGGGACTGTCTTTGGAGGTGGCCGAGCTCCAGCAACACGTGAGTAGCTGTCCTGGAGCGCATTTTGTCGAACCGAAGGTAGGACTGCCAGATTTTTTTATGGTAAACGGCAAGATTTTTTTTCCTTTAAATACACTTGTTTATTATATTTTCATTTAAGACCCAGATCCTCGGGGAATGAATCACAGCGCATTGGGTTTATAATGTCACTTTTGCGCAAAGAACCACAGGGATGGGCCTTTTCTCTACAACCTAATGATCTGTGTTTTAGATCTGTGGAAGATTTTTTTTCTGCTATGGGGTTGTTGTATGATGATCCTGATCGAGTCTCATCTGCTGAAACTGAATTAAGACGTTTGAAGCAGGGATCAGGTGATGTGGAAAATTATTGTACATACTTCAGAAGATGGTCGGCTGAAGTGGAATGGAATGACTCAGCATTAAAATGTTTTTTTTTTGATGGTCTAGGTGAAAGGGTTAAGGATCTGCTGATTGCCTTCCCAAAACCTGGAACCTTGCAGGAGGCAATGCAATTAGCCATACTTGTGGACAGGAGACTGCGTGCTAGGAGTAATGAAGAGAAATCTACTGCTATGGCAGCTCCTAGTTTTCAGAGGGTCTGTTCGGAGGGTGGAGAACCGATGGAGATTGGGGCGATGTCACCCCACTCTCAGCAAAAAGACCGCAGGTTTGCTAAAGGATTGTGTTTTTATTGCAGTAAATCTGACCACTTTATTAAGAACTGTGTGCTTCGTTTGAACAAAGAAAAAAAAAGAGGTCAGTTACGCCCGCATAGCTTGTTTAAACTCAAAAGGAGTATTTCTTTCTGGATGCACCCCATTCCAGGAGGAGTTGATTGAATTTTGGGTATTTGTGGATTGTGGTTCTACACTCAATGTGATTGATGAGGGTTTTTGGGAAAAATTTAAATTAGAATCCAAACTTTTGTCATCTCCTATTTCTGTGGTTGCTGTTGATGGCTCTCCCTTGAAAGGTATTACTCACAAGGTTTTTGAATTTCCCCTCACCATTAATGGTATTCACCAAGAGAATTTGGATTTGGCGGTATTAAATAATTTGCCTGCTCCAGTGGTTTTGGGGTTACCTTGGTTAAAATTGCACAATCCTGTACTGGACTGGTCTACCAATGAAATTAAGTCTTGTAGTCCTAAGTGTTATGATAGATGTTGCAACGGTCGCATTGCTGCTGTGGAAAGAGGGGAATTACCTGTACCTATTCAGGATTTTTGGAAGGTTTTTTCTGAGGAGGAGTCACAAGTTTTGCCTTCTCATAGGGACTATGATTGTACTATTGAGTTTGTCCCTGGAGCAACTCTTCCCAAGAGTCGCTTATTTAATCTTACTATCCCTGAGAGAAAGGCCTTGGAGGAATACATACAGAAAAGCTTGGCCGCCGGTCACATTAGACCTTCTAAGTCACCTGTGGCTGTTGGATTCTTTTTTGTGAAAAAAAAGGACGGCGGTTTACGTCCATGTCTGGACTTTCGCGAAATTAATAAAATTACAGTACGCAATTCCTACCCACTGCCATTAATTCCTGACTTGTTCAACCAGTTAGTGGGGGCCAAGTGGTTCTCTAAGATTGATCTCCGGGGGGCATACAATTTGTTATGTATGAAGGAAGGTGATGAGTGGAAAACTGCTTTTAACACTCCAGTGGGTCATTTTGAGAATCTGGTTATGCCCTTTGGTCTTACCAACGCACCAGTGTTTTTTCAGAACCTTATTAATGACATCCTAAGACCGTTGATCGGTAAGAATGTGGTGGTGTATTTGGATGACATTTTGATTTTTGCGCCGGATCTGGAGTCTCATTGGCAGAGCGTACGTGAGGTATTGCAGTTGTTAAGTGACAATTCACTTTTTGCTAAGCTGGAGAAATGTGAGTTCACTGGGCAGAGAATTCATTTTTTGGGCTACATTATCTCAAGCGAGGGCTTTGAGATGGACCCTGTGAAGGTTCAGGCGGTTCAGGAATGGCCTAGGCCTATTGGTTTGAAACCAATACAGAGATTTTTGGGTTTCGCCAATTATTACAGAAAATTCATTAAGAATTTTTCTATAATTGTTAAGCCGCTGACCGATCTCACCAGGAAAGGTGCGAATACGGTTCAGTGGACTATGGAGGCCATTGAAGCTTTTGTGTATCTCAAGGAGAGGTTCAGTTCTGCCCCCATCCTTATGCAGCCTGATGAGACCAAGCCTTTTTTGGTCGAGGTTGATGCTTCTTCGGTGGGGTCGGTGCTGTTTTGTCTCAGGAGAACAAGGATGGAGTACATCCCTGTGCTTTTTTTTCAAAAAAAATTTCTGAGACCGAACTTAATTATGATGTCGGTAATCGGGAATTGCTGGCGATTAAACTCGCATTTGAACATTGGCGTCATCTCTTGGAAGTTGCTAAATTTCCCATTCAGGTTTTTACTGATCATAAGAATCTGATCTATCTTGATGCTGCCAAGCGCTTATATGCCCGTCAAGCTAGGTGGGCATTTTTTTTTTGCGGTTTAATTTTTCTGTTACTTACATCCCGGGTACCAAGAATGTAAAAGCTGATGCTTTATCTCGCAGTTTTTCTCCCATGGTTGGTACCAAGGAGGAGAAGAGCATTTTACAGGAAGGTGTTGTGATAGCAGCATTGGACTCCGTTTTGGAAGATGGGATTCTGAAAGCCCAGGAGGATGCCCCATCTAACACTCCCCATGGGAGGTTGTTTGTGCCTAGGAACTTTAGGAGAGATTTGTTTGTGGAGTGTCATGAGTCTCGGTTGGCAGGTCATCCAGGAATTTTGGAGACTAAGAGACTTGTAGGTCGCAGTTTTTGGTGGCCTGGGTGGCAGAAGGAAGTGATTAAGTGGGTGCGTCAATGTACTGTGTGTGCTAGATCTAAGTCTTCACATGCTCCTGCTGCGGGGTTGCTTTGCCCTCTGGAGGTTCCTAGTGCTCCTTGGACGCATCTTGCTATGGATTTTATTACTGACCTTCCTGCCTCTGAGGGTTTCACTGTTATCTGGGTGGTCGTGGACCGTTTTAGCAAGATGTGTCACTTGGTTCCCTTCATCAAACTGCCCTGCGCCAAGACACTCGCTAAGGCTTTTGTTAAAGAAATTGTCAGGATCCATGGCGTTCCTACCGACATTGTTTCCGATAGGGGACCTCAGTTCTGGCTCGTTTTTGGCGTGCCTTTTGTGACAGGTTGGGAGTCCATTTGTCATTTTCATCTGGTTATCATCCTGAGTCTAATGGACAGACAGAAAGAAAGAACCAGGATGTTGAACAGTTTTTGCGTTGTTTTGTGGCTGACAATCAAGAGGGGTGGTCTGAGTTTCTGCCACTGGCTGAATTTGCTTTTAACAACCATACATCCTCCTCTGCTGGGTGTTCTCCTTTTTTTTGTTGTACTGGGAGACATCCGTCGTTTGGGTCATTCTCCAAATTGGTATCGGCTGTGCTGGAGGAGGAGAATTTTTCCGGTGATTTGGAGAGAGTTTGGACTGATGTACGTCGTAACCTTCAAGAGGCTAACAAAAAATCCAAGAGGTACTTTGACAGGAAACGTCAAGAGGTTTTGTTTACTGTTTGGTGACATGGTTTGGTTGTCCTCTAGGAATCTGCGGTTGAGGATTCCTTCTAAGAAATTGGGCCCGAAGTTTGTGGGTCAGTTTAAGGTGCTTCAGGTAGTTAACCAATCTGCTGTTAGGTTGGAGGTTCCTACCTCCTGGAAGATTAATCCGGTGTTTCATGTTTCCTTATTGAAAAAAGCTGATGTTTCTGATAGGGACGCCACTGTCTCTGTTCCTCCGGTGGAGGAAGACGGTGAATATGAAGTATCTCGCATTCTTAATTCTAGATGGCATAGAGGGAGATTTCAGTATCTCATCGCTTGGAAAGGTTTCGGTCCCGAGGATAACTCCTGGGTAAGGGCGGATGATGTCTCTGCTCCTAGACTTGTCGGAGCATTTCACAGGAGGTTTCCTGATAGACCTGGGCCTGGAGGATCCGGAGGATCCTCATAGAAGAGGGGGTACTGTTAGAACCCTCCTGTTAGTTTTTTCTATTTTGCTGGTCACATGACTTTTTGCCTATATAATCCAGCTCCGCCCTCCTGGCCTTGCTGGACTTCAGTGTTTCATTTACTCTTAAGCTAGCCAGGTGCCTTGTACCTTACTCTGTAGTTTGCTTGGTCTTTTGACCACTAGTATTTCTGTTTGTTTGTTTGTCTTTGCTCTGCTACAATTTCTGCTAGGAGGTGTCCAACTATATCCCAGTCCTTAGTTCTTGTAGGGACCCCTCCCTTATATCTATAGGTCTGCGTTCAGACTAGCCGAGGACTTAGGCGGGTCTGTTCACAAGGAACAGGTCCCCCGCTGCATCGTAGGGAATCAGCTTAGTCCTATTGTAGGGACAGTTTTCCTATCTTTCCTTAGTGTTTGTAGCAGTTCATAACAGGTTTCTTTCCTAAAAATGTCTGTCTCAATCCTGTTGTCTCTGGATTTAGTAATTAATAAGTCCAGGAAGTCAACTGATGTCTGGCTGTATTTCAATGTGAGATGAATATTAAGGGTATTGTTATTCAGACTATTAAGGAATGCATCCAGTCGTGACATGGAGCCCTGCCAGATGAATAATACATCATCAATGTATCTTGACCAGGACATAACGGCTTCATGACCCGATGTGCTAAGGACCGTATCCCTCTCCCACAGCCCCAGGAACAGATTGGCATATGAGGGTGCACAAGACGCCCCCATTGCCGTGCCCTGGAGCTGTAGGAAGGGGTGGTCCTTAAACACAAAATAATTGTGTTTAAGGATGAAATCTAAAAGGGAAAGAATAAACGATACAAGATCTGAGTCTAGATTAGTCATGGTCAGAAAGAATTTCACGGCCGTCATGCCCTGGTCGTAACGTATCGAAATGTATAAGGACTCCACGTCGCAGGTGACCAGCCACATGTCCTCCTAAAGAACAATCCCATCAAGATGTCTCAGGACGTCAGTAGTGTCCTTTACAAATGATGGGAGAGTCTCCACACACCTCTGCAAATAAAAGTCCACAAATTTACATATGGGTTCACAAAGACCCCCGATGCCCGACACGATAGGTCTACCGGGCGGGCAGAGGGGGTCCTTGTGAACCTTGGGCAGCAAATAAAAGGTCGGCACTATTGAAAATTCCAACAGCAGAGCCTCTTTCATGTTTGGAGGAATAACTGAGTTTTCTACAGCATCATCAAATAGATGTGAGAGTTCTCTTGTAAAGGCTACGGTAGGAATGGTGTCTAACCTCCTGTAGCATTTAGCATTATTAAGATGTTTGAAGGCCTCTAGTTCGTATGCTTGAATGGGCTATAACACGACGTTCCCGCCCTTGTCCGCCCTTTTCATTACAATATCCCTAAGATTTTTAAGTTCATAAATGGCTTGTCTGTGTGATCTAGATAGATTATCACCAAAGACACCTTCCTTCAGTTGGAGGAGATCCTTTTTTACAAGTTTAACAAAAATGTCAACCTGGGAACAGGCGGACAGAGGCAGGAACACATGTGAACGTCCATACAAGTGTGTAGGGAATTTCACTATGTCATCATTGCTCTGTTCTGCCGCCAACGATTCAAGATCCTGTAGGGCCTGGATCTTGGCGGCTGAGGAGAGCATATCTGGCCTATGTGGTAAGGGGCTGAAGTACTTCTTGAAAATAAGCTTATGAGCGAATAGTTCCAGATCTTTAATGGTGGCGAAATGATCATATCCATCTACCGGTGAAAAAGAAAGGCCCCTGGATAGCACCTCAATTTATGATTTAGATAGGTCGTATTTGGATAAATTAATTACATTTAGATTTTCTTTACTTTCTTTTCCCTGAAGTTGTATGGATAGTTTTTTCTTTTTGTATATGACACCCTGAGTTGTTGGGAAGTGTTTGTAGGCATTGCCTCGCCAGGCATGGCCCGTTTGTCTAAAAAATGACCTCCACATTCTTCCTCAGAAGTAGACGAAATGCTAGAGGCCGATTGGGACCTGGGTAGCAATTTGTTATGCTTATTTTTATGACTCCCATATTTTTAAGATTCCCATTTAGTAAGCTCTTCCTCCAATGATAGATCGAAATTTTTAAACTCGTCAGTCGAGAGTGAGGACTGAATTTTCTCTCGTAGGACATCGATCTCTTTTTCAATAGGTTCTAGTGCCTTTTTATCAGCACCAATGAGAATTTCCAATAAAGTGCGGGAGCATTTGGTAAGCGTCTCCTCCCACTTGCCTATGAACACTGAGTCCTCAGTGTCCAGAATAGGGAACAGTTGGATACGGAGCCCTCTAGGTATAATATCTTTATGCAGATCATTTTCACTTGTATCTTTAGAAGTAGTTGTCTTCTCACCAAACACCGTCCCGGGTTGAATAACTCGGGCTTTATCTCTCTTTCTAAAGTCCATAAATTCTGTTGAGGAATCTGCAATAACAATGCAATCAGATAATAACCTAAAAAGCAAGTCACCATAAGGTGAGATGCGATCTCCAAATAACAAAACAAAAATCCAACTTAGAGTCTAATAGGTATCATAAAGGTAGTCATATCAACAATAACATAACAGGGAAGAATAAATACCTAAGACACATAGGAGATATATAGAATATATTATAGTTTTATTAGATACAAAAATATTTCTTTATATGAAACATCACATACTAGGTGTTGGGAAAAGAACAGCTAAAACAAAAGGGGATACAAAGTTCAGAATCCCAATAAGTGACAGGGAAAATACTGCACTAACAGTCCCAGGTCATTACAGACCCTCCATAGGCTGTTATATAGGTATATCTAATATAGCTAATACAATAAAAATCCAGATGATCCGGATAATATGGTAATACAAATCAATAGATATCTGAAATAGATGAACATCACATGGTAGCTAGAAGTATGAAAAACTTATGATTAACACGCAATAGTATAGCTCAATCCAATATATATCAATTAATGTCGGTTAAATACAAAAAGGGTATTTGTGCTATAATAGTGCATGTAAGATGATAGCTGGCATGTCATTTAATCATCTAATGGTAATAGTGCGGCACGCATTATCATTAGGTTCCAATTTCAAAACAATAAGAAAACACATAATAAAAAACATAATAATATGTTTCAGGTTACGGCTTATTATGTAAATACATTTATGATAGCCTTATGGGATATTAAATATGTGCTTTTACAGGGTTTAGTAGCTGGCAACCTACTGATTGTGACCTGGCAGAGCTTTTCTGGTTGTTTGCTTTTTTTTTTATTATTTTTAAATTGTGGGCACAAGGTGGAGATTTGGTCACATTTATGTAGAGTGAAATCACAGGATTCGTACATCACAGACTTCTAGAAGTATTCTGGTAAGAAGTTGTCATCTACCCATGGAATTAGTGATAATGTTACACGCACGGCGCCAGGTTCAGATAGGGCGAGACGGATTTTATGAATTCGTTGGAATCCTGGGGGAACCGTTACTCAGGGCGACCATAGGCTGCAGCTTCTCTCAGGCACACAATAGATTCAATTGCTGACCAGACACATCTGACAAGAGTCTTTTTCAACAGTTTAACAGTGGAATTTAATATGAAGCACGGCCCGTGCAATTCAGGGATATTACAGCAACAATCTTCATTACAGTGCAGTCTTATAAAGCATGCACAGTAACGTCAGTCCCTTGGGTAACATAACTCAGCACAGATTAGATCTCTTAGCAGCACACTTCTATGTATAAACAGCAGGCTTTTCCTTCACAAGGACTCACTAGTACACAGCATTCTTTATCCTGCATGGAGATGGAGGTTTGATGATCCCTATAACACGATTCCTTCCAGTCCTTATCTTTCTGCCCAATAATACTCAGCAATGTTAGCTCAGGGAGTCTATCTGACCCATGTTTAGCTTCCCTCCTGACCTGAATTCTGTTCCCTTGTCTTCTGTGAGATACAAATCACACACCACCTTTCTCTACTTCTCCAGTCAGGACAGTAAACACCTCCCCCACAATCTCCATGGGGCTCTGCTAAAACACTCCCTGTCTCCTGTGATTGTGTTAACCCCTCTAGTTGCTGTATGCTTCTGGAGCACAACAGTTCCTGTCTCCTGTGCTTGTGTCACTTCTGATAGTTGTTGGATGCTTTTGAAACAACAGCACTACTTCTGCATGTCACAATAACCAACAGATTGGTGGAGGTCCATCCATTGAGACTTCTGTTCGCAATTTGAATGGAGGGGTTGTTCTGTTCTGATGATCAGTGGGGGACTCAGAAGTTGTACCCCCACTTATTTTGTAGTTATCATCTATCCTGGGGATAGGTGGTAACTTCTTACCAAATACCCATTTAATATTTCTTTATGAGAAACGTATGTTGATGACCTTGCAAAAGTCATTCTGTCTCACAAGGATGCATGCAATAACTGTAACTTATAGCATATTATAGGTATTTCTAATTGCTTCATATTATAGAAGGAATAAGCTATGATATTGTCACGGGTGTATCAGAGGTGACAGACAGTCGCCCTGCAGTTGAATGCAGGAGATCTCTATGTTTGGCATTACAGACATCTTCTTAGATGAGAGGCTTTCTCTAGGACCTAGCGGCTACCTCCCTCTGGTAATTAGCTCCCTGGCCTGGGTGTATATATACCTGATATGTCTGAGATGGAGGTGCCGGCTATATTAATTTCTACTTGTGAATGCTTAGCAAGAGCAGTACTTCGTCCTCTCTGGAGCTTGAGGCCAAGTTTGCGTTTGTCTGGAGTCGTCTAAAGCTAAGCATTCTCCCCCTGTTTGTCTACCTTTGTTGTCTACAGAGTTTAGTGGAGATCGACTAGTGCTCATCTCCTCCCATCCCTAGCCTTAGCCATACTCCAGGGAAAGACAGGGCGAGGCACGCGTGCGGCGAATGCTGAAGAGGCAATATAGGGACGGTATTTGAGATAGGGTGACACTAGACCAGACTAGGAGATCTTCACTTTCCCCTTTCCCTAGTGTTTGGGCTCCCTTTCCCTCTTCTCTCTGTGTTTCACTAAGTTTTTCCCACACCTGGCGTGACATTTACTGTCACGGGTGTATCAGAGGTGACAGACAGTCGCCCTGCAGTTGCGTGCAGGAGATCTCTACGTTTGACATTACAGACATCTTAGATGAGAGGCTGTCTCTAGGACCTAGCGGCTACCTCCCTCAGGTAATTAGCTCCATGGCTTGGGTGTATATATGCCTGGTGTGTCTGAGAGGGAGGTGCCGGCTATATTCATTTCTACTTGTGAAGGCTTAGCAAGATCAGTACTTCGTCCCCTGTGGAGTTTGAGGCCGAGTTCACATTTGTCTGGAGTCGTCTAAAGCTAAGCATTCTCCCCCTGTTTGTCTACCCTTGTTGTCTATAGAGTTTAGTGAAGATCGACTAGTGTTCATCTCCTCCCATCCCTAGCCTTAGCCATACACCAGGAAAAGACAGGACGAGGCACGCGTGCGGCGGTTGCTGAAGAGGCAATATAGGGACGGTAGTTGAGACAGGGTGACACTAGACCAGACTAGGAGGTCTCCACTTTCCCCATTCCATAGTGTCTGGGCTCCCTTTCCCTCTTCCCTCTGTGTTGCACTAAGTCTTTCCCTCACCTGGCGTGACATTTATATCCCATTTCTCCAAATGGAGTATGCTTATGATTTGAAGCCAGTCAATGCCCAATGTATTGAATTTGCCACCTGGCATTACATTATTATGACCACTACCTCAGCCTAGTGTTCACTACAATGTTCCACCACAATTCCCATTAAGAAAGCAGTAAGCAAAATGCACCTCGGAATAATGTGTAGGACCCAGTATTTCCATATGGGTAAGCACCGCACTTTATAAGTGTATTGATCTTTGCACATTATCTATAAGAATGGGAAATGATAGACATTACTGTTATAATGTTGCATTGCCGCTGTGTCTTTGTAACAGTATATTATTGTAGAGCTCTATTTATATTGCATGCATTTTTATATTTTTTGCACTATATTGAATCATATTAATTGAAATTCTTTTGTTCTGTCATTTCTTTTTGATAGACCTCTAATATAATGTAAGAATTTTAAATAATAATTTTAAATAAAGAAACTTTTAGATATATTTTTGTAAAATCTATTTTGGTAGATTTCAGTGACATCCTGTCTTTTTAGGTTGTTAAGGTTACTGGTATAATCCAGAGGCGGACATATCGCTGGTGCAGCTGTATAGGGGCCCAGAGGTGGAGGGGCCATATGTCAGCTTTGCAGGGGTGGTTTATAATGAGAGCTTACCATTTGTAATCCGAGGCTTTGGGAGGCCTGTGGCCAAATTGTTCCTATAGTTCCGCTGCCTAAAGTAGAAAATAGTAGCAGAGCTGCAGGAATACGTCCTTAGGTTCTTGCCCAGATCTTTCGTTTTCACTCGGGTTTGTGGCATGATGAGGTCAGCAGTGCACACCACCTAAATAATTCAGAGTGTGCCCGGCCAGAAGAGGAAGGAAGCTATGCTGCGGGGGATTGTCTGAAGATGTGAGTGATTATTTTTTTATTAAACACAGTGGGGGAGATGGGATAGGATGACAGGGACTTATAATGAACTGGAGGTAGAGAAGGCTACACATGGCTTTATACTGAATTGAAGGTGGGGGGAATGCAATACAGGAACTTATAATGAATTGGGGGCGGGAGAAAACAGGGGCTTGAATGGGGAGAGAGAACAATATACAGGGACTTGTAATGAAATGGGTTTGGGAGAGAGTACTATACAGGGACTTATAATGAATGGGGAAAGAGAGGACAATATAAAGGGACTTATAATGAAATGGGGAGAGAGAGGACACTATATAGAGACATAATAAATGGCAGGGTGGTAGAAGATGCCATACAATGACCTATAATGAATGGATCAAGAGAGAACACTATACACTGACTTATATTTAATTGAGAGATACCAATATACAAGGACTTACAATGAATTGGGGGTTGGAAGATAATGCTATACAGGGACTTATGAATGGGGGGGCTACAAGATAACACTATGCAGGGATAACGCTATACATAGTTTCCTCTCTTATTATGTATAGCCCTGTCCCTTATCTCATAGTGTCCTCTCTTGTTATGTATAGCCCCATCCCATTACTACCTAGTATCATCTCTTGTTATGCATAGCACCGTCCCTTACATGGCAAATTCTCTTTATTTTTGTTATTCAAAGCAAATAATTGAACACGCGTACTGAAATGTAATTAATACTTTTTAAAAAATCCTTTGTTGGTGAAGACAGCTTCAAAACACCACCTGTATGGAGAAACTAGTTGCATGCATTGCTCAGGTGTGATTTTGGCCCATTCTTCCACACAAACACTCTTCACATCCTGATGGTGTCACACAAGGTGTAGGAAAGACTAAGTGCAACACAAAGGGAAGGGGGCCCAGACTCTAGGGAAAGGGGGTAGTGGAGACCTCCTAGGCTAACCTATATCACCCTGTCTCCCCTAAGATCCCTATATTGGTTCCTCACCAATCGCCACACAGATATCTCGCCCTGTGTTTCCCTGGCGTTTGGCCCTGGCTAAGGAAGGGAGGGGATGAGCGCTAGTCGATACCCACTGACAACTAAAGACAGCAAGGGGGAACAAACAAGGGAAGATAGCTTAGCTTTAGTCAACTTCAGAGAGATGAACACACATCCTCATAGCACCAAAGAGGAAAAATTACTGCACTAGCTCCGAGCTTTCACAAGGGATCATGTGAGTATTGCCGGCACCTCCCTCTAGCAAACAGCAGGTATTTATACACCCAGGCCAGGGTGTTAATTAGCTAGAGAAAGATAGCCACTGGGTCCTAGAAAGACAGCTTCCGAGAAGGTGTCTGTAATGCCATATGAAGAGATCTCCTGTTGACACACCCGTGACAGTACCCTCTTCCTCTACGAGTGGCCTCCGGACACTCAGGACCAGGTTTCTCAGGATAAGAGTCGTGGAATGAACGAACCAACCTGGGAGCGTTCATCTCTGATGCTGAAACCCACATCCTCTCCTCTGGACCATAACCCTTCCAGCGCACCAAGTATTGTAGCAAATGACGTTGAAGACGAATCTACAATTCTCGAAATCTGGAACTCCAGATTACCATCAACCATTACTGGGGGCGGTGCAAGAGGTGAGGGCTCAAGAGGTTCCACATACTTCTCGAGTAAGGACCTGTGGAACACGTTGTGGACCTTAAGGGCCTGAGGAAGTTCAAGACGAAACACTGCTGCGTTAATGACGGTGGTTATTTTATAGGGACCAATAAACCTAGGTCCCAGCTTCCAAGAAGGAACTTTCAATTTTAGATTCTTGGTAGACAACTACACAAAGTCATTCACATTCAGGTCCGGACCTGGCAAGCGTTTTCTTTCAACCATACGTTTATACCTGTCTCCCTTGATCTTTAAATTACTCAGAACACTCCGCCATACCGAAGAGAGCAACGAAGCAAACAGTTCCTCCTCAGGAACTCCTGAAGCTCCTTCCCCACTAAAGGTACCAAACTGCGGGTGGTAAACGTATGCAGAACAAACAAGGGGGAACAAACAAGGGACGATATCTTAGCTTTAATAGACTTCAGAGAGATGAACACATGTCCTCTTAGCACCAGTGGTGAAGAAGTACTTCACTAGCTCCAAGCCTTCACAAGGGATCATGTGAGTATCGCCGGCACTTCAATCTAGCAAACAGCAGGTATTTATACACCCAGGCCAGGGTGTTAATTAGCAAGAGAAAGGTAGCCACTGGGTCCTAGAGAGACAGCTTCTAAGAAGGTGTCTGTAATGCCAAACGAAGAGATCTCCTGCAACCAACTGCAGGGCGACTGACTGTCACTTCTGACACACCCGTGACAGATGGTTCCGTAGGCCCCTTCTATGAACTCTGAGCTTTAGTTCTTTCCATACATTTTCTACTGGATTCAGGTCAGGTGATTGGCTGGGCCATTCTAGCAGCTTTATTTTCTTTCTCTGAAACCAATGGAGAGTTTATTTGGGTGTCTGTTTGGGATCATTGTTTTGCTGAAATGTCCACCCTCATTTCATCTTCATCATCTGGTAGATAATAATAACAATTTTTATTTTTATAGCGCCAACATATTCCGCAGCACTTTACAATTTTAGAGGGGGCTTGTACAGACAAAAAGACGTTACAGAATAAGCATAACTCAGATATTAAAAGGAGCGAGGGCCCTGTTCGCAAGCTTACAGTCTATAAGGACACAGGGGAGACACAAAAGGTAAAATATACATATATTGTATAATCGTAGCAGATTTTTTTCAAGAATGTCTCAGTACATTTGTCCATTCATTCTTTCTTCAAATGCATAAAGATTGCCAGTGCCATATGCTGAAAAACAGTCCCACACCATGATGTTCCCACCTCCGAACTTCACTGTTGGTATGGTGTTTTTGGGTTGATATTCAGTGCCTTTTTGGCCTCCAAACATGATGTGTATTGTGGCACCCAAAGAGTTAAATTTTGGTCTCATCTGACTAATAATAATAGTCAATAATAATCTTTTTATTTATATAGCGGCAACATATTTCGCAGCGCTGTACAATTCAGACAATTTACAGACATTAATCGGCACTGTCCCCATTGGGGCTCACAATCTACATTCCCTCTCAGTTTGTCTTTGCGTGTGGGAGGAAACCAGAAAACCCGGAGGAAACACAGGGAGAACATACAAACTCCTTGCAAATGTTGTCCTTGGTGGAATTTGAACCCAGGACCCCAGTGCTGCAATGCTAACCACTGAGCCACCGTACTGCCCAGCTAAACTATATTCTCCCATTATTTCACAGGCTTGTCTAAGTGTTGAGCAAACTTTAAAACTCACTTGAACATGCTTTTTGTTCAGCAATGAAGTCTTGCGTGGTGAGCGTGCATACAGGCCATGGAGGATGAGTGCATACTTAGCCTTGTCTTATAAACAATTGTACTTGCTGATTCCAGGTCTTTCTGCAGATCTCCACAGGTGGTCCTTGGCTCTTGGACAACTTTTTTGATATTTTTTTTCACTCCTATGTCTGAAATCTTGCAGGGAACACCTGGTATTGGCCGGTTTTTGGTGAAATTATGTTCTTTCTATTTCTGGATTATGGCCCCAACAGTGCTCACTGGAACCTTGAGTAGTTTAGAAATTCTTCTGTAAACAATGACATCAGTATGTTTTGCAACAATAAGGTTGCGAAGATCTTAAAACAGCTCACTGTTTTTACCCATCATGAGATTTTTCTTGTGTGGCACCTTGAAAAAGACACACCTTTCTATAGGCCATCAATTGAACCAGCTGATATTATTTTTCACTGAGTGGCAGGATTGCTTTGTAATTACTGATAGATTTCAGCAGGGGTCATGACTTTCCTTGGCTTTTTCCACTTCTCTTTCTTCATAACTTAATTGATGGACATCTGTGGTTTGATTTCTTTGCCTGTGTGGACTGGATAAGTTGTTACCGACATCTGGTGAGAATTTCATGTTAATGGCACCTTTAGTAATATATTTTCTTAGAAAATTAGTGACGTGTTCAATACTTACTTCACATGCTATACTGTATTATTCATATTATAAAACGCACTTTTTGCCCCCAATTTGGGAGAAAAATGTGGGTGCGTTTTATAATCCAAATGTAGCTTACCAAAGATGGGAGTGGCAGCGATGGAACGAGGTCACGGGGGGCAGGGTTGCTGCTGCATGAGGCTGGCGATGGCAGGAGTGGGGCGATGCTGCGGACCCCGGGATGGCCGGAGGGGATATCCCAGCGCTACGAGGCTGCGGGACCTGGGCTTGGGCCCCATTTTCCTCCCCAAAATTTGTGGTGCGTCTTATAGTCCTCAAAATACGGTATATATATATATATATATATATATATATATGTATATATATATATATGCAGCCTATATCTATATGTAAATCCAGGGGCAACCATAAATATATATATATATACAATCATGGTCGAAAGTTTTGGCACCCTTGCAATCACTCCAGAAAATTAAGTATACAGTCATATGAAAAAGTTTGGGCACCCCTATTAATCTTAAGCTTAATGTTTTATAAAAATTGGTGTTTTTGCAACAGCTATTTCAGTTTGATATATGTAATAACTGTTGGACACAGTAATGTTTCTGCCTTGAAATGAGGTTTATTGTACTAACAGAAAATGTGCAATCTGCATTCAAACAAAATTTGACAGGTGCATAAGTATGGGCACCTCACCAGAAAAGTGACATTAATATTTAGTAGATCCTCCTTTTGCAAAAATAACAGCCTCTAGTCGCTTCCTGTAGCTTTTAATGAGTTCCTGGATCCTGGATGAAGGTATTTTTGACCATTCCTCTTTACAAAACAATTCCAGTTCAGTTAAGTTTGATGGTCGCCGAGCATGGACAGCCTCTTCAAATGATCCCACAGATGTTCAATGATATTCAGGTCTGGGGACTGGGATGGCCATTCCAGAACATTGTAATTGTTCCTCTGCATGAATGCCTGAGTAGATTTGGAGCAGTGTTTTGGATCATTGTCTTGCTGAAAGATCCATCCACTGCGTAACTTCAACTTTATCACTGATTCTTGAACACTATTGCCAAGAATCTGCTGATACTGAGTGGAATCCATGTGTCCCTCAACTTTAACAAGATTCCCAGTGCCGGCATTGACCACACAGCCCCAAAGCATGATGGAACCTCCACCAAATTTTACTGTGGGTAGCAAGTGTTTTTCTTGGAATGCTGTGTTTTTTTGCCACCATGCATAACGCCTTTTTGTATGACCAAACAACTCAATCTTGGTTTCATCAGTCCACAGGACCTTCTTCCAAAAAGAAATAGGCTTCTTCAAATGTGCTTTTGCATACCTCAGCCGACTCTGTTTGTGCGTACTTGCAGAAACGGCTTCTTTCGCATCACTCTCCCATACAGCTTCTCCTTGTGCAAAGTGCGTTGTATAGTTGACCGATGCACAGTGACACCATCTGCAGCAAGTTGATGCTGCAGCTCTCTGGAGGTGGTCTGAGGATTGTCCTTGACTGATCTCACCATTCTTCTTCTCTGCCTTTCTGATGTTTTTCTTGTCCTGAAACTTCTGGCCTTAACAAGAACTGTCCCTATGTTCTTCCATTTCCTTACTATGTTCCACACAGTGGAAACTGACAGGTTAAATCTCTGAGACAGCTTTTTGTATCCTTCCCCTGAACAACTATGTTGAATAATCTTTGTTTTCAGATCATTTGACAGTTGTTTTGAGGAGCCCATGATGCCACTCTTCAGAGGAGATTCAAACAGGAGAACAACTTGCAAGTGGCCACTTTAAGTAGCTTTTCTCATGATTGCATACACCTGGCTATAAAGTTCAAAGCTCAATGAGGTTACAAAACCAAAAAAAGTGCTTTAGTAAGTCAGTAAAAAGTAGGCAGGAGTATTTAAAACAAGAAAATGATAAGGGTGCCCATACTTATGCACCTGTCAAATTTTGTTTGAATGCAGATTGCACATTTTCTGTTAGCACAATAAACCTCATTTCAAGGCAGAAACATTACTGTGTCCAACAGTTATTACATATATCAAACTGAAATAGCTGTTGCAAAAACACCAATTTTTATAAAACATTAAGCTTAAGATTAATAGGGGTGCCCAAACTTTTTCATATGACTGTATCTCCCAGAAAGTTATTGAAATGACACGTTTGTTATACACATGTTTATTTCCTTTGTGTGTATTGGAACAACACAAAAAAAACAAAGAAAAAAAGCAAATTGGACATAATTTCGCACAAGATCATAAAAATGGGCTGGACAAATTTGTTGGCACCCTCAACTTAATATTTGTTTGCACACCCTTTGAAATAAATAACTGCAATCAATTGCTTCCTATAACCATCAAAAGCTTTTTACACCTCTCAGCTGGAATTTTTGACCACTCTCCTTTTGCAAATTGCTCCAGGTCTCTCTTATTTGAAGGGTGCCACATTCCAACAGCAATTTAAAGATCTCTGCACAGGTGTTCAATGAGATTAAGATCCGGACCCATTGCTGGCCACTTAAGAAATTTCCAGCACTTTGTTTTCATCCATTTCTGGATGCTTCTTGAAGTATGTTTGGGGTCATTATCCTGCTGGAAGACCCATGACCTAGCAAAGGAAGCTTTCTAACACTGGGTATCAGTGTTTTTGCGACCCAAAATCCTTTGGTAATCTTCAGATTTCATGATGCCCTGTACACAGTAAAGGCACCCAGTGCCAGAGGCAGCAAAATGGCCCCAAAACATCTTTGAACCTTCACCATATTTGACTGTATGTACTGTGTTCTTTTCTTTGTTGGCCTCATTCCGTTTTCGGTAAACAGTAGAATGATCTGCTATGCCAAAAAGCTCTGTCTTGGTTTCATCTGTACACAAGATGCTTTCCCAGAACGATTTTGGCTTACTTTGGCAAACTGCAGTCTAGTTTTTTATGTCTCTGTCTCAGTAGTGGGGTTCTCCTGGGTCTCCTGCCATAGCGTTTCTTTTCATTCAAATGTCAACGGATAGTTTGCGCTGACACTGATGTACCCTGAGCCTGCAGGACAGCTTATATTTCTTTGGAACTTGATTGGGCTGCTTATCCACCATCTGGACTGTCCTACTTTGCAACATTTCATCAATTTTTCTCTGCTGTCCATGTCCAGGTAGATTATCTACAGTGGGTTGTAAACTAATTGATTATGTCGCACACCATGGACAAAGAAACATCAAGATCTCAGGAGACGGACTTGTAACCTTGAGATTGTTGATATTTTTCAACAATTTTGGTTCTCAAGTCTTCAGACGTCTCCTATTTCTATTCTCCATGCTTAGTGTGGCACACACAGACACACAGAGCAAAGATTGAGTCAACTTCTCCTTTTTTATCTGGTTTCAGGTGTAATTTTCAAATTGCCCGCACCTGTTATTTGCCACAGGGGAGTTTGCACGAGCATCACATGGTTTCAACAAAATTGTTAACCTACAATTTTGGAAAGGTCCCAACAATTTTGTCCAGCCCATTTTTGGGGTTTTGTGTGAATTTTTGGCTAATTTGCCTCTTTTTTTTCTGTTTCTTTTGTGTTGTTCCAATACACACAAAGGAAATAAAGGTGTATAACAAAAAATGTGTAATTGCAATAATTTTCTGGGAGAAATACTTCATTTTCTGGAACAATTTCAAGGGTGCCAACACTTTTGTCCAAGACTGTGTATATATATTACTCCAGGCAGGGCAGACATAAACGTGTGTGTGTATATATATATATATATATATATATATATATATATATATATATATATAATATACATACACACACAGCATATGTATATTTATTTAATGCAGTGGCTTTCATGACAGTGCAGTAATGAGGCAGTGGCCCAGGTTAGTCCAAATTGAATGGCTTCATTTTTGTCAACTTACAAAAATAACTCAAACTTTATCCTCTGGTTTGCAGGCAGATTGTCCATAACAGTCCGTATCAAATCCGTTGCTGTGGGCGACTGCTCCACCGTATCACTCGTGGATGTGTTAAAGAAGTTGTGCACTACTGTAGACTACCCCCCCAATGTATCCTCTCAGGGCCCCAAGACTTTTTGTAAATACCTTCCGTTGCAGAAAATGCCTGTGAGCGGCTCTATCGGTGGCCGCTCACAGACATCACATGACCCCGCACTGATGTCACGACAAGTGAGGCGTGACTCATCGCTGGGGTCCCCGCGGTGGCTGCTGGGTTGTGGGCAGGGTTTACCCCCCCGCGTCACACCCAGTATCCACTGCGCGCTTTCCCAATGAATCGGGAGGGGCGGGCGGGAACCAGGAAGACTAAGACCCCCGGCTGCTGCCAGCACTTGTAGTGACATCAGCGGATGTCAGAGCCGGCAGCAGCCGTGGGTCACGTGATGCCTGTGAGTGGCCAGTGATAGCGCTGCTCACAGACATTATCTGCAACGGAAGGTATTTACAAAAAGTCTTAGGGGCCCCGGGGGAATACATTGGGGGGTAATCTAAAGTAGTGGACAACCCCTTTAATGGCTTTGCTTTCTCCTGCTCTGGTCTGTGTTCAGTCTCACACAGACCTGTCCTACACAGAGCCTCCTGCTCTTTTGCTTGCAAACCAAAAACTGACACACCCAAACCTTAACTGAAAGTTTAATGGAATTGTGGACATGGACCACTCCCAAGACCCGGAGTGGAGGGAGAGATCCATCCCACTACCATCCTACGGATCTCTCCAAAAATAAAAGCCCTTGTCAGGTTTTCCTAAATCTGACTTGGTCAAATAGCTTGACCAAGTCCACACTCTCTTTTATTTTGCATTGTAACCACAGCTATGGTTGTAATTACAATGCTTTCCAGCGGGTTCAGTATGTTTCTATGCACATCCTGGGGGACACATAATGACCCTCGTATATGATCCCCCTCACTGCCTCACAATATATATACACACACATATTTATGCCCACCCCTGTAGTGATCCACCTATTATTGTCCGTGGTTGTTTATAGGAGGATCTGTACACTTGGCTGTGTTCCTGACCTGGAAATTTTTCAATGTTCCACTCATAATTTAGGGAAATAATGTTCCACAAAATAGATAACATTCTGCAGAGAAGAAGTCAAGTAAAAGAAGTGAAAATTGCTGAATGGCCGCAGGATCCCTTTTATATATTAGTCCAAACAGTTGAAACAAACAATCCAGCTTATTGCATTTCAAATGCCAGCTCCATATTGAATGGGACCAGCGTTGAAACTAATTCTTCCTTTTCTGCGGGGTTTATAGCACAGCTCAACTCAATACCATACAGCAGGCATGAGGCTATTTCTGATTCTGTAGCTGCTGAATTGTACAAAAATAAGGACCTGGGGTGTTTGTTGAGTTAAATCTGCTGATACATCATACGGCAGCCTACAACACGGGCTTTGCAGCAACGAACAATACTGTAATCCCTTCCTTATATTAATCAAAGAGCAATGGAGTGGTTATGTATGTGCCAGGGGAGCCAAACAATAACTGTTTACTGTCTCATCTGCTGTTTTGCGCATGTTATAATTAAATGCCCAATGGTTACATAAACAATGTGAAGATAGAAACCATGGCGCAGGAATATGTATGAAATCTCTCTGGAGTATAATTATCTCCCAGTAATCACAAACGCACAATATCAAAACACATAAAAACACACAGGTTACTGCCCTCTAAAACAAATATCTCATTTGTCATGGGCTCCCGAAGACAAGTAATGAAAGCACTGCAGAACAGAGCAAAGATAGAGCGTTTTGTTGGAGGAACCAACAGAAAAGGTGCCACAAATGGAGAGATGGTATCTAACAGAGGATTTTGCAGAGGATGGGATGGTGCAGTGAAAAAGGCATAGTCTTTTGTGCTGTCACAGTTCTGCATGGGAGTCTAAGCGGAGAAGAGTTTGGTACAGATTTCCCAGAGGAGACAGAAACAGGTTATAGAGTTAGAGCAGAACCAGTGAAAATGATGTATCCTTTTTATGGTCCATCCCCAACACAGCCAAAAGTGTCAGAGATTGAGTATTAGCAGCAACACTCCCAAGTTGACAACATTTCCTCCAGATCAGAAGCTGCGCGGGGTTTCAGACCCCCACCGGTCTGACATCGACGACATAGCTCAGATATAGACATACCCATACGTAAGCACACTGCTACTAGTGAATGCATGAACTCCAATATTGCTGCAGACGTTAAAAACATAAGGTACTTAGTTACCATTTTTGATTCAAGAGTGCAAAAGTAATCCAACCATGTCAAGGTGACCTCTTAGTATGGATGGTCCCTAAACACTCAATGTCCTACCTCTCCATGTGCCAAACCAGGCCTCATCTGAGTGGGGAGTGAAAAGGAAGCCAGGTTTAGCTTGCAATTAAAACCTTATATGGAAACGGTGGGTGGATAAGGGTGCTTACGTTTTTAACGTTTGCAGCAATATTGGAGTCATTAGTCGCAGTGTGCTGACGCATCGTGTATGTATATGTTCGTATATCGGCCACATAGTGTATTTTTGCACTTGTTCATTAATTTAATACTAAAGGTGCGCGGGCCCTGTTTTATATCTCAGATATACAGTACTGACCAAAAGTTTGGACACACCATCTCATTTAAAGATTTTTCTGTATTTTCAAGACTATGAAAATTGTACATTCACACTGAAGGCATCAAAACTATGAATTAACACATGAGGAATTATATACTTAACAAAAAAGTGTGAAACAACTGAAAATATGTCTTATATTCTAGGTTCTTCAAAGTAGCCACCTTTTGCTTTGATGACTGCTTTGCACACTCTTGTCATTCTCTTGATGAGCTTCAAGAGGTAGTCACCGGAAATAGTCTTCCAACAATCTTGAAGGAGTTCCCAGAGATGCTTAGCACTTGTTGGCCCTTTTGCCTTCACTCTGTGGTCCAGCTCACCCCAAACCATCTCGATTGGGTTCAGGTCTGGTGACTGTGGAGGCCAGGTCATCTGGCGTAGCACCCCATCACTCTCCTTCTTGGTCAAATAGCACTTACACAGCCTGGAGGTGTGTTTGGGGTCATTGTCCTGTTGAAAAATAAATGATGGTCCAACTAAACGCAAACCGGATGGAATAGCATGCTGCTGCAAGATGCTGTGGCAGCCATGCTGGTTTAGTATGCCTTCAATTTTGAATAAATCCCCAACAGTGTCACCAGCAAAGCACCCCCACACCATCACACCTCCTCCTCCATGCTTCACGGTGGGAACCAGGCATGTAGAGTCCATCCGTTCACCTTTTCTGCATCGCACACAGACACGGTGGTTGGAACCAAAGATCTCAAATTTGGACTCATCAGACCAAAGCACAGATTTCCACTGGTCTAATGTCCATTCCTTGTGTTCTTTAGCCCAAACAAGTGTCTTCTGCTTGTTGCCTGTCCTTAGAAGTGGTTTTGTAGCAGCTATTTTACCATGAAGGCCTGCTGCACAAAGTCTCCTCTTAACAGTTGTTGTAGAGATGTGTCTGCTGCTAGAACTCTGTGTGGCATTGACCTGGTCTCTAATCTGAGCTGCTGTTAACCTGCGATTTCTGAGGCTGGTGACTCGGATAAACTTATCCTCAGAAGCAGAGGTGACTCTTGGTCTTCCTTTCCTGGGGCGGTCCTCATGTGAGCCAGTTTCTTTGTAGCGCTTGATGGTTTTTGCAACTGCACTTGGGGACACTTTCAAAGTTTGGCCAATTTTTCGCACTGACTGACCTTCATTTCTAATGATGGCCACTCGTTTTTCTTTACTTAGCTGCTTTTTTCTTGCCATAATACAAATTCTAACAGTCTATTCATATTCAGTAGGACTATCAGCTGTGTATCCACTAGACTTCTGCACAGCACAACTGATGGTCCCAACCCCATTTATAAGGCAAGAAATCCCACTTATTAAACCTGACAGGGCACACCTGTGAAGTGAAAACCATTTCCGGTGACTACCTCTTGAAGCTCATCAAGAGAATGCCAAGAGTGTGCAAAGCAGTCATCAAAGCAAAAGGTGGCTACTTTGAAGAACCTAGAATATAAGACATATTTTCAGTTGTTTCACACTTTTTTGTTAAGTATATAATTCCACATGTGTTAATTCATAGTTTTGATGCCTTCAGTGTGAATGTACAATTTTCATAGCCATGAAAATACAGAAAAATCTTTAAATGAGAAGGTGTGTCCAAACTTTTGGTCTGTACTGTAGGTCATCACTATCATGTGACCAGACAATCCTTCTACAGATAATCTGTCACAACACAGCCATCACCTACATGTAAGGGGTAGAAGAAGATGTTGAGTGAAGAGAATGTGAACACTAATGATTATGAATGTTTTTATAATTATATGTTTTTATAAATTTTAGCATTTTATCCTTATGGCTAATTTGTGTCTCAGTTTTCCTGGAGGTTTTACCTCAAGGCCGTCCTCAGGGAATGGGGAGGGCTGTCCACTAGGGGAACCATTACAAGGCATAGGGATATAGTTGCAGCACTCAAGGAAGTATATAGTTAAGAGTTTGGGAATAGCCCTCATATTGGGAGGGGTTAGATCAGATAAGAAGGGGAAGGACGTCCTGTTTGAGAGTACACATCAGAAGTTTTGCGCAGACACCGGGTCGGTCCAGAGAATAGGACTCAGAAGAGGAATTGATTTCCATGACTCTTTCCTCCCTTGGTGGAGGAGGCCAGTCGGGTTACAGTGAGAGGGGAAGATGGTGGGCCTCAGGGACGCTGTAACGCCAGATTGGAAGTCCCTGGTACCAACAGGAGCTGTTGAGGCGGAGCAGGTCGGGCTTAATGGAGGCAAGAACTGACAGAGGACTGGGCAAAGGGAACATCACATAAAAGGGACTCTGTCTCAATCTGTATGCCGCAGACGTATGTATCCGAAACACACAGTAAAGCTGAACCTGTTTAACTGGACCAAATATCTCCTGGTCGGGGATGTAACAAGGACTCCCGTACGACAAGTGAGTACAGAAAGAATCCCACAGCACACCACACACATGCCAAGTTCCTGTTTAGAAGAGGTGTTTCAGGGCAAAAAGAACTTTGTTCTGGCCCACAGCACCGTGCCCTGACCCCCCCATCCTTCTCTTCATGCCCATTCAGGGCGGGGAAGGGTTTGGTTTTGTTATCTCCGTATCCTAACCTTACAATTACTGGATAATAAAGATTTTAAAAACAAAGATTTTTTTTAAATATCTAAAGTCCAACTTGTGTTTTAATCTTAGAGAGCCTTTGATTATTTCACTTCCTCATAGATTGTAAACTTTTGAGCAGGGCCCTCTCTCCTCCTGGTACCTGTTGATTTATGTGATTAATGTTATTCTGTAATGTCTTTTATTGTCTGTACAAGTCCCCTCTAAAATGTGAAGTGCTGCGGAATATGGTGGCGCTACAGAAATAAAAATTATTATTATTTTTCCTCTGGTATAGCAAACGACAAGGCCTTGGATAACCAAATTCATTAAAAAGTGACTTTTCGAGGTGTCACTGCCAATTTATGATGTAATTTTGTGTCTACTAAATCATTAGGCTTATTGTTATGAGCCAATAAAATAAATCCTTTTATCTTTTGTTAATGAGCGAATATCCATCTCTCTGACACCAACACTGCCAAGGTAAGAATGGAATATAGACCTAGACCAAAGGAAACTCTCCGTACTGTGACTCATGGTAAGATTAAAGTCATTGTATATTATTACTCTTTACCTCCTAATCACTGTATGCTATAATTATATAATATAGACTAATTTAGGATCTGGATGGATGGTGCTGACTGCTGACAGACATGTTTCAGTGTAATAAAAAAGTACGGGATAACATAAATTGTGCTGTAATCCTCTCCTGGAGTCGTACGTACTGCTATAGCCTATATTGGCTGTGGGTATATGGAGCGGGTTCAGTAGCTACAATATAAGTGACAAAAAAAGATTTCAGATACTTATCTCATCAGAGGGCACTGTCCCGTCCCAACGCGTTTCTCCCCACTGGTTTATCAGGTTCATCAGGGGACTTTAAACAGATCAAAGATTCAGAATTACAGACACAGGTACCATCTTTGTGGAATTCCTGGGGCCACAGACTTGATGTTGCCCCAGGTACCTATGTCTGTAAGTCTGAATCTTTGATCTGTTTAAAGTCCCCTGATGAACCTGATAAACCAGTGGGGAGAAACGCGTTGGAACGGTACATTGCCCCCTCATGTGATGGGACAGTGCCCCGCCATGGGATAAGTATCTGAAATCTTTTTTGTCACTTATATTGTACCTACTTACCTTAGACTCCAAAATTGGAATAAGGGGGAAGTATTGAACTTATCAAAGTTTTCTATGGGCCTTCGTCTTGTGCAATACACCATTGAAGTGATCGGATTACTATTTGGCTATGTCCCCACGATGCAGATTTGAAGCAGAAATTTCCTGAGCATTTCTGCATCTTCTTGGCAGAAAAAACGCATGTGGATTTTACATGCGTTTTTTCAGCGTTTTTATATGTTTTTATGCATGCTTTTTTTTTCAAGCGTTTTTTCCAAGCGATTTTGAGCATCACTTGGAAAAGGGCTTGACAAGTTGGTCACACAATACTCCTCTGCTCCAGACCCGGGTACCATCCGCGCATTGAACCGCATAACATCCGCATGTATACATCGCGCCCGAATTGGTTGTGCTGCGGATTTTTCCGCAATGATATCCGCAGCGGAAATTTCCGCAGCATGTGCACAGCACATGCAGATTATTATTGGGATACATCCCAGACATCTTACCAAGCATTTTTAATGCGTTTCGGAAATGCCGCCGCGGAAACGCATTAAATCCGCATCGTGGGCATATAATCATATATACTGTAAAATCTGTTATCATGCGATGCTGAGCTGTTGTTTCTATATGCTACTATACAAGATCTGATTGGAATAATCAGACTATCATTATTATTGCATTTAGTATTTAGACTACGAAGGTTCTGAATATTGGATTGTAATGCTAAACTCCTATAGTGTCATTTAGACATTGGAGACTGAGATTTTCAGTATTGGATGTATGCCCAGGGGCCTTGAGAAGGGGTAATATCTATTAGTAATCATTTTAACCATATATTCATTGTTGTTTTGGCACGTGTTTAATGCACTATTTTTGGTGATAGGGTACATAGTTGGGCATACAAGGGCCTGCCGACGAGTGGTGGGGGCGCCAATTCGCCTATTTAGGGTGCCAACCTCCCCGGCTAGGTAGGGTAAGTGGACCAGGGCAAATACAGGGATAGTATGTAAGTTTGCAATATCTGGTTTCTGTAATCCCTACTATTATACCCATCTCTGTGCTAAACACGTATTTGTTATTCTGCATTGGGAGTATATACCGAATTGGTATTTTAAATTGATGAATAAAGGATTATTGTTTATATTGGAGTTCTTGTTTGGTTTTGATTTATTGACAACGTATATATATTTTTTTCTTTGGATAAGGAGATACACAGTGACCACCGTCTGGCTAAAAATCACATCTACGTTCAGTTTTATTGAATGAGAGCCAGTAGTGGTAGCTTTAGCCTAAAGCATAAGTGTCAAACTCAAGGCCAATGGGACAGCTGTTTTAGCTTTACTACCCAGGGACAGCTCTCTCAGTCCTACTACTCAGGGACAGCTCTCTCAGTCCTACTACTCAGGGACAGCTCTCTCAGTCCTACTACTCAGGGACAGCTCTCTTAGTCCTACTACTCAGGGACAGCTCTCTCAGTCCTACTACTCAGGGACAGCTCTCTCAGTCCTACTACTCAGGGACAGCTCTCTCAGTCCTACTACTCAGGGACAGCTCTCTCAGTCCTACTACTCAGGGACAGCTCTCTCAGTCCTACTACTCAGGGACAGCTCTCTTAGTCCTACTACTCAGGGACAGCTCTCTCAGTCCTACTACTCAGGGACAGCTCTCTCAGTCCTACTACTCAGGGACAGCTCTCTCAGTCCTACTACTCAGGGACAGCTCTCTCAGTCCTACTACTCAGGGACAGCTCTCTCAGTCCTACTACTCAGGGACAGCTCTCTCAGTCCTACTACTCAGGGACAGCTCTCTCAGTCCTACTACTCAGGGACAGCTCTCTCAGTCCTACTACTCAGGGACAGCTCTCTCAGTCCTACTACTCAGGGACAGCTCTCTCAGTCCTACTACTCAGGGACAGCTCTCTTAGTTCTACAGTTCAACTACCCAGGGACAGCTCTCTCAGTCCTACTACTCAGGGACAGCTCTCTTAGTTCTCCAGTTCAACTACCCAGGGACAGCTCTCTCAGTCCTACTACTCAGGGACAGCTCTCTCAGTCCTACTACTCAGGGACAGCTCTCTCAGTCCTACTACTCAGGGACAGCTCTCTTAGTTCTACAGTTCAACTACCCAGGAACAGCTCTCTCAGTCCTACTACTCAGGGACAGCTCTCTCAGTCCTACTACTCAGGGACAGCTCTCTTAGTTCTACAGTTCAACTACCCAGGGACAGCTCTCTCAGTCCTACTACTCAGGGACAGCTCTCTTAGTTCTCCAGTTCAACTACCCAGGGACAGCTCTCTCAGTCCTACTACTCAGGGACAGCTCTCTTAGTTCTACAGTTCAACTACCCAGGGACAGCTCTCTCAGTCCTACTACTCAGGGACAGCTCTCTTAGTCCTACTACTCAGGGACAGCTCTCTTAGCCCTACTACTCAGGGACAGCTCTCTCAGTCCTACTACCCAGGTACAGCTCTCTTAGTCCTACTACCCATGGACACCTCTCTCAGTCCTACTACCCATGGACACCTCTCTCAGTCCTACTACCCAGGGACAGCTCTCTTAGTTCTACAGTTCAACTACCCAGGGACAGCTCTCTCAGTCCTACTACTCAGGGACAGCTCTCTCAGTTCAACTACCCAGGGACAGCTCTCTCAGTCCTACTACTCAGGGACAGATCTCTCAGTCCTACTACTCAGGGACAGCTCTCTCAGTCCTACTACTCAGGGACAGCTCTCTCAGTCCTACTACTCAGGGACAGCTCTCTTAGTTCTACAGCTCAACTACCCAGGGACAGCTCTTTCAGTCCTACTACTCAGGGACAGCTCTCTTAGTTCTACAGTTCAACTACCCAGGGACAGCTCTCTCAGTCCTACTACTCAGGGACAGCTCTCTTAGTTCTACAGTTCAACTACCCAGGGACAGCTCTCTCAGTCCTACTACTCAGGGACAGCTCTCTTAGTCCTACTACTCAGGGACAGCTCTCTTAGCCCTACTACTCAGGGACAACTCTCTCAGTCCTACTACCCAGGTACAGCTCTCTCAGTCCTACTACCCATGGACACCTCTCTCAGTCCTACTACCCATGGACACCTCTCTCAGTCCTACTACCCAGGGACAGTTCTATCAGTCCTACTACTCAGGGACAGCTCTCTCAGTCCTACTACCCAGGGACAGTTCTCTCAGTCCTACTACCCAGGGACAGCTCTCTCAGTCCTACTACTCAGGGACAGCTCTCTCAGTCCTACTACTCAGGGACAGCTCTCTCAGTCCTACTACTCAGGGACAGCTCTCTCAGTCCTACTACTCAGGGACAGCTCTCTCAGTCCTACTACTCAGGGACAGCTCTCTCAGTCCTACTACTCAGGGACAGCTCTCTTAGTTCTACAGTTCAACTACCCAGGAACAGCTCTCTCTGAGTCCTACTACTCAGGGACAGCTCTCTCAGTCCTACTACTCAGGGACAGCTCTCTCAGTCCTACTACTCAGGGACAGCTCTCTTAGTTCTACAGTTCAACTACCCAGGGACAGCTCTCTCAGTCCTACTACTCAGGGACAGCTCTCTCAGTCCTACTACTCAGGGACAGCTCTCTCAGTCCTACTACTCAGGGACAGCTCTCTCAGTCCTACTACTCAGGGACAGCTCTCTTAGTTCTACAGTTCAACTACCCGGGAACAGCTCTCTCAGTCCTACTACTCAGGGACAGCTCTCTCAGTCCTACTACTCAGGGACAGCTCTCTTAGTTCTACAGTTCAACTACCCAGGGACAGCTCTCTCAGTCCTACTACTCAGGGACAGCTCTCTTAGTTCTACAGTTCAACTACCCAGGGACAGCTCTCTCAGTCCTACTACTCAGGGACAGCTCTCTTAGTCCTACTACTCAGGGACAGCTCTCTTAGCCCTACTACTCAGGGACAACTCTCTCAGTCCTACTACCCAGGTACAGCTCTCTCAGTCCTACTACCCATGGACACCTCTCTCAGTCCTACTACCCATGGACACCTCTCTCAGTCCTACTACCCAGGGACAGTTCTATCAGTCCTACTACTCAGGGACAGCTCTCTCAGTCCTACTACCCAGGGACAGTTCTCTCAGTCCTACTACCCAGGGACAGCTCTCTCAGTCCTACTACTCAGGGACAGCTCTCTCAGTCCTACTACTCAGGGACAGCTCTCTCAGTCCTACTACTCAGGGACAGCTCTCTCAGTCCTACTACTCAGGGACAGCTCTCTCAGTCCTACTACTCAGGGACAGCTCTCTCAGTCCTACTACTCAGGGACAGCTCTCTTAGTTCTACAGTTCAACTACCCAGGAACAGCTCTCTCTGAGTCCTACTACTCAGGGACAGCTCTCTCAGTCCTACTACTCAGGGACAGCTCTCTCAGTCCTACTACTCAGGGACAGCTCTCTTAGTTCTACAGTTCAACTACCCAGGGACAGCTCTCTCAGTCCTACTACTCAGGGACAGCTCTCTCAGTCCTACTACTCAGGGACAGCTCTCTCAGTCCTACTACTCAGGGACAGCTCTCTCAGTCCTACTACTCAGGGACAGCTCTCTTAGTTCTACAGTTCAACTACCCGGGAACAGCTCTCTCAGTCCTACTACTCAGGGACAGCTCTCTCAGTCCTACTACTCAGGGACAGCTCTCTTAGTTCTACAGTTCAACTACCCAGGGACAGCTCTCTCAGTCCTACTACTCAGGGACAGCTCTCTTAGTTCTACAGTTCAACTACCCAGGGACAGCTCTCTCAGTCCTACTACTCAGGGACAGCTCTCTTAGTCCTACTACTCAGGGACAGCTCTCTTAGCCCTACTACTCAGGGACAGCTCTCTCAGTCCTACTACCCAGGTACAGCTCTCTTAGTCCTACTACCCATGGACACCTCTCTCAGTCCTACTACCCAGGGACAGCTCTCTCAGTCCTACTACCCAGGGACAGCTCTCTCAGTCCTACTACCCAGGGACAGCTCTCTCAGTCCTACTACTCAGGGACAGCTCTCTCAGTCCTACTACCCAGGGACAGCTCTCTCAGTCCTACTACTCAGGGACAGTTCTCCTAGCCTTAATATCCAGGGACAGCACTTTTAGCCCTACTATCCAGGGTAAACTCTCTTAGTCCTACTACTCAGGGACAGCTCTCCTAGCCCTATTACCCAGAGACAGCTCTTTTAGCCCTACTTCCCAGGAACAGCTCTCTTAGCCTTATTACTCAGGAACAGCTCTTTTTGCCCTACTACCCTGCAACTGCACTCTTAGCTCTACTGCACAGGGATAGTTGTCTTAATCACTACTACCCAGGGACAGCACTCTTAGCCCTACTACCCAGGGACAGCGCTCTTAGCCCTACTACCCAGGGACAGCGCTCTTAGCCCTACTACCCAGGGACAGTGCTCTTAGCCCTACTACCCAGGGACAGCGCTCTTAGCCCTACTATCCAGGGACAGTGCTCTTAGCCCTACTACCCAGGGACAGCGCTCTTAGCCCTACTACCCAGGGACAGTGCTCTTAGCCCTACTACCCAGGGACAGCACTCTTAGCCCTACTATCCAGGGACAGATCTCTTATAGCCCCTGGCCAGTCCATGTATTGCAGTCCATACTCGTACCATGTTGCACGGACGTCTGCATGAGCCCTTACAATTTCAATTGGCCCTTTGAAAGCAACCATCATGCTGATGTGGCCCTTGGTAAAAATGAGTTTGACACCCCTGCTAATGGATCCCATACACATTAGACTAGAGTTATCCAAACTTGATGATTTGGAGCAACCATTTGATGTGTATAGGGAGCCTCCCAAGGAGAATTGGGGATATTAAAATGAAATACCCAATCATTTTGTTCTTCAGGGAGCTGAGCACTGTCAGAGGTGTCTGGCAGCGTCTTTCGTCTCCCGATTAAAAGCACATGAACACTTGATAACATACCCGCTCCACTGCTGCCGCTTTGACAGTCCCTGCTTACTTCTTGAAGTTATGGCACGCCATTCATGCACACTTGACTTATACAGCTTCTTCCTGGCCTCAGCGATCGTGCAATGTACATGCAGGCATCACCATTGAGGCCAGTGATTGATGCAGCGGTCACATGCGCATGCACAAAGGCTGCCATGGGTAAGAAGAGACCATTGGGGATCCCCATTGCGGCAATACTGAAGTAAGTGGGGTTTAAACAGGTACGTTCCTTCTTTATTTTATACCAATACCTACTTTTTGCCAGTTGTTCTAAAATACTAGAAAACCCATTTAGTGTAACTGAGCACTTCTGTATGGTCCTATACTACCAGACAGTTTGCATGGCCGTGTGCTTGATCCCTTACATTACATAACATTTTACATCAGATACTTTT
Organism: Phyllobates terribilis; assembly: GCF_046119375.1. Lineage (NCBI taxonomy): Eukaryota > Metazoa > Chordata > Amphibia > Anura > Dendrobatidae > Phyllobates > Phyllobates terribilis. The sequence continues at coordinate 110,677,056 of NW_027362768.1, read as the reverse complement.
TTCACAGCATCGAAATATAACGTATATACCATGTATTGTTTCAATTGACAAGTACGTGCTGCTTTTGAGCCATACAAAGCAAAGTGATGATGTATGTGTGCCCGGACAGTGGACAATCCCATGGCGTGTTAGCACCTTTATAATTTGTTGACTAGTGACTTGTGCGGACTTCCACCTCCCAGCTGGGACCTATTGTCCTATTTCTTCCCACACTTTACTACATGACCATAAATCCACTTGACTAAGTATATTACTTGCTGCTTACTTCCAGCCTCATCCAGCATTTCTCCCATTAACACTCCAGTAATAAGTGATTCTCAGGTCACTGATCAGTTTGTCTCTCCTCCTTTGGTTGAAAAACTGAGACAAAACAAATGACATCGACTTAACTCTATATCTACCATAGGCAATTCCAGAGCAATAACAAGGGGAGTCATAAAATAAAGTACAGTAATGTAGACCGAGTGACTATTTTTGCTCAGCTGTACTCTGCTCATCACATACACAAATATATGAGATTTTAATCCACGTCAAAAAGGGGTTTGCAGGATTAGGAACCGCTCCCCTCTTGTCCATAGGCTGTGCCTGGTATTGCAATTCAGTTTTCTGAGCTTATAAACAAATTTATAAAAAGATAGAAACGAGCCTTTGTAGATCTGAATGAACACAAAATGTTTCCACCATAGTTCAGATGTTATTGTTTTTCATGATTTTAGCCAGGTGTGAGCCTCATCTTAGTTTTGGCAATGCGAAGGACTACTAATGTGCTGCATCTTAGTTTTGGCAATGCGAAGGACTACCAATGTGCCGAATTTTAGTTTTGGCAATGCGAAGGACTACTAATTTGATGCATCTTAGTTTTGGCAATGCGAAGGACTACCAATGTGCCGTATTTTAGTTTTGGCAATGCGAAGGACTACCAATATGCCGCATCTTACTTTTGGCAATGTGAAGGACTACCAATGTGCTGCATCTTACTTTTGGCAATGCGAAGGACTACCAATGTGTTGCATCTTAGTTTTTGCAATGCAAAGGACTACCAATGTGCCGCATTTTAGTTTTGGCAATGCGAAGGACTACCAATGTGCCGCATTTTAGTTTTGGCAATGCGAAGGACTACCAATGTGCCACATTTTAGTTTTGGCAATGCAAAGGACTACCAATGTGCGGCATCTTAGTTTTGACAATGCGAAGGACTACCAATATGCCGCATCTTAGTTTTAGCAATGCAAAGGACTACCAATGTGCGGCATCTTAGTTTTGACAATGCGAAGGACTACCAATATGCTGCATCTTAGTTTTGGCAATGCAAAGGGCTACCAATATGCTGCATCTTAGTTTTGGCAATGCAAAGGACTACCAATATGCACCATCTTAGTTTTGGCAATGTGAGTGGGATTACCAATGTGAAAGATTATAGTTCCCATGATTTCTTTTCCCTCTCATAGACATTGCATCTATTTAATCATGCTCCTCTATTTCAGTCTGTAAGGGAGTGCTGAGATTACTCCATCTACTCTGTTAAGGTGCTGTTGTGGCGCCCCTGAGGGTTCGACCGCCACAGGGATGCTGCACCTCTTTAATGGGGTGTAGTGTTCCTCCTTTGAGGTAAGAACAGTGCGATGGTCAGGACCCTACCTCCACATCCAACACCACACTTCTCCCACCAGAGAGGGCTAGTAGGCACTAGGTGCTGCCCCTACTGGGAATTGGGAGACTGGGGAACCAAGAGATAGGGGAACCAATTAGTGGGTGAGGGTGGAGGATTCACATTTTAGTGACACTTTAAATTTGATATTTAATACACAGCCATCTTGGTTCTGGGTTCATTGATCATGATCTCTCTCACTCAGCGTGGATCCTGTGTGGCCAGCAGAGGATGGAGACACAGCCCTCGTACCCTGGCCTTGGGTCGAGGAGAAGGTTGCAGATAATGTATGTCTCAGCCCGGTCAAGGACCATAACCAAGAAGGCCCGGAGCTTAGGAGTGTAGCTCCACCACAAATGGATCCCGGGGGGATGCAGACGGAGCGGTATACGCCACCTGTCCTCGCTAAACTGATCTATTCAGAGGGATTCCGGCTGCAAGAGGGGTACCGGCCCCCCGACACCTGACCTTGCTACTCTATGTCCTGGTCAGGGAAGCCCGGTAGGCCCTGAGGATCCCACCGGGTAACGGAAGGAGCGGAGCTGCCACCCGTACCCTTTTTCTGAGTGAAGTTCAGAGGGAGACCCGGCCTATCTACACACACACAGACAGGAAAGGACCTGGTCTGGAGTCTAGGAACACTGTGGTAGGTGGTCCTGATTGAACACTAGACTTATTCAGAGGTTGTCGGACCCCCCCCCCCTGTCTCTGGTGACCGCAGAACTCCGCGAGGAGCAGGGAGAAGCCTTTCTACTGCAGTCTCCACCGTGAGTAAAAACCCTGGAAGTTAACCCCTATGGCCTCCGGACTCTTTATTCTGCATTGCACCGCACTACGCAGCACCAGACTTCCTATACTAGAACCCCCTCTATCCTGTCTCTCTGCCCTGAGGCCCTGCTCCGCCTGTGGGGAGTAGTAACAACGACGGCTGCCAAAACATCCTGCCTCAGCGGACTGCCGCATCGCTGGTGGCCTTCACCAGGTGCCACAGGTGGCGTAGTCGAGATCAGCCACTCAACCCGGATAAGCCCGTACCATCCTTTTTAATGTGACGACCCTGGGCACGGAGCGGGTCCTGGCCACGGCTACACCCCATCGACAACATTAGGACCCGGCTCCGAGTCCCCTATCTCCCAGGGTAGGGCTTCCGAGAGTCACACACTGTCACATTGCGTTTACTACACGCTGGGTGGCCCCATCGGAACATATGTCTGAACCCCCCTGCAAAATGGAATTCGGACGTCTGCGCCAACGGGGTCATAGACTGTAATGATGCACACAGAGCGAATTAGAGGCGGACACCCACTGCGATTGAGTGTCTGCCTCCAGTAGGCGTACACTCTCGAAAATGATGCACAGCAAAGCGCACATTCGCTGTTGGCACCACTTCAGCCTATGGCGCCGTCAGCGCATATGTCCAAATCCCGTTTTACAGGAGGGGGTTTGGACATTTGCCCAGACGGGGCCACCGAGCGTGTACTAAATGCAATGTAAAAACACCCCTATTCTTTTGCTCACTCTCTCTGCATTATCTGCTGACCGCATTTGAGTATAAAGTATTTGGGAGTTGAGTGTAAGAGTTTTTTTATTGTACGTGGGGGACTACAGCATTTAAGAAGGGGTTGTCCAAGTAGTGGACAGCGGCTTTAATTATCCAAATTGTTGTCTGCAGTGTGTGGTTGTTTGAACGTTGAGAACTTGTTAATCAAATATAGAGACACAATGGTTCAACCTTCAATATGGTGCAGTGTGAAAATATTTTATTCTATAATGTTTTCTGAAACTCCATGTAGCAATCCTCTTGACTCAGACATTTGTCGCTCTATACACTGTAACACTTACCTACGTTGATGCACTTGACAGGTAAAAATGTATAATTAGTAGGTTACGCATGTCGGCCATGGGATCTTGTGTATGTGATATAAAAACTGAATATTCCTATAAGTTCTTTGAGCCTGTGATAAAAAGTTTAATTTTATGTGGTTAAAGTATACATCAATATATTATCGCCATGTTAAGACATTAACACATTAGTACTCTGGACTCATACATAGATACTGCCATTCTGAAATGGATTTTCAAAGAAAAGGTATGTGCACACAATGTCATTCTAAGGCAGATTCCACCCAGAAAATGAACACAATGCACAGGAATGCTAAAATGATGTCTCACGTCACTTCTTTTAACCGCTTCAAGATTGGGAAACCCTGAAGCGATTAAAACAAATTACATGCTCATTCCCCGGTGGCTTTCTATGTATAGAATGAAAGCCAATGGCTGGGAGTTGCCACAAGAATGACATTAAAGCCACCGGCAAACCCGTCTCCGTAGGACGCTGCCATTTTCCTAAAACGGTTTCACCTGGGAAAACTCGGCAGCTACATCGGTGTCTAAATAACGCCCTGTGCACATACCCAAAAGGTATGTTCGCACTGAGTTTTTTCAGCAGAAGCAGAATGGAAACTCTCCAAATCCTCCTCAAAGCTCCTTAAAAACTTGGAGTTTCTGCTCAGTTTTCGCTACAAAAACTCAGGGTAAGTGCACATGGAGTTTTTGGAGCATCCTCTTCAAAGAATGCAGGAAAATTTGCTTGAAAAGTAACTAATTTTTTTCCATTATTCTTTACATTTGCTGTTCTCTTAATTGCAAGTAGATAAGTGGGGGTCCAGGCCCTGGGAGGTGCGCAGCTCAGGCAACACGAGAGCAAAGCTCATGGCTTAGCATGTACACAGATCAGAGTACGGATGTACAGTAGCGGGCAAGCATAGGCATTTTCCGCGTCCGTCGGGTGATTGGCATCCTGTTTAGACTACAAGATTTTCTTATACCAAGAAAAGAGAAGCTTTTAAAATTGAAAAAGATAATTACCTTTAAAATACCTTTCACCCCTGGACGAAGCATTTCAATGCAAAACACGCGTCGGGTATGGTGGGCCCCTGAACATCGATTTTTAAAAGGTAATTATCTCCTGTACATGTAATGATTTCCCGCTCATGCATTGCAGATATATATGTGTCTCAAAACTATAACTACTCTGCAATATTGTGTTTATACTTACAGTGGTGGCCAAAAGTATTGGCACCCCTGCAATTCTGTCAGATAATACTCAGTTTCTTCCTGAAAATGATTGCAATCACAAATTCTTTGGTATTATTATCTTCATTTAATTTTCTTGCAAGGAAAAAACACAAAAGAGAATGAAGCAAAAATCAAATCATTGATCATTTCACACAAAACTCCAAAAATCGGCCAGACAAAAGTAGTGGCACCCTCAGCCTAATACTTGGTTGCACAACCTTTAGCCAAAATAACTGCGAACAACCGCTTCCGGTAACCATCAATGAGTTTCTTACAATGCTCTGCTGGAATTGTAGACCATTCTTCTTTGGCAAACTGCTCCAGGTCCCTGATATTTGAAGGGTGCCTTCTCCAAACTGCCATTTTGAGATCTCTCCACAGGTGTTCTATGGGATTCACGTCTGGACTCATTGCTGGCCACCTTAGAAGTCTCCAGTGCTTTCTCTCAAACCATTTTATAGTGCTTTTGGAAGTGTGTTTTGGGTCATTGTCCTGCTGGAAGACCCATGACCTCTGAGGGAGACCCAGCTTTCTCACACTGGGCCCTACATAATACTGCAAAATTTGTTGGTAGTCTTCAGACTTCATAATGCCATGCACACGGTCAAGCAGTCCAGTGCCAGAGGCAGCAAAGCAACCCCAAAACATCAGGGAACCTCCGCCATGTTTGACTGTAGGGACCGTGTTCTTTTCTTTGAATGCCTCATTTTTCCTGTACACTCTATGTTGATGCTTTTTCCCACAAAGCTCTACTTTTGTCTCATCTGACCAGAGAACATTCTTCCAAAACGTTTTAGGCTTTCTCAGGTAAGTTTTGGCAAACTCCAGCCTGGCTTTTTTATGTCTCGGGGTAAGAAGTGGGGTCTTCCTGGGTATCCTACCATACAGTCCCTTTTCATTCAGACGCCGACGGATAGTACGGGTTGGCACTGTTGTACCCTCGGACTGCAGGGCAGCTTGAACTTGTTTGGATGTTAGTCGAGGTTCTTTATCCACCATCCGCACAATCTTGCGTTGAAATCTCTCGTCAATTTTTCTTTTCCGTCCACATCTCGGGAGGTTAGCCACAGTGCCATGGGCTTTAAACTTCTTGATGACACTGTGCACGGAAGACACAGAAACATTCAGGTCTTTGGAGATGGACTTGTAGCCTTGAGATTGCTCATGCTTCCTCACAATTTGGTTTCTCAAGTCCTCAGACAGTTCTTTGGTCTTCTTTCTTTTCTCCATGCTCAATGTGGTACACACAAGAACACAGGACAGAGGTTGAGTCAACTTTAATCCATGTTAACTGGCTGCAAGTGTGATTTAGTTATTGCCAACACCTGTTAGGTGCCACAGGTAAGTTACAGGTGCTGTTAACTACACGAATTAGAGAAGCATCACATGATTTTTCAAACAGTGCCAATACTTTTGTCCACCCCCTTATTTAGGTTTGGTGTGGAATTATATCCAATTTGGCTTTAGGACAATTCTTTTTGCGTTTTTTCATTGAAGACAAATTAAATGAGGATAATAATACCAAAGAATTTGTGATTGCAATCATTTTCAGGAAGAAACTGAGTATTATCTGACAGAATTGCAGGGGTGCCAATACTTTTGGCCACCACTGTATAATTTTAAATAACTATTAAAGGGATGTTATATCTTGATTGATTTGCAGGATTTTACTATTTATTTATTTCTCTAATGTACACTGTATCTGAGTATGACTTATACATTTCTGTCTGGGTATACCCACCATTGGCCTCTTCTGTAGTTTTCCATTTTTAGATCTATTTATATATATTGTTTTTTTCTATGATTGTTGAAATAAAGTTATTACATTTTACTTGGCCTATATTTAAAGCTTCTCTTTTTTCGTATATCAGTTAATATGCTTTATGGCTTATCTTTAAGGATTGTAGTTTTAGGTGTTTCATTCTACAAGACTTTCTTAGGAACATTCATTCATAATCATCGTCCAGTGTAAATGGACCTTAAGAGATCTGTTTAATAATGTGTTCCAATTGTTTTTTTGAACTTTAGGGACAGATCATTCCGCAGACACAGATGTGTGCGTGCACACGTGCCGAGCTCTATGTGAGACCCCAGCCTTGGGACTCATTTGGACATCCATATTTTTCATCCATTTACTTACCAATGTAAGTTAAATTCATAAAAGCTTAATTACAAAAGAATGCATATGCTATTTACATGTTATCACATTTTTTTTTTTTTCATATTTGTGAAAACACATCATGCGCCAATTTCATATAATAAAAACACTGAGCTTTTAACTCTCCTGAAATGAACAAAATGGGGATGAAAATTAAAAACATACTAAATACTGAACAAACACTGACATCAAAACACATCTGTTTATGGACATATGGAGTTTTTCTATCTGATTGTGTCTATTTCAGAACAATCTTACGAATGAGACATTAGTTATACAGAAGATAAAACACTTAGGAGCACATTGCTGGATCATGAACCCGCTTATTACAAGGTTCACCCAAACAGGTCCTGCTGGTACACAAGTCAAAATTACCTGAGATTTAAGAGATAACTTTTATTGGCACTAGTCGCTCCACCTGTCTGGATGATTACAAGACTGCTGTAGGTTTCAACGATTATTTTAAAATGTATGTGAACCCCCCCAAGGCAGAGGTCTCAACCAGTTTTAACTTGTTGGCTTCATTGAAGTACTGATAAATCCCAAAAGTGTTCTTCATGTGAACAGACCCACGGCTTTTAGAAATCCATCATGTATAATCCTTCTTTTCCCAACATCTGCCATCGAGGTAAAGTTCGGACACCCCCAGACTATTTACAGACTTTCTCCCGTTCAGGATTTGGTCAGTATCTTACATCAGTATTTGTAAGCCAAAACCAGGAGAGGAACAATCAGAGGAAAAGTATAATAGAAACACGTCACCACTTCTGCATTTATCACCCACTCCTGGCTTTGGCTTCCAAAGACTGATGTAAAATACTGACCGAATACTGAACGTGTGAACGTGGCCTTTGGACAATTATTATACAAGGTGTTGTATAATGTGTCAGTGATACTATTTTCATCCTGGTAATAAATGTCATTATGACTACCTGATGATAATAATACTGTTCTATAAAGCATCATTAAGTAGTAATTACAACTCCTCACTTACTTTTTTGCTTCCTACCTGTTTCCTAAATAACATAAAAATGTTTCATGAGTTATAGGGGAAATCTGACACCTTCAAAATGTCTCCTTCGGGGCTATTTTCCGTTTTTTAGTTTTTGTTTTTTGCTCCCCTTCTTCTAAAAGCCATAACTTTTTTATTTTTCTATCCACATAACCGTATGAAGGCTTGTTTTTTTTTGCGGGACGAGTTGTACTTTTGAATTATTCATTTTATCATATGAAGCACTGGAAAGTGGGAAAACAATTTCAAGTTCATTAAAATTGCTAAAAAAGTGCAATTCCACAATAGTTTTTTTTTTTTTTTTTATTTACCATGTTCACTATATGGTAAAACTGATCTGGTAATAGGATTCTCCAGGTCAGTACGAGTACACAGATGCCAAACATGTAAAGTTTTTTTTTTTATTATTTAAGTGGTGAAAAAAAATTCGGAAATTTGTAAAGAAAAATTTTGCCTTTGTTGCCATTTTTTCAAAGACCCCTAATATTTTACGAGTAGCCCATCGAACCAGACTGCACCATCTGTGAGTATAATAAAAGGTCTCTACTGGGATCTGTAGAGGGGATTGCAGACTTTTTTATAGCATTCTAGTATGCTGTAAAAGGTGCCTTTATGGTGGTGGCTGTACTTTATGTGGGGAAAACCTGGTGACAGTACAGAGATCTTTCTAATGATTGTTTTACACCTAGACCTGCGACGGTGACAAGGGGCATCCTCTACGTCTAGAGCAAAGAAGGTTCAATCATAATCACAGTGCAGATTCTTTACTGTAAGAGCAGTGAGACTATGGAACTCTCTGCCACACAATGTTGTAGTGGGTGATTCACTACAAAAGTACCTAGCTGCCTTTCTCCAAAAATATACTACATGTTATGGGCACTAGATTCTGTGATGGGACGTTCATCCAAGGAACTAGTCTGATTGCCGTATGTGCAGTCGGAAAGGACTTTAGCCCCTAATTTGGGGCAATTAGCAGCTGCCTCATGCGCCTTTTGCCTTCCTCCGTATCAAAATGTTAGGTTATAGGTTGTATTTGACGGAGTTGTCTACCTCTAACCTTATTATAACATATAAAAACTATGAATCTATAAAGGAGTTGCCTAATCAAAGTCATTTGTTTCATTGGTAGGTTATGGCACCAGTGTCCTTTCATCTGGAGTCTGTTTTCATTAACCAAAGTCAATTGTTAGTACAGAGTGGCAAAAGGCCTAGAAAGGAGCAGGGCCGCTTGGTCTCCTGTTGCCTCTAATTAAAGGCAATGGCTATCCATGTGCCATCCAGAAGCTGCCACTTCATGCTGCAGATCGGCAGGGGCCTTATGATTATGACGTTACTGCAATCAAGTCCCGGGAAAACCTCTTTAAAACTCTGTGGTATAGGTGGCCTTCTGGCACATAGAAGTTCAGACTACTCGGTTGAAGAATTGTAAACTCAGGGCAGTAAAAAATGATAAAACTTGTAACTTGTATGAGCTTCTTAACTGTGTTTCACAATTTGCACATCCTGTAATGCACATACTGTTGCAATACGGTCTCTACATTGTAGCAGCTCATGGCTGTATCACCTTTTTCCCAACCAAGAAACAACTCAGCTATATATTATTTTGCTTCTCCTAAACAGTTGTCAGTGTTATTTCTTTCCTCTAATTATTGATAAGTGGATTTCTCCTGCCAGTCAGAGCTCAGATTTTTTTTCTTGTGATAGAGCCTCTTCACACCCAATACCATCTACCCTATCCGGGCTCTCAGCTCTCACTAACAGTAACATTGGTGATCGCTGTCGGTGTTCCCACCCCCACTGACTATGGCTAAGTGGCACAATTACATTAAAGGGGTTGTCTGGGACTTTAACATTGATGGTATATCCAATGTCTGATCAGTTTAAGGATGACAACTGCCACTCCCACCGATCAATCATTCCCAGTGTCGGCGGCAGCCAGAACTGCTCACTTGTGGACAGCTCCATCGACAGAATAGTGGCCGCAACTGGGTACTGCACATCTGCCACCTATTAATTTGAATAGGGGGGCAAATGTGCAGTACCCAGCTGCAGCCACTATAAAAGTAATGGAGCTGTGCTGAGCAGCTCTGTAACAGAGCAGTTCCAGGCCCTGCCGACACCGGGAACAACTGATTGGCAGGGATGCCTGATGTCGCCCCTCCACAGATCAAACATTGATGACCTCTTTTAAGGAACAGCCTTCAAGCCCTTTAAATATTTATTACAGTGGGTACGGAAAGTATTCAGACCCCTTTACATTTTTCAGCCATTTGGTAAATTCTAAAAAGTTAATTTTATTTCTCATTAATGTACACTCTGCACCCCATCTTAACTGAAAAAATACAGAAATGTATAAATTTTTGCAAATTTAGTAAAAAAGAAAACCAGAAATATCACATGGTCATAAGTATTCAGACCCTTTGCTCAGACACTCATATTTAAGTCACATGCTGTCCATTTCCTTGTGATCCTCCTTGAGATGGTTCTACTCCTTCATTGGAGTCCAGCTGTGTTTAACTAAACTGATAGGACTTGATTTGGAAAGGCACACACCTGTCTATATAAGACCTCACAGCTCACTGTGCATGTCAGACCAAATGAGAATCATGAGCTCAAAGGAACTGCCAAAGGAGCTCAGAGACAGAATTGTGGCAAAGCACAGATCTTGCCAAGGTTACGAAAGAATTTCTGCAGTACTCAAGGTTCCTAAGAGCACAGTGGCCTCCATAATCCTTAAATGGAAGAAGTTTGGGACCACCAGAAGTCTTCCTAGACCAGGCCGTCCAGCCAAACTGAGCAATCGTGGGAGAAGAGCCTTGGTGAGAGAGTTAAAGAAGAACCCCAAGATCACTGTGGCTGAGCTCCAGAGATGCAGTAGGGAGATGGGAGAAAGTTCCACAAAGTCAATTATCACTGCAGCCCTCCACCAGTTTGACCGTTATGGCAGAGTGGCCCGACGGAATCCTCTCCTCAGTGCAAGACATATGAAAGCCTGCATAGAGTTTGCTCAAAAACACATGAAGGACTCCCAGACTATGAAAAATAAGATTCTCTGGTCTGATGAGACGAATATAAAAGTTTTTGGTGATAATTCTAAGCGGTATGTGTGGAGAAAACCAGGCACTGCTCATCACCTGCCCAATACAATCCCAACAGTGAAACGTGGTGGTGGCAGCATCATGCTGTGGGGGTGTTTTTCAGCTGCAGGGACAGGACAACTGGTTGCAATTGGTTACAGAGGTGTCCTGGATGAAAACCTCTTCCAGAGTGCTCTGGACCTCAGACTTGTCTGAAAGTTCACCTTCCAACAAGACAATGACCCTAAGCACACAGCTAAAATAACAAAGGAGTGGCTTCAGAACAACTCTGTGACCATTCTTGACTGGCCCAGCCAGAGCCCTGACCTAAACCCAATTGAGCATCTCTAGAGAGACCTGAAAATGGCTGTCCACCAATGTTCACCATCCAACTGGATGGAACTGGAGAGGATCTGCAAGGAAGAATGGCAGAGGATCCCCAAATCCAGGTGTCAAAAACTTGTTGCATCATTCCCAAGAAGACTCATGGCTGTACTAGCTCAAAAGGGTGCTTCTACTCAATACTGAGCAAAGGGTATACTTATGACCATGTGATATTTCAGTTTTTTAATAAATTTGCAAAAATTTCTACATTTCTATTTTTTTTCAGTCATGATGGGGTGCAGAGTGTACTTTAATGAGAAAAAAATGAACTTTTTAGAATTTACCAAATGGCTGCAATGAAACAAAGAGTGAAAAATTTAAAGGGGTCTGAATACTTTCCGTACCCACTGTATCTCCAGTATTCATTGTACTGCTTTTTCCCTTTGACCAGCTTCCCTACCCCTGGCTTACCACTTATTTACACTGGCACATTTTGGTCACCCCTTTTGATGTTCCCTCTACTGAGGATTTCCAGCTGGCAGGAATACATTGATAGATTGATGGCCATTATCAAGTACGTCCCAGAGGTTTTCTCCAATCACAAAAATTATGACATGTTCTTTAAAGAAGCACTCTCAACTAGTGATGAGCGAGCACTAAAATGCTCGGGTGCTCGTTGCTCGGGTCGAGCAAATCGTAATGCTCAGGTGCTTGACCCAAGCAATGAGTCCAATGTAAGACAATGGGAAACTAGAACATTTTTCCGGCAGCCTCCTCGGAGGTCTAGAGGAGCCTAAAAAATGGCCAGTTTGATGGAAATAATGCTCAAATGATATGGCAACAGCATGGGGAAGACCCCTGGAAGCATCTCTGACTCCCAGGACACTGCTGTGAACAATGTTGTCAGAGGTATTACGCCACTTTTACGGACTCACAATAAAACATGCAAAAATGAAGCCAAAATGGATTTTCCTAGAAAAAATGTTAAGGAACATTTTTTTCCAGGGTAATGACTAGTATATAAGGCAAAATAAATAACTAAAAACAAAAATGCTCCTCCACACCTTGGGCTATGTTCACACGTAGCATTTTGGATGGTGAAAAATACATTCACCAGTAAATGTAATTTTAACATTTTACTACCTTATCTGGCCATGTGGTGTGAGACATGATGAGACACATCCTGTTTCATTTAAGAAAGAGGGACTCTGCCAGTCAACAAGCCTATTTTTACAAAGCCATCAGGCAGCCCTCGCTATTGTTAGAGGGCCAATACCCCTTTTTAGAGACGTTGAGGAGGTTTTCATTAAGAACATTTTTACCATTGTTAAGGAGTGGGTCTCCTATACTGGTAATGCCCATGCAATGACTGCAAGGGCTGCCCAAAAAATTGTACGCACTCCAATGCTCCTATGAAGAGACGTAGAGGAGGTCCTCATTAAGAAAATTGTTACCATTGTTAAAGAGTGGGTCTCCTATACTGGTAATGCCCATGCATTAAGTGCATTGGCTGAAAAACATTTACCCCTTCATTTATACATGAACATACTGTATATCTTATATAATGTTAGAGGTAGGCCTCTAAAAATATTCCCTACGGGCATCATAAATACCCTTAAAAAAATGATGTGGGTGATGCATCACAGTCACCCTGGTGATCTGGTGGTGGAGGATGAGGAGAAGGAGAAGGAGGAGGACAACAGAAAATAGACAAAATCAGGAAGCGTATACCCATGTCTGGGTGTGAAGAGGTGCATGGACCTCCAAGGCGCAGAGAGCCAGTGTTATGATCTGCAACATGAACTAAGGAAAGATAGGGGAAAGCTGTCCCTAAAGTAAGACTAAGCTGAATCCCTACGATGTAGCGGGCTGCCTGTTCCTAGCCAACAGACCCGCCTTAGTCCTCGGCTAGTCTGAACGAAGACCTGTAGCATAAAGGGAGGGGTCCCTAAAAGAACTAAGGACTGGGGCAAAAAATGGGACACCTAAACAGAGAAGTTGTTGCAGAACACAAAAAGACAAACTGACAAAAAGGTACTAGAGGTCCCTGTCAGGACCAAGCGAACTGACAGAGAAAGGCACAGAAGCACCTGGCTAGAGAAACAGTCAAACACTGAAGTCCAGCACAGCCAAAAGGGTGGAGCTGGAATATAAAGGCAGATGGTCATGTGACCGCAAAACACAAGATGGAAAAAACAAACAGAAGGGTTCTAACAGTACCCCGTCTTTTATCAGGATCCTCCGGATCCTCCAGGCCCAGGCCTATCCGGAAACCTCTTGTGGAAAGCTTTAACAAGCCTAGGAGCAGAGACATCATCCGTCCTTACCCAGGAGTTGTCTTTGGGACCGAAACCCTTCCAGGAGACGAGATACTGTAATCTCCCTCTATGCCATCTAGAATTCAAGATACGAGAAATTTCATATTTGCCGTCTTCCACCACAGGAGGAACTGTGACAGTGGCGTTCTGTAACATACCTGGCGGCGTCCTTGCATGGTGGTCCATCTCCCACTGTGCAAGAGGGCGCACTTGATCTCCTGTCCAGAATGTCTCTCTGGCTTCCCTCCATGCTGTCTGTTTGTGTCTGTCTCTGCTGCTTAAGGGCGGCGCCCGATCACTTCCTGCTTTTTGTACCTGCTGTGGGTCACACCCCTTGTGCGTCCTCAGCCTATTGCTGTCTGACACTTGGTATATAGCTCAGCAGCTCCCTTCTATCCCTGCCTGAGCATAGTGTTTTCCTTCAGTGTGTGCTTGCACTCTGAAGGTGCCAGGTCCCGTCTTTGTTTCCTTGTCTGCCTTTCCTGGAGGCTGTATTTCCAGGCCTGTCTGAACTAAGTCCTGTATGTCTCCTGCTTTTTGTATCAGTTCCCGTGTCTGAACTGAGGTCCTGTATTTCTCCTGCTTTGCGGTATCAGCTCCCGTGTCTGAACTGTGTCCTGTATGTCTCCTGCTTTGCGGTATTAGTTCCCGTGTCTAAACTGAGTCCTGTATGTCTCCTGCTTTTTGTATCAGTTCCCGTGTCTGAACTGAGTCCTGTATTTCTCCTGCTTTGCGGTATCAGCTCCCGTGTCTGAACTGTGTCCTGTATGTCTCCTGCTTTGCGGTATTAGTTCCCGTGTCTGAACTAAGTCCTGTATGTCTCCTGCTTTGCGGTATTAGTTCCCGTGTCTGAACTGAGTCCTTTCTGTGTATCTTGTCTGTCCTGTCTGAACACGCTCCTAGCCTGTTCCTCCCGCCTTCTAGGAGCCGATTACCTAGACCCGCTCCTGTATCTTGTCTGTCCTGTCTGAACACGCTCCTTGCCTGTTCGTCCCGCCTCTCTGGGGGCAGTATTCCCAGACCCGCTCCTGTATCCCGCTGCAGTGTCGGTCTCCTCCGTACACTCAGTTCCAGTCTGAACTCTCTCCTATCCTTTACCTGTTTTGCCTCTATGTCCGTTCCCTTCCTTTTTCTGCAGAGTCTGAACTCGTACCTAACTCCTGCTTCTTGTCTCTGCAAGTACTGTGTGAGTATCTGGCTCTGTCTTTCCCTTCCTGCCTGTTCCGTGTGAACAGAGTCCTGTCCTGCCCTGCTTCTGCCCGCTGCTCCGGCAGTCCTGTCCTGCCCTGCTTCTGCCCGCTGCTCTGGCAGTCCTGTCCTGCCCTGCTTCTGCCCGCTGCTCCGGCAGTCCTGTCCTGCCCTGCCTGTACCCCTCTGCCTGTAATGTTCCTGAGTCCCAGTGTGTACTGGGCCCTATCCCGCCTGTGTTCCTACCTGCTAGTGCCTCCCTGTCTGCACTCTAGCTGTGCTTGCCTTTACCCCCCTGCCTGCATACCCGCCTGCCTGCATACCAGTCGTGCCTGCCTATACCCTCCAGTCTGTGTGCCAGCCTACCAGCCTGTTCCTGTATTCCCCTGTGTGGGTCAACAGCCGTGTCCGGGGTCTGTCCTGGAGTAGCACCTGGTCCCTCTGCTCGGTTCCTCCTTGGTGCACTGGCGTCGTATGCCGTCGTGCGACCCTGGTCGGATCGGGTGAATACTTAGTCACGCCCCTCCAGGCATTCACTCTCCGGCACGGTCCAGTGGAATCACTACCAATCCCACGCACACGCCGCTTAGCCCGGGCGTGTGCATAACAGCATGCTCAGGCCATGGTTCCCGTTGAGCCCCACGGCCTTCGCCCTCTGAGAAGTTTTTCAGCGAATATATGCATTAAAATAAATAAATAAATTTTTTTTTCCTCTTAGCTGAGTTCCAGGCGAAATTACGCACCGTCCAGATGGATCTATCAGCTCTCGTTCCTGCGGATCCGCCACGTTACTATGGGGATCCAAGACAGTGTCGTGCATTTGTGGAGCAATGCATGCTACACTTTAAGGCCTACCCTCTCTATTTTCCTTCCGATTGGGCTAAAGTGGCCTTTATTATGTCTTACCTGGCGGGTGATGCCTTGGAATGGATCAACCCCCTATATGAAACACAGGATCCGATCCTCCGGGACCTAATGGCCTTCCTGGTGGCCTTTCTAATGGTCTTCGATGATCCTAACCCGGAGGCTCCTGATGAAGCTTCACCTCCCAATATCCCGGAGCAGCCCCGATGGGTAATGTGTGTGGGTAGCGCAATAGTCCTCCAGCCCAATGAGACTACTGCCCACCCAGAATCCTCACAGGGTGACTACGCTTTCCGGAATACTTCTCTCAACCTCAAGAGGCAGTCCAGACGTGCTAGACTTAGAGGCAAGCCGTCACGCCAGGGTCTGTCCTCCCTGAGACCTCCTGACCCCAACCTTGAAGTCCCTACTGAAGCTTCATCTCCCTGTATCCCGGAGAAACCCCAATGGGTAATGTGCGTGGGTAGTGCACCAGTTCTCCTGGCCGAAGAGACTTCTGCCCATCCAGACTCCACACAGGAGAACTTCCTGCACTCGGCATCAGATGCTTCTTTCTCTTTAACCGGTGTGCATGTCCTAGGATGCTCCAAAGCTGTGGTTACCTCAGAGTCTGTGCACCTCTACTACCTGGCGGAGGATCCCCTGTTGCCTCCTGAACCCTCCGGGATACCACTCGATGACAAATGGAGAGAGACTTCTCTACACCCGGTACTCAATACTTTGTCCGCTTCGTCCTGTGAGCCTGACAATGGGTACCCCAAAGTGGTAGTTACCTCCGAGTCTCTACACCCCTCCGACCAGGCGGAGGATCTCCAGTTGTCTCCTGAACCCTTCGGGGTGCTACCTGGTAGCGAAAGGACAGAGACTCTCTTATACTCTGTACCTGATATGACGCGCCCCTGGGCCTGTGTCGCGCTGCGTTGCGCACGCGGGAGCTTACCCGGAGCCGGATCTGTTTAGGGTTGTAGTCTCGTGGCGGTGACCCGGTCCGTGCCCAGGGAGTCAAACTGGACGGCAGTCTGTTAGCGGTAGAAAATGGTTGATGACTACGCCACCCGTTGAATGCAGCCAGGGGGCTGCTGCTGCAGGGCAGACCGCTGAGGCCGGTGGAAGGATGGTGCAGCGTGATAGTATAACCCCCAACGGGAGGGGTATGGCCTCAGGGCAGCCGACGTGGATGATGGGGGTAGCAGGAACCACTCAGAGACGGTATGGTAGCGTTCAGGGTCTTTACTGGTAACAACGATAGACCCTCCCGGAGTACTTGCTAGCGAACGGGGCCTGGTCAGTCCTTGAGCAGATGGGATCTCCCCTGGCCAGGCGTAGTTGTAGGCCTCCCAAGCTGACTGTACTCTTCTGGCTACCTTGCTAGAAGCTGATGTAAGTAGCCCACGTCCCTGAGTGTACCGTGTGGTGCTCACCCGTATGGCCGGTGACTCGGGGCCTTCTAATGGCTTCCGCTCCACGATGGCAGTGCTGGTCCCACGCGTGTGACCGGGCCTTCGGGCTTCTGGGCCAGGGGACCTGAAATCCCCTGCCTGGCGGATTCTGCTGCTGGGTAGAAGTTAGTTCCCACAGCCTCGGACTCCGGGTCCGGTAAAGAATCTTCTTAGTCAGGGCGAGCTCTTTAGCTGCCAGCCCCTGACTCCTTGTGACTCTGCTGCTTCCTATGCTGCTCTTGTCTCTACTCTTCCTGGACTCCCTAACCCTGCCTCAGCCCCGGGTTTATACAGGGGAAGTTCTTCCCCTCCCAAGGCTGGGCAGGAGGTGTGGCATGCACAGGATCCCTGACCAAAGGACCTCCCACCTGCTCTCAGACGTAATATCTCTATCACTGTGACAACCAGACCCCTGGGGTGTCACAGATACCTCGCTCGCTTCGTCCAGTGAGTCCAACTTAGTGTACTCCGAAGCAGAGGTTACTCCTGAGTCTCTACACCCCTCCGACCAGGCGGAGGACCTCCAGTTGTGTTCAGAACCCTTCGGGGTGCCACCTGGTGGTGAATGGACAGAGACTTTCCTATACTCGGTACCCGATACCTCGCCTGCTTCCTCCAGTGAGTCCGACCTAGTGTACTCTGAAGCAGTTGTTTTCTCTGAGCCTCTGCACTCTTCTGACCCGGCGGAGGACCTCCAGTTGTTTCCTGAATCCTCCGGGGTACCACCAGATAACAAAGAGACAGTGACTTTTCCTCATTATGTACCTGATAACCCGTCTATTTTTTCCTGTGAGCTTGACAAGATGTACCTCGAAGCAGAGATTACCCTCAAGTCTCTGTCCCCCTCCAACCCAGTGAACGACTGGTCCTCGAATTCCCTGCGGAAGATTCTGGCAGGCCTGAAGAAGAGGGGGCGTAAGGGGGGAGGTACTGTAACATACCTGGCGGCGTCCTTGCATGGTGGTCCATCTCCCACTGTGCAAGAGGGCGCACTTGATCTCCTGTCCAGAATGTCTCTCTGGCTTCCCTCCATGCTGTCTGTTTGTGTCTGTCTCTGCTGCTTAAGGGCGGCGCCCGATCACTTCCTGCTTTTTGTACCTGCTGTGGGTCACACCCCTTGTGCGTCCTCAGCCTATTGCTGTCTGACACTTGGTATATAGCTCAGCAGCTCCCTTCTATCCCTGCCTGAGCATAGTGTTTTCCTTCAGTGTGTGCTTGCACTCTGAAGGTGCCAGGTCCCGTCTTTGTTTCCTTGTCTGCCTTTCCTGGAGGCTGTATTTCCAGGCCTGTCTGAACTAAGTCCTGTATGTCTCCTGCTTTTTGTATCAGTTCCCGTGTCTGAACTGAGTCCTGTATTTCTCCTGCTTTGCGGTATCAGCTCCCGTGTCTGAACTGTGTCCTGTATGTCTCCTGCTTTGCGGTATTAGTTCCCGTGTCTGAACTAAGTCCTGTATGTCTCCTGCTTTGCGGTATTAGTTCCCGTGTCTGAACTGAGTCCTTTCTGTGTATCTTGTCTGTCCTGTCTGAACACGCTCCTAGCCTGTTCCTCCCGCCTTCTAGGAGCCGATTACCTAGACCCGCTCCTGTATCTTGTCTGTCCTGTCTGAACACGCTCCTTGCCTGTTCGTCCCGCCTCTCTGGGGGCAGTATTCCCAGACCCGCTCCTGTATCCCGCTGCAGTGTCGGTCTCCTCCGTACACTCAGTTCCAGTCTGAACTCTCTCCTATCCTTTACCTGTTTTGCCTCTATGTCCGTTCCCTTCCTTTTTCTGCAGAGTCTGAACTCGTACCTAACTCCTGCTTCTTGTCTCTGCAAGTACTGTGTGAGTATCTGGCTCTGTCTTTCCCTTCCTGTCTGTTCCGTGTGAACAGAGTCCTGTCCTGCCCTGCTTCTGCCCGCTGCTCCGGCAGTCCTGTCCTGCCCTGCTTCTGCCCGCTGCTCTGGCAGTCCTGTCCTGCCCTGCTTCTGCCCGCTGCTCCGGCAGTCCTGTCCTGCCCTGCCTGTACCCCTCTGCCTGTAATGTTCCTGAGTCCCAGTGTGTACTGGGCCCTATCCCGCCTGTGTTCCTACCTGCTAGTGCCTCCCTGTCTGCACTCTAGCTGTGCTTGCCTTTACCCCCCTGCCTGCATACCCGCCTGCCTGCATACCAGTCGTGCCTGCCTATACCCTCCAGTCTGTGTGCCAGCCTACCAGCCTGTTCCTGTATTCCCCTGTGTGGGTCAACAGCCGTGTCCGGGGTCTGTCCTGGAGTAGCACCTGGTCCCTCTGCTCGGTTCCTCCTTGGTGCACTGGCGTCGTATGCCGTCGTGCGACCCTGGTTGGATCGGGTGAATACTTAGTCACGCCCCTCCAGGCATTCACTCTCCGGCACGGTCCAGTGGAATCACTACCAATCCCACGCACACGCCGCTCAGCCCGGGCGTGTGCATAACACGTTCCTATCAGATACATCAGCCTTTTTCAACAAGGAAACATGAAACACAGGATTAATCTTCCAGGAAGTAGGGACATCCAACCTAACAGCCGCGGGTTAACATCCTGAAGCACTTTAAATGGACCCACAAACTTAGGACCCAGTTTTTTAGAGGGAATCCTCAACCGCAGGTTCTTCGAGGACAACCAAACCATGTCACCTACAGTAAACAAAACCTCCTTACGTTTCCTGTCAAAATACTTCTTGGACTTCTTGTTAGCCTCTTGAAGGTTGCAACGTACATTAGTCCAAACTCTTTCCAAATCACCGGAAAAAATTCTCCTCCTCCGGCACCGCCGACCCCAATTTGGAGAACGAACCAAAAGACGGATGTCTCCCAGTACAACAAAAAAAGGAGAACACCCAGCAGAGGAGGATGTATGATTGTTAAGAGCAAATTCTGCGAGAGGCAGAAACTCAGACCACACCTCTTGATTGTCCGCCACAAAACAGCGCAAAAACTGTTCAACATCCTGGTTCTTTCTTTCAGTCTGTCCATTAGACTCAGGATGATAACCAGACGAAAATGACAAATGGACTCCCAACCTGTCACAAAAAGCACACCAAAAGCGAGCCACAAACTGAAGTCCTCTTTCAGAAACAATATCCGTGGGAACGCCATGGAGCTTGACAATCTCCTTAACAAACGCCTTAGCGAGTGTCTTGGCGCAGGGCAACTTAATGAATGGAACCAAATGACACATCTTACTAAAACGGTCTACAACCACCCAGATGACAGTAAAACCCTCAGACACAGGAAGATCAGTAATAAAATCCATAGTGAGATGCGTCCAAGGTGCACTAGGAACCTCCAGAGGGCAAAGCAACCCCGCTGCAGGAGTATGTGAAGCCTTTGACCTAGCACACACAGTACACTGACGCACCCACTTGATGACTTCTTTCTGCCATCCAGGCCACCAAAAACTGCGACTGATAAGTCTCTTAGTCTGCGAAATTTCTGGATGACCTGCCAACCGAGACTCATGACTCTCCACAAACAAATCTCTCCTAAAGGCTCTTGGCATGAAAAACCTCCCATGGGGAGTGTTAGATGGAGCATCATCTTGAGCTTTCAGAATCCCATTCTCCAAAACGGAGTCCAATGCCGCCACCACAACTCCTCTCTGTAAAATGCTCTCCTCCTCCTCGGCACCGACCGTAGGAGAGAAGCTGCGAGATAAAGCATCGGCTTTAACATTCTTAGTAGCAGGGATATAGGTAACAGAAAAATGAAACCAAGAAAAAAAGAGTGCCCACCTAGCTTGATGGGCATTTAAGCGCTTGGCAGCATCCAGATAGATCAAATTCTTATGATCTGTGAAAACCTGAATAGGAAATCTAGCGCCTTCCAAAAAATGACGCCAATGTTCAAACACAAGTTTAATAGCCAGCACCTCCCGATTTCCAACATCATAATTCAGTTTGGTTTCCAAAAATTTTTTCGAAAAGAAGGCACAAGGATGTACTCCACCCTTGTTCTCCTGAGACAAAACTGCTCCGACCCCCACCGATGAAGCTTCGACCTCGACCAAAAAAGGCTTGGTCTCATCAGGCTGCATAAGGATAGGGGCAGAACTGAACCTCTCTTTGAGATACTCAAATGCTTCAATGGCCTCAGTAGTCCACTGGGCCGTATTCACACCTTTCCTGGTGAGATCGGTTAGAGGTTTAACAATTACAGAAAAATTCTTAATGAATTTCCTGTAATAATTGGCAAAACCCAAAAATCTCTGTATAGATTTCAAACCAATAGGCCTAGGCCATTCCTGCACAGCCTGAACCTTCACAGGGTCCATCTCAAAGCCCTCGCTGGAGACAATGTAGCCCAAAAAACTAATTTTCTGCACAGCGAACTCACATTTCTCCAGCTTAGCAAAGAGTGAATTATCACTCAATAACTGCAAAACTTCACGTACACTCTGCCAATGGGACTCTAGATATGGTGAATAAATCAAAATGTCATCCAAATACACAACCGCATTCTTACCAATCAAAAGTCTCAGGATGTCATTAATAAGGTTCTGAAAAAATGCAGGTGCATTGGTAAGACCAAAAGGCATCACTAGATTTTCAAAATGACCTACCGGAGTGTTAAAAGCAGTTTTCCATTCATCACCCTCCTTCACTCGTAACAAATTGTATGCTCCCCGGAGATCAATTTTAGAGAACCACTTGGCTCCCACTAACTGGTTAAACAAGTCAGGAATTAACGGCAATGGGTAGGAATTGTGTACGTAATCTTATTAATTTCATGAAAATCCAGACATGGACGCAAACCCCCGTCCTTTTTTTTAGCAAAGAAAAATCCAACTGCCACAGGCGACTTAGAAGGTCTAATGTGACCAGCAGCCAGGCTAGTCTGGATGTATTCCTCCAAGGCCTTTCTTTCAGGGATAGTCAGATTAAACAAGCGACTCTTGGGAAGAGTAGCTCCCGGAACAAACTCAATGGCGCAATCATAATCCCTATGAGGAGGTAAAACTTGCGACTCCTCCTCCAAAAAGACCCTCCCAAAATCTTGAATAGGTAGAGGTAATTCCCCTTTTTCCACAGCCGCAATGCGACCTTTACAACATTTATCATAGCACTTCGGACTCCAAGAATTAATCACATTAGTAGACCAGTCCAGTAAAGGATTGTGCAGTTTTAACCAAGGCAATCCTAGAACAACCGGAGAGGATAAATTATCTAAAACAACCAAGTCCAAAATTTCTTGGTGTATTCCATTGATAGTGACGGGAAATGCAACAACCTTGTGAGTAATACATTTCAAGGGAGTGTTATCAATTGCAATCACAGAAATAGGTGATGACAAAGGTTTGTATTTCAATTTAAGGTTTTCCAAAAACCCTTTATCAATCACATTAAGTGTTGAACCACAATCCACAAATACCTGAAATTCAATCAAATCTCCCTGCAAAGTAGTACTCCCAGAAAGAAATACTCCTGCAGAGCGTAAACAAGCTATACGAGCGTAACTGACCTTTTTTTTCTTTACTTAAATAAAGCTCACAATACTTAATCAAATGGTCAGCTTTACCACAATAAAGACACAATCCTTCGGCGAACCTCCGGTCTCTTTCCTTAGAGCGGAGTGACATCGCCCCAACCTCCATCGGTTCTCCGCTATCTGAGCAGATTTTCTGGGGACTAGGAACTGACATTACAGGAGTCTTTACCTCATCCAGCCTGAATCTCAGCCTCATGTTCACACAAACAGCTAATTGCATGGCATCCTGCAGAGTCTCAGGTGCAGGAAATGCAATTAGCAGATCCTTAACCCTTTCACTCAGACCAGCAAGAAATAAACATTTCAGCGCAAGATCATTCCATTTAACTTCTGAGGCCCATCTCCTGAAGTGTGTGCAATAATTTTCAACATCACCTGACCCCTGATTCAAACACCTGAGTTCTGCCTTAGCAGATGAGATTCGATCAGCATCGTCATATAATAGCCCCATAGCAGAAAAAAATTCTTCAACAGACCTTAAACACGGATCATTAGGTTGGAGAGAAAAGGCCCACCCCTGTGGTTCATTGCGCAAAAGTGACATAATAAAACCAATGCACTGTGATTCATTCCCAGAGGACCTTGGTCTCAAACGAAAATATAACAAACAAGCATTTTTAAAGGAAAAAAAATCTTGCTGTTTACCATAAAAAACATCAGGCTGTCCTACCTTGGGTTCGACAAAATGCGCTCCAGAACAGCTACTCACATGTTGCTGAAGCTCGGTCACCTCCAGAGACAATCCCTGCAGGCATTGAGCCAAATCCTGGACGGAAACCATACTGATCCCCGAATTTCTTTCCTTTTAGTTTTTTGGGCTGGACTTACTGTTATGATCTGCAACATGAACTAAAGAAAGATAGGGGAAAGCTGTCCCTACAGTAAGACTAAGCTGAATCCCTACGATGTAGCGGGCTGCCTGTTCCTAGTGAACAGACCTGCCTTAGT
Organism: Phyllobates terribilis; assembly: GCF_046119375.1. Classification (NCBI taxonomy): domain Eukaryota; kingdom Metazoa; phylum Chordata; class Amphibia; order Anura; family Dendrobatidae; genus Phyllobates; species Phyllobates terribilis. The sequence goes on along the minus strand of NW_027362768.1, from coordinate 110,653,519 downwards.
CCTCGGCTAGTCTGAACGAAGACCTGTAGCATAAAGGGAGGGGTCCCTAAAAGGACTAAGGACTGGGACAAAAAATTGGACACCTAAACAGAGAAGTTGTTCCAGAACACAAAAAGACAAACTGACAAAAAGGTACTAGAGGTCCCAGAAGGACCAAGCGAACTGACAGAGAAAGGCACAGAAGCACCTGGCTAGAGAAACAGTCAAACACTGAAGTCCAGCACAGCCAAAAGGGTGGAGCTGGAATATAAAGGCAGATGGTCACTTGACCGCAAAGCACAAGATGGAAAAAATTAACAGGAGGGTTCTACAGCCAGTTCATGCCATGTGTCCAGCTTGGACACCCAAAAATTCTGAGGCACAGAGGTATCACGGAGGACATTGGTATGGTCAGCAAGGTACCCCTTCAGCATCTTCCAAGACTTTTCCCTCCTTGTCAGAGTACCCCGTGCATCAGGGCCTGGGCACTGGGAGGGTCTGAGAAAACTGTCCCACACCTTTAACAGTGTTCCCCTGCCTCTGCTGCATCGTATTTGTGTCTCCCTCGCCTGTACTCCTTGGTTGTCCAAGGAACTGTGACCTCTGCAGCCAGCGTTTTCAGATGGGAATTTTTTAAATAATTCCTTAACAAGGGCCTTCTGGTACTGCAACATTTTATTAGACCTCTCCATCATGGGAAGGAGAGATAGAAAGTTCTCCTTGTAGGGTGGGTCTAGAAGTGTGACCAACCAGTAATTACTGTAGGCCAAAATGTGTACAACGCGAGAGTCATGGGAAAGGCAGCAGAACTTAAACTCAGCCATGTGTGCCAGACTGCCAACAGCCAAGTCTTCCCTGTCCTGACCAAGAGGACGACTGTCCATTGTAGCGTCGGCGTCCCTGCCTCCTGCTAGGCAGGGGCGCCGTTCCCCTCACCTCTCCGCTCCGTGCCCGGCGTCTTCCTCCCGCTCTGCTGGCAGCGCGCGCTGCTTCCCGGCCTCTGTGCTTAGGGCGCGCGCGCGCTCCCCCTCTCTTAAAGGGGCCGCGCGCCGTCCTAAGGAGTCCCCGGCCAATGGCCGGAGGACCTCACCATATATAAGGCACCTCCTCCAAAATGGAGGTGCCCGAGCAATGCTGTTGCAAAGCCTATCAACTCTGCTTCAGCCCTCAGGTCCCGTTACCAGATACCTGCCAGTGACCTGCCCGATCTCTGCTTGATACCTACCTGATTCCTGTCTATCGGCTTGCATTCCTGCGGTCCGACAGTCTGCCTTCCAACACCTGTCAGTCTGTCTATGGTTCTGCCCGCCCGCTCACCTGGGAGCGCTCACCTGCTACCTGCCTGCTAGCCTACCTGGAGGCTCTGCCGTCACTTGCCGTGACCACCTGCCTGTCCAGAGACTCCTGCCCGCTCACCTGGGAGCGCTCACCTGCTACCTGCCTGCTAGCCTACCTGGAGGCTCTGCCTTCACTTGCCGTGACCACCTGCCTGCCCAGAGACTCCTGCCCGCTCACCTGGGAGCACTCACCTGCTACCTGCCTGCTAGCCCACCTGGAGGCTCTGCTGTCACTTGCCGTGACCACCTGCCTGTCCAGAGACTCTTGCCCGCTCACCCTCGAGCGCTCATCTGCTACCTGCCTGCTAGCCTATCTAGAGACTCTTTCCCTGCTGTCACTTGCCATGACCACCTGCCTGTCTGGAGACTCTTACCCTGCTGTCACTTACCGTGACCATCCGCCTGTCAAGCGACTGTTCCCGTCACTTGCCGTGATCTCCTGCCCTTCTACCCAGAGACTGTCCCTGTCACTTGCCGTGACTACCTGCCCTTCTACCCAGAGACTGTCCCTGTCACTTGCCGTGACTACCTGCCCGCCTTCCCTAGGAGCCACCCGCTTCCTTACAAGGACTGCCCCTTTGTATAGTTGCTCTGAGGTTCCACCTCCCAGACCCGTTACATCCATGCTCTCCTCCTCATCTTCCTCCTGGTCCTCCTCCTTGTTCTCCCTCTCCTCAGACCATCGACTCTGGACAAACGGTATGACTGTTGTGTGCGTAGTACCGTCTATAGCGCAGGAAAACAGCTTCTGTTCCTCCTCCTTGTCTTCCTCCTCCTCATTATCACCCAATCCACGTTGAGATGAAATGAGACTCGGCTGTGTGGCATCACCCTGTATGGTTCCTTCCATCTCATCGTGCTCTGCCTACAATGCCTCCTCTTTAATTGTGAGCAGCGAGCGTTTTAGTAGACAGAGAAGCGGGATGGTGACGTTAATTATGGCATCATTGCCGCTCACCATCTTGGTGAAATCCTCAAAGTTTTGGAGGACGGCACAGATGTTAGACATCCATGCCCACTCATCAGCACTTTTGTGCAAAGGCTGACAAGAATACTGATGGGCGTGTTGAAGCTGGTACTAAACAACTGCTGACTCGCCCCCTGAGCCGTGGGGTACTCGGAACCGGGCTTCTTTACGATGCTGGGGGTAGTAGTGGCAACCCGATCCCGTGGCTCAGGGTGGTCAGACCAAATTGTGGCAGTCTATTTATAGATTTGTGAATATCCGACTACGCCACCCGTGGATTGCGGTCAGGGATAACCGCTGCTGCGAGGCAGACCGCTGAGGCTGATGTTGGTGTGCAGCACAGGGGTAGGATAACTCCCCACGGGAAGAGTGTAGCCTCAGGGCAGTGTAGGTGGATGCTAGGGGTGATAGTGCCAGCCGCAATAGTAAAAGTTCAGAGCCCGTTTCAAAACAGTTCTGGGTCTTTATTGTAGATGTTATTAATGACCCAATAGTAGTACCGGTTAGGAATGGACCTGGGTATCAGTGAGCATTCGGGCGAGCCCCACTGGTCAGGGTGAGTGTGTCGGCCTACCGTTCTCTCTATGCTCTTTCTGACTATCCCCCTCTTCGTGGTGAAATAGCCCACGTCCCTGAGCTGGCCGTGTACTTCTCGCCTGTATGGCTTGCGACTCGGGCCTTGGGTACCTTTTGCTTTCTCCTCGCTGTACTGGTCCCTCTGTGTGGCGGAGCCTCCAGGCTTCTTAGGCCAAGGGACCTGAAATCCCTCGCGGGTTGGTTCTCTGCTGCTGGGCTTATAACCCTGACAGCCTCGGACCCCAATGTCAGGTTGTGTGATTCTCTCAGCCAGGACCGGCTCTCGTCGCCTCAGTCCCTGGCTCGCAGTCTCTCCTCTGCCTCACGGACTCCTCAGCTGCTGCTGACCTGTCCCTTTTCTCTGAGAACCTGTCACGCTGTCTCTGTGTACTGGAGGTAGGGGGCCTAAGCTGACCCTAAGCTGGGGCCCTGACTAATCCCTCTACCTGGAGGTACTGTTAAAGGTACAGAGGTCCAGGCCGCCAGCGTAACCCCTACCTCCTGAGGATCCCTGCACCTAAGTAATCTAGTCCTGAGAAGGACCCCTGATCACAACAAAAGGGGACAGGTAATAATATGCCCACACTCAGTACTTAGACGAACGAGACAGTACAAGGGTAAAACCAAAACCACCTTGCATACAAAAACTACACAACTACAACAGAGGGAACACCAACGGGAAAGGAGATAAATGATAAAGCGAGGAAGGGAAAAAACACTCCAAATACACTTAGCTCTGAAACTCCAAATACCACGATCCGCTCTGTTAGTCTGCATGAAATGCTTTCACCGACACTTCCCTAACAGACCGGCAGGCATTTGAAGGAGTCCCACTACAGCAACATTGATTGCAGCTGGGCGAGGCTGGACCTTGTCTAGCACAGAGAGAGAGAGTTAACTCCCTCACTGCCGAAAAACACAAAGCACCAAAAACTCAGCTGCGAGAAGTCAGGCTGTGTAATCGTGACGATCTTCGTGGCGACACACCCGTGACAGAACCCTTCTGGTCACTTCAGAAGTGGGTTCTGGTCTCTCTAACCCTGCCCCAGTTCCAGCTTTTATAGGGCAGCCAGCTCCCCCTACTGGCCTGGGACAGGAGGTGCTGCATGCTAATGGTCCCTAACCAGGGAACCTCCCTCCTGCTCTCAGACACAGATTATTGTTTGTGGCATCCAGGCCTGGGGTGACACATTCTCCCCTAGTAAAATTTAGTACTCCGGACTAAACAACAGGAAACACAAATACAGGGTATAAATGATAACATAACATATATACAAGTACATTTTGTCCTTAAGGTCACGGCGCTTCCATGACCGGGTGTCCATGTCACCCAACTAGGTGAAGTCTTGAACGGTGCGGGGACCTGTCTCCATAAACCCTAAGTTCCTGGCCTTGGGTGTGGTGACAAGGCTGAGCTACCTACTTTGGACCACAAGAGGGCCACGCCGGACAGGTTTTTCTTCTGTGGCCATCTTCTCAAGAGGGCACCAAGTGCAACTATCTACAAGACAGTTCCGGCCATTCAGTGTCCATGACCTGTCAGTCCATTGAACTAGAAAAAAATGGAAAAACATTATTAATAACCAGGTAACAAACATAAAACATTTGCAACATACAGGTAAATATATACTTTGCATTTAGATTCTCCAGTGAGCTGGTATTTGACCCCTAGTGCTCCGGGTTGACCTGCGTAACCCACTGTCTGGTGGTGATCTAACCTGGCTTTCCCCACTAGTGACTCGCCCCCTGGGCCGTGGGGCACTCAGATCCGGGCAATAGGGAAATGATGGGGGTAGTAGTGGCAACCCGGTTCCGTGGCTCAGGGTGGTCAGGCCAGTGGTAGTCTGCTAGGTGCTGTTGTTAACGTCCGACTACGCCACCCTTGGATTTGCGGTCATTAGGAATCGCCGCTGCAGGGCAGACTGCTGGGGCTGATGGTGTATGCAGCTGAGGTGGTGTGACTCCCCACGGGAAGAGTGCAGCCCCAGGGCAGTGTAGTGGATGGTGGGAGTGATGGTAGTGAGAGTCCCAGTGCTGATAGTGCTGGAGGAGCAAGGAGCACACAGACAACAGGTTGCAGTCCAGGGTCTTTACTAAAACAGGTGAACTTACCCACGAACAGTCCTGGCTAGGAGGGGACCTGGATGTCTGAGAGCAATTGGGAAATTGGCCCTGGTCAGGGTGAGGGTGTAGGCCTACCGTGCTCTCTGCACTCCTTCTGGCTATCTCCTCCTGGTAGGGTAACAGCCCACGGTCCCGAGCTCACCGTGTATTCTCGCCTGTATGGCCTGCAACGTGGGTCCCTTTCTACTCCCTGCCTGGTACGGCTTTGCTGGTCCCTTCTGTTGTGGCAGAGCCTCCGGGCTTCTTAGGCCAAGGAACATACAGTCCCCTGCGGACTGGTTATCTGCTGCAGGACGTGGAATCCTCACAGCCTCAGACACCAAAGTCTGGTAAAATGGAGTTCTTTGTCTGCCAAGACAGGCTCACTTCGCCTCTTGTCTCTGGCTTGTGGCTCTTCTACTGCCACACTTCCTCTTAGGGTGCAATACAACTGTCCCTCTCTGCTCTGGGACACTTCTCAATCCTGAGACAGGTCGTCCAGTTCTCCCTAACCCTGCCCCCAGTTCCAGCTTTTATAGGGGAAGCCCGCTCCCCCTACTGGCCTGAGACAGGAGGTATTGCATGCTAATGTTCCCCTGACTAGAGAACCTCCCCCTTGCTCTCAGACACAGCTTTATTATATTTGTGGCATCCAGGCCAGGGTGACACATTCCCCTCTAGTAGAATTTAGTACTCCGGGACTAAACAATAAACAAAGACAATATGCATGACCATAAAACATTAATAGACAAACGACGCACAGGTTGAGTTCTTAAGGTCACAGTGTGGTCTGTGACCGGGTGTCCATATCACCAATACAACGGGGAGCCTTAACCAGGGGGGTCTGTCCTACCCCAAGTCCTTTTCAGTCTTAGCTCATTCCTGGGTTAGGCTCCGAACGCAGTCCATACAAGGTCCCGGTTATAAAAAAGTCCATAACCTTTGAGTCCTTACGGTAACTGCAAGAAACTGAAATACACTATTAATAATCATGCAGGTAACTTGGCAAACATTTCAACATTTGGCAACAGGGTTATTTACAATTTTAGTGCACCCTATATTCTCCAGCGAGCGGGTATCTGGCCCTTTGTGCTCCTGGTTGACCTCCTTAACCCACTGTCTGGTGGTGGACCGACCTGGCTTTCCCTACTAGCGTTAGGGGTACAGCTACCAGCTTGGTGTACAGGTAGGGCAGGCAGCTGTCTGCGGATCCTTTGGCTTACCGCAGGTATGGCAGGCTTACTGTCAGCAGAGGGTTGACTCTCCTGGGCTGCTGGTACAGGCTCTTCTGCCTCTGGAACTGCTTGCTCTTCTTCACCCTCCGGCTCTGGTGTAAGTTGTTGCTGTGCCGGTTGCAGGAAATGCAGGACGGGTACCACTATGGCATCATTTATTCGAGTCCAGGACTGAGGGAACTCTCCGAGAACGGTGCTGATCATTTCTTCCTTGTCCTCTGCGGGTTCAAGGTCACTCTGATCCTCTTCTGCACTACGGAGTTGCTCGGGGCACCTTTTGAGGTGGTCTCTGGAGACGGTACTAGTGGTTTCTCCTCCGTCTTTGGTGATCACGCACACCTTCGGGTTGTCGTGGTCAGACTGCAGTATGGTGTAGGGTTCCCTTTCCCACTGGTCGTCCAACTTATGTAGCCTTCTCTTTCGCTTCAGGACCTGCTCACCAGGTTCTAGGGGACCAGCAGGGGCGTGTTGGTTGAAGAGTCTTTCTTGGCTTTCTCTCACCTGGGCCAGGCTCCTCTCCACACTCTCCTGTACCTTCTTGTACTGCAGTTGCCTTTCCGTATCCCAGTCTGCATCTGGGGAGGTGTCCTCAGGTGTTAGGACTCCCATCTCCAGGTCTACGGGCAGCTTACCTGGTCGGGCTCGCATCAGGTAAGCCGGGGTGCAGTTTGTAGCATTCACCGGGATATGATTGTATAAGTCTATCAGATCCGGCAGTTTTTCTGGCCACAGGCTGCGTTCCTCCAAGGGCAACGTCTTCAGGAGATCAATGACTATGTTGTTCATTTTCTCACACATCCCGTTGGTTTGTGGGTGGTAAGGCGTTGTCCGAATTTTCTTACAGCCATAGAGGTTGCAGAATTCTTGGAAGATTTCAGCTTCGAACGCTGGACCCTGGTCTGTCAGGACCTGTTCCGGATACCCGTGTGGACGGCAGAAGTATTGCTGGAAGGCACTGGCCACTGTTTGGGCTGTCAAGTCCTTTACCGGGACCACCACTAGAAAACGGGAATAGTGGTCCACGATTGTCAGGGCATAGATGTATCCTGATCGGCTTGGAGCCAATTTGACGTGATCCAGAGCTACCAGCTCAAGAGGCTGCGTGGTGACGATGGGCCTCAAGGGTGTCTTCTGGCTGGCACGGTCCTTCCTCCTTAGGTGACAAGGGCCACAGTCTCTGCACCACTTCTCTACAGCCCCTCTCATGCCGACCCAAAAGAACCGTCCTCTTAGCAGGAACTCCAGTTTCTTCCAACTGAAGTGCCCCGCTCTGTCATGGTAAGCCCCCAGGACCATAGCTGCATCCCGCCTTGGGACCACGACTTGCCAGGTCAGCTCGTGCGTCCGGTGGTTGACAATCCTTCTGCACAGTTTGCCTTCATAGAGGAACAGCTTGCTCTTCTCTTTCCATAGTTGCTTGGCTTCCTCTGGAGCATCCGGATCTATACGGGCATCTTCCTGGGTCAGCAGATCTTTCACCAGGCGGATGGCAGGGTCACTATCTTGGGTCTCGGCCCAGCTGTGGTGAGGTAGGGGATTGATCGTCACGGTTGTTAGATCCTCCTCCTTCACGTGGTGGGAGTATTGAGCGGCTCCATACCGGTGAAACGCGGGGAGTTCTACCTCCTCCAGCTCTTCTGGGTCTTCGTCACCTTCAGGTAAGTGAGGCATTCTCGATAGGGCGTCAGCGTTGGCATTGGTTTTGCCTGCCCGGTACTTGATCACAAAGTCATAATTGGAGAGACGGGCCATCCACCGCTGTTCCAGGGCACCAAGTCTTGCATTGTCTAGGTGTGTTAACGGGTTGTTGTCCGTGTACACCGTGAACTTTGCGGAGGCCAGGTAATGCTTGAAGCGTTCCGTCACGGCCCACACCACCGCCAAGAATTCTAGCTTGAAGGAGCTGTAATTCTCCGGGTTCTTCTCGGTGGGTCTCAGCTTCCGGCTGGCGTACGCGATCACCCTTTCTCTGCCCTGTTGATTTTGGGACAGTACGGCTCCCAGTCCCACATTACTGGCGTCTGTGTGGAGAATAAAAGGCTGGCCATAGTCAGGGTAGGCCAGGATCTCATCCCCCGTGAGGGCCATCTTCAACTGGTGGAAGGACTCCTCTTCCGATTGATCCCACTTGAAGGGTGGCTTTTGACTTCTGGACTTAGACTGTCCTATCAGGAGGTCCTGCATAGGAGCTGCCATCTTAGTGAACCCGAGGATGAACCTTCGGTAGTAGCCTACCAACCTGAGGAATTGCCTCACTTCCTTGATGTTCGAAGGGCTTGGCCAGCTCTTGATTGCCGTGACCTTGTCAGGGTCGGGGGCTACTCCTTCCGCACTTACCACGTGCCCTAGGTACTGGACCTTTGGTTTCAGCAGGTGACACTTTGATGGTTTCACCTTTAGGCCGTAGCCTGCCAGGGCTTCGAACACCTCGGCCAGGTGCTTTAGATGGTCCTCGTAAGTCTTCGAATAGACGATCACGTCGTCCAGGTAAAGGAGGACCGTCTCGAAGTTTCGGTGCCCTAGACAGCATTCCATCAGCCTCTGGAAGGTCCCTGGTGCGTTGCAGAGCCCGAAGGGCATACAGTTGAACTCACTCAGTCCTATCGGGGTGGTGAAGGCGGTCTTCTCCTTGTCAGCCTCTGCCACAGGAACCTGCCAGTACCCGCTAGTAAGGTCCAAAGTAGAAAAGAAGTTAGCTGATTTTAGTGCGGCTGAAGACACTTCTATTCTAGGCAGCGGATATGCGTCTTTGTGGGTGATACGATTGATTTGTCTATAGTCCACGCACATTCTCATGGTGCCGTCTTTCTTTTTCACCAGAACCAAGGGGGCTGCCCAGGGGCTACAGCTATCTCTAATGACCCCAGCTTCTTTCATTTCTCTTAGCATGCCCTTTGCGTTCTGATAATGTGCAGGGGGTACAGGTCTGTGTCTCTCTTTTATCGGTGGGTGGCTCCCGGTGGGGATGTGGTGTTCTATCCCTTTTACTCTGCCGAAGTCTAGCGGGTGCTTACTAAAGACTCTCTCGTACTCCTGTACCACCCGGTAGACTCCTTGTTTTGGGTGCAGGGGAGTGGAGTCAGCGCCCACATGGAGTTTCTAGCACCAGTCCTCCTTTTGTTTCTGGGAGCCATTATCCTCCACCGGGAGAGATGGAGGCAAGGGCTCCACGACCCTGAGAGCATTGTGTTCGACAGCAAACAATTTGGCTAATGTAGCGTTCTGGGGCAAATGTACCTCCCTTTCCCCAATGTTTAAGACCCGGACGGGCACCCTTCCATGGCAGACATCAACCACCCCCCGGGCTGTCAAAATGGTGGGCCTGCTGTCTGAGTACACGGGTTCTACCATGGCTTGGTAGTCTCTCCCTCTTAACCCGATTGCAGTCCGAAACCAGATCATCATTTCACTTTTGGGAGGCATGGCAATGGGGAACGGGTCGCTCATCCTCACGCTACCGATCTCACCACCAGACAGTTCTACCTGTTGCAGTCTCATCAGGGCTTTTATCTCCTTGTTGAGGACTCTCTGTTGGCTGGAACTAGCATTCACCACCAACTGTTGTAGAATTACAATTACCTCTGAAAGACAATTTTCAATCACGTTAGTACCCACAGTTATTTTAGGGTGACTTTCACGACGGTCAATGTCCACAATAATTACTCCCTGTGCCGGTAGTTCAACTTTACCAATTTTAATGGTCATCTTCTTGAACCCCATCTACGGCACGGGTAAGCCATTACTGGCGATGATGCTCAAGTTACTGTCTGGATACCGTGTGATATCAGCATCAGTCCAATACTGCTTAAAAAGTACATAAGGGATAGTGGTTACTTGCGACCCAGTATCCAGCAAGGCGCTCATGGGGATACCGTCCAGCACCACGGGTAAAACCGGGCGCCCCCCAACGTACGTATGTCAAAGGTACCTCGCAGCGGGGCCAGAATGTCCTTCACAGTCCTTTTCTGCTCAGCGGGCCACGACTTTACCTCCCGCTGGGCTGCGCCAGTTAACTGCCCCGTCAGTATGCTGACCTTCTGTTCCTCTGTCAGGGGGTAAACTTGGAACAAACTGTACAGCCTTTCCTTAAAATCAGTCAGGGCATAGGGCTCCCCTGAATACTTAGGCAGCCAGGCCGCTCCAGGGATGTAAGGCAGGGAAAATGGCATCACCGCTGCTGCAGCGGCACTGGTGGTAGTGGGCGCCTCCGTGTCTGACATCTTCCTCCCCCCTAGTTAAGCGTACCTTCCGACGATCCTCTTCTGTAGGCCGCGGCACCGCTGATGCTGCTCTGGACGAGGACCTTGCGTCGCGTCCTGGTGACGTCAGCGTCACTCTCTCTCCCTTCCAGGACCTTGCGCAGCGTCGGTGCGTGGGGCGGAACTTCACATCTCGCCTGGTTTGGACGTCCACGCCCCTCTTCTTCCCGCGCGGAGTCCTGAAGATGGCGTCCGATGGCGGGAAAGCGGCTGAAGATGGCGGGAACCGACGGAAGATGGCGGGAGACGGCTGGAAATGGCAGGAAACGGCTCCGGATGGCGGGAAACCTCTTTTCAGGTGCATGTACAGTCTCTTTCAGGCACGCAATACCCGTTTGTGGCGGGTTGGTTACTATCCTGCCGACTACGCCAAAGCTGACTCACCCCCTGGGCGGTGGGGCACTCGGATCCGGGCAATAGGGGAACGATGGGGGTAGTAGTGGCAACCCAGTTCCCTGGCTCAGGGTGGTTAGGCCAGTGGTAGTCTGCTAGGTGCTGTTGTTAACGTCCGACTACGCCACCCGTGGATTTGCGGTCATTAGGAACCGCCGCTGCAGGGCAGACCGCTGGGGCTGATGGTGTATGCAGCTGAGGTGGTGTGACTCCCCACGGGAAGAGTGCAGCCCCAGGGCAGTGTAGTGGATGGTGGGAGTGATGGTAGTGAGAGTCCCAGTGCTGATAGTGCTCACTAGCATTTAGGGTACAGCGACTAGCTGGGTTTACAGGCAGTGCAGGCAGCTGTCTGCGGGTCCTTTGGTTTACCGCAGGCATGGCAGGCTCACTGTCAGCAGAGGGTTGACTCTTCTGGACTGCTGGCATGGGTTCTTCTGCCTCCGGGGCTGCTTGTTCCTCTTGTTCTTCCCTCCTGTAGGTTCCCGCCGGGTTGGTTGAAGGAAGTGTAGGACGGGTACCACTATTGCATCGTTTATCCGAGTCCATGACCGGGGAAACTCTCCAAGAACTGTGCTGATCATTTCTTCCTTGTCCTCTGCGGGTTCAAGGTCATCTTGATCTTCTCCTGCACTCTGTAGTTGCTCAGGGCACCGTTTTAGGTGGTCTCTGGAGACAGTGCTAGTGGTTTCTCCTCCATCCTTGGTAATTACACATACCTTCGAGTTGTTGTGGTCGGACTGCAGTTCTGTGTATGAGTCGCTCTCCCACTGGTCATCTAGCTTGTGAAGCCTTCTCTTCCGCTTCAGGACCTGCTCACCAGGTTCCAGGGGACAAGCAGGGGCGTGTTGGCTGAAGAGCCTCTCTTGCTTTTCTCTCGCTTGAGCCAGACTCCTCTCCACACTCTGCTGTACCTTCTTGTACTGTAGCCGCCGTTCCGTATCCCAGTCCGCGTCTGGGGAGGTGTCCTCGGGTGTCAGGACTCCCATCTCCAGGTCTACCGGCAGCTTACCTGGTCTTGCTCGCATCAGGTAAGCCGGGGTGCAATTTGTAGCATTCACCGGGATATGGTTGTATAAGTCTATCAGGTCTGGCAGCTTCTCCGGCCATAGGCTGCCTTCTTCCAGGGGCAACGTCTTGAGGAGATCAATGATATTATTCATTTTCTCACACAGCCCACTGGTTTGCGGGTGGTAAGGCGTTGTCCTAATCTTCTTACAGCCGTAGAGGTTGCAGAACTCCTGGAAGACTTCAGCCTCAAACGCTGGACCTTGATCTGTCAAGACCTGTTCCGGATATCCGTGGGGACGGCAGAAGTGCTGTTGGAAGGCTCTGCCCGCTGTTTGGGCTGTCAAGTCTTTAACAGGAACCACCACCAGGAACCGGGAGTAATGGTCCACAATCGTGAGGGCATAGATGTAGCTGGACCGGCTTGGAGCCAACTTCACATGGTCTAGCGCTACCAGCTCCAGAGGCTGCCTGGTAATGATGGGCCTCAATGGAGTCTTCTGGCTGGCACGGTCCTTCCTTCTGAGGTTACATGGGCTGCAATCTCTGCACCATCTTTCTATGGCCCCTCTCATTCCTATCCAGAAGAACCGCTCCCGTAACAGGAACTCCAGTTTCTTCCACCCAAAGTGTCCTGCTCTGTCATGGTAGGCCTCCAGGACCATAGCCGCATCTCGCCTGGGAACTACTACTTGCCAGGTCAACTCGTGTGTCCGGTGATTGACAAGCCTTCTGCACAGTTTACCTTCGCAGAGAAATAGTCTGCTCTTCTCCTTCCACAGCTGCTTAGCTTCCTCAGGGGCATCCGGATCGGGATAGGCATCTGCCTGAGTCAGCATTTCCTTCACCAAGCGAACTGCAGGGTCACTATCCTGCGTTTAAGCCCAGCCGTGGTGAGGTAATGGATTGAACATGACGGTGGTCGAGTCTTTGTCTCTTACACGGTGGGAGTACTGAGTGGCCCCATACCGGTGGAATGCAGGGAGCTCTATTTCCTCCAGCTCGTCTGGATCTTCTCCCTCATCGGGCAAGTGGGGCATTCTCAATAGGGCATCTGCATTGACATTGGCTCGGCCTGCCCGGTACCTGATGGTGAAGTCATAGTTTGCTAGCCGGGCTATCCACTGCTGCTCTAGGGCACCAAGTCTCGCAGTGTCCAGGTGCGTCAACGGATTGTTGTCCGTGTACACAGTGAACTTCGCTGAGGCCAGGTAATGCTTGAAGCGTTCCGTTACGGCCCACACCACTGCCAAGAACTCCAGCTTAAAGGAGCTGTAATTCTCCGGGTTTCTCTCGGTGGGCTTCAGCTTCCGGCTGGCGTACGCAATCACCCTTTCTCTGCCCTGTTGGTTCTGTGACAGTACGGCTCCCAGCCCCACATTACTGGCGTCCGTGTGGAGGATAAAAGGCTGGCAATAATCTGGGTAGGCCAGGATCTCATCCCCCGTGAGGGTCATCTTCAGCTGTCGGAAGGACTCTTCTTCCGGCTTGTCCCACTTGAAGGGTGGCTTTTGGCTTCTGGTCTTAGATTGTCCTATAAGGAGGTCCTGCCTAGGGGCTGCCATCTTGGTGAACCCGGGGATGAACCTTCGGTAGTAGCCTACCAACCTGAGGAACTGCCTCACTTCTTTTATGTTAGAGGGGCTTGGCCTGTTCTTTATTGCCGTGATTTTGTCAGGGTTGGGGGCTACTCCTTCTGCACTCACCACGTGTCCCAGGTACTGTACCTTCGGCTTTAACAGATGGCACTTGGAGGGTTTCACTTTCATGCCAAAGCCTGCCAGGGCCTTGAACACCTCGGCCAGGTGCTTTAGATGGTCCTCGTAAGTCTTCGAATAGACAATAACATCGTCCAGGTAGAGTAGGACTGTTTCAAAATTCCTATGTCCTAGGCAGCATTCCATCAGCCTCTGGAAGGTCCCTGGTGCGTTGCAGAGCCCGAACGGCATACGGTTGAATTCACTGAGTCCCATCGGGGTGGTGAAGGCGGTCTTCTCCTTGTCAACCTCTGCCACAGGAACCTGCCAGTACCTGCTAGTAAGATCCAAAGTAGAGAAGAAGTTAGCTGATTTTAGTGCGGCTAAAGACTCCTCTATCCTAGGTAATGGGTACGTGTCTTTATGGGCGATACGATTGACCTTTCTATAGTCCACGCACATTCTCATGGCACCGTCTTTCTTTTTTACCAAAACTAAGGGAGCTGCCCAGGGGCTACAGCTATCTCTAATGACCCCAGCTTCTTTAATTTCTCTCAGCATGCCCTTTGCGTTCTGATAATGTGCAGGGGGTACAGGTCTGTGTCTCTCTTTTATTGGTGGGTGGCTCCCCGTGGGAATGTGGTGTTCCACTCCCTTTACTCGGCCGAAGTCTAGCGGGTGCTTACTAAAGATTCTCTCGTACTCCTGAACCGCCCGGTAGACTCCTTGTTTTTGGTGCAGGGGAGTGGAGTCAGCACCCGCATGGAGTTTCTGGCACCAGTCCTCCTTGTGTTTCTGGGTGCCATTATCCTCCACCGGGAGAGATGGAGGCAAGGGCTCCACGACCCTGAGAGCATTGTGTTCGACAGCAAACAATTTGGCTAATGTAGCGTTCTGGGGCAAATGTACCTCCCTTTCCCCAATGTTTAAGACCCGGATGGGCACCCTTCCATGGCAGACATCAACCACCCCCCGGGCTGTCAAAATGGTGGGCCTGCTGTCTGAGTACACGGGTTCTACCATGGCTTGGTAGTCTCTCCCTCTTAACCCGATTGCAGTCCGAAACCAGATCATCATTTCACTTTTGGGAGGCATGGCAATGGGGAACGGGTCGCTCATCCTCACGCTACCGATCTCACCACCAGACAGTTCTACCTGTTGCCGTCTCATCAGGGCTCTTATCTCTTTCTGGAGGACCCTCTGTTGGCTGGAGCTAGCATTCATCGCCACCTGCTGCAAAATTACAATTACTTCTGAAAGACAATTTTCAATCACGTTAGTACCCAAGGCTATTTTAGGGTGACTTTCTTGACGGTCAATGTCCACAATAGTCACTCCCTGTGCCGGCAGTTCAACCTTACCAATCTTGATGGTCATCTCTCTGAACCCCACCTGCGGTACGGGTTGACCATTGCTGGTGATGATGCTCAAGTCATCGTCTGGATAACGGGTTATATCAGTGTCACTCCAGTACTGCTTGAAAAGTACATAGGGGATGGTAGTCACTTGGGAACCGGTGTCCAGCACTGCACTCATGGGGATACCGTCCAGCACTACGGGTAAAACCGGGCGTCCCCCTACGTACTTATCACGCCAATTAGACGGGCCTGGTGACCTTATGCCTGGGGGTTAGCCCTCTGCCCCAGGTCGGACCCATTTAAAGTACAGTACCTGGCTATGTGTCCCGGCTGGCTGCAACGGCGGCAAATCGGCTGTCCATCCTCAGTGTAACGGTCGGCGGGCCTCCCTCTGAACGACGGGATCCTCCTCCGTCGACGCCACGGGACATACTCCGGACTGGAAGCCAGCTTGATTGGTCCTGACGGGTCCACCTGTAACGACTGTACGGTCCTGGTCAATGCAGCAACACTCTTTATTAGTTCTTGGACCTGATGGTGCAGGTTTGCAGGCGGGGATGGGTTTAGGGCCTGCGCATCAGCCCCACAAGGTCTGCAGGGTAGGGCGCTGTCCCCTGGTGGTAAGTGATGGCAGGGCGCTGGGAAGCTACAGTGCCACCTGGTGCGGGTTCTCGGAGCACCCGGATGGCCCTATGTTTAAACTGTGCAAAAGTCAAATCGGGCTTCTGTAGGGCCATGAGGCTCAGCTGGGTTCTGTGGGCGCTGGACAGCAGACCTTCTATGAACTGTTCGGTCAATAGTTTATCTGTATCCTGCACGCTGCCAGGGTCAGCTTGTTTGATTGCTCTCAGGGCTTCTTGCAAGTTTAAGGCATAGTCTCTGATACTATCTTGGGCTCGCTGCTTACATCCATAGAACCGCATTTTTATTTCTGCTGAGGTTCGGGTATCAAAGGTGTCCCGTAGACGGGTCAGCACCCCCCTTACAGTCCTTTTCTCCTCCGCTGTCCAAGACTTTACCTCCCGCTGGGCTGCACCAGTTAACTGCCCTATCAGGATGCTTACTTTCTGTTCTTCTGTCAGGGGATAAACTTTGAACAAGCTATACAGCCTTTCTTTAAAGTCACCCAAGGTATGCGACTCGCCGGCATACTGTGGCAGCCAGGCCGCTCCGGGGATATAGGGCATGGAAAACGGCATCACAGCTGCAGCGGCTACGCTGGTGGTAGAGGGTCCCTCCGCGTCCGACATCTTCCTCCCCCCTAGTTAACCGTGGCCTACCTTCCGGCGATCCTCTTCTGTAGGCCGCGGCTCCGCTCGCGATGCTTCCAGGACCTTGCGCAGCGTCTCAGCGTAGGGCGGGGCTTCAGGTCTCGCGCGTTTTTTGACGTCCACGCCCCTCTTCTTCCCGCGCGGCGTCCTGAAGATGGCACCCGATGGCGGGAAACGGCTCCGGATGGCGGGAAATGGCCCCGAATAGCGGGAAACTTCACTCAGGTATGTATAAAGTCTTTTTCAGGTACGCAATACCCGTTTGTGGCGGGTTGGTCACAATCCTGCCGACTACGCCAAAGCTGACTCGCCCCCCTGAGCCGTGGGGTACTCGGAACCGGGCTTCTTTACGATGCTGGGGGTAGTAGTGGCAACCTGATCCCGTGGCTCAGGGTGGTCAGACCAAATTGTGGCAGTCTATTTATAGATTTGTGAATATCCGACTACGCCACCCGTGGATTGCGGTCAGGGATAACCGCCGCTGCGAGGCAGACCGCTGAGGCTGATGTTGGTGTGCAGCACAGGGGTAAGATAACTCCCCACAGGAAGAGTGTAGCCTCAGGGCAGTGTAGGTGGATGCTAGGGGTGATAGTGCCAGCCGCAATAGTAAAAGTTCAGAGCCCGTTTCAAAACAGTTCTGAGTCTTTATTGTAGATGTTATTAACGACCCAACAGTAGTACCGGTTAGGAATGGGCCTGGGTATCTGAGAGCATTCGGGCGAGCCCCACTGGTCAGGGTGAGTGTGTAGGCCTACCGTTCTCTCTATGCTCTTTCTGACTATCCCCCTCTTCGTGGTGAAATAGCCCACGTCCCTGAGCTGTCCGTGTACTTCTCGCCTGTATGGCTTGCGACTCGGGCCTTGGGTACCTTTTGCTTTCTCCTCGCTGTACTGGTCCCTCTGTGTGGCGGAGCCTCCAGGTTTCTTAGGCCAAGGGACCTGAAATCCCTCGCGGGTTGGTTCTCTGCTGCTGGGCTTTTAACCCTGACAGCCTCGGACCCCAATGTCCGGTTGTGTGATTCTCTCAGCAGGACCGGCTCTCGTCGCCTCTGTCCCTGGCTCGCAGTCTCTCCTCTGCTTCACGGACTCCTCAGCTGCTGCTGACCTGTCCCTTTTCTCTGAGAACCCTTCTGGTCACTTCAGAAGTGGGTTCTGGTTTCTCTAACCCTGCCCCAGTTCCAGCTTTTATAGGGCAGCCAGCTCCCCCTACTGGCCTGGGACAGGAGATGCTGCATGCTAATGGTCCCTAACCAGGGAACCTCCCTCCTGCTCTCAGACACAGATTATTGTTTGTGGCATCCAGGCCTGGGGTGACTACCCTCTGCTGCTCACAAATTCTTCCCAACATTTGTAACATTGAGTTCCAATGCGTGGTGACATCGCACACCAGTCGATGAGCTGGAAGCTGCAAACGCTGCTGAAGCACGGCGAGGGTGGCGGAAGCTGTAGGTGACTTTTGGAAATGGGCACACACGCGATGTACTTTCACAAGCAGATCAGGCAGATCTGGGTATGTTCTGAGAAACTGCGGAACCACTAGGTTGAGCACATAGGCTAGGCATGGTATGTGTGCAAGCTTGCCTAGCTTCAGAGTGGCCACCAGGTTCCGGCCATTGTCACACATGACTATGCCTGGCTGTAGGTTCAGCGGTGACAGCCACAGATCTGCCTGCTCTATTACAGCTGTCAACAACTCTGCAGCAGTGTGCAGTTTGTCGTCTAAGCAGATAAGCTTCAGCAGAACCTGTTGCTGCTTGGCCAAGGCAGTGCTACAGTGGTTCCAGTTTCTGACTGATGTGGTCATTCCAGAGATGGAGGCTGAAGAAGAGAAGGAGGTGCAGGAGCTGTGTTACGGATCCGGGTGGTGGAACCTCTGTGCTGCGGTGCAAGGAGGGAACCAGAGGGGCGTAACTAAGCATCAACTCGGACCGACCTAGGTCGTACGGCGGCTAACGACTGCGTGACCAGGGAGGGACCGAGCAGAGGGACCAGGTGCTACTGTGGGGATGACCTTGTAAGAGAGCAGGTGACTCCCTTGGGTCAGATAGCTGAGACTGACCGATACTGCGGATGGGCACAGCAGGCAGGCTGACCAGTGATCCGGATAGATGGACTGGCAGAGACAGCAGGCGACAGGCGGGAGCCTCTAGGTAGGCTGTCAGGTGGTCACGGCAAGTGACGGGAAGGAGCCTCCAGGTAGGCTGACAGGTGGTCACGGCAAGTGACAGGCAGGAGCCTCTAGGTAGGCTGTCAGGTGGTCATGGCAAGTGACGGGAAGGAGCCTCAAGGTAGGCTGACAGGTGGTCATGGCAAGTGACAGGCAGGAGCCTCTCCGAGCGGTCCTAGACTCTGGAGTTTCCCGGCTTCACCGGGCAAGAACGGATCAGGTGCTCCTTACTACCACAGTAGAAACAGCTCCCCTCGGCTCGGCGTGTCTCTTGGCGAGATTTGACCATCTTGGTCTGGTCGATCTGCATAGGTTCGGGCAAGCATGCCCGGGGAATTGCTGATTGGGAAGCTGGTTTCTGGAAAACAGGAGCAAGACAAGGAAATCCTCTCTCCCGGGTAGACTCCTTAGCACGTTTTAGGAAACAAATGTCAATCCGGGTTGCTAGTGACACCAGGTCATCCAGGGTCGTAGGAATGTCCCGGCCGGCTAACTCGTCCTTAATCCGACCAGAAAGACGCTCCCAGAAGATGGCCACCAGGGCCTCGTTGTCCCAGGCAAGCTCAGAAGCGAGGGTATGGAACCGTATGGCATATTAGCCCACGGTGAGACTCCCTTGGCGGAGACGTAGCAGAGAGGAGGCAGAAGAGGATTTTCGTCCAGGTTCATTGAAGACTTTCCGGAAAGCAGCGAGGAAAGACGATAGATTGGACACCAGGGGATCCCCTCTCTCCCACAGGGGATTTAGCCATGCCAGTGCTTCTCCAGTGAGATGGGACATGATGAATGCCACCTTGGCCCGGTCGGAGATGAACTGGTGTGCCAAGAGTTCAAAGTGCAGGGTGCACTGGTTAATGAAACCTCGAGCTAAAGCGGGGTTGCCAGCAAAACGTGGAGGTGCCGAGAGCCGGGGTCCATAGCCGGACACCATAATAGGACTGGGTTGCGGTGCCGTGGAAGCAGGCGCCGCTTGACCAGAGACGGACCCAGACGGGTCGGACAATGTGCCTTGGCGAGAGTTAACAGACCGCAGAAAGGACAAGACCGACTCCTGTTGAACTCTCTGACGTAAGACCTCCTGGTGCAGGTCGGAGAATGCGGGGGTCTGGGTGCCACCGGGTTCCATGGCCCGAGCAAACTGTTACGGATCTGGGTGGTGGAACCTCTGTGCTGCGGTGCAAGGAGGGACCCAGAGGGACGTAACTAAGTATCAACTCGGACCGACCTAGGGCGTACGGCGGCTAACGACTCCGTGACCAGGGAGGGACCGAGCAGAGGGACCAGGTGCTACTCTGGGGACGACCTTGTAAGAAAGCAGGTGACTCCCTCGGGTCAGATGGCTGAGACTGACCGATACTGCAGATGGGCACAGCAGGCAGGCTGACAAGAGATCCGGGTAGATGGACTGGCATAGACAGCAGGCGACAGGCGGGAGCCTCTAGGTAGGCTGTCAGGTGGTCACGGCAAGTGACGGGAAGGAGCCTCCAGGTAGGCTGACTGGTGGTCATGGCAAGTGACAGGCAGGAGCCTCTAGGTAGGCTGTCAGGTGGTCATGGCAAGTGACGGGAAGGAGCCTCCAGGTAGGCTGACAGGTGGTCACGGCAAGTGACAGGTAGGAGCCTCTAGGTAGGCTGTCAGGTGGTCACGGCAAGTGACAGGTGGGAGCCTCTAGGTAGGCTGTCAGGTGGTCACGGCAAGTGACGGGCAGGAGCCTCCAGGTAGGCTGACAGGTAACAGGCAGGTGCTTCCAGGTAAGCAGGCGGGCAAAGCCCATAGACAGACTGGCGGACTGAACGGAAGACAGACTGTCGGGCTGGAGAGTAGTCAGGCTGGTGGACAGGACTGATAGTCAGGCTGGCGGGCAGGACTAGTAGTCAGGCTAGCAGCGGGACCTGAGGGCTGAAGCAGAGGTAAGTACACTGTGCATCAACTATTGCTCGGGCACCTCCATATTGGAGGAGGTGCTTTAAATATGGGATGACCTCCGGCAATTGGCCGGGGACTCCTTAGGGCGGCGCGCGCGGCCCCTTGAAGTGGAAGGGAGCGCGCGCGCGCCCTAAGCACAGTGCCCGGGAAGCTGCGCGCGCCGGCAGAAGCAGGAAGAGGAGCGCTGGAGGACGCCGGGCGGGGAGCACGGCGGTGAGAGGGACGGTGTCTCTGCCTGGCAGGGGGCAGAGATGCCGATGCTACAAGCTGTAACATGTGGAGGTAATCCTGACTGACCCAGGGCCCGCAATCATCGGCGTCGGGAGGACGTGTTCCGTCCCAGGGTGCAACTGGGTCCCGACTTCCACTATATTAAGGTAGTGTGCCATCAGCAAGATGTACCGTCACTGGCCACAAGCACTTGTCCACGTGTCCGTGGCTAGGTGGACCTTCCCAGTAACTGTGTTGTTGAGGGCACAGGTAATGTTCTGAGACATGTACCTTGTACTTGTGTAAGGTGGGGACGGCACACCGGGAGAAATGGTGGCGGCTGTGGACTGAGTACCAAGGGATGGCCGCAGCCATGAGGTTACAGAAAGATTCCATCTCCACAAGCCTAAAATACAACATTTCAAGTGCAAGCAGTGTAGAAATGTAGCAGTTTAGCGCTGTTGACTGTGGGGGGTTGGCTGCCTATTTGCACTTGCGTTCCAATGACTGGGGTAGGGACAACTGAACGCTGCGCTGGGACAAGTACGTGGACGTGGTTGCTGATGGTGGTGGTTGCAACGCCAGGTGCAGGGTGGGAGACATATTCACCTGCGCCGTGGACAGGGGATTGGCATACCTGCGCAACAGCAGAACAGACAGTGGTGTCACCCTCAGACACTGTTCCTGGACCCTGGCGTTTGGCCCAACTAGTCGGGTGCTTTGCTGTCATGTGCCTGAGTATGCTGGTGGCGGTCAGGCTGAAAGTTTTGCTGCCCCTGCTGATTCTGGCATGGCAGATGTTGCAAATGGCCTTTTTGGGGTTATCTGGACAGTCTGTAAAAAATAGCCAGACTCTGGAAGACCTAACAGTTGGACTGGCAACTTCCCTTATGTTGGTGTTTCGGGGAACATTTGCCCGCCTTGTGTCTGTGGTCACCCCACTGCTTGTTCCTGCCTGTTATGGTGCTACGCCTCCCTCCCCCTCTGTGCTGCAGTCCTCGCTATGCATGTCACCTTGCTAGGTTGGGTCAGTGACTTCATCGTCCACCATCTCGTCTTCCACGTACACACCCTAAGCCTCCTCCTGACTTGCTGCCAATTGTGTCTCATTATCATCATCCACCTCTTGTGACAGTAATTGCACTTTCCCACTGTCGCTTTTGTTTGACCTTGGCTGCTCAAATATTTGGGCATTGCTGCATGCAATCTCCTCTTGCCCCGCTTGAGGCCGGGCGAGAGGCCTGAATCTATAAATGGAAAAGTGAACATCTCTTTGGAGCGTCCAAGTGTGGGATCACTTGTCTCTGGGCACTCGGCATGGTGGGAGGAAGGAGGATCAGGGTGAAGAATATGTGGTCCAGTCTCACGGCTACTGAGACTGGACCGTGTGGAAGACAGGGTGATGGTGGTGGTGGGAAACTGACTGGAAGCATTATCTGCTGTCCAATCAACAACCTTTTCACACTGCATTGGCTTAAAGAGTGGTGTTCCGCAGCCCCCTAGAAATTGGGATAGGAAGGTAGTTCGACATGATGTGGGTATTTGTTGTGCTCCCTCAGCAGGCAAAGCTTCATCTTGCCTGTGGCCTCGGCCTCTGCGTGAACCATCAGCATCATGTCCACTTCCCCATTATAAATGGAGTGTACTATTTGGCAAGCTCCAAAAAATGTGACGATTATTACGGCAGTAATATCAGATCACGTCTGATAACCACGGTTTTAGGCAGTGGCATTAGAGATATAAGTAATCAGGATTAAGAGCAAAAAAAAAAAGTTAGCCCTGATATTGAGGGCTATGGATATCGGTAACAGCAGCAGACAGAACATGCAATGGACCCTATTCTGCTACATACACTGCCCACAAACCCTGCCTGCCTAACTCCTGCTATCACCAGGAATAATATATGTAGCTGGATTAGTCCTTTATAAGGACTGTTAGTTCAGATGTATAAATATATATTGCTGTGAATGTGGAATATCCATACCTAACTAATAAACCACCAATTCTCTCCTGTCTGAAGGGTAGACTGTGACGAGCATAGGGTGCTGCATTACAGTGAGTGGCAGACAATCCCCGCATGTTTATTCGCTGTTAAAACAGCATCAAACATGCAAAGCAGGGACTTGAGCTCCCGCCCGAGCATCACAGAAGTACTCGCCGAACATCTCAATCAGTGAGATGCTCGAGCGAGTACAGAGCAGAAGCGAGCACGCTCGCTCATCACTACTCCCCACCAAAGTTTTTATCCTCTTAATATACTGCAATTATATTATACAGCACTGTGTACTTACAATTGCTCGTTTTGCCTTACTACCCTGCTAATACTTCTCTTTTCTCTGCTCTATGTAGGAACAGGAAGTTTATTGTCCCTGCAGAAATCATTCCTCTCTTCAACTCCTGTCCTGACCCTGCTGCTCCGCTTCTCCCTGCCATTGACTTTTGCAGTGAATGATGAGTCATACAGGGAAAAAATGACCTCCTGTTAATATGTAGATCTTAGAAGGATTCAGCTAGTCTGTTTTTAATCACGTGATGTCATAAACCTAATGGAAAAGAGAAGAAATATCTGGGTAGATAAGTAAAATGAGCAATTGTAAGTACACAGTGCTGTATAATATGATGATTGCAATATATTAAGAGGATAAACATTTTGATGGGAGGAGGGCTTCTTTAAATAAATAAGTTCTTTGGTACTTTTCCAATCCCATCAATTTAGGGACAGCATTGGTGTCCAGGTAATGGAAAAATACGGTACTTATATTTCAAACCCTATCTATACTGAAACCCTATGGAGGATTCATCTGTATTTGTAACATTCTGTAATCAGCATAACATGGTGCCAGAAGTGTGAACTATGACATTAGACATCAAATTGTAATATTCAACACACCTACAGAAATTGTTGACACAAAGGCGTCAACAAAAGACTTTTAAAAATTAGCAATTTTTTCTCCTCACCCATGACAGCACACCTTGTTAGAGGGATCTGACGCGCCCCCAGGGCCGTGGGGTACTCGGCAGCCGGGCCTCCGGTTGCCATGGGATATCACGGTAGCTGGCCCGGTCCGTGACCCAGGGCGGTCAGTAAAAAGGGGAAAATTTATAGGGGATTTAAGTGTTCATGACGCCACCTGTGGATTGCGGCTAGAGGGATCCGCCGCTGCGGAACAGTCCTCTGGAGCAGGTGGTACGGCAGCAGGGATGGTGTGGCTCTCCACAGGTAGAGCTAGCTCCAGGGCAGTGTAGGTAAATGGTGGTTGCACTGGGCGTTGTAGTACAGGGAGGGAATGATGGCGCGGATGAAATAATGGACAGAGGCGGTGCAGTGCAGTCATCCGAGTCTTTACTTACAGTTCTTTAGCTCCTCAGGGTGCACTGTCAGCTTACAGCCTCCCGCGTCGCGCTGCATTCACCAGGCGGGGGTTCAGTGCTTCCTCAGGTAGATCAGGGGTACCTGGCAGAACCCCACTTTCACATGTTCCTATTTAGACCGTCTTCACACTGGATCTTTCTCCCTCCTGCCCTGCGCTGCCCACTCTCAATCCCGCTCGGGTGCTCTGAAGTCCCTCCTGTGCGTCGGATCCCAGACCTGCTTGACCCTCCTGGGGATTAGAATGCGGCTTATGATCCCTCTGTCTTCTGACAGATTCGGGGCGTACGGGTGCCGTCCTCCACTCGCTGTACCCCCTAGGATCCCTTTTTAGAATGGAGCCTACTCCCTGCTCCCCTCCTGGGCCTCTGTCACTAGGCCCCCGTGTGGAGCTGAGCTCCTACTGAGACTCTGCTCCCGGACTGTTCTTCTGAACTGTCCTGAGCTGTTCTTCTGAACTGCTCTCCTCTACTCGACCCGCCACCCTAAGATGGCTTCCCTATATATACTCCTACCAAATTGCTCCCCCTAACTACTTCCTCCACCCACACCCACTACTGGTTCCCCCTACCTTTGGGTTCCCCCCACTCCAGCCAGGGTCAGGGCTCAGCAGGAAACATACATTGCATCTTGCCCTTCCAGCCGGCCTGGAGCAGTGTAGTGTTGGATGCAGGTGTTGGGGTTCCGGGCAGCACTCCCTCCTTACCTGAGAGAAGGAAACACCACACCTCTGGGTGAGGTGCAGTACCTCTGTGGTGACTGAACCCTCAGGGGCGCCACACTCCCCCCTGGTAAAACACAACACGTCCGCGGGCTGGAACAGAGTAAAACAGGGATATTTAACATGCAAAATTTTAAGAATGCATTCGCATATAAGATTATAAAACTTTCTTCCCTTTATGGGAGGCACATTACTTTAACGTTGCTGGTTACATTTTTCAAACATTATAAAACACTTTTCATAAACGTTTCCTGTAATAGGTTACAGTTCATACTGTAACCGGATGTCTATTTTACTTTAAAACAGGTGCAACAAGTAGCAGCATGAGGGACCCGTCCGCAAACCCTCAACGTAAGCCCTGGGCGTGGCTGCAGAGCATGGGTGATCCTGGAGTCGGACCACGGCTTCCGCCACGCCAAACGGGTGTTTGTTCTGTGGTCATGGTTACTAATATAAAACCAATAGGGTGCACTTTAAGAAGTGCAGAACTATTTACAAAGTCAGTCTCTGGCTGTTCATAGTCCCCAGGCTGGACTCTATATACCCAGAAGGGTAATCCTATAAAAACTCACTGCAAACCATATAATTACACTCTAGGAAAACATTATTTCAACTGCACCCTTCTGGGCGACTATTTACAGTTTCAGTGCCACTTGCTAAACTAATAGTGGGGTCCGCGCCTGGGGTACGGCTGATTTTTACCTGACCCAGCCGAGTCATACGGTATGTCCTGCGGGGGGGTGTCCTCGATGACGCGGTACACTTGCAGGGCGTACCACCCGCGCTCCCTGTGGTGTCTTTTAGATATTTCTCCCTCCAGGGTGAGGGGGGTCTCTTGTCGCTGCAGCATGCCAGAGGCAGAGGCTTGGTCCTGGCGTCCGTCCATGCTGGCAGCCGGGTGCAGTCTGTCTAGACTGGTTAAGACCACACCCTGTCTCCATTCCTTCTCTCCTCCTCCTCTCCTCTTTCGGGGGCGGTCTCATGGCAATCTGCTGTCGGTCACTCCTAGTGATGGCCTCCCTGCCTTGACGGACACATCTATGCGGACAGTCACAGTTGCAAGGGGCAGGGTATGTTTTTGGCGCCATTCTGGGACCCGGCCCACGATGGGAGGTTCCATATTGTTGTTTTTGATCACGCACATAATGGCGCCCGTTCTTCTGGGGCGGGCGCACATTCAGTAACATAACACAGTTCTTTAGGCACACTTCACCCGCCGATAACAGGCTGGTCACGTATCCTGTTCGTGACGCCAAGACATGACGCGCCCCCAGGGCCGTGGGGTACTCGGCAGCCGGGCCTCCGGTTGCCGAGGGATATCACGGTGGCTGGCCTAGTCCGTGACCCAGGGCGGTCAGTAAAAATGGGAAAATTTATAGGGGATTTAAATGTTCGTGACGCCACCTGTGGATTGCGGCTAGAGGGAGCCGCCACTGCGGAACAGTCCTCTGGAGCTGGTGGTACAGCAGCAGGGATGGTGTGGCTCTCCACAGGTAGAGCTAGCTCCAGGAAGTGTACGTGTAGCGCCCCGAGGGTTCGGCCGCTACAGGGGTATTGCACCTCAACCTGAGGTGTGATATTCCACTCCCGGGTAAGGATGGAGTGTGGACCAAGACTCAGTAAGCTGCATGCATCACACACACCCCATTTCCGAGGGACAGCTCAACGGTGCTCCCACTAGACAGAAGTGCAGGCACGACAGCATCTGTCCCTGGCTGGAGTGGGGAGGGGGGAGGAAAACCCAGTGATGTAGGAGCAGATAGAGGTTGGGTTTCTGGGCATAGGTAGGAGCCCATTGGTTGCAAGTCACCTGGGCTCATGTTCTAGAGGGAGGTATATAAGGTGGGCACCATCTTAGGACAGGGAGTGAGTTCAGAGAAGTTCAGTCAGAAGGAGGAGGGGAGAGGAGCTCGGCCGGAGAGGGCTGACAGGGAGCTGTGGCTCAGTCTGGGCCCAGCTCCATGAGGCAGGCCTGGAGCGAAAGCCAGAAACCGCAGAGAGGAACGGAAACAGCAAGGAACAGGAACAGAAAGGAAAGGAAGAAAGAAACACAACACTAGGAGAGGCCCAGAGACACGAGGGCAGAAGGAACCCCAAAGGCCCAGGAGATTGCGGGTGACGGGTTGGCAGAACAGGGTACCGGATCCCAAGTTGGTGGAGGCGACTTATCCTCAGCCAAGGACTGGCGGTCGTGATCACATCTTGGTGCGACCCCTCACTACACCTACTAGAAAGGCACACCACATAGGGTCAGGGAGGTGAGCAGGAAGCCCTCCCATGAGAAGGCCCGCGGGAGCTGGACAGACATAGTGTCACTGGTGGGGCACAGCCAGAGAAGGGAATAGAAGGGAGCCCTGTGCCACACTCTGGAATTGCCTGAGGGTTGGCCGAGCCCCTTGCCTGGTGGACGCAGCGCGGCTTGGGCAGTCACTACCGATACCGAAGTGATTTGGAATACAAAGAACTGTGAGTAAAGCATTTGAACTGCAACCCCACGTCTCTGTGCTTCATCGCCGCACCAGCACTATTAGTGCTGGGGCGCCCGCACCATCACCCCCACCATCTATTACACTGCCCTGGGGCTGCACTCTTCCCGTGGGGAGTTACACTACCTCAGCTGCATACACCATCAGCCCCAGCGGTCTGCCTTGCAGTGGTGGTTCGCACTGACCGCAATCCACGGGTGGCGTAGTCGGACAATTAACTTAAAACCTTACAAATAGACTGCCACAGGTTTGACCACCCTGAGCCATGGGACCGGGTCGCCGCCACGGAGACTACAAACCCCAGCATTCCCCAGAGACCTGGTTCCGGGTAACCCACTACACGTGTACGCTGGGCCCAGGGGGCGAGTCAACTTTGGCGTAGTCGGCAGGATCGTTACCAGCCCGCCACTAACGGGTATTGCGTGCCTGAAAGAGACTTTGCACTTACCGGAGAGAAGTTTCTCGTCATCCGGAGTCGTTTCCCGCCATCGGACGCCATCTTTGGTCGTTTCCCGCCATCTTCAGCCGTTTTTCCCGCCCCGGCAGAGCGGACTCCATTATGTGCGCACCAAAGGACAGCAGGAGGCCACCTCCCATCGTGGGCCAGGTCCCAGAGTGGCGCCAAAGAAGGAGCCGCCCCCAACAGCTATGAGTGCAGCTGTGGAGATGTCCATCAACGTGGGGGGACTGCCCCTAAAGGTGATTGTCAGCAGGTGGCCCCAAGACCACCCCCCATGGGGGCGGACAGGAAAGAAAACCGTGGGACAGGGTGCGGCCTGGATCAGTCTGGACGTACCGCACCCGGAGATGGAAGGAGCAGCAAACCCCACCAGCACCCTGGCCCGCAGCCTGCTGCAGGCTGAACCACCGTGCAGCCTAACGGAGTTGCTGGCACAGCTGCCCAGAGACCCGGAGTGTGCGTGAGCAGCGCTGGAAGATTTAAATCGGAGGATGGTCCGGGCGCAGCGAGATGTGTTTGCCGGGTGGAAGGAGGAGTTAGCCCAGCAGCATGTAACCCGCCAGCAGGATACATTACCAGGGCAGAGCAGCACGCCTGCCTCCGAGGGCGGTGAAGGTGGACCGGCGGCCGTGGACGGTGCCGCGGAGGAGGCCACAGAGACCGAGGCAGGTAACGGGGACGTCATCACCCCAAGCCCTGAGGCCGCAAACCTGCCCCCGCCTCCCTTTGCGGGACCCGAAGCCCCGGGGACCGTACCTGACACCACGCCTCCACCGCCGCCAGCTAGGCCTCAGTCAACAAGCGACGCTGTCACGCCCCGCCCCGCGCTGTGCCCTTTGAACCCGGGCGCAGTAAAGAGGGAGACGTCACAGGCCGAGACGCAAGGCCTAGTGCACCCGGGCGCCGCTGCCTCACCAGCGCCCCCTACCTTGACTGCACCACTCCCGGGCACGACCAGCAGACGACCACCGGCCTGGTCGCAAGGCCGAGAGCCCCCGGGCGCTGCTCCCCGACTGGGGTCCCCTGCCATACCACCGCTGGGCGGGTGTGGACCTGTTTGCCCATCATACTGGTCCGGATGGACTGCCGCTGGAATGCCCGGCTGAACTGACCAGCGGTCAGCCCTGGAAAACCCAGCCCCCGCGCGAGCCTCTGATACCGGCTCCGGAGCCCGTAGAGGACACCCCGCTCCCGCTAGAAGACGCCCAATTTGATTGGGACCCCACTGGCGAAAATCTAATAGGGTTCCCCCAAGAAACCCGGGCGGACGCAGCCCATCGCCTGGAGTCCTGCCATCAGCAGCTGGCCACCTTCGAGAGAGAGCGGCGGCAGAGACGCATCAGGGAGGAGCGACTCCAAGCCCGGAGCGCAGAACAAAAGCGGAGAGCCCTTCAGGACCCCCACGCCGTCCGCGGTCCCCGAGCCACCGCGACCGTAGTAAAGTTCCAGCTGGAGCACGGCTGGGGCTTCATTAGAGACCCGGAGGCCGCAAACGACGTCTTCGTGACCAGAAGGGACGTCGAGAGTCACCTGCCAGAGGGACATCACGGACGTGACCAGTACCCTGGTGACGTGGTCACTTACACCCGGCACAAAGGAGCCAAAGGACTGTATGCCCTCCACGTCCACCGTTTAACCGAGGAGGAACTGCAGTACCGCCCAGACACTGAGTACCCAGAGGGTCCGGACGGACCTGAAGACTACCCGGAAGAGCAAGGAGCATAAGGAGGACACCGCTACTGAAAAGTGTCAGCGCACAAATGTAAATAGTTACCCGTCAGAGTATAAGAACTGTTATGGGACTGTTACCGGTTTGAAAAGTTGCCCTATTCCCTAAGTTATCTGGCTGGGGACTGAGAACAGCCATCCCCCCTTTCCCTAACCTGGCTGGGGACTGAGGGCAGCCATTCCCCTTCCCAAAACTGGCCGAGGACTGAGAGCGGCCATCCTGTACATAGTTACGCTTCCTAAAGCGCCCCCTACTGGTTTTATAAAAAGACTGCAACGTCTACCTCAGGACGAATTTGCTGGACTGTTGCACCTTTAAGAAGAATGAACACCTGGTCGCAAGTTGCACCGCGGCCAGTACCCAAGAATATGTTTTACTTAAGAATGTTTTATACTGAAAAGTTTAATATGCTGCTAAAAGAGTTTTATAGTATTTTATATGTGTGAAGAAAGTCTTG
Organism: Phyllobates terribilis; assembly: GCF_046119375.1. NCBI lineage: Eukaryota > Metazoa > Chordata > Amphibia > Anura > Dendrobatidae > Phyllobates > Phyllobates terribilis. The sequence continues at coordinate 110,623,814 of NW_027362768.1, read as the reverse complement.
TAATATTTGCTAAAAGAGAAAAAGTGTACCAGTAACGTTAAAAGAGAAAAGTGCCTCCCATAAAGGGATGGGTTAAATGGTTGATGTCTTATATGCGAATGCATTCTAAAAAAAATTTGCATGTTTTTAAATTGTCTTTACTCTTTTCCAGCCCGAGGACGTGCTGTGGTTTACCAGGGGGGAATGAGCGCCCCGAGGGTTCGGTCGCTACAGGGGTATTGCACCTCAACCAGAGGTGATATTCCACTCCCGGGTAAGGATGGAGTGTGGACCAAGACTCAGTAAGCTGCATGCATCACACACACCCCATTTCCGAGGGACAGCTCAACGGTGCTCCCACTAGACAGAAGTGCAGGCACGACAGCATCTGTCCCTGGCTGGAGTGGGGAGGGGGGAGGAAAACCCAGTGATGTAGGAGCAGATAGAGGTTGGGTTTCTGGGCATAGGTAGGAGCCCATTAGTTGCAAGTCATCTGGGCTCATGTTCTAGAGGGAGGTATATAAGGTGGGCACCATCTTAGGACAGGGAGTGAGTTCAGAGAAGTTCAGTCAGAAGGAGGAGGGGAGAGGAGCTCGGCCGGAGAGGGCTGACAGGGAGCTGTGGCTCAGTCTGGGCCCAGCTCCATGAGGCAGGCCTGGAGCGAAAGCCAGAAACCGCAGAGAGGAACGGAAACAGCAAGGAACAGGAACAGAAAGGAAAGGAAGAAAGAAACACAACACTAGGAGAGGCCCAGAGACACGAGGGCAGAAGGAACCCCAAAGGCCCAGGAGATTGCGGGTGACGGGTTGGCAGAACAAGGTACTGGATCCCAAGTTGGTGGAGGTGACTAATCCTCAGCCAAGGACCGGCGGTCGTGATCACATCTTGGTGCGACCCCTCACTACACCTACTAGAAAGGCACACCACATAGGGTCAGGGAGGTGAGCAGGAAGCCCTCCCAAGAGAAGGCCCGCGGGAGCTGGACAGACGTAGTGTCAGTGGTGGGGCACGGCCAGAGAAGGGAATAGAAGTGCCACACTCTGGAATTGCCTGGGGGTTGGCCGAGCCCCTTGCCTGGTGGACGCTGCCCGGCTTGGGCAGTCACTACCGATACCGAAGTGATTTGGAATATAAAGAACTGTGAGTAAAGCATTTGAACTGCAACCCCACGTCTCTGTGCTTCATCGCCGCACCAGCACTATTAGTGCTGGGGCGCCCGCACTATCACCCCCACCATCTATTACACTGCCCTGGGGCTGCACTCTTCCCGTGGGGAGTTACACTACCTCAGCTGCATACACCATCAGCCCCAGCGGTCTGCCTTGCAGCGGCGGTTCGCACTGACCGCAATCCACGGGTGGCGTAGTCGGACAATTAACTTAAAACCTTACAAATAGACTGCCATAGGTTTAACCACCCTGAGCCACGGGACCGGGTCGCCGCCACGGAGACTACAAACCCCAGCATTCCCCAGAGACCTGGTTCCGGGTAACCCACTACACGTGTACGCTGGGCCCAGGGGGCGAGTCATACGTAAATGGTGGTTGTGCTGGGCGTTGTAGTACAGGGAGGGAATGATGGCGCGGATGAAATAATGGACAGAGGCGGTGCTGTGCAGTCATCCGAGTCTTTACTCACAGTTCTTTAGTTCCTCAGGGTGCACTGTCAGCTTACAGCCTCCTGCGTCGTGCTGCATTCACCAGGCAGGGGTTCAGTGCTTCCTCAGGTAGATCAGGGGTACCTGGCAGAACCCCACTTTCACGTGTTCCTATTTAGACCGTCTTCACACTGGGTCTTTCTCCCTCCTGCCCTGCGCTGCCCACTCTCAATCCCGCTCGGGTGCTCTGAAGTCCCTCCTGTGCTTCGGATCCCGGACCTGCTTGACCCTCCTGGGGATTAGAATGCGGCTTATGATCCCTCTGTCTTCTGACAGATTCGGGGCGTACGGGTGCCGTCCTCCTCTCGCCGTACCCCCTAGGATCCCTTTTTAGAACGGAGCCTACTCCCTGCTCCCCTCCTGGGCCTCTGTCACTAGGCCCCCGTGTGGAGCTGAGCTCCTACTGAGACTCTGCTCCCGGACTGTTCTTCTGAACTGTCCTGAGCTGTTCTTCTGAACTGCTCTCCTCTACTCGACCCGCCACCCTAAGATGGCTTCCCTATATATACTCCTACCAAAGTGCTCCCCCTAACTACTTCCTCCACCCACACCCACTACTGGTTCCCCCTACTTTTGGGTTCCCCCCACTCCAGCCAGGGTCAGGGCTCAGCAGGAAACATACATTGTGTCTTGCCCTTCCAGCCGGCCTGGAGCAGTGTAGTGTTGGATGCAGGTGTTGGGGTTCCAGGCAGCACTCCCTCCTTACCTGAGAGAAGGAAACACCACACCTCTGGGTGAGGTGCAGTACCTCTGTGGCGACTGAACCCTCATGGGCGCCACAGATCCGCCCCATCAAGGACAGGAAACCGTCTGAAATAAAAGGACGGTACCTCTCCCTCGCTTCAGTTGGTTTCCTGTCCTTGATGGGAACCTGTCTGGAAAGAAGATGCAAGCTTACCTGGTATGCCTTTCCCCCATTAGTAATGGTTCCGGCAGTGGTGACAAAGATTCGGAAGGATGGGGCGAGGATAATTCTTATAGCCCCTTTTTGGCCAAAGAGACCCTGCTTCTCCCTACTTCGTCTAATGTCGGTTTCAGATCCCTGGGCCCTACCAGAAAGGCCGGACCTTCTCATTCAGGGACTGGTACCAATAACAACTAAAATTTATAGCCGAGTCTGGGGGAAGTTCCTAGATTTTATAGATGCCCCGTTATCAGATAAGCCTCCAATCAAGGGAATCCTGGAGTTTCTGCAAAAGGGGCATGACCTGGGTCTAGCCACAGGGACTCTTAAAGTTCAGGTGTCTGCCTTGGGGGCGCTCTATAATTGTAACCTGGCAGGGAACAGGTGGGTCTCTAGATTTATTAAGTCCTGTGCCAGAGCCAGACCGGTTCGGTCTCTTAAAGTTCCTTCCTGGGACCTGAATCTGGTCTTGAATGCACTCACCAGTGACCCGTTCGAGCCCCTACAGGACGTCTCTGCAAAGATCCTCACCCTTAAAACCATCCTCTTAGTGGCCTTAACATCAGCCCGTAGGGTGAGTGATCTGACCTGCAGGCCCTTTCGGTCGATCCTCCGTACACGCAAATTCATGATGATAGGGTCACCTTGAGTCCGGATCAGGTATATCTTCCCAAAGTGGTGTCTAGATTCCACTGTAACCAGGAGAATTGTATTACCCTCATTTTGCAGCAATCCAAAAAATCTCGGGGAAGTTAGATTCCATAACCTAGATGTTAGAAGATCCCTGCTACAGTACATTAACATGACTAGTGAATGGAGGAAGGACCATTCCTTGTTCCTGGCCTTTCAGGGGAGTAGGAAAGGTCACGGGGTGTCCAAGGGTACCATTTCCAGGTGGCTTAGGGAGGCCATTTGTCTAGCATATACAGCCACAGGAGTTCCAGCTCCGGACAATGTCAAGGCTCATTCCACCAGAGCCGTAGCAACCTCCTGGGTGGAGAGAGCAGACGTCTCAATCGATCAGATATGTAGAGCTGCTACTTGGTATACTCCATCCAACTTCTATAAGCACTATCGGATGGATCTGTCCTCCTCTGACCTTACCTTTGGGAGAAGGGTACTTCAGGCTGTGGTCCCTCCCTAGGGTGCTCATAATTCTCCAAAATTCTCTCAAGGTGTGCTGTCATCATAGGTGAGGGGAAACCACCAAGGTTACTTACAGGTACCCGTAGTTTTCCCCCCATTTTTTGTTTCTCACACCCTGGTGTGCACTTATTTGGGGGTTATATATATATTGTAGGTGTTGGTTATGTGTCTAACCTTTTCGGGAGGTCCTCTCAATGCTCTGTAATCAACTGAAGCGAGGGAGATGTACCGCCCTTTATTTCAGACGGTTTCCTGTCCTTGATGGGGCGGATCCTTCTCTCAAGGTGTGCTGTCATGGGTTCAGGAAAAACCGGCTACCGGTAAGTAACCTTGGTGTTTTTCTTGTATGTTTCAGGTCACATAACCTCAATTCTACAATATATTATCAGTATTTGGCTGGATTGAAAAAAACAACCATAACACTATGGAATCTTGCATGTGCAGTATGAGTCTCTCTTCTATTTTTAATATAAAACTCATGCCAACAAAACAATCCTATCAGGTTCTACCCACAAAATCGATATGGGATATGATGACATTTTCTTAAAACAAGTGTGCATATACTACACCTAAGTTTACCAGATTGTTTGCAAAGTGACTAATCAGGAGGAAAAAAAATTATCAGCGAAGACATTTCAGTATATGCTTAAATATGAGAGAGAGCAGGGAGAAAGAAAGCTGAAAATTCAGACAAATTTAGGGCAGCATGAATCAAAGACTCTGTTCAGGCAGCAATGCATGTTGGCAACATCACAGGAGGAGAGGAGAGATTACTTTGCTTATCTGGGAAAAAGAGTTATAGTAAATACTTTTTTATTATATTTAGAGAAACACAAAAGTGAACAAAGGGTTTATTTCACTAATTCTTTTGGGGGTATTACAATGTAAGGAAGAAGGAAACAATATTACATATCATTGCTACTCAGCGAAAGTTAATGACTTTTGAAAATATTGGTGTCTTGTAATTTATCTTTGCTAGTAGCTGAGGGATTTATATAGAATAATGTCACGTTACGTAGGATTAATATAAACTATAAAAAATTATTCTCGTCATTGCATAAAGCACAAATAAGAATCTTAATCTCCCTGGGGGGACACACAAAGGATACCTTACCCTGTTGGAGTATTATTATTAAGTGACAAAGAATGTAATATTACAGTTGGGAGCACGAAGAGGAGAACCATAAAAATGTGGAGCCTAAAGGGGTACTATTAGAATGGGGATCTAAATGGGGGCAATTTTTCAGAGTGGAGCACAAAAGAGGGTAGTCATTTAGGCCCTATTATTTTGTGTGTGGCACTATCTGGGGCACTAACGTTTTGCATTATTATTATTTTTGAGATAATATACTTTTTGGCACTATCTGTTTATCACTGTTATTTTCTCCTGAACATTATTTGAGGGGCACAGCAGGTACAGTAATAGGGTAGCAACAGGAACAGCATTCAGGATAGCAGTAGGATGTAAAGTTTGTATACGCGGTAAGGAATAGCTTTGGAAGGTTCTGAAAAAGCAAGGAGTCAAAAATATTAAGGCAACAAACTCTACAAAGAGGAGTCATGACTGGCTGACGTTGTCCCAATCCCAGGTCCAGAGCTAGGCGACACTCCCTTCCCATGTGACCGCTGACCTTTGCTGTTGTCTATGTTGGGATTCTCAAGTTTCCCAGCGAGATCCTGTGACATCATCACCCCAGGCCTTTTAAGGCCGACTCATACAGCTGTGTGTGTCTAGAAAGCAAAAGCAATGAATGTAAGTTGGTGTGCATGTAGCATGTAAGTGCATGTTCACGCTGGCCACTAAACAGACAAAACCCAAGAGAAAAACAAAATGGGAAAGTACCCGCAGTAAATAAATAGCAACAATGCATGAAAATAATATAGGGTACTTAGCTAACATATTTTTATCAAAAAAACGTCACCACATCACGGTGACCCTATTCAGGACAGTCCTAACCTGCTGTGTGTCTGAATATCCAGTAAGCTTTGTGTTCAGTTACCATGTGCTTTGGAGTTTTCCGCCATCCAGTTCTCTCAGCTTAAAATCCTCTCTTCAGCAAACTCCTGTTTGTTACCTTCTATCTGCATTTACTTCCTGGCTCAGATCTATTGATTAACCCTTCATGTGTTATAAACGTAAAAAAACCTCTTCACTGAAGCTGTTCACACTACAAGTGCAGCTGCAATAACGTTTATCATCTCTACAAGCAAGTGTTCAGATTACAAGGATCATCTTCCTGCTGATAGTATACAACTCTTTTTTTTATTAGTCGTTTGCTGCAAGCCCTGGACTGACTATAACTTTACAGTTCAAGTGTATGTCTGTCTCCACTCCTGGCTCAGTGTCTTCTGGTGTATCCTGCTCCACTGATCTGCCTGCTATCCTGCATATCCTACTGTTCCAGTGCTCACTGATCCATCTGGCAAATCCTGCCTTTGGTCCTCGTTGCTCACCCTGACCCACCTCTTAGAGAATCCATCTCACCAGGTGATCCCATAACACATAATAGTGTGGGCCAGATAGAGGAAATAAAGGAAATTAAATGACTACGGAGAAGACCTCATATTTGGGTCAAAACCATGGTATCATTTATAGACCCAATACAGTGGTATATTCTGCAAGTTCCTGGTTTGGGTTTGCTGTAGTTCAGATAACTAGTTTATCTGATCACAGTACTCATGCCTTATTTATTTGACCAATAAGTCAAAGTGATGAATGTTTTGGTTTGTAGGAAAGGTTGAGCTCGATGGAATACTCCTTCTCAATTTACCATTCTGATGTATTTGTTACTTGAAAAATGACTCTGGGAATAACTGAATGACTGGCTTTAGGCTTTGCTCTTACATGTTCGTTTATCTATCTGAAAAAAAGTAATATTAGTCTGTATTAATCACATGAAATAGAAAAGGGGATTGTTGTCAGAGAGTCTTTTATGGGATTACATAATATGATGTATGACAATAGACCGATAGCAATCTGATACCTGGGGCTACAAGACTACTAGTAAAATACTGTATCCATGGACTTCAAAAGAACTCAAAATGACATATTACAGTGTAATTATCCTGCCACAAGTAAATAGCAGGGAGAAAGATATCCTAGCTATATTCTGTCTTTTGTCCGTCAGACACCGTGGCTTTTCTGTTATGTAAAAATTAACCAAAGGGATGTGATTAATAATATGGGACTTCCTATCTTGTAAAATATTCAGTGTACTATGTAACCACTTATATTTCCCAATATTTAGAGCTCTAAAGGCCCAGGAGGCCAATCCACATTCCACGGTTAAAGAAGTATTCGAGATGTTATTACCAATTCCTTTGCTATTCACTGCATAACTGTCTATGGGACTACAGGAGTGCTGTACTTGGCTGTGTCAAAATTGTTATCCAACTTGGTCCAATTCCTAATTATAATCTAAGAATATAATCCAATAACATCCAAAATAGAAAAAAAAAACTCTATCATCAAAGACAATAATTCTTTATTCTTTCAAAATTGTCAGAATATATTAACAATAAAATCGTATACAATTCAGGGAAAATACATAATGTGGAAAACAAGGTCAGGTGACATATGCAATACGTTTTAGGAATGCCAAATGTGTACATGATTATATGGGTCAATTCATTCCTCAAAAGACTGATACTAGTATGTACAAAGTCAATGTCACGGGGATACCGCAACAGAGAGAGGCCAGAAGATCGCAGCATCTGGTTTCACGAACTCCTGCACTGATTAGAACTGCTTCACCATCTTATTAAACAGTGCAAGTTGCTGGCAGTGCAAGGGTTAATCAATTCAGTTGAAACTCCTGGAGCTCTCCATCCTGGATTGTCTCAGCTGTTCAGTGTTGGCCACTCCCCTCTTCTATATATGCTCGCCACTGGCACTTGGGAATCACCAGTGATAGTTCTTAATGCCTGGTTAGGAGTTGGAGGTGAAGTTCAGTGTTTGAAGTTGGCTGTTGGAAAGTTGTTCTGGAGATTTCTGCGTGGAATTTGTTGGTGTGTTGATCCTCATCCTATCTAGTTTCACTTTCCTATGCCTCCCCTGTGTTCCACTCTGTTGTTTGGTGAGTGTATTTTATATGATTGTAGTTTTCATTTATCGCTGTCTGTCTGGTTAGTGTTGTCCTATACATTTTGGCCTCACACTAATCTGGATGGGGGAGGGAACAGATAAGGGTTAAGATAGAAGCATAGCAAGGTACATATCTCCGGCGTCTACACCTTCAGGAGCAATCAAGGAGACAGGGATGGACTAAGGCACCCCTAGTTCGAGGGATTGGGTAGGTGCCCACAGTCTGTAGTTACTACGTGTGTCATTGTTGTGTCAGAGGTGACAGACAGTCACCCTGCAGTGGGTTTCAGGAGATCTCTACGTCTGGCATTGCAGACAGCTTCTTAGATAAGAGGCTGTCTTTAGGACCAAGCGGCTACCTCTCTCTTGCTAATTAGCTCTCTGGCCTGGGTGTATATAAACCTGGTGTGTCTGAGAGGGAGTCGCCGGTTATACTCATTTCTACTTGTGAAGCTGAGCTGGAGCAGCACTTCGTCCTCTCTGGAGCTTGAGGCTGTGTGCTTATTTGGAGTTCATCGAAAGCTAAGCCGTTTTCCCCCTGTTTTGTCTACTCTTGTTGTCTATAGAGTTTAGCGGAGGTTGACTAGTGCTCATCTCCTCCCATCCCTAGCCGTAGTCTTACGCAAGGGAGAGTAGGGCAAGGCACGCGTGCGGCGATTGCTGAAGAGGCAATATAGGGATGTTAGGGGAGACAGAGTGACGCTAGACCAAACTAGGAGGTCTCTACTTCCCCCTTTCCCTAGTGTCTGGGCTCCCTTTCCCTTTCCCTCTGTGTTGCACTAAGTATTCCCACATCTGGCGTGACAACGTGACAGTCAGTAAGTGAAAAAAGTGCAATTACCTCTTCTAATCCTACCCAAGATAGTAACAGTATTAGTCTAACATATACAGTGTATATGCCTGTTATACTCCTCCACTAGGTGTAATAGTAATGGTCTCATAACTGGAAAAAAGTGCTTAGTGCAATAAGAGTTCTCCCAAATGGGAAACTACAATGCATACATGCGTCACCTACTTAAATCAATATCATGACAAAGGAATATAGAGAACATGATGAACCATCTTAAGTTTACCATGCAGCATGAGGGCTTCCTCAGAGGACCATTTTAAAATACCCTACCACCGCTCAACCTACTGTCTCCTTTACCATCAACTTGTAGATTGTAAGCCCGTTAGAACAGGGTCCTCTTCCCTTCTGTACCAGTCTGTTAGTTTAATTCTCTGTATGTATCTGAGCCTTTTCACATGTACAGCACGATGGAATTAATGGTGCTTTAAAGCACCACTCCAGTAGCATTGAAGTGGCGCTACTAATCTAAGTTTCCTGGTTCTGGTCTTATATTTACCAGTTGCCGTCTTCAGTTCATCCCGGTGCCGCTCCGGTCCTGCGTCGACATCTTGCTTTCAATGCTGGAGGCAGAAGTAAATAGTCTTTATGACTTTGTCCCCTAGATTTGTTTAGCCCTATTATGCCATATGTTAGCCACACTATAACAAATAGTTATTGGATCCATTCTTCTTGACATCAGAAGGTCAGACACTCTTATGGAAAGAAGGGTCTAAGCTTTAACCTCAGAAGTAATAGAAAGATTGTGTATATGGAAAGTGGGCAATAAGCCCAGCCTCTGAAGTGATTCTCACAGGTGCACACAATATGGCAAAAGCCTTCTGCCTGCTATGTAGTCAATCAGAAGTAAAGATTGCTGTACTTTAATCTGGAACATCCAGATGTTGTTCTCTATAGTAGAGAAGTAGAATGCTCACCCAACGACCATACATGTACCTATATCACTACAAATTATCCAGTTTTTCGGATATCCTGAACCACAGTGTCAATGTTATATTTGTGCCTCCACCTGATCATGCATGACTTTAGATCCATTTACACTGCAAGATTGTGAATAAGTGTTCCTATGAACGCTCAATAATCATGCAGTGTAGTAAACAGGATGCTGATCACCAGACAAATTTATTTATTTTACTCACTTATATAGCGCTTCATATTTCACAGCGCTTTGCAGTCATCAGCATCACTGTCCCAATTGGGGCTCACAATCGAGATTTCATATCAGTCCTTGGAGTGTGGGAGGGAACCAGAGAACCCGGAGAAAACCTACATAAACATGGGGAGAATATACAAACTCCTTGCAGATGTTGTCCTTGGTGGGATTTGAACCCAGGACCCCAGCGCTGCAAAGCAACAGTGCTAACCAGGTAGCCACCGTTCTGCACAATGCTTGTTTGTCGGGACAAATGATCTTTTGTGCTGCACAAAAGATCATTGTTATTGGCAGCACATCGTCCTTGGTCAAGAGGACTTGCATTGCCAAGAACAATGGCACTATGTGCACTAAATGGTAGTTCATATGAACTGCGGTAAGCCTAAGGATCGGCAAATAGCGTTTAGTTTCACCAGTCAGTTTGTGTAAACGAACCTTTGTGACACATGTCATCGGACAATGACATACTAGATTTAAAATTATATAAAATCTTTACAAGCTTATGTAAAACATTTTTTCCCCATCTTTTGTCATATTGCACGTTCTGAATTGCATGTACTAAATAAAATCCATAGAATCCATTCTCCCCTCTAATTACACCATATAATTAGCAATAAAATCTGACTCTTGGCCATGGCCAACCAATACTGAGTGTTGTGTGTCACTCTTGAAATTTGTGAACAGGTCTCTGGTACGGTTCACTTCTGGGGCTTCCTAGATGTAGACCATTGTACCGCGTACTCATGATTATTACTTTTGGAGCTACCAAACAATCCTTCAGGCAGATCCGGGGAGCGGTGTTGGGGTTTTCCTTTGCAAGACCAGACTGTGGTGTACAGATATGTTACGGATCCGGTTGGTAGAACCTCTGTGCTGCGGTGCCAGAGGGGCGTAACTAGGTATCAACTCGGACTGACCAAGGTCGCACGGCGGCTCAATCGACTCCGTGAACCAGGGAAGGACCGAGCAGAGGGACCAGGTGCTACTCTGGACCAGTCCTTGTATGAGAGCAGGTGACTCCAATGGGTCAGAAGGCAGGGACTGACTGGTACAGCAGAGGAGCACGGCAGGCAGGCTGACGGGTTATCCGGGTAGATGGACTGGCAGACACCACGGGTAACTGGCAGGAGCCTCCAGGTAGGCTGGCTGGTAGGCACGGCAGGTAACTGGTACGTTTGCCGGGTAGGCAGGCAAGCCTGGCCCATAGACAGACTGGCGTGTTTTGACCGTAGGCAGACCGTCGGGCTGGAGAGTGTACTTGGCTGGCGGGGACAGGTAGCAGGTAAAGGCTCCGGATAAGCGGACTGGCCAAGCCCATAGACAGACTGGCGGGCTGGGCTGTAAGCAGACTGTCTGGCTGGACTGGTAGTCAGGTAGGTGGACTGGACTGGTAGTCAGGCTGGCAGACTGGACTGGCAGTCAGGCTGGCGGACTGGACTGGCAGTCAGGCTGGCGGACTGGACTGGCAGTCAGGCTGGCGGACTGGACTGGCAGTCAGGGTGGCGGACTGGACTGGCAGTCAGGCTGGCGGACTGGACTGGTAGTCAGACTAGCAGCGGGACCTGAGGGCTGAAGCAGAGTTAGTATACAGTGCTACAACCTTACACGGGCACCTCCATTTTGGAGGAGGTGCCTTTTATATGAGAAGTCCTTCGGCCATTGGCCGGGGACTCCTTAGGATGGCGCGCGCGGCCCCTGTAAGAGGGAGGGAGCCCACGCTCCCTAAGCATAGTGCCCGGGAAGCTGCGTGCGCCGGCAGCAGCAGGAGAGCCGGAAGACGCCGGGCCAGGAGCCCCCTGACAGGCAGAGACGCCGATGCTACAAGATAAAATGTAGATAGTCTTGTTCTCGAATGATTTGGTGCCGGCTGGAGGATTGCCACATAGAAGTTGTCTCAACATTGCAGTTCAGGAGTGCACCGCTTCCCTGCCTTCCAGCTTCCAGCTTGTCACGGCGTTGTGTGCTGCTGATTGTTTGATGGTTTGGTCCAGCAGGGTGATTGCCTTGTTGGACTGAACTGTGTGCTCTCCAATGCTGCAAGCAGAGGCAGCTTTGCTTAACGGCATCGGAGGAGCAAATGGCACTCCATAGTTCTGGCCAGCATCAGAGTAACCCTTGCAAGCTCTATAAGACAGAGCTTGTAAGTAGGGATGAGCGAACCCGTGGAAGTTTGAATTCTGGTAGCCGACCTGAACTTTATTTCAAAGTTCGGTTTGGGTACCAGAACTGTATCCAAACTTGAACTAGAACCAGATCCCAATTGAAAACAATGGGGACCCGAACTTTTGATCTGGAAACTATTCTCCCTCTCTCTCCCCTGACTTCCCCCAGAACTCCGAACATTCCAGGCGAAGTCCGTGTTCAGTGATCAGCACCGGACACTAACTGTCCAATACGAACTTTTACGTTCGGGTTCGCTCATCTCTACTTGTAAGTACTGTACTTCTTTCTTAGGATGCCGGCCACCGCTGGCAGATTTGGCCGTAAAACTAGGCAATAAGTAGTAATCAGTGAAATTAAAAATTCCTCAGGTCTTAGATAACGGAGAAAATTTTTCATAACAAGCAAATTGTTTTTGGCTCTTTGCAATTTTAGTCATTTATTATGTTGAGAAATCCCATTCAGTTCATGGAAATATGTCCCGTACAGGTAGGTTTCGCAGTTAGTGGCTCGCAGAGTAGCCACTAATTGGTGGTCACTGCTAAGACAGAAAACAAACTGATACTTATTTTACTATGTCCCATTGCTGGTAAGGACTAATCTGATACAGCAAACAGACAAACCAGGAGTCCAAGCGAAGATCATGGAGCCGATATGGTGACGTAGAAGGCAAAAAGTCATCACCGGGAACACACAGGCACCTGCAGAGCAGTATACCGCCCTGGACACAAGTCACCACCAGGAACACACAGGCACCTGCAGAGCAGTATACCGCCCTGGACACAAGCCACCACCAGGAACACACAGGCACCTGCAGAGCAGTATACCGCCCTGGACACAAGTCATCACCAGTAACACACAGGCACCGGCAGAGCAGTATACCACACTGGACACAAGTCATCACCAGGAACACACAGGCACCGGCAGAGCAGTATACCGCCCTGGACACAAGTTATCACCAGTAACACACAGGCACCGGCATAGCAGTATACCGCCCTGGACACAAATCATCACCAGGAACACACAAGCACCTGCAGAGCAGTATACCGCCCTGGACACAAGCCACCACCAGGAACACACAGGCACCGGCAGAACAGTATACCGCCCTGGACACAAGTCCTCACCAGGAACACACAGGCAACTGCAGAGCAGTATACCGCCCTGGACACAAGTCATCACCGGGAACACACAGGCACCTGCAGAGCAGTATACCGCCCTGGACACAAGTCCTCACCAGGAACACACAGGCACCTGCAGAGCAGTATACCGCCCTGGACACAAGTCATCACCGGGAACACACAGGCACCGGCAGAGCAGTATACCGACCTGGACACAAGTAATCACCGGAAACACACAGGCACCGGCAGAGCAGTATACCGCCCTGGACACAAGTAATCACCGGAAACACACAGGCACCGGCAGAGCAGGATACTGCCCTAGACACACGAGCAGCATTTAGTGACAACTGTAACATGATGATAATTACAGTCACACTGCTCCACACCTCATACTGGCACACAGTTCTGGTACGTGCTTAATGCCAGGATACATTTGTAATTCTGAACAAGAACAACAATGATGGAGTCTTCGAGTTTCTGTAATAAAACACATTGCAGACAAAAGGGGAAATAATTGCCCATAGCTATGAATCAAATTACTGCTCAGATTATTAAAGACAGGTTGGGAAACTAAAGTGACCTAATTGGTTACTGTGAGCAAACTACTCCACTTTTTAGTTGATGAATCCCTGTATGTTTTAGTATGTATATTCACAGATGCCTCCAGATGGCGATGTTTTTCCCTCTACCACTACCTCCAGTAGTCGCTGCGCCATAAAACCTCAGCAAGCATTGTATTGACTAGTAGTCATTTTTTTTACCTGTTAGGCTATGTGCCCACGTTGCGGACCTGAAGCATATTTTTTACGCTTCTCCCTGGCGGGAAAATCGCATGCGGATATTACATGCGGTTTTCCCGCCAGGTAGAAGCGTTTGTGAGGCGTCTTTGCATGCATTTCCGCATGCGGGTTATCAAGCACTTCTCCAAGCATCACTTGGAAAAGTGCTTGACAACTTGTTCAGAATGGTAAAAAATAAAAAAATAAACTTTATACTCACCTTCTGATGCATTCTCTGCCCCGTCCGGAGGCTTGAGCGGCTCACGCTGTTGTGTGCAGGACCTGCGGTGACGTCATTGAGTCATGTGGTGGGTCACATGACTCAATGACGTGGCAGGTCCTTCAGACAACAGCGCGACGGAGGGAAAACATCAGAAGATAAGTATAAACTTTATTTTATTCTTTTTTTTACAGGTTCTTTGGTACCCAGGTCTGGAGGAGAGTCTCCTCTCCTCCAGACTTGGGTACCATCCGCACATTGATTCCGCAGCGCTTCCGCAAAATTAATGAACATGCTGCGGATTTTTGACTGCAGCATATACGCTGCGGAAAAATCCGCAGCATGGGCATTGACATTGCGGAATGCCATTGGGGACCATGGGGTGCGGATCTACATGCGTTTTTCAAGCGTTTACGCTGCGGAAATTCCGCAGCATATACGCTTGAAAAACGCTACGTGGGCACACAGCCTTATGCATTATATAAGCGCAACCATATTCAGAGCAACCAAATAAGACTGTAAACTTATGCTATATTATTTTTCATCATGTCTTTAGTAAATCTGATTTACCCAGGGGTGGACAAATCATTGGAACAACCTGCGCGTTTGCGCAGGGGCCCAAGAGGTAAGCAGGCCCATTTCCATCTCCAAAGCAGGTGCAATTGTGCAATATGATGACCTACTAAACTGCAAAGGGCCCATATATTGTTCTTGCACAGGGGCCCTCTTATGTCTGTATCCGCCTGTGGATTTACCCCATGTGCCAAACTGTCTCATGTATAGTCAGATTCACATTATGCTGCATGTACATCCATATACAGTATAAAAAGTCTGCATGTAACAAGGGGTGGCCCTATGTGTGGGACCTGAGCTATAAAACAGCAGGTTTGCCAATTGTCCCTAAATTTCTGCATTGTCCGTAAAAATAGGGGACCTTTTTCCTCTATCCGGAAAAAGAAGGTGTATGTGATTTTTTTTTTTCACGATGGCGAACCTGTGCACATTATTATAATGGTAATTACCAAAATAGTCATAGTTCACAATGAATGGTGCCCAGGTGGTCACATCAGTATCTAACTTGTAGACTTATGGGGCTCTTTAAGATTCATTATGGTTTCCCAATATCTCTGTAAAAATGTCAGCTGCCTGTGATTTTTGGATAAGTTGTCCATAAAAAACAAAATGTAGGGATGGCTTAGTATTTACACTACAGACCAAAAGTTTGGACACACCTTCTCATTTAAAGATTTTTCTGTATTTTCATGACTTTGAAAATTGTACATTCACACTGAAGGCATCAAAACTATGAATTAACACATGTGGAATTATATACTTAACAAAAAAGTGTGAAACAAATGAAAATATGTCTTATATTCTAGGTTCTTCAAAGTAGCCACCTTTTGCTTTGTTGACTGCTTTGCAAACTCTTGGCATTCTCTTAATGAGCTTCAAGAGGTAGTCACCGGAAATGGTTTTCACTTCACAGCTGTGCCCGGTCAGGTTTAATAAGTGGGATTTCTTGCCTTATAAATGGGGTTGGGACCATTAGTTGTGTTGTGCAGAAGTCTGGTGGATACACAGCTTATAGTCCTACTGAATAGACTGTTAGAATTTGTATTATGGCAAGAAAAAAGCAGCTAAGTAAAGAAAAACGAGTGGCCATCATTACTTTAAGAAATGAAGGTCAGTCAGTCCGAAAAATTGGGCAAACTTTGAAAGTGTCCCCAAGTGCAGTTGCAAAAGCCATCAAGCGCTACAAAGAAACTGGCTCACATGAGGACCACCCCAGGAAAGGAAGACCAAGAGTCACCTCTGCTTCTGAGGATAAGTTTATCCGAGTCACCAGCCTCAGAAATCGCAGGTTAACAGCAGCTCAGATTAGAGACCAGGTCAATGCCACGCAGAGTTCTAGCAGCAGACACATCTCTACAACAACTGTTAAGAGGAGACTTTGTGCAGCAGGCCTTCATGGTAAAATAGCTGCTAGGAAACCACTGCTAAGGACAGGCAACAAGCAGAAGAGACTTGTTTGGGCTAAAGAACACAAGGAATGGACATTAGACCAGTGGAAATCTGTGCTTTGGTCTGATCAGTCCAAATGTGAGATCTTTGGTTCCAACCACCGTGTCTTTGTGCGACACAGAAAAGGTGAACGGATGGACTCTACATGCCTGGTTCCCACCGAGAAGCATGGAGGAGGAGGTGTGATGGTGTGGGGGTGCTTTGCTGGTGACACTGTTGGGGATTTATTCAAAATTGAAGGCATACTGAACCAGCATGGCTACCACAGCATCTTGCAGCGGTATGCTATTCCATCCGGTTTGCGTTTAGTTGGACCATCATTTATTTTTCAACAGGACAATGACCCCAAACACACCTCCAGGCTGTGTAAGGGCTATTTCAGGGCCGGCGTCAGCACCCGGCGTACCCGGGCAAGTGCCGGGGCCCTGGAAAATCAGAGGGGCCCACCGCTCACTCACTATCGGGGCCCGGGCCCAGCCGCCCACTCACTGTCGGGCCGGGCCCACACACCCACCCGCCCACTCACTGTCGGGGCCGGGCCCACACACCCACCCGCCCACTCACTGTCGGGGCCGGGCCCACACACCCACCCGCCCACTCACTGTCGGGGCCCTGGCCGCTTCCTCGGCACCTGTTCAGGGACGCTTGATTGCCGGCACTCCCCCAGACATGGCCGCGCGCTGTCCGGCTGTGTCTGCTAGTAATGACGCGGCAGGGTCGACGGCACTGCACCTTTAATTGTGCTTGTGTGTCTCTCCTGCCGCGTCATTACTAGCAGACACAGCCGCGCAGCGCGCGGCCATGTCTTGGGGAGTGCCGGCAATCAAACACCGTCGGAGGTCCTGCACAGATGGGGGGGAAGCGGCCTGGACCCGACCGCAAGTGGGCCCCTCTGATGGTCCAGGGACATGATGTCTGTGACATGCCGGGGGCCCTGCACTGCCCCATACCTGAGGAGCTGCTGGACAGGACACTGGACCGGGGACAGGTGAGTGAGGCTTCCCCAATCCCCATATTAAAAATATTTGTAATGGGTCTGTGTGAGTGCATGTATGTGAATGTCAGTGTGTATAACTGTGTATATATATTTGTCTGTTTTATATATGTCTTTAAGAATTTGTGTAAAAATATGTGTATGTCTGTATGTGTACAAATCTGGGTACCGTGTGTGCGTGCATATGTCTGGGTACCGTGTGTGCGCGCATGTGTCTGGGTACCGTGTGTGCGCGCATGTGTCTGGGTACCGTGTGTGCGCGCATGTGTCTGGGTACCGTGTGTGCGTGCGCGTGTCTGCGTACCGTGTGTGCGTGCGCGTGTCTGCGTACCGTGTGTGCGTGCGCATATGTCTGCGTACCGCGTGTCTGCGTACCGTGTGTGCGTGCGCGTGTCTGCGTACCGTGTGTGCGTGCGCATATGTCTGCGTACCGCGTGTCTGCGTACCGTGTGTGCGTGCGCGTGTCTGCGTACCGTGTGTGCGCATATGCCTGCGTACCGTGTGTGCGTGTGCATATGTCTGCGTACCGTGTGTGTGTGCGCGTGCGCATGTCTGCACATGTGAAGGATGAGGTGGCAGGTTGGGCCCTGTGTACTAATATATATATATATATATATATATATATATATATATATATATATATATATATATATATATATATATATATATATATAATTTCTCCGCCATATCTGTGCATCATGAATCGTGTATGTGTTAAAAGGGCCCACTGAGACTCTTTCGCCTGGGGCCCAGAAAAACCTGGAGCCGGCCCTGGGCTATTTGACCAAGAAGGAGAGTGATGGGGTGCTACGCCATATGACCTGGCCTCCACAGTCACCAGACCTGAACCCAATCGAGATGGTTTGGGGTGAGCTGGACCGCAGAGTGAAGGTAAAAGGGCCAACAAGTGCTAAGCATCGCGAATGTACAATTTTCATAGTCATGAAAATACAGAAAAATCTTTAAATGAAAAGGTGTGTCCAAACTTTTGGTCTGTACTGTATCTCAGCAGGGGCAAATTAAATGGTCAGGATTTTAACCACGATCATCTTAATATTAGAGCCGTCACCTCCCTTTAATAAAAGGGAGATGATAAAAAAAAATCCTTTATAAAAGAATAAATATTATATACTCCTCCATTCCTCATCCTGCTGCTTAAGTCCCCTGATAGTCATCTCTCCATCTCTTTAGTCTAACACGTTACCACGGCTGCCACCCTTTCAGTACATCGGTCAGCTGTTAAGCAGGCCAGTAGAGAAGTAAAGGAGATAGGAGGGAATCTGGCTAGAGGATCTATGGCTGACTGAGTAGGTACTATTTATTTTTTTGATAGCACACTCGGACCGTATGTTCAATAATTAAAGGGAACCTGTCAAAGCCGGCTGACAGTCAGTGCCTGGCGTGCTTACAGCCGCCACTGTCAGTGCTGTGAGCAATTAATTTAAGGCTGCGTGCCCACGTTGCGGATTACAAGCGTTTTTGATGCGGATTTTCCGCAGCGTAAACGCTTGTAAAACACTTGTTAATCTGCACCCCATGGTCCCCAATGAGAATCCGCAAGTTCTATGCCCATGCTGCGGATCTTTCCGCAGCGTTTATGCTGCGTTCAAAAATCTGCAGCATGTTCATTAATTTTGCGTTTCCGCATGCGGAATTGCCTTATTCAATGCATGAAAAAACGCAAGGCAATTCCGCATTGTCGAAAACGCGTGAAAAACGCACGATAAACGCGTGCGGAATTCCGCATGCGTTTTTCCGGGAGAGGACATGCGGAAATGAAGCAGAAATTTTCTGCTTCATTTCCGCAACGTGGGCACATAGCCTAATTGCTTCAACCACACCCGCATGACTGAAAGCAGGCGGCTTCTGAGAGAAATAAAGTTAATTTTCTCCCAGGTGCCGCACTTTCAGTACAGTGGCACCTGCATAATGCTATAAATCAGCAGATTAACCCTAGATCTGCAGGTTAAGAGCTTTATTGAGCCTGACAAGTTCCCTTTAAAAGAAAAGGGTGGAAAACTGTTTAGTGGTATTATTAGTTAATAACCGTTATTCACTTTCTGCGTCGTCATTGTATGGTGGTTCTATTTTAGCACTATATGATGGCGTTAACTGTGACATTCCCATTTATAAACTGTACCATATATTACATGTCTAGTAGTATTGTTTTTTAGACAACTGTATGTATTATTTAGTAAACGTACACCATTGTTGTTTGGGCACATTCATCATTGCATTTCCGCCAGTTTTTTGGCATGAATACCTCTCAATTTGTGATTTGCGACAAATTCATCAAACAATTTGCGCTTTTTTGAAGTTTTCTTTTGTGGTTTAGTTAGTTTTCTGATTTTTACATCAATGTGGCTTTTCTTGATGTTTTAGACTGATTCATCAATTTAACTATTTCAAAAGGTTTAAAAATTTGACGCAACTCTAACTCTGGTTTCACCATGAAATTATTTTACGCGTGCGCCAGTTTAAAAGTCCTTTTTCAGTGAGATTTTGTAAAACGTGCAACTTTTTTTCCTGCTAAGAAATTGCAAAAAGGTTGAAGGCGGAGGAAATGAAAGATAACTCTTTTGGCTTTAAAATTCATGAATTGCGTGTGCCATTTTGCATTTGGTGCAAAAAATGTCAGCGAAAACCACAAATCAAAAAAGAAAGGTGACTTTAATAAAAACATAAAATGATGAATCGGGTCCATTGTTTTTAGTTGCTGGACACGACATTGCGCTTTTGGGACTTCTTACATATAATTTGCCTTTCCCTTAAATAAGGGATCAGTGCTCCACTTTCAAGGTTTGGGGCCTGGTTGCAACTAAAACCTCCTCCTACCCCATAGCTATGTCGATAACACTGCAATATTTCAGGTCAGGTCAAGCTCCAAAATGATGTAACGAGTATATTAGCGGGATGTAAATCATTCTTTTTTCCACTTGAACAAGGTTCATCTTGGTTTCTTTAGATCCAAGGTCTTCCAGGAGGTTTAGTGAATGGGACTAAAATTACTAAGCGTCAACTAAGGTCACTGACCAGTTACAAAAAGAGTAACCATTTATCTGTCTGTTTTATACTTCTCCAATACAGGAAACATGTTTCCGAGACTCATGGACATTGATATCTGGCAAAATACAATTACTGCTGTCACTAGTGTGTAGTTGGTCTAGCTTAATACCAAGAAGTAAAAGTCGTGGAATTATGGAAATCACAGGATGGATAGACAGGTTAATGATCTGCAAATGATAAAAAAACGGAAACAAAATGTTCAAAATATCTTGATTTATTCAGTATTGAGTATCAGCGCCACGTGCAGAAATCCTCGCATTCATAGCCTTGCTGCTATCGATAAGGTTATTAATGCTTGTCTGAGAAATGTCCTGCTGCGCTGAATGCACTTAGGCACATCATCAAGATCCACTGCTGGCAGTTCCCTCTTCAATTGCCAACCAATGAATTCCCAGATGTGCTCGATAGGAGACAAGTCCGGAGACGCTACAGACCATGATAGTAAGCGTAGGTTACACAGCCCTCTCCCAGCACTATGAGGAACATGCGGTTTGAGGTTGTTTTGTTGAAAAACGGCTTCAGGGACATAAAGAGAAATGGTTCTATAACCAAATCAATGTAACGCCGAGCTGTTATAGTGTACCGGGGATGATGACTAGAGGGGTCCAACTACTGTGCACTATGTCACCACACCGTAGGACCGGTGTGATGTGCCCCCATGGAGACCTCTTCATGGGATTGTCCATGAAACAGTAATACACCCCAGTAGATACAACCTCCCCTGTTGCATAACTGTGCAGCTCAAGAAATGCTGGGTGACAGCAGACGTGTACTGGTGGGCCATACTTCCTCTCAGCATTTCCTCTTGCAATTTGTCTTACTTACATTCTAGGATTGGTTTTGTGACAGTGTAGCAGGACAGAGGCCGCATTACATGTCTGCCACACATTTGTAGCTCTGTCGGGGCTTCTGGCTGAAGCCATAAAAAAAAAACAGGATTTAGACTGAACACCATGATGTAGCCATTCAGTATAATGAGGCAGGTAGAGTCACTTTGTGCTCCTTCTGGCCTCTGTTCCAGCAGTCTCCTTTTTAGGCAGGCACAAAAGCATGGTGAGAAGCTCTGCAGCAGCGATGAGTCAGAGAAGTTCCGCGGCGGCGCCTGGTTCGTCAGAGAGGCCCCGCGGCGGCGCTGGCGAGTCAGAGAGGCCCCGCGGCGGCGATGATGTATCATCATCGCCCATGAGCTTCAAGTTATGCTACTGGAAATCGGACAGGTCTCCGAAGGGCCACAAAAAGAAAAACCAGACATGTTGAAAAGCAAATAGGCTACATTAGATTTGTATAGAATCTGAGAGAAAAAAAAAACAGAACATGTAGGAGAATATCAGGCATCTGAATGGGATTTAAAACGAAAACTGTCTTTGTTGTGACGCGCCCCCTGGGCCTGTGCTGTGCAGGGGGATACCTGGAGCCGGATCGCTGGGGGTTGTAGTCCTCCGTGGCGGTGACACGGTCCATGCCCAGGGCGGTCAAACCAGTGGCAGTCTATATGTAATAGCAAATGTCCGACTACGCCACCCGTGGATTGCGGTCAGTGGGGACCGCCGCTGCGCTGCCGACCGCTGAGGCTGATGTTGTTTGCGCAGCCGAGTATGGAATAACTCCCCACGGGAGAAGTATTGCCTCAGGGCAGCTTATGTGGATGATGGGAGTGATGGTGTGAGCGTCCCAGTAGTAATGGTGCTGGTGCGGCAAGGAATCACAGAGACGTGTGGTACAGTTCAGGGTCTTTACTGATGGTATAAAGCAGACCCTCCCGGGAGTACTGGTTAGCAGTAGGGGCCTGGTCAGTCTGTGAGCAAGCAGGATCTCCCCTGGCCAGGTGGAGTTGTAGTCCTCCCCGACTATCTGCACTCTTTCCTGGCTACCTTGCTCTATGCGGGTAGAAGTAGCCCACGTCCCCGAGTATACCGTGTGGTGCTCACCCGTATGGCCGGTGACTTGGGGCCTTCCGTCAGCCTTCGCTTCACGATGGCGGTGCTGGTCCCTTGCTTGTGACCGTGCCTTCGGGTTTCTAAGGCCAGAGGACATGGAATCCCCTGCCGGTTGGATTCTGCTGCTGGACCTGGATGTCCCCACAGCCTCGGACTCCGTGTCCGGGTATAGTGTCTTCAGCCAAGGCGAGCTTTCTAGCTTCCAGCCTCTGGCACTCACTCCTGCTCCTACAGAGCTCCTGTTGTCACTTTCCCTCTCCAGGCTCTGACTAACTTAATCCCGCCCCAGACCCAGTTTATAAGGGCAGATTCCTCCCCTCCCAGGTCTGGGCGGGCAGTGTTGCATGCTTAGGGCTCCTGACCAGAGAAACCTCCCACTTGCTCTCAGACATAATATCTCTATTACTGTGGTAACCAGACCCCTGGGGTGCCACAGTTGCTCATAGCAACCAATCACAGCACGGCTTTCATTTTACCAGAGCAGTTTAAGTAATGTAAGCGGAGCTCAGATTGGTCACCCTGAACAATAAAGAGTCTTCTTTCCTTTAGACCCTCTTTAGTCCCTCTTATGAACTGTGAGCGCCATTGTGATAAATTTGGCGCAAAACATCAGCAAATTCCACACGACAAAAATAGAAAAGTGACTTCAATGAATCACAAATGATGAATTAGTCCCAGGGTGTTTTGAAGAGTACTTTTGGAGCCACAAGGGTGTTTTGCGTGGAATTTGCCTTAAAAGCACGAACAAAAAATGAACATTGTGCGCAGCAATGTAAAAACGACATTACTCTGCAGGTTCCGTCTCTTGTTACTTCTCTTAACTGCTTCAGAATTCGGAAACTGTGAAGAGATTAAAAGAAGTAGCATTTCTAATCTCAAGGGGTTTTCACTGGGAAGCTGCTCGCTAGCTAAGGAAAGAAAAAAAAAAAAAAAAAAGACGCCAGTGACAGAACAGCTGCAAAAACTACAGCAAAAAATGACAGCAAAATCACCAGTGAAGCAACTTCAAGAAAATGACTGCCGGCATCTTCCGGGCTCAGTTTTGCCCAGAAAACCACAGTAGCTCTGTCTCCACAAAAAGCCCAAGTGTGTACAAAGCCCAAAATCCTCCTCAAAAACAGCTACAAAAACGCCTGGAAATCCCTTCCAATTAATTTAATTTCAGAAGTTTTACGAGTATTTTTTTTCTCCTTAGGCTATGCTTCCACGATGAGCGTTTGATGTTGCAGATTTTCAGCACCTATTAAGTAAATTAGGTTACTTTCGCTTTTTTTCCTATTGTGTGCGGTATTTTTTTTACATGCCTTTTCATCGCGTTTTTTACATTACATTTTTTTGTCTGTTGATGTGTCACGTTTTAAATAAAGTGGCTTTGTTTTTTATACTTTCTTGAATTTGGCCTTAACAAAACTATAGTCATGTGCAGATTACATGCATTTTTGGTGCGTTTCTGCTTTGGAAACACACTAAAAACTCATGTGTTTTTCACTTGCGGATTTTATGCATCTAATGTGGGGAAAAAAACTCAGTGTACCGGCAAGAGAAATTGATGCTGCGGATTTGAAAAAAAACGCACTGCAGGTCAGTGTACGGGGAGAAAAATAGAAGCACAGTTAATGAGATTTCTATAAATCCCATCCACTATTGCTTTTTCCTTACTTACAACAGAGTATATGTTCATTTTGTTTCTATACCAGGTTTTGTCTGGATAATGGCCAGTGTGAACATGCTCCTAAACATTGCATGTATACCAACTTATACTCCAGTTCATTTCTTTCGGTTTTGCTCAGCAGTTTTTAAGCCAAAGCCAGGAGTCGGTAAAAAAAAGTGGGTAAAAATATGCAGCATGAAAAACTTACCAAAAACTCATCATGAGGCTTCATTCCCACAATGAGTTTTTAGCAAGTTTTTTTTTTTTTTTTTTTTTTTTTTTTTTACACTGCATATTTTCCAAAAAATGAAAGTAATCTATTTTACTTAATGGGTGCAGAAAATCTGTAACATCAAAAACTCCCCAAATACTCAGCGTGTGCACGTGGCCTCAAGAGGTGCTGAAAAAACTCCTGGGGGGAAAAAGAAAGTCACTTATTTGAAGAAAAAAAAGTCTCCATGCAAGTTGCTGTTAGATCAAAAGATTGTAGACAAAAGTTCAGGAAAAAACAAAAACACCACAATAAAATCTGCACCAAAAAAAACGCATATTTTGCAGCAATTTCTAGGTGGAAAAGATGCCAAAGAACTGACACGACATTATTTCTACCAGGTGCTTAAAAAAACAGCATCATGGGCATTATCGGCGCAGTTTCCCATTGAAATTAATAGAAAAAGCTTATCTGTATGAATAAAAGCACGAAAAAAAGCTAAATTAATAAAAGCAAAGCAAAAAAAGGAAAAAGGAAAAAAAAAAAAAAAAAAAAAAAAAAACGCAAAAACAGCAAAAAAGGCAAAAGAATAAAAACAATAAATAAAGGAAAGAAGGGCAAAAAAAAGCAAAACAAGGCAAAATAAAAACAAACAAAAAAAGCAAAATAAAAACAAAAAAATAAATAAAAGCAAAATCAAAAAAAGGCAAAAGAGTAAAAACAAAACAAAAAAAAAGCAGAAGAAAAAAAAAAAAACGACTGCAAAACCGTTTGTGAAGGAAGCCGCTCTGGTGCAGGAACATGACAGTGTGGCGCTGCGCTTCTTTCTGGAGGAATGTGCTCCGCTCCTGACCTCACATCTCCCTATAAGCCACAGTGCAGACATGAGAGCGGACCACCTGTTTCTGGGCTCAGCCGCCGCAGCGTTCCCGGGTGGGCGTGGCGACACCAGAGAGTGGGCGGAGGCTCTCTGGTTTAGAAGGCACTCGTGGAATGAAGGCGGGGACAGGGGGTGGTGATTGACAGCATATAGGCGTGGCTTGTGAGTGATGTACTAACAGCATGGAGGCGTGGCCTCTGGGAGAGTGGGCGTGTCTGTGTGCCCTGTGTGCGCTGGAGAGCGGTGGCGGCGCCAGTCGGTCAGAGGAGACGCTGCGCGGCGGTCGTCGGGTAGTGGTTGAGTGTTGATTTAACGCTTGTATCGGAACCGTTACGGAGCTCGGGCGGCCTGGGAGTGACGTGGAGTTATCGGGGATGCTGCAGTGCTGCCCTTCAGGTAATGCCGGCACCGCCGGGTTACGGGGGGATGATCCAGGACTTGTTTTGCATCTTTGTGAGGTTTAGGGCACAGATCTGCAACCTGTGGCTCCAGCTGTTGGGAGACTACAGCCCTCAGCATGCAGCTGTCAGGGCATTATGGGAGTAGTAGTTACAAGTCAGCCTGGGGCCACAGATGCGCTGGAGGCAAGGACTGATCGGCAGTGTGGACTGTGGCCTCACTGGCTGCTGGCGATCACTGGCCCCGGACAGGGCTGGCATGCCTTCATTATAATGAATGGTGATCACATCTGGTCTGATGATTGGCACAATCTGATTGGTGATCAATCAAAGTCTTTACAACTTTTTGTAGTGTTGCACTCAGAAGATTCTGTTGTATGGTGTCTGTACTGCGCTGTGGAATTTGTTGGCTCTATATTAATAGTTATTATTGGCTGAATGTGGTCCTACAGGGTCCGGGGCTGGTATTACAAGGCTCTTAGTATTATTGGGCACTGCTGTGCCCGTCATATGGCTCTTGTTTACTTTCTGCGGTTTTCTTTGACTGTTCCAATGTTGTATTGCGCTCTGTAGAGCAGGACGGCGTCCATTACAGTGTTTTCCAGCTGTTGTATCACTGACGCCTGGTGATTGTGTGTCCTATAGTGTTATACCAGCTGCTTCATACCAAGAAGTGGCACATGTCGCCATCCTGCCCTCACAGTACACACTGTACATGGCGTGTATCAGCAGGCGGGCGTCTTAAGTGCTAGCAACGTAGGGGAAGTTGGCTTCATTCAGTAGGATTGTTCTACAGCTGATGAGTATTATCAACATTTATTCACCTTGTAATGCTGCCTAAATGAACGAATGACATGGGGAGATCAGCGGTGCCACAACTTGTGACATTGGGGTAGAAGATGAGCGGTGCCACAACTTGTGACATTGGGGTAGAAGATGAGCGGTGCCGCGGCTTGGGACATTGGGGTAGAAGATGAGCGGTGCCGCGGCTTGGGACATTGGGGTAGAAGATGAGCGGTGCCGCGGCTTGGGACATTGGGGTAGAAGATGAGCGGTGCCGCGGCTTGGGACATTGGGGTAGAAGATGAGCGGTGCCGCGGCTTGGGACATTGGGGTAGAAGATGAGCGGTGCCGCGGCTTGGGACATTGGGGTAGAAGATGAGCGGTGCCGCGGCTTGGGACATTGGGGTAGAAGATGAGCGGTGCCGCGGCTTGGGACATTGGGGTAGAAGATGAGCGGTGCCGCGGCTTGGGACATTGGAGGGGGAATCAGTGGTCCCGAAATGTATCTTCATGCAGTTTATAAATGGGGAATAAAGGTCTGAAAAGAAAAGGCTGTCCAATTATTCCTCAAAGATTTGGGTTTGTAGACATAAGATTGTTTTCAGATCCAGAGAGTTGGAATCTGATATATGTGACCGGCCTTGGGGCTAACATTTCATCATCTGCTGAAGTCTGAGTTAATTATATTCTTGGATGAGGAAGTGAGAGCTGAGAGGGCACGCTCTACCCTCTTTTTAACTTTAAGGGGCGCTCTGACATACCTTGAAGTATGCATCCATCCAGGAATATTTCAGATTTATGCCCCCCATCCCTGCATCGCCAGTTATTTACATCCAGCCCATTTGTGCATAAGGTTCAGCCATTCACCAAGTACTCGTATGTTTTCCTAATTTGGGAGCCAAATTACAGAACAGCATATATTACAAGGTATGATACATCCAGGCCTTATTTCATTTACCTCTTAGGCTGTAGATGCAGGGAGCCCATTTAAATCAGACTTTGACACTCCTGCACCATTATTCCGTGCACATATGACTCGGAGTGAGGTGTGTGTCAGTCTATACGATACGGGATGTGTTTATATGGACGGACTGATGGATTACGGGGTTTTGGTTCGTAGCTGTTCTTGGTGGAATCGCTGCTTACAGAATATTTACACATGGCTGCCAGACCGTGGTGAACATGAGCCTATAAAATCCATCTGTGGTCAGTGTGTTCTTAGCATTCGTGCTGTATAATACTCTGATGTGTGCATTTGCAGGGTGGCACTTTAAAACTGCTCCTGGAGTTTGGAAGGAGGGCATTTATTCCAGAGTTTCTAGTAAAGTGAAAAATCTTGGAGCTCTCGGACACATCAGAACCTGGATGTCTGACAAAGACTTACTGATAGGGAATGTAGATTGTGAGCCCCATTGGGGACAGAGCTGCGGTATATGATTGTGCTATATAAGTAAAATAAATAAAATGAATACATAAGTATGAGCATGATGCCTATGTACATAGATGGATCTATGGCCGAGCCCTCTCCTGCTGAGGTCCCAGAGATCGCTGCTCCAGGATCTAGTAGCTGCATGTGCTCTGTTGGATTGGCTCTATTTGTTTTTTTTAAGTGATCCACTCCTTAACTTCTCAGTATAAATGAAGGGACCTGACACTGATTTTAATGAGATGACCACCCATGTGTAGTCAGTCGCCTGTTTGGGACGGAGGTGGGTGGGGTTGGTGCAGGTCTGTCATTCGGCATGAACAGCTTTCCAACTAAACCTCCAACTAATTTCCTGAGAGAATGACTTTTATGTTTTCATTGGCTGTAAGCCATAATCATCAACATTAACAAAAATAAACACTTGAAATAGATCACTCTGTAATGACTCTATATAATATGAGTTTCACCTTTTGTATTGAAGAACTGAAATAAATTAACTTTTTGGTGATTATTCTAATTTAGTGAGCTGCACCTGTAGCACTTTGCTCTAGTTTCAAGGATCAGCTGAGCACTTCTGCCTCTTTGTTTCTGTGATCAGTAGGGGGTCTTAGGACCCCAAAATCTACCAGTTATAGATTCTGATGTGGTAATAGTTCAAAAGTTTTTTAAAAGTTTTTAATTCAATTCGTAAGTTTCATACATATATATCTCTCTGAAGCTGCTTGGAGAGAGGACTGCTGCTTTTTTTGCTTGCCTTCATTTCCAATATATACACATTTAGATATTGGGCATCGGTTTGTGATTGTGTCTTTAGTGTCTTCACTTGCGGTCTGGGTGTCTGGATTGCTCTCTTGCCATTACTGAGCCATTCTCTTTCTCCAAGTTGCTAATGTTTCGTCAATATTTACTAATTACGGTTACTCTCTGAAGTTTTCACATGTAAACCTTAAAACAGCAACCTGGAAATTGAAACATTGTAGCAAAACAAGAATGAGTGAATCATCTTGGTCTTGGTCATGACTTTCTTTCCCTTTGGGGAAAGTTCCCACCTTCTTTCTTTGTCAGGTGGAAACCCAAGAGGTGGAAGGTTGTATGTTGTACACCATGGTCCCCTTCTAATCCTATCTGTCTATATAATGAGTATCGGTGCTATATATACTGTATGAAGTGAATGGAAATTTACATTTTAACAATGTGATCATTGTTTCAAATATGCATTGGGGATTAAGGCCCCCATTCACAGGATATCTGCTGCCAAACTCCTCTGATGGCGGCTTATCTGACCAAGAACAAAAAGATCAGAAGTCCAAAATTGGACACTCCGGATCCTTCTCTCTGGATTTGGTAGGCACTGGATATCTGTGGGTTCAGCCAATGTTAGTCTAATGCAGGGATGCCAAACTCAAACACACAGAGGGCAAAAATGAAAAACCTGGACAAAGTCGCAGGTCAACCAGTATACCGAATAATGGGCCCCACACACTCTTCCATATAGTATAATGGGCCCCACATAGTCCTCCATATAGTATAATGGGCCCCACACAGTCCTCCATACAGAATAATGGGCCCCACACAGTCCTCCATACAGAATAATGGGCCCCACACAGTCCTCCATACAGAATAATGGGCTCCACACACTCTTCCATACAGAATAATGAGCCCCACATAGTCCTCCATACAGAATAATGGGCCCCACACAGTCCTCCATACAGAATAATGGGCCCCACACAGTCCTCGTTTTCAGAATAATGGGCCCCAAACAGTCCTCCATACAGTATAATGGGCCCCACATAGTCCTCCATACAGTATAATGGGCCCCACACAGTCCTCCATACAGAATAATGGGCCCCACACAATCCTCGTTTTCAGAATAATGGGCCCCAAACAGTCCTCCATACAGAATAATGGGCCCCGCATAGTCCTCCATACAGAATAATGGGCCCCGCATAGTCCTCCATACAGAATAATGGGCCCCACACAGTCCTCCATACAGAATAATGGGCCCCACACAGTCCTCCATACAGAATAATGGGCCCCACACAGTCCTCGTTTTCAGAATAATGGGCCCCAAACAGTCCTCCATACAGAATAATGGGCCCCGCATAGTCCTCCATTCAGAATAATGGGCCCCACATAGTCCTCCATACA